>NC_141239.1:16329159-17529159 GCF_054856555.1 Leptonotus elevatus | reverse complement strand
TGCAGCTGAAGGAGCATCCCCACAAGCCAACAACAACAATTTGGATGTCGGCTCCACGGTGCTTCCCAAATTGCTGGCTGCAGGTTTTTACGGAGTCAGTTCCTTTCTCATCGTCGTTGTAAACAAAAGTGTCCTAAGCAGCTACAGGTAAAGTACAAAGTACGAGAGTGCGTAATTGCCTCGGTGTGGACGTGCGTTTGCTTTCAAAGTTTGAGAGAGAGAACGTATGTATTGGAAAAGGGCCATACTGCAACAAACTTAACCAGAGCCCTCCCGCAAACAGGGAAAAAATAAAAGTGAATAAAATGTTCCGGAAAAATACGTAATGTAATGATTATTTTTATTTTATTTTTTTTAATTGTAAATGAGTTAGCCAATTATTTAACACAATAATTACAAATTATTAAATGTACTACTGTACAGTTTATAGTATTTACAACCGATGAATTAGTTTGTATGTGTCAATATTCATTCGTTCATAACATTTATTACAGATTTCCATCATCAACATGTGTTGGGATTGGACAAGTGAGTACTTCCTGTGCATCACTAATAATAATAATAATGCATTCGATTTTGGTCATGTGAACAGCTTTGTTTACTTTGCCCCACTTCATTTATTTGGCAGATGCTGGCAACAGTCGTGGTTCTGAGGGTTGGCAAAATGTTGGGTGTCATTTCATTTCCAGATGTGGACTCAAGTATACCACGCAAGGTGAGGTGTAAATATCAGATTGTGATCGAGTGTAGAAGAAAAAAAGACTTCATGAAGGTAACCTGTTATTGGTCTTGCAGATATTTCCACTGCCTCTATTCCATGCTGGGAATCAGATATCCGGACTGTTTGGGACTCAGAGACTCAAGTTGGTTTCTAAGAATTAGGCTCTGTTTTCAGCAAGCGATACAGTTTTGTTCTATTTACTCTTTATTGCTTCCGCTGTAGGGCAGCACGGTGCAGAGGTTCAGGGGTTCAAATCTTATCTCGTGTGGGTTTTTTCATGTTCTCCTTGTGCTTATGTGCATAAAAAAAAAAAAAATGCAGTGAATATTAAAAAAATTCTGCCCATATTTAAATTAGGACCCAAGCCATTTTAGTTCTAGTTTAACCTTCCAACAGTGAGGGAAATCAACAAAAATCCAAAAAGTCCAATTTGAAAATGTTGTTTTTGGGGGGGGCAAGATTAAGAAGCAAGATCTATCCGTTTTTATCCATTTCGGGGCGGCCATTTTGCCACTTGCTGTCGACTGTAAACGACATCAGAGTTGCTCAGGGCTCAGGTAACGACCAATCACAGCTCACCTGTTTTCTGAAGCTGAGCTGTGATTGGTTGTTACCTAGCGACCCGAGCAACTGTGATGTCATTTTCACTCGAGGCAATATGGCTGCCTTCTGATATAGATCAAAACTACTGCTTAACAACCGATCACGGCTCAGCTTCAGAAAACAGGTGAACCGTGATTGGTCGTTACCCGAGCCCTGATTTTGCTGCTATATTCGTATTCCACAAGCGGAATGCAGAGTTTAGGCATACAACAAATTATTGTAAAGAACATTTTTGGATTGACTTCATTTAATTGTGGTTAATCTGAACTGTACCACTCTGTGGAGTATCACGACACAAGGCAGTTTTTGTTACACTCTTGTTCTTCCTGTATTAGTTTGCCCATGTTTACCGTTCTGAGGAGGTTCAGCATTCTCTTCACAATGCTGTGTGAAGGCATCTTGCTAAGGCAAGTCTCGTTCGATTCCCAATAATGTCACTGTGCCAACAATCCAGCACAACTTTCGCTTTGCTTTTTTTTTTTTTTTTCATCAGAAAGACATACTCGACTGCAATCAAAACCACCGTGTTTACTATGATCTTCGGTGCTTTGATAGCCGCCAGGTGAGTTCACAACGTGAGTACACCCCGCACATTTTTGTGAATATTGGGTTTATAGGCGTTTTCCCTCCCTGATGTCATGTGACTCATTAGTGGTCTCGGCTATTAATTGGAAAATAGGATAAATGATGTGTTATTGCCATCCATCCATTTACTACCGCTTATCCAGGGTCGGGTTGCGGGGGCAGCAGCTTTAGGAGGGAAGCCCAGACTTCCCTCTCCCCAGCCACTTCGACCAGCTCCTCCGACGGGATCCCAAGGCGTTTCTATGTCAGCCGGGAGACATAGTCTCTCCAGCGTGTCCTGGGTCGTCCTTAGGGCCTCCCGCCGGTGGAACACACTCCAGGGAGGCGTCCAGGAGGCATCCGAATCAGATGTCCCAGCCACCTCGGCTGGTTCCTCTCAACTAGGAGCAGCAGCGGCTCGACTTTGAGTCCCTCCTGGATGACCGAGCTTCTCACGCTATCTCTAAGGGAGAGCGGAGGAAACTAATTTCGGCCGCTTGTATCCGGGATCTCGTTCTTTCTGTCACGACCCACAGCTCGTGACCATAGGTGAGGGTAGGAACGTAGATCGACCGGTAAATCGAGAGCTTTGCCTTTCGGCTCAGCTCCTCCTTCACCACGACGAACCGATACAGAGTCCGCATCACTGCAGACGCTGCACCGATCCGCCTGTCGATCTCCCGCTCCCTTCTGCCATCACTCGTGAACAAGACCCCAAGATATTTGAACTCCTCCACTTGGGGCAGAATCTCATCCCCGACCCGGAGAGAGCACGGCACTCTTTTCCAACTGAGGACCATGGTCTCGGATTTGGAGGTGCTGATCCTCATCCCAACCGCTTCACACTCGGCTGTGAAACGCTCTAGTGAGAGTTGGAGATCACGGTTTGATGAAGCCAACAGCACCACATCATCTGCAAAGAGCAGAGATGCAATGTGGAGGTCACCAAACCGGACCCCCTAAACACTTCGGCTGCGCCTAGAAATTCTGTCCATAAGAGTTATGAACAGAATCGGTGACAAAGGGCAGCCTTGGCGGAGTCCAACCCTCACAGGAAACGAATCCGACTTACTGCCGGCAATGCGGACCAAACTCTGACACCGGTCGTACACGGACCGAACAGCCCGTATTAGGGGGCTCGGTACCTCGTACTCCCAAAACACCCCCCACATGACCCCCCGAGGTACCCGGTCGAACGCCTTCTCCAAATCCACAAAACACATGTAGACTGGTTGGGCGAACTCCTCCCATGTCCGAGTTTTTGCCTCAGCGACCGCCAAAGCCGCATTCCGCTTGGCCAGTCAGTACCTGTCAGCTGCCTCCGGAGTCCCACAGGCCAAAAAGGCCCAATAGGACTCCTTCTTCAGCTTGACGGCATCCCTTACCAGCGGGTTTGAGGATTGCTGCCACGACAGGCACAGGCCACCTTACGGCCACAGCTCCGATCGGCCGCCTCAACAATGGAAGCGCGGAACATGGTCCACTCTGACTCAATTTTCCCTGCTTCCCTCGGGATAAGGGAGAAGTTCTGCCGTAGGTGGGCGTTGAAATTCTTTCTGACAAGGGATTCTGCCAGATGTTCCCAGCAAACCCTCACAATTCGTTTGGGTTTACTAGGTCTGACCGGCATCTTCCCCCGCCAAGAGCTATTTAGAGCTGCACCGCACACAAAAATATGCCAATACTTTGCCATTCATTTTCTTCTACCTTACGTCTTTAGTTTTGGGATTTATTTAATTTTATTTTTTGGGTTGTTTTTTGTTGTCTTCTTTTTTTGGAAACATTTTTTGGCTATTTTTTGACAAATTTGTCTGCCTTTTTTTGCAGACTTTTGTGGGCATTTTATGGTCATTTTCAAGATTACTTCTTTTGTTTTTCGACATTTTATAGTTATAGTTGTATAGTTTTTAAACCTTTTCTTTTCTGGTTTTTAAAAATACGTTTTCAGACTTTTTTGTGGCAATTTTGTGTACATTTTATGGTAATTTTCGGGATTTCTTCTTTTGTTTTTGGATATTTTACAGTTACTTTTTTAACATTTTCTTTTCTGCCTTTTCAAAGAAAAAAATTCTGACTTTTTTGGGCAATTCCCCCAAAAATATTTTGGGGTAATTTTCTGACTTTTGTTCTTGGACAGTTTAGGTTACTCTTTGAACATATTCTTTTCTGCTTTTTTTTCTTTTCTACCTTTTTTTTTTTAATTCAATAAAAAAAAAAATAATAATCATTTATTTTTTTCTTACATTGGGCTCAAACCTATGACCCTGAGTTTAAGAGGCTAGTGGTCTACCGACTGAGCTAACTAGGATCTTAAAATTCAATTCTATAACATTTTGGGCAATTTCATGGATATTTTATGGTAAATTTCTGCGTTTTCTCTTCATTTTTGGACATTTTTAGGTAGTTTTTACAAACGTGTTCATCTTTTCCTGGCAACTTCAAAATTTGGATTTGATATTTTATGAATATTTAATATATATATATTTTTGATCTAAATCAATAATTAATTTGAAGAATATTCTGTCTAAAAAATACAAATAAATGTGTAAAATAAAAATAAAGTTAATCTCCAATTTATTTCTTAACTCATAAACGGTGATAAGATGTTTAGAAATGATTGGCTGTCTGTGGAGTTATTTTGAAGGGACAGCACATTTACAAGCTTTACATTCAATTCCTTTACATTGTGTCAAAGTGTCTTTTTTTGTGCTGTCCCATGACAACACTGAATCAAATATTGCCAAAGTATGAGTGTACTCACTTGTGAGATACTGACTGTGCTTGATCCGTGCGTTTGGTAGCACCGACCTCGCGTTTGACCTTGAGGGCTACACATTCATAATGCTGAACAACGTGCTTACAGCAGCCAGTGGTGCTTACATGAAGCAGAAACTGGACGGCAAGGTGAGAAGAGCTGCTCACAACATCTTCATTTATTCATGTATTTTCTTTTTTTCCGGATTGGAACTCATTGCGGCTTTTTTTTACAGGATCTGGGCAAATTTGGACTTCTCTACTACAACGCTCTGATCATGATTTTACCCACTGTGGCATACGCGTACTACACCGGAGACTTGAAAATGGTGATGGTTGTTGTTTTTTAACTTTACAATAAGAGTACCATTAGTAAGGCTTTAAGTCCTTGGCATAAATATAAACGGCTCTTTTGTTGAGACATTCCTTGTATGTTTTAGAGTTTGGAGTATGACGGATGGTCCGACCAGCTGTTTGTTGCGCAGTTTGTCCTCTCCTGTGTTATGGGGTAACTTTTGACAGCACACTATGAATGGACCGTACCTCCGACACTCGTCTAAGTCGTCATTTATCCCTCCCCAGATTCATTTTAATGTACTCCATCATGCTGTGCACACAGTACAACTCTGCGCTCACCACCTCCATTGTGGGCTGCATCAAGGTAAGCCAGTTGATTCTCAGTGTCATCATTAGAATTGCACAATTGACCGTTGCTGTGGTTGTTTGTTGCAGAATATTCTGGTGACCTACATTGGAATGGTCTTGGGTGGAGACTACATTTTTTCCTGGACGAATTTTATTGGTTTGAACATAAGGTAAGACGGCAGTACCAAGCTATTGAAATTGTGAAGCGAGGTAGAGGAGAAGTCAACCCCCCCAAATTCTTGACAATAATATGTTCTATGCAGTACCACTAGTATACATTCTGGTTAATATTGCATTAGTGGAATATGAGTTTTAAGCAGTAAAATCCAGTAGTCTTTATCAATATCAGAAGGCGGCCATTTTGCCACTTGCTGTCGAGTGAAAATGACATCACAGTTGCTCAGGTCTCAGGTAACAACCAATCACAGCTTCAGAAAACAGGTGAGCTCTGATTGGTCGTTGCCTGAGCAACTGTGATGTCATCTTCAGTCGACAGCAAGTGGGTAAAATGGCCGCCCCCTGAGATGGATAAAAACGGCTGCCTTTTTTTCAGATTTAGAGAAATATTAGGTCAAAAAAATTCTACAACACACTACACTATTCCAAACACGGTATTTGGATTATTATTGTGTTTGGGAAATGCGAGTAAAGAGACAAAATCCAGTTGTTTTTATCCATCTCAGGGAGCGGCCATTTTGCCGCTTGCTTGTCGACTGAATTATTTATTTTTTGTCATTCATTTCAGAACGTCAACTCAACCCCCATCTAGGATACACACACCATATCAAGGTCAAAGTGGGTTATTATGGCTCACAATCAAGTGTCTTATAAACCTAGATTGCTGTGAAAAAGTTTAAAATTGGAAAAATTGTGGCCTCACACCCTCATTTGCTAATTACTCCAAACATCAGCAAAGGTTTCCCAGGCCTTAAAATGGACATGTACTGTAATCAGAAATCAAGGATAATAGTTTAACTTTTGTTCAAGTGACTGTTGGAAGGGGTTTGGTGTCAATTAAATGCTTTTAAATGCAATTAAATGAGGTGACTACGTCATGCGGAACCAGTGACGTAGTCGTAGGACAAACAGCTAAATTGAGTTTATCCCAGTGTTACCTGAAGATGGCGCCAAACAGACGCTTTTTGCCCCCAATTCAAGCTCGAAACAAACATGCACTAAAATGTCAAAGTAATAACCAGGACATGTAGACAGCATTTGTAGACACCAGTTTATCAGCAAAAAAAAGTTGATTTGGTGTTGAGTTATCCTTTAATTTAAGTTTATAACTCTTAAAATGGAAACGCTTCGCACTGCGTAATAGACTAAAAGGGTTTCACTTTCTGAAATGAGCGACAAAAACATTTTTTTAGATGGACCTGTTTATCGTTTTTGATTGGTAAAAATGGGACAATACAATCGCTTTGCTTCTGCTGAAATTTGTTGAGCTGGATTGTGTTATTTTGTCATTTTTGTGTCTCCAAAGCATTGCAGGGAGCCTCGTGTATTCCTTTATCACCTTCACACGGGAGCAAACAAGTAAGGACGTTTTAAGTATTTCATCACGTGCAATGGTGCATTTCTATGGTTCAGTACACTAACTCAACATTTTTACATACTTTCAACAGAAAAGTCGTGATTCTCAACAGACCTACTCCGGAGAAGACACCCATCAAATTTCAACTTTATTATGAAGTGCCTTCGGTGTACGATTATACTTTGACTTATTACGCATGTGGTCATATTAACTCCGTGTTGTGATTTATATTTTTTATATTGAAGCAGGTCCCTAGCTTTATCAAATATAACCAATTATTTTATATGTATGATGCAGTCTTTTTTTATTTATTTAAGTCATTTACAGGGTTTGAACAAAACATCAAAAACAAGACCGGCTGGACGAATGTGCTTTGAGATGAAATGGTCTTAATCTGGAGTGCAGACTGAAACAATTTAAGAGGCAACTTCATCGAATTGGTGGAGTAGTTGAAAGATGTCATAAGCTAAGATCAACCTGGTGCGTATAACTGTACGTAGTGTTGCCACCACAATGACTTTCAAAAGTGTTGGTTAAACCTAGCAACTCTTAAGACCCAACTTAAAATACTTTGAAATGGATTAAAAGTCAAACGAGGAAAAAATTGGAATGGCTCCTATTTAAATGACATATTTCAGAGCAACACAGGCAACGTGCTTCCGAGGAAAGCATAGAAAGAAAACAAACTGATGAAAACTATTTCAAAATGTACCAATGGATATAAGAAATCTATACAAAGCTTAGAAATCACTGACATTCTGCCTAGTAAAAAGAAAATGTCAAGCAAAGAAGCCCATTCTGAAAATTCCAAAAAGCGGACATCTCCTACATGCGTTACAATACAGGACATCACTGATGTCAGCGGCTTGACACAAACAAACCTGTGGTGGTTTATTTCTCCCAGTAAAAATGTCATTCTGCTGCTGCTGCGTGTTGCTGCTGCTTCTCAACCACAGAAATGTACAATGAAAGTGCAACTAAAGTGAACTAGCAACATTACCAGCTTGCCTATGCTGAGTGTGCTCCATCGAGGCAACTTTGAGCACAAAGTCATTTTCAACTCTCTGCTGTTCACAAATGTTCAAATGGCTTGAAAAGCAAAAACCCATCATAGACTTTTTTTCTTGTTAAAAAATATAAATATCTTGTGTAAAAAAATATTAATGGGAATCGTTTTCTTTTTTTTCTTTGAGTACAAATAGAAAAAGAGAGATTCTTTGCAAAACGCTGTCAGTCAGTCAAGTAATTACAGACGACGGTTAAACAAGTCCGGAGCTACATGGATGGGCTGGAGAGGCGTCCAAATCTTTCTCCTGCTGGAGGATCAACGGCATTTTTGGTTGACTCATCTGACCCCTTTTCAACAGAGAAAATCAGCAATCCCTGCAACACAAATTCAGAGTCTTCAATTCTCCTGTGTTCTGGTAGGTTCCACTTCACTTTGGGCCAAAGGCTCCGTCTCCATCTTGAACCTCTTGGCCGGCCTGTCATGCAGCACGGCCGTGTCTCTTTGGTCTGTGGGAGGTTCTGGAGAACCGTTTTGCTCGTGACTGGGGGAGCTGGGGTGGCTGCATCCGTTGGAGTTGTTGTCTGACGTGGGAAGGGCGCCGTCGCCTGAGGGACCGTTGGACTGAACGGGCTCAGGTTTCACTTGGTTTACTGGGACAATATGGGTACCATCTCCAACATGACTGGAACTGTGGCCTGCAATACCTGTCGCAAAAAAAAAAGAAAAGCACATTGAATAAGAAGTTTCCGAATATTTAGAGCAGGCGCGGGCAACACGCTGAGCTCACCATTGTGACCGCTGCTGTCTTCCCTTTCCGAGTGGCTGGCGCTGCTGCTGGACGTGGTGGGAGGGGGCGACGCCGCCCTGCTGGAGGCCACGCTCTCCGTCTCGTCCAATAATCTGTCCATGTAGTCTCTGATGGCACACAGCGACGTAAAGGCACGTTACACACGTCGTCTCAGACTGGCAACGCCAAGTCTCTGTAGTGAGACCAGTTTAGGGCTGATTTGCTATACGGCGCATCCGCAAAGCATTCACAAGGCGTCACTTTTTCGACGTCCTAGAAATGGATTTAATTCACATAAATACCCCATAATGGTATGACGGCGTTTTAGGGCCATGTATGAATATATATATATTTTTTAGAGGGGTCGCAATATTCAGAGAAAAAAAAAATTTGCAAGTTGAAAATTTGCTAGAAAAAAACTCATACATTTGCGAGTTTATGCAGTGTATGACGAGTAATGTTTAAATTAACTCATTCACTCGCAGCCATTTTCACTGAAGCAACCCCCTTCGCTCCTGGCTGTTTTACTGAATTTTGACTGGCTTTGCAAGGCCTACAGAGAATATTGTGTTCTATTGCTATAAAAACACGGAATCTACCAAAAGAAAGGTTCTCTTCTTTTATCGGGGGGAAAAAAAGTGTATTTCTATTTGTTTCCGCTTTGCAGCAATTAGCATTAGAATATAGCTAAGTATCATCATTATTCACAAATCTGATTAAAACAGTGGGGAAAGAGCTTTTTGCAACATGGCCCTGGTTGATCTCATATACTCTGCTGCCACCCGCTGGACGTTTTTGTAATAACTACCATTGCTTCAAGCATTTTCTACAGTTCAGAGGCTGCATCAAAGCCTTCTCTATGCTCTAGCTTAAAAAAACAAAAACATAAATACATTTTTGGGACCATGTTAATAATTAAAATAGAACGTATTTCTACGTTTTTGGGAGCAAACGAGTTAAGAATAAATCTGTCTCCATCCTGCCTTTTCATTTTATAAACAGTGTTCCATTACCCACCAACAAATCCTCATGTTAGACTATCTACGCTACATGTATTTGTCGTAAGTTTCTGAGTTTTGTCTCTCAAATTTGCCACTTTATAAAGTCCCCAACAAATTTCACAAGTTTTCTCTGAATATTACCCCAATTCTGAAAAAACCCCGACATGTATATATATATATATATATATATATATATATATATATATATATATATATATATATATATATATATATATATATATATATATATATATATATATATATATATATGTGGCCCTAATACGTCGTCGTATAATAGCAATGTGAGAAATTACATTTTTTTTCTCGAATGTATTAAAAATAAACACCTTAATCACATGTATAGTGGAACCATAACTTATTGAGTTTGTCACATGAACAAGGTCGTAACTCAATTTATTCATTGTTCAAATAAATGTTCCCATTGAAATTCCATTAATCTGTTGCTACGGTTACAAAAAAAAGTTGTACTTTTTATTTCTTTTGGAGGTGTGGGGTGAATGAATTTTATTTTCAGATAAAAGCCCAAGTGTGTAGCCCTTAGCGCCATCTAGTGGTCGAAGAACAGTATTTAGAAGCAGGCAGGAGCACGCACTCTACGGTGGCTTAGAGAGACCACATTTCGCAAACCTACCACCAATCCTTATTTTGCGTGAGTAAACGAGCATCTGGGTGAGCGACGGCGACTTGGCAGTCGTTGTGAAGCCCGGCGAGCAACGGCAAAAGACCGAACGAGCCGGAAATAACCAGAGCGGCTAACGGGAGTTAGTCGGAGCCATAGGCTGGAGTGGCTAACATGAGCGGCTTGCAGGAGGAGCTAGTAAAAAAAAGCTAGTAAAAGCTTGCGAGAGCAAATCAGAAGGCATTAAGCGACGGGAACCCGAATCACGGGAGTCAGTGACAACCACCTGCAGGCCCCAGATGTGGAAGGTAAGCGGCGGTTGACCCATTGGGTCCGACACTTGATACAAGCACCAAGCGGGCTAACTACATTTGCGAAGTTGTCCTTTGGGCATCGGTAGCAGGAAGATGGCGGCGAAACATGACAGCTCTAGTAAGGTGATGCTACAGCCATGGAATATAATTAGTGATTACTAGACCTATGATTATATATATATATATATAAAAAAAAAACACGTTTATGCGATACAACGTATTTTTTTGCATACTATTGACAGTCTGTTTTTAAAATGAATGAATTATTAGTTCACCAATAGATGGCGCTAGGGATCACTGACCGTCCCTTTAAGGCTGTATCATAACAAAATGTGGGGGAAACTTAAAACACTGTGTGGACTTTGTGTATGCACTGCTTTGGCTTGCTTGCACTTCTGGTTGGACCGCAAACCAACACCCATTGTGTGAGTACATTTAGACAGAGAGGAAAGGGGGAAAAAAAAAACACTTACGTGACACCAGGATGAAGGTTGTATTTCCTTTTTCCAAGTCTGGTTTGCTGTGCAAAGAAATCATAACGCTCAGACTTCTTCCACATGTAATAAAAGGCCACACATTCTCCTACAGACCTAGTTCTCACCTGAAAGATTTAATGCAGCGGACATGAAATAGCCATTATTACCATCGTCAACACAATATACACAAGGAGACAAACAAAACTTTAACTGTGACATTCGTGTCGAGCTTATCAAATCTATTCGGTGATTTGATTGTGACTTCGGCCTTCTGGCATCAGCTTATTTCCTTTTTGTTCATAGAATTGTAACTTAAGATTTATAATTGTGTAATGGGTTTCAATAAGTGATGACATATTTGTGTTGTATTTTCAAACAACTGTAGTCATTTGTTATGGCTCATCATCAAGTATGAGCAGAAAGAAAACATTCAGTCGTTCCGCTTACCTTGTTGGCCTGTATTAAATGAAAGTCTTTCCCATAGGATTTTAGTCCTTGTTCAAAATTTCTACATTCTTCTTCAGTCCAGACAGAAAGCTCCTCTGTAAAAACGACAGCATCAACACTCAAATGTACAAACTTGCCGTCCAAATATGAACTTCTTTGTTGGAGGCGAGAGTTTACCTCTGGCTGCTTTTACATTAAACCGAAGTCTTCTTAAAGCTTCCTCTGTGTCAAAGTCACATTTCACAAGTTCATATAATGCCTGGAGAAAAACAGATTTTTTTTAATTTGCCATACGAAAAAAATGAAGTTAAAGGGGAAAATTGACAATAGCATGTTCTATGCAACCCCACTAGTCTATAAATACAGTATTTTGGTTAATATTGCTAAGCAGCTAAATCCAGTAGTTTTTATCTATATCAGAAGGCGGCCATTTTGCCACTTGCTGTCGAGTGAAAATGACATCACAGTTGCTCGGTCACAGGTAACAACCAATGACAGCTCAGCTTCAGAAAACAGGTGAGCTGTGAATGGTCGTTTCCCGAGCAACTGTGATGTCATCTTCCGTCGACAGCAAGTGGCAAAATGGCCGCCCCCTGAGATGGATAAAAACGGCTGGATTTAGCTGCATAACTCATATTCCACAAATGTAATATTAATCAGAATGTCTTGTATTAGACCAGTGAAGTCACATTTAATATATTATTGTCAAGAAATGTTTAAGGTTGACATCCCCTTTAAGTGATGTTGTTGGGCTCGGGCGCTGTGCAGGTCTGACCTGTTCATTGTCCTTAATGTGGGATCCTTCCGGGATGGCGTCGACTCCCTTCTCTTCTCCCGTACGTCTTGATGCCTCGATCAAGAACGCTACCACTTTGTTTTCAGGTATACACTCCGGGTTCCACAAGAGTTGGTCATCATTTTCATAAACTAAAGACATTAGGAGAAAGAAGCAGGATTGAGAATCAGTGCGCTGCAATCCCTTCGACTCATTTTTAGTTTGCATTTTTTACAGCTTTACCTTTTTCATTGTCTTTATATTTACATAAGCCAATGGGGGTTTCTGCCTGATACATAGAACCCACCATGATCTCCTGTTGGATGTTGAGACAAGATCGTTTAAAATACGGGTTAGAGAGACGAGAAACAGAAGTGGTCAAGAAGAATTACGAAATACCTTTTTCCAGTCTTCAGATGGAACATAATCTTCATCTTCATCGGACTCCTCTTCTCCATCGTTATTACCTGACACACAGCATCACATTTCATGACATAACGGCAAGTGATTCATTTGAAGAGCAAGAGATGTGATGCAACAACAACATACTTTCAAAGTACTTGTGTTTCTGTGGACGAATAAGTTCGGATGTGCCGAGGCCCCGAACGGAACGTGTGCGGCACTCCGTGGTCATCGGGGCCTCCTCCTCCTCCTCCTCCTCCTCCTCCTCCTGTGCTGTCGAGACCTTTAAGCCGTCATCCTGAAATTACACATGAAGGCACACACTCAGCACCTTTGCAGTACTTTCATCAAATTACGAACATAGTGAAGTGCTTGTCCAAAACACATCTCGCTCTGCCTCCAACTGGTCTCAGGGGTCTGCAACCTGCGGCTCTGGAGCCACATGTGGCTCTTTAGTCCCTCTACTGTGGATCTCTTAAAAAAAAAAAAATTAAAGTTGCTTTTTTTTCCACATATATAGATTTTTTAGTTTTAGATCAAATATTCTTTAAATAAATTATCGAGATAAAAATTAATAATTAAATATTTAAAAAATGTCAGAGTCTAAATTTTTTATCTATCAGAAAGAGAGATAAAAGGTAGATGAAAATGTTTTTTTAAAATTACCTAAAAATGTCTAAAAAGTGACTATAAAATGCCCCAAAAGGGAGGGAAAATTGGAAAAAATTTCAATGATTTTGCTAAAAACGTCAGAGAATTCAGTTTAAATAAAAGGCAGAAAAGAAAACGTTCAAAAAGTAACCATAAAATGTAAAAAAAACAAAAAAGGAAATAAGAAAGCCAGAAAATTGGAATTGCCAAAAAAAGGGCTGAAAATGTATTTATATATTTAAAAAAAAAAAAAAAAAGAAAGAAAAGAAAAGAAAAGAAAACGTTTAAAATGTAACTATAAAATATCCAAAAACAAAAGAAGAAATCACGAAAATTACTATAAAATGTCAAAAAAAAATATTTGACAAAAAAAAAAACAACAACACACACACAAAATTTATAGCAAAAAAGGCAGAAAAAAATCTAAAAGTGGAAGACGAAATGTAGAAGAAAAGTAATCTCAGAACATTGGATGTTCCATTTTTCTGTTATGGTGCAGCTCTAACAGCAAATTTCCGTTTTCCGTACTGCCGCCGCAAGGAATAGAAAGCATTTGAGTCCGCGTGTCAATTCACACCAGCTGCAGTGCGTTGCGTATACGGTGCAGAACAGATGCGGCGCTGCAGAAGGTTTCCGCAAGTGTTTTATTTTTTCCGGACACCGCATGCGCATTTTCATGAAGCTGAAGAAATGACACGAGCTGGACAGGAAGCCAAGCGTCGGCATCAAGGTAGATCCGGTATATTTCAAAATAAAACCGTTTGCGAACAAATTTTTTGGGAGGGAGGGAAGCTAGCTAACTACATAGCATGACATGAGTCGGACATTTAAGAGAGAAAAAAACGAGCTCAGAATCAATTAAACATGACAAAATAGCACAATTTAAACACAAAACGTACTTACCCATGGCAGAAGTCCCAGAAATAATGTTCAAAAGGATATTGATCATGTGACAACAGGCAAGTGTGGCTATTGTTTACCAATAGGACTCTACATACACGGTTGTTATCGCGTGAACTCCACTGTTGCGCAGTCGGTGTAAATTGGACGTCATGCCAAGTCAAGTTTATTTATATAGCCCTTAATCACAATAGTCTCAAAGGGCTTCACACACCCTAATTAGCTCTTGAGCCGTCTGTACATTCGACTAACACTAACACACGTTTTCCTTCATCATAATCTTCAAATGTTTTGTGGATCCAGACAGATGTTTTGGGTTATTTATTTGGCCTAAAATGGCTCTTTTGACAGTAAAGGTCGCTGACCCCGGGTCCCAGTTAAGTCCGCAACATTCGCAGGAGCCCGGGTCCAATATGTAATCATTGGAAATGTATATATATATATATATATATATATATATATATATATATATATATATATATATGCAAGAGGAATTTTGTTTCTAATCCAAAAAGCTGGGTATATTTCTCAATTTTTTTGATGAGTTAAAAGGATATCATATGATGGCGTTACATGCATTTAAAAGTCAGTTTTCTTTAGTCAATGTAAATAACATTTGAGGCGTAAAAAATATTAACGCTGTGTTGCCAAGATACTCCAGACACATCAACACACCTCATTTATTTTTAGCTCGCCAGTGCCTCTGCTGCTTTCGTCATTGTCCAGCTCATCATCCTCATCCTCTTCTTCATCCTCTTCTTCCTGTTCATCCTCCTCCTCCTCTTCATCCTCATCTGGTGGCGGAGCACCCCCATAACCATAAAGATTTAGGAGCTCATGAATGGGCATTTCTCCTTCCTAATAAGAGAGGGAGGTAAGAATATCTTGTTTGTGAGACACAAAGCAGTAAAAAAAAAAAGAAGATCTAAGCAATCTGTAAACTTACACGTGCAAGATCTTCAATCTCATTGGCATTGGCTTCATCAGCTGCCTCCAACATTTCCTCCTCCTCCATTGTACGTTCATCATCAAAATCATGGACAAGCATGTCTGCTGATGGGTCGAAGTCCTGGTCAACGGAACCCGCTGAGCCCCCTACAAAAGCGTTATATCAAATGCAGTAACCACATTTAATAATAAAGATGGATGAACAACATTTTTGAGTGACATCAGATCGAAGCAACTCAGTGGTGTCAAGGTAGACATTATAGATATTATTCTCTCCGACTTTGCGACTTGGACCTCCCAGTTTGATTACGGTACTGTTCCAGTGTACTTTTCCTGGTCAGAGGTCAGAATACTCCAACTTTCAACTTTTCTGCAATGCAGTACATGTACGCGGTTTTTACTACCTGTTGTCTCACCAGTACATGTAAGCGAGCCAGAGATGGTAATAACGTGTAAGACCCTCGTTCTCCGTGGTCAAAGAGTCTCCACAACTTGCTACCACAGAACTCAATTGTGCCTGTCAACAGCTCTACGTGCTTACTCTCTAGTTTCAATGACCAGGTGGAAGTCTTACAGTGTTGTCTGCCATGGAGTGGTGAATTGTTGCAACTTAAAGCTGATCAGATGCGGTAAGGGAAGCATTTTTGTTAACGCTCAAAAATGAATCAAGACACACAGAGTTGGCACGAACCAGCTGGCCATCCCTGACAGTGTGCCAACTTGATGACTTTCTCGCTAAATCTGGCAACTTTCCAAAGCCTCTTGGCGACAAATTTTTTTGTCAAAAGCGACCGTTTTAGTGACTTTTTCTGGTGCATTTTAAAGTTTGTTTTTTTTACTCACTTTTTGCCTCTTCCACATTATTCCTCTCTAATTCAGCGTCCATTACTATTACATGGTCAGGTATGCAAATTACCAGTAGGCAATGATGTCTTCTAGCAAGTTTTAGGCCAAACATTAGCTACTTTCCTTACTGGCGAGTTGGCAACACTGATCCCTGATATTGACAAACAACCATTCACAAATATGACGACTATGAACAATTTGGAAGAATAAACAGGTACATTCTTGGAATGTGAGAGTAAGCCGGACTACTTCAGGGGCAAACAGGCAAACGCCGCATAGTTAGGCCAGGGCACAAATTTGGACATAAGCGTCCAAATGTGAATAAATGTCTTACTGAATCATCATTAATGCATTCAATAAATTAAGGAATCATTAACACCTTAGCCATCACATCTGCACATTACTTTTCTATTTGCAAAATGCAAGTGTGACTAACAAATGTGATGACGTAAAAATGAACGTTACATACCTGGGCTCGAATTCCCAAGGGAGGACTGCAAGAAAAAACAAATTTATAAGCAATAGCTTTAAGAGAAACAGCACAAGCATTAATAAAACAATGAATAAGCAGCCTTTTGCCAAACGACAGTCCACAAAAAAGCGCGCCTACAACTGTAACTACTTCCTGCTGCTGGGAATTTAAATTTGACTTTATTTGATACAAAAAACACACACACACACACAGCCGTAGTTGTGGCGCACTGCTTCTGGTAAACGGTCCGCGTTCGTTTACTTAACTAAACTACAGTAAAACTGTAAATTGTACGCTAATTCGAATTAAATAGCAAGCTAACCCTTTCAAGTTACGCGTGGTAACAACAGCACGTACTAAAAGGCAGACGAAATCGCCACTAAAACGCACATTCACAAGACACCCCGGCCGGCAATACATTGGCTTCAAATAGCAAATACAAAAAAGGAATTGTTGATGAACAAAACCGCAAAGTCGCTAACGCCGCAGCTAACGCTAGCCAAATCTGAAGTTTACTAAACATGCTAATATAAGAACAAATTGTAACTATCTACGAAAGCAAGCAACGCGCTGAGGATCTCATATGTTCAGGATGTATAAAAAACACGACGCATAAAAGCGGCTGAACGCATTAGCTTTGGCTAGACATATTTGGGTATTTTCCCGATTATTTACTTCACTTTCTTACCTCCGCCATGTTTGCAATCCTGCAGGGTCACGCGAGTACCCGGATGAAGAACCCCGCCCACCTGAACTCCACCAGGACGAACGTCGTTCGTTTGTTGTTCGTTACTTGATTCGTCGTACGGACGACTGAGTAACTGCTCTGCCATTGTGTGCGTGTGTGTGTGTGGACGGAGGACCACGCGTCATTTTCTTGTCACAAAAGAAACAAAGACCTTAATTACTGTAAAGGTCACAATTTACTTCAAATTGTATGTAAATGCTCAATTTTGATTAATAAAAATTTTATATTCACAGTTGTCCCAACCAAGACTAATTTAGTTGTTTTTTCCCTATTCTTTTCACAAGTTATTGTATTTACTATGATGTATTCCTATTACTGTGCATGATCAAAACATTTTTGGGGGGAAAATAACAATAATTGAAATTCACTGCATCTCTGCCTGTGTTTACATTATGTTTATATGAGCATAATCCCAAATCAAAAATCACACTGAACTTGATTTACACAACATTCCAAGTAATACAATACGAATTTAAAGAAAAAAAGGTGTCATGCTTCTGGACCACGAATGTCCGTCCATACCTTTTCCGCCGAGGGCCACATTCAGAAGTTATTATCAATTGAGAAACTTGTACCAATACAATTGTTCAATATATTTTAGGGCGGCATTTTAATCTGTGTAAAAATGGAAGAACATGTGAAATTTTCATGCAGCTTTTCTTGCTAAAAGAAATACAAACAAACCCATTTAGTAAGAAACATGGCCGACACACTTGATCAACTTTAGTGGGCCACAAAAAATGATGTTCCTGGGCTTCTTCTTTTTTTTTTACATTCAAAATGCAGTCTTTGAGATTTAAGAATTGCATTGCGATAATTTTTTCATCTCTATTTGAAAACACCTCAGCATACTAACAAACATCCTATGAAAGGGCAAACGTTCAAAACAACATTGTAATTGCGCATCATTTCCTTCAATCTTAATCTTTGACAATATTTATATCTGCCTTCCGCCCCCCACCCCCCTCATGAGTCACTACAATTTAATCACCTGCAAATGCAAGTGTCCTTTCTCAGAATCTGAGATTGTGTTCATGATAGTATCCACAAACTCTTCTATGTTGCTATTTATCAAGCCAGGAATACTTCAAGTGCACCATTAAGGCAACCCTTTCCTTAATCTATGGCACTAAAAGCCCTGCAATTATCTCTCCTTGATTATTTACAAAATGTTATGCTCTTAAAGTTCTTATGCAAGATGACGCTACTTCCTGAAGGTGTCTGTGTAACATCAAGTAAATAAAAGGGCTGATCGGGGCAGCCATTTTTCATGAGAATCAGCAACAGCGCATCATGAGATCCGTCCTCCCGTTGGCGATGCTGCTGTGCATGTGCTGTGCAGCACAGGGTCAGGTGCTGGCCAGCACAAATGCACTACGGCTCTGTGGCCGGGCGTTGCTGCGGGCGGTGGTCTTCACTTGCGGGGGGTCCAGGTGGAAACGACTGACGGGAGACGCTTTCACAGATGGTCAGTTGGCGTATCGGCTACTCTTTGCAACAAGTTCGGGATAGTCGGCTTTCGGATGATGATTCAGAATGAGACTGATCAGATGTCAGCATCAAATTTACAGGGGGGATTAACTTGGCCTTGTTGAACTTTGAATGCAAATTTCCAACTGCTCAGTGTTTCAGTACTTTTTGCTGTTTTCTCCTGTTATTAATTTTGTTGTTTAACTCCTTGTCAGAGAACAGCAAGTTGTGCAAAAACTACCGACATATTGAACAATTTGACATGTAAAATTGTTATTTAAATTTGTGGCGCCTAGATTTATTGAGCTATTCAACCCCCAATAGTCAAAACATGGA
The DNA here is from genome assembly GCF_054856555.1 of Leptonotus elevatus. Taxonomy (NCBI): domain Eukaryota; kingdom Metazoa; phylum Chordata; class Actinopteri; order Syngnathiformes; family Syngnathidae; genus Leptonotus; species Leptonotus elevatus. The sequence goes on along the minus strand of NC_141239.1, from coordinate 17,510,116 downwards.
TGATTCCAAGAAATGTTTTGAAGAAAACAGAGCGGTTGTTGCCGCCGGGCACAATGCCAGGATTTGTTCTCTCCTGGGCCGTATGTGGGGGGCCTGACAAAATAATTGATTTTCATAACTTCACTTATGGTTCTCGTTTTTTTTTCAGTTAAAGCATAACACATACAACTATTTGTCAATTTAAGAAATTGTGTAATAAAAACATTTTTGCTAAATGTACTAGGGAGGAATAATAAAACAGTGGTTGAAAGTACAATTTTTGTTAAGGCATTTACGAATAATGAGTTTAAGTAATAAGTGAGATAAAACGGGATAGGACTAGATAAGCAGTTGCTTCATCCTATTCCATTTTGAACAGTTAAGTTTTTTCTTTTGTAAATGAGTTTCTTTGGAAGTCATTATTATTATTGATGGAGAACGAAAACATTTATATTTCATCCTTGTTTTGTGGAATAACTTAAATGTCTCTGTTATTTATTTATTTATTTTACACAATTGTCAAATTATGCTATTTTGCTATTATTTTCCACTTCTTCAAACAAGAGTAAGAAAACCTAGAGAAAAAAATATTGTGAATTTAGAACAGATTAATCGTTAGCTAACTAGTGAAGTCATGTGATTAATTACAATTAAAAATGTTAATCGCCTGACGGGCCTAATAAAAAAAAAAAAAAGGGCATTTAATCGTAATTAATCGCATGATAATTTTATATCTGTTATAAATGTACAATAAAAAAATTCTAGGTTTTCATAAAAATCTAAATGAAATGGAAAAAAATAATAATACTTCACATGAATTGTTGACGTCTATAGTCGTCAATGGCAGTGAATGAGTTAATATAAATGGCGTTTTAGCTGAATTTGGTCCCCCAAAAAATCAACAAAATAAAATAAGAGTGAGCACAGCGCATTGGCAAAATCTTAAACCAAACGATACAGGGGTAGCACAAACGTGGAAGCAAGAAATTGGATAGGAACATAATGGCTACTTGTAAACATCTTAATGTGTTTAACTAACAGTGTGTAATCTTTAGCGCCATCTCGTGGTAAAATAATAATTAATTCAATTTTAAGACCCATGATTGATTTTAGTAATATGCAAAAAATGTGCGCGTCACTTGCATGCGGTTAATGCTACGCCCTACATGAAGTACATTAAAAACCAACAGCTTACAATCGTGTGAAAATGAAGTTTAAAGGTAGCTTTAAATAGTAGTTTAGATACATGATTCTCAAAAACCTATTAAAGGGATACTTGACTCACTGAGCCATTTTCAACAGTAAGAAGATTTCGTCTATAATTTAAAAAAATATATTAACAATTAATACCTTTAAAAACAGATTTAGCTACTTTGCCCCTTTCCATGTTTCTTTCCACCAACACACCTGATTCATGGTCAAGATTGTTATCAGACTTCTGCAAAGCTTGCTGATGTGCTGATAATTAGATTCAGCTGCATTGAAGGAGGGAGACATGGAAAACAAGCTTGATAGGGGCTCTCGAGGACCGGACATGGGCACCACTGCTTTAAAGTAACATGCGGTGTGCCTCAAGGTTCCATTTGAGGTCTTTTCTTGTTTCATTTATATATTTTGTTCAAGAGCAAAAATCACATTAACCAGGTCAAATAAATATTATAGTTGGCCATTATTTTCCAAATATACAGTATATTTTAAATTGATAAGCGAAACAGTCCATTTTTAATTGAAGTTGAGCGCTGACTGCATGCTGCAATAAAATGAGTATGCAATGAAATGATTTCTGTCGCAGACAGCCCGAAATGGCCGTCAAAAAAAACAAAAAAAACATTCAACCATTTAATGTTGCCGGCTGGTTCGAAAGGTTTACGCTACATTTGAGGTTGATTCTGAAATGACATCCGAAACACGGACTCTTTCTAAATAGTGTTGGTAAAAAAGTCCCAACTTGATCATTGGTTTGAAAATGTTTCAGCAGGCAGCGGGGCCCCAAACTTCCTCAAGACAACAAACGCAGTGCCGGTGATGGCTCAATATCGACGTGACCAAGACCAGGCCTTGGTAGCGGTGTGCTGTCAGAAAGGCTGTCGAAGGAGTGACCTCTCTATGCTCTGCTAGTTGGGCGCCATCACTTGACACAGGAATTCATTCGTAATGAAACCATCGCTGATTTCTAGCCACAAATAAAAGACTGAATATTGGTTACGCCTTTTATCTTTGTTCAACAGTCTCGCTTCACTCAAAGTAAACAGCATAGACACTGGCTACGCCATACAGAGAAGTGTTCTTGAAAGACCACGACGCAAAGGTGTCATTTGACGGGTCCCACAGACAGCGGCTGCTGATCTGCATGCTCTGCCCGGCGAGCTGGCCAATGTGAACCAAGACGACCAGCTTGTATCTTCGGATCACGAGCTCCTTAGCGCGGGCTCGTATCACCTGAGGGAGGACATCCGAAATAATCAGCCTGGACACTCAGCGGGGAGACCGATTGGGCTTGTTGTGATGACTTCCTCGTAGGTGCTTACCTCACATAGGGTTTTAGTCATTTGCCGTGACCTTTCCACTTCATATTCTTCTTCTTCGAGATAGTTTGTGAGTACATCCTTCAGTATTTCCAAAATAGCAGGGGTAGGGAAGCGTTTGCGAGGTCCTGTTATGAGAACACAGAAATTATGAACAGATGAATTCATGTTGTAATGTGAGTTAAAATGGTGCTTTTATTAACTCATTCACTGCCATTGACGGCTATAGACGTCAAAAATTCATTTAAACTATTTCTCTTAGTTTTACATTTTTTTCCCACTTTTGTTAACAAGAGTATGAAATCTTTTATTGTACATTTGGAACAGATATCAAATTTGTTAACTAGTGAAGTCATGCGATTAATTATGATTAAAAAATTTAATCGCCTCAGTTCTTTTCTTAAAAAAAAAAGATTATTAAAAAAAATTACAATTACTTTTTTTTTTTAAAGAAGAAGAAAAGACAAAATTAGAAGTCAGGCGATTAAAATTGTTCGTAATTAATCGCATGACTTCACTAATTAACTCACGATTAATCCAAAATTTTGTATCTGTTCTAAATGTGCAATATTTTTTTCTCTAGGTTCTATACTCTTGTTAACAAAAGTGGAAAAAAATGTTTAACTAAAAGAAATAGTTCAAATGAATTTTTGACGTCTATAGTCGTCAATGGCAGTGAATGAGTTAAGTTTAATTGCAAATGAAATGTAAAATACAAAATGATCTATTTTGGATTTAAGGGGAGGTCAAGTTAAACATTTTCCTTTCAATAGTATGTTCTATGCGCCCACACTAGTTTAAATACGGCAATCTGATTAATATCGCGTGTGTGGAGTATGAATTGGGCAGCAAAATTCACCCATTTTTATCCATCTCAGGGGGCGGCCATTTTGCCACTTGTTGTCGACTGCAAATGACATCACAGTGCCTAAAAGCTCAGGTAACGATCAATCGTCGTGTGACATTCGCTAGCTGAGTCGTGATTGGTCATTACCTGAGCCCTGAGTAAATGTGATGTAATCTTCAGTTGACAGCAAGTGACAATATGGCCGCCCCCTGAGATGGATAAAAAGGGGTGGATTTTGCTGCTTAAATCTTATTCCACAAACATACTATTAACCACAATACCGTGTTTAGACTAGTGGTGCCATTTAGAACATATATTGTAAGGATTTTTTATTTTTTTTACTTGACTTCAACCACATAGCTTTGCCTTGTAGTCTGCTAGCTTAATGCGATTACAAATTTAGTTAATTAAATATTCTTATTTACACTCATGTCACCATATTACTGATCAACGGATAAAAGTGAGCAACAGAAGTTTGTCAGCAACATAAAATATTCAAGAACAATAAATAAATTAAAAAAAGTTCTGGTTGTACAAGAATGATTCAATGGAAAATTTACTTACACTATCTCAAATTTTGGGACAACATGCCACCATTTAGGGGTAGTCTGGAGCTACAGGCCTATATAAACAGTATATTACTGCTTTTCTTAAAAATAAATGAATAAAGAAAGAAAGAAAGAAAGAAAGAAAGAAAGAAAGAAAGAAAGAAAGAAAGAAAGAAAGAAAGAAAAAGAAAATGTAGTTCTAATTCAATTTTTTTAATGATATTGGTGGATAAAATTGCTTCTGCAACTAGCATGAGTGATTTTTTTCAATTTTTTTTACATGTGTGCTTTACTGCAAGTTATTATACATCAACACAAAATCAGAAAGTCAATGTTATTTAAATCGATAGATAGGCCTACTAATGATGCCATGTTTTTTGGTCAGATGGGTGGTTATTTATGTAAATTCACCAAGCTGGTAGGTGTTCTCAAGTGTGACAACCATCCGTTCATCATGATGTTCCTCTATGCAGGACACGTTGCTTAAAGAGCTGAAAGACAGATTAGAATTGGAAGTCTCAGAAAAGGTATCTTTATATCGTTAACAGCAGTTTCAACAGGACATTAATGATAGAAAAAAAGTTTTGTAAGGATAGAAGGGTGTCGACTCACTCCTTGGTCTTGCCAACCGTGTTTTTGACTCCGTGACTTCCCTCCGAAGGCACCCTGCTGGTCTTCTTGTCTCTTCTGACAGATTTATCTTTATGCGCCTCAGACATTTTCTCAAGGCAATGAGCTCAAATTCCAAAGAAAACATACAGAGGGAAAAAAGTGACAAAAAAACAAACAACAAACGATCTTACATTTCAAATCAGCACGTTCGCATTTATGGCCATCTTTCTATTTGTAAACCGACACTTTTAAATCAAAAAACAAAACGCGGTAGGAGTCCAACAGGCGTTTTACAGTTAGGCGTCGTCATGACAACTGCAACTTGGGGGCGGAGCTTCCTTTACAGAAGGTAGATTTATGTTTGTTTTTTAGCTGTATATTTTCCTGCACCCAAAATGAAAAAAAATGTAAGCGTTACACGTGTTTGTTATTCATTTTTAATAAATACTACAAAACATACAGAATGTCATAAATGAATGAAAATGTCGCATTTGTAACCAACGTGGTTGCGTCATTACCGTAACGCTTGGTGACGCTGCGCATCTACTTGATGACCACGGATGATTAGACGCACGTAAACATGTAGCCTCCTCCATGTTCATTTAAAATTACGTAAGCATTCATTTATTTACTCTTTTACATGACATGAAAAATGTTCATTGTTCACAAAATATGGTAATTGGTTTTATAACTATATTTTATCCTTGACTCATGATAAATATAGTTTATATTATTTCAGGCTGCTTGTGTTACCAAACTGTTCTTAAGTCATGATAATTTTATTATTGTGAGCAAGTACAAATGACGGATTTTTAATTCTTACATGTCGCCGTTTCTAAAAGAGGACATTTTTCTGAACTACTTTTTTTTTAAGTGAAAATTGAGAGTATACCCACTTCTCCAGAGACCACTACGCAACTGAAATATAGGGATATTGGGCCATTGAGTGAAATTTAGGATGACCCTCTGGTCTAAACATTTGAAAGCGCATGCCCAATTGTTCAATGTTTCAAATCAATACAGTACTTGTAGACCAATTGCTGTTCTCTAAGGATCTGACCAGCAAAATTCACAACAAGATCAACAGTATGTGGCCTTGCATATACAGTATCTTTGTTTGTTTGTTTTGGACATGTGCATTCAAATCTGGTTCTCCTGTAAAGGATATAGTGCAAAGCCCAAATATCCCTTCCTTTTTGGGAGCATTAAAAAGTACAAATGAGAGCGATGAATTTACTGTATTTTCTTTTCTTTATTACCCGAATAAAACAGGTATTACATTATATTGACTTTTTCACATATTTGCTTTCCAAATCTTTGGATGGGAAATGTACATTAAATGTTTGCATATTCTCTGTGTATTTAAAGACGTACAGCCATTAAAAACATCATGTTCAATATGCTCAAAAATAAGGCAAAGAAAAAAGAAGCAATTCGAATTTGCCGTTCTTACACCTAGGTCTTAACTGTGAATCAACATAGTTGATCAACTCTGAAGATGAAATAATGAAATATAAATGCAAAAAAATAAAAAATCAGGTGCTTTGTGTGCAGATCAAACATCTCCATCAGACGACATGCCAAATTCAATGAAAATATGTTTTTTCCAGTAACAAACCAGGATAGAACTGTAGATAAAGTAATAGCATGATTATACAATATTACACCTTACTGACACGGAGAAGCATCACAATGAAACAACGGGTGAAGAGCAATGCAGACTTCATGCGGCACCGAAGTTATTCATGAATAGTAACACTTATTTGTATACAGGAAACACCCATGGTAAACAATAGATGAGGAGAAATGCTGTTGTTCCATATAATCTAAACGCCATATGACCTCAATAAACAAACAAGCACAAACACATACAGTATCCATATGCCCAGAGAAATATTTGAAACATAGCTCTTTATCTACACTTTTTACATTTAAATATTTCAATATTGCTATTAGAAAAATGATTAAACATAGAATCAACAGGGTGAAAATAAAGTCAGTCACAGCAGATACATACAGTACATGTCTCTTTTTTCATCATGTTTTGAGGTCCACCAGTTAATCAAAACCTCCGAAAAAGATATCAATAAATATCAAGCAGCATTACGTCTCCCTAATACAGTATTACTCTTGAAATAACAATCTCCTTTTCCCGATATATGGCACTAACCTTGTCGATCTTAAGGCTGAGTCTGACAATTAACACAAAGTGGAAAAAAGTGTTTCATCACTCACACGCAGCCATAGTCCTCTTCCTCTTATTCTTCTTTTTTTGTTTTGCATTGCATAGCGCATGCCCCACAGTGTTGTGATATATATTTTTTGTTTGATTCAAACTACTGCAGCTGATTGACTGACAGTCTCTACTCTTGTCCTTGCAAATGAGTGGCAACAGTTGTTGTTTAAAACATATCTACTGTATATCAGCCTTAATGTCAACTAAATTTCACTTTGAACACAAATGTTTTTATTTATTTATTTTTTGTTTTGTTTAAATTGCACACACAATAGAAATATCCTTATGAGATTTTAAAGTGGAACATTTCTTGACAATAATATGTTATATGTGACCTCACTAGTCTAAACATGTGATTAATATCCCACTTGTGGAAATCAGAGCTATGAAGTAAAATCCAGCCATTTTTATTCATCTCAGGGGGCGGCCATTTTGCCACTTGCTGTCGACTGAAGATGACATCACAGTTGCTCAAGGCTCAGGCAATGACCAATCACAGCTCACTTGTTTTCTGAAGCTGAGCTGTGATTGGTTGTTACCTGAGACCTGACCATCCCCCTGGGATGGATAATAACGGCTGGATTTTGCTGCTTAACTCATATTCCACTAACACAATATTAACCAGAATACCCTATTTAGACCATTGGGGCTGCATAGAACTTTTTTTTTTTTTAAATTGGGCTGACTTTCCCTTTAAATTAACCTGTTTTACTTCTTACAAGTTGAAGTTTTACGTATGACACATAATATGATGTGTCAATGCTGCACACATAAAAAATAAAAAGCTTTGACAAAGAAATGACAAAGGTCAGTCAAATGGGACTGGAGATAGAAATAAAAATTATATATATTTTTTGGTTTGTTAATGATCTCTAAATTAATATAATTCAATTGGAAAGTAACCCTCCCTATCATATACATTTTTGTACATTTTCCACCTTAAGATTGCGGTCATAATATATAATCTATCTTTTATAGTAAATTTACAATTACAACAAGTTAAACAAAAGTAGGGAGGTTTGGCGGCATCACTATATGGATCCACAAAATTCCCAGGTGTGAATTAGGATTTCCCTCCTTCAGAGCCCAAAAGTGTTTTCAAGTAACAAACTGAATATTTTGCATACACTCAGCAGCCGTCTTTCCGCCGGCGGATGCTGTAAAGTTTAAAATACATGAAACTGAGGACCGATTCATTGTGTTCCCCTGTTTGTGTGCCAAGGCAGGTCCGTTAGTTATCTGCCAAATATTTCCCTGCGGAGAAAAAAAAAGTTTTTTTTTTTTTTTAAGAAAATTAAAATGAGTCAAACTGATTTAAAAAGAAAGCCACGTGGCAAATGGTTCAAACTGACCTGCAGCAAATCTCTTTTTAATCAGGGATAGCCTGTAGCCAGTCCCGAGCAGTTGGATGTCGCAACCGGACATCGTGCTTCCCTCACTGGCGAAGTGAACTGCAAGCTGGGATGGTTTGCATGGACCCTCTGTCGTCTGGAAACGGCCCAGGAGAGCCCCTACTCCTGCAGGACACAAATGCAGCCGCAACTGATTTTAACATAAAATTATCATGTGTTGTGAAAGAAACAGAATAAAATTTGTAAGGATTTCAAAAGTAACTTGCCTCCGTTTTCAGACCTACTTGAAAGGCTGGGAATCTTCCACTGTATCATCTGCTGCTCTGGATTCCTTTAAAATAAACAATGGTGTGGTTTTTTTCCAACTCAGCAAGCCAAATTCATTTAATAGCACACAGTGAATGTCACAATGCAGAGCAGAGTTTCAAATCGTCTTTACCCACTGAAATGAATGGCAATGCAATTAATCCATTCCAGCTTTCCAGAACAAAAATAATGAGAAAAAAAACAATGAGAAAAATAGCACTCTATAATAGTATACTTACTTAAAACATACAGGAATTACATAGTTAAAAATAATTTTTAATCACACTTCATTCATTCAATGCATATTATATTGCTCATTCTGATGTGTGCATCTTGTCAGTCTATACGTCGCTGACACTGATAGAATAAAGCCAGTGTTGACATAGATACCTTGAAAGTAACGTAATAGTATAGTTACTTTGCAGGTTACTTGCATTAAAAAGTAACTAAGTGGATTTACTGATTACTTTCTATAAAAAAAAAAGTAGCAAAGCTAGATTACAAGTTACTTTGAAGGATCTTTGTGCAGTTTGTCACTTTTTTACTCGCGACTGCCACTTCTGGCCCAAAGCGTAACTGCAGCATCTGTGTCAGGCTCGTTCATGGTGCGCGTGCGAGTATGTGCACGATCTTAAGTGCACAGCACATGTCCGCTACTCCGCGGGGAGGCGCATTACTTTACCCTCTACCACTCCATCCCTCCCTTCCCCAAAGAAACTGTGTGCGGGGTCCGCACACTCCAAAGGGAAGATAAAAGCTGATAGGTGCAGTCAGAGTAAAACAGTCAGGGCTCTTCATACTCATCTGGGCATTGGTGGAGCATGCATGATGTAGAAAAAGCTTTAATATTACCTTTTTAAATGACACAATGCACCTTTAATAGTTACATTTAGCACATACCGACAAACCTGCTTAACAAAAATGACACCCGGTTTTGCCACTTAATTGAAAGTGTTTTTAACAGTGACGTTAAAGAACAAAGTTTTTTTTTAAATAAAAAATAAAATAGACAGCAGCCTTTTTGACATAATTTTTTTTTTTTTTTTTTTTTACAGATAATATTTTCAGTATTTCACTTACCACATTTGCTACTTGTTTTCAATTTTAAAAATCTTTTACATTTTTTATTTGTTGTTATTTTAAAGAATTTAAACATTGTTTAAAAATACTTGTTTTTAATTTAAAAAAATCTTTTACATTTTTCATTTATTTCTTTTGTAATTTTAAATAATTTAAACATTGTTTATAAATATCATGATTAAATTTGGGGACCTCCTGCAATCAAAAATTGTTTTTAATTTTTGTTTTTGGACATGTAGATAACACTGCAGACTGTGCAACAATCCTCAAAATTTTTGTTTTTAGCAGACATAACATTTAAAACAGTGACTGTATATATTTATGGACACGTGAGTTTCAATGCACTGAAAACGATGATGTCACTCCCTCAGATGAGAAAGTTAAAAAATTTGAATACTCCCATAATGCATTTCAGTACGTTCAATACTAGAGTTTCCCTTATAGGTCTGTGTATAATATATAGTTATTTGTTTAGTGGGTGAGAAGAGTGTGCAGTTCATTCAATTGTCAATTCTTACTGCCTGGTGGCTTAGTGTTAGTACATGTGGTACTTAGAGGTGACACATAAAATTATCAAAGTAACTTACAATGATATCAGAAGAGTAACTATAGTCTGATTACACAACTCAAAATAGTGTAATTGTTACTTGAAAATGCGCACATTTTGGAGTAACGCTTTATCGGCATCACTGATTATGAGTAGTGAATACATACTTCTGATGTAAAAAGCCCTCACCAGGTGGCAGGTGGGACCATAGCCTGGAGTTTGGCTATGCTTCCATCCACAGGAACCAGAAAATGGACGTTGTGAAGCGGAGCTGGGGTTGCCATCGACTCTGAGTTGTATTTGTAGTCTATTCTTAGGTCTGTGATGTCGGCATCACCACGCCAACTCACGGCTAGATTGAGAGGAGTGGACTGGATTCCATCTGCTGACACCTGGGATACACATAGGGAAGGATTTGATGGACGGGTTGATGGACAGATTTATGGGCAATGGCATGGATGGATACCTGATATTTGATCATATCCACATTGTAGTATGTGGCCTGGGGCTTCTGCTCAGCCACTTTCTTAAGATGACTCATCAAGTTTTGCATATTCACCCAGAACTCCTTGGTGTCTACACTGCCTGTTGGGGAATCACTAAAAGGATCAGAAGAATAGACGGCATTCAGTGATTAAAAAAAAAAAAAAGATAGCATCAAAATGTGCATTTTATTTTTTTATTTTATTTTTTATTTAAAAAAATAAAAAAATAAAATAAAATTTAATTAAAGAAATAAAAATTAAAAAAATAAATAAATATAATGTGCATTTTCTATTGCTGCATATTCGTACCAGCACAGCAGCTGTGGATTGGGAAGCACCTGCTCCAGTCGAGTGTAGTTGCTGATGCTAAAGATGAGGACTGGTTGAGTCGGGTGGCTGGCGAAATGTCTGGTGATGCCTGCTGGGAAGGAGAGCACTAGTTCGCCTGTGATCTTCACTACACACCTGAAATAGCAGTAAAGAAAGAGGCTGATGTGAGATCTAACAGTAGCACCCTATAATGTAATATTTTCAGAAAACGTAACACCGCCTGAAAAAATAAATAAATAATTGCACTTAACTCATTCACACTTAAAAATGTAATATTTTCACCAATAATCTCATTAAAAAGACTGACTGATATTTTAATAATATTTGTGCTGATAATGTAATAGCTTGTTATATTATTGGGTATTCATTACATTTTTAGGTGGGTCTTTCCCCCCCCCCCTCAAAACTGATCATGTAAAACTTGACAGATAATGTAGCATATATGTTCATTTTCATGTTCTAAATTTTTAATTTTGAGAATCTTGAGATTATTACTTGGATTGGAGTGTTATAATGTTGGTGTTAACTGGTTCAGAGTTGATTCCAACACTCAAATTGTATTTTTAACGCTGTCTGATTTAAATGGAGGTCAGTGTTGGAGTTATTTGAGCGTGATGATAACTAACTCTGCAGAGAGTTAATCAAAGTAAGCTCCGCCCACTTAATTAGAGCTGTTCTGCCGCAAAGACTTCTGGGAGTGCTAAGTGTTACAGTAAAATGTACCGTTCTTTTTTTAATTTAATAATTATGTTATTAATTATGTTCATGTTTTATAGTTAAACAATCATTAACGAGCTAAGTTCACTGCCACATTACATCAGAGTTATAGTGTTGTTATAGTAACGGGGCATGTGTCACCCTATAATGTAATAATTGACTGAAAGGGATTTTAAATAATATTATCAGTGAAATTATGACGTTATTGATTTTTATTGCATTTTTGACCGAGTTAAATGCAAATGTTATAAAAAAAATTATTATTATATTATAGCGCGCTACACTAACCAAGAAAACATTCACAAGAAACTGATTGTCACAGTCATATTTGTTGTGTGTATTCCAATATAATGAAAGCATGATAGTTTAAGCATAAACATCAGTCGTGGGCCTACTTGCTGGGGTCAGCGCCTTTGAAATAGGCGTTGATAGTTTCTGTGAAGGCAGCTGCCACTGGCAGAGTGTCTTGCGGTCCCATGGTAAGTGGGCTGGGCCCTCTTGAGCATCCTAAGTGGGACAAATACAGATCAGCTGTGTCAGAGCAAACATTCAGCATTAGGTTATACAGCATCTGCAGGGTTTTAAAGCACAATCAGTCCGACTAGTTCAAAATAAAGGTAGCAAGATGCGGGATGTGATGAGCAATGAGGTTGATTAATAAACAGAAGCGGGGGACAGAACTGCAGCCGTGTTTTAGCCAAGCACTACCGTTCAATTCAGTTCAAAATGTATCACATCAGTATGCATTCATTTACAAATACATTACTACTCTTTGTTGAATTATTTTACACTGGTATGATGTCACACGAAAAGCAAGTTAAATTCAACCGCATTGCTTGGCGGAAGCATGACTGTATCTAAAGGTTCCTATTGCATGCATACAGAAACCTTCTGACTGGACTCACCCTCTAAAGCTAAATAAAATCTGCTGTGGTCAAACCAGACCAGAGGCTGTGTGGCCTCTAAAAGTGAGGAGGAAAGACCAATGAAGAAAGACGTGACCGTGATCCAACGACACAATGATGAGCAAGATGGAAACACACACATAGCCTTAGTGTACCTGTGTTGGACAAATAGAGGTCCCTCCCTAAGGTAGGCGTGGACGCCGCGCTCTGTGACGTTATGGAGGAGATGGAGGAAGAGCTCTCCGCCCGAGCCAGTGGTGCAAAAGGTGGAGGGCTTCCAGATACTGGAGGACTGAATGGCCGAGTCTGGATGCGTAACATAGTTTGATTATGGCAAGCAACCGCCATTATCACACAACAAATTGTGAATGTGAATTGCACAAATTGGTGTGTAATATTTTTGCTTCAATGTTTGCTTCACTTTTATATGTGCATAGTCATTATCTGGTAAATGATATGATGTTATTCTATTTTATAGTGAGGATTTGTTTATTATAATTTTTTTGTCGTTACAGTATTCATGGCACAGCGCAATCGTTTAGTGCCATTGTGTTTGTTTGTAATGTTATTGCATTAATATTGAATAGCCAATAAAACATTCGGTAAGTAAAATGCAAGGTCAAAGGTCAAACCTGGGCGCCACACATACCAGGTCTGGGATTGGTTTTCCGGGGGGCAACTTTGGCCGCGAGGAAGGCCGTGGCGGAGGAGGAGGAGGGACCGGACTGCCTCGGGATTGTGGCGTGACAGAACGGGCTGGCGAAGACGGGCCTGAGGCACATACCAGAGTCTGAGGTTAGCACCGCTTTTATATCAAAGCAGGACAGATTTATTTTCAAATGACAACTTTTCTCGTTTGCTGAATGACTACAATGGGTCACAGAGGTTCTTGTCAGCAAACTACTGCTAACAGTATCATCCATCTTTTAACCACACTTTGCCTATCATACCACTAGATGGCAGTAAAGGCTCATTTATTTTTACTTTTATTTATGAATGACAGGCGATTGAGAACAGATTCTCATTTGCCATGCCAACCACATATACAGTAATATCTCAACATTAATGAACGAATGAATAATATGTTAGATGATGATTCTTTCAGATATTATTATTGCTTCAGTGTACGTATGGTTAGGATGATATTACTGATTAGCTTACTATATAGATTAAACAAACAGATTTATTTTATTTTTTCTTCAAATTTCTTTTTTAATACAAATTGACCTCTCTAGGGTGGTGGGTAACCCAGCTGAGTTTAGGCGAGAGTCGGGATACACCGTCCATTGGTGTATGTTATTGTTGTGAATGTTATTGAATGGCCTGTACAAAGCCCCCAACTTGAATGCCATTGAGAATGTTTAGGGAGAACTGAAGAACGAGGTCCATAGGAAAAGAGTGTCAAATTTAGGGGATCTTGAGAGAAGAATGGGGTTAGAGATTTAAGACTTGTGGAAAACAATAACAAAATATTGCAGCCTATTATCCAGCAAAAAAGAATGCATGATTGCCAGTTAGCATCAGGGGAGCTAATAGTCTCAGGTAATTTTTGTTTTTTGTGGAAAAAAAACCTTCCTGTGTGTAAAATGAACCATTAGAAGCATCCTAAATTTAAGTATTATGCTTGAAAAATATGTTAAAATTAGGGGTGTCAAAATTTGTGTGTTAATTTAAAGTTCCTTCAACGCCACAAATTTTTTAAACGCGCGATTAATGACCGTCCCTTACTTGGAAAGCCTGTACTGGGGGAACTCCAGTCGCAACGCAGCAAACACGTCCACGTCAAAATTTAGCAGTAATAAATGTAATAATCATGCATGTATTTGTGGAGATTGGGGTCAAGTTGTATTTTACAATTTTTTAAATGTGCAGAATTTCACAAATGACTTCATGTTAAAGATGAGATAGCTCTTAATATGAAAAGAAGTTGTCACCAACGTCTTACAAAGGCAATTATGCCATCTAGTGGCAGAAAAATTACCTAAACACAAATCTATATCACACTTGTTTTTTACAGCACAGGACATCTTTTTAATTATAAACCAATTTTATCTCTTATTATGAAATTACTCTATCAATGACTAAAAGATGCAACCATATTTCCCTTAGTTTAACATTTTTTCCCCTATTTTATGTTAACAAGAGTGTAGAAAAAAATATTATACATTTTATTGTACATTTAGAACCAGTATAAAATTTGTGATGAATTGTGAGACTATTGAAGTCATGCGATTAGTTATGATTAAAAAATGTAATCGCCTGACACCCCTAATTAAAATGCATTGCTCTCTTTAACAGTACTTGGGAAATACTTAATAAATAAAACAAAGTCATGGGGAGGGCAAATTATACTGTTCTCAAGTCTATACAATAATTTTGATCAATATTCATTTGAAGAGTTCAATAGTCACGTCTACCTGAGTAAGGCCCAGGGGAAGACATAATCGATCTGTATGTGGTTGGAGGAAGAGGAGGTGGCGTTCCGCGGAAGCTCGGCGTTAGCTCTCTTGGTGAACCAGTGAAGTCTGGGATGTCATCTCTCAGGTGCACTCCTTCTGGAGTCCTTTTCCCCCCTACTCCCCCCAAAACCAGGGGCGATAAAACTCCCGCTCGAGGGGACTTTCTCTCCGCTGGCAGGGGAGGCACAGGACTTATTGAAACTCGGGAAGGTGAGTAATGTGCAAACTGCAGCACCTCCTCATCAATCGCCTCCTCATCAAGGCAGACTGCTGGTGAACTTGTGGGAGAGTAGTAAGGAGGCAGGGGAGGTGCTGGTTCATCTGGAGGAGGAGGTCCGAGCATGATGGAAGGGGGTGAGTCCAGTGGCGTAAAAGGAGGCAAAGATTCCGGGGAGAACACTGGAGGTGAAGGTGGGGGCTCATTAGGAGGCGGTCCAGGTGAGAGGCACGGGGTGGAGGGTGTGGACGAGGGAGTGTCTGGGGCAGGAGAATCTGGCGGAGGGGGCGGAGCGGGCTCATCTGGTGGTGGAGGTCTGTCATTTGTGAAAGTAACCCATCTGGTGGACGTGATGTCCTCAGTGGTGCGCGGGCTACCCACGAGGCCAAATACATCGTCAAGGTCAGGGGCTGGGGATTCTCGGTAGGAAGAGGGGGACAGGATGCTCAGGTAGATGGGAGCAGAACTGCGAGTTGCTCTGCCGTTGGGTAAATCAACTGCAAAAAAATCATAATCATGGCAATCTTAGGTAACTGCATTCAAATCCGATACACAATGCACTTGGAGGGCTGTTTACCAGCAGATTGTGAGGAGTAGCCTTGACTCCGTGATATAACGTTTTTGGGAGGGAGTGGAGGAGGAGCTGCAAAGACGATTCAACACAGGTCTCAACATTTTAGCAATACAGAATATTTATACACAAACTTACCTCCTGTTGGGAAACTTCTGCTCAAAGGCGACTCCGACCTGGGCCGAGATCCTCCCCAGACATCAGCAGGAACCACTGGAGAGATGACAAACAATGTTGCCGCTGTAGTCGCTTTAAATGTATTTACTGTATGTGATATGAGTTTCTATACCATCATATCTGGTCATTTGGGTCTCTGAGGGCAGTCCAAAAAAGGCAGGGATGTTCTGTGGTAGTCTGTCACTGCAAAGAAAATGGTGTAAAGTCTTCGAACTTGAAGTGAGATTCTAACTTCATGTTAGTACAACAGAAAGTGGAGCTTCTTAGCTGTATAGGTGTACACACAATGTTGAGTAGAGAGTGTAGAAAACCTTTGCGGGCTTTGAAATTCAATTTAACCAGGTTGGTTGCGTAATAACAGCCAATAATCAAAGACCTTGGGGTGTCAGGGGCAGGACTTGGCGTGGGGGTCGAGCGTCTCGGTCGAGCAATCTCTTCACCTGGAAGAAGCATAAACCAGCAGATAAACCCGCTGCTCTGTAAAATCTGCATCAAAAAAGCAAAGAAGATGCACTTACATGACAGGTGCCTCTTTATCTGTCCCTGGGGGGGAAAAACACCAACAAAAATTGACAGACTTTCAAAGCAATATCTTAAATCATTTTATTTTGAACAAGGAAATATTAAATTGTCATGTATTTTTAAAGAAACTGTAAAATAATCAATTTTGTGAAGATTAGAACATGACAGAGAAACCTGAAGTTAAAACTGCGGTTATCTAAAACACGCTATAATTAAGGTTGACGAGTTGAGAGTTGACTTCAGTCTAGGTCCAGTTCCCATTTTCTTTCCCAGAGACAAATCTCAACCAAACCGTTGTTGTGATGTTATTTGAACTTTTGTTAAGAGCCTTTGAGTGTACTGAAAAGTGGCTTTACGTTTTATTTCATTGTCACTAACTCAGCACTACTAACAACATACTTCCAAGCTACTACCTCCAATTCAAGTCATCACTTTTCTGAGCGTGCCTAAAGAACTGTCTGCCAGTCTTGTTACATTCTGCACTGCAGAGGAGATGAGAGGTTTTGGGGGTGTCTGCTTTGAAACAGTCAGCAGATGATGCCACAAACTCACCGGGCTGCGTCTCTGAGACCAGCAAAAAGGAAGAGAGAACAGACCTGGGTCAGAAAGTGAGTGACAAATCAGTCAAATGTACGTCAACTAAAACTGCACACAGTGTTCCTTCACTTTAACTACAGAGATTTCATAATGCAATGTGAGCCATAACACACAAGAGATTAGAATGATGAATATTTACAAAGTAGGTTCCAATGAGACTAGCTCAGTCATCGTGAAGACTTGTGTGTTACGTTTGTATGCATTACGTGACAGCCATATCAGTAAAGCTATACTGTATATTCACTGACAGACAGTAATCATGCAAAAATAGGGCGCAGCTCCAAAGGTCATTTCATTTGTGGTAAGCACGACAAAGGGGAGACTCTCGGCGAGTTCTCATGCAAACGGTTAAAAATAAAATGAAATGGCTTACCGGACTTCTCTTCTACAAGAAGACAGGAGATTGAGTTTTAAAAAAAGACAAAGAATGAGATCAGCAACAACAGAAGTCATTAAATATCTCCTTAAAATAAAGACGATTTTTGTCCTTAAGTTCTCTCACCAGAGACGGCGAGAGCGCCAAACCTCCCACTGAGGCTTTTAACTCATCCACTGATGGAGGGATGCACTTGGCGCTCTCAGCCACCAGCGGCTTGATCTTGATTTTAAACTTTTTCTTGCTTTCTTCATCGTCCTCTGAATCGCTGGAGGAGAAAAACTGCTTTCCTGTGGAAGCTGGTGAACATTTGTCAAGGACTTGTTCAAAGGCACTGTAAAAAAAAGAAGAAGAGTAAAATAACAGTAATTTTCCAGCAACTGGGGCGCCAGAAAAATACTGTGAGATAACAGAAAATTACTTTTTCGTAAAAACCCATTTTTTTTCCCCATAATTAAAGTACAGTTTTTAACTGTAATTTTAACAAGATTGTATGTAATATACCAGTATATAACCAGAAAAAATAATGTGATAAATTTTTCAAAACATGGCCAATAACTAAAAAAAAAAACTAAAATTAAAATTGTTAGGGTAATTCATTTATACAGTACAGCATTTTTACCCCTAACGAGGCTCTCAAACTGCTTTACATTTTGACTACCGATAGTCACTCACCTTCTGATGACAGCATTTGGAGTTCAGTGTTTTGCCCAAGGATACTTCAATGTTCATCAAGGGGATCAAACCCATAACCTCAGGGATACCAGACGGCCACTCTACCAGTGATCCACGCTGCCACTGATGTTTTTTAATTTTACATCTCATGAAATGTATACTTGGTAATGCTGATGCAGCATCCGTAAGTCCAATTATTTGCTTTGCGTATTATTCACCTTCTCAAGCTTTCCCCTGTTATATTGTACTGTTATATTGCATACAATCTTGTTAAAATTACAGTTAAAAACTGTACTTTAATTATGGAAAATTAGAGTGGGTTTTTTTTACGAGAAATTAATTTTCTGTTATTTCACAGTATTTTTCTGGCGCACCAGTGGCCGGAAAAATACAGTTTTTTACGAGAAAGTAATTTTCTGTTATTTCACAGTATTTTTCTGGCTCCCCAAATGTCGGGAAAAAAACCGTTTTGTTTTTTAACGAGAAAGTAATTTTCGGTTATTTGACAGTATTTTTCTGGCTCCCCAATTGTTGGAAAAATACCGTTTTTTTTATGAGAAAGTAATTTTCTGTTACTTCACAGTATCTTTCTGGCGCCCCAGCTACCGGAAAATTACCGGGTTTTTTTTTAACATTCTGTTGTTGTTACAGTGTACTTTTCAACCTTCTTCAGCATTAAAATGAAATACCTTGAGATATTAAGCTTTGTATGAAGAGAAAAGTTTTCTGAAGCTGAACCGTGATTGGTTGTTACCTGAGCCTTGAGCAACTGTGATGTAATTTTCAGTCAACAGCAATTGACAAAATGTCCGCCCCTTGAGATGGGTGGATTTTGATTTCAAAATTATGGGAAAATATAGTTTGCCTTGCTTTGATTTATAGATTTAGAACATGTTGGAGCCCAAACATCTCCCACTTGCTGCAACAGTGTAGTGAGACATCTGCCGAGTGTCCCAGTTAACAATATTGTACTTGAGGTAAACAACACTCTTTCTCAGCTACACCTTCCTGCTTAAGGGGGTTTCCTCCATGCCAACTGTCCTGAATTTAATTATTCACATGCCGTGGAAGCCTGCAAGAGCCAAAATTCTAAATGCTATTGAAGCTCAGGTCGCTAGTTAAGAAACCGTGGCTGGGTGAGACAACTCATTCCATATGCACCCAGCACACTGATGGTGTAGTGGTCCATTCGCTTGACTGAATTTGGTGCAGGCAGCATGGGTTCACTTCTCACTCAGGGACAGTATGAATATGAGAGTGAATATTGTTCATCTCTCTTCCACCTTTCACCTGAGGTCAGCTGGAAAAGACTCCAGTGACACCAAACAGGATAAGCAGAATAGAAAATGGATGCCGTCACTGCTCACAAAAAGGATATCATCACCTTCATCACCAGGACGTTGGCTAAAACCTTCCTCATCCACATCAGGCGATGCCTGAAATGACAGGGATAAAAATGGTAAAATACCACAAGTTTCTTTGAACTGTTCTCACAAGAATTTTGTAGGAAACTCAATTGTAGTAGCCGTTACTGACACAGACACATTAGCTAATTTTCCTAAGATATGAATAAATTCTTGTGAAAACAGGCGCACTAAACACGGCGAGCTTGTGCTCTGTTAAAACCAGTGCTCACATGCAAAAGTGAAAGAGGTATCAGCAAGACAAGAGTTGGCAGTGAACACTCACGTATCTGTCCCAGTCAAATTCTCCATAGAAACCATTGGGTGCTCCATTAGTCTTTTTCTGTACAAAACGACAACAAGGAAGCTCAACATCATACTAGTCTGACAAAGAACTACAAGTAAGATAAAAAGAGAAAGAGAAAAAAAAAAACAATGGTATTCCTCAAAAATTTGGGATGAGATTTGCTCAAATTATGAATTGGAACTAGGCAATTTACTTGGACAACGATTCCAACTAACATTTACACCTATGGACAGTTGAGTCTTCAACTAACCAAGCATGCTTGTGTTTGTTGTTTTTACATGTTGAAGGAAGCCGGAGTACCTGTGGAAAACTCATGCAAGCATGGGAGAACATGCAAGGAAGGCCGGGATTCAAACCCAGACCTTCTCGACTGTGATGTTAGACGTGTTAACTACTACACCATCATGCTTCCACCCAATAAACATGACAGATCATATTAATAGTATACGAGTGAACCGGAAAAGATAGCTCGCAATTAATTGAAGTGAATTGCAAAATTCTTGTGAGAACAGGCACTTTCCCTCCAGCATTATATAGTAGTATAGTCATACTGTACACATGCTGAAAAGTACAGAGGAGAAATAGCTACAACAATAAATATCTAACATATACCCACGTTTCCTTTCTTTCCACTTCCAGTTCCTTCTTTGTCAGGTGAGCTCCTGTTAGAAAAAAAAAAAGAAAGGTGTAAATACAATAGTGTGACTTGAGCATCCACACTGCTCTAGGTATACTCTATATTGGTTTTCATTTAAGAGTTCCACAAGCATTTGAGCAATGAAAAGAAAATGTTGTAGGAAAGAATTTCAAAATTAAATGTATTTGTATTGTAAAAATAATATTTTTTTTAAAGAAAAGATTATTAGAAATTAGGACCATCAGGTGATTAAAAATTGTAATCGTAAATTAATCGCATGACTTCACTAGTTAACTCACGATTAATCAAAAATCTGTTCTAATACAATAAAAAAAATTCTAGTTATTGACACTCTTGTTAACAAAAGTGGGAAAAATGTTGAACTAATAGAAAAAGTTCAAATGAATTTTTGACGTCTATAGCCGTTGATGGCAGTGAATGAGTTAAAGATAATATTCCAGGTATCTGATCTAAATGTACAAAAAAAAAATTCTAGGCTTTCATACTCTTGTTAACAAAAATGGAAAAAAAAGGTTAAACTAATAGAAATAGTTCAAATTCATTTTTGACGTCTATTGCTGTCAATGGCAGTGAATAAGTTAACAAGGAAGGCACCAACAGAACAGGAAATGCTCCAGGCTCCAAATGTTATGTAACATTTCAACCAAATAATACTTTTTTGTCTCACATACTGTATCTACAGGTTATCTTTACAAAAGCAAAATCGGGATTGGGATTGAAAATGACTAAAAGTAGTCAATCCACAGTACAGTACAGTAGACAGTAGACAGTAGACAGTAGACAGTAGACAGTGAAGTATAAGCATAGTTTGGTCAGAATTAAGAAAATTTAAATACAATTGAAACCACAAATTGTATCCCACCGGGATGATTTTGGATTGGTATAAAGATCTATTTTCCAAAATTTCAAAATGTTTCTGATCTTAACCCAGTTTCATCTGAATAAAAGGTGTAGTACTGTACTGGATGTGTCAACATGGGCCACATTGGTACAGCCTTCTTGAAATGTGATTTTATTTTTATTTTTAGCATAATGTTTAGAAGAATAATCAAAACTGTAATTGACCAACTTTCCTACTCTATAGAAAAACGAAACTTAAATTGTGCTTTTATCCACTTTCATATGGGAGTAATCATATATGAGAAAATCAAAAGCATGCCCTGTCGGACACATTATCATTTTCTACAAGCTTACATTTCTAGTTACATTTAACTTGTTTTAAGTACTTTTGCAAAGGTCATACCAGCACATCCAAGGTCACTTACGTCGTCTCTGTGTCCTTCTCTTTTTTCCGCAAGCCCAAAGCTTTCCTGGTTCGTTTTTTCAGTCCTAGAGAAAGCAAGGGGACTCTGCATCATGAAGAATTAGCATCGGCATCGCGTGTAGTAAAATCATGTATTGACATTTAAATCAACTTCAAAGTAAATAGCACGGAAGAGCAGACTATGAACCAAGACGCTGTGTATTATCTTGACATTAAAATGTACTCAATAGTAAGTGGAGTAACTTTGAGAAGGTTTATGTAAAGTAACCCGGAGGAATTAGTATATTGCCTTAGGGCAGAAACATTGGCTATCGACAAACAGCTTCCACAGAAAATGAAGCTGCACTCTGCACAGACTCAATCAACTTATGAGACTTAAAGGAAACACAAGCAACTGTTGATTAATGTGCTCACTTCATTAGCGTAATTCAAGGGGAAAAGCAGTGAAGAGGTCTACTCACAACCTCCAACTGCTCCAAGGGTGCAGAAACTGTACAAAGGAGTCACTTTTTACAGCAAAATGTTGCATCTTTGGCTGACCTTTTCTGTGATGCATTAATAATAATAATAGTAATCATTCCACTAAGTAAATATACACAGCTTTAAAACTAAAAAGGGGAAACGTTTGGGAGGCCCTTGTTTAAACACTGTGATTTCCTTGTGTATTTATTTCAATAAAAGGATTGAAGTCCTGCCTCTGCCAGGTGAATGACCAATGTGTCTCACAATGTGTATATAAAAAGTCTACACACCCCAGTTCAAATGCCAGATTAATGTGCCATCAAAATAAAAAACTATTTCAAAACTCTTTCCACCATTATTGTTCCAACTGAATATATATTTTTTAAAGATCTTCTTGAGAAGGGAAGTGAAAATAAACAAATGAAACAATGTGGTTGCATAAGTGCGCACACCCTCATAACTGGGATTTGCCTGAGGTTATAATTAACCAATCACATTCAAACGCATATTAAATCACAGTCAGCACACAGCTGCCACCATTTAAAGTGCCTATGATCAATCCCAAATACACCTCGGTTGTTCTAGTAGGCTTTTCCTGACATTGTTTTGCTTTATGTCAAAAGCGTGAAGGGTTTGTGCTAACACTGACTAGTATTTCTGTCCATAATTCCCTTCACCTTATCCAATGTCCAAGTTCCAGATGAAGAGAACTCCAAAGCATGATGCTGCCACCGCCATGCTTCACCATCGGTAGAGTGTTCCTTTGGGGATGAGCAGTGTTGTGTTTGGACCAAACATACCTTTTGTAATTAAGGCCAAAAAGTTCGACCTTGGTTTCATCAGACCAGCACACATTTGCCACATGAGTTTGAGAATTTGAATTTTTTTTTTTTTAATTGTGTTGAACTGGTTACAGGCCACATTAATGGTGGAAAAAAGGTTGCAATCTTGGAACAAACAAGCCGGACAATAGTTCCATGCAAGAACATTTGCATGTTCAGTCGTATTGAACACAGCACACTTGATAAGAGCGGTTAGCGACATGAGTTGCTAACAAAGGCTATGAGTGGCGTATAACACGTGAATGTCCTCAAGCTCAGGAAGTACATATAACACCACGAGAAACTAGCTGCAGGTCATTGGCCAATTTTAGCTGCCGACCATTTGCATGTTAGCACAGCATTCTAAGACGGGAACCTGTCATTAAGGTTGATGTATATGATTTACCCATGCCATAGTTTATCATTTGATTGACTTTGTTTTGAGGATAACTGAGTACTGTTAGCACAAGGTGCAAGATGCTGATCACCTTAGAGCCATCAATACAAATACAGCTCACAAACTCTACATAGCACACATAGCAATACACAGACAGACTACAGTGACAATGATAATCTATCAGCACATGACAGGACACCAGCAGGACTACATTGCACCAGGGCACCATCTTCTTCTTCTCTTTTTTTTTTTTTTAAACCACACCTCACTCGCCTTTGCATTCATCAAACATAGCTGGCCAGTGCACAACAATTCAGTCACCATGCTTAGTAATGCACGGACAAAGTGTCCCTAGCAGTCCACACTGCATGACAGAGCACATCAATGTATTCGGTTCTTACTGGCCCGGCAGGACACAAGAGGGCAAAAGGGAGGACGCAAAGGTTGGAAGACATTGAGTGTACAGATTACCTTGCATCATGGTTGCGGATTTTCATCCTATACTGCCGCTGGTGTGTAGATGGGCGTAAGTGGAAATGATTCCAGCTGGTCAAAGGATGCCTGGGCAGGGCATGGTTGCGCGGTTCCCCGGCGAAGCACGGAGGTTGACTCCCTCCTCCCCCAGAGGCCCGACTCCCATATACAGAGATGAGGATGGGGGGGTTGGGGGCAGCAGCTGTGGAGGACAGCAGGGGAGAGTAAGAGATAGCAAGGGAGCTGTGGGGGTATTCAGCAAATCCTGGAATAAGGGGTCCTATTGGTGCACGCTAAGTCCCGGACGCCCTGGCAGCACCAACGCACGCCATTTCTTAGAAGAGAGATGCTCAGGAAAGGAAAAAGAGGAACACAGAACGGTAAGGAGAGCGAAGAAGACTGAGACGGAGGTGGGAGGGGATGGGTGCTTTGCTGATGTCACAGCTGCACTAAACCAATCCCTGCATCCGTGGTCACATGGCCGCTGTCCCCTGATGCCTTCGGCTTCCATCGAACAGAAACATCAGCCAAATGCATGCAAATTACACATGGAGGTTACGCATGTATTTTTTTAAATTATTATTTATTATTTCAAAAACAAAACAGAATTGTGTGCATTGTGTTTCAGCTGTAGTTTTTATTTTCTAGTGCATCCATGCAGTTTGGAGATAAATTGACTCCTCTATGTTACACCCTGTGAACAAAAGAGCTGTACATTGACAGCAATCAAAAGTAAATACTGTAGAGTGACATGGGAGGTCCTCTTCCCGTCTATCACGACAAAGTACTATGTCCTTGTAATTATAACATAAAGCTCACTGAGAAGTGAGAGGCGGACAGTTCGGCCTTCCGCCTCTCGCATTTGCAGCCTGCACTAAGATAGAAAAGGACAGCCAGTCTTACGAATAGAAATTGGAGAGGAACAGAGTGACTTTTTTCATATCAGAAAAGACAACGGGCTCTATTTTCGTAGACAGGTGCGCGAGCGCTTGGCATAAAAACTGCCGCATCTTCATTTTGGAGCTGGGGCAAGTCTAGTTTACCGTGTTTGGGGATTTGGAACGCTGGGCATTCAGCGGACCGAGAGCATGTTCTTTTACACGCCCTTGCACTTGACAATTTGGTGACAGAAAATAAAATGAGAAATTAGACCCGCTAAAAGTAGGTCTAAGTTGTGGCGCGGGTGATGTAATGTGATTTTGGTGGATTTAATAGAAGCACAGGCAGATTCTGCTCTCCACTGATATGTCAAGTGGGTGTCCTCATATTTCGTACTTGTAGAATAAATTAATTAAACACAATTTTTTTTATCATCAGCTTTACAGCTACCACATACATAGCATGAAATATCCTTTATTAATGTTTGAAGATGTTGTTACCTTGCATGTTAATGAGCTTATCTAAACTGCAGTAACAGGCCACAGGCTCGTCCCGTGTGCTTTCCTTAACAAGCTCCTTACGTAAGATGCCAGGACAGGGTCAGAAGTCACGCCAACATGGATTTAGCCAAGGAGAGGAGAGTATAACATAATGAACTCCAGAAGCATAGAGCTTTGGGATAGTGACAAACTACTGATGCAGCTCGATGTGGCACATACAGTACAATGCGCAGGATTTGGTTAGCATTGTGTACATTCCTGTTGTCAGGTACTACCTGTATATTGCAAAGCTTTTAGCCCAGGGCAGCCAAACACTGCCACCTACTGAATGGCAATATGGACACTGTGTACCATTGATTGGCCATACCTTTCTTTTGTTGTTCAGTACAAATCAGCAGAGTTGGGCACTTCAGTCTCCTGCCGTTTCCCGTCGTTTACGCTGCCTATCTTTCAGCGAGTCCACAATGATGCGAAGCCTTGAATAAATACACCAACTGAGCGCTGACTGAAGCACGTTTATGTTTGCCGATCGGGTGAGTACCGGTCTCCCTCTTTCCGTGTGTTTTTGGGAGGCTTCGCATCAAAGCACTCGGTAAAAGGTGGGCGTCGTCAATGACGGGAAACAATGGGAGACAGAAGTGCCCACCTCTGCAAATTAGCTATGTAATTAGGGTCCGACTGATTAATCGTCCGGCTGATTTAATTAGCTGATATTAGCTAATCAGCAAAAATCTGACAATTTTTTCGTTCTGTTGCCAATTTTAAAAATATTTGATTGTGAAACAGTCAAATGTCCTGCCAGCAATTTATATATTTATTGTTGTAAGTAAGCATTAATTAATTCATTATATATTTTTTATTAATCGGCCCAATTAATCGTTATCGGAATTTTATTTAGCTAAATATCAGAATCAGCATCTGTCTGAAAAAAATTCCAGATTGGTCAAGCCCTAGTTAAAATCCCTACTTTGTTTTCTATGTTTCTTTGTTATCACAGCCAAATCGTCTGTTTTGTGCATTGTGTAGGGATTAAGACCACAACAATAGTACTTAATAGCAGACATGAAACTTTAGCAGGGTATCAATTAGCCACAACTCATCTATTTTGCTAAATAGTTGTCCATAAGTATCTGCTGTATTTAAATAAGAGAAATTATACAGTATTTCACATGGTGTGTTTTAATTTGTTATAGTAAACGGCATAGATGAATTTCATTTAGTTATTTCTATTTCTGTGATGCAGATGTGACAATTTTTTTCAAATAATAATACTCTAAGTTGTGCGTTGGTGTAAATGTGAATGGTTGTTTGACTTTAGTATCCTGCAATTAGATTAGTAACCAATGAGGACAAGCAGTATGGACGGCTGGATAGATAATCTTGTAACTAGGGAATGTCATTTCTATAGAAATTGCATGTGCATGCTGAAGAACTGACAGTGAAAAGAAATGCTGTTGAATTAGTTGAATGCTGTATTTGTGTTATGATTGTGACAATGTTTTTTTTTTTTTTTGCTGAATTATAGCAATAATATTATGTTAGCTGTTAAATTGCTAACATACCAAATGGCGTTCTTACAAATAGAAAGACTACAACCTTAAAAGTCAAAGTGATACAAATACAAAAAAATTCATCTTGCCCTGTATTCAGGTTTTATTTATCATCTCAGTTGATGAAATGCTGACATGCTAACAGTGGTAATCCTAAAATAATGATAAAGAATTTACATTTGCCCTGATATTGAACGTTACTTACTTCAAATGAGAACTGATGAAATGCTGACATGTTAAAAGTGGTTTTGACAACTTTCAGCAAAAATAGCAACCTAGGTAGTTAGCATGCTGAGTCAGATTGAAAATAATAATATAATAAAAAAAACAGCAGTTGCTATGCTAACATATAACAAAACTGCAATGTGAGTGTTAAAGGCACTAGATACACATTTTATGTATTTCCCTGTATTCAATCACCATGCCTAATGACATTTGCTCAAATTATTAAATCCTAGTAATAGCCTCACAAAAATAGTGCTAACAATTTATACATTAACATTAAGCATTAACATAAAGCAACGCAGAAAACTGATTAGATAGTGTTAATTGTCATGACTTGTTTTTATAGTTTGGATTTCCTCCTTTTTCATGTCTTATTGGTTAGGTATACTAGTTTTGCACACAAAAATAAATAAATAAATAAGTATTTATTTATTTTTAGTTCATCCTGCGCTCGGGCCTTGCTACCACCACAACTTGCACCTTGTAACAGTTATGGCTACTTAATTAGAATTACCCTGCAGGTGAGTATTATTTCACATTTGAAATGGTAAAATGCTAACAGTTGTATGTTACCTTACAGCAAGATAGCAACAAGTGTAACAAAAGCGCTAAGGGATTTAGTTAAGGTTTCGAAAATATTTGTCAGATGAACACAACATTATTATGTATCTTCATCTCATAACGGAGGAGAACATGAAAGCAGTCTGATTGGATGACTAGTAAGAGTGATGATCCTTTAATAGCATGATCTTGCTTCTCAGTCTAGGACTTTGCTGTTGAACTTTTGGTATTGGGTCATATTTGATTACCAGTGTTTTTATTTATTTATTTTTTATTGAAAAAAGCTGAAACTTCAATAGGGATAGTCAACAAACTCACCCAATGAATACAGTACATTTGCTGGTTTTGAAAAATTTAATTGTGCTGAAATGTCTTTAACTGCGTTTTTTTGTGCATTTTTCCCCCCCAAAGCTGATAAGGAGACATTAAGTGCTCATTGAAAGTCTCTTATACTGTAGCTATATAAACATAGCCTACCCGTGAGTGTCAGTTTAGCCGCATGATTTCACACACATACAAGACATTTAAAAAAAAAAAAAAAAAAAAAGTGAGGGGGGTGTAATAGTCTACAAAGAAATTAGCAAGTTGAGGAAAATGTAAGCTATTTTAGTAGCAGTTTGGCCTATTTTTTCCAATAAATAATAGCGCAATACATATGACGTAAGACTCGAACTCCCGCGTTCTGCCACTAGATGGCAGATTAATACCTACTAAACAGTAAATACAAGCCTCCGGTCATCACAATAGTGTCGTCATACACGTCTTGCACATTACGTTCAGAAAAACCTGTCAAAATATGAATGGTGTGTCATTGTTACATGTAAACTTACGCATATACAATGTTCCTCTTTATTTCGAGCAATTAAATTTTTAAATCCAATCTGCGTCAAAGAAAAGGTGCTTCAGGTTTGCAGGTGGATCAGGAGGTGGCAGTGTTATACACCAGTGAATTAACCAATTGTCTCTGGGTAGAAAAGACTGAACAAGGCTAACTGTGGTAACGAGAAACCAGAGCTAAAAAGATGATGTAATCCCTTAAAGGGATATTCACACCCACACAAAATATGACCGCGACAGACGACACAAGGTCGTGTTGCATGGTGACCCATTAAAAAACGAATGCTATGAGGCAATGCGATCTCAGAGTTACCCATTCTTAAAAATACAAAACTGATTGTTTCCGTTTACAAAGGCAAACATTTTATGTCACATGGCGACCCTTGTGAGGACAAGCGGTTAAGAAAATGGATGGATGGATGGATGGATGGATGGATGGATGGATGGATGGATGGATGGATGGATGGATGGATGGATGGATGGATGGATGGATGGATGGATGGATGGTCATAAGCAATGGTGAGGTGGGACAAAAACTATATGCATAGAGTAATTTGTGCTAATGTGTTCACTGAATTTCACCACATTTTGGATGTTGAAAATACAGTACTGTTGTCTGTTTGCATTTTCAATGTATGTCATATTCAACATAGAGTAATATTTTTACATAGTATTTTTATAAGTGTTGGTAAACACAATCCACCCATCCTTCCATCCTTCCATCCTTCCATCCTTCCATCCGTCCTCTTTAGCATTTGTCCCCAACAGGGTCATGAGTAAGCTGAAGCTATAACCCATCTAATTTTGCGTGAGCGCCAACAGTAAGCCAATTGCTAACCAATCACAGGGCACATATAGACAAGCAACCATTCACATTTAACTTCAGGTCACACCTATGGACATTTTCATTTTTGGAATGTGGGAGGAAGCTGGAGTAACCGGAGGAAATCCACACAAGAACAGGAAGAACATGCAAACTCTATAGGCCAGAGCTAAAATTGGAACAACAAACCTCTGAACTGTGAGGCAAACGTTAACCACGAGACCAAATACAACATGTGAAACTAGTTTTTATGTTACAGTTTCTTTCGCAAATTTGCAGTGATCAAATTATTAGATTTGGGTTATTAAAATATGTTTTATATGAGCAGACTTTTTTTGTAATAAAATATGTCCAAATAATCACTCCAACATTGAATTTTGAGGACACTTGCATCTTAAATATTAACATGTTCCAAAGACCGAATGGCACGTATCTCAGGTGTTACACATGGTGCCCGTCCGTGGGCCTGTTCTAGGTAAAACTCACCAGTGGTGGTGGTGGGACATTGTGATTTTCTAGAAATGTTGTACAAGTGATCATTTGAAAATGTGAACATTTCCAGAAATAGGAAAATAAGTGTTACATATTGATTTATCTCTTATTATTTATCTATCTATTATTTACTGATTTATCTGTTTCCTAATTGTTGAGGGAAATCATTATAATGGTTATCATCAATTATTAATAAAATAATGATAACATTATTAAAGGTAATTAGAACAAATTGTTCATTTCAGAAGTGTGTATCTAACTAGCAGCCACTCACATTAATCAGTGCCAGATGTTGTTGTGACTCCAGACAGATGTTTTAGTCAGGTATTTTAATTTTTTTTAATGGTTAAATACGAGTATTGATTTAAATCAAGTAATTTGAATGTGAAAGTCGGGGGTTTTTTTTCACGTGACAAAAGGCAAACAGTCCATACCGTATTTGGTTATGAAAATTATTGAAGAAAATCCAGGATGCTTGCTTTTCTCAGTTATAGTGTGACCATGTAGATTGGGCCAAAGAAAAAAAAAGAACAAGTAATGAGCGGCCCTTGTATAAATTCATGTGATATGTACATTCAAAAAAATTGAAGCCTGTTGGTCAACATGGACCTGAAAAAACAAAATAATTTGCGCTGCATTAAAAAAGTGGAGCTTCAGGATCTGCCTTGTTTGCATATGACCTCAGCTCCGACGCCTTGGGCTAAACAGAAACACCATCCATTATGAAGAGTGGTTAACCAGCTCCCTCCCAAATTACAGTGACTCTGGGCTCCCATTTGACTGATTTAGCGGTGTTGTGGTTTGCCATCTCATGTTACTGACTGTAATGGTGAGATGTGCTCACGCAGGCTATCCTCCCCTTGTAAAAAGTGAGCAGGGTACTTTGTTGGCCATTTAATAAGCACCAAGTGAAGCACAATTACAGATCTGTCACAGGGCCTTTCAAGGTTATTTGCTCAATCTACGAGAGCATATTTAGTCCATCGAACCCTCAAAAGTAAGAGAGGCAGATCATGAAGGGCTTGAGTGACTGAAGCTGGCGACATGTCATCAGTCTTACTGCAGTATGATTGTGATTGGCAGCAGGGAAGAAGCATCCGGACAACAACGTGCTTATACAGTTGACCCTGCTTTTAACCTGCTGGCACAACTCTTACCGTCACAACACCTCGGCATACCCCTGGTCAAACCCGACAACATTGACCCAGCGCCTTGTGCTCCCCTCTTCTCCATCAGTCGTTCAGACATCTGCCCCTCTTTATTACTGCACTTTGACCTCGCAGGCTAAAGATAAGTTAACCTTTCCTACCATGCTGAGCTACCAACATGGGCTCTCTCTTTTTAGCACCTATGTTCATATGTCTGAGCATAAAGAAAAAAATAAATGTTTTAAATACTTTTTCAATTACTCAAGGAGTCAAAAGTATGAACAAAACCACCGCTGTCTGAAATTCAAACAGCTTGAGTACTACTGTATTTCCCCACTTTCTACAAGCTTTCTGACAGCACTAATCAAGGGATTGTGCAGCCCACCATCTCCAGCTGCAAGCCTATTTCCGGATTGTGTCGTTCATTTTTCAGTTTGCACACTTCTCTGGAATGAGAGGCCATGGAAACTAAGGGTGGCAGTGTGGGCTAGGAAGTTCTGGAGGGAGAGAAAGAGGAAGGGGAAAAAAAACGAGGTACATGTAAGAGTGCAAAAGCCAAACCTGTACTGAAATAGCACACTCAAGAATCTTTGCGGTCAACAGAAACTGAAATATGATGAGGGGCTTAACAATGCGACATGAGCAACGTTCTTTACTACTTCACGTTGAGTATTGCATTATCACATTTACTTTGCAGGCGGGCTTCTTGTTTATTTGGCAGGGCATGCGTTTCTCAGAACATCCTATTACACGACTATGTCGCCCCACTTAAAGCTGTTAGTGACCTGTTTGTTTACCTTGACATTTGCAGCGCTGACAAAAAGTAACCCTCTCTGACAGGCATAATTATGAAAAGTAGGCGGTAATAGAAGCTTAAGAGGCCTTTGACCTTCAGGTGACATCCTTTATCCTCGTTTGATGACAAAGATTCAACCCAAGCACTAAGATCATTTTTGCCTTGACGCCATGTGGCTTACAGGATGAACATGTTACATTTGAGATGCCAAACTATCTTATAAATGCCATTTAGACATCATTGGATTGACTTGTTTTGCTAATAGGGGCACCCTGACACTATCTGTGCCATGCTTGGCCAAACATGACACCTAAAGTCAACTTCTTTTTACTGCAGTACAGTAATCTTTTTGCTGGCTTCTCTGTGACATTGAATAGGCATGAAACCTGGATGTGATGTATAATCATCCAATTGTTCCTCCCATCACTTGATAACAATGATCTGTCAATGCCATGTTTAATTACCGAAACAGTGCATAAGAAAATGCACAAAAATATACATGTGTTATCAATATACATGTGTCGTAGTTAACCTCCATGTTGTGCTCAAGAAAAGGGTGGTATTTTAAAAAAAAAATCCACTGTAAAAAATTTTTTTTTTTTTTTAAAGAATATTTACTTGAAAAAGCCTAGTCAATTTTGAGTACATTTTGTCAGTGTATTTATTCATTTATTTTAAAAATAAGTTACTCAAGCAAACTCATGACCTTTAGCTTGCAAGACTCTACCACCGGAGCCATGCCACCCTTGCTTTTTGTCACTATACTGCATTGCTAGTGTGTCCAAAATGAGACCAAAAACAGGTGTTGGAGGTACACAGCATGGCTCAGGTGGTAGAGTGGCTGTCTCCCAGCCTAAAAGGTTGTGTGTTTGTTCCTCAACCCGTGAGTAGTTTTTTTGGTTTTTCCAAATAAACTGGTAAAATCTACTCAAAACTGTCCTTGTCAAATTTGCTTAGAATTTCTGAGTGAAAAAAAGTAGGGTTTTTTCTAGTAAAATAGTTCTCTTTTTTTTTCCTTTCCTTTTATTTTTATATATATATATTTTTTTACAGTTTTGGAGTTTCAGATCAAACCACCCAGCGTTGTGAAGAAAAACGACTCTCCTATCAGGACAAAGAATTGAGGAAAAAAAGATCTGCATATTTTACTACTATGTTTAAGAAAAGGTAACAATAACATGCTTTGATTTTTCTGAACCTATGCGATTGTAACTATAATCACAATCTAAATAAATTCCCCAATGTGTGACGGATGTATGTCGTGGTGTGATAAAGTATCACTTCATTTGTAGTGTCACGGTTTTATGCTATAATTTGTTCCAAAGAAGCAGTATTTTATTTCTTTTTACTCACTTTATTTTGTAATTATTGTATGGGGGGTAACAAAGAATCCAAATTTCTACTTCCACATTCAGATTAAGTCACCGCATAGTAACTGAAATATCTTTGATGTTGCAGGCTACATTTTAGGACACTGTGTGGAAATACTGTTAGGAAAACATGCAAGGTGGTTGTTAAAATGTCAGTAATGACAAGTCGAGTAAAACTTGCGCCATGTTGAAGATGTATATACTGTGTATTTGTTTTTATAATTATTTTTTTTTCCAATTCGAAAAAACTATCTTGTGAACCTGTGGCATTAGAGCGATGCACATTTGTTTTGAGTGAAGTAATTGAGAAGGTCTGGGAAGGTGAGAAGCCTCGTCCATCATTTTTCAGGTTTACGCATGATCACGTCTGCCTGTTTCATGGTACAGTATTCTCTTGAGCAGAATTGTTCATACTAGTATTGAGTGAAAGGTGAAAAGCCAGTCAGAAATTAGTGTTAAAAGTTATGACAACAAACTTAATCAGTATTTCGCAACAAAATGTAAACTAGTACAAACTGTGCATACAAGCAGCATTTAAATATGGCGTGTGGAAAAAAGTGAATGTTTAAAAAAAAAAAGTAGGAGAGATAAGGAAGATGAGGACACGGTGACCTTTTGTATAGTTCATCATGTCATTCATATCAAGGGAATTGTTTATTATGTTGGTATTTTGAGAATATTTTTGGGGTAAATGGGGGTAGCGGAATCACATATCATTTGATTTGGTAGTGTAAATTTAACATTAAAAAAATGACAAACGTGGTAAGGCTGTTCTTCGGTCGCTGCCGCTGATGCGCAATCTTGCCAGAAGTCCTCGACGACTCAGGGACAAAGTGAAGTCAAACAGATAGTGGTTTTAATTCTTAACTTTCTGGGACATATATTGTAACCAGGCTTTTAAACGCCAAGGTAAATCCCAATGCTAAAGATGAGATGACTTGCTCTGGATGTGGTCCAAGGATGTCTCCTTCATGCAGGTTACCACTGCTGCTAAAGTCTTTGTCCTATCCTCGTATTGTTATGTCTCCACAGTGAACGCT
The DNA here is from genome assembly GCF_054856555.1 of Leptonotus elevatus. Lineage (NCBI taxonomy): Eukaryota > Metazoa > Chordata > Actinopteri > Syngnathiformes > Syngnathidae > Leptonotus > Leptonotus elevatus. The sequence goes on along the minus strand of NC_141239.1, from coordinate 17,476,046 downwards.
TAACACATGTTGAAATAACTTCCTTAAGACCTAGGTCAGCAAATACCACTTAAAGTATTTGTATGGCCGCGCTTGAGAGTGCATGTGTAGGAAGGCCACTACTTGCGTGCAGGACAGCGGTGGTTTGTTTTGTCAGCAAAATGTCAATCTGTCTTTGGGAGGTTATCCCATATGATCTCCCTAAATGTAATGCTCGGTCGCCCATCTGGTTGGCAGTTGAGAGCTCCCCCCTCCCCAAAACACCCGCCGCCACCACCGCCACCACCACTCACCCTGGTCTGGAGGTCTTGCCTTTCTACCTCCCACTGAGAGGATATGAAAAAGCAGACAAAGCTTTCCATTCTCTTCTTTTACTGTCAGATTTTTGGATCAGTGTAATCCAGAAATGGCAGCAACACGTGCGCAGCGGTTTGGTTGCTCCCTAACAACTAACTTGAGAAGCAAACATTGTGACAAATCTTACTGGAAACGGACATTCAGATGAATTTTGTCAGCACACACGCACACGCACTCATATAGTCTGGCAACTTCCCAACATCCCTTAAAACGTACAAAAAGCTCGATCTGTCGCGTCGAAATGGCCTTGGGCTCCCTTAAACTATTCAGCATGTGCAAATGAAAGATACGTCTTGGAACAGCGCAAGCCTCTGAGAAGTGCACAACTCGCCAGGCGCAACGATACACACATCAGCCCTCTGGACAAGTTTGGCACCCACGCCAGCAACTGTAGGCCAAAACTCATGTTGCGTGCTAACTCACTCCCTCCCCCCATCCCCTCACGCTATCCCGCACTGCAATTATATGCATGCTCCCACCCAAACATGCAAGAATAAGCCTTCTCAGTCAACAGACAAAAACGAGTCATTCTGTCCTCAACCCATGACATCATGACTTTTTCACTCCGGCGAAAAATTCAGGCTTAATTTAACTTTTGTCAAGAGAGGGGAAAAAGTGGTATGTGGCACGGTGGCAGAACACAGCGGTGGTGTGAACACTTATAAATTTCAAGGACAGTACTAAAACTTCTATGTGCAGTGTTCCCGCGCTATAATGCGGTTCACTTTTTGCGGCCTAGCTGTTTCGCGGATTTCTGTGTGTGCAATTTTGCATGCACAGTAATGTACCTATTTTATAAAATGTATGAAGGTTTGAACATAGATCATGTTTAAACGAGAGAAATGGAAAAAAAAAGAAAAAAGTCAAGTGTATAAACTGTGTGATGAGGGGTTTTAGAGCCTTAAAACATTTATAATAAATTATTTATTTTTTTATAATAAATGTAAAACATACTTTGCAGATTTCATTTATTGTGGATATTTTTGGGAACCTAACCCCAGCGAAAAACCAGGGAACACTGTACAAATACATCCATCCATCCTTCCATTTTCCGAACCGCTTATCCTCATTAGACATCTTTATAGGAAGAAATAATCTGGGGTATCTATCTGGGGGGGAAAGCTTGAACTTTGACAGTACTTACAAAAGAATAGAAGCAGAAGTAGAATTTTTTTATTAATTACGATTAATTACGGAAAATTGTGTGATTCATTAGTTTTAAAAATGCAATCGTTTGACAGCACTACTAAATTCTAGACTGCCTAAAAGCACGTCTATTGTGTACCGCTGGTGGTGTAACATGATTTTGGTGCATTTGATCAAGGTGCAGACAAATCGGTGCGCCGGCATCGTAATTCTTTAAAAAATATGACAACAGTGTGGGACAATCCCTCTGAATCCTTATAAAAATCAATTCAGTGAACAAATTATTATCCTAATCATCTATGTGAGTGATAATCTCATCTCTAGGAGTCCAGCAAGTCAATTTGCTTCCGCAATGTCAAGCTTGGACCGCCTTGATTTGAATATAAATGAGGGATGCCACTATGATTGGCCGGGAGTCGGCTATGTTCCATCCTATAACAATGCACAACAGTGCAAAGGCCCCTTTTATGCCCAATTCTACCTGCGCAGTGATCATACCCTTTTCAAATTGAGCTATCCAAGCTACAGAACACGAATTTGCTCATAGTTGGAAATGACTTCATGGCTATGCAGTTTGTGGAAGTTTCATGGTATTATTGCAGAAGTGGCATCTATCAAACTGCTGACAGCTTTTGTGTCAAGAACACCTCACTCTCCAAATCTGCCTCGCAACAGAGTCCTCTCCGCTGTCCTTGCGGCTCTGGGAGGGGTCCTTAATAGCGGGTGAGCACTCGTGTGCGTATGCATGTATATATGTTAGGACTGAACCAATGACAGCAACCTTAGCCCATCCCAGTCCTCGCAACAAAAAGGCGGGTGGGTTTCATTGCAGACCCTCTCTCTCTCCCACACGCTCATAAATAACCATACGGACTCTCTGCCCTGGCCAGGGGGAGAAAAGAGCTATTTAGGCAGCTACTCTCCTCTCATGCCTTGTAACTGACCTTTTATAAGGGTCATTCGATAGAACCACAACCCCCCCTGACCCCTCTACACCTCTCGACACACACCTCACGTTCTCTCCTTACTGACACCAACCTGAATCCTCCGAACGCTCCAACTCTGGAGAAGCCACTTAGCAAGCTTGCGTCATTGTGGAGGGGGTGTTTAAGACCCAGAAGGGAGAAATCTTTACAAGCTCAGTCCTGGAGCATGTGAGATGGCAGCACGGGTCAGAGGTGAAGGTCACAATATGGGAGGAGGGGAATAAATCCTGTATCATGAACAACAATGGATGCAATCCCCACTGACAATGATGCCATTGTGGGCTATCGGTTGCTTAGTGTGTCCTGGAGCTGTGCCTAATAGAGTTATAGTGCTGATGTGATGGCTGCGTAGTGAAGAGTGTAGTATCCTTTTATATGAAGGAGGCAACTGCCTAGGAGCTTGAAAAGAGGTCTCAGATTCTCTGATTTTGCGTGAAAGCCTGGTTTCAGCCATCAGGGAGGAGGCACCATAAATGACTCCTCTTTCTCAACGCTAACAAGATGCTTTGGTGTTTCGTTTGCTGATAACAAAATCAGTGTTCTTATTTCAGCACAACTTATAGGAATTGTCTTCTTTTTTTGGTCTAAGCACTGCCATCCATTCTTTTTCTACCACTTATCCTGTTCAGGGTCATGGGAAACAGAGGCTATCGCAGCTGACTTCGAGCAGAAGGCAGACGACACGCCAGTCAGGGCACATATAGAGAAAGTGAATGTTTCTCAACTCACAAACTGTAGCTGAAATGGAAATGAACAAATGTTATCAGTGAAGTAAGATTACAGGTATATTTCTTAAAAATGGGGATTACTTCGAGGGATTACAATTTCTACGATGAGAGAGGGATATATATATAGAGAGAGAGACACACAGCGAGAGAGAGAGCGAGAGAGAGAGAGAGAGAGAGAGAGAGAGAGAGAGAGAGAGAGAGAGAGAGAGAGAGAGAGACCGATGCTACATGTCGAGGAGGGGGGAACGAACGAACTGACTAGTCGTGTCCTCCACACGCGGGCAGTTTGAAAAATCTTCACGGACGGGAGGAGGAAATGGCGACCCGTATTCACTGGAACTTACTCGGAGCAAAAGTTTGAGCTGAGAGTCTAGCGGTATGCTACGCGCTGTAGCTTCTTGCTAGCTAGCCCGCTAGCCTACAACCATAATGCGAGTTACACCTTCCAAACAAATCTTCCTCCCACCAATTCACTATTTAAACATCATACACAACATATACACGGCTAAACTTGTGACTGAGATAAAAGTTCATTTTGCAGTTGATGTCACGCATTGTCATCCTCGTTGGATCTATCTATCTATCTATCTGTCTGTCTGTCTGTCTAAACTGTGAGGTGTGGTTGCTTTCAGTGACAGTTCGAAAACAGCATATGGCCTTCAATCAATCACTCAATCAATCAACCAACCAATCAATCAATCTATCTATCTATCTATCTATCTATAGCCTACAGGCTTTTTAATTACACAATGATTTTTGCTATTTGTAGTCTGCCCGGGTCCCTATCACCCGCAAATAGCAAGAGCACATTGTATAGAATATATATTGTGGTATTTATTTTTATTTTGTCTTCATGAGCATAATCAATATTGGAGTAATCCAAAAGTAATCCAGTTACATTACTTTAATATTAAGGTCCTTGGATTACGTTACTAACTACATTTTTTAGCAGGTAACTTGTAACTGTAACGGATTACATTTTAAAAGTAACCCTCCCAACCCTGCCCTCGACCTGAGCAACATTGATGTCACCTTCAGGCGAGAGCAAGTGGCAAAATGGCCACCCCCTGAGATGGATAAAAACGGCTGGATTTTGCTGCTTAACTCATATTCCACTAACACAATATCAACCGGAATGCCATATTAAAAAGGCATCATGAGAAAGATAAACACATTCAGCATTTCATGAATATTTGCTGCTTGAGCTCTACACCGTCAAACCTTTACTTGAGGAACAGTGGACCCTCATACCACGACCTCACTCAGACATTTACAACGGTATAGCTGGCAATGTGCTGGTCTGCCACCGAGTTCCTCAGTTGTCACCTCCGAGTGTAAGTTTAGGCTGTGGCAGAAAGAAGTGACAAATTATGAGCGGCGGCTATGACCACTGTATGCTTAACTAACAACAGTGCACAGAAGCAGCTTGATTTGACCAACAGAGCCAGACAGACTGACACCGGAACGTTAGGAAAAATTATAAATCATTTTTTTCTGATGCTCAAATTCGACATTCCCTACACCAAACATTGGTTTTCTGTTTGTTTTTTTTCCCCTTACTTATTGGCTTCTCTGTGACCTCCTTTAAAGAACAAGCTATGTTTCCCAGGGTCCAGCTATTTGAAGCTCATAGTTTTGGTCATCTAAGGTTTTCAGTTCCATTCAGACACTGTCCCCACTTACATTTCCACAATGACAAGATCCTGGGGGCCAGACCATAGCCGTCCTACACTCTGCCCACAGTTGCGTTGCCTCTGGCAGGACTACTGCATGCTTTGTGTGCTGGTTCTGGCCACCAACCAGGGAAACCCCACAGTCTCTCCATGGTGAATGCTGAACACTCTGCCAAGACCATTATGCATCCGTTCAATGGCCGTGAATAGCGGCACACTACAGTACGGCAGATTGTTAAGATGTGCAATTCACCCTGGGCTACATGTGAGACCGTGACACATATACAAACACTGGTGAACTACACTAATCTCTGATATGGTTTCTCAGTGTTGTGTCTTTTGATGACGGACAACAAACAAAGCAAATCCAGATAAAATGTGCCCTACATTGAAAGCTATGAAAACAGTTGAGGAATGATGTTCCTTGACACAGTTAGTGGGCTAAAGCTAAACATGCATTACACCAAAAAGCCATGGGATTACGATCAAAATTTGGTGGCAGCGGGAAGCCTATCAAATGCAGATTTAACACTCTTATGTAGGGATTAATGGTCACAATTTCACGACAGCGTTAAACAATATCAAACCAAACAGAATGAAGTACATCGAATGAACAAAATGGCTCATTTTCAAATGAGCCTATATTTCTAGCTAGTTCTGATCTACTTTTGAGGTCATAGATACATGACCTTATGCTTCTGACTATTTCTTTACCATCGTTAAACTCTTAACGTTCATTTGCATATTGCACTTGTGGGTCTCAAGATGAGTCACACCAGCCAGCAGGCAGCGGGCAGGCCTCTGGCGTTAATCTTACGATTAGCCCACATTGATCCCATCAGGACTGCCTCGATCTGTGGAGAAGAGCCTAAAGGTTTATCCCAAAAGTGATCTGTCGCTAACCCTAACCACAGCATGCACAAATGGGGCACGCAAGCGAATACAAGGCACACCGACAATATTCCGGCTGCTTTAAATACTGTTTGTAAGGGCAACATATCTCTAGAGATCATCATGCCATGCCTGCCTGTCCTCGCCTGACGTATCTGGTGCTGTTGTGCGTTAAAGAGTGTGGTGGTGGTAGTGAAATGTGTCACACGGGTCAGACCCAGAAGTTAAGGGGGCAAGCAGTGTGCCCTTCTGACACAGAAGGGGGCGAGGGGGGCGGTATAGCTTCCAAATGACATGCTGTGACAGGCTTCGAGGCTTCCCAAAGTGGGAACGGCGTGGAAGGCTCAAAAGCAAACACTGGCACATTGTATTTGCGGCCAAATGTTCACACACTTGTTTGAACCACCTGCAAAGACGTGAACGTGAAACTCCAGTCAGTATGTGTCTCTGAGACATTGTCAGCTATCTTACACTATTAATATTTTCTATTCAGGCCAGTTAGTTTTAAAAGTTTTATGGACACAGGACAAAATCATCTTACTGATGGGGAAAAGGAATGCTGGAGGCAATTACCTCCCTGACTCTGTGTCCTTAGGTCAAAAGGGGACCAGCCATAAACGCGCGGACACCAACAGAGACAGACCTCTGTCCACGCAGACCTTGTTTCACTCTCCCTGCAGCCACACACATCAGCTGGGGGAAGAGGCCCTGGTTGTTTTAATTTACAGCACCGTGTCATTCTGTGTCATGAGAGAACCACAATGCTTGTATTCATTGGACATGAACACATACATTAATGCTAATATGTTGGTAAATTTCATTATTGTTTCCAGGTACCCATTTCATTTCACTGTAAAGAGTGTGCCACTTGTGTTCTCAACTGAATGATCTCAGCGATAATTACAAGTGTCACACACACACACACACACACACATGCGCAAACGTTGACAATTTTGCTGCTGAACGTGTTTGACAAGCTCAACAAGAATATAACACACACTCGAGAACTACGTAGGCGACACCATCACTACTGAGACAAAGGAGCTACATACAGCAAATGCTTCCTGGATGCCTTCAAGAAAAACTGAAACACTGTTTGGTTATAATAACATGCATAGCATGATGTCATGTTAATGCTATCGACAGTCATTTATTTTGAAGCAACTTGAAAATGATAACTATCATCAGCAATTCATTGTTTTGAATGTAAAAACACAAAACAATGAAATAAGTACGTATATTTAATAATTCTAAGACATGAATTACGTTTTTGTCTTTCATTCATGCCATTCAAGCCATGTTCAGCTGTTACAGTGCAGTTTGAGAGGAACTGAATGAAAAGATCTGGAACGTACCATTCCAGGCTAGGGGTAAAATTAATTCTAAAACGGTATAACAGTTCGAAAAATACAATAACATTCAACATGTTGTTTTGGAAGTTTTCTGCTTGATTCTGATCGCCAAATACAAATATAACAGCGACTGTTGCGTCTGGTTGTGACGCCTGTTTGGAAAATAACCCCCCTACCGTCAGCGCGGGTTGGACCCGTCCAAGATGATGTTAGAACTGCCCTTTAAAGTCGCTCGACTTCCTAGACGAAGTAAAGACGAGGTACAGGTTGACAATCCGCATCTCTTTATAAAGTCCACGGGCAGAATCTATTTAGACGTTGGGATGCTTTATGAAGCCAGAGTTTTCGAGGGGGGGTTCTTTTGGTCGAATCAATTTTTAGGACGTGCAGGCTGATTTGAAGTAGCTGAAATTAGGCTCAGTTGCGAAGGAACAAAGGTGCATTTTTCTGCCTCCCCCCCCCCTCCCCCTTTGTGACAACGACAGGAAACTGGACTACTCTTGTGAAACGGGAATGATTTATCCTCCTGAAGGTTTATTCTACATCGAGATGGATCCAGTACCACCAGGTAACACAAACTACTGCAGCCATTGTCTGTCTTTTAGGGGGGTTAAAATCGCCTGTCAGCTCCCGTTCACTTGGTGTTCAGTTTTAATGGCGTCGTGGGGTAATAATGTTCAGATTGACATGTGCCAAATGTATGTACTTTTGTGTGTGTGTGTGTGTGTGGGGGGGGGGGTGTTCCAATGGTCAAGTCGTGGGCGCTGCGCCTCCTCTGTGCTATTGCCCAGGCATGCATAGCGCAATTCGCTTGCCAATTACGTAATACCTCAGCGGACCAGGCGCAGTGGTTCGGGTCGTTTTCTTTTGTCCCAGCACGTATGACTAATTCACGACAAGCAACACCGTTGAGTCTCGCCGAACCCTCATAAACCGTGACAGGACCCAGTGGACACCCATGACAAGGCACGGGAAACATTTTGAAGGAAATGTGGTGCGTCAATGGACACCGCATGAAACGACCGCTTTGTTCTCCTCTGCAGCCAGCCGTGCTTAATTAGTGCTAGCTCGCAAAGTAGGCTAGAGGCGAGCGGGCTAGACGATCCATCTCATGCCATCATTGGCGTGAACCATTTTTCCTTTACTTTGTCATTTCCCTCGTTATATTACACCGTACTCGACGTTTTATTTTTTGACAGCGTTAACTTGCAAAACTATAATTGTTGACGTGCATACTCGGAAAGCTGGAGAGCAAAACACGACATTGGCCACGAATGCTAAGACTTTTTGACACTGCATCTAAAACCATCCATGACACGACTGTCCCTATAAGTGACGCCTACAAAAGAGTCCGTTTACAATGGAGCAAAACCAGGCTTTATCGTGATTAATTCATTTCTTTAGTTCAGGGTTAATGGCTTGGCTCTGGCTGGTACGTGACTTTTGGAATCCACACACAAATTTCTTGGCAGGCAACAGGAAAAAAAGGAAAGGTGTGCAGGTTTAATTTTGCTGGGGCCAGCAGCAGCAGCTTTTTTAGCCTGCCAAAAAAACTGCTGCTGCTGCACCTGACTTTTGTTTATTTTAAGGTCAGAAAAAAGAGAGCTGATGGTGGGTGAAAACCCACATTTTCTCCTCCTCATAGGCAGCTCTTGTCTTCTACCCAACTGCCCCATGAAAGGCACTTTTGTCCTGAGGTGAAATATATCGCCCCTCACCTTCTCTTGATGCGGTTTGCCTTCCTTTTTCATCCTTAGGAAAACGCTTAGACTTTTGGCCAACTCAAATGTTCTTTTCCTTGAAGGCTGTTGGAAAACTTTTTTGCAAGACTGCAGTAATTACAGAAAGATGGGTCATGAAGTTCAAAATGTAATTTAGTTCTGACTTATCCATTTATGCATAATTGGCCAATGAAATGTTGAAAAGAGTGCTCAAACCTTAGTTGACTATTATGCGGTTTAGGCAAGACCTCGATGATGACATCATGCTGTAACAAACTTGTTCTAATCATCATCACATATTTTCAGATTAGTCTGGAATATTTCATTGGAGCCCCAACAATTACGTTCATCAAGTATCGCAGTCAAAAAGACACAATGCAGGGCAACTTTCAAATAACATTCAAATTCGTGATCAGTCATAACACAAGCTCGTGCAACAACTACCCCTTGGGTGTCAGTCAGGATTTGTCATGTGACATCTTTTGGAAACATGCCTGGACTTGTCCCTGACAAGCCACCAGGCAAGCCTGTGACCGACTTGCATGAGTAAGAGGTGTTTGGTGATCATAGTCTTTGAGAGATTTTAAATGAATGTTTTTAAAAAGATAAGTGTTCTTTCCACGAATTGTCCTAATCAATGACTTTCTCTCATTTCTGTGCCTAACAGCTCTCCCTCCTCGGTCAACAAAGCCAATGTCTTCCGCCATGAACAATAACTGCCTTTCCCCACAGTCCAACTCTCTACAGGATGCTGAATGGTACTGGGGAGATGTAACCAGGTAAAACAACAGGAGCAAATTTAAACACATCCACTTCGATTGCCTTTAAACGTGTCGTCGCGTTTAATCTGTTAACTGATTTTTTCCCTCAGGGATGAGGTGAATGAGAAGCTTCGTGACACACCTGACGGCTCCTTCCTAGTACGTGACGCATCCACAAAGCTGCAGGGAGACTTTACGCTAACGTTAAGGTAATACGAGTTCAGAAAAATTACAGGGAAGTGCATTGTAAAACGGTTTTGTGTCCTATTTGACACTAAATTGTCCAACAAATTGTGGTTCACAGGAAAGATGGCCATAATAAACTGATCAAGATATACCACCACGATGGGAAGTATGGCTTCTCGGACCCACTCACATTCACGTCAGTGGTGGAGCTCATTTGGCACTATCAGCACCATCCATTAGTGGAGTACAACGCCACACTGGATCTGATGCTCACACATCCAGTGTCTCGAATCCAACAGGTTAGTTGAAAACTACTACTGTGACTTTAGATTAGCATTGGTCAGTAGTCTGCAAAAAACACGATTGGGAGGAATTTTTATCTATTTGGAAACTTTTACTGTTGTATTTTTGTTTTACAATTACATTTAAAAACAGTACTTTCTTTGTATTTTTTAATTACCGTTTTTATTACAACTTGCCTTTTTAACTTTTGCCTCTGACTGCGTAATTGTTTGCTTGCTGTGATATGTTTTGTAAATTCTAACCTTTTATAAATTGGATTTGTTTTCACATCAGGCAAAGGAGAACAGTGTTGATGTCGCTGGAAAAAAGCTCAAAGAGGTCCATTGTCAGTATCAAGAGAAATCGAAGGAGTTTGATCGTCTTTATGAAGCCTTCACTAAGACGTCGCAGGTAATAACTAAAGTTGAAATGGCCACTGGTATTCCTAAGACTTTCCCTTGACCAGTGTCCGCTAAACTGATTAATTCTCTGATGTTAGGAGATCCAAATGAAACAAACGGCAATCGAGGCATTCAACGAGACAATGATGATCTTTGAGGAGCAGTGTCGTGAACAGGAGCGCTACGGAGAAGAATTTGAGAGGAACAATCAATCCGAGGGAGCCGAGAAAGATCTTGAGAGGTACTACTAGTTCTAATACGCTTTGCATAATAATCCTGAAATGTTATTCAGACTTTTGCTTCTTTTCTTTAGCTTTCTGATAAACTATGAAAAGCTGAAGTGCCGTCTCAGCGATATCTATGACAGCAAGATCCATCTGGAAGAAGACTTACAAAGCCAGGTAGAAGACTACAGAGAGACAGACAGAAAGATAAACAGTTTGCGGCCAGATCTAATCCAGTTGCGCAACATCAGAGATCAGTATCTCAAGTGAGTATATTGAGGTAGAAGATTGTTGTCATAACTCCTTGCAGTCCGACAAATCGATAATGTTTAACTTTTATTGTTTGTTTTTTTTTACTTGCAGCTGGCTCAATCACAAAGGTGTACGGCAGAAACGCATAAACGACTGGCTCGGGATACTAAAAGACAGCCTCGACGAGTACGTATGAACCAAAGTGTCATTAGAAACACGGACAATCTGTCCAATTGGGTGCAGATGAATAAAAAGTTCACTTTTGTTTTCACAGTACATACGTGTTGAAAGGAGACGAGAAGAATTTACCACATCAGGACGAGTCGAGTTGGTTTGTCGGCGAATTGAGCCGGACGCAGGCCGAAGAGATGCTTCAAGGGAAAGATCCCGGAACATTCCTGATCCGCGAGAGCAGCAAGCAAGGCTGCTACGCCTGCTCTGTCGTGTGAGTTTCTTCAGCAATAACTGGACAATGACGCAACTCTTGATATCCGTGTGGCACTTGTTGATGTCTGACTTTGTTGTGTTTTTCAATTTCAGCGTGAACGAAGAAGTGAAGCACTGCATGATCTACAGCACGCCACATGGTTACGGCTTTGCTGAGCCCTACGACGTCCACTGCTCACTGAAAGACCTTGTCCTGCACTACCGCTTGCACTCCTTAGTGCAGCACAACGACGCCCTGGATGTTAGGCTGTCCCATCCAGTCCACGCCAAAGCGACCGCATTGCCTTCGCAACACGCAGAGGAGCACAAACTCTTACAGACTCCCAAACAGACAGTGAGGCTCCCGCCGGCCGCTCCAGAAATGTAAACCAACTGAGATTATATAAAGGACATGTTTACTGTATCCTGCGAGAACGACTGCATCGAGGTGCATTGTTGAAATGTTGCACTAAAGTGATTCCATCAGTTTTTGTGAATGCAATTTCACAGATGGAAGTGGGACCGGAACTTGAATGTCAGCTTCTATTATTTTAGTTTTCAAGAGACTGTTAAATATTTCCGAAAAGAAATTGTACTTCATATGTTGTTGTTTGTTCGTTGGACGTTATTTGGTGGCGATGTTGACAACCGCTAAATTGCTCCTAGACAGCAGATGCCGCATCTTTGTGCGACTTCTGCAATCTGAGCTGCCGTTGCCAGAGATTTTGGCGCACACACACACACACACAAAAAATAAAATATCGGCTATGAAAAGTGATCAATAGGTTACATAAACATATTAGATTATTACTACTACTTGTGCGGAGAAAATGGTGCTGTACACGGGCTGTTTCTGTCATCATGGTTTGGTGGACCAAACCTATTTCTGGGTAAATACCACTTGTGAATATGTGAAAAATTGTGGTGCATCTTGACAATTTGCCCCGTTCATACAGTGGATATTATGTAGCATTAACATCTATAGAAAACTATTATAAAAGCATACTCAATGTTATACCCATTGACCAAAGCACTTGATAGAGCAAAAATACATGCCTGTTTGTGTTTTGCCCAATCAATGCATTTGGGCAAACCTAGGGCAACTATCTACACCTGCTGATGTGCTGATGAAAACATAATCTGAAGTACTGTACGTTATATTCTGTTACTCGAAGAAGTATAAGCTTTTTGTATTCTATATTTTTTCTACAAACATGCCACAAGATGAAAGCTTGAAGAAAGTGCAATCCAACAGTATTTCTATTGTTGCAGTGTGTGACGGTGGTGTGAAGGTTAAGCTGTTATGAATGGTTGACATGCGCCACAAAAAATGCACTCTTTGGTGGTGTCGGTAAGATATGGCCTCCGATGTTCATTTAAACAGTAAGAGGTCCGGAAGTATCCTGCCTCCATTACTTGAAATGTGGCATTGCTAGAGCTATGAATGTGTTTCATGACATGCAGCCTACATAACTAATGGCGCAAGGAATCTGTTTAACTTGGCACATTTTTTCTCTCCAAGTTTGTGAACAACAGAAACTCTGTACTACAAAATTAAAATGTATTTCTGAGGTTCTTACTTTGGGTGAGCCTCATATAGTAAAAACTCCAGATGAGGATGGAGGAAATGCCTGGGGTGAAGCTGAGCAATGTGAGATCCTGATGTTTTCTTGCTGAAAGACAATAAACTGATGAGGGTTTTGTCATCTTACGCCATGTCGTGCAGTTTTTTTTCTTCATAGTCCATTTGACATTGACGGCATGCTTGACTGGATTGCATTATGTTAAATATTTGCAATCAAAATTGAAAGAAACATTGTATTAGGCCATCTAGCATTTAGTTGGCATCGGGTGGAATAACCCCCCCCCCCCAAAAAACCCCATTGTCAAGCCAAAATTTCACGGTTGAGAGCAAAATTTTTAACTTTAGGTCAATCATTTGTGAAAAATAACAGATCCATATGAGGACTAATCAATAATATCAATTTATATAACTTAATTGATCACATTTGGAGATGGGAGGTTTCGACCCAACGGCAGCTATTTGTAGTTTATGTAACCATTGTATTCCAATGATTTTTGCACTGGGTTCATCAGAGATAGAGGTGGAGGAGGACGTACTGTGGACAGATGGAAGAGAAAGGAAGTGACAAAGACAATAGCAGGATGTGCTGTGGAACTTGTTGCCCGGCCCGGTATAGCCGCATTATCTCACTCCAAGAAAATCTGGATCATTGTGAACATGGAATAATTTCATTTCAGGGTAGAAGAAAATATGTGAATGAAACATAGTTTGCAAACATAATGTAATGAGGGGCCTCAATTTCATTCACTGAAGTGTATCACACATCATTGCAATGTAAAACATACAGAAAATATCTTCTAAAATAAACCCAAGTGCAATCAGTTCAGAAGCACTTGTACAAAACACCGATATATAGAGACCACTGATTAGGGCTATGTCCCCAGTTGACACCACTGTGACCAAGAACAACATGTGGCCTCTTTCAGCCTTCACATAAGGTTCACATTAGGCAGGGATTATTAAGGTGAAGAGGGCAGGGATGTACTCGAGGAGAGCCTCAGTTGCAGGCCATGGATTATTCACCCCTACCTGTGTCAGCACATAGATGGTGGAAAGGTCCCATGACAAGGACCATTTGGATGGCCCCCTTCTCTATAAATGAGAAAGTGGAGAGATGTGTGGGATAAACAGGAAGAACGGTGTGTGTGTGTTTTAATTCATGTAAAGAATCATGCGAATTGAATACTTTAATGTAGGTTACATTGGTCCCTTGAACATTTCCTGCAACCTGAAATATTCCCCCAAACCTAGCTACTTCCCAGAGTAACTTGCAGCAGTTAAACTAACACAACTACTCTCTATTTCTTCCCCAAGCTCCCTCCCTCAAGAAGTAAAAACCCAGCCCCCACGCCCTTTTGCTCTCAAAAATAATATACACATACTCCTCCTGCATTTCCGTCGTCGTTCATTTTCATTCCTATTTTCATTTGTCAGCACACGCACATGAACTCGCCCTAGTCTCCCGTGCTCTGAAGTTCTCCATTTAAACAAGTCCGAACTGAGGGAGCAGTTGGGTGAATTAGTTTTGTTGTCACACTTTAAATGTTGAGTGGAGCGGGCATTAAATGACTTACAGGCTTTCAGGAAAATAGGTTTAGGAATTCAGCGCGGCCACGTCCAATCATGTCACTCCTCCTCTGTCTCCGTCCGATTCCTCCGCGTTCGGGCCAGACTCTCAGCCAATGGGTAGCCGAGAACGTGAAGCGTGTCATCCAATCCGGAGCCAGTTGCTATGTTGAAAGAAGGATCGATAGTGGGATTTTTTTTTTTACCTTCCCCTTTTTTTATTAGCTCACGATATAGCTGGCTCATAGGCTGAGGACGAGAGTCCTTGTTGCTTACCTTTCCAAGCAAAGAGTAAACTAAAGAATTCGACATACACGCTTCACATTTACGATGAATCTGCTCGTACTGTACACTTAACACTGTTCTGTTAAGCAGGAGTTTGCATAAAACCATGTTGAGGGCAAACGGCATCCTAGGCAGAGGTGGTTTTTATTATTATTATGATTTAATAATAACAAGCGCTCTTTTTTTTAGTTATATTATGCAGGTTTGGAAATTATTTAAAATATAGATTTTTTTTAATTGGATGGATGAAACTGTCTTTTATAAAAAAAGCAAGTGCTCAAAAGACTTAGAATGTTACTATAATCGGTTTTATATAACATTTTATGCAGATAGGCAAATTCTAATTAAACTATTTGTTTATTTAATTGGTCATAATAATTGGTCATATTTGGTACACTTAAATGAAAGTATTGTACTTAAGAGGTTAAAGCAGGTTATCTTTTTTTTTAAACATTGCTAGTTATTGGTTAGGTTACTGATCAGTTTGAAGGGCTTCAAGTTTGATACAGAGGTGAAATTTTATTTTATTTTATTCATAACTCATTTATATTAATCAACTGGAAGACACCAATCATGTTCATGACCCCCCCCCCCCCCCCACCCAAAAAAAAACTATTGACAATAATTTAACAAGGCAGGAAAAAGATAAATATCAATACCATGCAACACTTTATTTGGTAAATGGTACTTTATTTATAGGCCTATAGCGCTTTTCCACCTTACAAGGCCCTCAAAGCGCTTTATATTCGACTACTCATTCACCTACTGAGTGATGATGTAGCATCAGGAGCAACTGTTGCCCGTTACTGAATAGCTTTTTTTTTTTAGAAAAGACCAGCGGGTTAATTATGGGATCCTTGGGGTCTTCCAAGCAGGCACCATGTTGGTGACCCTTGCCTAAAGTATACTTTATGATGCGGCAAAAATACTCAATAAACTAAAAAGAAAAAGAAAAAAAGACATAGATGTACAAACTGGACCCATTTATTTAAGCCAAAATTAAATACAGACAATTATGCTGTATGTACTTCAGTACAAAGGTAAAAAAAATATTTGGTTTTGTCTATTATATACAATACTTGACAGCACAGGGGAGAGTGTTTAGCACATCCGCTTCACATTTCTGAGATTCCTCTCATATTCCAAAAAAACAAGCTTCTTAGGTTAAAAGTAAAAAGTTGTCAGGAAAATAAAAAATAAAATACATGTACCTGAAAAATCTACTTAAGTACAGTAAGCATTTGCACTAAATAAAAGCAAAGATAAAAGCTGTATATGTTTTGAACCATCGTGTTTGCATAAGAGCTTCGTGTCACACTGATTAAGGTTGACACTAAATCAGCTACAAGAGACTAATTTAGCACTGCCAATTCATTCAATGTAAATCCGCTCATTATATGATGTTTGCCCACCAAGCTTATCTGTTGCCAATACTGTTCATTCCAACTTTCTAGTAGGCTAAATATTAGCATCACTGTGTGACAAGTTAAAGCCACATGAGCGAAAGTCCATACAAAACACAGCGTGAAAAGGAATACACAAGGACAGGCTTGTCTGGAAAAAACAAAAAACAAATCCGCAATTCAATGGCTGCACTAGGCCCCGTGGTTTCCTCAGAATCCCAGTTCTTCATTTACCAAGACGTTTTGGGCAATTCTATGCTTCCAAAATTGCGGGCAGAGTTTGTGGAAGTTCCCTGTCCTTTCCAGTATGAGTATGTGCTAACTCCACTGTAATAAAAACAAGGTACAGAAAGGCATGGTTAGATCACTTTGGTTTAGGAGAACTCGTCACAGAGCCCAGAAACTGTGTGCCAGGCCCTCTTGTCCATCCTCAGTGACCTTCGACCTTTTAGATGAATAGACAAAAATTCCCACACACTACATAATTGTCCTCTGAGTTGAAGCTATTACAGCTGTAAAGAAGGGATGAAGTTTATTTTTTCCCCAAATTTGACTCCCTAAATGTATCTATATTGTCTATACACGATAATATATGTACAAATTTCAATTTTAACAGATCATTTCTATAATTGATTTTAGTGCACACAAATGGAAGTTTGAAGCATGCAACAATGAGTCAACCAATCTCTTTGTTAAAGTTCAGCTTTTAAATTGATTAGAAAAAAGGGATCACGTGCCCATGGTCCAGTGTCACAGGACTGTCCTTTGGAAGTACACTTGTTCATTCCTTTGCATGGTGAACTCTTTTGTAATTAGGGCTTATTGCAGAACAATTAGTCCTTTAAACACAGTCTATGAGCCTAATTAAAGAACTAAAACCTCACAGCATGTAATTATTTTTCAACAAACTTGAATCTATGATCTATTCCCATAAAACTAAATCTCATGATGTTTTCATTTCTGGTGGAGACAAACCAGAGCACAGGGATCCAACGGAAAGCCAGACACATTGCTTTTTTTTATTTTTATTTTAAAGAATGATAATTATGGTGACCCCATTCCATAGAATGGACCTCACACTATTTATTTTTTTCCTCTAACCTCATGAGATTCTGCAAGAAAGTCTTTATTTTCCCCATCATCACGTTAGCGATCACATGGTGATGTTTGACAGGAAGATAAGTGGAAAAAACGATCACATCCATGACAAACAAAAAAAGAAAAGTTGCAAAGTAAAACATGGGGGAATTCTGTCATCTAAAAAAAATACATTTTTAAATGTAAATATTTGGTTAGATGAACCACATTCACAAACACACTTTTTTTGTTACATCAAAATGTGTGTTTGTCTCCCCAAAACAATTAGAAAAACCTATTATCATTGAGAAAAGATAAACAACACAAATAATGAAAGTCACTGGTAATGTCAGAATTATTTTGGGCCTTTTTTCCCTGTCCACCATGCGTTTTCCTTGGCCGTAATATGTTGCATGTCTTGTTGATTGAATGAAAGCCTTGTGGCACATTACATAGAAACAACTCTTGAATTGCAAAACAGCACTAATCACCTCCCAACTGCTAAACATAATATGATTAAAATATCCAGCATCAGAGCCTTGTGTATGTTCATTCATACTCAATGGAGGCTGATGAGAGGGTGAGAGAGGCATTTATCTTTCAACATTGTCTGATCAGCACTGAAACCAAAAGGACACTCAGACCAACCCCTCAAGTCCATATAGTTTAATTATGACAGTGAAATTAATTAAAATAAAGTATATTACTTCCTGTAATGGGGACAGTCGCTAACCAACCCTAAAAGATTTTTTATAATAATCATAAACCTGACTTTGATAACTGATAAATCATAATTACATTTTTTTAATTTACATTTGACACTCTGACTGGGAGCATGACATCTCTTCAGTTTCTATGCCCCCATGGGATGAATAAATGTTTGTGAATCTGAATAGTGCTTGTCCTTATTAGAGCCATGGGTGAACTGGAGCCTATACCAGCTGACTTTGGGCAAGAGGCAGGTTTCACCCTAGACTGGCCACTACCTGATTGCAGGACACATAGTGCCTTGCAAAAGTATTAGCAATCCCTTGAACTTTTTGACATTACATATATATAATTGGATTTTGAGGGGGGGGGGGGTGAAGAATCCACACTTTGTATACAATACAGTATTTTATTTTGCTTTTTTTTTTAACAAATAAAAAACAGAAAAGTAGGACACGCAAAATTATTCACCCCCTTTTCTCTCAGTGCAGCCAAGAGACTCCACACAATTGGGGAAAATACACTCCACACTGAAAGGCCACGGATTGGATTTAAATATATGAAAATTCGGTTCTGTGATTGAAGTGCTCAAATGCATGAGTCTCAAAAAACAAAGGGCATTAACAATAACCGCCATTCATTTTGTGTACCTTTTGAGCGCTGTTTGACATTTCTAATTTTTTCAATACTCACCACACATGTCATACAGGCTTCCTGTGAAACAACACGAGAGATGCAGGGCCACACAAAGGACCCAATCTGGCGTGTTTGTCAAATCAAGTTCATTACACGATGCCCTATGATTGGCTGGTGACCAATCCAGGGTGTCAGCTAGCTCCAGCTCCCCCACAACTGTAATGAAATTAAAAATAATATATATATTTTTTTTAATGGATGGATGTGTGTTTTGTGACTCTCATTATGAAACAGGTGAAAATAATTAAAAATAAACATATAGATGTGACAAATAATCCTCATTATATATAATTAAAACAGATATCATAGTGTCTACCACAAGGTACAAGGGAAGTTTATCATTATTTAGCATACAGTAACACTTAACAAGTAGGCATTCTTTGCAACTAATACAGACTAGAAGCCTGTGGAAGTGGTTAGGTCTGCAGAAGAAGAGCTAATTATAGTTGAATGGAATGCCAGAAATTTCCACAATAAACACTGAGGTAAAAATGTTACAAAATAAAACATAAGGACGGTTTCTTTTGGGGTGTTGTCAAGGATTCTACTTCTCGCACTTTCCAACATTTATTGTTAAATTCTTACACTTTTGTTTACGCGCAACACTGTCACCTGGCGTTGCATTTTATACTGGTCAAACGAGTGCGAAAGTACAACTGAAAAAAGAACAAGATAATTAACAGCTATGCGGGGGGTGTTATTAAAATAACATCATTAAGATTTTACACAATGGACAAATACCGCAATTATGGCACTCTAGCTCTAGTGATTGGGACCAATCACAGAGCAACATTGTGTTTGGGGGGTGAGATCGATCAAACAGATTCCCTTGGTGGTGTAAAGTTTTTTCCAAGGGAAAAGGCTTGGAACGGCATCAGGTTCCAGGCGTCTGACTTGACTTTAGCTCCAGCCTCCAACAGAAATCCTTGCAGGTGAAATGCTAGTGTAGACGTGCTGCCCAGTACCGTCACTTGCCTTTGAATGTGGTACTTCCTCCCGCCGAATCGCTCAAATCATTTTCTGTTTTAGTTACGTGTCGCAGGGAAACGAATGAAAAGAAAGGTAAGGCTGCTTTAATAAAGTTTAAAATGCAGGAAGACCATCCCAGTATCAGTATGATACAGTGGCTTTTATTTTTCGCCTACACCGTTCTCTGGGAAAAACACCGGAAGTCGCGAAACGCAATGAATACGTGTTTCCGGCCACAAAATGCGGAAGTGTGAAAAGGGTCGACACAAAATGTTTTCGGCTTGACTCCGTGGCTATAAACGAGAACTCCAGGAGCGTATTCCCGTATCTCCGTAAAGACGGCTTCCCCGGAGGCGCCGCGAATGTCTGTCGAATATCGAATATCCAACCTAAAACTAACTTCACCTCGGTTGCTAACAGCTGTGGCAAGTAGGCTATTATCTATCATGTAGCGATTGCAAAGAAACGCCAAGTCTCCCTATTCTACTTTTTCATTATTTTCCGACGTTAAAGTATCGCGGGAAAATGTACTAAATGTTTGTCGCTCAACCATTTCGGGCATCCGTTTTGTCTGATACACGTATGTGTAAATTTGTGTTCAAGACTTCTTCCGTGTCTGTTTTGTGTTACGTAGAAGCAAACGTTTGGGAATAATGGCCCACATGGTAAGCTATCTCAGCTGTCATGTTGTCCTCCACCAAATGTGTGTCATCATCCATTTGTGATGGTGATGCAGCTACTGTCATGGCAACCCAGGCTTCTGAGCAGGCTCTGTTGGGCTCAGATCGCTACGCAAGGCTCATCCTGGCCCAGTTGAACAAAATGAGGCTGCGCACAGACTTCTGTGATGTGCGACTGAGGGTCGGCGGCAGAGTCTTCAAAGTTCACCGGCTGGTGCTCGCTGCTAGCAGCCCATACTTTTCAGCGCTCTTCTCTGGAGGGATGAGCGAGGTAGATAAAGAAGAGGTGGATATTCTGGGAGTAGATACCGAAGTCTTTGAGGTTTTGCTGGAATTTGTTTATACAGGTATTTTTTTATTTTGAAAGACACAGCATTATTTTTTTGCAAAAACTCTCCAGCAGTTTATTAATTGAAAATGTGCTGCCTTTTTTTTTTAAGGCACAATCAATGTGACGGTGGAGAATGTTCAAGAACTGATGTTGGCAGCAGATATGCTGCAGTTGAATGAGGTGGTCTCCATCTGTGGTGAGTTTCTCAAGGGCCACATGGATCCATCCAATTGTGTGGGCATCTTTCAGTTCCTGGAGCAGATTGCCTGCATGGAATTGCTGGAGTTTTCCGAGAATTATATCCATGTTCACTTCCTGGAGGTATGAAACACTTCATCATTTTGGTTTATTTTTCCTCTGAGTGTTACTGTTATTGTTCATCCTGTTATGTTTAGCATGAACCAGCCATCCATTTTCTATACCGCTTAAACCAACGGTGGGCAAACTCTGTCCTCGAGGGCCGGAATCCTGGAGGTTTTGGTGATTTCCCTCTTCCAACACAAGCTGATTCCAATCAACAGGATAGTTATCAGGCTTATGCAGAGCTTGCTGATGAGCTGATTATTTACCAGCTGTGTTAGAGAAGGGAAACGTCCAAAACCTGCAGGACTCCAACCCTCGAGGACCGCGTGTGCCCACCACTGACTTAACCTTATTAATCAGGGTGAACTGAAGCATACCCCAGCTGACTTTGGGCGAGAGGCACACCTGTACAATTTAGAGACTTAAACACAACATTAGTTTTTTTTCCAGAGGTTCAGCAAAAAAAAATTCTTCAGAACTGTTTTATTTACAAAGACTGTTTTTACCCTTAATTATCCACTTTATTTAATTAGTCTCCATCATTTCCCTCCCTATAGACTTGTGTTGGTGATGAGTTCAGGGGGCTCTCAAAGGATCAGATTGTAAAGCTTCTAAGAAGTGAAGAGCTGAGAATTGAGGATGAGTACCAGGTGTTCACTGTGGCCATGGAATGGGTTCTGCAAGATGTGGCTAAGAGAAAAAAATACGTGGTTGAGGTGTTGGAACCCGTGCGCTTCCCTTTACTTTCTCCACAGAGACTTTTTAAGTACATCGAGGGTGAGGAGACTTTTAACATTTACTCACACTTCTTTTCACTTCCTCTTTTGAGTTTTAAAATGGATTATGCCTGATTTAAAGTTTTAAGTTGCTCATTTTAATCAAGGCATGACTGACTTCAGCCTGAGGGTGGCACTGCAGACCCTTTTGAAGGAGTACATTGAGGTGGCAAAGTCTCCAAAAGACAAGATGCACAGCCAACTACACCAAGTTAAGATGAGACCGAGAAGAAAAGCCAGGAAATACGTTTATGCCATAGGTACGGTTTTAAAGTCGTATTTTAGTCTCATGCGCTGAATCCTGTGAGGTGCTTTTTAGCGTCGTCGTGTGAAGAAATAATGTTTGCTTATTTTTTTGGGGCAGGAGGCTACACTCGTTTACAGGGTGGTCGGTGGAGTGACAGCAGGGCGTTAAGTTGCGTGGAGCGCTTTGACACTTTCAACCAGTACTGGACCACGGTGTCATCCCTGCATCAGGCTCGCAGTGGGTTGGGGGTAGCAGTGCTCGAGGGCATGATTTACGTGGTGGGAGGTGAGGAAGCTGGGACCATAAATGTCACATAATCGGCGTGATAATAAGCCTCAATCAAAAATGTTGTCTTCACCAGGAGAAAAAGATTCAATGATTTTTGACTGCACAGAGAGATACGACCCAGTGACCAAACAGTGGGCTGCTGTGGCTTCTCTGAATTTCCCTCGCTGTGGAGTTGGCATCTGCCCTTGCCATGGAGCGCTTTATGCACTTGGTAAATATCATTACAGTATTGTTGGCAGAGTATGAAATGAATTTACCCTTGAGGTATTGTAACCAGTGTAATAAATGACTGAAATACTAATTTACAATGATTTCCTATATAGGTGGATGGATTGGCTCCGAGATCGGGAGCACAATGGAACGTTACGACCCAGAGGAAAACAAGTGGGAGGTCATCGGCGACATGGCGGTTCCCCGCTATTATTTTGGTTGCTGCGAGCTACAAGGTGTGTTACTGTCTCTTTGCGCGTGCAAACTTGAGGTGCAACCTGAAGGCCACAACGGCAATTGACACGTTAAGATGAGATTTGTCTCGTCTTTGAACATTTCTCCACTGATGTCATTGTTTCTTTTTTCAGGTTTTATTTACGTGATTGGGGGAATCAGCGATGAAGGCACAGAGCTGTGCTCAGCAGAGGTCTACGATCCCATCAGCCGTCGCTGGAGCTCCTTGCCTGTTATGCTTACGTGTCGAGCGTATGTAGGAGTGGCCTGCCTCAACAACTGTATTTACGCAGTGGGTGGTCGGAATGAGGCTTTGGGCGCTTTGGAGACGGTGGAAAAATACTGTCCTGAACAGGTAACTTTGTGACAACCCTGAACTCAACTTTATTCTTAGGCAAAATATGCTTTCTATATCCCCCCCAAAAAGTTGAATTGAGGCAACTGGACTTTTCTTGTTGAAGAAATTTGACTTCAGTTCTAAATTTTAGTTGTGGGGTTTCTGTATTTATGCCTCAGAGGATATGTCCCCTGGACAAAATCCTGAATGTAAACTCAGCAGTCTTGTTATGCAGTGAGGAGTGCAATGGCCTCTACCTATGAGAAAACAAACATCCATTCTGTTCATTTGCATCTCAGGAAGAAGGGATATTTCTTTAAGATCGACGGCGTAAACATTTCGAACAGGGAGGACTGCTGGTTTGGAAGAGGTTAAAAAAAAAGGCCATCCATAGTGAAAATGTGCAAAACGAACATGCAGTTTATGTCTGTCAAGACACTCTGCTGACTGTCAATAAAAGATTAATGTTGGCTACTTTAATTAATTCTAGAAATATTTCAATTTCTTTATCCCCCCCCCCCCAAAAAAAAATACAGTACCACACTTTATTGTCCGCCGCCATTTTATTAATATGTACATTTGCCGCAATAACTGGTCAAAACGCGCAGTCCTGCTATCGTTTATTCACAAAACCTGTTTCCAAAGCCATTCATTATATTTTATTTTTGATACACTGAAAAAACACCCTCTTCAAGCGTAACAATGTTTTGCGAATTTGATACTTTTTTTTCCTTTCAAATCAGCATTTTCAATCAACAGGTTTATTTTCGCAATTTTTGAAAATTTGAATATAAATAGGTGGATGGTAACCCACCTTACGTCAACTTAGGCCTCGTCCACACGAAAGCCAGTTTCAATGTATCCTCACAAGTTTCTTACCGTTTAGGCCGTTCGTCCAAACGATGGTGCGGTATCTGAGTTTGAAACCTTTTGAAACCGGGCTCCAGAGTGGAAAGATTTCAAAACGTGCCCCGTACGCGTCCGTCTGGACACCATATGCAGGATACTCCTCCAGTGATGACGTAACGGTCGCAGCTCGATGACATATGCGCCAATTCTCGCGTGACCGTCAGTCTGTCAACAACAATGGCGGATAGCCGTGCCGTAGTCGTTTTGCGCAGCCTCCTTAGCTTGCTTATGCTTTTGCAGCAAAATATTTTGCTTCTTTATTCCCACGTTCAACAAGCGGTGTTGTACTTGAATCGCCCGCCATTGTCACTTCTCCTGTGTTCGTCTTTTTCATGTTGTTTTGATACATGCAAAGCCAGGTTTGTTCTGTAGATTGCAATAAAGTTAGAAGAAAAAAAAAAGTGTTCCTCTTCTTCGCAGATTTTTTTCTAGGCTTTCCGTTAACTCCCTGTGACTGCGCTACAGCGCCACTCCAGACTTGGCATATGCATTACAGTCGTTAAATGTCCTCAGCGTCTGCTTTTGGACACACGCAAGTCTTGAAATGCTTCTGTGTGTACTAGATTTGTTTGAGGAACGAAGCTGGCTTTGCTTCCGTCTGGACGGGGCCTTAGAAAGGCCTTCTCTAAACAGACCTTTGAGGCATCATGTCGTCTACTTGGAACACTGTCTTGACATTCCTCCCTGCAAAGATTCCCTCATTCCATAGGAAGAATAGCCCTAACGTGGCATTTTGCCACCAGACAAGTAAACAACTGATTGGTTGCAGGACAATAGTTTACAAGCCACGCCGCGCAACAAAAACACCCTCCAGGGCATGAATAGGGAGACTCTACAAGAAATTTAGAACTAAAGAAGAAGCCCCTTGAAACATTTTCAACAAACAAAAATGTCCAGTTGCCTTCATTCAAACTTTGCGGATTACCATGACATGTGTGACTAAAACAGACAAAATACACCATTTGGGAAATGGATTAATAGTTCACACCTGTCTGTGTGGGTGTCTCTTTCCAGGAGAAGTGGTTAGAAGTGGCCCCGATGTCCACAGCGCGTGCAGGGGCGTCAGTGTCGGCAGTGAACGGGTTGTTGTACGCTGTCGGTGGAAGGGCCGCCAGCAGAACCTTCTCAGCCCCCGTGACGATCGACTCTGTGGAGATTTACGACCCCCACCTGGACACCTGGACCGAAGTTGGCAACATGATCGCCAGTCGCTGTGATGGCGGCTTGGCAGTGCTCTGATCACCTTTTGCTGGAGTTTTCCACTTGACTGTTTAGGAACCCACTTCAAAGGAAAAGTTGCAGTTTAAGATTACACCTGCTCCACATCTCTGCATATAATTTATTTATACGTGAAATTTGTGTTATTTCCAATTGATGTGATGGAAAAGTACCCTGACTGTTTCTGCCTAAATCTTGTGTGTCTCTATTATCAATCCCACCCATTGGTTTTAAATTCTACAATTGACCAAGTTTAATCTTCTCTTTTGTTTTTTTGGTGTGTGTGATAATGATCTAGTTCTTTTTTCATGTATTTTGAAAGGCTTTTGTCCAGAGGACAGTGCATTGTTTTTGGATCAGATATGAAACCACTTTTTCTTAATCTTTCTTTCACTTTCTTCAAATATGTCAACAGTGTGTGTGGTGCTACTTGAAAGTTTTATCAAAGCATTTTTAGCCTCTATCTATAAAAGAGAATGACACTTGTGGTCTTTGTGGTACCTGGAAAAAAAAAACTTTAAACTGAGGTTGCAAAGCATGTGCTGTTACTACTGAATTATTTTCATACTGATGAATAGAACTGTTTTGTTAGCGGAAATGTCATATTACTCATCCAGTGTTTTTTTCCCCCAGTTTGGGTTAAACTGACAGAGAAAGACCTGAAAAATGTCAGTGTTTTTTTCCACTATGTCTGCCCTTTATCAACCCTAATACAAGTGATGGTAACGGATAAAGATTCGACACTATGTTAGGTTTGCATTCAAGTGACCTGTAATGTTTCACAGAGATTTGAATTCTGAAAATTGACAACAAAATACATACAGTATAAACTAAACACTTAAAGCTGTGTTTAAGCTTCATCGTCTGTTCAAACATTGATACATCTTGTAATTCGGGAAATGTGTCCTGAGCTATTGATAGCATTTCCCATGTTGCAAAATTACTGTAGCAGAGTTCAAGCAAGACCAGAGCACATCTAAGTTGGTTAGGTTAGACTTTTAATTATGTTTACGTAGGTCAAATTGAAACATTTAACATGTTCAATTGGTGCCCTTTTTTAGCGTCTTCTCAGTGCAGACCTTCTTCAAGATCAGCGTTGCCACCAGTGAGAAAGTAGCAACCAGCGTGAGGACAGTTCTCATGGCTTTGAACCAGGCTGGGTATCCAGGTAGCAGTGTCAGGTCATAGTGTAAAGACAGTCCAAGTCCCATTAAAACGACCATAGCACCTTCTACAACGTTGTCCCTGCAAAGCAGAGCCAGCCAAGCCAGAAGTGATGGAACTACGCTGTTGCCCAAATTCATCCAGTCAGGTTGAGCAGGACTACCATCAGGAATGGCAAACCCCCAGCGGGCACCTCCCAGGAAGGATACTATACAAGCGCCGTATAGCATTTGAGAATATGCCACTTCTGGGTAGAAGGACTGAGTGGTCGCCATGAGGAGAGGGGCAGTCACAAATGGGATGAGCCCAGATAAACCAATGTACAATGCTGGTTTGGGAGCCTGGGTCATGGCCCTCAAACTGAAACCTTCTTTGGTTTCTCTCTTGTCTGAATGGCAGAGATGTGAGGCGGCCCAGTAGATAGGTTTGGTGCAGAGTAGCTTGTTAGTTGAAGCCAGTTTGGACGGAATCAACAACGAAGAGAACCTCGAGACCATTTGAACATGTGTTGGGTTTGATGCGCTGTCAAGCCATCGAGGACTCCACACTGGAAACTGGGAAAATAGAACGTTTTGATGCTACTAGGAATTCAAATAATAATGGACAAGGTCCACAAGAACGAGAGTTACAACTGTAACTGCGGTTCTATGAGTCCCTCCCGACCGCCAGATGGCGGTGCTTCAAGCACTGAATGTTTCCTTCGCGCATGCGTAGGAAACATTCAGTGCTTCAAGCACCGCCATCTGGCGGTCGGGAGTGACGAAATAGAACCTACTTTGCCACAATATTCAGAAGCTGTTTGAAATCAGAGACAGTGACTATGATTTGAGGGGTACAAGTGTCTAAAAAATTTAAAACAAGAACAAATATTAAGCAAAGGTGTGTTACAATTAAAGGTGTAAATTTGTGGAATAATTTTGGAATGAACCTGAAAAGTTGTGTTTAAAAGGATGTATAAAAACAAAGTACAACAACAATATTTAAATCAGGTATAACCCAGTACAAATATAGAAAATAGAGTGCAATTAAAAACGTATGTGTAAGCCTTTGTGCTGATTTATATATCTGAAAATGTTTAGCTTATCAACTAAATGCACAATGCTGTTGGCATATCTATGCGCGTAAAAGTGCAGCTTTTTATGTGTAAGTTTGTGTTTTGTTTTGGGACTCGATTTATACTTCTTCCTACTCCCTGTTGAACAAAAGAAAAGAAAACTTTTCACATCAATGTCTTCGGGGAAAAATACATTGACTTACCTTAAGTAGACATCTATGAGGTGCAAATCCTAACATTTTGAATCTAAAAAAAAACATCCTGCATTAATATGTACACAGTATTAAATGAATAAATGTATGGTGTTCTACAGGGTTCGATTTTGGGGCATCTGCTATTTTCATGAGAATACTCTCTGCTGCCCCTGGGTTAAATCTTAGAACAATAGTAGTGGTTCTTTTGAAGTACTCTATAAATATAGAATTGAGTTGAGTGATGGGAGTCAGCGTCCTTACTGCATGATTTGCAATGCCAATTTTAGCAATTCTATCTAGTACAGTACAACTAGCTATCTAGCAAAACTAAAGGAACACTGGGGAATACAAGAACACAATGCTTTCTGAATTCAAGGTTAAGATTCGGTGAAAATGCTACTCTCCCCGTTGATTTTGTTCATCAGTAGGTCTTGCATTTGGAAAAAAATAAAATCATATTTTATTTTTCAATAAAAAAAGGTTCGGTGACTGTGGAAACTGGTGGGGTTGCAAGGTCAAGCAATCGTTCAGCAGCAATCTGCATGTTAAAGTACCTAAACGTTCTTTGGAATACGTGTCACTTGTTAAATCCACATGTACACAAACTTGTCGATTTTAACGTTTTGACTAGCTTTAGCTTTAGCTTTAGCAGGGGTTGTTGTTGATTATTGCATCGATGTTTGTTTAATGTTTCTCTTTCTCTACACTTTATAAAGGCATTAAAGAACAAGTGTTTACGATGTCTTACCTTATGAAATCGCATCTGATCATTTCAGACTTAATCGAATGCGTCCTTGCTATGAAATCGTGCCGTTTTTCACAAACTAAACGTGACAAGTTCTGCTATCGACTATTTTGTCTGTCCATGGAAGTGGAGGTTTACATGTGCTATTCAAGAGGGCAAATGTTTACTAAATATCGCCACAGTATTCTAGAAATGTTACAAATTAAATGTATGCCGTGTCGTATAAAACAAATATTTGCGTACGAATGCATGAGGTATTTTAAAGTATATTTAGTTATTCCCAAATCTCAACTGTAAGCCGTTAAAAGCGTACCTCACAGAGTGGAACCTCTTTCAGTTGCATAATGACGTGACTTCTTGAACGCAGCCTCAGTGAGTGTTCGAATCCCTAGGTGCCAGCGCCAGTGGTAAGCGCACAGATAACCCAAACAAACACCAATCGCTTCTCCACCACAGCGTTATACTCACACTGGAGTGTACTTTCGTTGTTATCGGACTACTTCATACACCCTCGCATCTATTAAAGGCTATTTGCTTGGTAGAAGGTACGCGGAATTGTGAGGAAACATTGCAAGTTAGCTCGCTAGCACTTAGCAAGCTGATGAATGTGTGCTGCCGCTGCTAAGGTAGCCATTTTGAAACTGTGTTGTTCCAACGATGCCAGGACTATTTACCTTTTCTGTCCGTTCGTGACAACTGCTAAAATGTGCTATCAACACGATTTTTGATCATCTGTAACGTTTTAGCGAATTAGCCGTGTGGTGAGTTGGGCCTTGGAACCATTCGAGCTCATTGCATTCCACCTCACAGTTTTCGGGTTCAGTTAACAGGCTAGGTAACACCAGCTACTAGCTAAC
This sequence comes from Leptonotus elevatus, assembly GCF_054856555.1. Classification (NCBI taxonomy): domain Eukaryota; kingdom Metazoa; phylum Chordata; class Actinopteri; order Syngnathiformes; family Syngnathidae; genus Leptonotus; species Leptonotus elevatus. Next base: position 17,446,845 of record NC_141239.1, on the reverse strand, counting down.
ACTTGCTACGCGAATGTTCACGTCGGTTAGTACACAGATGAGTTAGCAATCGAGTGATAGTACATTTTGGAGCACCGTCCGGCAATGTTTGGCTTTGATAAGTTTAGACATTAGAATCGCTTTTTGTCACAATTGCACCTTTGAACATTTTTCAACTTGTCTCGTGAGCGCGGTGAAACGTGTGCTCTGCGTGTTGAATGTGTCCCCTGTAGAGTAAGAAGACACGTTTGTTTTATTCTTACAATGGTAACGTTTCACTTAACACTTCTACTTATACTGCTAATCCTGCTGTGGAACATCGCTGCTATCAGTAGTAGCGTGTGTGTGTGTGCGTCGCGAACTCATTGATGTTAAGCTATTATGTAACAGTTCAGTGCGAGTGCAATGCTGTTTGCACCGAGCTCGTTTCATTAGAGTTAAATTGTTTCATTAGTGCACATATGAACGAAAGAGGGTTCGACAATCTCAGTTTGTTTGTTTTTGTATCACAGTTACAGCCGTGTTGTGCTGTAGAAGTAAGAAAGTGCCGGGGTATATTTTTGCATTGGTATTAATATTTCATTACAAGCCACCACACATTTCAGCTTTCGTTGTGTGATGGCTGCAAGAGCACCGAGTCTTTGGTTTCGATTGTCTGCTCGAGAGAGTCGTTTTTGTGGCATACAAATGTGTGGATTTTTTTTTTAAAGGTTTGAAACATCTTTTAGTTTTGTGACAAATTTTTTGAATAATAGAAGTTTGTTTTGCAGTTTCATAGGCATATCTCGCTATAACGAATAGAATGTTCTGCTCCAATAATTAGTTCATTTTAATGCCTGTGGACAAATGTGTTAATTCTACTTGAGTTGATGTTTATGGAGAATTTGTGATTGTTGAATTGATTGTTTTCTGACTTAAGTCTTTGATTTGCAGGTGCAGCTCCTTTGCAGAATCAAGTGGAACACCAGGAAGTGATCAGAAAACTGTCCAGCAAGGCATAAGCTCCTTCTCAAACAAGGAAACCATTTTGTGCTCATTAAGGTTTTTGGGGTGTTTTTTTCTGCAAGCAAAGGTTTAAAGACTGATCGATACATGGGAGCTCTTTACCAGTTGTTTGAGCTTGCATATCTATGAAATCAGAGTTTCCCCGACTTTCATCTTCCAGAAAACTCCACACAGTTAAATGGGCATTTTACAAATGTGAAAGCAAATCAGGCAACGATAAAGACATCTTTATAATGCATCGTCAATCAAGCTCTCTGCTTCACTAACCAGAAAGGAAAATGACGGCAATGTAGCTACCACAGGTTTTGTTTTCTTCATTGTCATGTGACTTTGAATTAGCAAGCTTCATTTCCTTCCAACTCCGGCAGTCTTTTCACCACATTAATGAGGTGAGCAGTGGGTTTCCTACAAAAGACTGCCCCTGAACTCCTTTTTTTTTTTTTTTTTTTTCTGCATGCGTTTCACTAGATTCTAAAATGATTTGGTAAAAGTTGAATTGACGCCAAAACCTACTGGCCCACATTGTGGCAGGACAACAGTTGTTTCGTTCTCCCGACTTGGTGTCAAAGTGGAACTGCGACACAAACTGCTGTCCATGTTCAACCTTCTGCACGTTGACAAGATCGCAACCTAGCTCTTCTGCACCAGTGGGACAAATGACCTCATCAGTATAATCTTTTGCCGTTTGACAAAGTGTGATCATGTTTCACGTGTCCCAACTAAATCATTGAACAACTTTAAACCTTATCACCCGGGACGTGATTTGCTCAGGAGCAGCTTGGGAATTGTGTCCCTCAGAGACTACTGCACTTGTGCGTTTGGAAATCCATCTCCTTCCTTTTTTGGCCAGTTTTCTGGATCACAAATTCCAGACCGTTCCTGCATCTCTTAGACCCATCTTCCAGTGTTCCACCCTGGACGAAGTGATCTGCCTCTTGGGAAAGGGGCCGCACTGTCCTGGCAGAAGTTTAGAGGGGTAGACTTTGTGCCGCTCCCCGTCCGTCAGTGCCAACAGGCCTGAAGAAGAGAGGCCAGACGTACGCAGGGAGGAGGCCGAGGACTTCAGAGCCATTGACTCTGGGGTAACTACTATTGCACTCTTACATGGCATGATAAAAACATATTTTTTCCCCATCCAGCCTGCCAACCAGATATTAGTTCAACTAGTGCTTTAGCATGCAATTCTAGTTTCCCACTGGTTTTAATAGCAGGCTCCTTTTTCAGGGCCTTTATGCGTTGAAAAAGACGGCGATAAAAAGACTTGAAGTCGAAGATGTAAAGCCGATTAAAATATTGAGTATATATGAAATTTGTTGATTAGCTCATTCTATGGACCTGTCATTAAAAATATAGCAAATCTGAACTTTTTTGTGGGTAATGCTTAAGTTAGCAATGCAAGCTGTGCAAAGAGTTGTTAAAAAATAAATAAAAGCATTTTGCAACGTAAGTCAAACAGCATTCAGCTACTGGTAACACAAACACGTAAAGGATTCCTTATAACTTGATTAATTAAATGCATTGTGCCACACAGCGCATTCAGGGAACTGAAAAGGAAAGTAAAATTTTGGAACAATGTATTTACAGTTGAGCCCCGCAAATAGGAAAAATTAAGGCTGATTATCGGCGCAGATATTGAGCATTTTAACAAATACTGGTAATGGCCTAAAAAAAAAAAAATCTGACGGCCGATAAAAAGTCTAACACAATTTGAAACTCAGGGAACTATTTTCAGTTGGCTCTATAAGAGATGCTTCTGTCCCTGGAAAACTTGTTTTTGTTCGACATTATTGAAACAAAGGAAATCTGAAAGTTAAAAATTTCAGGTATTTTTAAATGTTGGCATTGTCTAAGATTAAAACAAAATTTGAAACATTTAGAAAAGTCTGAAAAATTGTTCATTAAAAATGCTTTAAGACATTACAACAAAGTAAAGATTGGCGCTTGTATTAAAAAAAAAAAATGACGTCACTATTCCCCCCCACGCCCCCTTGAGTGAAAATGAGTATCAACTTCAAATATCTGTTAATCGGCCTCCTTGGCATAGTTATCAGCCCATAAAATACCATATCAATCTATCTCTAGGAAGAAGCCGCATATAATTGATACCATTGAAATGCATTGGGGGGTTCATTTTATGCATTATATGTAAAACCCCATGTTGATCGGGCCCAAATGGATTCATGATTCCATTGGTGTAACTTTGCAGATTACGACCCGTTTGAATGACATATCTAACGGCCACCTCTCTTGTCAGATCCTGGCCATGAGGTTTGATGCCTCAATCCACTGACCAGAAACACTGGACCTAAATGGCGCAGCATGACTTTGTCCCTGCCTGGCTTAACTTCTCCACACCCCAGCCTGCCAAGGTTTGTGCGCGCACGTTACGCATGCATATGAGAGTGCGTGAAGGAAACATCACTTTGATTATTCTGCTGTTATCATGTGTGGGAAGTGACATTGCACCTCATTATCTTGCAAAGTGCGGATTTGAGTTGAAATGTGCTGCAGCTCAATGGAGATTGAAGAATTGCAGTTGTCAGATTAAGTTGAGCAGATGTGGCGCACAAAGCACATCGTTGTTGAGTTGTTTAATTGTGCAGTGATTGTGGATGTGCTCTTGAATGTTGTCTGCAAGTCAGGAAGTTTCCCAGCCGGGCGACTGACCGTAAAATGCATTCAAGACTGAGAAACGAGCGTCCACTGCCTTGCCAACACTGCTCTGTTTGTGCAATGATTGCAGCATGACGTTTAATGCCATTGTTTTGCCTCTGGTTTTATGGTGTTTTTTAAACCGCCCGTCCAGTTACCATGATGCAATGTCAGATGATGTCAAGGGGATTTTAGTGGGTCATACCAAACCCCGATGATTCTGTATAAAGAATTGTAATAGAATAGATTGATTTTGTTCATGTCTGTTGTTTTTGAACCAGGCCAAAAAATATTTGAATAAAATCCCCATTGTTCAAAATAGGCAATAGTTGGCTCCCATTTCTTGTAAATTTGGTTGGATTTTTGTCAAAAATGTGCTGTTAAGTTAGATCTGACCATGATCAAGAAGATCATGCATCCAATTGTATTACTTTTGATGGTGTTCAATTTTGGAACATTACTAATTATTTGTTGTGCTTATGAAGGCACTTTTTTTTTTTGCATTTTGTTTCATGCATCTGGAGAAAAAGAAAACCCGACCTGTTTGCTATTTGGATCCTCATTCGTAGCCATTCACAAACGTCTGTGCTCTCTGTGTGCTTGTGTTTACACATCCAGCTCTGGTTGAGAGTCTTGACTTTGTTTTGAGAATTGTCTTTCCGTCATTGATTAGAACAATTTCTTGCCACTTCCTCCAGTCCCCTGCTGCCACCCTCGATAAACAAGGTGAGCCCCACCACCACAGAGAAGGCCGAAATGCTGTGAGCCGCCGCCGCCACAACTCTTCCGATGGCTTCTTCAACAATGGCTCCTTGCGCGCCCCGACAGGTACCAATCATGAAGAAAAACCTCTTTGTCATATCAGGGAATGCTTGATGCGCGCTATTTAGATCCCATCGAGGTACGTCTAGCTAGCTGGCAAAACTACATTCACATTGCAGCTGGTGTCCCCGGTCATCTCTTCCGTGGCAGCGATTAAGCCCCGCTTCTGACGAGTGTTGTTATCGCGGAATGAGGACAGGGAGGAAGACGAAGAAATCTCATATACAGTCATTTAGGTTGCAATTGCGCGCGCCAATACAAGCCATCATTTATTAACGATCATGGTTATAGAGTAATGATTATGTTGTGCAATTGAGCAGTAGGGGTATAATTATTTTTATCCTATTAAATATTGGACCGCAATAACCATCCCACGGTAAGAATTTCTGTACTTTGGCAACTCTGTTACTCATAGTTTCATATGCTTTGAATCGGGTCATTGTTGCGGTTTGTCGAAAACAACACAAATTAGTCCAGTTAGTAAATGAGTGTGTTTTGCATGAATGTTCTGGACAGAATTACTGCCAGTTATTCTTTTGTTCTCCTAATGGAAGATACTATAGATTAGATTCATATTTGTCCTGTAGCTAATGGAGACACTTTTCTGTGTGTGTGTGGAACACGGGTCACATTCAACTGTAATATTACGACCAGTACTTCAGATAAGGCTGGGCGATAAATCAAATTAATTCGATACATTGTCATTTTAAAAATCGAATTGTTGAAAATTTGCTAAATCTTGAAATCAAATTTTGTCTTCTGGAGGATTAAAAGCTGTTGTTCTTATGTTCTGTTACATTCAAATGTTTTTGGGAGTTACTTTGCACATGTGGCAAAAAGCTGGATGGCTGCTTTACAAGAGCTACCAACTACTTCATTGTGGCATTTAAGAACAAACTATGAATGTTAAAACTAATTTAGAAGTAATATACTTCTAGTATACTAGATATTGTTGTCTGAACATTTTTGCACACAAATTATTTTTTAACAACCAAAATCTTTTAAATAAATGTTTGCTGGTTTTATTAGATTAAAATCGATTAAAATTGTAATCGTCCTGAATGACTGCAAAAATCGTGATTGTATTTTTTTGGGCCATTTTGCCCAGCCCTTGGTCGATTTTAATTAAAAAATATATATTTAAAAACTAATTTTTCCGCCCCTTAGTGTAGATAAAGCGCTATATAAGTGCACTTCATTTACCATTTAATGATTACATCTGATATGTATGAATTGAGGCAGACTGTTTCACAATACTTTGTTCTTAAATATTTGGAGTAAAACTTTATTTTTACCATTTATGGAAAAGGCATCCCCCCCACAAGGTTCACCTAATTGTGTGCGATACACTATGCCTAATCTCTCGGGCTGGATCTACACTGCATCGTTGTAACTTGTTTCTGATTAATTTTTATTTGTTTGTAGTTTATTTCATTTTCTTTCCCTACACTCAAGTGGCAGTGCGCCATAGCAGAATAAAAAAAAAAGCATGGAATTGGATATAATCTAGGGGTGGGGTGATACGGATAACTCTCGATTCGATACTGTGACAAATCGTTATGTGGCCCACAATAACGATAATATCACGATGCACCAGGTGAGTGAATTGCCTAGTACCTTTAGGATTTGATCTGTATCACGATTCGATTCGATACCGATTAATCCTGATACAAATCTATAAGTCAATTATTGCGAGGTTTTTTATTTTATTTTTACTCAAATTTAGAAAATACAAATCAGTAAACTGTAAGATTTGTATGAAAATGTACTAAGTTCGGGCTTATAACTGTGAGCCACTGCATTTAACAAACAGGTTTCAATCTGTTTCATGTTTGAATAGCATTGAAATAAAATTTTAGAATATTCCATTTCGAATCGCTACTGCCACCTGCTGACAAAAAAATGAAACTGCACATACCGTTCTTCACATACACACCACGCACATTACGCCACATCCGCAGACAGGGCGCGGGAAATTCTAACCCGAATCCAGTCTGAAAACTATTGGCCCAGACGCTTGCGAGAGTACCCATTGTGAACAGCTAAAGTGTTAATCTCGTAATTAGAAGACATTTCAGTCATACATGGCCAAATAAAAAGCTTATTGTAAAGTTATTTTTGGGGAAAAAGTTCCATATTGCAGCTTTAATATAACATTCTTCCATGCTTCAAGTGTGATCCCTAAGTAAGACATTTTGTTGAATATTTCCATCAAAAATGTATGTTTGAAAATCGATTCGGCTGCGTATTGAATCGATACAAGAATTGTGTGCTGTAATATCGCGATATATTGCTGAATCGATTTTTTTTTCAACATCCCTGCGATACACGGCATCGACAATAATCAATATATTGCCAGATATCTTCTCAACGATATATCGCGATATTCAGTATGTGAGTGACAGTGAAAACTTGCCGACTGTTCTTCTTCGCAAATAGTGTGTCGACACCAGTTCTTCACCACTGCTTCTGCCTGCTTTACCGCCATTTAGGGGATTAGTGTTTCTAAAATCTAAACATCACTATTTGACATTTGAGTTGAATGTTTTTTATTTATTGGTGTTTTATAAAATAAATGAAGCCAACGTTCTATTATTTTCTCTTTTTTTTTGTAATGAAAAAGACACAGTGCAATTTAAGGCACATTCCCTTCCTTTAAACATGGAAAGCTAATTACGAAGTAGCCTAGGTCAAGGATATTGAAAAAGAAGTAAAGGAAGCAAGCCAGGTCACTCATTACTGTTGCTAACCATTTTTTGGGTATTGCGCTTCAGGGCCACCGTACCAGCCAGGCATTCATGCTAACACTAGCTGCTAGCCACTAACGTCGGAGACTTGGGCCGTACCATTCGATGACGGCGTGATTAAATAGTGGTTTCTTAGCATCTGAAACAAGCTTTTAAATATACTTTTTGGATGGCATTGTGATACTGTTGGTAAAAAAGATTTTTTTAATTTCAATAAAAACTTATATAAGATAACACGTCAAAAAGGGAAGTCAAGATGGCGGTATCGTCACCATGCAGGCTGACTTCAAAGTAAAACCTCACCAAGGCTGTTTCATTGGTCAATGTATTTTTTGGTAAAGCTTTATTTTTTAAGTTAGCCTTAGCGTAGGCGGTGTGTGTCGTTGAGTATGTTTCCAGCTTCATTGACATGTCTGAATGACGTAAATCCTTTATGTGCATCGCGTTGGTGTGCTGTCATAAAATATCGATACCGCCGTCAGTGTATCGATACATTTATTGCAACAGAGAGCGTTACAATATATTGCAATGTCACCCCCCCCCCCCCCCCCCACCCCTAATATACTCTTATCGGAATCGGGCCCTTTCAGATGTTTATAAATATTCAATTCTTATTGGACTGCAGCGTATAGTCAGATCAGATGTACAGGCCTCACTCTATAAAAGCAAGCTGCATATTATCAAAATACACCAATTAGTGATGTGTATATACACACCAGCATCTGCTCAAACACCACAGATGCATATATGTGGGGAAAACACTCCAGCTGAGAATCTATGCCCCAGTGAAATAAAAGAAGATTATGCTCTCAATATGGTACATTAATAGAAACAAATTGATCATTAACAAACTCAAGTTTACTAACATCTTTTGTCCTTGGTGGTTTTAAACTTCCACCAAACTAAGTGATTGTAATTCAAATTGTTGCTCAAGTTTTGGCAGATACTTTATTTGTTGACTATTATATAGCTCCCTAAAAAAAAAAACCTCCCCCGTACATCTGGAATACCCGTTAGAAGACTATCGCAAAGGCAGAGCACCATAAAAAATCTCATTGATTGTCCTAGAATTGAAAACAGATGATTTATTTTTAGTCTTTTCTCATCTATTTATATGTTCTCAAAATACATATTTGTGCTATCTTAAGCATTTTGATTGAAGAATTGTGAATACATAAAACATATCAGAACGTCACAAAGGAACATCAAACCTTTATGAGAAATGACATTCTTGCATTGTGTCACATTTCTCAAGGCCAATGGTAGTCAAATGCAAATCTTCTTCGAATCAATCAGTCAAAGGTCCATTAATTGAGGTCGGTCAGGCCACATACAATAATACTTTATTATTATTGTCAATATTTTTAAAAACAAAATGTTCTGTTCGTTCAACAACAAAATTATAAGCAAAAATGAAATGTCACTTCCATTTTCTAAATATTACTTGAATAAAACTGAAAAGGGGATTGGTTTCATTTGAGCTTTTGTGTCTCCTTTGTCAGCCTTCAAACATTGTGCCCATCATTTGTCATTTTTTTCTTTTCTTTAAAAAAAAATCAATTTACGATTTGTAATGTGCAAAAAATATATAAAGTTTACATTTTGTTTGAAAAAATATTTCAATGCTTTTATTATTTTAACAATCACAAAATATTTGAAATGTGTTTGTTTTTTTGTTTTTTTTCACATTTTTTATTGTGGAAACCTAAATCTGTAGTTGGTCAGCCATCTGACTACCCTCTTCTTCTTCTTTTAGGTGATGGGTGGCAGCAGCCGTCGCTCCTTCTGAGACATGACTCTGTGGATTCAGGGGTGGCCAAAGGAGGGCACAGCGGGTTAGCGGGGGGCTCGTGTTGGAAGGACACGCCCAGCTGGCACGGAGCTCCGCGGGGTGCCCAGGACGGCCACCACCACCATCAAGGGCGCCACCCTAAACGGGGAGGGGGCGACAGGGACAGGCAGGGAGGGCACCGGCAGCGCAATGGCAACTACCATCCCCGTAAGGGCAACTCGTACCAGGACAAGTTTCCCAATGAAGAACGCAAAGACAATAAGGATGACAAGCTGAAGTTTGTGGAAGAGGACTTTGTGAGTAGCAGCATTGGGATTTGTTGAAGATTCCTTACATTTTCATTATTATTATTATTATTATTATTACTATTAAGTGGATTTCACTTCAAAGAACCAATGTTTTAGAAGCCTTTTTGTTGTATTCTTGTACATCGCAAGCCTGAGCAGGCATGATCAACACGCGGAGAATTCGCTGCTTTTCCATTAGAATGCCAGAATTTTCTCCACAACAGCCAATTGTTGTGCTTCTTTTGTAGCCTTCCCTCAACCCTGAAACAACTGGAAAGCCCGGGACTCAGATGAGAGCGGTGGCTCCCCATGCTGGAGTGTGGGGTAAGAGCTCCAAGGCCATGAGCAGACTTGACAGTTTCCTCCGACACTCATTTAACAGCTGTCTTGATTTATTTATTTATTTTATTTTGTTTTTAACCCTGACAGAAAATCCTCCCAGCGGCAAGCAGATGGTGTCCAAAATGTTGGTTATCAAGAAGGTTTCCAAGGAGGACCCCAGCACTGCCTTCTCCGCGAGCTTTGCCAGCGCCGGCGCCTTGCCGGCCAATGGCGCGAAGGCTCCCATCGCAGGCTCCAGCGTCTACAAGAATCTGGTCCCAAAGCCTGCTGTGGCTCCCACCAAAGTACGACGGACTGTCCTGTGCCACAATTCCTCTGGAACGTCTTCTCAGCAACCCATACAATATTCCTTTTTTAAGAACACCCAGTGGAAAGCCGGCGCTAGGGAGATCGCCAAGTCTGGCCGAGATTCCGTCTTTACCAACCCCGTCTCTGCTGCCAAATCCAGCACCCCGGTCAGTGCACCGCAGCACAATACCCCAAAAGAGGTGAGATTTTTCAATGAATCAACTCAAACTTCAATCCAACACACATTTGGGGACGAAAGGAAATGATTTGTTTAAATTGGGCAGTAGGCTTTATTTATTTATTTATTTATTTATTTATTTTAAGGGTGTCAATTAGCGCGTTAACTTAAAATGCCTCTGGTCTTAAAGTACTCCGGCACGGTGCCGGATTTTGGTGGCGTAAGAGCCACCAGCGCAATGACAAATCCAGCGCAGTAAACAGTTTACATGTGGGGAATATTGGACACGTCTGGCAAAACACCGCCAATGCGGACAGAAGGCCAACTTCAAAATAAACCTTCCCATACAAAGTAATATGTGGAGCGCAATGCCAAGAAACGCTTTTCCGGTTTTCCCAGGAGCGTTTTGCCAGTCGAGGCGCGAAGGATGACTTTACTCGTCCTTCGGAACGTTGCCGTTGCCGTTCTTATTGCGAGCAAAGTCAACAAAACAACTTCGTACAGAAATCCTGTTCGATCGCCAATTAAGGGCACTAAAAGAATTAATTACGCTCACATCGTATTGCTCGGTGCCTGTTGCCAGTGTTTCGGGCGTCTACGGTGTTAGCGTGCTAACGGTACTAGCGGCTGCAGCTATCAGACTACTTTTCAAAGGCAGGCTAATTGACGGGATGATTTACACACTTTGATGCTGACAGACGGACACAATAAACCCATCTCACTCAATTGTGCACTTGACGGTCGGCAAAATCACAACTGTGGTTCTGACGTCACTTTGTCTCATAGACTAAAAACTACTCGACTCGGAATTTCATTTCATACAAAGTGCTGTACATGAAGTAAAAATCAGTCATGGAATAAAGACGGGTAAAACAAAAATAACACTTAATTGGGTAAATGAATAAGTCAATAAAATAACACAAGTAGGTAAGTAAAGAAAATTAATCAATTAATAACAAAATACAGCAGGCACCATAAAACAATGATATAATAATAATGTTGTTTGACTCATGCCGAGTCAAACAACGCCAAAGAACAAAGATGTGTTTTAAGAGTGGGTAGAGAGGGAGGTTGTCTAATATGTAACGGATGGTCATTCCAAAATCCATTGGGAGAGATCTCTCCAAAATCTCCCTAACATTCTAGGGAGGAAAATAATGTGCTGTTAAGCACAATTTAAATTTAAGTAAAAAAAAAAAAAAGTTATCTAGAAATTAAAATTGGTCGATCATTAGTAAGTGGAAATGTATTATTAATGTCTTCTTCACTCATAATTGTTCTTTCACCATGTGAAAATATTATTTTTTCCAACTACCTGATTATTCAATAACATTTTCATACGATATTTGAATACCAAATTATTCTATAGCTGCAGCACGAGAGGGGACTGCAACCTGCAGTGCTATACTGTACTTGTACATAATATAAATGGACAATGAAAGAGATGACCTGACGCTTGGGGAGGACTGGCCATCGGGAATTTCACGAGTTTCCCAAATGCCCAGTCCATCCATGGCGACCAATCGAATAGTAATTAATGTAATGGCTTGATGTCGGTCGAACAACGAATCGGCACGTTGGACGCTGCACCACTGCTCCCCAGAAAAAGTTCAGGCTCAGGATTTAATTTTTTTTTACTTTAAGTCCTGTGCTTTTAACGGCACAATTTTTTTTAACGCTCGATTAACCACCTTCCCTTATTTGGAAAGCCTCTACTCAGGGAATTCTAGTCGCGATGCAGCAGAAATGTCCACGCCAAAATTACCCAATAGAAATGCACTGTACTACACTGGAGGTAAAGCACACAATGTTTAAAGGGCATAATGTTAGCGTGGAGGAGCCATTTGGACTGTGTAGCACGACCTACCCCTGGTTTCCCTGCTTTGAAAGAACGCACTCGGTTAGCCGTTAGAAATGAGTTAGGTTGCTCCAGCAAGAGGTGTCCATGGCACTCTCAAACCCTGTGAGAACCAGCAGCTGAATGGACGCCGTCTTGTCAGTTGGAGTGACCCCAAGCCACTTGATCTCTAGATGTGAGGCGTATTTTATTCAGCAACTCCAGAAAATAGCTTGTCAAGTTTAACACATAGTCGTGTTCTTTCTGGCTTCAGGCTTGCAGTAAAGCGGCGTCACTTTACAATTAATGCGCATCCGAGAACTTAACAAAATAAAAGCATTCAACGTCGTGCAAAGGAGTCACTAACACAATTCAGCAGTAATAAATTAAATAATAATGCATATATTTGTGCGGACTGGCGTTAAGTTGTATTTTACAATTTAAAAATGTGCAGAAGTTCGCAAGTTACTTCATGTTAAAAAATTAGATAGCTCGTAATATGAAAATAATTCAGTAAAGTTGAGTCATTTTACAATGTGCATCCGTATTGAATTTAACAAAATAAAAGCTTTCAACGTTGTGCAAAGGAGTCACTAACACAATTTAGCAGTATGGGTACTGGGGTCAAGTTGTATTTTACTTAATATGAAAAGAAAAATGCACTCACCATTGTCTTACAAACGCAATTATGCCATGTAGTGACAGAAAAATGACCAATCAATGTCACACTTGTTTTGTTTTTTTACAGCACGGTATCTTTTTTTTTTTTTATAAATTATGAATCATTATGAAATTGCTGATTCAATGACTAAAAAAATGCAACCATATTTCAATTAGGTTAACATTTCGTCCCACTTTCATGTTAACAAGAGTATGAAAAATTTGAAAAAAAAATATTGTACACTTTAATATAAATTTAGATTTAAATTGAGTTATAAAATGTGTGGTTAATTTGCGATTAATCGTGAGTTAATTATTGAAGTCACGCGATTAACTACAATTAAAAATTGTAATCGACTGTTTTCTTCTTCTTTTCGGGGAAAAAGAATCGACTGACACTTTTAATTTATTTATTTTATTTATTTATGTCCAATATTTCATTTCTACATAATTGCTTAAAGGGGAAGTCAACTTTTAAAATTTCTTGACGATAATATATTATATATGACTTCACTAGTCTATACATGACATTTGGATTAATATTACATTAGTGGAATATGACGCAAAATCCAGCCGTTTTTATCCATCTCAGGGGGGCGGCCATTTTGCCACTTGCTGTCGACTGAAGATGACATCACAGTTGCTCAGGGCTCAGGCAACGACCAATCACAGCTCACCTGTGTTCTGAAGCTGAGCTGTGATTGGTTGTTACTTGAGACCTGCGCAACTGTGATGTCATTTTTATTCGACAGCAAGTGGCAAAATGGCCGCCTTCTGATATTGATAAAAACGGCTGGATTTTGCTACTTAACTCATATTCCACTAACGTAATATTATATACGAGTAAGGCTGCATAGAATATATTGTCAAGAATTTTTGGGGGGTTGACTTCCTCTTAGAGAAGTGCACGCCACATGTGTACATATTATTTAATGAAACGTGAAAAGCTGAAGTGATAAAGCCCAACTGGACATTATTTCAAGTTAGTAATCATTGTTTGGATGAGGTGGCGTCACCGTTGGACAGCTAAGCTACAGCTGACGAGCTCAAAACCAATAACGGGCTGTCGAGTGTCGGCTCAGAAAGGCAGTCGAGAGAGAGAGAGGGGAAAAAAATGAAGCCGATTGTTCTGGGTGTCATCATCTCCGCAGCATCCTTCCAGCACGACTCCTCCCATAGACATCGCCCCATCAAGGCTGAAGCTGATGCGCCGCGGCCCCGACCGAAAGAGCGAGTTCCTGCGAGCGCTCAAGGACGAGGGCACCGGTGAGCTGACCACAAGCAGCAGCCCGGGAACATCAGGAGAGGTCAGTCTTTTGCATTGTTCGCCACCTGCACTAAATGGAGAGAGAGAATGTTTAGACTTTTGATTTTGAAATGTTGTGTGATTGTGTCCAGGGTGAAAGCAGCACCCCAGAGCCCAAAGCCTACAGCGAGGACGTCTGCCATGAGAACGGCCTGTCCTACTCCCTCAGCGACTCTGACACGGAACATCTGTCCAGCTCCCTGGAGGCTGAGCACAGGTACGACACAACACACACACACACACACAGTTTTCGTCTGTTCCAATTGCCATGGGAATTTAAAAAATATGTATTTGATGGGGGGGCAATTGGATTAGAATCAAATTTTTTTGTGCTAAAATTTAAAAAAAAAGTTTTGTTTCAGGATGATGATGAATCTTCTAATAAAGTTTTATTTTTCCAACAGTCATTATAATATTAAAGTCAAAAGTAGGGGGATGTTCAATACCAATTTTTACTTTTTCAAAAGTAAAAGTACTCAACTCTTGATTAGTCACCGATACTAATACCAAGAACCGGTACCCCTGATTCCCAATATTTCCCCCAAAAAACAATGACGGGTAATTTATTTTAATGTTCATTTGACATATTTATTGTATTTAAAAAAAAAGATAGTTTTTAAGAAAGGACTAAATATCCAAATGCAGCATTTTACTTAACTCATTTACTGCCAGCCCAGTTAAAATGGATTTTTGACGTCTATAGCCGTCAATGGCACTGAATGATTTAAATTGCATGAAATGAATGGCAATTTTCTATTCCTCTCATTTCTAGTTCCTGATTGTATAACAGCGGTATCGGCCACCGTCACAAGTAGTGTTGTTCCGATACCGTTTTTTGGCCCCCAATACCGATAACCAGTTTTGCATTATCGATCGATACTGTGCCAATACCTAGTTGTTGTTTTATTTTATTTTTTTTACATGAAAAAGCTACCCTGCCATTGGTTCAGATAGGATATCGGCGTGTTACTTGTTAGTACTTGCCGATATCGGGACCTCTCCCAATACCAGTATCGGAACAACACTAGTCACAAGTACTGATACCTTGAATTAAGGTCTGGCATCGACACTCCCCAATTCCTAATTTAAAGTGAATTTCAAAAATACAACTTAATTCTTGTAAAATTACCTCTTTTTATTCTGGAAATGATGTTTTTATTCACCCAAAAATACGGCTACATTTTTGGGGGTGAAAATTTTTTGGGGAGGGGGGGGGGTTGCACGAAAACATTTATTCCATTTGTTGTTTAAAAATATAAATAAATATATATATTCAAGCGGGGATGTCATCAATTCAATTTTGAACAACATGTTTGTGCAGGTTACTGAAGGCCATGGGCTGGCAGGAGTACCCAGAAAACGATGACAACTTCCTGCCTCTGACAGAAGACGAGCTGAGAGAGTTCCAGAAGAAAACCGAGCAGGTGAGCGACGGTCCTTTTGAATGGCGCGGCGCCAAAAGATGAGACGTGAGCCGACACGGTTTGTGCGTCTGTCGGTGTTGTCCGTGCAGCTGAAGCGCAACGGCCTGCAGAAGAACGGGGTTCTCCCGAGGGCGCGGGGTGTCACCCTCCACTTCACCCCCTGGAGGAGTGTGGCGGAGGCGCACGTGGAGGAGGGCTCCGAGTCTGAAACCAGTAGCAGCAGCCAGACCTCTGACGACGACGACGACTGCATCAAATCCTAACGTGGCTTTACGGAACAAAAAGAAAAGAGAAACAACGCAGCAGCCAACACATCTCAGCAAGCCACCCGCCCTCCTTTCTCTCTCATCTTTTGTTCTTTTTTTTTTTTGAGCACCATTTTGAATTTTTGATTATTTTTGTTCTTGCACAAGGGAAAAACCAATCATATCCCAGTGAAGGGGGAGATTTCTGCTCTGCCAGACGTTGTTTTCCCTGCGTTTCCTCCTTCACTGCAGTCCTGCGATCTGGCCCCGCCCCCTCCGCCTTTTTCTTCCTCGCTTTGTGGAACTGAAGTGTTCATCAAGAAAAAGGGCAATGAATGCACACTTGATTCTGCTTTAAACAGACTAACTCATTTCATTGATGATGCTGATGACACATTATTAATGATATTAATAAAATTGGTTCCTGACAAGCTGTTTCAAGCTGCTGACTGTGATGTGTGAGTCGGATGGATTTAAAAATGATCCTTTTTCTTTTTTTTTTCTTTTTTTCATACTCTCTGAGAGAGCAGCCATGCGAGTATGCACAAATTACAATGGAATAAAATGTGGCCCAAATTTTTTTTATTGTGAAATGTTTATAAAAGAAAAAATAGTTTTATAATTGTGTGAAATGCAAAAAAAAAAAAAAAAAGCTCATGGCAGCAAGTTGGACCCTATGATTACTGGTTAGCACGAGTGTCTCAGTTTGAAACTTTGATGTAAAGTTAGCATTTTCTCCAGGTAGACCACCTACCTCCCATAAAACATTCATGTTAGCTTTACACGATCAGGATTCTGGAGCCGGCTACCAATCTGAGTAAAAAAAATATGGATTTGATCAGATGTCTCCATCTAGCCAAACTAAACAATTAACTGTACAGAATAGCCAAATTTCACATATAGGCCTAATTGTAATCAAAATGCATTAGGGGAAAAAACATTTAAAAGCCCCCCCCCCCAAAAAAACCTGATACACGGATTATGGGGAAGGGGGAACCCCAAAAGAAAAGCTCAAAATTATTTTTAAATATTGTGGAAAAAATGGTGGGGACTACCTCTATGCTAAACAAATTCTTATTGATGATGGCAGCAAAGAGCGCCTCTGGAGTGAACTAGAATATGATCGGCAAATTATGACATTACAACGCTCAGATTTGACATAAAATGAAAAATATCACAGCCGAAGATCTGTGTAAAGTCTAGTTCACTGAACAGTTGTCCATCAGTGTGACTGAGTAGTTATTTGTGAACTGTGATCCAGCATGTACCCCACTTCTCAAGTCAGCTATGATAAGGCTCAATCTCAATTCCAGCCCCTCCAACCTTAAAGGGACAGTGTGTATTGTCATTTAGAGGCGAACTAATAGAATGCAACCATTTTTATGCACACGCACTACGGTGCCTTAAAGAGACCATACTTTGCAAAGCTACCAAGTCAAGTTTGACTTAATCACACAAAAGTCTCAAAAGGGCCTCACATGCCTACAGTTGACAAATATTAACGACATCCCCTGATCAAACCACAAGAGGGCAAGAAAAAACATCAGGGAAAAAATGAGAAACCTTGAGAAGGGACCGCCAATTATAACTACCAATTATTTGAAATGAGCAGGAGCAGCGTGCAAGAGCGGCTAGCAACAACTTGCTGGAGCAGCTAGCTACAGCAGCTAATAAAAGTAGCTAGCGGGAGCAAAGGGAGACCATTGGCAGGAGCGCGAATCACAGGACTCGGGCCCCGTTCAGACAGAAGCTAAGCCGGCTTCGTTCCTCAAACAAATCTCGTACATACAGAAGCATTTCAAGACTTGCGTGTGTCCAAAAGAAGACGCTGAGGACGTTTAACGGCTGTAATGTATATGCCAAGTCTGGAGTGGCGCTGTAGCGCAGCCACAGGGAGTTAACGGAAAGCGTAGAAAAGAATCTGCGAAGAAGAGGAACACTTTTTTTGCTAACTTTATTGCAATCTACAGAACAAACATGGCTTTGCATGTATCAAAACATGAAAAAGACGAACACAGGAGAATTGACAATGGCGGGTGATTCAAGTATAACACCACTTGTTGAACGTGGAAATAAAGAAGCAAAATATTTTGCGGCAAAAGCATAAGCAAGCTAAGGAGGCTGCGCAAAACCACTACGACAGACTGACGGTTTGCGCGAGAATTGGCGCATACGTCATCAATCTGCGACAATGCGTCGTCATCGAGCTGCGACCGTTACATCATCACTGGAGGAGTATCCTGCATGTGGTGTCCAGACGGACGCGTTCGGGGCGCATTTTGAAATCTTTCCACTCTGGAGCCCGGTTTTTAAAAGTGATCGGTTTCAAGCTCCGAAACCGCGCCATTGTGTGTACGAACGACCTAAACAGTAAGAAACTTGTGAGGATACATTGAAACTGGCTTTCGTGTGGACGGACGGGGCCTCAGTGACGAGCCACCTGCAGTCCCCAGCTGCGGAAGGCAAGCAGCCATGTCAAACCTCCTGTAATGCGCGGTGCAACTTATGTCGTATAATTAGCAATTACTAGATCTACGATTATATAATATGATGCACCTTGATGTGAGATCTTTTTTTTTCTGCACATTACCGAAATCAATGTTAAAAAAAAAAAAGATTAGTTCACCACTAAATGGTGCTAAATAACTGTCCGTTTAATAGAGGATACAGCATGGAAAATGGATGTCACATTTGAAGTCTTTTTATTAGGCAAAACAAGTTATTACAATATCAGGAACAGAGCAGTGCAATAATGCAGGGTGGATCAATGCCAACATCGCTGCTTGCTTATTTAAAAGGAACCAAAGCAACCAAACGGGTGCAATCAAGTGGAAGGCAGGATGGCACAAATGTTGCTAGTACATCAGAAACCATACGAGCGTAACAAATCCAGCAATGTTAAGACCCTTCGATGTTGGCATCGTTTCACCACAACTTCATAGATGTACAAAAACGACATTTTTTTATTCAACTGTACAAAATCGGAACAAGAACGAACAGACGTGAACACGATCTTGGAAGCGATGACGTGTCCTTGTTGAGGTAACGTGAGAACGAAGAGGCCCCTTTAACAAACTGTAAGAAAAGAACAAAAGCTCACCACCAAGCAAAATTACTTCAAGGCCGTTTCAGGAGTTAAAAGCAGTCCTCACCTCAAAAACCTCCACATTGCTTAGTGTGCTTCAGTGTCGCCGTTGGCCTTTTGCACACCATGAGTCTCCCGAGCAACATCCTGCCTCAACTTCTTGACGACATTCTCTTCCGCAGGACTCTCCTCCGGCTTCCTCTGAAACACAAAACATCTGGTTTAGACCGAGGCACGAGTGCCGCTCCGTTCGGGATTAACCGCGACCCCCACCTTCTTTCTGACCAAGTGGCTGATGTCAGAAACCGGGGCATTGGCAGCGGACCCGTTGGAAGAACTGAATTTGGTCGTTGTCGAGTCGTTTGTCTGAATCGGGGAGGAGGAACAACATGAGCGCTTCAATTCATTTTACACAAACGTGTGTGCATTCGCCACCAGGGGGCGTAGCCATCATTTCACAAACACAGGAGTAACACAACTACCGGTATGCGCAAATGAAAGTGAAAATGAGTGTTGTGAATATCATCTGATATAAAAAGAGAAAAACACTTATTTAGGACACCTGCAGGAGTCCTAAATCTGTCAAACTGAGCTTTGGGACTCACTGGTGAAGTGGTTGGCGCGTCACCACTCTGTCCAACGGGGGGTGCGGACGAAGCGGCGGCGGCGCCGCCATCCTGACGAGCAAAACACATAAGCTCGTAGTCAAATCTTTGTAGCGGCCGGATTACGTGACGACTCACCAGCACAGCTTTCACGGCCTCGCCGTTTGCCGCTTTCAGGCCATCGGCGGCGTCCTCCACCTTTTCCTGGATTTCTGGCAGCAGAGCCTTCAGCTCCTCCATCTCCCGCCTCTCGTCAGGAAACTCCTCAGGGCCGGAAGCCTTTGAGATCAGCTGCGTCAGGTTTCCTGCCAAAACAGAAACGGTCAAATCGTGCGATGATAAACGGACTTCAGCCGTACAAAAAAAAAAAAAAAAACCACAAAAGGAGCAAGGTTAAGTTCAAATAAATAGTAAAGGAAATTAATGGCAAACACCACTGCGGATCAATAAATTTCAATATATTCAATTCGGACATTATAACTGTGAGCAAAAATATCGCTGTATCACGGTATTAAAATGACAACGCTAAAGTGACATTTGTTTTTTTTTATAAATACTGGAGTAAATAAAAACAGCATTGCTCCTTATCTTTAACCAAAATATAGAATGTTCAGTAGAAAAGAAACCTAGATCATGTTAAGTTGAAACAAATAAATGTTGACATTCTAATACTAATTTAATTATAATAAGTGGCGTGAGAGTGATTATTGTTGAGGCTGAAATCAGATATGTGGACAATTTAAGTTAAACCATGGCTGTAAATGATTAAGCGATTATTAAAATGATTAATTTCAAAATCGATTAATTTTGACCGCTCTAAAAGCTTAAAATGTCAGCTGCATGATTAAAAAAATAAATCTAATAAGATGAGAAAAGTCAACCCGATTTAAAAAAAATCCTTCATAGGAGAAATGTGCAATGTGATCCTACATAATTAAAAAAATATATATTACAAACTGATAGACGCCTCTGAAAATGTCAAATTTGATTTTATGTTACATTTAAACGACTGCTGAAATTGAAATCTGGATCAGGATGTGGATTAAACTTCATTTTGAAACAAAAACTGCAGATGAAAAAATATTTTCACCCGTTAAATTGATAATCAAGTGGATTACCAATAAAAGTTAACACCCTTTAAAAGTACAGGAGCACTTAAAATAAAGACTAATTACTTATTTTTTATTATTATTATTTTCTGTTTTAAGGAATATGTTTTTCTTTTTAAGTTGTCATTAAATAAATAAATAAAAATATATATATAATCCGAAAAAATAAGAAAAAAAGAGCAAACAAATTTAAATAAATAAATAATATTCAGAAAAACTGAAAAAATATTCCCAAAACAGAAAGAAAAAAAAATCCATAAAACGAATTTATTATAAAACTAAAAAAATATTACAAATGAGAAAAAATTGAAAAACCAAAAAAAGAAAATGACTGCTGGCCTTCGCTCTCACCCAGCCTCTTCTCTATGACAGCGATGGAGAGCTTCAGCTGCTCGATGGCTTCCTTGCACTGCCGGTTCAAGCTGAAGGTCAGACCCAGCTGGTAGTGCGTCTCCGCAATAAGTCGGCTGTCGGCGTCCAAGTGTTTCAGCTGCAGAGAAAGACACTCCTGGAAGTCCTCCAACGCTTGGGTGTAGTTCCCTGCGGGGCAGCGGTAAGAGAGCGTTGGATTCTCAGGAAGGTTAGAAGCATGGGGGCGAGGTGGCGTTCCGCCTCTTCAACCTACCCGACTCGGCAGAAACTTCACCGAGCTTTAAATGGGCCTGAGCTGCCATGAGCTGCTCCTCCTTGGACTTTTTTCTAGGTTCAAGACAACAAAAGGTAAGCTACATGTTGCGCTCCATGAATATGCCATATCAAAAATATAAAACTAACACTAAAAGTAATGTAAAAAAATATATAGAATTTTCGAAAAAGAGACCTAAAAACTAAAAAATATATATATATATTAAAGTCCAAATTAAATAAAAACGTCACTGACCTTTTATAGATGACCTTGGCTACTTCCAGCATCTCCCAGGCCAGCTGAAGATTCCCCACCTCCTCATCACTCTCCTGCAAAAACATTCATGTTCAACCTCGTACGTGCTCGTCTTTTGCAGGTTTTGCTACCTTTTCTCCAGTGTCGTCGTCCTCGTCCTCGTCCTCGTCCTCGCCTTGCTCCTCCTCGTCTTCATCGAAAACAACAAATGAGTTCAAAAGACTTCACGACACGGAATTGCAACTAGTCAAGGAGGTCGACTCGCCTTCAGCGCCTTCTGCTGGTTCTTCCTCCATCTTCTCAGCTGGCTCTTCTACCTTCTTGTCAGCCATTTTGTCCGACGCTTCTTCCTTTTTGTCTGCTGCACCGTCGTCCATTTTCCCTGACGGCTCTTCAACCTTCTTTTCCGTTTCTCCATTTTCCATTTTGTCCGCTGGTTCTTCTTTCTTCTCGTCAGTTGCATCTTCTTCCTTGTCTGCTTTTCCCTCTTCCATTTTGTCAGATGCCATTGCAGCAGCTTCCATTTTGTCGGCAGGTTCTTCTGCCGTTTCCTCCTGCTTGTCTGCCACTTCTTCAGTCTTGTCTTCAGCTTCCTTTAGAAGATCCGTTTTGTCAGCGACACTTTGCTCCAATTCGCCTTCACACTTTTTGTCCCCTTCCTCTTTCTTTGGTGCATCTTCAGGTTTCTCCGCCATGGCGTCATAAACTTGAACCCTCAATTCATCTCTGGTCTTTTCTGTTATGTCAAGAGGACACAAAAAAAATCTCATTTATTCTTTTCCCCCTCTCCAATTTACAGTACAGGTTCTTTTAGGCGAATTTTCAAAAGTGGATTTAATTTGAACTTCCATGAACTTTTCAATGAAAATGTCCAATTATTTCACATTAACTCATTCACTGCCATTGACGGTTATGGACGTCAAATATTAAATTTAACTATTTCTATTAGTTTAACTTTTTTTTACACTTTTGTTACTAAGTGTATGAAAACCTATTTTTGTTATTGTACATTTAGAACAGATATAACATTTGTGATTAATCGTGAGGTAACTCGTGAAGTCATGCAATTAATTATGATTAAAAAATGTAATTGCTTGACGCTCCTAATTTTTTATTATTATTATTATTTTTTATAAATCACGTCAGGCGATTACATTTTTTCATTGTAATTAATCGCATGACTTTAATAGTTAACTCACAATTAATCATACATTTTATATCTGTTCAAAATGTACAATTTTAAAAAAATCTAGGTTTTAATACTTTTGTTAACAAAAGTGGAAAAAATGTTAAACTAATGAATTTTTTACGTCAATAGCCGTCAATGGCAGTGAATGAGTTAAAGTGCCACTGTCCCGCCGCCCCATCCAAAGCTCAATTTCCCTAACATGGAGAGTACTAAATTTTATTTTTCACATTATTCCCTCACCATCAACATTTTCTGCGCCCTCCACGTTGGAATCTTTCAGTTTCTCGTCTTCATCGCCCTCTGGGACTCCTTCCAAAGCATTACCGAGTACAGAGTTCTCTATCCTGCGTCAGAACACCGATATTCAGCTATGCCATTTTTATTAGTGAGATTTTTTATTATCTAAAAAAAGAAAATGCTCAAATGGGATAAACGTAGAGTTCATACCTTGCCAAATCCAACAGCGCTTTACCACACCAAAAGAATGCCTCTGCACACTCATCTGCAGTGTCTCCATATGCTTTTGCTCTGAAAATTATTAGAAAAAAATAAGTATTTAGTAGTTTAGTCTACACCTTTAAAGAAAATAAAACCCACCGTATTCAGGTGCACTCCACAATGTATAATTTTAGTTTAAGAAATTTGATTAATAGAAGGAATTTTGGGCCATCATGATGTTAAAAGTAAAGACTGCTCGCTCGCTTGCAAAAACATCTACACATGGCCACAGGAAAAATAAAGCAATAAGTCAAGTCATTAATAGTCTCATCTTGCATGTATTCACAAAGTCTTTAGACATAGGGGTCGGCAAACGTTTGTGCTCTATCATTTGTTGATGAGGTTAAAAACAAGAATTAAGAGAATCTATTTTAAATGTAGTAATAGATTAAGCCAGCGGTTCTCAGCCGCGGTCCTCGAGTACCCCCATCCAGCCTGTTTTCCATGTCTTCCACAAGCAACACAGGCAGTTTCAAACAATCAGCAAGCGCTGCAATGAAGCCTGATAACAATCCTCAGCTGTGTTGACTGGGGAGACATGGAGTACTCGAGGACTGAGGGTGAGAACCAGTGAATTAAGCAATACACCATTCAATTAACCAATGTATTGCTAAACGAATCTTAAGTTGTAAAGTTTTCAGCTCTTTGTTGGAGAACTAGAAGTTGTGTAAAATGGACAAAAGATTCAACAGCTGGGCATTTATACTCAAAAGTTTAGAGGTCAATTGAGTTCACCTGTCGAGGTTACATTTAGGTTCATCATGAACAATGTCAATCATTTACTTTTTGTAACTGATGCTTATCAAAATTAAAACATCACTTGACAGTCTAGAGAACATGTCCAAACGTTCAACTTGGAACAAACTCACTCACAGTATTCCGCAGGCCTCCTGTAGAGTTGTCACCGCTTCCACCACTTTGCCCATCACCAGGTGCTTCTTCCCCGCACCGATTAGCTTGTTGGCTTCTTCCATGTTGACTGAAAAGACGAAACAATGTTTTAGCGCCGAACAAAAAGGCGTTTACTTGGAAATGGATAGGAGCGCGTAACAAACCACGGCTGTGAGGATACGCGCTTTGAAAGGGGACGTATGTCGCTTGCTAGCGTGACGTCGTGGTGTCGTGCTACTGTGTTCCACTGATCTGGTCTGTTCGCATTTGGCGCCAATTATTCCTAACCGCTTGGGGCGTCTACTTCCGGGTCCAGCGAGAGAGAATTCTTAAAGGCACAGGTCTTTTATTACTTGCACACAATCCATAGGATGAGTCAAAGACAATTAATATCAATGGTGAATCGTCAGGGTCAGTCATGTCTCCTGTGTTGGGCCTGGCCCATGTATGAAAAGCACTTACTTACGTTTACAATTACAACCCCGTTTCATGATATTCCCAGCTACCAGGTGTTCTCAGACTCACGGCCTGAGGGCAACTTTTGGCCCGCAGGATTATGTTTTGCGGCCCCCGACTTGACATCAAAGTTTAATATTAGTGCAGCCCCACCCTTTTTGCCGTGTTCTTAACTTGTTGCCCTTGGCGCTATGTGTGTGTGCGTGTGTGTGTGTGTGTGTGTGTTAATCACTGATGAGCTACCACATTCCACTGAGGACGTCTATTAGATGTTGAGACCAAATTTAATCCGTCTTTAATTGGTCTATATTTTAGCCCAAATCTAGACAATACAATTTATCAAGTGAATATTAAACAAATTAAAAAAATTAACTAAGTTGTATAAATTATGGTAAAATGTTGGATGACTACATTTTAAACATTGATCAATGTACAGTGTTATTTATATTTAGACTTGATTTAGATGGCTAAATCAAGTCCTCATTTCACGTTTCTTTAGACCAAATCCGGACGATTTAATTAAATATATATAGCTCAGGCTCATGCCAGGCTTTGGGGAATCGTGGTTCTGAAGTGACAATAAGTGTCAGGAAAACATCCTGCCACCCAGAGCCAGTCATCTTTTTCAAAACCTGTGAAGAAAAAGGTTGGCAACGAGAACAGCCAATTGCAAGAAAAACAGGATAGAATGTCTTCAATACACAGAGAAAGTTGCAGTGCTCAAGAAATTATTTAGAGATGCTGAAAACCAGGACCAAAGTTGTTCACCTTTTCAAGACCTGCTGATGTTCTCAACTGCTAAGATTGAGATGTACTTTTATTTATTTATTTTTGCCAAAACAAAACAGTCATGTTTTAAAAATGCAACAAAAAAAGTGAGAGGGTAACATTTTGGGGAGACACAGTAAAGAAAGCCCACACTGGTGACTGCCATGTTGTCATGATGCATCTTCTATTTTTTAAATTGTTTTATTTAACAAATTGACATCAAGAGCCAAAATGATGCATCTTGTATGAACACGAGGTTGCGCGCATTATGACATCACAAATATGCGACACTACCATAGGAGAAGGGTGGGGTTGAGGAGTTGGGCACAACTTAAGCCACAACCACAACAGATGGACCAACGTGGTAAGTCTATTATTATCACCGGATTTCTTTATTATCTGGTTTATTTGTATGATGTCAAATTGGTTGATAATTGCCAATAATTATCGGCCACTGTTATTATCCTGCATCCTTAGTACCTGCTTTCCCAAAATATGTACCTTGATTTGAAGCTCATCATTCGAATCACATAAGGGTACAATTTGCAAAACGACGATGTGAATTTGTTACTGTCCATGAGGGGGTACCACATGGTTCTGCAATGGGACCCCTTGTATTTGTCATTTAGATAAATGACTTTCTAGGCCTGAATTTGTCCAATTAAAATGTGTATTTATATGCAGACTACACTGTTATTTATACTGCTATGGATCAACAGTTTTTCAGGCTGTCAAATCTCTCCAGAATTATCTCAGAAAGACAAGTTTAAATAAAATTGTGGTGGTGTTATTTACCGTTCACGCTAACCTGTGTTTTTTTTTCCATTTAAGATACAATTGAATGTTGTCCCTGGCTTTTGGGGTGACAGGTCAGCCTCCTTCCCTCAGACACAACACTGCAAATGTTGCAGACCAGTCATTACTAGGGTAGTGGGGTGTAAGTAACACAGGAATTGAAGGCATTTGTTGTTTTACTAAATGCTTCTGAAGTATTGCAGCTCATTGCTGTTCTTGCTTGACCAGTCTTGATGGAAAATCCAGAGAAGACTTTTAGCAATCAAGTCCGCGTGACAAGACCAAAACAGGCAAAATGTGTTCTTGACCCATAAAACTCTACTTATGATGCTATAAAAACACAACATTTGAATTTGTTATTGCTTACCTCTATTTAAAGAGGCTGCTAGAATTTCAAAAATAACACTTTCAGGGCAAGTCCAGTCCAAGTTGACACGTTTGTCTGAGGCAAGACAAAGTTTGAGGATTCTTTTGCAATATGTCATTGGTTAAGCAGGGTCTACATATCGCAACTACAAAGCCGAATTTGAGCATTTTTGCCCACTCAGGATCAAAGAGCAAGGCCCTGTTATTGGATATCACTGTAAGATTGTCCTGACCGATTATGCTGTGGTGTGGGCTGTGTTAAAAATGATGATTTCCCCCTTCTCTATTTCCTCAGAAAACTGAAAACTTTCACATTTAAAAAAATCCTTTACGATATTAAAAATCAGTAGGTGCGAAACCCACTTCTCATATTATGGGACCTGTCTAGAGTGGCTCTGTCACATCCTGCTGTGATGGAAAGCATGTTTTTACCCTCCCTCCGCTCACTGCCTCGTTATACATGTCTGGACCTGGCATCCAATCAGTGTCACACTGAGATAGACCTGTTCAGTTCTTGTTGTCACTACATACAGTGTATGCAACCCCACCCCCCCACCCTCCTCATTGCCTCACGTCATCATCATCATTGTGTATACTGAATTCAATAGTACCTGCACTTTGAGGGATCTGTCATTATCATTACTGTCATTATCACTGTTAAAATAAACATCTTAATGTGTTTTTGGGTGCATCAGGACCAAAAGGAAGGATGCGAATGCCCTTCAAAAACATCCGGATGTAGCAATTACAGGCATATTGTGAAAGAGCAGATGACAACAGCGTTTGATCAATGCGATGCCTCTCATAAGAGGTTATTATTGCGTGTGTACCCTCTTATCTGGCCCTTGATGCGGTGCCCATGGCAACAACGTGCGAGGACAATCACTCAGTGACAGCAGAGAGATGGGACGCGGTGGAGGGTAGTAATTTGGTAAAACGTTCGTATTTGAGTTTGAAAGTAGCCCTATTTTACAGTCAAATCTTTTCTTTTCTTTTTAACCAAAAAATTTCACTATTGTTGTCAGGGATTAGGAGTTTGTGATGCATGATGAACTTTTTAAAGAATTAATTTAGACAATGATTTGGTAAATTGTGTTTACCTTATATGCCTGAATAATATCTTTACATACTTTTAATATTAAAACTATTGAACATAGCTTTTGTTTGCTGTTTCCTTAATGTATGCAAATCACCGTCAATTGAAACAGACAAGCAGGAAATACGAACATGCAGCACAGGTTAAGTACAGAGTGATGCAAGAAATAATGCATGTCAATGTTTCTTCAAATATACAGTAATAGGCCATGCTGGGAAACAAGAAGGAAATTCACCAGCAAAATGTTTTTTACAACCTTATTGAGCTACATTCTTTACTCTGTTACAGTTTTTGTGAATATGATTTACTGACGAATTAATCCCTACAATTTATGTATTTCACAGTACCATATCACATTTTTCTAATGCAATCTGCTGTCATTTTCATTTAAACAACAACTTTCGCAGTTCAGTCCAAGACCTTTTTAAATGGTCTATTTCTTTGAAGGGTTCTTCAATCAAGACCATTGTTCGTTGGTTTAATCAGCTGATTTTTTTTTAAATTATTATTATTATTTTTTAATCTCAGTCATGGGGTTTGTCTGTGTGACCCCTTCCCAAATAAATAAATACATATTATCAAAATTGATTACAATAAATAAATAATAAAAAAGTAGTAGCCTAGTTACATGCCCACAGCTGTACATTTTAGAAAGGCAGGATGTCTTTTTTGTGTGCGTGTTTGTATTGCAATTTGTTCCGTGTTCGACTATCTGACATTTATTTACGATGTGGGATTGGGAACAGCAGACTATCAAGAGCACTACATGAATTGAATTTTTGGATTCAAGTCTTGTATGTAAATTGTTTGGCTCCCTAACCTTTGTCATTAATCTGAAGTGGTTTCAGGGTCCGCACAAAAATTCCTGGAAAAGTGCAAAGTCATGCTGTCTGTGCTCATAACTGGAGTGGATAGGGAAGTGCATAACCTGAGATCCCGTTTCTGAGGCGTAATCTCGCGGGAAGTGGTTTGCTATATAAAGTGTTCCATCCGTTTGCGCCTCTTCTCCAACGTTTCCTCCTGAAAACGCGCAAGCGGTGAAGTCAAACCAAGGCTGCAACAAGGTATGTGTTGCAAATATTACGAACAAACGCCATCTTCTATAGTTACAGTTTATATTAACAGTATTGCTAGGAGTTATTACCGTATTGGGATGTTTTGTTGAGGTATATGGTTCAACAAGTAATTTTCAGCAAGAACATGTTCAACTGGAGAAACAAGTTCATTTTGTTCTCATAGTACAGTTAGGAAAGCCTCATTTAAAGTGAAAGTAATCCATTCCTGCTCCGACGATTGTGTAAGTTTCATGTTCATGGTCGGTGTCTTTTGCAGCTAAGCGAACTTTATCTACACAAAAACGTACTGTACAGAAGGATAAGGAATTAAATGAGTGTATCTATCTGTTACAAAATGTAACCAATTAACGTTCTTATTCTGTTGGCTATACATTAATTAATCAAGCACAAGACAAGGAAATGTATTTCATTAGTAGTATTAAAATCGTGTGCCCTCTTAAATAATGGCCCAAGTCATCTAAAAAAATAAAATAAATAAAGCCCAAACTTTGTCCTCAGGATGCTGGCCACATCTGCTCAAATCGGCTACACCCTTAGTTAAGCAGATCATTCATTTTTACCTCTGATATTAAATTATTACTACATATGCTACTTGTAATACTATTAATCATTATTCCCCCCCCTCCCTTTTTCAGGGTTTCTTTTTTAAACAAAAATAACAAAAATATTTAACGCCAATATTTTAGGAGTGATAAAGTGTTTCAGTATTTACAGGATCAACTGCCTCTTATTGTTTCTCAAAGTTAAAAATAGCACAAATCAATGGTCATCCATTAGATATGTGCTGTACTAAAAAATTAAATAAAAATAAAAACAATGTAATGGTTGATTTTTGATTTGTCTAAAATACTTTCTAAAATTGACAAGTAACATTTATTATGTAAAAGTATGAATAATTTCTAAATGTACAGTACACTTTATATCTATGTAGGCAAGTGCACAGAGAGCTCCAGCACCCGTTTGCCTAGGATGATTTTTCCCCCCACTCCATTAATCAATTTATATTAAAAATACAAATTAACTCAACTGACCCAAGTGTTTTGACATCTGGCGAGCATTTATTTGAGCCCTTGTGAGAATTGGTCCCCTCACTAATTGCTGCCCTTTACCTCGTTCGTTAATAGTTTTTTTTATTAACTGTGTTATGAATTTTGTCTACTGTCCAGTTACCGAAAGATGGCTGCAGGCAAAGCTCAAATTGGAAAGATGGCTCCAGATTTCACATCCAAAGCTGTGATGCCAGATGGCCAGTTCAAGGACCTCAAACTATCCGACTACAAAGGTAGAGCTTCATTCAGTGTTCGTTCAATGTCTCATTCAAGAGATGTATAGCTTTGATGCCGCTTTCCTCTGTGAAATACATCAATATTAATGCGGTCGTCGTTGCCACATGCCGCCTGAATCCTTTGTTGCCATGTTGATGCAGGGAAGTATATTGTCTTCTTCTTCTATCCACTGGACTTCACCTTCGTGTGCCCGACCGAGATCATCGCATTTAGCGACGCGGCCGACCAATTCAGGAAGATTGGCTGCGAGGTCATCGCTGCCTCTGTTGACTCTCACTTCTCCCACCTTGCATGGTATTTGATCAGTAAATGATTACGTCAACACCTGCTTGTTTGCCCGTGCCGTCATCAAACGTTGACATTTTCTGTTTGTGCGTTCGGAAGGACCAACACTCCACGCAAGCAGGGTGGTTTGGGCCCCATGAAGATCCCACTCGTGTCAGACACACGACACACCATTTCCACAGATTACGGTGTTCTGAAGGAGGATGAAGGCATTGCCTACAGGTAAGTTGACAACACAGGGCCGTGCTAATAAGAATTGCTTTAATGTCCATTGATGACACACTTTGGTGAAACAAAAAAAAAAAACAGTCAGTGGAATGTGAAAAGGATCTATTGCACTGGGTGGTGTTCTACTCTTAGGCACTATCCAATAAATGTTTCTAACATGAAATTTGAAGGACATCTTTGTATTTCAGGGGTCTGTTCATCATTGATGACAAGGGGATCCTGAGACAGATCACCATCAACGACCTTCCTGTCGGACGTTCTGTCGAGGAGACCTTGCGTCTGGTTCAGGCTTTTCAGTTCACTGACAAGCACGGAGAAGGTAAATAATTACTGCAGGTGTCCTTTTGATTATTAGTAACGATCTCAGGAAATACCATAATTATGTAAATATTTACACCTCTGACTTACATTATATATCAGAATATTTGCTCCCAATCATGTAGTTGATAATTCACAGTCTACTGGTCTCAATACAACTTTGCAAGAAATAGTGCCATAAAAATGATATGTCAAGGGTGAGGCTCTAAGGATCAAGGTTCAAAATGATCATCACCTCACCGTAGGGGATTTCAATAATTCTGAGTATCAAACCACATCTTATTGCACTATTGTTTGCCTGTTATGCAAACTGTATGTATGAGTAATAGTTAAACATTTTTAGTCTTTCATGTAAGCATCTGGGACTCATTATAAATCTTTTTTTTCCAGTGTGCCCAGCTGGCTGGAAACCAGGAAGTGACACCATCAAACCTGACGTCCAGAAAAGCAAAGACTTCTTCTCCAAGCAGTGATAAAACCAAGGCCATAATCTGCTGCCCGCTCTAAGAGATTTCATCTAGATAATGTTTGCAGAATTTTTTAAAAATATATATTTTGTTTGTGGAGGTGTTGCTAGGTGACAGTTATAGTCAGCCTGTTGCATCTGATTGTCTTGTGTGTACCGATGACCAAAGGTGTATTGTTTAAATGTCTTTGGTGCCATTTCTTATTATAAAATCAATGTACTGTACCTGACATTATGTGGGAATGAATGATGGCTCACCGGTTGTCTTTTCTTCTCATAGTAAGCAGATATTCTTTAAATGTTAAAAGGAAGTGCTCCCTTACCCTACAATTGATGTATCACCTGTTGTAGTGAAGCAACCAGTCAAGTCACAAGGGTGATGTCAACAAGCTTTTTGTTTCACTATGACTGGCTGCACATGTACACACACACACACACACACACACACACAATTATCAAATAAAAAAAATAAAAAAACATGGAGGCAAAGTGTCCAGAGTTGGAAACTTGCTTCTGTTATACTGTATACTGGTTTCTCTTAAGTATAGCCTATAAGAAAAGAGAGATGTGTTTCTATGTGTGTCATGTGCTATATTTTAGTTTTAGAAATAAACATTAAAAATACAAAAATATATATATTTTAACTGATGAGAGACATTTAACTGCAAAAAAAATGTAATAAAGTAAAAAATCTAACTCGGAAAAAAATTATAATGAACCTTTCATTGACCACTAGCTTAAAAATATTACACGAGTTTAATTCATCTAGTTTAACGCAGCAAGCGGATACTTGATGGCGGGAACCTTGCTCGTTTACGGCTAACTAAACGTGCCTCACATAATTCACTGAAGCTATTAGAAGCAGAAGCTGATAGTGACGTGAATTTGTGATATATACGGTAGCTAATAGCCTCGTTTATTCAGACTCGTCATAAGGAGAGCTAATTAGCATTAGCAACACCCAGCCGAAACTCGTGGAAAGAACGAAGATGGCAACTGCAATGTGCATCAAGAAGAGCAAGAATGATACTGATGAGGTTTGAAAAATAAGATACAAGTAAACTTTCTTAGTTTGAACAACATATGAGTCAATATATGTATACAGTATTGGCCTCTGAAGGCTGTATTCGTTGTAACTGCTCCATCTTGTGGCTAATTGTACATTATACCTTAACTGTTACCTCATTATCAAACGTGTGCTCTGTACTTTGAAGTGGACTGGATTATTTCCGAGCGACCTCAAGAACAAACAGGGGTCACTTGTCTTCGTCAAGCGAATGATGGCGGTGGCCGTGTCCTCCATCACTTACCTCAGAGGCATTTTCCCCGAAGAGGCCTACCGCTCTAAATATTTGGAAGGTGATCACCAACAGTTAAGACTGTAGATTTGGAGAATCGTGAATTCACATTTGAAGTAGAAATGTGAATATAACAGTACAGTATAACCAGCTTGTTGCTGTTTTCAACAGATCTGTGCATCAAACTTCTGCGGGATGACTGCAGCACCACTGGAGCCAACAAAGTTGTCAAATGGTGCTCACAATAGTTCCACTTTTGTAATACGTACACACATTTTACATAATGAAAACCCTTACGTGACACCACCAAACAAAAATACTGAAATTACAATCTCTTTTCAATTTACTCACAAATTGACTTACTTGCAGGAAGTCACTATTCACTTTGCTGTTGTTGTACGAATGGCAACAGGTGGATACACATTTTTATTGTACATTCTGCCATAGCTGGCACACATAGATGAGCAAGATATACTTGGAATTCTTTCAGGCAAGATATAAATTGGAATTGGCCCCAATGATGATCTCTCACGGCACCCTGGTTGGGAATCACTGCTCTCGTTCGTTTCTGCTCTGGTTTACAAGGAGCAGTTGTAAAAATGGATCTCGATTATGTTTTGTTTTTTTAAACTACTTTTTCATAGATTCAGTGATGGTTTAATCTGAATAATCTTTTTGTTCAGGTTGATGGGCTGTTTTGATGCACTGGAAAAACAATATGTATGTATATAAAGATTTCAAATATTTTAAAAAACAACAACTAATCTCTTATCTTGACTGTTTTGTTTTATGTTGTCCTCTTAACAGCTTCAAGTTGTGTTCATTGGAGTAAGTAATTCAATTCAGCAAAGACAGAAATTACAGCTAAAACACCAAATACTCTATTCTGCCACTGACTGTAGTTTTGTTGCGCAATCTAGGTGTACAGAAATCCTAATGAACCTAATGTAAGTTCTCTAAATATTTACAATTTATTTCCAGAGTTTAAGGACAACCTAAAATAAAGATGTTATCTTTTTTTCTTTTTAGCGCATTATTGAGTCCTACAGTTTCAAGTTCAAATACACAGAGAAAGGCCCAGAGATGGGCATATTTAGGTTTGGCACATTTTGTTGTTTTTGCTGGTATTGTTATAACTCGGGTTGAGTCGGGGTGAACTAATAAAAAAAATATTGTGAAATCACAGGAACAATGGTGTTGAATTGAAGGTCACATTGGAAGACACCAAGACAGCGTCTGTGTTGCTGATCAAGAAGCTCTTTCTGCTCATTCAGAACCTTGGCGTCCTTCCCAACCATATCCACCTGTCCATGAAGCTCTACTACTATGACGACAGTGAGTTATGGAACATCTGAGTCGAACCAAATGACAATCGCAATGGTCCTTGTTTTTCCCAAGTTACTCCAGCGGATTATGAGCCGCCAGGCTTCAAGGAGGGCACATGCGACAGCATGTGGTTTGAAGGCACGGCCGTGCACTTCACAGTGGGTGACATCTGCACGACCTTCCACACTTTTGAAGTGCGAGTGTCTGCTGACAAAAGTCGCCTGGAGCAGCTTCAAGATGAAAGCCATCTGAACGACATCAAGCAGATGGCCACTTCAGGGAAAGATGGCAACGAGGTGGGAGTAGTTTTAAGTGCAGCCGTTTACACGCATGGACATAATAGTTGGTTAAAGAAAGAAAAATATGTGCCCTCAATTTAAAACACATTTCTAAACAGTGAAGCATCTAACGCCAACTTCCATTACAGGGACCTGGCAAGATGCCACCCGCTGATGTTGAGCAGTCTTCCGGAGATGGTAAGTTGATCTGCCGCTGTCATTAAAGAGCTGACATCTATATAAAGCCATTCACTCTAAACTTGGCTTCATACAGAGTCAGCGCAGTTCAAGCAGCCCACAAAACCTGTGGTAAAGGTATGCTGCATTCAAAGCACTGCCACGCAACGTACTGGCGGCAATGTTTAGCTCACCTTTGTGTTTTAGAGAAAGACGGCACCCAAAAATGAAGCAAGAAAGAAGAGAAGAAGACTTTGAGTGTGAGATTTACCAAAACGATAATCAACACAGTGATCACAAAATTGTTCCTCATTTTATTTGTACAACATTGAACACCGTAATCTTACATCATTGTATTTTGTTCAAGCTATTTTCACGTTACTTATATACTTCTCACAAGGCACTCAATGTACCATTTGTAATTGGAGCCGCGCACAGTAAGTTGTTCTGTGAATTTGCATGTTCATAAATATATTTTTTTCAGTGAGCGTTCAATAAAAAGTCTTAAAAATATTAAAAGGATGTTTTCATGAATAAGAATGAACGCCAGCATGCAATATATGTGAACAAATTAAAAATCTGTTCTTAATATATTAATATTTGTCAGTCATTCAAATGTCTCAGGGAGTGCAAAACGATTTGATGGCTGATGGCTCGCTCAACAAACATTCAAAGCTTAAACGAAGCGTGTGCATATAGTTTTACTTTACTCATAGTCATCGTTCCAGTACTTGCCGTTCCCTAGAAGAGGCTGTCAACGTCCCCCATCTCCACGTACACCGTCTTCAGCTGCGAGTAGTGTTCAATTGTCACCTGGCCATTCTCCCGCCCTATGCCTGGTCAAAACAGGGAATATTTAACCGATCAAAACCTTTGTTTGTTTGTTTTTAGATCTAAAATTGGTAGTGGTTTGGGGAAAGCGTAGCGATTCAGACCAGAATATACCTGACATTTTGAAGCCTCCAAAGGGAACCTCCACAGGAGTGATATTGTAGTTGTTGATGAAACAGGAACCAGCCTTGAGGTGTTCAACCACACGGTGGGCACGCTTCACGTCCCTGAACGAACGGGTGAAAAGATTAGGAAAAAAGTAAAAGTATGATAGACTTGGTTTTTTTTTGTTTTTTTGCACAGCCTGTAGTTTTTTTTGCTTGCACCCGTTTATTTGGGGTACAATTCCGCTGTCGGCCACTAGATGGTGGCACAGTATTATGGTTTGCACCGTGTATTTGAAAGGAGAACAGTTAATTTATTTACATACTATCAATATTCTGGTTAAGGTCAAAATTCTGGTTTCTGAAAGATTCGGAATAACCTCTTTCCGTGCATGAGTAGACACAGTAACTGCTTGTATTTCAAGTAGGTAGCGTGCATATGCGTGAGACAGATGTGCAGACAAGTACTTTCTGTACTCATAAGACCAAGATTCCTTGTAAATAGAACACGCGCAGAACACAAACTAATGTCTCGTTTGATTGAGAAACCTCGATACGCGTATGTAAGACGAAGAATTCAGTTTAGAAAAGGGGGTAACGGTAAGTCAGGGGTCTTATTCTGATTTTTGCGTGTTTACATCTTTCAAAACCGGAAAATTGCCAATACAGTTTTGAAAGGGCTATTGACTTCATTTAAACATAGTCACTGAAAACAGGAAGTATTTCAAGTTCAGCCTATTTTTTTGCTAAAGATAATTGAATTTAAAAAAACTAATCCTGCTTTTAACGCCTAAAGAAAGACATATTTGGGTATGATTTGGTTACTGTAAACACATGGGGGATCATTACAGTGTAACACTTATATTTTCATCTGGAACATAAACCCTGCGATGGGGGGGAATTACTATATATAATTTTAAGTCAATACCATTGTCAAATCTCATCAGATGAAGTTGACATTTCTTGTTATGTTGGATTCAACTCGATTTCATTTGATCTATAAACATTGTAACAGTTTACTTGAAGGTGACAAGGTCTCTTGGTCAATTTTGTTCTCCTCTATGCAAGAGTCGTTGTGTTGCATTCAACCCTAACCTGGTGAAAAGTCCTGCAGCTAACCCCATGGTGGTGTCATTGGCTCGCTGCAGCACCTCCTCTTCCGTGTCGAAGGACAACACTGACATGACGGGGCCAAAGATTTCCTCCCTTACACAGGTCATGTCATCTCGGCAGTTGGCTAGAGGGAAAACAACACGGATGAGAATATGGACAGAAGCCAACAGACAATAATATTTAATAGCACATGCAGAAGGCACTAAATCCCTGTCACATTCTAAACCTAGGCGAAAACATACAACGCTTACACAGTACACATGGTTTCATGTAGTATCCATGTCTGAGGTTCGGGTCTGAAGGGACAAAGGGCTCACCCCCACACAATACAGTGGCCCCCTACAAACAATGAAAAACAGTAAAACAAATGTTAATGTTGACGTTCTGATACTTTTCTTTATATAGTGTATAAAACGTTTAGTCAAGTTGAACCATCTTTATATTTGCTAAAGTTTAAATCATTGTAAATATAATGTAAATACAAAAAAGGAAAAATACAAAGTTTTATTTTATTTTATTTTTTACATTTTTGTGATGACACATTGAATTTATGTGGCTAGTTGTCACTTGCCACGATATGATAAACAACAGTAAGCAGCCACACCTCCTTCTTCGCCTGATCCACAAAGGCGAGGACTTTGTCCAGATGTGGCCGGCTGACCAGCGCTCCCATTTTGGTACTCTCTAATAGCGGGTCGCCAATCTCAATGGCCTGGGTCCTTTTGACAACTTCATCCACAAATTCTTGCAGAATATTCCTCTGGACAAAAACTCTCGTGCCATTGCTACACACCTGTGATATAAGGAAAAGAGCACCGACTGACATTGACGTAGTGGTTTAATTTAGTGATATGACTTGAAGAGCAGCAGATTCTACCTGGCCTTGAGAGAGGAAGTTTGCCATGAGGGCGCCCCGTACAGCGTTTTCGATGTCACTGTCCTCAAATATGAGCAGGGGGGACTTGCCGCCAAGCTCCAACGTCACTGGTTTGACCCCTTTGGATGCCATTTCCATAATCTGTGGGATCACATGGAAAAATATTAGTGTTGTCAAAATTAAAGCGTTAACTGATGAATTAATCACAAAAAATGATCGCATTAATCATGAATTAACGCAGATTAATCGCACTATTAAGTCATTCACTGCTATAAATTCATTTAAAAAAAAGATTATTAAAAATTAGGGGCGCCAGGCGATTAACAATTTTAATTGTACTTAATCGCACGACTTCACTAGTTAACTCACGATTAATCACAAATTGTATATCTGTTCTAAATGTAAAAATCTAGGTTTTCATACTCTTATTAACAAAAGTGGAAAAAATGTTAAACTAATAGAAATAGTTTAAATTAATTTTTGATGTTTATAGCCGTCAATGGCAGTGAATGAATAAAAAATAAAACGTTAAAAATTTGGGGTGTCAGGCGGTTAAAATTTGTAATCAAAATTTATCGCATGACTTCATTAGTTAACTCACAATTAATCACAAATTTTACATTTGTTCTAAATGTACAATAAAAAAAATTCTAGGTTTTCATACTCTTATTAACAAAAGTAGAAAAAACTGTTAAACTAATAGAAATAGTTTAAATAATTTTTGGACGTTTATAGACGTCAATGGCAGTGAAAGAGTTAATTTTGACCATAGATGATCCCTTAGCGTGACAGCGGATAGCTACGTTTAAGGTAGCAGAAGGTTGTGTTTGAGCAATAAGCATAACTACATGCATTAAAGTAAAGCATTTAATAAATGTTTGCGTATCACATTTAGAATATTTGTTTATGTCAAAATATTGGGGTCATTTTTTTCCATTTTAAATGATGCAAGAAATTAACTGTTTAGAAAAAGATAAAGATGAGCGTGTGCAGTGGATCAAAAAATGTTGAGGACTTCCTCATAACATTAAATGTCAAAAGAATTAACACATAAACGTTGCTCTTCAAATTTGGCGGGGAAAAATGTTGATTAAAAAAAACTTTTTTTTATTAAGTGATTAATCAAAATTCTAAGATGTGATTAATCTGATTAAAAATGCAATCGTTTGACAGCTCTAAAAAAAAATACACTTGTTTAAAAAAAAAAAATCAAATATCTTTCAAGTGTAAGAAAGTGGCATGGTCAAGTGGCTGGTAACAAGAGTGAAATCCCACAGCGCAGGATTGCTCCTCAGAATGTAAAAGACCCCCCTTTAAGTATAATTGAATGATTCTATTTATTAAAAATATACATTTAGAGGGGATCATCTACATACATGAACCAATATTAAATCGTGATAGTTTGCTTAACCGTGAGCAAAAAACATTGCGATATTGATGTATTAAAATGACCTATTTTGAAATATTTGGGTACATAAAAACTATTTTTTCTATTGAACACAATCAATATTTGATATAGAAGAAACATGTACCATGCAAAGTTCAAATAAATAAATGTTAACGTTCTCATTTTTTTATGACAAACGCACATTATCAACAGAGCAAAGGCAT
Source organism: Leptonotus elevatus (assembly GCF_054856555.1). Taxonomy (NCBI): domain Eukaryota; kingdom Metazoa; phylum Chordata; class Actinopteri; order Syngnathiformes; family Syngnathidae; genus Leptonotus; species Leptonotus elevatus. The sequence goes on along the minus strand of NC_141239.1, from coordinate 17,408,269 downwards.
CCGTGTTTGCACAGTGTATTGCTCCCTCCCTTTTCCTCCGTGTGTCACTGCTCACCCCTCCCCACTCTGCTCACCGAGCAAGGGAGGGGTGCTAATCGAAGGCAACTGACTTCAATGGGGTGGCTGGTTTACTCAACTATACATCCAAGCAGCCGATCATATTGTGCCCGCTTTGACGTCGGTCAACATTTCAAACATGAGACACCAACAGTATAACAGCATTTATCGAAAACCTACTTTCCATATGTTGCCCTGCGAGTAGACTCAATTTCCCATCATTTTGTTTTTATCCTAACTGTCAACTCCTTGAGGGCCCAACACACACACACAAAAAAAATAATCCCACACTCTGTATAATGTTAAACTCACTTTCTGTCCAGTTAACACGCTCCCAGTGAAGGACACCTTTGCCACATCAGGGTGGTGGCAGAGTAAGCTGCCGGTCTCCTGCCCCCCCTGCACCACATTGAGGAGTCCCTCTGGAGCTCCTGCTTCAGCAAAGATCTCTGCCAGCATGACCGCCGTCACAGGCGTCATGGGGGATGGCTTGAACACCATAGTGTTGCCTGATTCGTGAAACGCGAGAGAAGAAAAAAATTGCTTACATGCAGGTAAAAGAATATTAGCACCTGCCTAATATGAGATAGTATCTAATATTTTCTTCATATATACAGTGGAACAACAAAAGTTTAAAAATATATATTTTAAAAATCCCGAGGATGCATCATTCTGAGCTTTGGTGGTCAAATTTTCTTTGCAATAAAATGTGTGCGCCCCTCACTTGTTTAAACACGACATTCTGTTTGTGGCATAGGATTTAAGAAACCAAATCCATCTATGGAGCGGCCATTTTGTGACTCTTTGTTGACTGATAATGACATCACAGTTGCTCAAGACTCGGGTAACGTCCATTTACGGCTCAGTTTGCGAATGTCACATGACCAAACTCAGAAAATAGGTGAGCCGTGATTGGTCGTTACTTGCGCCCTAAGCAACTGTGGGGCCATTTTAAGTCGAGAGCAAGTGGCAAAATGGCCGCCCCATAACTTGGATAAAAACGAGTGGACAACAAGGTAACAACAATCAATCACGGTAAACTGTGTTTGGTTGTTACCTGAGGCCTAAGCAACTGTGATGTCATTTTAAAGCTGCTCTTTGTGACAATTCACCCCCCACAATCTTTACAATAGCCTTTTTATTTGAACATTTAAGACTGTAACATCTTCTAATTAACAGATTAACACCTTAGCTGTTCACAGTGGGTACTCCGAGTCCTGCAAGCCTCTGGCCAATAGTTTTCAGACTGGATTCGGGTTTCGAATTTCTCGCCCTCTGTCTGCAGATGTGAGGTCATGTGCGCGTTGCGTACTGTACATGACAGTTTCATTTTTCGGCCACAGATGGCAGTAGCAAAATTGAATTTTCTGCATTTAAGATGACAAATGGCAAAATGGCCGCTGCCTATGATAGATTAAAAAACAGGTGGATTTCGCTGCTTAACTCATATTCCATAAACAAAATATGAATCAGAATACAGTGTTTAGACTAGTGGGGGCTGAATAGAACATATTGTAAGGAAAATATTTGGGTCGACTTCCCTTTCTTAAGAGACAAAATGTCAAATGTTTTTTGACGACAACAGTTTAACCCTGAAATGGAAGTAGTGAAAAATCCATTTTGAAATCCCCACAAATCGGACATCCACCGGCATTGTGGAAATGATTGTGCCTCGACCTTAGTGGTTCCACTTTACTGCATCACCATCTATCGGTCAAACATATTTCCTGGGGAGTGCTTCGGAAGACTCCCATACCGCAGGCCAGCGCTGGGGCTGATTTCCAGGCAGCAATCTGGAAAGGATAATTCCAAGCGCCGATGCCAACGCATACGCCCAAAGGCTCCCTGCGCGTGTAGGCGAAAGATCCACCTGGCAACTGCACATGCTGACCTGGACAAATTCAAAACACGACAACATAAAGAAATCATTTTAACACTTCTATTACGTATAGAGATAAATGTGTAACATGTCGTGTTTCTTGTATTCCTTGAACTTCTAAAGTGGTTAAAATCCCACGTTGAGGTACGCTAACCTGCAAGAGTGCTGGACTGTCCCGCGTAGTACTCGATACAAAACCGTGCGGAGTCCACATCCAGACGTGCTTCTGTGATGGACTTCCCATTGTTGACTACTTCCATTTCAGCAATCTCCTCTCTCCTTTTCTGTGCGTGTCAAGCAAAAATAATAGAAGAAACACAGACTTACAGACAGAAGGCAATTATATATTTTTGGATTAATCTGTAATATAAAAAGGTGTCCAGACTACATTGAAGGCAAGTAACAAAACATAAACACACCTCAATGGTGTGAGCAGCTTCTATCATCACCCTTGCTCTCTCCATCCCGGACATTTTACTCCAAGGGCCAAAGGCTGACTTGGCCGCCTCTACAGCTTGGTTGACCTCTGATGAACCACACGGCTCCAATGTGCACAGGACGCGCCCTGTAGAATAAAGTCAGTTGACAGCTTGTCTGTGTCGATTCTCAGTCATCCAGATCATGGTAAGATGCAAAGGTTGAATTGAGGCAAGCAGAGTGAGTTTCTTGTTTGTTTGTTGAAGACTCAACAAACAAGAAAAGTCTGGTTGCCTTGATTCAACATTCGTGGACAAAGTTCAATTCTTACGTCAATACAAATCATGTCAGTCTTCTAATTAGAAACAACCTCTGATTTTCAACACATGAGCTTATCGAACCTCTCAAATTGAATTCAGCGCCAGCGCAGCCCATGATTCAATAACTTGAAGTATTGTCTGTTATATCACTACTATGGATGAATTGCTCTCACTCTCACTCTTCCTTTACTCCATTTCTTAAATTGATGGACGTTTGCAGAGATCATTCACGGTGCCGCTACAGCATTTCATCAGATTAAAGTCTGGACTTTGACTGCGCCATTGCGTCTATTTTGGTCTATTGATAAATTAATGGTTAACTCAACTCAAGGTGCTCAGGTCCTGTGGGGGCGGGACGCTAAACATGGCTTCGGGCATTATAGATAAACATTTCCTTCAGACGGAACAAAACCAAGCAGTGTCGGAATATTTGTTTTGAAATGAAGATGTGTTTTCCTGGAAACTTGTTGAAAGCAATCCTTTTCACTGTGGAACAATAAACTTCTAATTGTTTTGAAATGCTATTTTAACACTTGCCAGATATTTGGGCAACAACAACTGCGTCACTAAGATCATTCCACATATCTTTCCTCCTTGGTGTGAGTTAATGAACACCAGAATGCTCCACAGTAGCAAAGCAACCAGCTTCTAATCTAGCTAATCACGTCCGTCGATGATCAGTTAACCAAAAGTACCCTTCTATAGCAACTTCTTTATTACCATGGAATGCAATGCTGGTGTTGCCTTGCATCGGGTGATGTGAAAATGTGTCAGAAGTTTAAATGGAAAGAATTAGGATTTATGTTATGATAAAGGATTTGATCTGTCAGAGTTGCATGCTCACTGTTTTGAATGCTTTTCATTACCTGTTGCAGGTTCGAAGACGTTCTCCCCACCTTTTCTTTCTTTGCACGGTCTTCTTTTTCCACCCCAAAAGTTTAGCGGGGCCGTGATGTTCGCATAGCCCGTGGAGAGGCTTCGTACTGCAGTCGACAGCGGTATCGCTCGCGGGAGTACAGTGATCCTTTGGCGCATATTGAGCTTGGTGGATCCACTGCTTTCAATTGCACCGACAACTGCAAAACACATGCAGTAACTTTACACACTGTCAAGTGTCAACTCACAAGAGCAAGTTCACATTGCAACGTGACACAAACTGACACTAGCAGCAAGCAACAAAAGTACTGTAAATAGACACATTTTCACTTCCTGTCATTATATTAGTATGTTTCACTGTTTGGAGAGAAACTTACCATGAGACTATGCTGACACGAGGCGTAAAATCAGTGCAACTTTGTTCAATTTTTTTTAGTTTACATTAGCCTGTTGTGCAGATTTAACTTGGAGGCGGGACATACAGATTACGTCACTGTACGTGTGATACGATTGGATATCTTTTATTTAACACGGAAGTTAGAATAAAACAAATAATAGTCTAATTAAAACATCAAGTGCCTATTTGATGGTGAGTAATTATTATAATAAGAAAAACAAATAATTATATTTATATGATCCTCTTCTACAAATTGTACTTGAAGGCGGGACCAACAAGAAACGTCACTGTGCATACGATGGATTTTTTTTCAACCCAGAAATTAGAATAATAAAAAAGATCAATCGCTGCTAAGTGACAGTTTACTACTGAGTAAATATTGGTAAATTAATGAATAATTTACGTAAATTATAAATTTTACTTTAGCCTTTTCTGGAGTTTCAATTTGGAGGCGGGACACACAACTACGTTACTGTACGTATCATACGATTGTGTACGTAAATTATAAATTTTACTTTAGCCTTTTCTGGAGTTTCAATTTAGAGGCGGGACACACAACTACGTTACTGTACGTATCATACGATTTGATGTAATTTTCTGACACGGAAATTAGAATTTAAAAAACGTTAATTAAAACACATAAGGTGCCAATTTTGTGATACATAAATAGAACTAAAATCTAAATGAGCACATATAAAATGTTAAGAAGCACATTTCAGGAGTGGTATAAATCAACGTGTGTCCATATGGGAGGAGCTCAGTCTCAGTGATCTTCCAGCACAGCGGTCTCAGCAGCACATTGCAACTATGGCCGGCGACTCTGAAACACGCCTTCGGGACCGGGGCGACAATAGCGACGTAATACGACAACCTTTTCTCATCGGTGTCTCTGGGGGCACCGCCAGTGGAAAGGTTGGCATCGTAGCTAGTGAATTGGGTGACTATATAGAATGACCACTCGTTTTGTTTTGTTAAATGACGTGTCACATCTCATGTGTCTGCCGGCTGCTGGTTGACCGCGTGGCTTTGGTGCCGCTTGATTGACAGCTGTATCATCTGTTTTACTGCCCCGCTCCCAGCATTCACCCGGTTTAACCTAGCACGAAAGAACGTCATGTAGTCTAGCCATATAGTGATTTCAGTCGTGGTTTTATTTACTTAAAATTGTCATCATGAATCTCGATTCGCCAATTGTGTAGGTGGGGATGCATTATTTCATTTTAGCTGCCAGGCTAATAAATTCCAACACACGCTAACATAGCCGGCGGAAGACAATGGCTAGTGCTAGCGTTTTTAGCCAAGTTGTTTGTAAACAGTTCCAATAATTTTCCCCCCTCGGTCCAGCATATGCATATTTTACTTTAAACAGGGTGTAGTTGTGTGTTAGGAAACTATAAAAATGCGGGTTTAAATTATATCGAAATAAACGCGCTTTGAAGACTACGGTTTAAACTAAAGTAAAGAATGACCCATATTCGCCATAGCGCTGTGAAGCTTTCCCCTTACTCAGGCGCCCACGGCTCTTTGTTCGTATCATTGGTGAACGCAGCGCCACCAACGTCAGAGTTTCAGTGACATAATCTGAACCATCCATTTTGTTAAAAAAACAAAACAAAAAAACGTTAGATTTCTTTTAAAATAAGATTACGTTTTAAGAAAACTGAAATGTCTTATCATAGATAACCTATCGCTCGAGACAATTTGAGTGAAATGTCATAGCAAATATAGATTTATTGGCACTCGTCACCTTTTATCATAATCGAGAAATTCTGTGACTCCTGTCTGCCTGTGGAATAAATACAATTAAGTACTGTTTAAAAAAAAACATGGGTCTGTGTGCTGCCATTTAAGCACGTGAAATTATAAAGCAATTAACACTTTTGCTTTTTGTTGGTGAGGCACATATTTAAAGCTAAGATGCCCATTGTGGGTGGTTTGTTACAATAAACTTCTGCGAAACAGTAGCAAAACCTGTATGATTACATAGCTGTATTTCATCACAGGGATATTTGGATTAGAAATTTAAATCCTCCAAACTAGAAAACTGGTAAAACGGATCCACCCATTCTTAAAACAAGATTGGAACATAGGTTATAATTAAGCAATACAATCAATGCATAGTATAATATGCTCTAATATACTGTGGTTTATATATTTTGGCTCCTCCCTTTACCACCAGTCAGTGGCAATGATTAATTGCCGCCAAGCCAGTGTTATTAGGCACCCAGGTAAACAATTCTCCACTAATGATGTACAGATCTGACTTCACAAATAGCAGAATGCTTAGTTTTGATTGCCGTTCAGAGAAGAATGTGTTAAAGTATACAATACCTGCACCACATCATACTGAGAGGTGTTGCTAATGTTTTCGCTTTCATTTTTACGGCAGCCAAGATAAGAGACTGCCTAAAAAAAAAATATATATATATATATATATTTATTTATTTGTTTTTTGGCTAGTGGCTGTAATAGAAAATTGTGTAAAAAAAAGTCCTGATGAATTCCCTGTAAATCAGTGTCGGAGATGTCTGACATTTGAGCGGCTCGATTTGATAGACGCACCAGCATAGCCGCGGGCAGCCAGACAGAATGTCCTGTCAGCATTCACCAGGAGACACAATTAGTTGTCCAGGTCAACAAGGACGCTGCAGGATGGGAAACAATTACAAATGTATCCAACCGGATTGAGCAGTTTAAAGTTTTGAAATTATTATTATTTTACTTGAATTACTTATAATAAAATGTTGTTCTTTCTGTAGGCTACATCATTTGTTAAAACTGCTGTCTTTCCCTTGATTTGTGCGTGCAGTCGTCCGTTTGTGGGAAGATAATGGAGCTGCTGGGCCAAAACAAGATCGACCATCACCAGAGGCAGGTGGCCATCCTCAGCCAGGACAGCTTTTACAAGGTGCTGACCCCTGACCAGAAGGCCAAGGCACTCAAGGGCCAGTACAACTTTGACCATCCAGGTATGCAAAAGTGAGAAAATAAAATGTAGACGTTAAGGTCCTTCATTCCGTGGAAGGTAAAGCTATGCAGAAGCCCGACCTCCGCTCGAGGATTGCCTTTACCTCCCGTAAAGCGTCTTCTTCCGGTTTCAAATCCCAGCAGTCGGCAGGCCTTTCTCAGAGGCATCTGCTCAGAGATTGAATCAAACAGCTGTTGGCCGAGGGTTACCAAACGTGCCGCGGCAGTCCCTCACGTGTCCCCGAAGCCCGGGTTAAGAAAAGCTGAGCAAGTGTGCTTGCTTTCAGATGCCTTCGACAATGAGTTGATCATGCAAACGCTCAGGGAGATCCTGCAAGGGAAAACTGTCCAGATCCCAGTTTATGACTTTGTCACTCATTCCAGGTGAGCACACATGTGACTGTCTGATGCGTCTTTCTTGTCACTGACAAGTGCTATGTGCGGTTAATTACAGTTAAGTCAGCGACGCCGGTTTCCGAGCACTGGGATTGACTCACCCGAAAACATTTGTGCGAGTTACAGGAAGGACGAGTTTGTCACAGTCTATCCAGCCGACGTCGTCCTCTTTGAGGGCATCCTGATGTTCTACTCGCAGGAGATCCGTGACCTTTTCCAGATGAAGCTGTTTGTCGACACCGACCCAGACACGAGGCTCTCACGTAGAGGTGTGTGGAAAAGGGCGGGGTTTACTTTTAGATGCACACAAACCACACTAATATTAGTGTACATCTGGTGATCCAAATTGTGTTCACCTAGCTAGTATGGCTGCTTTTGAATTTACTTTATCAGATATGGCGAAAATTATCCTTTTTTTTTTTTAAATTTTAGGCTGTGCTTGTAGCCCGGTATGAACACAATTTATAGCGGAATGTCGGTTTACGAGCAATTCTGTTTAAAAAAGAAAAGAAAAAGAAAAAGGTTATGGTAGATTAAACACTATTTTTGATTTACAAATGCTCTTTGCGTGGCCACGGAAGGTGCAGATATTTTAAGCACGCCACATAAACAAGATTAAGTTCTCTTGTTTTTTGCCTAAAATGGCCGCCACAATCCAATCAGCACTAGTTGGAGTTGGTGGCTGTAACCTGCACTTCACTTCTGTCAGTTGGTAGGCTTTGTGTGATAACGCCCCAGGTTTGTTTGCATTTGAATAAGAATGAATGATTTGTGTTAATGCCTCTTTTGTTCAGTAGAATTTTGTGAAGTTGTCCTGGCCGCGCGGTTAAGACTGCAAGTTAAACAGTTTCATAAGTTAATAACTATAACTCAAGTAGATGAATCTTATATTAATTTGTAGTTCATTTGCCTTTATTGTAGCCTAAGCCTAACATTTAAGATCAAAACATTTATGTATAAACAAAATCTGAGATTACTGTTAAAGACATGGGACGGCGACAGTGAAAAAAATATTGAATATTACATCGCAATATTGAGGGAGGGGGAAGAGTCACAATTTTTTTTATTTTTTTTTTAAGGTTCAACACCAACATACCATATATTTATTTCACAAAGTCTTCCTTAAAATGATTTTTATTTTATAACCATGCTGCACAACAAAACTGAACACCTTTAGATATGGCTATCAAAAATAAGAAACCATGAACATGTATGGGAAAAAAAATTATGGTAACAAATTTCTGTCAGCTTTGCATATAATCCTTGATAGAGATCCAATGAGTATGGAAAATTACTGTAAGGGGAATTACCCATACCACATTTTGAGCAGAATTTCTGGAAGGGAAGGAGTCGAGGACACAAAGTTATAAGACATTGATCCAACTTTTTCCAATCTTGTTGGCCATTACTCTGCTAAAATTCCCTTTTTATTCTTAATGTGGCCGTCGTATGAATCATTTTGGGGCTTACTGTATTTGACAGTAGGTGTCTAACTAATTCCCCATTTTCATCTTTTTTTCAATATGTGCCATTTTTGTTCCAGTTTTGAGAGACATCGGAGAGCGCGGGCGGGAGCTGGAACAAGTGCTGGCACAGTACATAACTTTTGTGAAACCGGCCTTCGAGGAGTTCTGCTTACCAGTATGTGATGCGGCCAACTCCATGTGGCACTTTCACAGTTTCCGCTTTTGATCCTTTTTATGTTTTGTCTACTTCAACTAGACGAAGAAGTATGCTGATGTGATTATACCCCGCGGAGCAGATAACCTTGGTAGAGCTCCAATCATACTCTACTGTATACATTTCCCTGTGGCGGTTTTAGGCGGTTCATCGTTTTCCTTTTGTCTTCAGTGGCCATCAACTTGATAGTACAGCACATCCAAGACATTCTCAACGGCGGCCTAAGCAAGCGTCACAACGGCTGCACCAATGGCCACAGCATCCCGCGGCAACGAAGGACGTCCGAGTCCAGCAGTCGGCCGCATTGACCTCGCCGCACCTCTCTCTTTTTTTTCCCGCAGGGCGAAGAGGGGTGACGGGCCAGCGCTGTAAATAATGCCTTGTTGGCACCACTGTATTTAAGATGAGTGAAAGGAAAAATGATTTGCATCAAGAATCAAAATGCCTTTTTATTACTATGACTACTCCTTGCTATGAGTTACATTCATTGTCATTGTTGAATTTTGGGATTCACATTTATGTCAGCAGAGTTAAAACGAAGCTCTTAGTCTCATGATGAACTTGGGTTTACATGGACCCACATGTGTTTTTCTTGCAAGTTTAACTTTGCTTTCAATGTAGCCCCTGTGCATTTATGGAAGTTCATGCTTATGATGAATAAAAGGGGAGAAGTTTTTTTTTTTTTGATCTGATGAAACTTGAACCGTCAATAGTCCGGGAGTCTTTGTTTTGCTGGAATCCAAATATGGATGTGTGCTCCAAGACAAGGTTGAACAAACTCAGATGGTACTTTGTATGACAATCTTGGTATTATTTCCTATTGATTTTCAGTGTTCCTCCGTTCTTGTGAAGTGTAACGTGCAACACTACAGCATATGATGAAATGCCAGGCTTATACCTCGCCAATGATGCCAATAAGCAGTGTGAATACTTTCTATGGCATGGCTGTTTCGTAATTGGACTACTGTTTGGCCGTAGCCCACTTGCTTTGTAACAATCATGGAGAATGTGTACAAGGTGTTGCAAGCTAAATCTTAGTTGTGATTGTGATTTGAAAAACAATTAAAATATTTAAGCATCACATATACAGTATACTCAGGTTGCCAAAAGGGTCATAGATACAGCAGCAATATCACCATGCTCCACCACAATGCCTCCATGAAGTTGCCTCAGGTAGCATGCACAGCAAGTATCCATGCCAGTTAACAGATGGACTTCATGGTACAATAAAACGCTTTGAAACATTTTTTTTTATATATTCCCTTTTTTGTATTTTGTATGATCCGATTTACTGAATAATATACAATATTACACTGGGTAATACTTGAAAGACTTGTAAATGGATGACGTCATCAACTTAATGGCCAATAAAAATAAATTGATTTGACCGAGTCTGTTCGTTCTCTGTGTATGTGTCTCGTTTTTTTAATTTTATGTACATATCTCCCGACCAAACCACAAAAACTCATGAGCAGAACGTAACTGTAAAAAATAAAATAAATAATTGAAGTATATTTTAACAATTATTGCATTCCTTGAAGCAACAAAGGTCGCTAAACCCCGACATTGGTAATCAAATGATTATCGCCCGTTTTGTTTTTATGAGAGTTCCAATATTTACTAAGGGTTCCTGAACGCAGCAGAAGAAACCAAGATGGTGGTACGTTGAACTTCTGCACGTCTCGTTATAAACATCGAAACCATTGCGCTCATTTAAATGTTTTCTTGTCATTCTCCTGACAGAAATTCGGGCTCCAGTTCAAAGCCACTCTTGAGAATGTCACTAATGTGAGACCGGTGGGCGACGATTTTCGCTGGTTTCTAAAGGTAGGATGTCTACCATGCTAGTGTGCTTATTCTGACTACTGGCTAGACAAGTAAACAAGTACTGCATTTTGCTTTTAAACTTAAAATCCGAGTTGTGCTGTGGAGTTCATTACTGACCTACATATGTGGTAAGCACTCGAACTCTACACTTGAGTAGAAGTACAGATACGTGTATTTAAAAAAAAAAAACCTGAGGGAAAAGTAGTACTGTCTCTTGTACTTGAGTAAAAGTAACGAAGTACAGAGGTTTACGTTTACTTTAGTGTAAGTTTAATTTTGTGTATTTTTTAAACTGTCAATTAGAAGTCACTATTAATTCATCAATCAACAACTAATCAATTATCAAATTAATCAAACTTTTAACTCATTCACTGCCATTGACAGCTATAGACGTCAAAAATTCATTTGAACTATTTCTATTAGTTTAGTTTTTTCCATTTTTGTTAACTAGAGTATGAAAACCTAGATTTTTTTGTACATTTAGAACACATTTGTGATTTATCGTGAGTTAACTAGTGAAGTCATGCGAATAATTATGATTACAAATTTAAATCGCCTGATGCCCCAATTTTTTTTAATATTTTCTTTTTTTCTTCTTCTTTTTTTCAATATATATATATATATATATATTTGTATATATATATATATATATATATATTCTTTTTTTTTTAAAGAAAAGATTATTAAAAATTAGGCATCAGGCAAGTACTATTTTTAATCGTAATTAATCGCATGACTTCACTAGTTAACTCACGATTAATCACAAATCTGTTCTAATACAATATTTTAAAAAAACACTAGGTTTTCATACTCTTGTTAACAAAAGTGGGAAAAAATGTTAAACTAATAGAAATAGTTTAAATGAATTTTTGACGTCTATAGCCGTCAATGGCAGTGAATGAGTTAATACTCGGGTAATTGTTTACAGCCATTGTTTAACTTAAAATGATCCAAATCCCAGCGGCTCACCTGTTTTCTGGATTTAGTCATGAGACGTTCGCAAGCTGAGCCTTTAGGCAAGATGTCATTTTCACTCGATACAAAATGGCACTACAAAGCAAAAAGGAAGCCACGATTGATGAATCAGGTGGATTTTTTTGTGCCTAATTTATACTCCACAAACACAGTATTAATCAGGATACCGTGCTTAAAATAGTGGGAGCAAATTGAAAATATTGTTGGAAAAACGGAAAGAACATTTTTGACTTCCCATTTAAAACAGCTGGCAATACAGTGAGTGAGTTAATATGTATTTAATATTTTATTACTTAATGTAGGTCATTTATGCCGTACTTGACACATTTTATATAACATGATTACGTTATTTTCTCTTTATTTAGCTCAAGTGTGGAAATTGTGGAGAGATTCCAGATAAATGGCAGTATATAAACCTGGCGGTAAGAATGGTGCTTGACATTGTGTAGGTTGCTATGTTAGGTATGTGTTGTTTATTCAAGAGGCACTTTTTTTCTTTTTTTTTACACACTTTTGTTTACTGTGTGCTTAGGAGAGTGTACCGTTAAAAGGAGGAAGAGGAAGTGCCAGCATGGTGCAGAAGTGTAAACTTTGTGCCAGGGAAAATTCTATCGGTAAGAGCCAGCCAGCGCTGTCAATGTTTAAACTTGATAATCAAATCTGTGTAGATTCATGATGATACTTTCATGCAGATATCCTAGGGGACACCATTACACCATATGACGTAAGCATACAGCCTGAACTGTACCAGTTTTCAAGTCTGTCATTTGTAAACATTGTGTTTCTCTTGACCTGGTTGACGTCTACTTGATCAAAGGCTGAGGACAGTGAGAGGTTCAAGACGATGGTGCAGTTTGAATGTCGAGGTCTGGAGCCCGTTGACTTCCAGCCACAAGTAAGCACCTATTACAGTGGAACCTCGATTTAAAGGAGTGAAAGGGGCGAGGGGTCGTGCATTAACTCATTCGCTGCCATTGACGGCTATAGACGTCAAAAATTCATTTGAACTATTTCTATTAGTTTAACATTTTTTCCCCACTTTTGTTAACAAGAGTATGAAAACATAGAGAATTTTTTTTATTGGATATTTAGAACAGATATAAAATTTGTGATTAATCGTGAATTAACTGTTGAAGTCATGCGATTAATTGCAATTAAAAAAAATTATCGCCTGACGCCCCTAACTTTTAATACTCTTTTCTTAAAAAGAAAAAAAAGATTATTAAAAACAAAATGTCTAGGTTTGCGTACTCTCGTTAACAAAAATGGGGAAACAATGTTAAACTAAGAGAAATAGTTCAAATGAATTTTTGACGTCAATGGCAGTGAATGAGTTAATGGTTACCCAACAAATTGAGATTGACTTTTTCATGGCCTAAATCACCCAGTACAGTACAAAGATATTGCAATTTTGGGACAAAAGGACAAAATTAATCATCAACTATAGATTATTATTATAGTATTCATAATCACGTAATGTGCCACACATTGTGTGCTGTTCATGGGTGCACGGAATGTAGGACGTCGAATGTGACCTAACAGGAGTATCCGCAGAGAATCGCATGGATAAATCGAAAACATTTCCAATTGACAACGTGTGTTCCGACTATTTTGATTAAGGTGTTATTGTAAGATGGTTAAAATGCATTTTATCATAATGCAATCGTGATATGTGACCCGCTAGCCGAGGCTAGCTCTGGTTAAAAATAGATCTGAGTGGTCAAAAGTTTCGATTTTGAGAATTCTTGAAATACCCTCCTTAAAGGCATGGTCCGAAGTTTTTTCCGTTGCTTTTTGGTAAGCACAACATTCAAAACTCACGTTCGAGGAAGCAGCCAACCAGAAACGAGTGTGAAACCAGCCCACCAATCAGGAGCGTGTGTTCGCACAGCAACATTTGCATATCGTCCCAAAAACGTAAAAATAAAGAAGAAAAAAATAATTTAAAAAATGGACATAAGTGTTTTTCACATAGCAGCGACGATATGCAAACAAGACATTACACTGGACTCAAACGCCTAACACGTCCGCAGAAACAATCCACCAATCAGGAGCAGGTGTTGGCACAAGCAAAATTTGCATACGATACTGATAGTAGCTTACTTCCCGTAGCTTGTCTGGAAGGAAAAGAGTCCCCGCCCAGAAACGGCCAACAATGATGTCGTTGTAGTAAACATGCTAGCGCTAGTAGCTTGCGCGGTCAGGGAACTAGCTAACTTGGTTTGAAAATAACCCGAGATTCTTCGCTTCTAATTCCCCAAATGATAAATGCACATAGAAACCAATAAAAGCCCGAAGTACAGAAGACACAAGAACGTCCGTGTTTTGGCATCAAGCGATCTTACCTCAGAGCGTACGTGAGAGTCTTCAAACCTTTACGTTCGAAGCTATCTTTAATGGTCGTCCACTTACTACATCGTCCAACGATCGGAACGATCGGAACGATCGGAACGATCTTGAGGCCCTCACCCCAAATCCACCAAATCAAGACTTAAGCCATCTATCTCTACAGTCGGCATCTCACTGAGCGGCGCAGGCCTGTGAGGCGTATGGAGCGAGCGTATTTCGTCCGGTTTCGCTCAAGACTGCAAAACGTTGCAGGGGTGTTCGGCAGACCCTCATAAAAGCATTTTTATGTTCAGAATTTCTTTGCGAGCATAAAAACGGTTGATCAACTAACAGTAGTGGTAATGTGGACATTGTGTTTTTTCAAACCCTCTTCAGGCTGGCTTTGCTGCACAAGGAGCAGAGTCGGGAACAACGTTTCCGGAAGTCAACCTACTAGAAAAAGTAAGCAAGATTTGTTCATCTGATTCTCCTAGGCTGAAATATTATTATTATTTTTTTTTTTATGACTGACGTCATTCTTTACTGCTGTTTTTTGTAATAATTGTGCTCTTCTGAAATGCCATAGTAGTAGTGTAGTTTAATTTGAAAGCATTCACTGCCATTGACATCAAAAATGAAATATTAATACTATTTGTATTAGTTTCACATTTTTTTCCACTTTTGTTAACAAGAGTATGAAAACCTAGAATTTTTTTTATTGTACAGATATAAAATGTGTGATTAATCGTGAGTTAACTATTGAAGTCATGCGATTAATTACAATTAAAAAAATTAATGGTCTGACACCCTTAATTTTTTTATTATTATTTAAAAAAAACTTTTTTTCCCCCATGCGATTAGAATATTTAATTGTAATTACAATGACTTCAATAGTTAACTCACGATTAATCACAAATTTTATATCTGTTCTAAATGTCCAATATTTTTTTCTCTATGTTTTCATACGCTTGTTAACAAAAGTGGAAAAAATGTGAAACTAATAGAAATAGTTCAAATTTTTTTTTTTTTACATCTATAGCGTCAATGGCAGTGAATGAGTTAAAAAGAAAGTACACATTCTGCTAGGGTGTGTAAACTTATGAGCACAACTTTAAGCAAGTGCCCTGTGATTGAATGTCAGTCCCCCGTTTCTTGCTCCAATAATTGAACGTGTTCATGCTCATGTATTTTGTTGTCCACATTTCAGGATTGGACAGACTACGATGAGAAAGTCAAGGAATCCGTGGGAATATATGAGGTCACGCACC
The DNA here is from genome assembly GCF_054856555.1 of Leptonotus elevatus. NCBI lineage: Eukaryota > Metazoa > Chordata > Actinopteri > Syngnathiformes > Syngnathidae > Leptonotus > Leptonotus elevatus. The sequence continues at coordinate 17,392,882 of NC_141239.1, read as the reverse complement.
AGTTCATCAAGTGCTGATGATGTCATGTGACGTGAGGTGCGAATGGACACTATCGGCAGATATCGTCTATCCAGTTTCCAAGCTGGATAGACATGTGGATGATATCCGGGGGGCACAATGTGGCTTTAGTAGGTGGGGCAGACATCAATTTATATGGGCATATAATTACACACGTCAATAAAATTGAGACGATACAATTCTGAGGTTGACAAATCTTGCTTCCACTCTTGTTTTTCTTTCAGATTTCACTCAGTAGTAGAGTTAGTGCTGTACCGTTCTGATAGCAGGCCTGATATGTTAATGGGAAAATAAAAATTAAAACATTATGGAGTTTTAGAACAATACTTCCTCGTGACCATATTTATCATTTCATATAGGTAAAAATGTTCATTGTAAATAATTTTGATTCTCACATTGTACTTCGTAATATTAATTTTATTTTTGGTATTATTTATACTTTATTAATGTTATACCTTGATTTTTTTTTGCTTCATCCTCTCAGGCTCATGTGTTTTGAATTAATGTTTTATTATTTGTCAAATTTTATTTAATGAAAAATACCTGTTAAAGTGACTGTTCTTTTTTAAATTATTATTGTGTATAAATATATATATATATATATATATATTAGGGGTGTGAATTGCAGAGTACCTGGCGATTCGCTTCGTATCACGATTCATAGGTCACGATTGAATTCGATACCGATTAATCCCGATATGAATCTATTAATTGAGTATTGCGATTTTTTTCAACTCAAATTTAGAAAATACAAATCAGTAAACTCTTCCATGCTTAATGTGTGAATCCTAACCCTAAGTAAGACGTTTTGTTGAATATTCCCATAAAAAATTGATGTTTAAAAATCGAATGTCGCATATCGAATCGATTCGAGAATTGCGTGCTGTAATGTCGCAATATATTGCCGAATCGATTTTTTCTGACACCCATAATATATATATATATATATATATATATATATATATATATATATATTAATATTATTATTTTAAATTATGATTATATTGTTAAATAAATTAACATTTATTACCACAAACAGAAGAACAAAAGTATGGAAAATTGGTACTGTTCAGTACTGGTATCGATAACCCAGGTGCTGAGAATTGGAACCGAACCAGTTCAAATGTGAAAGGAACCCATCCCTACTTGTGAGTGAACGCAGCACTTTTTTTTTTCTCATCGTGGTCCGATAAAGGTTGCAAAGCTGTTTGCATTTTTGCAGACAGTTTTTGTTGACGCCATAAAATTTTTAACATTTAAATTCTCCACCCCAAACCCCCCAAAATGTCATCATATCTGTCATTATGGACAAGTGGGAGACATTTAAGGGATAGAATTTGTCCAAATACGGCTAAACAAAACAAAAAAAATCACCAATGAATGGATTCTGGTCAACCCTCCTAACCAGTAGGTGGCGGAAATGCATTAGTACGTTGTTTGCCAACCTCTAAAAATTAACAAGAAGAAGACGACGGCAGAAGAAGAACCACACTGCTGCCAGTCTGACCGACCAAAGATTTGCCCAAGATTATGGCGCTGCGTTTGGTAACCAGAAGGATGTTTTGTGCTGTAGGAGAAACAGCAATCGCTCCTCCATCAAAAAGTCGCTGGGAAAAAATGAAAAATAGTAAAGCAGGTGAGAAACTGTTAGAAGCGCATGATTTACGTTAGAACGTGAATTAGGCAGCACGTCAGGAGCCTCCACTCTTGTAATAAACGGGAGTTTTCTTTTGCACCGTTCACGACAGATGCATAAATGAAGTCGAAGTGCACGTTTTGGATAGTAGTCCTCCACCGAACAGTTCCTCGAAAACCTTAATATTCTTGCCTAAATCACAAAAGTTTGTTACTTAAAGCTAATGGGTACGGTACGTTTGGTTAGCTGCTATAAAATGTTTTTTTTTTTTTTAAATTTCAAAGCAGTGTTTGCCAACCTTGATTTGAGGTAACATTTTATATTTATAATGTGTTCATGTAAAAGAAAACACAACACCAAATAAAAAGGTCAATAAGGTCATAAAAGTGGATAGATACACAGGCTTATGCCGTTTAGGTTAAATGAACAATTTGTTAATGGCTAATTTCTCGACTCAATTGACAGGGTATAACATTAATCTTTATTTGATAGAGATGACACCATGAGCCAAGTTGTGGTGGCCCTGTTAGAACTGGTACAGGCCCCATATAGTCTTGATATGAAAGGTATGGAGGTAAATTTGGTGCAAAACTAACTTGTGCAAAAAATTTGTACCTGTAGAAAAAAGTCTAAATTTGTATCTGTAAAAGTCGTGATTTGTATCTGTAAAAAAAAATGTGTGCCTGTAAAAAAAAAAATTGTGTCTGTAAAAGAAATTTGTACCTGTAAAAAAAAAATGTGTATGTGTAAAACAAATTTGTATCTGTAAAAACAAATTTGTACCTGTAAAAGTCATGATTTGTATCTGTACAAAATTTTTTTTGTACCTGTACAAAAAGTATAAATTTGTATCTGTAAAAGTTGCGATTTGTACCTGTAGAAATGACAACTTGTAGTCAAAGAAGTCGCCACTAGGAGTCACAAGTGGTTTTTCTGCTGCTGTTCAGTGACGTGAGTTTTGCCCCATTTGTCGCGCTACAAATGGAGCAAAACTAATTTGTACTTGTAGAGCGCCGTGATTTGTACTTGTAAAGAAGGGGGCGGGCTCTGGTGTAATGAAGGGTTGTTTTGACCAATCAAGTGAGAAGGATTTGAGCGGATTGGAGCGCAACCTCATTGGTTTAGCGAACGACGGTGGCGGGACTCGCGGAAGGATACAAGCAGGACACATCGTCGCCAACCAACATACATATTAAGAATACTTCTTAATATGTATGTTGAGGAAGAATACTTCAGTATTATTAATATGTATGTTGAGGAAGAATACTTCAGTCGACTTTTACAGATACAAATTTAGACTTTTTTCTACAGGTACAAATTTTTTGCACAAGTTAGTTTTGCACCAAATTTACCTCCATAGAAAGGTTTCAATGATTATTTATACTGCAGTTGTGCAGTAACTGTCCCACAGTAATGTGCTTGGCATAATTTTAAAAACAGAAATTCACACCAATTCTTCTAGAAGTTAACCCATTGTGGTTTATTTTAAACTCCATGTCTAATGTTATTTTGCATCTTTGACCTTGTTTAGGTATATGGATTCGCAGTCTGGCATCTGACTACAAAGAGGCGTGTCTCGATATAGTTGTCGGCATCCGTGAACATCCCGTCAAGGCATCCGTTTACTTGAGCGCGCTCGGAGGCGCATTCACCTGTTTCTTCACAAAGCCTGATTACTCCTCTTTTGAAGCTTCCCTACTGGAGCGCTCCAATCAGCTAGCTCTGCTGTCATCGTGGATCCGCAATGCAACCTCCGATTGCCACGTGCAGAACCTGCTTAAGCTTCGCAATGAGGGCCGTCTGTGCCATGTCAACCTGGGACTACTCTCTCTCATTTATTTTAATGACCATGCCCCGGACAGCAATCTGTATGAAGCTCAGTGTTCTAGTTTGTCTGTACTCTGGAGAGAGTTCCCTAGACGTGTAATGGATGTCGGCTTTGCTGGTCACTGGTGGATCCTGGACTCAAAGATGACAAACTATGACGTTAATGAAGAAGACTTTGCTTACCTACCCGTGCATATGCAGCAAACGTCACCGCCCAGTGCTCAGGTGGTGGAAACAAATGAGCGACTGCACAGAGAGTCCTGGCTTGCGCTGAAAGTGGAAGCTGAAGAGAAAGAAACGATTGAAGTGGGCAAAAGCAGCGCAGTAGAGAAATAAAATATTGAATGAGGATTTGGTTTTTGGAATATCATCAATGAACCTACAGCTGAAAAGGCCCCAATTTTATTTTTTTTAACTCATGGGATTAAATGTGCACCAAATGTTTTTGAATGGTTTCTTGGTAATTATTGGCTGCTGATTCAGAAAGTGACATCCATTTTTATTCAGCTACCTCAAAATAACCTAAAAACTTTTTGGGCACCAAAATATGTTTTGATCAGTGCTATATTTCATTTTAAGGCAATGTACTTACCGGTAATTAAACCATGAGTAAATAAATATACAATAAATGTAGTGCTACCAGTTGTATTATTTGTGGTTGTATAAGGGAACATCTTTGTTACTATGGTTGGGTGAGTACCAATACCGGGTACCGTTATCAGACTGGAGCATTTTCCTTTCAATCATGGATGTCACAAACAAACACACACAGGTCTTTGTATCATCGTGGGGACGTCTCATTGACATGATGCATTTCCTAGCCCCTTAACCGAACCCCAATAATAAATAAAAAAGATTGCCTCCCCTGATTCCTTACCCTAAACCCAATTCAAACCTAAACTCTAAAACCAAGTCTTGACCTTCAAAAAGAGGTCTGAACTTGTGGGGACCAAAATGTCCCCACAATGGTAGTTAAACCTGGAAAAACACGCGTGTATGGGCCCCACAATGTAGCAAAGACAAAGGCACACACACGTATATTGGTGCTGACAAAAAGTGAGGTGAAAATCAGTTGAAAATCTGATATTTGAGTTGTTCTTTTTTCTTTACAATGATATAATCAGCACCGCTAGTATAAACACGACAATATGGTTGACATTGCGTTTGTGGAATATATATACAGCAAAATCTACCTATTTTTATCCATCTCGGGCTGGCCATTTAGCAACTTGATGGCGACTGAAATAGACGTCACAGTTGGTCATCTATCAGTTAACCAATCACGGCTCAGCTTGCGAATGTCACATGATCCAACTCAGAAAACGAGAGCCGTGATTGGTGTTACTTGAGGCGTAATTGTTATGCTCCCTTCGTGTGTTGTGGGGGGTTGACCTTTACCACTTGAACTCGTAATTACGACTGAGTCTTGTTCATGTGCTTTTGTTGTCATAGTAATAAATAAATAGATAAATGAACATGGCAGACACGCCCACCCTACTAGCTGCCGTCGTCTTTGCTCGTAAAACCGAACAATTACGGCAAATAATGAGTTGTAAAGGATAGGACATTGAATTGTGGACGCTAAGTAATTGTTTAGATTATAAAACAACTTGCAAGCGGACGATAACGCCTTTATATGTTTTTTATGTCTTACCATTCATGAATCAGACGCTCTCTGCCATATTGAAAGTTGAAAAGTTATCTTAGCTCGAACTGGAGTATTATACTGCCTCCATCATGGTATCTAAATTATGGTAAATGCCGACGGAGTAGAAAATTGCGCGTGAACGCCCCCTCGTGTCGTATTTCTCCACTAGACAACTGGGAATTTATTTGATACCCGAATTTCCAGCTGAGAGAGCTTTTCACATCCCTGAGATAGATAAAAACGGGTGGATTTTGCTACTGAACTCGTCTTCCACAAAGGAATTTTTTAACAGAATCCATACATTGCATTAAAAAATAAATTGGATTTACTTGTTTCATTTCAAATCTCTCTACAAAACCCATGCACCTGCTCAAATGGGCTTTTCTTAAATTCTATATTTGTGTTGTGTAACTTGGCTCCGTTTATGGTTTTGGTTGCAAATGATGAGCCCATTTTGTAAAACGTCTTTGAGTGTCCAAAACAACAACAACACACAATATAAATCGATATATTTTTTATTTTTAATACACATATATTGCCCAATGGGAACAAGGTGGTGAGTGAATTTGTCCATGTTATTTTTGAGAATGTAATTTCTGTTTCAAGAAAAGAGTCAAACTAATGGATTTTAAAAAAAAAGACTATTTGTAATACATCAATTGAACGAAAAAGTTGTCCCATCCAATCCACATTTCAAGCGGACATTGCCTAAATCAAGTCTCGCCTCAAGAACCATCAGTGTCCTGTCCAAAAAAATCTCGAAACAGTTGTGAGAAGAACATGCTGGGCTGTGGATCCTCAATTCGCTCTCGTAGACTAATAAGACGGGCGATGTTTCTTCTTTTTCGCCGTTCTAAATCCGTTATCTTGGTGTTATGATAGCAGAGTAAATACTATATATTGTAATCCCCAACTCGCCCACCCGGTGGCACTAGAGAAAATAAGGTGTAATTCCCAATGCATCCACCAGAAGGCAACAGAGTAAACACTACTTATACTGATTTTTCAATTTAAATTCTAAAAAAATCATCAAAAATTTAGAACGCTTCACGAATTTGCGTGTCATCCTTGCGCAGGGGCCATGCTAATCTTCTCTGTATCGTTCCAATTTTAGTATATGCGAAGCCGAAGCTTCACAATCTAAATAAGCAGCAGTCTGGTATATAACAGAATGCCCAAACAACACTTCTTACAGGTCATGTGTCAAACCAGCACCTAATAGACACATAATATGGCTTCAAATCTCCATTTAAGAGGGCATATGGAAGCCATTTCAACAATATGTTAGGTATTGTGTCATTGTAAGCAGCAATTCACAGAAAACAAACTAAAAAGGAAATGCCGGCTGAGCCACACACAGAAGTCTGATAGGGTGCCTGGCAAACTATGTAAATATATTTGATATCAGATGATTGCCATTGGTGCAGACACAATTTCCACATTTTGGGGGACACGCAGCCATATATACCAACTGCTAGCCTAACAGACATTTTTTAAACGCACCTATTCTAAAAACAGAAGAAGAAAAACTACAACTATAGCAACAGTCAATTTCCTTTGTGGATTACAATGACTTGGATAAGAAAAGGCACAACTTTTATAAATCACATTAGTGATTTAAAATATATAGATATATTTTTTTTGACAAAAAGTTAAAAATGACTGGTTATCAGGCAAACTCCCCAATGCACTTTCAGCCATTATCGAAGGGGACAAGCATCCAAACACAAAAAATACAAAATTAAAACACAAGAAGAGTGCAACAGTTGTCAGTTCAGTTCCTTCAGTGACCGAAAAAAAGCCACTTAAGCACGGAGGACCTATTACTGGGTCTATATGTGGATAACTGCTACCATCTTGTGGTGGAACGGGGAATGAAAGTTTTTACTTTTTATTCCAAGCGAAACATTATGGGATCGAGACCTACTCAGTCTCGGAGAAGCACATTTTTATCATCAATGCACCATAAAATGCTGTGCGTCCTCCGCTCGGTGAATGATTATTAACTTTCATATGTAAGTCCGTGATGAAAACTCGTGTCCTTTTTTTCCTTTCGTTTTTTAAACATTTGTTGAACATAGGTGAATAATACAAATATCAGTCAATCCAATTTACATATATCAACAACAACAAAATATATAAAATTATACACCATGAATATCAACATAAATCACATAAAAAAGAGGGGGGAATTAAAATAAACCACACATAAATATTAACAATTAGCTCAGTGAGTTATTTCTTAAATATTTCTGCATGGATAGTAATTATAGTAATTATTAATTGATATTTCTCGCTTGTTATCAATTTAAAAAACGTGGTTTATTAATTGTATTTTTTTAAGGGGGGGGGGGTGATATTTTTTTTTTGAGGGGTTGGGGGGAAGCTGGGCTTTGGTGGTGGTGGTGGTGGGAGGGGGTGTTAAATAAATCAATTTTTTTATGGGGCGGGGTTCATAAAGGGTGTGGGTGGTAATTAAATCGTTTTTATATGCTTTTTTTTCAGATTTAATGCTTTTAATGCTGCGAAATGAGCAATGTTTTTTTAAATGAATCTAGGTATAAAACGTGTGCTTTTAATGAGACGATCCTGTACAAATAGGTCGGAAACAATTGCGTTTTCATTCTGAATATAAACTGTCACGAAAACAAGACGCGTTTGTAACTTAAAAGTGTGTTCTGCTTTCAAGCTTATACCTCGCTTTGAAATGCACCCCCTTGATATTTCTGGCTTAAAGGTTGATGAGGGGCATTAAACTCATTCTGGTTAGTCTCTTCTGTGTACAGTGAAAAGCATGTAACAGAAAATCTGGCTCTTATATTGCCAGATTAACAATGATCTCATCCAAAGGAGACCCAATACTGCCATCTGCTGGCCATCAGTGTATGTACAGTACATTTAAGCATAGAAAACATTCTGGGTCTTAGAAATGTGCCCAAATACAGGGGTTGTCTTCTTAAAATGTCTGAAAGTGAATGGTTTGAAATGATGTAAAGACTACAAATATTTCGTAAAGGTTTATGTATGTGTGGATTGTATATCACTTTGTAACTTATTTTGAAAACTAAAATGAAGTTAACATTTTATTCGGTCTGAAATATAACACCCATTCAAAGTTAATATCGCAAGGAGGGGGGGAGGGGTGCTCTCATTAACCAAAGACTGAGCTTTAATTCTTGTTTGCTGTGGAAGAGTACTTACTCTGCGCATTAGTTAGCGAAGCTTGTACAAATACTAGTGTACACAATTTTTATTTGACATCGCCTTCTATCCAAACAGTTGTACAGTACTACACGTCCATTTGAATACTGTGCATGTATTTATTTTTTATTTTTTTATCGAAGCGATTGCAATACTAACTTGCTACTCGCAAACCCGTAGTGACGCCTTACCTCACGATAGTCGATCTTTTCCCACGGGTGGGAACACCGGAAATGTTTTGCTATCACTGCTGACATTCGTGTTGGCGGACTGCACAGTAAAACAACGAACGATGGCTCCAGCAAGCAAAAATCGGGTGTTTGTCATCGGCGTCGGCATGACGAAGGTAAATGAAATAAAAGCTGCTTGTCACAATAATGTCGAAACGTATCTTCATAACGAGGTTAGGTTAGTTAATCTGCAGCGCAATTGTTGATTGTTGTGAAGTTTTTCCAGAAGTTCGCAGTAGTGAAGTGAGACAGTTCTTTAAAATTCAAAGCAACATTCCACATTTGCAAGATAATTTTGTTTAAATAAGCCCAAAACGTTTTGCAATTGGGTGGTCATATTTACGAGTTTAATACATGTTGTTATTCGTTACTTATGCAACGTGTTGAGCACTCTCAGTCCATAGTTCATGTCCAAGAAAAATGTGTGCCAAGGTGCATTTGACCCTTACCCTCATTTCCCCTGTAACAGCCTTCTATCATTAAATGTCCAGTGCATTTTTTTGTTTCTTGAACTAAAATGGTACACCAAACGCAGTAAAATATTGTCTTGTGTACTCCATTGACTTGTGAATGTGTTGTAAAAGGTGAATTTATAAATAATAATAAAAAAACAACAACCCTAAACTCTAGAACACTATCCAGAATTTTGATGCTGATTTGTCTCACCTGTGGTTGAATTCTTTTGAAGTATTCAAATTCATTGATGTTTACTTTTCACAATATTTAGGTATTAACGGAATTTGTGTAAAGATTTTGGAATGAAAGACCCATATTTGTAGGTAAAGAGGTGAGTCGCATCACCCGTAGTCAGTGTTTCTGAATCTTTTTTGAGTCAAGGCAGATATTTCGCGCTATGGAAAAAAACAACACACCACTAAACATAACAAAAATATTACAAAAAAGCGGATTCCGAGGTAAGTCGGTGCCTTCTGCCATCTTGCATGGAATTGTTTGGTCTGTCGTTGTAGGTCACTGGCGCAAATAGTTGAACAAAGATACAATATTGTAAATAAATACTTTTCAGATGAAGATCAATTAAGTGTAGTTGGATAATTTCCCACAATGAAATTCTCATGACACACTGGTTGGGAATCACTCAAAGTATGCAATTAAAAAAAACATGATTCTGGAATGATTTTTGTTGTTGTTGTTGTTGTTGTTGTTGAGAATATCCAGATTATATCACTTGCTGTTGGATTTACCATAATCTTATGGGATGATTATGATTTTCATATATGTTTTTGCTACAGTTTGACAAGCCCGGAGCTCGAGGCGACTATGACTACCCGGACATGGCCAAGGAAGCGGGTGCTTATCTGAAGAAAATGTGGACATTGCTCAGCCATTCACAAGAACATCTGAATATACTTTGACATCTAACAGTATCGTCATCTTCGTTCTTTTGCAGGCCAAAAGGCTCTCGCAGATGCGGGAATCCCGTACTCCGCCATCCAACAAGCCTGTGTGGGATATGTGTATGGTAACGCATTTCATTTATAGTCAGCAGAAATCCAATCCATCTGTAATGATTCCAAAAAGCCATTCTTGATTTTTGTACCGATAATTTCCATCTGATGGAGCTTTTCCTCTACTGTGTTAGGGGACTCTACATGTGGACAGAGGGCCATTTACCACAGCCTGGGCTTGACCGGCATTCCCATCATTAACGTCAACAATAATTGCTCCACCGGCTCCACTGCCCTCTTCTTGGCACGGCAGCTCATCCAAGGAGGTGAGTTAAGAAGGGTTTAAAAGAAATAAATAATTATGTGTTGCTTTCAGGCGTCATTTGCCTTTTTACAAAATGCGCTTAGAGGTGGATTAGTGGAAACAAATCATGTAATTTAATAGTCATATTATAAGTACATGGTAGGTATCTTTTTTTTTTGTGTGTGAGTTTTTGGGAGCCAAAAATGGAATCCAATTGAAGTTCAGATACGCCGCTGCTCAAGTGAAGTGAAACTAAAAGGAGCTCAAGAGTTGCTAATGCACTTTCAGCTGTTTATTGTATTGTACAAACAGTCACACACAAATATAACATGAGCACACTCACAAGTGGCCAAAATTCACGTCGAGACTGTTACAGAGACGAACTGGCCATGTTTGTGACAGTACTCGTTAGGTCATGTCCCCCTTCATGAAAAATGCACTTCAAAAAAGTAGTTCATTTTTTTACATTTTACATTTTTTATTCTTGTCATGCATACAACAATAAGCCCAGCCCGCATGAGTTTACAAGATACAAAACAATCAAAATCAAAATGGAACCAGAATAAAGCAACAACAACAAAAATGTCATGAACAATCTGTCTTGTCTTCTTTTCCAGGCTCTCGATATAAAATTTGATATTACAAAAACATCAAAATCAAAAAGCCACTTTATCTTTTCTTCATCTGGCCAGTAGAACATGTCAGGATTATATTGTTTAAAGTCATTAAATATACATTCCCTTCGATCATCGTAAAGTGTAGAGTACAAAAAAAACAACAACTCTTTTTTCCAAGACATGCAAATCACACATTTCACATATTCTATCATCGTCTGGTATATTAGTAAATCGACCAGTTTCAATGGCTAGTAGTGGTGAAAATCTTTGCATGTCTCATGATTTGGTTCCGATTTTTGGGTGTGCGATTCGATTCAGAATCGATTTTTGATTCAAAATGATTTGATTGACTGATTTTTGCTTCAATTTATAGATGTTCAAGGAATCGTAATGATCTACTCCAGTCGGACTCGCTAATGCTAACTAGCGCGCTACTCGCGGCACTTTTATCACTCAACAGAACGGCTTCACGCTGCAAAAAAAAAAGTTTTTTATTGGAATAACTTGATCGTGACTTTTTCCTTCTACTCTCTAAGTGGCTACAACTTAACAGTGTATCAGATTGCGTGGAACCACACTGCCCCTAAGTGGCCAACTCGGGTACAACATGAACAGCGCTCCCAATAAAGGCACACACAAACAAAGGGAAGACAGTATAAAATAATTGTAATAAAATCGATTTTGGGACATTTAAAATCGATTCTGAGAATTGCGATTCTTATGAGAATCTTTTTTTTTTTGGCACACCCCTAATGGCTAGATAGAGAATACTAGACCTTAACTGAGCAACCAACAATCTTTGATTTCTAGACAGTCAAGATATAACATATTGTTGAGGAATAATCCTGTCCTTGATTTGCATATATGTTCTCAGTTTAGGCTTTAATGAAACTCCTTGAGACCAGTTTTCTTTGAACTTAAAGAGAAGCTTATTTTTAATGGAGTGAATATTACAGCATAGGTTATTCCTATAACCTTACATTGTCTTATTTGGTTTTTATACAATACAGTGCCATTTTTCTTCATTAAAAAACTTGTAACTAAAAACTGTGACGGTTTCCTGGGGCTGAAGCAAATTTGATGGAATTTATTTCAATATATTTCAAGGCGGAGTAGTGATTTCATACATGAGGTGGTATCATCCTGACCATGATGGGTGACTACCGATACCAGGCATCGGTATCTGTGCCAATACCAGTATTGAGCCGTTTTACGATCAGGGACAAGAAATGAGAAAATACATTAATCTAAAGTTGCCATTAACTTTATGCAATTTTTAAGGAAAAACAATATATTGGGATACATTTCTTTAAAATCATCTGCCATTTATGGGTGGGGAATTTTATTTTCCAGTGGTATCGGTATTTGCTATCAGTAGCGGTGACTACTCAAGAGTCACCTATCGGTCGGGAAAAAAAGGTTATCGAACATCCCTAATCTTGACCATGCGCCACGACGTGCATTTAATCTGTAAAATCAACTGACTCGCTTTCATTTTTTTTTTTTTTTACAGGCAACATATAATAATTCCATCTTTCAATAATAATAATAATAGTTCCAATAAGAATATGACTATTCTCAAGTTAAAATTCATTATCAGTCACTTAGGTTGGAGGTGGTGCGCAAATAAGGTGGAGGTGGCCGCCTCTGAATTTTGTACACAGGAAAAACACCTGCAGTAAATTTAGTAAGGAAACCAATTAAACTGATACATCAAGGTAGGTACCACTGTAACTTTGTACTGTTAGATGTGGACATAAAGTATCTTTATTCAAAATGTAAAAAACATATACATAAGTTAATGAAATAATTTCTAATTTGCCTTTAGGTCTTTCAGACTGCGTGCTTGCACTTGGATTTGAAAAGATGGAGAGGGGCTCTTTGTCCTCTAAGGTAAAAAACAAAAAACATCCAAACTGCCAACGTTTTTTTTTGTCTTTTACAGTACTATTAAAGTTCATACTATAGAATAAAAAAAAGAGAAAAATATGATATGCTTACCGGATCTATATGAAAATTGAAAGAGTTCTTCCGTTTTATTTGATTCAGTTGATAGATGAGCCAATAAAATAAAATACAAATAAGTCATTGTGTTTAACATGAGGGGATGTCTCATATAAGGACGACAGACTCAAATTCTACATACAAACTCTGAACAAACTTGACCAAGGCAACAAAACTACTCTTAACTCATTCACTGCCATTGACGGCTATAGACGTCAAAAATTCATTTGAACTATTTCTATTATTTTAACATTTTTCCACTTTTGTTAACAAGAGCATGAAAACCTAGAATTTTTTTATTGTACATTTAGAACAGATATAAAATTGCGATTAATAACGATTAAAAAATTTAATCGCCCGACGTCCCTAATTTTTAATAATCTTTAATCGTGTCAGGTGATTTAAATTTTTGATGGTAATTAACTGCACGATATCAAATGACAAATTTCATATCTGTTGTAAATGTACAAAAAAATTTTTTCTAGGTTTTCATACTCTTGTTAACAAAAGTGGAAAAAAATGTTAAACTAATAGAAATAGATCAAATGAATTTTTGGCGTCTATAGCCGTCAATGGCAGTGAAAATGTTCAGGAGAACACGCTGCTAAATGAATACATCAGTGTCAGTCGAAACGGAGCATTATCTTTCCCTATAAGCAAATTCAGCCCTTGCATTAAATCTCATTTCATTGTGCCGGTGTATGAAATGTGGCCGGTGAGCATTTCTATGGTTCGAAACAGCTCAACTCTTTTCTTATTCTAGTACATGGATAGGACCAGTCCCATGGACAAGCACATGGAGGTGATGATCAACCGTTACGGGATGGTGGCCGCTCCACCAGCTGCGCAGATGTTCGGCAACGCCGGCAGGGAGCACATGGAAAAATACGGTACACGTGGCATTTATAGAGCTGCGTTGGAACGTAACGGTCGATTGCGTCTAACCAGGGTCGTTTGCAGGCACGAAACCGGAGCATTTTGCCAAGATTGCCTGGAAAAACCACAAACATTCCACCAACAACCCGTGAGTTACAAAGAATGCACAATGCAAACACGAGGCCCGTTTTGGTTCAATGCGAATTCATGAATGCTTCTATATGTGTAGTTATTCTCAGTTCCAAGACGAGTACACTCTGGAGCAGGTCATGAACTCCAGGAAGGTGTTTGAGTTTTTGACTCTTCTGCAGTGCTGGTAAGAAACTTCCCGTTGAGTCAAAAGGCACAAATAACACCATAATAAGAGCGTATTGTCTTCTGCGATTTTCTCACTAGCCCCACATCGGACGGTGCCGGTGCTGTAGTGTTGGCAAGCGAGGACTTTGTCAGGCGTCACCGTCTGGAGAAGCAAGCAGTGGAGATCCTGGCCCAAGAGATGGTCACCGACCTGTCCACTACGTTTGATGAAAACAGCTGCATTAAGATGGTGAGAAATGGCTTTGGTGCGTTTCTTTTCTGCGCTTTAGTTGTCCAGTAACGTGCTAAGAGTCCGATTTGAAAACTTAATGAGACAAACAGTCTGGCATTAAAAACGGTTGCAATTTCTTGCTTACTCAGTGGACATTATAGGCGACAAGACTAACCGGGTGGAATTTAGCAGTGTAAAAAAACTCTGTGAAAAGAAATGCAACTAAGTCGTATTGCAGTGAAATGATCTCTGGTCTGGAGCCTTCTCTGCTGTAGTACATTAATCTTACCAATAGATGACGCTATTGCTCTGCGTCTCAAATTCTTTTGCATATGCCAACATTTTGTTGTCAAAATTCTTGGCTATTAACATACAATGTGTTAGTTTGCGTTGCCTTTATCTAAAAATAAATAATCAACGCGGAAGGTAACGCTTGAGAATTAGTGAAATATAAACAATGCTTTTCCTAAAAAAAAATTTGAAGGAGCTTTGAACCCAGTCCCACCTTCACCTTAAGTCCCCCAAAAAATCCTTATTGGTTTTTTTTGTATTGTTTTGAACAGCAACGTTTAAATAATAATAATAATAAATGAAAGATTTTAAATCGATGTATGTTTTGCTTCAAAATCCCTACATCCATCAATTATTAACACGTAAGACACATTTGTCAGTTGCTGGTTGATCTGATTGTCAAATGGGGGTACGTGAAGGCACTCCAGGGGGTACGCAAGATTTTAAAAATAAATTTAAAAAGCTGCATCCATGCAAAACATCCTTTAAAAATAATGATTACATTATTTAAATATTTCTGGAAATTCAAAGTTAATAAAAGGAATTTTATATTCAGTAGGCTTTCCTTGTCCTGCTTCCTCAAACCAGAATGGTTTGACCCAAACTGTCAGTTTTTGATTCATTTTTGAGAACAGATCTTTACTCTGATCACTTAATGGTAATCATTTTTATGTGGACAAATATTTATTTGTAAATAAGTTAATTATTTCCTTCTCTTTTTTTTAAAGTTTTTTTTTTTTTGCCTTTTGATTTCAAAATAGAGACCACTGTACAAATGAAGCTCCAAAGTTAACAAATGACAATGGCACAGCACACTCTGTTTTTTGTTCTTTTTTCTACAAAAAATATTTTTCACTGGTTAGGGGGTACTTAACTGGAAAAAAATATTTCACTGGGGGGTACAACCACTGATCTAGCTCACTGACTTTCATTTATTTTCACATTTGTGATATCTGATGTTATCTATCATGTCTGTGCATCCTTCAGAGCTATTTCAACCTATAAACACCAACTAACTAGCTAGCTAGCTAATTAAATGCCTGCCTACCTACGGAAAGACACTGTTTTCCGCACAAGCTCATTTTGGTTAGTCTCCTCATCTTTCATATATTTATGACCACACTCTTCCTTACGTCTCTTTAGGTGGGTTACGACATGTCACGAGTGGCGGCCAAAAAGTGCTTTGAAGCATCCGGTCTGCAGCCCGCTGATGTTGATGTCGTGGAGCTGCACGACTGCTTCTCTGCTAACGAGCTAATCACTTATGAGGCGCTGGGACTGTGCCCTGAAGGTACTCTTTAACTCACTCACTGCCATTGACGGCTATAGACGTCAAAAATTCGTTTGAACTATTTCGATTAGTTTAACTTTTTTTCCCCACTTTTGTTAACAAGAGCATGAAAACCTAGAGAAAAAAATTATTGGACATTTAGAACAGATATAAATCGTGAGTTAACTGTTGAAGTTATGCGATTAATTACAAGTAAAAAAATTAATCACCCGACGCCCCTAATTTTTAATACTCTTTTCTAAAAAAAAAAAAAAAAAAGAAAAAAGATTATTAAAAACAAAATGTCTAGGTTTTCCCACTTTTGTTAACAAGAGCATGAAAACCTAGAATTATTTGTATTGTACATTTAGAACAGATATAACATGTGTGATTAATCGTGACTATTGAAGTCATGCAATTAATTACAATTAAAAAATGTAATCGCCTGACGCGCTAAAAAAAGAGAAAAGATTGTTAAAAATTAGGGGCGTCAGGCGATTACAATTTTTAATTTTTTTATTTAAATTTTTAATTTTATATCTGTTCTAAATGTACAATAATAAAAGTTCTAAGTTTTCATATTCTTAACAAAAGTGAAAAAAAAGAAGTTAAACTAATAGAAATAGTTCAAATGAATTATTGACGTCTATAGCCGTCAATGGCAGTAAATGAGTTAATATGAGGAAAAAATGTTAGGTAGACTGGATTAAAGCTTACCAAAGCGTCGTCTATAGAGTAAGTAACCAAACGTTGCCGTGATTGGTGGGTTCTTCTCTCAACAGGTAAAGGAGCCGAGCTGATTGACAGAGGGGACAACACATATGGCGGCAAGTATGTGATCAACCCCAGTGGCGGCCTCATCTCCAAAGGGCATCCTTTAGGAGCTACAGGTGCATACTTACTACTTTCTATATTTTACCCTCAAAGATCATCAGTCACTCTCCTAGTATGCATGCCTGCAATCAATTAAAGTGACTGAATTATAGATTTCTGCTTTGACTTTGAATCTTGCACTTACTGATGGGAATTTATCTGCATCTCTGCCTTTTCCCTCCTGTATCAAAGCCCACTTTATTCATGTATAGACTGTCAAGTGGGTTATCCACGTGCCTAACTCATCAACAGTGGTGCTCTTATATTAACTCATTCACTGCCATTGACGGCTATAGACGTCAACAATTCATTTGAACTCTTTTTATTAATTTAACATTTTTTTCCACTTTTGTTAAGAGTTTGAAAACCTAGAATTTTTTATTATTATATTAAAAAAATGCGATTAATCGTGAGTTAACTAGTGGTCATGCGATTAATTATGATTAAAAATTGTAATCACATGACGCCCCTAATTTTTAATAATCTTTTCTTTGGAAAAAAAAAGTTTATTAATTTGAATTAGAATTTTTTTTAAAGAAAAGATTATTAAAAATTAGGGGCATCAGGCGATTAAAATTTGTAATCGTAATTAATCGCATGACTTCACGAGTTAACTCACGATTAATCACAAATTTTACATCTGTTCTAAATGTACAAAAAAATAATAATTCTAGGTTTTTATACTCTTGTTAACAAAAATAGATTTTTTTTTTTATAGTTCAAATGAATTTTTGACGTCTATAGCCGTCAATGGCGGCGAATGAGTTGAACCTGATTTAAAAACGCTCGAGTGTATGTACACTCACGATATGCCATCTTTTGACTCAGGGCTGGCCCAGTGTGCTGAGCTCTGCTGGCAGCTCAGAGGTCAGGCTGGCAGAAGACAAGTCCCCGGGGCGAAAGTGGCCTTGCAGCACAACATTGGCTTAGGAGGAGCAGTGGTTGTCACGCTTTACACAATGGGATTCACACAGGAGCCCAGGTACCGTGTGTTTTGGCACGAGTCATGTACAGTCAATCTTTTATGGGTTAGACAGAAAGGTGGGGGTCGGGGTTGGTGGTGCTGGCATATATTCCCGACTGGACATGAAATACTGCAGATTCCACGTTGCTCATATCGTACAATATATCACTACCCTATTATTTTTATTTTGGGCCGTACTAGAATAAAATGTAATTGTACATCCACAACAGTAGGTGGTGCTCTCATTGTCAGAGTGCGCAAATAGTGGAGGCTAGGTGCACTTACAACAAGATACTATTTATAGTCATGGCGGAGATTTGTGGAGGCATAAAATATTTTCTTCTTTCATCGGGGGCTAGGGCTGCTCGATTATGAAGAAAATATTAATCATGATTAATTTGATAATAATTGAAATCACAATTAGGACAATCATTTGTTTTTTAGTACAAAACAAGAAAATGTTTAAACGTGTACAAAATATTTAGACAAATACATTTATTTGAAACACTATAATTATGTAAGTTCCTTTTGCATCAAACAAGATTTATTAAATTAGTCATTTTAAGATTTTTTTTTTTTAAATATTTGTATGTTTCTGTTTCGAAGCAATTAGCATTAGAATATAGCTAAGTTTCAACATTATTCACCATTCTGTTCAAAACACTGGTGAAGAGAGCCTCTTTGCAACATGGACCTGGTTGATCTCTTATACTCTGCTGCCACCTGCTGGCCGTTTTTTTTGCTTTAAGCGACCTCTTCAGATCAGAGGCTGCATCAAAACCTTCTGTATGCTCTAGCATAAAACAACAACAAAAAACATGGCAATATTTAAAATAGAACGTTTTAATATGTTTTTGGGATCAAAAAAGTGAAGTTTTATTTTTGTTTACAATTATGCCGATTTTGTAATTGTGGAGCGTAATAATTGAAATTGTAATTGATTGTAATTTCGATTAATTGCACAGCCCTAGGTAGTCCAACAAAAATAATTGACAAGCACTGCCTTATTGTACTCCTTGCTCATTGTTTGACCTAAGATGGAGTTAGTTATGAGACCACGGCTGTTTTTTGTTTTTTTTTGCCTCCTCAGGTTACACGTCAGCGCGGTAGCCACAAGTGCAGGCAACAACTTGGAGGGCTTTAAAGCATACTCTGTCTTCAAGGAGATTGAAAAACATTTGCAGGAGGTATGATGGCATAGCAAGGCTTATACTATTTTTGTTGTTGCTCGCTTCGATTTGAACACACGAGCCTTTTTTGACGAAATATTGATCACCTCTTTGTCAGTCAAGAGGTTGAAACCAACATTATATTAAAAGTCGAGATCCAATCGAAACCAGCCAAGTTTTTTTTTACACGTGTACTAATCATATTTATTTTATTTATTATTATTATTATTATTTCTTTTTTCTTTTTAAGAGCTCAGTATTGTTCATTCTGTAATTTTACCGATTTGACATGTCATCATCATTGCTCTCCTTTAAAAAAATAAATATTATTATTATTATTTTTTTTATTATTATTATTTTGAATGTGTATGTGCGTGCGTGTATTCATTAGTTCACCAAAAACCTATTAAAAAACCCCATACCGTTCACCTAAACCGAACACCGCCGCCAGGAGACCCGAGGAAGGACCAAAGAAAAGAAAGGAAAGTGATCATAATCATATTTATTGCTTGGGATACTTTTCAAGCTCAATGAAAATGTCTCTCTCTCCTTCAGGTAGAATTTCAGTCTCAGCATCCAAGTCGTCTAAATGGTCTTGCATGGTCTCATTTCAAATACCTTTTTGTGTGCAGTTAGTTGTATCGGACCCGTTTTTGATGGGTTCTATTAGGTCTTTCTCACATGTTGACATGCTGACAGTGACACGTCTGATGCCTTTTTCATTCAAATGCATTCGCGATCTGGCTTTCTTGACTTGGGCTAGGTTCAGTTTTCTAATATCGGTTTGGTCCCTTGACAATACAAAGGCTTTTTTGTCCTCTTGCAGGAAGGAGCAAAGCTTGTGAAGAAGGTTGGCGGCGTGTTCGCTTTCCAAGTGAAAGATGGACCTGATGGGAAGGAGGCGACTTGGTTTGTGGATGTGAAAAATGGCAACGGTCGTGTCACCACTGAATCAGGTACTGCTGTGCCATTTCAAGACGCTACGCGATATAATGGAACCTCCCCTCCATATATGAACAATTAGGTTCCCCTTTTTTTATTTTTGTTAAGGGAAGTCAACCGTAAACATTTCTTGGCAATAATAAGCTATATGTGACCTGACTAGTCTAAACATGACATTTGTGGAATATTACAAAGCAAAATCCAGTTGTTTTTTTTTAATCCATCTCAGAAGGCGGCCATTTTGCCACTTGCTGTCGACTGAAGATGACATCACAGTTGCTTAGGGCTCAGGCGAGGACCAATCACAGCTCACCTGTGATGTCATTTTCACTCGGCAGCAAGTGGCAAAGTGGCCGCCTTCTGATATTGATTAAAAACTGCCGGATTTTGCTGCTTAACTCGTATTCCAGAATACTATATTTAGACGAGTGGGGCTGCATAGAACATATTATTGTCAAAAGAAGAACGTTTTGAAGAGTTGCCTTTTCACGGGCACTGCTTGGACACGCCCTGTTGTAGTTACAAAAACAAACTGTGGATGGTTTTGTTCAATAAACTTTTGATTGCAATGGAAGTTAATATAATTGAATAACTTTTTAGAAAAAAATGAACAAAAACAGCAAAATCATATGGCGAATAATGTGTATGGTTATATAGGTAGGTGAAAAGCATTAGAATGCTGCAAATTGCTCAATTTAGACACTGGCGCGTGTGAGGTTTTAGAATAAAAATGCAATTCAAAGATGGTTTGGTCAGCCGTCATGCTAATTGATGTTTTTTTAATTTTATTGATTTATTATTATTTATTTATTTAAAAACAAATATATGTTTCTTTCAGGTACAAAGGCAGACTGCACTTTGACCATGAATGATCAAGATCTTCTAGATCTGATGACGGGAAAATTGAACGCTCAGATGGTATGTGCCAAAAAAGGGCTCCGGCTCTCTCGGTCGGCTGTTTTAGTTTCTATGATGTCGAGGACATGTTTTTTTCTTCTTCATTTTTTGTAATCCTTTGCAAAAACTTCAGGAAAAAAAACGTTTCCTTGTTGTCACCAGGGGGGGTTGCATCACATGTACAATTTTGATGGGGTGTATTATTTATTATTTAATTTTAGAATACGGTTGCAACATGATGAATGGCTGCGTATCCAACATCGATGGCTTGATCCTGATCTGAACATGATCTAGTTCCATGCATTATTATGATTACTATTATTAGCATTATTTTGTAAAAAATTTTTTTACACTTTCATGATGCATATGTGAATTGTGCGACCAAGCAGTATAAATCCAGACTTAGAAGATTAACGAATCTAACCAAAAATGATGGCATGATTAAGTTTAAAAGCTAACATATACAAATTATATTTCAAGCCGACGTTAATTGTTGAGTTTCCAGCGTTTTTCCAGCCCAAGTATTGAGCGTTTTTAAAAAAAAAATTAAAATTATTTTATAAGTACTCTACCTATTCATCTGTGCTCAAATGGAGTCCATTTTATCCCTATCTTTGAGCAACCAGCTTCGACCAGTTTCTTTGTATGTTCTGTCATTGAATTCGAACAACATCAGAAAATATGTAACCGCCAAAAAATCTTTCGGAAACATTATCTTTTCAGGCCGCGTCTTGTTTTTATTCTTGAAATGGAAAACCCTGAACCCTTTTTATGAATTATTTTTTTTTTCTTTTTTTTTTTTTTCTTTTTTTCTTTTTAAAGAGCTCAGTATTGTTCATTCGGAAATGTCATCATCATTGCTTTTTTTTTTTTTTTTAATTTTATTTAAAAAAAAAAAAAAATATATATATATATATATATATTTTTTTTTTTTTTTGTGTGGGTGAGTATGTGTATGTGCGTGCGTGCGTGCGTGCGTGCGTGCGTGCGTGTATTTGTTAGCTCACCAGAAAACCTATTAGAAAAAATCTCATACCGTTCACCTAAACCGAACACCAGGAGACCCGAGGGGACCGAAGAAAACCAAGGAAGGTGAAATCCAGCACCGACCAGACACCCCCCACCAGAACTCCTCCCCAGCCCAAGAAACATCCAGACCCCAACAAATCCAAAAAACATAAAATCAGGGAGGCCTCAAGAGACCAAAGGAGAGACCGAGAAAAGGAAGGAAGGACAGACGAAGCCGCGTGAGATCCGAGACACCAGCCTCCACCGATTCAATAACCTGAGGAGGAAACAGATTGTGTCTGAGTTTCGGTAGATGCTGGTGTGGTGGATCTGGCATGCATGAAAATCTCCACCAAAGAGGGGAGCCGTCGACCCCCGCCGGAACAGAGCAAGCGCAACACCTCAGGGCCCCCCAGGCCGCGGCAGCGCCAAAGGACGACCCCCGGGCCCCGCCAGGGCCACCGGCCGGAGAGCAAACCCAGGAGCAGGAGCGCCCCCCGCCCCAACACGGCCCGCGCCCCCGGCCCAACGCAGCAGGACGGGGCACTGCAGGCCCACCAGGCACCCCACCGGCCCCCAACCGCCGCCCCCCCCCCCCCACGACCCCCCGCCCCCATCCACCCCCGCCACCCACCCCAACCCAGCCCCAGCCGCCCCCAATCCCCCAGACACCCCCCCGCAACCCCCACCACCCCCCCCAACAAAGCCGCGCCCCCCCCCCCGACCAACCGGCAGCCCCCCAACCCCCGACCCCCAGCCCCCGGGGACCACCCGCACCCAGGCACCGGCGCCGAAGAGGGGCCGGACAGCGGAGCGGAGAGGGCAGCCGCGCCCACCCCACCCCCCGCCGTGTGGAAGGATGGAACACCGGGGGCAGAAGGGGGAGATGGGGGCACCGGAGGGCGGCCGACACCCCCGAACCCCAGGCCCAGCGGGGGAAGGCCCCGGTCGTCACCCCAGCGTTCTTTGTGAAAATTAACCCCTGTTACTGAGTCCGCCAGCTCGCGGACTGGCGAACTCTACCCCTAAACCGTGAATGTGACCCCACCCAGTGTATATACAAGTGTGTGTGTGTGGTGCATTAAAATTAGGAGCAGGTGAACCGGAGCCGATGGAAATGATATTCCCACGCTCCGATCCACCCGCCACCCAAGCATGTTGCTGAGTGTATGTGGTGCATTAAAAAAAAATAGATAGATTTATGAATTATTGTTTATTGAACAACCACCAGAAATGCTTTCAAAAAGGCCTACAAAAGGCTAACATGAAATAAAAGTTTGCTCTTACGCGTTCAATTCACTTCTTATTCCGGCCTCCTTAAGAGCATCTGTGGTCTCTTGCAGCCTATGAATGCTATTACTTCGTTTTTTATCTAAAGTAATTCGTTACTCAACAAAGTATTGATCAATTGTGAGCTCCTGTCCAGTAGGATTGTTTCATTGACTTTTGAGATTATGCTAGCTATAATTGTCAGAATTGCCCCAAAAAAAACGATTTGAAGTGGATTCTATTCTGTCATTCTCACGCAACACGGCATTCAGATAACAAATCCGAGTTCCTCGTTGAACCTGTGTCTCCTCAGGCCTTCTTCAAAGGCAAGCTGAAGATTGCCGGGAATATGGGCATGGCCATGAAGCTGCAGAATCTTCAGGTGGCACCAGGAAAGGCCAAGCTGTGATTAGCGTGGAATTGGATCAGACGTCAGCGCTGAGAAGCTCAAATTGAGCCGGGTTCTGTGTTGACGGTTTGATCAAATAGTTCTGCTATGAAGCGTTAATGTGGTCCCATTAGTCGTGCAATATATGTATATACAGTGTATGTTTGTGTGTATACTGTAAGTATATATACACACACATATATATATATATATATATATATATATATATATATACAGTATGTATGCTAAACTAATTGTGAATTAATTAATACATTTTAATAAGTAATTGTTGAATAACATATAAAGGCAGAATGAAAGAAGTGCAGAGGCTGTCTGACAGTCATTGGAGCACGTAAAGCGAGCGGTTGTTAGGCTGATATCATGTGAAACTGTCCACGATAATGTACTTTTATTTTTATTTGTACACAATTTGAAAATTTTTGTTATATGGACGCGGGTGACAAGGACTTGCACAAAAAGCCAAAATCATGTCTGAGAGATGGTGACGATTGTGTATGGGAAACTGGAGCGACTAAAATGTTGATTGTTACCATCAGAACATTTAACAACTTAGTTTAAGCTTCTGGACTTTCTCTTTTTTGTTTTCCTGAGAAATAAATTGTGAAACATAATCCTTCTGAAAGTGGTTGCTGTTAATCTCTCTGGAACATTTAACACACTCTGCTCCCACAATATGTTGAATAAACACCAGCAAGATTTCTATGTGTGTGCTTTTTTTTTTTTTTATCCCCTAAGATTAAAACAATCCTTCACACTCTTTTGAGTTTAGTCAGATGCGATGAGGAAAAAAAGAATTTTCAATCGCAATGGTCATATGCAGATTCTGTTCAATATAATTCCATATTTAAAAAAGAAATGTTTTGGGGGGTATGACTGTCATTTCCCAGCTGAACTCCCACCCGGTGTCCCTCAGGGCTCCCATCTTGGGCCCCCTCTTCTTTATTTTCTTGACAAGATTTCCCATAAATTCAATTGACACTTTCACTGTTATGCAACTGCTTCTCTCAACGTAAACATTGGTTGTCATTCAACTTTCTACAACTCGACATCGATGACCTACTGGTGGGTACCAAAGCCACTCGAGCCAAAATGGACAGTTTTTCCATTGCACTTGATAATTCCTCTGTTTCCCCTCACCCTAAAAGTCTTGTCACGATCAACAGCCGACATTCTTTTCAATCGCACATGAACATCACCCAATCTGCATACTCTCATGAAATATAAAAAACTGATCTGCACTTACTAGGCCACCTCCTTCACACTGCTACACGCTCTCGCTCCCTCAAATGTTCGTCCTCTCTCCACTTAACCGTCCCTTCTTGCCAGTTTGGCCTCATCTTTGGAACTCACCCCCACCCGACCTCCGTAACGCAGACTCATTAACTCAAAATACACGTATTTGGAACTGCACTTTAATGTTGCCTTTATCATTTACAATTTTAATTTACGTGTTATGTTATTTTATTGTTTACTGCTTGTTTTCTTTTATTTACATTTGTATGGTGATCCAGAGTGCTATGAAAGGTGACTATAATTAAAATTATTATTATCATTATTTTACTAAAAATATGAGATTCTTTTAAATTGTATTATATAATTTAATTTTACATTAATTTACTGCCATTGACGGCTATAGACGTCAAAAATTCATTTGAACTATTTCTATTAGTTACATTTTTCCCCTACTTTTAACAGTATGAAAACCTAGATTTTTTTTTTATTGTATTAGAACAGATAAAAAAAATGTGATTAATCGTGACTTAACGTGTGAAGTCATGCAATTAATTACGATAAAAAAAAAATGTAATCGCCGGATGCCCTAATTTTTTAATAGTCTTTTCTTTAGAAGAAAAAAAAAGATTAGAAAAAAAAGAAAAGATAAAAAATTAGGGGCATTAATTTAAAAATCGTAATTAATCGTATGACTTCACTAGTTAACACATTTTAAATCTGATCTAAATGTACAACAACAAAAAAAGTTTTTCATACTCTTGTTAAAATGTAAAAAATTAAAAAAAAATCCAACTAATAGAAATAGTTAAAACACATTTTTGACATCTATAGCGTTCAATGGCAGTGAATGAGTTAAATTGAGTGATGTTATGAAATTAAAGACTACAATATTTAATAATAGCCACAGAGTCCGACATTGGGTGTGCTCTGGTTATGTCCGTGCCTTCACTGTGGCAACATTTGTGAGGTCCGTTTATTGCTTCCAGATTCGTGCTCATTTCCGTGCCAACATCCTCTTCACACATCTCAAACGTTTCCATGACTCGCTGCCCTCAATTGGTGGATCACGACCGCTTTATAACG
Organism: Leptonotus elevatus; assembly: GCF_054856555.1. Classification (NCBI taxonomy): domain Eukaryota; kingdom Metazoa; phylum Chordata; class Actinopteri; order Syngnathiformes; family Syngnathidae; genus Leptonotus; species Leptonotus elevatus. The sequence goes on along the minus strand of NC_141239.1, from coordinate 17,367,178 downwards.
GGAGTCTTGGGAGACTAAAACGCCATTGCAATACATTTTAGGTAGTCAGGAGACGTCATTATTTGGTTTCATAATGTCGGCAAGCAAGACCACAACACTGCCCGACCTCATCACTCAACACATCATGTGACCTTTTCCCATTACACGCGAGTCACCTCATCATTTTTTGCTTCCTAGCAACTGCCTCAGTCCGTCCCCTTGAGCCTTTCCTGTGTATTACAGATATCTTCGCTATTGTATCCTTTTCAAATGATGATGGTGGAAATGCTGTTTGAGTTCACCAATTGTTTATATAATCGCTGATAACTACCATTTCACCGTGCTGCCAATACGTCAGAAAAAAAGATTGTATTAATTAAAAAAAAAAAAAAAGTATTAATGCCAGTAAAAGCACATTTGCATCTAAAATACAGTGTGTATGATATACCATCAAGCTTTTTCTCAGGATGAATTAGATTTTTTAGTCCATGTGAATTTTTCGGTTTCCATCTAGAAGTCTCCTTGATGGCCACTCATCCCATGTGCACCTTCGGCCACGTCCAGACTGTGCTGCCAATTATTCCCATTTTCCTGGTCCACCCCCACCTTCCCCACTTGTCCGTGTGCCAGGGGCCGCATAGACACATGGTGACGTCCAATAATTGCACAAGCTGGTCAGGCTTACTGTCCATAAGCAGTGGGTCACTGGGTCTGGATTTGAAATACATCATCAAGATGTGACTGTGTAGATGAAGTACAGAATTTCAGCTTTCATTGAAGAGATTGTTTCATCAGGTATTGTATTTCTGATTTTGGAATTTGTAGCTCAGACACTTGACCTAGGTATAACCAATAAGTGCCATAATTGGATAGATATCTATGGAGGCACAATAAGATTTGGTATAAAAAAAAATATATCATTGTGGAAAAAGCTGGATTGACATTGAAAATATTGGCATTGTAAAATGTTGTATTGAAAAATAAAATACAGACATTGTGAGCGCCATTTCAGCTTATATATATTTTTTGTTATATATTTGATTTAAATATTTGATATGTTATAAGTTTATTTTTTGGTAAAAGGCAAATTACATTTCATATGTTAGAAATATATATTTGGACTGAACTATACAAAATGTTACAGCAGAGGGCGCAGTGCATTATTATTCTACACGAAGAAGAATTGTCTCTTGTTGAATTGAGAACGAAAAAGATGGCTGGCGGAGCAACACTTGTCTTTTTACAGCAGTCTTGTTGTCACACGCTTAAAGACAGTGTCTTTGTCAGTCATTTGTTCATAAATTCGCCAAAATAAGAAATTAAAAGGAAGAGTGTGGTGGTCGTCATTAGATGACTCTTATTAAGAAAGCAACGCATGCTTTGTGCTATGGACTATCTGCCACAGGGAATTCAGGTATTGCCTCTAGCCGACAGTGGACGCTCTCTCCTCCTCTCCTGAAAAGCTGGAAGGCGTTCTCGCGCTCAAAGCCCCGCCCCTCCACGTTAAAACACATAAGTTGAAACTGAAAAAAAAGAAGAAGTCAAACTGAAAGCCAGAGAGTTAAAACTGAAAACCTGTGACACACGAAAAAAAAAGAAAAAAAAAGTGTAAAAATAAATACATCTGCAGATTGGCATTGAAAAAGACATAATACAAAAAAAAAACATGCTTAGAGAAGTGTTTTTTGTTTTGTTTTTTCTGGAGAGCTCAGTTCATTCGGTAATTTTACCGATTTGACATGTCATCATCATTGCTCTTTTTTTTATTTATTTTTTTAATTCGTTTTTATTTTGTATGTGGGTGTGTATGTGCATGGGTGCGTATTCATTAGTTCACCTAAAACCTATTAAAAAATCCCATACCGTTCACCTAAACCGAACACTTCAGAATCCAGCCAGAGTCGTGAGGCCGTCAGGAGACCCGAGGAAGGACCAAAGAAAAGAAAGGAAAGTGAAATCCAGCACCGACCAGACACCACCCACCGCAGGGGCCACCGGCCGGAGAGCGAGAGATAAAAATATGTTTTTTTTAAGATAAACTGATAGAAAATGAACATAACACACTGCACAAACAGCACATGTAGCCATTTTCAATGTTCATGTTTAAGTTCATTTCAAGTAACACAGATTTATAAAATATATATCTTACATTGGATTTTAGTCGATTGTTGTTGTGGAATTATAGTAAACATGAATACACGTCAGAAATGTTGGGCTCTTTGATGACCAGAACGGAAGTTGACTCCCTTCCCTTCGTTAATAACCGGTGCCTAGTCTTGAGGCTAATATAAGTCAGCTAATGTAAGCTAAGCTAGCACTTTCGACCAAAAAGTGAAAGTCTTGGTTTTATTTGTCTTTACAACCCATAACTAATATGAACTGATGGATGAACACACATAGGTTGCTGTCCCAGTCTTTCTGTCACACTCCTTTTTTACTTCCTGGTAGGCTACTACGTCAGCACTCCCATATATGGGCATGCTGGAAAACTGTGCAGTCGCCACCTCCAACATGGTAGCCAAACCTGATTTGTGGAGCACTATATAGTGAACAAAGAGTGATTTTGTACACAGTCATCGTAGCAATTGCTAAAACATCAAATCATATGGTGGCCGAAGAAATTTTGTTCATTGTTCTGTATGCATGCTCCAGTAATGGAAAAATGCCAGTGAAAGATTGACGTCTTTGTTCATGATTAAAATATAGAAAAAGTCCATTTAAAAATATACTATCCCATACCAAAACAGGTCATTACTATATATAACTGATGCTAGTTTTATTTTTCCACAGTCCACAGAAGGATAAGGTAGATTATTATTATTTTTTTTAAATAACTCAATCTCAAATAAGCTTTTAAGCACTCCCTCCCTTTCTCCTTGTGAGCTGACTCACCCTTAATACAAAGAGTAACCTTGAGCTCAATAAGCCCAAGCCCAGCATCACAACTGGTACCGAATGATACATGTTACATGTGTACACTCACAAATACGCAGGTCATTGTTAAAATACTGTAAAAAAAACAAAAAAACAAAAAAACAAAAAAACAAAAACAGTCTTTATATTCTATTTCATCTGCATTCATTCACTTTCCAACTGTTCCTAGATCTGGCTGGTGCGTGACCTCAGTCACGTCATTAGAGGAACATGCTCGTCCTCTCCTGCTGGGATCGGCAGCTGAGCGCTGAGAGCCGCTCGGGCATCTTCTACACGTTGGTCTCCAGACCGTTCATGTCGACGGAACAGTGGTCCTTGTCTCTGTGGCCTCTCTTGTGGTGAGAGGAGTGAGCGTGTTTCTTCTTCTCGGTCGGCCGAATGCCCTCCTCGAGCTGGATCAGGCGGGCCACGTCCGGGGAGAGGCGGCCGTGCTTGCCGCCCGGCGGGGGCGGTTGGTAGCAGCCGTTCTTCTGGTTCTGGTAGGTCATCATCTGCTGGATGCTGATCATGGGTTTTGTCTCGCAGATCAGAGGCACCTGGTGGAAGACAAATGACTTGAAGTGATATATGACGGAAGGCTGGAGTTGCATTCTTTCTTGGAAAAATTTAAATTTCAATACAATAAGATTTACACTATACTTAACATTTTAGACTGTATTGATTTCATATCATACCGACATTAAGCATCTAAACCTGTAACAAAATGTCAGGCTCTCACCTGTTCGCCTTCTTTAATAAAATCTTTTCTGCAGATGTGGGCCATGATACCTGTGGCCAGGGCGTCGCCCATCACATTGACCATGGTCCTGAATCGATCCCTGCAGGACAAAATCAAATGTCATTAGCCCCGAGTGTGTGCGCGTGACCTCAGGGAACATTCTTTATTTACTTTTGGCTGTACTTGAATGAAGTGTAATTATACATCCTCTACAGCAGGTGGCAGTGGCGCTCTCATTGTCAGAGAGTGTACAAAGGAGTAGTAGCTCTTCTGCAGAGGCAAATCTTTTCCTGACAATTAATTAATAAATAAATGTACTATTTTTTGCTTTTTTACTGTCAACTTAACCTAGGTGTGACAAATAGCCCCTTTCTGCCAGAGACCCCCCCAATAAGCGAAGTGCGCATTTCGTTTGCGCATGCGTGAGAATCAGGTTTGAAAAAAAACTTGCTAGCAAACCAAGCCGTCATTTGAATGGCGCCGAATGGAGTGCCGAAAGTGTTTGCGTAACTGCACACCTTAAAGCTGGCAAAGAACGCCAGGTGCACCTGGTGCCATTCTTATAAACGTCCTAATGGAGTTTATCGGCAAAAAAAACAAACACCATGGCAATGCTCGAGAAGACGGAAGTGTACGCTTGTAAACCTCCTTCCCAATTTTCAGACAGAAAAGAAAGAGCCAAACGGACGTATAAGAGGCTAAAATCGTTTTTTTTTTTTTATATAACACATTTATTTTGTCAATATCCTGCTTTTAGCTCCAATTGACCCCTTCAGTGAAGAAAGATCCTACCCATCTCTTGATCGCGTTCCGGTGTTGTGTCCTCGGTCCAACTCTAGGTAAAGTGCACACATTAAATCAAATAATAAACACTTAAATAGGCTTAACTGTCGTGTCCCGGCAGAGGGTAGTCAGTAAGGACATGCTGTTCATGTTTAAAATAGATTCAATAAAAATCATTAACTTTCCAACGGTTGAAATGGTCCAAATCAGCGTTAGACTCCATCAGTTTTCAATGACAAGTTGGTAGCGGGCTACCAGCCGGCCTACCCATAATGCACCGCGCTGCAGAGATGCGCACTTCGCTTATAGTGCAACCTGACAGTTTAGGTAAAGTTCTAAAAAATGATAATAATAAAATAAAAAATAAAAAGTGAATGGAAGACTTTGTTTATTTGACTTTTTTTTTATAGGAATATTTTTCCCTTTCTGTTTTATGGAATACTTTTTTTCCCAGTTTTTTTTTTTTTACTTTATTTTCTTTCACAAAAGAAATCTTCAGAAAAATAGTTTTCAAGTGAATGCAATACACTTCTGTATGTTTCCAGTAAATTAAATAAATATATATACAAACAAATAAAATACAACAACAAAAATAGTTGTTGTCTGGAATGCGTTTATTTATTCTTTTAATTTCTCTGAAGTTTGCAAAGTGCTGCTTTGTGATGATAACTTGCACCACGTTCCCATGGTGAAAATTGCCTAATGTTGCCCCACGTGGCATGATGAATACTGTTTTCTTTCTTATAGTGCAAAAATGCATCCAGATTGTTTGGAAGTTGCACTATTGCCACAAATCTTTCAGCAGCAACAACTTCAAATACACCACATCGCCAACATGATATATACCGAGATTGAATATTCAGGGTAGGAGTTATGTCAAATATCTGTGTACTTTTACTTTAAAATGGAAGTCAACCCCTCAAAAAATTCTTGACAATAATATGTTCTGTGCAGCACCACTTTGTCTAAATACGGCATTTTGATTAATATTAGTCAAGCAGCAAAATCCAGCCGTTTTTATTCATATCAGAAGGCGGCCATTTTACCATTTGCTGTCGCGTAAAAATGACATCACAGTTACTCAAGTATCAACCAATGACAGCTCAACTTTAAAAAACAGGTGAGCTGTGATTGGTCGTTGCCTGAGCCCTGAGCAACTGTGATGTCGTCTTCAGTCGACAGCAAGTGGGTAAAATGGCCGCCCCCTGAGATGGATAAAAACGGCTGGATTTTGTTTCATAACTGGTGCTCCACAAATGCAATATTAATGAGTATGTCATGTTTAGACTGGTGAGGTCACATATAACATCTTGTGAAGAAATGCTCCAGGTTGACTTCCCCCTTTTAAGGATGTGAATGACATCACTCAGGTCAGTGTTTCTCAACCACTGTGCCGCGGCACACTAGTGTGCCGTGAGATACTGTCTGGTGTGCTGTGGGAAATTGTCCAATTCTACCTAATTGGTAACAACCAGTGTTGGTCATAACGGCGGTTAAACTAACTCCGTTCTTTTTTCATAAACGGTCTAATCTAACTAATTATTCTCCCCATATTTCAAACACCGTTATTGTTATTGGGTGTGAAATGTGTTGCGTTACAATTCATTTATTAGTTTCAAGGCTCGAAGTTGTGCGGTGACGGGCTCTGAAAAATGTCATTTGCGCACAGTTAGCGGCACTGTTGTTGTCGGACCTCGTCGCAATAAAAGTGTCTGACAGCTGAACTGTGTAGCGACTTTTATTTTGGAGGTGCAGCGGGAAGTGTGTCACGCCGTGACGGACGTGTCTTCCTTCCTTAGCATTTTAGCAAAGAGTCCACGTCCCTCGCCTTCAATTGCGGGTTTGACAACGTTGACAAGAGTGACATTAATCAAAATAACGGTAGATATTTGCCATGAGGAACGATTTGTTGACAATTCTGTTCTACCGAGAACCATTTACATCGCGACTCCACAAGCACCATAACAGCGATAAAGAAAAGCTACAGAGCGGTAAGTCTTAGCGACACACTCCTACTACACCTAATTGTGTAATTTATAGCGCCGACAATTGTGTTTCTCTGATTTCACGAGCGCTAAACGCGGGAAAAGTGTTGAAAGTAATATGCAGGGAACACCCGGCGCTGGACTGGCACAGAAAAATCGGCCCTGCCTGGCATTTTGACTTATGCCCACCGGCCCGGCTCGACCCGACTCCTGACCGTACCTGTCTAACACATTGTTGTGCCACTGATATTTTGACTGATGTTGGTTCAGTTTGCTGTTTATATTCAAAATGGATTAATGGGCTAGTCCATCTAAATTGTGGGTCAGGCTCTGAGGGTAAAATAGAAGAAAATAATAACTAAAAGCACTGCATTGGCTCCAAAAGATGCCGACCCACTGGGCATCTGCCCTCTATGCCAGATGGCCAGTCCAGCCCTGGGAACACCAAGTGAGAAACGGTGTGCAGTTGTATAACATTTGTATGTGAATGATGCAACATGAAAGCATGGAATCGGACAGTTTTCTGACATAAATCAATCATTAAACATGTATTTTAATGTGTACAATTATAAACTGAAGATATATCACCATACTCTCTAAATTGAAAGTGTACAAAAGTATGATTTTCAGAGAGATCAAGTGGAAGCTGATGATTTTGAGGAGGTAGTAGTAGTAGTTATAGCAATGTTGGCCATGATGGAACTAAGCACTGCATATTTCTTAGCACTGGCAATATATTTTATATAGATTGATTATAATGTGCATAATGCACCTGTAAGAATATTTAGATATATATATTAGATATAATATAAGCATTAAAGAATGAAACGCTATAGACGTTTTAGTTTAGTCATTTTTTTCCTTCTATGGGTTGTGTGCCTCGGGATTTTTTCAATGAAAAAAGTGTTCCGTGGCTCAAAAAAGGTCTACCCCTATCCAGCCTGTCTTCCACGTCTCCTTCAGCCAACACAACTGAGGATTATCGTTATCAGGCTTCATGCAGAGCTTGCTGATTAGCTGATCGTTTGAAACACCTGGCTGGATAGGGGTACTTGAGGACCAGGGTTGAGAACCACTGATTCAGGTGACTGCAAATTGTGCTGTTGCGGCGATTAAAATGGCCAATGTGCCTTCAGGCAAAAATAAATAAAATAAAAATACTGACTCAAAGCCGGAAAATTACTTGCTCTACGTGCACCTGACAGACTACTGCTGGAGTACTTACAAAGCCCAGTCAACAGCAATGATGAGACTGATGTCATCGGTAGGCAAACCTACAGAGGTCAGCACGATCACCATGGTAACCAGTCCAGCTTGAGGGATTCCAGCTGCTCCAATACTGGCTGCTGTGGCAGTAATGCTGAAAAAGTGCACTTTTTATTGATATTGTTATGTTGTACTAGCTTCAATGCATATGCAAACGTTGCATGCTTGCATGTCATTCAAGGAGCAGTTGGGGGTTCCATATTGTGCAAAAGGACGCTCGGGCAAGAACGACCACAATTCTTTGCGCTGCATGAAGCTCTGGGGTCAGGAGCCAAACAGCACGGGAAGAGAGGGACAAATTATGATAATTCTGGCGTGACAAGAGAGACGAGTCATACAGGTCATATGGGTTTTACTGCCAAGGGATTACGAGGGAATGGGCACAGCCTGAAGCTATGGGCAAAATGTTTGCCTAATGTTATTACATGAGGACATGCCATTAAATCAGTGGGACCACCGCGCACAACCCCCCCACCCCCGCGTGGAATTGTTTACCTGTTGCAAAGGTAGAGAGCAACAGTGTGTGAGTGCTGGACTACTTTTTGTGCAAGCGTCTGTGTCGCTGTGGCTTCCAGACTCATTTGGCAGAAATCAGATCAGACTAAGAAGCTCACATGAGGTATAATCTGTGTGACATTTACATACTGTATATGTGTACCTAGTAAATCCCGTAATATTTGCAATCATTTAGAAAACTCAATATGTGATGTGATTAATTCAAATGCTGCAATGGAAAACACCAAAAATATGCTAAACTCGCTTGCTCAATATGGAGTAAAATGGTGGATCTCGTCCATTAGTCCAATTTCAAGTCCTTTGAGGAAGACAAGTTAAAAATGAAAAAAATATATATATATATGCAATCCCAACACAGTGTTCTGATTAATATTACCTTTGTGGAATGTGAATGAAGTAGCAAAATCTACGTGTTTTTAACCGATCTCAGTGGGCGGCCATTTTGCTAATTGCTGTCGACTGAAAATGACATCACAGTTGCTCAGGTGACGACCAATCACGGCTCAGCTTGTGAATGTCACATGACCATACCCAGAAAAAGGTGAGCCGTAATTGGTGGTTACCCTGAGCAACTCAGATGTCATTTTCAGTCTACAGCAAGTGGCAAAATGGCCGTCCCCGGAGATGGATAAAAACAGCCAGATTTTGTTATTTATTTCTTAATAAAAGTCCACAAACACAATATTAATCAGAATGGCGTGTCCGACTCGTGGGGGTGCAAAAGACTTATTTTTTTAACTTGACTTCCCCTTTTGAATTTATTGTTTTTTTTTAAAGTGAACTAAGAAAGTCTTAGTCTCATAATATGACCAGTTGTAACTCATTTCTATGTATGTATATTCCTGGTTCAGCACCTGCAATTTCCTTATTTATGTTAGATTATTTTTTTTATATATATAACAAATATATATATATTTTGTTTTCCCCCTCAAAGTAAACAGTTGTATGTTAATCCTGTTTAATTCAATAACTTTGTGGGAGATACTTATTTATTTCCCCCCCATCCATTTATAATGGCTGTTAATTATTCACAGATTTTCACTATACGCAGCCCTGTCCGGTCCCCAACTGTACTCTATCATAATCATAAAGCAGCCTGGGAAGGAAACATATTACTCTGCCTGAACCTCAAACCTCTCAGAACTCATCAGAAGTCAAGTTCAATCACCCTGTATTTCATTTTCCATATTGTTGTCCACTTCCAGCTTCACTCAACTTTTACAAACGTATTTTCTTACCTAATGGTGATGATTTGCCCGAAGTCAAGTTCATAGTTATTCACTTGAGCTATAAAAATGGCCGCTACAGCCTCGTAGAGGGCGGTGCCGTCCATATTGATGGTGGCCCCCACAGGCAGCACGAAGCGAATGATGCGTCTGTCGATGTGGTTGTTTTCTAGCAGGCACTTGAAGGTTATAGGCAGAGTGGCAGAGCTGGAAAAAATGTACAAATGTACAAATGTCATCGAGGCTGTGAAAAATAATAAAAATTTGTGATAGACGTATTTTATTTTTCTGGGCAGTACAGTTGCCGTGTGATTAGCACTTCTTTCTCAGTTATGAATTTGGGGGTTTAAATCGCTGTATTTGCGCTGGTCGCCCACTTACGTAGGTGTTATGCACTCTTTGTGTTTTTGCTAGAGAAAAGAAGGACCAATCATAACAAGAGTTGTTAAACGAAGAGTTGAAGAAGAATATGTCAAATCAATTCCTAAAAGAAAACCTGGTGGTCAAACCATAATGTGTGACGTCACATAATAGGTCAGAAAATCATAACTTTTTTCTGTAGCTTTTTATCGCTGAGTAAACGCGTGTACTTGAAACAACCACCACACACTTCACCATGCCCGGGACAAAAAACAGCTTCATGAATTTGTCTAGACGGACTTTATTATAACCTTACCTGGATGAGGTGGCCAAGGAAATAAGTAGGGCCTGCAGAATTCCTCTTATGTAAACAATGGGACTCTTCTTGGTGATAAAGAAATACATGGCAGGCAGGATGAAAAGACCATGTAGCACCAAGCCCATTACTACTGTGATGGCATAAAATCCCAGTTTCTTCCCCATGGCTGATGGATCGTCCATCTCCAAGATTTTCCCGGCAACCAGGAAAACAATACCAAAGGGGAAATACCTAAAAGTGAAGGGACAAAAAAACAAACAAACATCTTTTTAAACTTGTACTGTGTTAGGGTATATCAAGTTTTGCTATAAATCAGTGATTCTATTCTTTTTACGACATCCTAGAGCAGGGATCTTTAGTCCCTCTGCTGTCGCTCCCTCTGTATCTCAAAAAAAATTGTAGAAAGTTTTGTTTTTTATTTGTTCATTTTACCTTTCGGAAGTAATATATATATATATATATATATATATATATATATATATTGTTAGATAAAATATTCTTTAAATGAAGGATTAAGATAAAAATGAATAATTAAATGTTTAAAAGAAAGTCAGAAAAAGAGAGATGAAAAGTAGATGAAAAAGTTTTTAAATAACCTAAAAATTTCCAAAAAGGATGAAGAAAAAGTCGAAAATTGACATAAAATGTCCATGAAACTGCCAAGAATATCAGAGAAATACATTTTAAAAAGGCAGAAAAGAAAACATTCAAATATCCCAAAACAAAAGAAGGTAGAAAATGACCATAAAATGTCTTTAGAATCGCCAAAAATGACAGAAATTTGACTTAAAAAAGCAGAAAAGAAAATGTTCAAAAAGTAACCATAAAATACCCACAAAACTGCCAGAAAAAAAAAACGGCTGGAAAAAATTTAAATAAATTAATAAAATAGCCATAAAATGTCCAAAAAGGCAGAAAATGACCATACACTCTCAAAAGAGTTGGGTCAAACGTAACCCAATTATGGATATATATATATATAAAAAAGGACCGATCCACTTTATGGGTCAATTTGATGCAACTTTGTGGGTTGTTCTAAATGAAATCACCCAATTAGTTTTACCCAAAGGTTTACTAAAATACCCATTTCTTGACTCAAAGTTGATTGACCCAAGTAGAGGATCGGTTCCTTTTTGACCAATAGTTGGGTTATTTTTGACCCAACTTAGTAATGTGTCCATAAAATTGCCCAAAGATGTATAAAAAACGAAGCATGAAAGATTACCCCCCCAAAAAAGGGAAGAGGAAAGTATACGTATTGGATGCTGCTGTCATATTTTGGTGTTGTGGTGCAGTTCTAATGAGCTGTTGGGCCCTCAGTACATTAGACTAACACTAACACAATGTTTCTTTCATTACAATCTTCAAATGTTTTGTGGCTCCAGATAGATTTTTGGGTAATTTATTTGCCCAAAAATGGCTCTTTTGACAGTAAAGGTTGCTGACCCCTTGGCCTGGATAGTTACTGGTAATTATCTAAACAATTTAGACATTTTTTGTTTCTTATAAAATACCACCAACCACCAAGAGTATAGTTCACAGGATTTAACAGGATTTATTTTGAGCCAAGTTAAAAATAGGTCAAATTTGGCCTGCTTTTGAGCATATTTTAAGGTGAAGGTAAATCAGAAGAAGGTAGTAGTTCTTACCAGATAACAATAGCGACAATCTTGAGAACTGCTTCATTCAAACTTTGACAGAAGTTGACCAAAGCACTTCCATTGGGCCCCATTCTCCCCAACATGATCCCTGCAAGAGTCACATACAGTCATAAATCTTACAATGTATGAGCATTTCGTCTCATGTGTATGTGCCCAAAGCATGCCACCCTTACCCATGGTGGCGGAGAAAATGACAATGCCCAGCACGTTCATGCCCTCGCTTGTGCCCGCCGATGTCTTCATGATGACGTCCGGCGGCGGCGTGAGATCCAGGGAAAAGTTCTGGACGTCGGTTCCATTGTCATCCTGGATGCCGTAGATGAAGACCCTCCGAGTGGTGGTCTCATCCAGGAGCTGAGCCACTGTTGGTTTAGGGATATATTCGGGTTCTCTTCGGGTTCGATACTTGAAAAGCAAAAGGGAGAAGAGGCACTTAAAGCTTAATTAGAGTTTAGAGCTCCTATATCTAATTTTATATTATTTACATTATTGTTTTTAATTTTATTTTGGAAATGTACTTTTCTCACTATTAATTTTCACCTTCAGTTTTTATGCTTTGTTAGACTGACAAACAAGAGCATATTGAAAAAGGTCATTATAAAGTCAGTTTTGGTGCAGATTTCCATTCATTTCAATGGGAAGCATTAGAGTGGTCCTCGCTACTTTGCAGCTCACGTATTGTGGATTCACTCTATCGTGGATTTTTATTTGGGTGAATAACTAATTCATTGTGGTTTACTTCGGATTGTAGCTCGATATTTCGTGGGTTTTTATGAGATTATTTCCCTAACCCCCACCCCAAATTTACTGTAGCATATATATATATATATATATATATATATATATATATATATATATATATATATATAGTGTAGTGTACCATAGATATCTATAAGAGCATTAGATGGCTCAAGGTGGAATGTTTGGGTGCGCTGTGCTGTAGTCGGTGGCAAGGTAGATGATTTTTTTCACTTAAATACTTATAACTCGTTGAATTCTTGACAGATAAAAAAAAAAAAAGATTGGTTTATTCCAGTCCTTATTAAAGTGGCTATGATTTATGCTGCATTTTTAAATTGAAGATTTAAAAAATATATTTTTTTAAATCCTGCATAGTTGCTTTGTGTCGGCTTTTGTGTCATACCTAACAAGAACAATGAAAATGGGTTGAGAATTTGGAAGAGTTGAGCAATCTACAGCTATTTGAAAGTCCGTGCTCCATTGACTGTGTTGTTATGAATGCTCGAGCAGCCCTGTCCCAAGATGGCCGCCCTGTCACGTTACTTCTCATTGGCTCACAGCACGCATGAGTCATCTAGTGTTCTCATAAATCTATGTACAATACAGTACAGCTATTTTTCTTATTAAATTTACTAAGTTAACAAGTGTTTAGAAGGGTGATAAATTAGTGGTCGGGTTGTTATGGTATGGATCAGTAGATGCGAACTCGCCCCACCCCAAAAAAGTAACACAAATATATTTTTACATTTTATAATTTTTTTTTTACAAATTCTACTTTGCTGAAATTCAACTATCGCAGGCGGGTGTGGAAGGTATCACGCGTGAAAAGTGAGGGAACAACAAATGAATTAAAGGCATTTCCATTGTATTGTACATTTTGGTGCAGGATAACATTCTCTTTAGCATTCACTCAACAATAAAATTGTAAAAATTGTAACATTCTAACTTACTTGTTGAAATGTAGCTTGAACCAAGTTTGCTGGAAACATGTTGCTGCAGAAGAGAGGTTGAAAAATGTATTCAACAGATTACATATGAAACAGAAAGGACATGCAGTACAACAGTGATTGTGCAATGTATAGAACTGTGAACTTGAACCTTGTGAGCCAGTGATATAAACATGTTCTTCAACAAGCAATAGCTACTTATCGAAATTATTTTCAGCTAACCCTTTTTAAATTAGTAGTATTATTATTTTTTAATTAAACAACACAACACTGGAAGCGGAAAGCCGACTGGAGGAACCACTCATCCTTTTCCCTGAAGCACATGCAGTACTTTCTCTACCAAGGCCAGCTATGCAGCACTCTAAGAGTGGCGACACATGTCCTTGTGGATATTTATCCACAAGTTAAATATATAGCAGAGGGGTATACAACAATACAACACTGATGACTCACCAAGACATCACCAACGAGCCGAACTAAAACATGGGTTTCCCAAATATCGTTGGAGCCATAGATTAATTGTTGCCACATTTTAATGGAAGCGCCATCACCAGCACCTTCATCATGTTTATACTTATTCCTACTCCTTTTTCGAACATCGGCATGTTATGTGTTGATGTTTTCTAATTAAAAGTATTTTATTTATAAAAATCCCACAACCAATTCAGCTACGTGAACAGGAAATGATTTACTTTAATATTAATATTTAACCACCTTACAATACGGGGATCCTAATAACTTGCTTGGAGGCGTTTCTCAATGCAAATAAGGCTAGACTGGCTCGAGCATGGCAGTTTAGAAGAAGTGGGATTTATCAGCACACATCCCTTACTGGTGCGTGTACAACAGGTGTCTGCACGTTTGATGCAATAAATACAGAATTTTTGTACTTGCGCATATCAATTTTCTAAATTGTACTGACTAATTTTCAGTCGTTTGAGCACATTTTGAAGCTGTTCTACACACTAAGCCAAACCCTAACTAAAGCTTGAAAATACATGTTCATTAACAAAATAAAATGAAAAGTGAATATTTGATTTATGGATGGATTGATATTTTTAAAATATTTTTGAAATTAATTTTTTTGTATAATTTTTACTTCACTATACTCACCATGGTGTGTGTGTGTGTGTTTTTTTTTTTTTTTAAATTGCACACAAGTAATAAACACAATAAATAAATCAAATCAAACAAAAATTAAACTAAAAGGAAGCATAAAAAAACACAATGAAGCCCAAAATACATACAAAAACCATAACTCAAAACGAAATAAAAACTAGCTATAATGAAAATTTCAAAACTCTTATAACAAGGGCTGGGTTAAAAAATAGATAAATTGAATATTCGATTTTCCTTTTTGAGCCTGATAACAATTCATAAATCCATTAATAAATTAATTTAATATCTCTTTTTCCCATAAATTCATAAGAAAATAGATTTTTAAAGGCCATTTTTTAATCTTATGTTTTCTTGAAATGTACGGTTCACATGAATTTAAAGAATAACTTAACACCAAATCAACTTTTTGCTGATAAACTGTATAAACTGGTGTCTACATGTCCTGGTCATTACTTTGATATTTGAGTGCATGTTTGTTTAAAGCTTGAATTTGCCTCCTTAAACGGCTTCTTTGTGAGTTGCTGTTGTCAATCACAGCCAGACCACGCCCAACCCTCTCCCCATTCGCAACCCAACGGTCCCCCCTTTGAGCGCCAATTTCAAATCTTAGTGAGGGGTGGAGCAAGAGTCTGACTTTCTGTTGAGTAATCCTTTAACATAATTTTTTTTTTCATTTATGAAAGACATGACTTATTGAAATTCATAATATTTTTAATGTATATTTACAATTATTGAATTAGAATTATGAAAATATTTTCATCTCGTCCTTGCTGATGCCAATGTTTGTGTAACGCTTTTAAGTAATTATAACATGTATTACTTTTGTTAATAAACGCAATCATCTAACCAGTTACTGCCTCCGCAAAATTGTATTTGTAATTTAATGTTCGTGGAGTTTTTATCATGTCCTTGATATTTAAGAAGAAAGGATGTTCCATAATTAATCAATATCAGATTGAATTGAATCGGAAAAAAAATCTAAATTTCATCGAACTGAGGAAATTCGAACCGATACCAAGCCCTAATAATAACCCTGGTCCAAGACGACGCAAATGGAGCTAATGTACTATTTTCATCCCTCACGTGCTTAAGGATCTCCATATTTATGAACACTACGCTCATTATGCGTGCTTATCACACACACTGACATGCACACTGGGCCTAAGTCAGACACTCTGGACCATTTGTGAATGTACCAGTAGAGCACGACTGCATGATAGATGAAGGCTTTAAAGAAGCTTTGCCAGATAAATCCAAAGCACAGCTGTGCTCTTCTACAACACACACACACACACACACACACCCCCCCCCCCACACACACACACACATGGAGAACCTGCGAACGTCACCACTGTGACACATTATCAGTACAAAGTTGAATTGTATAGAAATTTGGCTCATTCATTCATCCATAAAAAGACATTTTATTTCCACTGTAATTTGATTCTGACAATGAAAATAGACTAAATATTTCAAGGATATTTTTCTTTAATAAAATCGAATGGCCTCTTCTTTACATGTTTAGTTTTGAATACTAATACAAATAACATTGAAGTACAACAAAGGTTAGGCTATGGTGTTGCGCCTATTGTTGGCCTACTGTCACACTGACACAGCAAAGGCCCTTAATATAGTTCACCTCAAACACACCCTGCTGGGCTTGAGCAGCGCTAATTAGCTTAGCACGTCAACCCGCTGGCACACATCACTCACGGATTTACCCTCCTTGCTCTAGCACTACACATAAGACTTGTTTCAATTTCATTAATGATACAAGTGTGGAGTAAATTGACAGTAAACCGGTAAAATGACTTGCTTTTTACGCAAATTTCAGATCGATGATTTCTCAAGTAAGGAAAAGGCCAGTGAGACCTTACACTGTCAGATACAATGACCTACTTTTACAATTAAATTGACATGGAATTAATTTATTTCCATTACTCAACCCTCTTCAATTTAAAACATTGATTTTGGCTACACTGCTTCCAGTGCTGTATGTGGATCCTAGTTTTTTTTTGTCCAATCAGATTTCAACCCATTTGTGTTGCTATCCCAGTCAAGTCAGCCCAGGGCCTTCGCCATCAGTAGTGCTGGGCAAAATAACTTCATCTAAACACAGCATTCTGATTAATATTGCGTTTGTGGAATAGAAATTAAACTACAAAATCCACTCATTTTTGTCTATCTCAGGGCCATTTTGCCACTTACTATCAACTGAAAATGACATCACAGCTGCTCAGGGCTCAGGTAACGACCAATCACGGCTCAGCTTGCGAATGTCACATGATCAAAGAAAAAAGGTGAGCCGTCATTGTCAGTTGCCCTTGGAGATGGGTAAAAAATGGTAAGCTATTTCTGAACCTTGCATCTCAGTTAGGATAATGTAACATATAGGTTGGGCAAAAATCATAACCAAACCAAAAGGTAAGTATAGCTGTCGTGTTATGATGGATAAACATCAGCTAATAGTATTTAGCATTAGCTCCTGATAGTTGGCAGATACTGAAATGTTTGCTGAGGTTGTCATGGCAGTGTATTACTAATTGCTCTGTTTAATTCGGCGGCTTGGTGAGGAAGTGCTGCCTCCACAAGTGACCCAAATACAATTTATCTCCCATATTTTATTGTAGGGAATGTGAGATGAAAGTCTGCTGTGTTAAATTCTTGCTAGGCAAGGCAAGGCAGCTTTGTTTATATAGCTCACTTATAGATAAGGTAACTCTTGTGTGATTAAGGGCTATATAAATAAACTTGACTTACCCAGGATTTAATTTAACAGCATTTACAAGGCTTACTTGACTTCTGTAGACAGCTTATTCCATTTGGGTGCAGCATAACAGCTAAATGCTGCTTCGCCATGTTTTCTTTGAACTCTGGGCTCAAAATGTTCACCCGAGTCTGAAGACATCAGAGCCCTACTCGGTTGATATCCATTAGTATTTCTTTAAAGTGTTCCATTCAGTAACAGAACAATAGCAGAATTTTGAAATGTACTCTCTAGCTGACTGAGAGCCAGAGAAAACCAAGACTGGACTGGAGCAATACATATATTCTGATCTCATTGTTCTAGTCGGAGCCTGAGCTGCAGCGTTCGGAATGAGCTGTAGCCCAGGCTCTGACTAGAACAATGAGATCACGCGACAGCGTGCAATGTACACAGTCGCGTGCTTTCCTCAACAAATAACAGCATGGCTCTGAACAACGGTCAAATTGATGGCCCTGATCTCAGTCAACCCTGGGAAGAACTTGAAAAAAAATACGGACATCTTGACTATACTTATTCTAAAACAACATCCAACCATTTATTGATGTGGATGCATGACAAGCAGTGTTTGTTTGAGAAGACAATGTCCTTTTAATAACAGGGATGTGATTTGACCAAAGTGAAATTATCTGAAAATTTAGCCGGGGGTCTGGGGGCCGCGGGCACTCAGCTAGGTCCAGAGCTCATGGGTTTTCCGTGTTTTTAAGTACTTTCAATGCACTCAGATGACAAAGAAATAGACAAAACAACAGCATAAATTTTCAATGTATATTGAACTATCCCATATAAAATTGCAGTTTTAGTCAACTCAAAATCAGTCACATTCAAAAACATTGGACTGCCTTTGCTTTTAAAAACTATCACTGAGAATATCATCATATATATGTACCATGCAATAAATCATTTAATCAATCATTCTTAATTTAATACATAATGCATAACAAAAACATAAAATACCTCATGCAGCAAGCTCTGGTAAAAACACAATCATGCATTCGTCGAATGCATGATTGACTAAGATCATCTCTGTAACTGCATACATCAAGACAGTCAACATATTGAAACCTGAAAAGTGCAAACATGCAGCATTCATTTGAGTTTGTGTCAATGATTAACCATGTTAAATATTTATGGCCATTTTTATTACGTTATAATATTTTCGAAAATTTGATTTCGATTAATTTGAAAAGTTTACCACCGACCTCAAAATTCACGACTGTCAGCAACTGATACAGGTTGTTGGGGTGGATCACGTCTCTCTATTACCGCTTCCGATTGTGATGTCAATAAGGGATGGAGGCCGTAAAGTTTTGGAGTTTTCGTTTGGGCACCGAAACTTCCAGCGATGGAATAATTTGTTGTTCTTGACTGGAGTTCTTTCACGTGTTTTTTGCTCTTTGCGTGACTTTCAAGAGCTTTGAAACCTCTCCCACCATAGTCAATGGTATCATGGCACCAAATGCAAAGCGCTTTCCCGGCACGATCGATCTTCCGAATAAAGTCACTGAACAAATTCGTCACAGTCTTCTTTCCAACATTTGTAGATATATCCTTCTCTAACCAGTCCCATCGAAACTTGTTTTTTACGATCTTGTCAATTTCCTTAACTCGCGGAGCATCTTTGCGTTCGATCACGGACATCTTTCTTTAAACACCCGGCAAAAACGTCTGAGAAATGAACAATGGCATACGCCTATGCCTTTATAACAAGCGCGTTTATTGGTCAACAAACAATGGCATACGCCTATGCCTTTATAACAAGCGCGTTTATTGGTCAACACGGAGACTTCAGCCAATCGCAAGATCAGTTTCATTTCAGTTACGGAAACACTAAAATGGAATGCTGTCGAGAGGAAAAATCACATCCCTGTAATAATTAACTGACGCTGAACACGGAACGCCTTTGACAATCTGCCTCACCGAATGAGATCAAGCAGAGCGTCGGCCGAGCTGGTCATCGGCTTCTTGCTCTCATCCGAGTCCTCCTTCTGAGCAGCTCCTCCGGGGTGGATGATGTACACCATGATGATGCCCACCACCACAGCAACAAAGGTGGTCCAGAGGTAGTAGGAGATGGTCATGATGCCCAGTCGACTGGAGCATTTGGCATCCAGAGCAGCCAGACCGGACATTAAACTGAACCAAGGCGCAGGGTGGAGAGAAGAAAAGGAAGAGGAAAAATATTTAGTGGACATTTCTGTGTGCTTTCAAGAGGCTTTCATCCTCATCCCACACTCAACACAATAATGGTGCTTGTTGTGTTCCTAGGGTTTCCAGTCATTGCAAAGAACATGCACCAGTACTAAAATAAAATAAAAATAACCTTTTGATACAATTCTGATTTGGATTAGACTAACATGTATTTTTGTTCAAAGCCTCCTACATTATTACTTTTATATACTTTCAATTCATACTTTATACCAGGGCTTAAAAAAATCAAATGCAACCAAACAAAACAAAAAGCCTTGGCTAGGGTTTCAATCTAGGGTTAAGGTTGCAAAGTAGGGTTAGGATTTCAAATTAGGATTTAAAATTAATTAAGGTTTCAAATTATGGTCAGGGTTTCAAACTAGGGATAGGGTTTAAAATTAAGACTTCAAACTACAGTTAAGGTTTCAAACTGGGTTTAGGGTTTAAAAATTGGGTTTCAATCTATGGTAAGGGTTTAAAGGTAGGGTTTAAAACTAGGGCTAGAGTTTCTAAGTAGAATAAGGGTTTCAAATTAGTGCTTCATACAAGGGTTGGTGTTTTAAAATGCGGTTTCAAACTAGGGATATGGCTTCAAAGTAGGATTTCAAACTAGGATTGGGGTTTTAAATAAGGGTTTCAAACTAGGAGTAGTTTTCCAATAAGGGTTTCAAACTAGGGAATGGGATAGCATATCAACATCAACATGGAGATTCAAATTAGGGTTTCAAAGTGGGTCAAGGTTTAAAAGCAGGCTTTCAAACTATGCTTTGAGTTAGGGTTTCAAACTAGGGTTATGATTTCAAAACAGGGTTTCAAAGTAGGGGTAGGCTTTCAAATAAGGGCTTCATACTAGGGTTTCAAACCAGCGGAAGGGTTTACTAATAAGAATTTCAAACTAGGGTTAGGATATCAAAATATGGTTTCAAATTAGAGTTTGTTTTTTTGGTTACAGTTTCAAAATGGGGTTATAAACTATGATTAGGTTTTCGAATTAGGAGTTCAAATGATGGGTAGCGTTTCAAATAAAGTTTCAAACTAGAGTTATCAAATCATAGCAATGAATAAATAAAATGTTGTAAATAATAAAGTGTTGTTTGAATACAATTAGCACTGATTACCTGATTGAGGCTTGTTCGACACACACGCTAATTATATTAGTATGCCATTAGAAGCCCACTCAATTAGTCAGGGATGGGCTCAACCACAATAATCTGAATTATTTTAGACGTAATAAATTCATGTATTTAAACATTTTATAAACATGAAAATCCCACTGAGATAACTCTATTTTGCCTCAGGTAAAAATTGGCATGATTAGAATAGCAATGAAACATATTACTGTGTATGAGTACGAATATATTGCATCAATGTACGCATGAAAGAGCTCATGTAAGAGTTTGTCCTGCGCTGGTCACCGATTAAACCGCAGTTGCAAAATCCAATCACAAGGTAAAATTCAAGCTGAGCTTGATTGATAGATTTGCAAAAACGTGCACACAAACGGTTTCAATTGCATTGTGTTGTTGCTGTCCAGATGTTTGATTGTATTGTCCTGCACTATGCTGGGAAGCTAAAACAAAGGATGAAAACAATCCTCAGATACAATTTTTTGGATTGCTTGATGAGAGATAAAAGTTCAAAACAACTGATCCGGCCAATAAATTAAAACAACGCTGAGCAGGGAATAACCAAGGAGGAGGCCAGCCCTGAACCACAGACCTCCAAACTGTGAGGCAGATGTGCTAAGTTGCTAACGTGTCGGCCACTGTGTTGCCTGATTCTGTGCATTTCCTCACCAAATCGAGTGTGAACAAATTGCCCAACTATAAATGATAGGTACAGTATATTTACAATAATGTAAAAGTTGTACAAATTTAGTCTGTCCATTTTTTTTAAACAATTATAGTTAATGCATGCAATGATATTCCAATTATAAACCCAACCAAATGATTAAATAATAAACCTGTAGATCACTATTATCATTATAGTTTGTATCATCTAGCATAGGGACTTAAATGATGGAACAGGCCCACAATTTTGGGGTGCCACACACTTCATAAACAGAAGGGTGCGGCCATTTTGCCACTTGCTGTCGACTGAAAATGACATCGCAGTTGCTCAGGGCTCAGGCAACGACCAATCAGGTCTCAGCTTGTTAGTGTCACCTGGCCAAACAAAAACAACAACAGGTGAGCCGTGAATGGACATTACCTGAGCCCTGAGCAACTGTGATGTAATTTTCAGTCGACAGCAAGTGGCAAAATGGCCGCCCTCTGAGATGGCTTAAAGAGGGTGTTTTTTGCCGCTTTGCTCATATTCCACAAGTGCAATATTAATTGGAATGCCGTGTTTATATCAGTGGGAGCACATACAGCATATTATTGTTTAAAAAAAAGGGGGTTGACATCTTATATAAATACGTGCTGGCCCACAAACAAGGCTGGCCCGCGAATACACAAAATGCACGCAGAATTGATGCCCATTGAAATGCATTGGGAGAATTGGGGGGGGGGGGGAATTTAAAATACATTTGTAAACCGCCCAAAATTCTTTGCTGATAAACATCCATAATTAGCCTGTCATTTGTTTCCCCATGAGAAACCATATTAAAAACAAACAACCAAATAAACAAATTAATTAATACATTTAAAAAACAGGTGAATCTGCGGGTGCTGAACCACGAGTACGTGGGGTCCTATTAGAGAAAACATGTTTGTAATTTGGCCCACAAAAAAATAAGAAAAAAAATCATATACATTTTTTAATTCATGTATTTCTATATTTAAATTAGGGGTGTCAGGCGATTAATTTTTTTTAATCGTAATTAATTACATGACTTCAATAGTTAACTTAGGATTAATCTTTTTTTTTTATATCTGTTCTAAATGTACAATAAAATCCATCAATTTTCTTAACCGCTTGTCCTCACAAGGGTCGCTGGAGCCTATCCCAGCTGGCTTCGGGCAGTAGGCGGGGTACACCCTGAACTGGTTGCCAGCCAATCGCAGGGCACACAGAGACAAACAACCATCCACACTCACAACCACACCTATGGACAATTTGGAGTGTTCAATTTACCTGCCATGCATGTCTTTGGAATGTGGGAGGAAACCGGAACACCCGGAGAAAACCCACGCAAGCACGGGGAGAACATGCAAACCCCACCTAGGAAGGCCGAAGCCCGGACTTGATCTCACGTCCTCTGCACTGGGAGGCGGACGTGATAACCAGTCAGCCACCGTGCCACCCCGTACAATAAAATATACAATAAAATTGTCTTACCCCGAAGTTTTCATACTCTTGTTAACATAAAAGTGAAATAAAAATGTTAAATTAAGAAATATGGCTGCATATTTTAGTCATTGATACCGTAATAATTCATAAAATTGAGTTAAAATTAAAAAGATCTACTGTACTGGAAAATACGAGTGTGATATGGATTTTTGTGAAGGTAATTTTTCTGCCACTAGATGGCATAATTGCATTTGTAAGACGTTGGTGACAACTCAGTGCATTTTTTTTCATATTAAGAGCTATCTAATCTTTAACTTGAAAAAAAAATTGTGAAATTTTAAACATTTTTAAAATTGTAAAATACAACTTGACCCAAGTCCAAATATATGCATTATTATTATATTACTGCTAAATTTTGACATGGACGTGTCTGCTGTTCTATTCCCCCAGTACAGGCTTTCCAATTGGCAGTCATTAATCACACGTTAAAAAAATTAATGGCGTTAAAGGAACTTTAAATTAACTCAAAATTGACGCACTAATTTGGACGAGAGGCCACTCAGAGTGTGGTCGCGGGCCACATGTGGACCATGGGCCACCAATTGTCAATCCCTAATCTAGTAAAGGTTACATTATCTTCGTAGTGGTAGTAGTAGTAGTAGTAGTGTAGGATATGTTACTTGCACAAATGCACACACACATCACTTCAAAAGTTTAATCTGGAGTCAAAACAGAGTAGAGAGCACAAAAGCTGTAGTCCTGCCGCAAGAGTTTGAAGCATATGGGGCTTACTGTCCATTGTGTGCCTTTGCTGAGCAAGAGCATTACAGTAATCCTTTCTTCAAAATAGAGAAGGCATTGAAGCATTGTTGAAGGACAAGTTGTTGTATGGCTTGCCCCCAAAAGGTCACATTAGTGTTCTTTTACTAATTGTATGGCCTATACACTATTTGCAAAAGCATCGACATTTTTTTTTAAGAAGACACTCATTAAAAGGAACCCCGACTCTAATGACAAGTTTGCTCTATATTATTTTTTGGGTTGTTACTAACATAACTATGAGATTCATTTTTCAAAAATCATTTTCAGTTTAATACATTTTGTAGAAACTTAAATTTGGTCGTACGCCGCCATTGTTATTTACGTCGCAACGCATTCAATGCGTAGTGACGTAGCAAGCATTCCTCAAACTCTTGAACGCGCCTGGTGAATGACAAGAGCACGGCGTGGGGGAGGGTGACTCTCCCGATCGCATGTTGTTTCTTTAGGAACGCTACGAGCCTTAACTTGCTTTCTTTATAGGCGTTTCACATTGCTCGGCAGAGAGCCAGCCGCCATTCTACGTCACTACGCACTGAATGCGTTGTGACGTAAATAACAATGGCGGCGTACGACCAAATTTAAGTTTCTACAAAATGTATTAAACTGAAAATGATTTTTGAAAAATGAATCTCATAGTTATGTTAGTAACAACCCAAAAAATAATATAGAGCAAACTTGTCATGAGAGTCGGGGTTCCTTTTAATGAGTTTTACTCTTTTCTCCTGAGTGTCTTCTAAAAAATGTTTTTGATGCTTTTGCAAATAGTGTATAGGCCATACAATTAGTAAAAGAACACTATTGTGACCTTTTGGGGGCAAGCCATACAACAACTTGTCCTTCAACAATGCTTTCTCTATTTTGAAGGTCCAAATAAAGTTTATACAAAATGTATTAAACTAAAAATTATTTTTGAAAAATGAACCTGATAGTTATGTTAGTAACAACTAAATAAATAATATAGAGCAAACTTGTCATGACCAATCGGGGTTCCTTTTAAAACATAAAAAATGTCTAGAAATGTCGCACTATATTGTTTTCTCTAGTATGTCCATAATTGCAGTGTGCCATTAGGAAAATGATTCCCTGCATGCATTTTGATTGTTACATTTTATCTAAGGATAAAACATTTTTTATTACAGCAATCTTTGTATTGAAATGTACTTTTTATTTGATGAGTTGACATTAATTCCAAGATTTTACTCAAGTAAATATCTAGTACAAGCTTTGGAAACAGCAGTAAAAATAGCTGAAGAAAATGCAATTAATCACGATTAATTACAGAAAATTGTGAGATTAATTAGTTATAATATTTTAATTGCTTGAAAGCAACTACTTAAAATGTTTTCATTCGGATTAATTTCTGATAGCAGGCCTACATGCTCATCATTCCATTAATGACAATCTTTGGCTGACAAAGTATGAGTCTCACTGTAACCTTCAAGTGGCAGATGACTCATCAGCTTGCAACCACATCTTTGAAAGTATAAGCAAAATTGCCATTACTAGTACATGTCATGTATTGATGATGTACATTAATGGATTGCGTCGATTGTGTGGTGTAGACGAACACAAATGCAGTAAAGGGAGAGACCATTGATTCTGCATTACACGTCCATGGGATAATCTGGTTTCCTCTTTGGCTGGCGCGCAGATGGTTGGGAGGAGGGAAAAAAAATGGGGACAGACAGGCAATAGGGCTGGGGCAGATATTTCACCCCTCGATAAGCCGTGTCAACCAGCTGATCTGTGCATCGGCAACTAGATACGTTCTGCAGCTACAGAATGACCACATTATGTGTACGGCTGAACATGTATCTCTGTAGATATAAGCAAAGATTGGCTGTGGGCTCATGTTGCCTCCCTTGGCTCCTTGCCTATTATTTCAGATTAGTTGTAGTGATGCCTTGACGTGCTTCACATTTCACATCAACCATACATACAGTATTTCCTGCTCTATACGTGCGAAGCGAAAAAGCAGGACACACATGAAACTAAACATACTCCTCCTTTTCAACATAAAAGGAAGCACTGACATCAAGAGACAGACCGCAGGAGGGAGGATAGATTAACTTCTCATCCAGACTTTGCTGGTGCATGTATTGTAAGTAGCTTATTGCGCAAAGCACCCTGCATGTTACCGGTGTGTTTGCCTGATTTGTTTTTGGAGGTTTTTTTTTTTTTTTTGTACTGGACATCACTGACCTCATGCAGGCAACGAAGCGCTTTGGGACGAAAATAGTCATTGTGGAGAATTTGTGAGTCTATGTACAGTATGTAAACATAACCCCTAACCCCCCACCCCCCCATCACGGAGTTATAACGGAAAATTGTATTTCAATTCAAGTGAACACAAAGATGATGGTTGCATTCGTGTTTACTTTTATCCAATGCCAAAAGAGGACCTTGTTGTGCTCCATGAAATGCAAACTAAAGCGTAAAGGTCAGAGTCCATAGAAAACTGAGATCTTTGAGAACCCTTATACTGTATTCTTAAAAAATTCACTATGCTACGCTAGTCAGAGTCGGCAAAATGGAAAGCAGAAACAAATTATAAGATAGAATTGAACACAGTGTGCGCAGTGAAGGATTAATAGTGGCAATGAAAATTAGGAAATACACTCACTGAAAACTGCAGTATGTTATTATTCCAAAAATAATACAATCCAGTAAATGTTTTCTACTTGACAAGCATTTATCTGTTCTTACCTGGAAACGACAAGTGGCAAGATGAGCATTTTTAACATCCTCATTAGCAGTTCCCCGGGAAACTGAAAGTACTTCACCTCCTGCAACATAAACAGACATTAACTTAAACATGTAATTATTTTTATAATGTACACAGCACTGTTATTTTATACCCAATGCATTGGGTGGAGGATTTAAACCGGCATGTTGGGGCGAGATTTTGATACGACAAATGGTAAAAACTATCCAACGCTACCAAGAAAAGGATTACCGGGTTATTAGTACAGCTGTGTTATTAAATAATAATTAATTTTATTTCATTATTATTCAAGCTTGGGAACCAGGGATCCAACTGGATGCCAACATTGGTACCCCAACTCCCGTGTTCAAGGTCAGCGATGTTACCCAACGAGCATTCCAGCTGCCACTGTTTTCTAAGAATGGTGCATTAAATTTACTTCAACTTTAAAGTGGCCACCAGCTTCAGCTTTTCAGCCCACCCAAATCCAATTAACCCAATCTGCTCAAAATTTACAGCTACCAAGTGAGTGGGTTAGGAAAATAACCCAATAGTTTTTTTTATTTATTAATCTTAAGTTTATTTTATGTGGCTCATCCAAGCATCCTTTTTTTTTCATTTGCTCCCAAAAATGTATAAATACGTTCTATTTTAAATATTACCATGGTCCCAAAAACGTATTAATGCGTTTTATTGGTTTTTTTTTTATGCTAGTGCATACAGAATGCTTTGATGCATCCTCTGAACTGAAGAGAAAGCTGAAATCAATGGTAGTTATTAGAAAACGGCCAGCAGGTGGCAGAAAAGTATAAGAGATCAACCAAGGCCATGTTGTAAAAAGGCCTTTCCCCCAGTGTTTTAAACAGATTTGTGAATAATGATGAAACTTAGCTATAATATAATGCTGCAAAACGGAAACAGATAGAAATATACTTTTTTCCTGATGAAAGAAGAGACTCTAATCTTTCTTTTGATAGGTTCCATGTTTTTATAGCAATACAACACAATATTCTGTGGGCCTTGCAAAATCTGTCAAAATCCAGCCGGGAGCAACGGGGGGTTTGCTTCAGTGAAAATGGCTGGGATTGAATGAGTTAATACTGATTGTCCTTATTAGGGCCATAGAAAGAGACGGGGTATACATTTGCAGTGATTTGAATTTTAAAATATGATGTGGACAACCATGAAAGAGTCATCTCGTCATATGAAAGCAATGCAAACTGAAAAAAGGGCTACAATGTTTTCTTTTGTCACCACTCAAAATAATTGCTTAAATGATCAATTACTATAATGCTTTAATAGTATTGGAAGGACAAGAAAACAGCTGCTGGAATGAAAATCGAAACGTATTTAGTAAAAAGAAATGCAGGGATTTCAATAAAAGTCCCAACTGTGCAACAATGGGGCAAGCAGTAAAAGCTTTTGCAATGAGGGAGCTTTAAGGGCCAAAGTTTGTTTACGTGTGCATGTGTACTGTATGTGTTTAAATGTTTGTGGGAGGAACATGTGTACTTTACTACGACACAAAAAGCATGACGTGCATTCACTCGGGTGTAAAAATGTCTGCTTTGAAACATCTAAGGAATTATACAAAGGCATTTTCTCACTAAAAGAAAAGACCAAAACGAAAAAAGACAACCTAATGGTAAAAAACAATATCATTAAATAACCTTGCAGTCACACCCGCCAAGCTGCGAACCTTCCGACCCCCACCCACTCATAATTGTGCCGCGCGGTCAGGGAGGTGCCATTAAAAATATATTTAGGACGATAATTACACTAATACGTTCAAATAAGGAGTACCAAATGTTTGCCTGTGCCTCGATCAAATCCACCAACATCACATTACACCACCCGTGCCAATAGATAGACCTGGTTTTAGCGGGTCTAAAATCTAGCCTATATTGTTGTCATCAAATTGTAAGATGCGCCGGGGGCGTGACAGCGAGGCATACCAAATTTGACCAAATTCAGCAACATATTGAACTAGACTTTCCCTGGCATGAAAATGGAGATGCACCCGTCTTTGCGACCATATTGACAGGTGCGTCGGGGGCGAAGCAGCTGCAGTACGTAGGTTGGAATGGCCAGAGAGGCGCAACGATCCCAAACATGCTAGACTTGTACGGCGCAAAAATGAAATTGCGCCCTTTTTTACGCCAAGCGCATAGGCGCCAGTCTACAAAAATAGAGCGCATAATATCAAGATGGTTGATTTTGTATTAACAATCTCACCTCATGTTATTTTTTTTTTTAATCAAGAAAATGAAATCACATTCATTTTCAATGACATCAGTTTTTGAGCAATCTGTAAGATTGCCTCTGGAACGCCTCTTTCATTGCCAAAGTTGATATAAGACCCACCCCATGTCTTGTGACATCAATTGGACATTAGGAATGTACTATTCAGTACTATACAACTTTTCAGGGGGGAAAAAACAAACGCAGTCAAGAACCCATCTCTGGCGCCAAAACTAGGGTTGGTCGATTTCCTTTTCTTTTTTTTTTTTCTAAAAAGAGCTCAGTATTGTTCATTCGGTAATGTCATCATCATTGCTCTTTTTTTGTGTGTGTGTGTGTGGGGGAATTCTGACTTCATAGTGAGAATTCTCACTTTAATCTCAGAATTCTGAATTTAAAGTGAGAATTCTGACTTTATTAGTGCTACTATTATTCTCACTTTAAAATAAGAATTATGTGATTAAAGTGAGAATTCTGAGAATAAAGCCAGGATTCCGACTTTAAAGTCTGAATTCTCACTTTAGAGTGAGAAATTGAAACTTTATTTTTTCTCTCTCCACTGGCCCTAATCCTCTTCCGTATCTGTCTTTTGTTACAGGAGGGCATGTAGTGAATTTGCTGATAGAGGATTTACGGCTGCTTCTCAGCTAGCATTAGCAAGTACCCTTTTCAGATGGGTGTGTATAGCCCTTACTTAAGCTTTGTTATATATAGTGCATGTCTTTCAAGCAATCATACTAATAGTCTCATTTTTAGTAAAATTCTGACCGACACTGTTGATAGTTTAGTGCGTGAAGCCACCACCTGTTGATTGATGATGTTGACTGATGATACGCGATAAATTGATCTTGCACTATTTAATGTTATTATGTAGTGGTAAAGTCAACTCAAGTGAACGTCCTATTGTTTTTCTTCCCTTAAATGATCACTATTGAAAACCTATTGTTGAAATTAATCAGCCAAGTTGTACTGAGCATTTTTTTTTTTTTTACCCCTCTCAACTAAAAATCTTAATGTGATCATATGGCGAATTTGAACATGTCTTTAGAAAAAAAGTGGGCTCCCAGTCTAGGAAGGCGGCGTGGGAGAACGTTGCTGCTCGGGTCAATGCATACATTTAAATTGATTTCTTTGCAATCACAATATGAATACAGGGGAAACCTGTTGAATGGTAACTCAATAATTCATTTCATTTAGGTGCAATCCTGCGGGGGAGAAGCGCACTAGACTTAAGATGAACACACAATATATGCTGTGATGTGAGCGCATGCCATGGTGACTCGACGAATCGGGGCTCCGTTGATGTGGGCTTTTTAGTGTAGAGGCAACGCCAGGTGAAACAACTCTGCGTTGATATAACTACCTCAAATCAGCTGTCCTAAAACCGAAAACGCAGAGTTTCTTATCTCAGGGCATGTCAACTTGCTGTTCAGGGTTAGTCTCGGTGTTTGTTGAACATTCTTTGTGAAATGGACCCCTGCTATGTGAAATACACCCCCATATGTATTATCCAAAATAGGCTATGAGGGTACGAAGCTTGCATGGCTGTTGCCCAAAACAACCTTGACCGTACTGTGGAGTATCGTGACCTATTAGGGTCAAGGCATTTTAACAAAGCATTCTGCTGTAAAATTGGATTGTGTTGATTATCTAGGGGGGTTATAGGAGTGTGTCATTGTGCGTCAGTGACATGGCCAACATAGTTGGACAATTCTGGGTAAGTTTCATCATCTAAAGTGCCACTTGTGCAAGGCTGTACTACAAGAAACACTTCTATGATCCCTGGCATTAGGTTGTTTGTGTTATATGGTTAATGTTCAATAATATTTCAGCACGTGTTTACATAGCACACATGAGCTATACTAATGACGAGTACATGGAAATTAGCTCTGAGATCCACAGTAAATTAAAATGTCGAACTTGCCATATCAGTATTTGAGCTGCGTATGTCAACATATCACATAATGCAAATGACCTGATGTACCCTGGTATAAATATTTTGTCCCATCCCTAATCACTATTTTTTTTCATTTATTTCATTAATTAGTTTATTTATAAAA
The DNA here is from genome assembly GCF_054856555.1 of Leptonotus elevatus. Classification (NCBI taxonomy): domain Eukaryota; kingdom Metazoa; phylum Chordata; class Actinopteri; order Syngnathiformes; family Syngnathidae; genus Leptonotus; species Leptonotus elevatus. The sequence continues at coordinate 17,336,609 of NC_141239.1, read as the reverse complement.
ATAAATAAAAATGCACGCAGTTTTCTTTTCTACTTGTAAACCTTTGAGATCTTGTGATGTAAAGGGCATTACATTATAAATCAAATGTATTATTATTATTACTAGGCTGATGTAAAAGTGACATTGTAAAATGTAATGAATTGAAGTGAGGTTTACAGAGGTAAAACCAGATGGCGTATGTTGGCATACAGCATATTCCAATCACATTCTTACAATTCTAATAAGCAAGAGTCTAGTCTCGCAGAAGTGCAATACGACTGGTGTTCCAATCCAGCGCCCATTCTGACTTATGTGAATTATATAAGTGAACATGGGTCTGTTGTTGAACTGATGTCACTGTGAGTGATTGACTACTAATCTCCCCACCGGGAATCCCGATCCATAGATGTGCCCGGAAGCAGCTCGAGGCAATCTGAGAGGCAGATGGGAACATGCAAAGGAGGCTTGTGCCATCAATTTGGCTTCATCTTGAGTCGGGAAAGAATGGAGAAATATAACCTTGCAAGAAATGTTTCTTTTTGATGCACATAAACTCAATCACATTTTTGTTTTATTTAAATGTCAATAAGCAAGAACACAATTCCTTCTTCATTCATTCCTGCATGAAACGGGCTAGGGAAACTCATATATGCACAGTAAATCTGTGCGACTGTGAAATGGCCTTTCTAGAGATGATGATCTAAAATCCTATGGTGTCCAGAAGATCGGTGAGAAATGGGGGCACGGATGTGTTAGGGGTTACAATAAACGGAGCATTTGAACCGACTGACCTGTTCGGAGAGCTGCTTCCCTCTCAGGAAGAAGCCAAGCAGGCAGCCAATTACTACAGCCAGCACTGACAGGATGAGTAGACCATTCTGCTTGCAGACATTCTTCACCCGCCCCCACACTTCCTCCAGCGCCACCGCCATCCTCACCCCTTCCTCCTAAAACAGCTTGGTCCTGACTGCAACTTTGTATAACCCCCCCCACCCACCCACAGAGAAGAAAATACCCACCAAAGTAGACCCCCCCCCCCAACTGTCGATTATTCATCCATATAGAAGCCTGCAGTGCACAGTCGACAGCCACCTGTGCAATCTACTAAGACCTACATGCACCGCAGTTGGTCAAGGCAGATTAAAAACAGACCTATGGAGAAGGGAGTGGAATCAAACAAACGTGAGAAAAGAAAAATTGGAGGAGATTTGGTTAATTGAGGATGGGGCAGTAAAAAAAAAGAAAGAAAGAAAGAAAGAAACACTCCGCAAAGTAAGCAGCAATTCTGCCGGGGCCAAACCGAACCGCTTCCCGGGATATTCCACATGAGACTGACAACATCACACAGACAACCTCTCGATCACTCCGTCAATCACCTCTCTCTCGCAGTTTGACGGCTTCGCCCCCGCCCTTACACTCTTCCCGGTGGCCGACAGAGGGCCCTGCAACAGCTGGTGCTATTGTTAATACTACGATCCTATTAGGTTGTGCTGCACGACTCCCATCTAAGGCCGGATTACAGGGCTCTCTGAACAATTGGACAGCGGATTGTTGGAGACCACAAAAATGAAATGCATAAAAAGTTTGGTGTTCACATAAGTAGTTCACTGAGCATAATATTACCTGAATGACTCACGCTTTTAAAGTCTTATACTGTATATATGTTTGGATGTTCGATACCACTTTTTTTTTTGACTGATACCAGTAAAAGTACTCAACTCTATAGATACCGATCTGAAATACCAATACCACTAGTACTTTAGACAATTTCGCCCAAAAAAACAATGACAGATCATTTTAAAGAAAGATCTACATATATAATATAATATGAATTATATAATTGTTTTGCACCCCATGTATTGCTAAACGTATCGAATCGTCTTTTGTGCAGATAGATAGATACTTTTATTGTCATTGCAGAGATGCACACTTTAAAAATCAATCAATCAATCAATTTTTGGTTTAGAAATATAATTAAAAAGTGTACACTTTTAAGTCAAAGAGGTCTAAAAAGAATCCAAAGTCTGAAATACATTAGAATAGTTTTTAGTTACTCTATGTCATAAAATAAAACCATAAAATACAACCATAAAATACAGTTTATAAACTTGTGTTGTGATTTCACACTATTCTGAAAACCCACATTTCAAAAAGAAAAAAAAGTACAAGACAAAAATATTTTCTTAAATACATTACACATATAGGGTGTAGATCGATCCTTCTCTAAATTAACTACATAAATTGTACAAAGAATAAACTTAAACACCAGAAAAGTTCAAAATGAATGGTAAAAATTACATTCAAATACACAATTCCTTCAATTTAACTTTTTAAGTATGTTAATTTTGATGAATCTATTGATTTTTTTATGCAAATTACACTTTCTTATGTAGGGTGTGTTTTCTTCCAACTCTCAGGAATCAATGGTATATTACGTAAAGCAATATATATTTTTTTAAACCAAATTAATTGTACAATTATCGGTAATTAATTGCGATGAATCACACACAAATTACGTCTTTTTTAGGATATGCTCTAAAATTGATTAGTTACTGTTTTATGTATTATTGACCTATTGACAACAGTTAATGACAGCTCCAATGCTTTTTCTTTCTAAATTCTTATTACATTAGTTGATTGCGTGATGGCTTGATACACTTGTCGTTTACAGTATTATATATTTTTTATTTTAAATAATCCCTCATTTGTTTTGATCATCATTTGATCATCAATTTGATTCTTCCAACTCAGTAAATTTATAGCACTTTTTATGAGATATGTTTCGCCAAGTTTGGCACAACCCTGTTAGACACTAAATAACAATTTGTAACAGGGTTAAAAATCAATGTTGATGTTCAAGTTTTTGTTATGTTTTGGTTTTGTAGGGGTTGGGTTTTGTTTATTATGGGTATGTTTGTTGTTTTTGTCTGTGGTTAGTGATTGTTGTTATGTGTTCCTGATTTCTCCCCTTGTCTCGTTATGTCTGATCACGTCCACCTGTATGTTTCTTCCCTTCCCAGTGTGTGGCCAATCAGTGCCCTCAACCTATTGTGTTCACCAGGTGTCTCATTAGTGTTGGTGTATTTAGTCTGTGGTGTTTGTCCAGTCTGTGTCGGTCCATTGTCATTCCCAGAGGAAAATTTTATTGCTCAAAGCGTGCTCGTCTATGTCTCGTGAGACATATTTGAGAATCTCACTACAGTCTCATTTTAATCTCTCTTTTGTCTCAAACGTTTCTCATTTGTTTCTCCTAAAATTCACTAGGAGAAATAAGGGAGACATAGTAATTAAAGAGGGAGTCATACCTGAGACTTAATGGAGATAATTTTGAGATCTAATTTCAAGTAGAAAATGAGCATAAGGAGAAATAAGTGAAACTATGTGAGACAAATGTGAGAATCCAGAGAAATCCAAAATGTGTCTTTTAAAAAATACAGGCATGTAAAAGTGCAACATTACAATTGTTTGTATTTTTATTGAACATATAGTCCAAGTGAATCATAGTGTAGTGTGTACATTCCTCAGTGATGTCATGAAGAATTATTTTTTTTCTGCCTTACTGTTGTTATCTTCCTCTTCTCGGTGGTGTGTGTTTCAGGTGCTCCCCAGCATGTTTGCAACCTTTTTGTTTACCTTTCAAATTGAACACTGCTGATCAGAAAACAAAAACAATGTTGGAATATTTATGATGATTGGATCTTTAAATAACAGTGACATGAGGAAAACTTACCAACTACGGTAATTTCCCTTTCCGCGTCTTCGACCCCAAGCGCCGCTAAAAGGTTTAACTGTCATTGCCTGAAACAAGCAGAAGACCGTAATAAACATTTTTAGTCGAGGTGCATTTTGATTACTGCGTTCTTTGATTGTCATAGTTTGTAGTTATTATTACTCACAAGTTAAATTAACTATGTGTCTGGTTGCTTGGTTGTTGAGCTGTAGCTGTGTTTGTGGTGTTGGAAATGGGAGATGTGCACCTAAACAATATCAACAACACAGCATGTAAGTTTCAAACATACTGTAAAAGACAGCAATACAGCATCATCAAAATTAGGTAGTGTTCCGAATCATCTACCTGTTCTGCTTTCCTCCTCCTCATATTAGATTTTGTGACCAGAACATAAAAAAAAAAACAAAAAAAACATTCATAGCCCGAAACCTGAGCACAATTGACATTATATTAATATGTTATGTCATATTATGAACTTTGAAAATATACCAACATTACCTTAAAATGTTCCTCTTTGCTATATTTTGTCTTCATGGGAAAGACGTGTGCATCTTCTTCCTCCCCATTTAAACACTTGGATGTGGTGGAAGTTAGTTTACCTCAGCTCTCTTTGGATTCTTCTAATACTTTGTGGGTGTTTGTTCACCTGACTGTTTTCTTTTCATGGAGTTGAAGTTGACATCAAGCTCAGGACAAGGTACACCATGCCTTCTAAGTTTGAATAAGTAGTAAATTAGCCATCCGGTTTCGAAGACGCTGGCACCACCCGTAAACCGTTTGGCTCGTCAAAACAGTACCAACAACCTGTACATGAACAGAAAATATATTAAAAGCAACAAAGTACAACATCTATATATTTGTTATATTATAGTGTGACACTAATGCAATGTTCATCATTAGCTCAATAATTAATATAAAGCTTCTTACTTGCCTCATCAACTGAAAAACCTGCTGCATGACAGATGACACCTCTCTGCTTAGTTTCCTGATGAAAGGAGTTACAGTGAGAAGAAAAAGAAGTTACAGATCAACTTCGTGAATACATTTCTACACCATTACACTTATTTACTCATTTACTTTAAAAACTAAACCTAACATGTAACATATTATACCATTGTTATTAAATGTTCTGTCTTCAACTGTTACGATAGCATGTTAAAAGTAACTTTAATAAGCTTTATTCATGTACTTAAGCACTCATGTCCCGTTTCAGTGCAGTTGGTTAGCTTACTAGCATATGTTAGCAACACAGCACACCTTGCTTTCATTGCTAATGATGAGTTATTAACATTGTTTTTATTTAGTTTCAATTTATATTTTAGCCGTTTTGGATTTAGTTATAGCAGTATGGCTCAATGAATAGAATTGTATTCTTATCTGTGTTACTTTCATGAGAGAAAGGGCAACGGGTTTGTACATTTGCTATCTTTAATGGGAGGGCCGGTCTCTGCCGGTCGGAAGAAGGGAGTCACAGGCTTATTATTATTGTTTTTCTCTAATCTGATTTATATCCATGGGAACAGATTATCTTGTATTCACTGAGTTGTAACCAAATGTACTGTGGGCTGATGGGTGGAGACATTTCGTATTCGCCCACTTTTTAATAAATAAGGATGTGACGGAGAGCCGGACACAGAACCTGATAGAACACGGCTTCAGTGTAGTCAGCCTTTTGTCATCAGAAGCTTCTGATAATTATTTACCTTTGCAAAGGGACTTCTTCACCAGGATCTCACCATTCAGTTAATTGAACACGCAAAGAGTACAATACTTAATATTGTCTACTCTAACACTAATACATTATTAGCAACTTAGCTTCAACGTTTAGGATGATTCAGAATAATTTCTTCAGTCAAACAACCTCTAAAGACCACTAAGTTACAGGAGTGAAAATTATAGAGTGATACACATTGTGTTTGTTTTATTTTAATGCACATTTTACCAACCCGAAACACTGCCACTTTTGGATTCCCGCTCACAGCCACAGATTCAAAAGCAAGGAAAGTCGAGATTCTTCTTCTACGCAGTGTGTGTCTGTGTCTGTCTAGTTAAAAACATGGCGCGCCACCTGGTGGCATAACTGTGAAACTGCGATCCAACTTAGATATTATTAATTCATTTGCTATTTGTTTTATTAAATTGAAGCAAAACTCTGGTCAGATGGGTAAAGATTGTTTCGGCAGCACCTAGTTAAATATTATGGCATTAAAAGAATAACTACTGAGGAAAATTCTGGATAACCACTGTCAAGAAGGGTGTGGTTTGGTGGAGGACCCAGTCGCAGGGACGAAAAATAGCCAGGCAAGGATGCAGTTGATGGAGCAAAAAAAAGATTTAAATTTCTATAAAACAAAGAGCTTCCAAATTACCAGGGAAACCAAAACATGGGGAAAACAACAAGGCAAAACGGGCAGAATGACATGGTGGGAAAATCCAAGGCAAAAACGGGCATCATCACAAGGGACAAAACAGCCAAGGCAAAACCGGGCAGCAAGACACGAGGAAAGACAATGAACCGACCCAGACAGAGGGGAGACAGCAGACTAAATACACAGACACTAACGACACAACAAGACACACCTGGGGCAAGACACAAGTGGTTGAGGGCACTGATTGGTTCACACGAGGAAGGGCAGGATGGCACTTAAACAAGACCAAGGGAGACACACAAGGAAAATAGAACCCAAAACATGACAACCACAAACACCAATGTATGTGCCAAATAGACAAGACCAAAATGTATATGAGGCTATAAAATATCAAATGTAAGACGAAAGGGAAATTATATACTTACTCTTGAATCACAATAAAAAATTGGTGACTGCTTTTTACCTTTCAAGAACTTCTCACCGGCACGTAACATGCACATACTTTGCACATTTAAGTACAATAAATACAAAGTCTGATTGTTTGAGCAGAAACTATTGATGGGACCTGAAGCAAAATTAACATAAAACTAACACTGTCAAATAGCAATAGTATTTGTAGTAGTGTAAAACAAACAAACCAGGAGCATGCAATTACAAAAAACAACAACACTCCTCCAGAAGAAGTTGAAAGTGAAACAATATCACACGGCTAATAATTGATTACCATTTTCTGAAATAGGTTAAACTGTATTTTCATGATATGCAATTGCGAGTAGTGTAGTTCTGATTCCGCAGAGCCATCCACATTTTGTTGTTTCCCAGAAAAAAGTGTTTTTTTAACTTTATTTTTTACTTTCTTTAAAATATTTTTTGCACCGTTTATTATGTAAGTAATATACAGTATAAGATATAAGATTTACAAGATAATTATGATTTATATATAGAGATATATAAGGTAAATAAGATATAAGTTAGCATTGTATAGTATAACTATAGAACTAATAGTACAAGCAAATTGACGAGACGACCCGGACAAGACACAAGTGGCGAACTGAGAAACACTGAGAAATATGTGAGACCTTATTGAGATATCATCTAAAACCCCAAAGGAGACTCATTTGAGATTAAGTGATTAAGAGAAGTAGATGAGACACAGGAGCAACACACTTTAGTCTCAGTTTGGTCTCACACCAATCTCATTGTTGTCTAGGAGAAGTAAATGAGACTTATTTGAGACCTCAAACATGTCTCATTTGTCCATTTTGTTTCTTCTGGGTTGCCACGTTTTGTCGTTTCATCCATATCTTGCCATTTGAGTTTGACCTTGTTGTTTCCTGTTTTTGTTTAATTAATAAAACCCTTTTGTTTTTTGGACTCCACCTCAACCTTCTCGCTCTGCCTCCCCAAACTTGGGTCCACAGTTACAGCCAACCGTGACGGTTTTCGCCAAAGAATAAGATGACTGTTTTATCTGTTTTGCTAAATGATCAAGAGAAACAATTTTGATAATGTGTGTTTTTGTGATCATATGAGTAATGCTGTTGCAGTGGTTGGAACGACAACACTCCATTACGGCTGAAAACATTGAAATGGAAAATAGAAGAGAAAACTTACTGTACCTTAGGACTAGTGATGGGTCAGAGTAATTGGCTTGATAATGTAATTTCTGCTGAGTCATGTCATTTATACCCCCCCCCCTCCACACACACACACACACACACACACACACACACACACACACACACACACACACACACACACACACACACACACACACACACACACACACACACACACACACACACACACACACACACACACACACACACACACACACACTCTCTCTCTAGATGGCTAAAAGGTTGTAGTAACAAAGTTGCTTGTATGTTGACAGACACGACTCCAAAGGAAAATTGCTAGTATTAAAAAATATCTGTGATGTGTGAAAAAAAGCATTTCGGGCCATGTTCAAACGGAAATTGGTATTTTTGAGCTCTTTTTTTCTTTTTCTTTTTTAAATATTCTTAACGCATGCTTTGACGATGGCTAAAAAGTCAAGCTTATGAAAATCGACTGGGAAACGTGCAAGTTAGGATTAATTTTCTTTTTACATGCATTGCCACTGATGGGAACGTTGCCACTACTAACATGGCCACCACGTAGGTATGTTGCTAACTAGAGCCAAATAGTTGATGTGCTGCCTAAAAGGCAACTTCTGCGTCGCATTCTTTTTTAGTATTTTTGGTGAAATATCAAACTTTCAGGCTAATGCAAGGCAGCTATGTTACAGTTAGCTGTGTCTTTTCCAGACACATCACAAATGATGACAGCTCAGCTTCAGAAAACAGGTGAGCCGTGATTGGTCGTTACCTGAGCCGTAAAAGGAGCAAAAGACGCCTTCTGAGATGGAGAAAAACGGGTAGATTTTTCTGCTTAATTCAGATTCCACAAATGAAGTATTAATCAGAATAATGCGTTTAGACTAGTGAGGATACATAAAAAATACTATTGTAAAGAAAATGTTGGCGTTAATTCCCCTTTATAGTATATATTTTTTTAAATCCCTCGTATTCGTCCATCTCAGATGGCGGCCATTTTACCCACTTGCTGTTGACTGCAAATGCGATCACAGTCTCAAACGCTACGTTCAGACCAACAGTGGGGGAGGCGTTTCCAGTGGCGCGATTGCATTGTAGTCAATGGACTTCGGGCGCGTTTGGGATGTTTCCGGCGAGCATTTCACTACTTCGCCCATTTCGTCACCGTTGGCTGAATTGAACATTTGGCGCTGTCGCGTCAGACGCTGAGGACGTTTAATGGCTGTAATGTATATGCCAAATCTGGAGGGGCGCTGAAGCGCAGCCACAGGGAGTTAGCGAAAAGCGTAGAAGAAGAATCAGCGAAGACGCTTTTTTTCCTAACTTTATTGCAATCTACAGAACAAACCTGGCTTTGCATGTATCAAAACAACATGAAAAAGACGAACACAGGAGAAGTGACAATGGCGGGTGATTCAAGTACAACGCCGCTTGTTGAACGTGGGAATAAAGAAGCAAAATATTTTGCTGCAAAAGCATAAGCAAGCTAAGGAGGCTGCGCAAAACGACTACCACGCGGCTATCCGCCATTGTTGTTGACAGACTGACGATTCGCGCGCAGTCACGCGAGAATTGCCGCAAACGTAATCAATCTGCGACAATGCGTCGTCATCGAGCTACGACCGTTATGCCATCGCTGGAGGAGTATCCTGCATGTGGTGTCCAGACGGACGCGTACGGGGCGTGTTTTGAAATCTTTCCACTCTGGAGCCCGGTTTCAAAAGTGATCGGTTTCAAGCTCCCAAACCGCGCCATCGCGTGGACGAATGGCCTGAACGGTAAGAAACTTGTGAGGATACATTGAAACTGGCTTTTGTGTGGACACTTGTGTTTAACAGTGTGATGTTTGTCTAAAAAATAAATGCGTGTGCGCAACGATCCACAAACGCACTTTCGACAACTCGCAAGCAAAAGTCATGGAAAATGCACATACACAATTGACATGTGAAAATCACACATTTATTTGTGTGAATATTTTCTAGACAAATCTCTCCCCATACACCAACGGCAGTGGGGCAGGAGAGAACAAACAAGGGGGGCAGTGGGCTCTTAAAGGGACATGCTCATTCATTCAAGAGCACCACAGCTGGGTCTAGTTGACACTGATGACAGACGAGCAGGCAAGTGCCAGCAGCTCTTAAAGGGACAACCCCACATATGAGCTCAACAGCAGGGTTGAAACTACACTGGTAAAAAAAAAGAAAAAAAAAAGAAGTTAATTTGGTTTTCACTTTAATAGCTAAGTTGTGTTTAATTGGTTTCTCTTGAATCAAGTTGAATCAAGTGATCTTCCAGTAAATCCTATGTTTTTTTATTTCATTTGGAACAAATATTAAGGAGGTTCATGACAGAACATCAAATGTATTGCATGAATGGATACCGTTGTTGGCAAGTGGAGCAGACAGTTCGATAAAGTGGTCGATAAAGAGTTAAGAGATGCCATTACAGATGCTGGCATGATATTATTGTACAAGTTATAAAGTTTCTGATCCAAACAGTCTTTTGAAACACTAGATTCTCCTCAAATTACATAGGTTGCATTTGGGTCAAATACAAAATGAGATTTCAGTGCCTCCTGGGAAAGCATTATCCAGTTGTTGGCATAACAAATACTGTAGATGTTTGGTACAACATAATGAAATGGCCACAGGATGAATGAGATCCACTGAAAGATCAGTAAGGGATAAATTGGATGGAAGGACAGCTGTGTGCTCTTCGCCTGCTCTATTAATAGCAAATTGTGGTCGTAAATTAATAGCAAACTGAAGTACGCTACGATTCAAGAGTATTGGAACAATTTATTATTGCTGTAGACTGAAAATATTCGGGTTTGACTCATAAGATAAATATGAGCTAATAAATGAACAATTCATCTGTTATTTCCACTCTTCCACTAGTTTAATGCTAACACACAAAGCAAAGCGCTAATGAATAGCATCGGACATCCCCGTGTTACAGCCCTTTAAGCAACAGAAATTTAAACATTAACGGTGCATCAATACATGTAGAGAGACAACATAACAATACTCACACGCTTATATTCTTTATCCTCTGCAAAAAAATAATACATGACATAGAAGGCAAGCAGAAGGAAAAAAAAAATGAAGTCAAGGAAGAGATTACGACAAACACATGCACAAAGCAAACATCACATTTAATTTCTGTCCATAACAGCGTAACAGGCTTTGGCATGATGGATGATATTACTCTAATTGCAATCCCAGATGTCACATCTGCATGTGCTGCTGCGTAATCTCTGCCTGGGCTCTGAAATGTGATGTTGTCTGCAGGCCACACACATGAGGCCACAAAGCATGCGTAACCCACGCACGTCTTTGAAGGTGGTCACAGAGGCAAAGATGCCCATTAACACTTTCTGTATGAAATGACACCTGTACTTTTGATCCACTGTAGTTGTCAGATAAATTGTAATATTGTAAAAATGTGGATTGTGCTCAACATGTGCATTTGTATGTCTCGATGGGCTTCAGAGGAACTTGTGTGAGTGTATGTGAGTAATGTTTATGAACAAGCGGTTGTTTGACACAACAACCCCCAACCACTGTCAAATAATCCCCTTTCTTCTGCCAATTTTTTTCCCTGTTTCTGGATTGGACTCAAGAGATAATCTGGGATTAGAGCGATCTGTTCGGCCTGGTGTTCTCCTCATTCATTTTGATGGCCAGACATGTTCAACACCCAAAGTTCATTCACTTTGAACTGTGAGGATATTCAATTGCATGCTAGAACACTTTCAGTTGTAATGTGCATCTGAACCATTAGCCGCAGCATGGAACGAAAACACATTTTGATCGTGTTCAGTTAAGAGATGTCCTTTTCTGCACTGCCACTGCTGTTCCTCCAACAATGCGCAGGGGAATTAGGGGATGCCTGTTCTTCATGAAGTCCACCACCATCTTCTTGGTCTTCATGTTGACAAAGATTTTTGCACCAGTCCACCAGATGTTCTACCTCATCTCTGTATACGGACTCACCGTTCTTCGTGATGCCTGGAGGACCATTGGTTTGCCAATTGGATTGACAGCAGCAACTCGCTAAGAAGGCGTTTAAGGAGGCATGTACTGTCGGTGGCAGCTGACATCAGCCAAATTTTGTTTATCCCAGTGTTTAACGTTAAGATAGCGCCAAATACACGTTTTTTATTTTTTATTTTTTTTTACCTCAAGTCAAGTCATCTTTATTTAAATCCAAGTTTTCAACAAACACGCACTAAAATGCCAAAATAACGACCAGGACATTTAGACAGCATTAGTAGACACCAGTTTATACTACATTTTATCAGCAAAAAGAAGAAGAAGTTGATTTAGTGTTGAGTACACCTTTAAAGTAACACAAATTAGCATTGGGTTTTCGTTGATTATGGCGGCATCTCTGGACAAAAGCGGTATTGTTTTCCCTTGAATTTCCCTTGAAAGAACCACATTTCCCATATACACTTTTACCATTTCCCTCCCTTCCTCCATTACCGCGATGCATTTCACAAGCATTCGTAAACAAGAAAGAACACAACTTTTGAGTGTTGCGTGGCTGGTCGGGTCAGTCTGGAAGGGCAAACTGTCAACCTGATGGCTATTTATTGCTAACCGAAAGCGCCACGAAAGCAACCACCATCATATCCACTAGTTTTTCAAAATAAAAGCTCACTGATACGGCAAGAGGAAGTATTCAAAAATAAAGCCACGACCGTTAAAGAGAGAGAGAGAGAGAGAGAGAAAGAGAGAGAGAGAGAGAAAGAGAGAGAGAGAGAGAGAGAGAGAGAGAGAGAGAGAGAGAGAGAGAGAGAGAGAGAGAGAGAGAGAGAGAGAGAGAGAGACCCTCTGTCATTGATCATAACCAACGAGCATTTCATCATGTACGCAGTCCACCTGTGGAACGCGCAAGTTGCAGTCTCAGCATGAGCGCTGACTGCAGCAGCTACCTCAGCACGGAGGAAGTGTTTGTGGCCGCCTTCTCCTGCCCCAAAACGGGAAATGTTGCTGCTCGTTTCTGTTGTGGATTTAATGACTTGAAGTACTGCTGTGACGATCCCAACAGCTTTTATCCATACGACTATGCTTACATGTGGTGGCTCAGGTAATTTGGAACGTATTTGCACGATTGCACTGATATCCTATAGCTAAAAACAAACAAACAAACAAACTGTCATGACTATAAATTCGAATCTCATCCCCACCTGTAGATTTATTACAGCCGATATTTTTTCTTAAAAAGTCATACATTCATAATATGTGATACAGAAAACTACCTTACATAATTGTAAGTTGTGACTTGTTGCCAATTTTCCCCTCAAACTGTTCTATGTAATAAAGTGTATTTTAAGTAATTAGGCCACAGTAACAGTGGACCAATGTACTGTACAGTGTATTTTCCTTTCTATCACACATCCTTTCCTCTCCTTTTAGTATATGGGCTCTTGTTGGCCTGTCTTTTGCAGCGGTGGTCCTTCTAGCGTTCCTCATAACAGTTTGTGTGCTTTGCTACCTCTTTATCACCACCAAACCAAGTCGCCGTGACAACAACATGCCCTTACAGGCACCAGGTTAGTGTGTGTCTATCATTCTCATTAGATTTTTTTTTTAAGCTATATATTTTTGATGCATATGTCTTTGTGCCTTTCAGTACGTGATCCCCAGGAGGGATCCAGCCTGACCGGAGCGGCGTGTGCCTCTGGTCCGCAGGGATTCAGAAAGCACTTCATGAGCAGGAAGTTGCATTCCGATAACCAGCCCCCAGACCCCGAGCGTCTGTTTCAGAGGTGTTTCACAGCGACTGCTGCAGGCGTTCGAGTGGAGAGTCCCTCATGAACACTTTTAGTGGGACGTTCTGACAAAAGGACAGAAGCAAGATGGAGGGTTTGTTTCTTTTTTTTTTTCTTTTCATTTTTTTCTTTTTCTTTTTTTTTAAAGAGCTCAGTATTGTTCATTCGGAAATGTCATCATCATTGCTCTTTTTTTTTTTTTTTTTTTTAAATATATATATATATATATATATACACATATATACATACATATATACATATATACATACACACATACATACATTTTTATTTTTTTTGTGTGTGTGGGTGAGTATGTGTGTGTGCGTGCGTGCGTGCGTGCGTGCGTGTGTTTGTTAGCTCACCAGAAAACCTATTAGAAAAAAAAAATCTCATACCGTTCACCTAAATCGAACACCAGGAGACCCGAGGGGACCGAAGAAAACCAAGGAAGGTGAAATCCAGCACCGACCAGACACCCCCCACCAGAACTCCTCCCCAGCCCAAGAAACATCCAGACCCCAACAAATCCAAAAAACATAAAATCAGGGAGGCCTCAAGAGACCAACGGAGAGACCGAGAAAAGGAAGGAAGGACAGACGAAGCCGCGTGAGATCCGAGACACCAGCCTCCACCGATTCAATAACCTGAGGAGGAAACAGATTGTGTCTGAGTTTCGGTAGATGCTGGTGTGGTGGATCTGGCATGCATGAAAATCTCCACCAAAGAGGGGAGCCGTCGACCCCCGCCGGAACAGAGCAAGCGCAACACCTCAGGGCCCCCCAGGCCGCGGCAGCGCCAAAGGACGACCCCCGGGCCCCACCAGGGCCACCGGCCGGAGAGCAAACCCAGGAGCAGGAGCGCCCCCCGCCCCAACACGGCCCGCGCCCCCGGCCCAACGCAGCAGGACGGGGCACTGCAGGCCCACCAGGCACCCCACCGGCCCCCAACCCCCGCCCCCCCTCCACAACCCCCCGCCCCCCATCCGCCCCCATGCCCCCAATCCCCCAGACACCCCCCACCCCCAGCACCCCCCACCCCGCAACCCCCACCACCGCCCCCCCCCTAACCCCCGCCGGAACAGAGCAAGCGCAACACCTCAGGGCCCCCCAGGCCGCGGCAGCGCCAAAGGACGACCCCCGGGCCCCACCAGGACAGTGAGTCTTATTTGGGATATTGCTGGAACATTTGTTGCAATTTCGTAGCCACATCTGTGACCGTTTCTTCAGGTACTTCAAGTGCATGAGGAGATTAGACTGTCCTCACCACAATAAAAGTTATTACATGTGTTCTCCAAATGCTTGTACGTCATTGTAGAATTGAAAATGTCAAATAAACTGCACAAAATACAGAAACCTTCACTTGCATAAGCTCTAGATGTCAACTTCTTTGCTATTAGTTTTGTTGACTTATGTAACTTATAATCATCTCAATATAGACATTACTGAAACCTTTTTAGTCATTGAATTAGATGACTCAGCATAAAATGACATCCAGCTAATTGACCTTGTGTAGACCTAAGCCTCACTTCAATTTTTCATGTATTTTGAATGTTTCCATATGTGATGGAGTGCGTTACACTAACAGTTTTTTTTTACAATTGCATAAACACTAATGAAATCATGTTGATATGTTTTGGGGAGAACAACCATTAGACTGAGAATCAATTAATACGTTTAGACCAGCAAGATTTATTTAATTGGAAAATGTGCTAAATGTGGGCTAATTGTGCTAACTGTAGGCTTTTTGTACATAACAATTTGTAAAGATGATCTGAGAAACTTGAGACATGAAATCAATGAGAAATGCCATTCTGTTGTGAACCATTGCATGTTGGTTTGGAGATGTGTCCGTGTTATATTAAGAATATCATTTCGTTCAAGAAATGAGCCTAAACTAAGAGAGAAAAACTGTTAAAAAAAAGAAGAAGCATGAAACAACCATCTTCAACAATCATTCATCATCAACAAGAATTATCTTTTTTTATGCATCAAGCCATCAAGGATTAAGTCATGTTCGGTGCTTCAAGCTCACATTTATTTTCTCATGCTATTGTGGGGAAGAAGAGCATGGAGTCCTGATGACATAATTCTCTTCACATGCAGCGCTCACTGGATTACTTTGTATCCTATAGAAAGGCAGCATGATGAAATAGAGATTTGTCTGCCTCTTTTCACTTCCTTGTGTGATTCCAAGGAAACGGTTCATAATTTAATGACTATTGATTGGCCTGGTTTTGTCACCATATAATGTCGCGCTCGCCTGCTATTTATAGATTTTTTTTACACACATTTTCCCACAATAATCACGCCACTCACACTTGATTTCTGCTTAGTGATGTTCACAGGTAGCAAGCTATGCTAGCTAAGCTAAGTTTCTAGCATTTTAACACAAATTAGTTTCCATTTACAACGACAAACACAATGCAGTATGAGTACTAGCGATACTATAGTACTGTCATGTTTTGGGTTCTGTTTTCCTTGGCGCCACATTAACTGGGCCCATCGTCCAATTGAAATACAGGACTGATGTCACGTGACGTCAAGACCCAATCAACAGACGCTCAGTTCTATTTCGTCCCTCCCGACCGCCAGGTGGCGGTGCTGAAAACAGCACACCGTTTTGGCGGATGGCAGCATACAACAGTAAACTGGATTGGTTTTCATCGGGAGCAAAATGACGACGCAACAACAAACCAACAATAGGAATGAAGTAGATTCGTTGATGATGTCACCGCTCAAGAGAGAGAGGCAGCGCTGCAGAAACGGAGAGGGCAAAACACTTCAGCTGTCTCGTTATGAAAGAAGCTTGTGACTCAAGTGAAGGTGAGATTTTGAGATTTTATGGCAGCACTGCTGGACAGCACACTTTTCAGTAATTTCAGCAAAACGTTTCCATGTGTTGAATTTAAAGCAGCAAAAAAAAAATCTGGCTAATTGGAAATAAAGTTAAGATAGAAACTGAGCTGAATGAACTACACTGGTGAGTAGCATTTTTATTTATTATTTTGGTAATAATTGAAATCACAATTATTTAAATGATTATTTTTTTTATACAAAACAAGAAATTGTTTAAACATTTCAAAATATGAAGCCAAATAAAATGATTTGAAACACTATAATTATGTAAATTCCTTTTGGAGCAAACAAGATTGATTAAATTAGTCATTTTAAAATAAAAAAGGCGCAAATATATACATTTAAACAACTAAAAATTTGTATTCATAATCTTTTATGTTTCTTTTCAGTTATGCCAATTTTGTAATTGAAAAGAGTGTAATAATTGAAATTGTAATTCGATTTCAATTAATTGCACAGCCCTATTTTGAACCATTCGAAGGTTTTATTCATAGCCTTAGCCATGTCCTGTGTAAGGCTACGAATGCTAGGCTACTTCATTTATATAGCGCTTTTCCACCAGATTGTGATCTTGAATTGAATTAGAATTTATTGTGTAGGCTTTGCTGCTAGTGGATGTAAAGTGCCCACTTTTGTGCCCCACTCAACTTTTCATGCCAGAGACGCCACTATGTACGGTCAAATGTCTTGGACCACATTTTTTGTGCTGATATAAACTATATTCTGCAACATGAATGTCACTCAGCAGAATTCAAGCCTATTCCATGACCAAAGCGATCACAGAACTGTAAAAAGGTGAGTTGGTCTGTCTCTTTGTTAGTTAGCAGGCTGTTTTTCTGATTCATGGAAAATTGAGTGGTGCCACAAGGATTTTTAGAGTCGAGAGTTCCATTGATACCGCGAGGTCACAAACGCACAAAGTGAAAATACATTTCTGTATTCAGACTCCATCCTCACATAAAATGTTGTCGCCCCCACCACTGATTCTTGGTTCACAGACCCGCTATTTTGCACATTTGATTGTAACTTTATTGTTCTGCCTCCTGTTATATTTGAGGTGTGTTTCCATTGCCGACCACTAGGTGGCAGCACACTATTTGGTTTGACATCAAATTTGAAAGAAGCAACAGGAAGTACCTCAGCTCAGCCTAGTTTTTGCTGAAGATTATTGAGTGTGAAATACGTTGTAATCCTGCTTTTAACGCCTACAGGAACAGACAGCTGTAGGTTAATTTTATGATTATTGATGAATTATGTGTGATGATAAGTTTTTTAGCTATAAACACGTGCCTCGAGTGTATTTAAATCGGGTTTTTCTTTATCACGGATTTGTTGATGTTGATTATTTCTTTCTCTTTCTCTCATTTACAAAGTTTAGAGTTTATTTTATTTTATTTAACTGATCTCATTCACTGCCATTGACGGCTATAGACGTCAAAAATTTATTTGAACTATTTCTATTAGTTTAAATTTGTTTCCACTTTTGTTAACAAGAATATGAAAACCTAGAGAAAAAAATTACTGTACATTTAGAACAGATATAAAAATGTGTGATTAATCGTGAGTTAACTATTAAAGTCATGCAGTTAATTACAATCAAAAATAAATCGCCTGACAAAAAAAAGAAAACAAAAGGAAAGATTATAAAAAAATTAGGGTTTTTTATCGTAATTAATCGCATGACTTCACTAGTTAACTCATGATTAATCACAAATTTTATATCTGTTCTAAATGTACAATTTAAAAAATTCTAGGTTTTCATACTCTTGTTAACAAAAGTGAAAAAAAAGTTAAACTTATCGAAATTGTTCAAATGAATTTTTGACATCGATAACCGTCAATGGCAGTGAATGAGTTAATCGGGCTAATTGACTTTTGGACAGTTCTGCACTTCCTTAGGTGTTGAGTGACATACTGTCCATAGAAATACACAGGTTCAGACACACAGTCATATTTATCTAAACATTGTTCATGATGGGTGCGTCTGCATCCGTCAAGTGATAAAAGTTAGCAAAAAACAACAACAACACATTACTCTCATCTACTGTATCTCATCCAATTGTGAACTGCAGATCATCATCATCACTATCCTCTAGTTCATACTCCTCCTCATCTCTTTCCCTCTCCGCCCGTTCCTTCTCACTGGTTTGGATGTAATTATCTTCAATGAAGCCGTCGTCGTCATCCTCCAGTGTGCCGACGGTCCCTCTCATCGCACCTACTCGACCTGACACACTGCTTGGGAAGGACGCATCCTCTTGACCGTACTGGCTGATCCCGTCAGCCTCTTGCAGCAAGGAGTGTCTGTAGCTGGCCAGAAAGCGATGCAAGAGGCGGAACTTGACCGACATCACAATGACGAGCGAGACAGCGATGGCCGTGCCCAGTCCAGCGGCCAGATAGGACCATTGCGTCGACCTTTGGGTGTTGTCGTCATTGGTGAGGGCTGAAAAGACGGTGGGAGAAAAAATGCATAATATAAAACAATAAATGTGTGTTGGTTGGATTGCAGTGCACCAGCGTTGCAAACAGGATTCTTGTAAATCAAATGGCAGAGCTCAAAGTTCTATAACACATCTTGTAAAATGTGTGTTAACTATTGACTTACCTCGAGTGTCATTGGCGTTACTGTTGGCAAGATCACCGTCCTCCATCAGAAGATGTCTTTGCGACAGATTCTCAGGTTGGTATACGGTTGCACAATGTGCTGTTCTCATCAGGAACACAATGATGCTGCAGAGCCAATTGAACATTTTTCCAGCCTGCGAGGAAACCGAATCAGACAAAACACTTTTGTTCCCCCACTGAGGATAATAGAAATGCCTTCCGTCTTTCATATCTGCTTTTCCATTGTAGGAAATGCTGTCCAGTGAAACATCAAAACGAATTTGATAGCCATGAATTGGCAATCGTTCAGAATTGTTTTTCAATATTAAGTTCAATATCAATATCATGGTCAATTTGACATTTTAATGTCATACGTTTCATGTTTTAACAAGTTATTATGTGATTAAGTACGACTTCTTCTTCTTTGTTGGTGTTTAATCAAAGTGGAAGTCAACCCCCCAAAAATTATTTACAATACAATGTGCCCCCGCTATTCTAAACACGGCATTCTCATTAATATTGAGTTTATGGAATGAGTTAAGCAACTAAATCCACCCATTCTTATCGATCTCATGGGGCGGCCATTTTGTCACGTGCTGTGAACTGTAAATGACATCATTGTTTTTCAGGGCTCAGGTCGCGACCAATCACAGCTCACCTGTTTTCTGAGTTTAGTCACGTGACCTTTCACATGCTGAGCTGTGATTGGTCCTGACCTGTGATGTCATTTTCAGCTGACAGCTGGCATTATGGCCACCCCAGAGATGAATAAAAGCGGGTGGGCTTTACTGCTTTAATCATATTCAATGCACTATTAATCAGAGTACTATGTTTAGACTATTGGTGCTGCTGCATAGAAAATATTATTGTCAAGAAACATTTGGGGTTGACTTCCCTTTAACGGCAGTCGGCATCGGTTGCAATGCATTACCGCCATCTTTCGTTTCCTTCTGTTCTCTCGAATACATTTTCGATCTACACTTGATAAATTCTTGACAAAAGTCCAATCTTATTTAAACAAATATTAAGGTACCTTTGTTATATTATTTAAGTATTCCACTTCCCTTTATCCCACGGTCTAATATCGCTGGCGTCAATTCTCAATATGGCAAATTTTATATTTTTTTCAAAAATCTGCGCTTTTCGTCAGTCCACATGTGTGGGTGTCCTTTTTTTTTTACAAATTATTGACCAATCTGAAGTGTTGAAATGTTTTTTCTTCTTCTCTTTGATGATGCAATGTTGATGGTTGAGCAAACATGCCAAATTTGGGGTCTCCTGAAAAAAATGACGATTTTGGAGGCACAATAGGTTTTGGCTCTTCACCATTTCTTTATTATTATTATTTTTAATTCCTGAACAAAATAAAAAGCAGCCATTTCTTCTGGTTCAGGTCACTGTTATTAGAGCCATCTTCTTTTTAAATCTTCTATCTTTCTTTTCTTTTTTTTTTACAATATTATAGAAGAGTAGCGTTGTTGCAAGTAACTTTGATTTATGAGATACAAAAAGTACCCCAGCAGTGACTTGAAGTAAAAAAAAAAATTCTAAATACAAAACTATACAGGAATTAGGAAGAAAGAGGCTCAATCTTATTTCCCTAATACAAACTGCCGTTTTAAACTGACTGATCACGTTTTAACGTTAAAACGTGAATATTATCATGTTAATATGATATTGATTTTTTTTTCTTTTCGTTGTATCAAACCCTAACCAGAAATGCATCCGTTATCAAATCAGGTCGCGTTGTTGAAAATCAGGACTAATGATTGAATGATTGATTGACAGCCCCCCCCCCCCTTTCTTACTTACTTCTGCTGTCTGTGTTTCATTTGAAGCAATAAACAGTTAATGGCAACATAGGTAAAAGATTTCTGCAGATAAATGCTAACATCTGACTGACCCAAATCAACCAAGTCACATAATACTAACTTGTCCTAACCACAAACAAACAAGAACAACAAGCGACAACTTACCAAGTGGAAACTCTTTAGTGTGCCGTATATTTAAAGTTCCTGGTTTCAGTTTTTGAGGGCCTTGTTGTTCTTCCTCTCCTGTTTTGCCTTCTTGAAGAACAACTTAGTGGGCAAAGGTTGCAGGATATGCCCTAACGTCAACCTTTCCGAGCCGTGCCCATAAGGCAGAAGTGTTAATGAATAACGTTATTTGGTTTTGCTATTTGTTAACACCCCTTTGCTTTTCCACCATGTCAAGCTAAAACAAAATTGAACCCAGGCGTGACCGTGTGTATTATAAATAATCCAATGAGGAATGAATACATCTGTGCCTTGAGACTAGATGGTGGAAGTGTCCATTCATATTAGCAAAATGTGGCGCTGCATCAACTTCATATTGATTGGCTGAAATTTGGCTCTCAGTGCATCTCCTCTGAATTAGTGCTGTAGAAAGAGAGCAAAGCACATTGACATGACTACAATAATGTCTTCTTTTTTTCAGTGCAGTATTCATTGTGCCTTTCGGTTTCAATTCATGTGATTTCATTAAATGGCAAAGCGTGTCTTAGGAATTCTGACACATGACAAATGAACGCTTTGGAGATACTATAATTAGATGTGGCATATCTTTTTGAACAATACCGTCCCTGCCATACAACTATCAAAGACAACGTTTTATGCGTCCCCACTAGTCTTAACATGCCATTCTGATTAATATTTAGCTTGTGGAATATGAATTAAACAGAAAAATTCCCCGGTCGACCATTTTGCCACTTGCTGTTGACTGAAAATGGCATCACAGTGCCTAAGGGGGCAGCTCATGACCAATCATGGCTCACCTGGATTTGGACGTGTGAACAAGCTGAGCCCTGAGGCCCTGTGATGTCACCTTCAGCTGACAAGAGGCAAAATGGCTGCCTCCTGAGATGAATAAAAAGGGGTGGATTTTGTTATTATTGTAAAGAATATTTCTGACTTAGCATACTAATGATATAAAAAAAAAAATAGCATTACATTAAAAAAGTATATACACACACATAATGCTCATGCTAAACACAAACATAATTTGTCTTTGTGTTAAATAGGACAATGATTAGAAAAGTTGTAAATCCTTTAAGAAAGGTTTGCTACGCATTTTTATTTGCACTTATAAAAAAATGGAAAGAGTATGAACATTACATCACAATTATCATAACCAAAATGTTATCCTCATATTACTGAAATTAAAATATGTACTGTATATATAAAATCAGCAACTCTCTGTACAGGTACCTTTTGAAATTAGAACAGCAATGTACAGGTATGAAGGAGAACATGAAAATGAAAGTGATATATTAGTGGTGATGTAATGACAAGTACTGTAAAATCCCGTGAATAACACAAACAAACATTTATTTGCTTTAATAATGATCCCAAATCAGGGGGTTACTAGACAGGAGGCTTAATGAGAAACTGAATTTTTTCACAATGTTTTGACGTTTACCAGTACCTAAGCAGTATACCTAGGTAAAATTTAATAAATAAATAGAATCACTGATTTAATAGCGGAATTCATGCACAACATAACTGAATATGCTTCACATACTGCCATTAAAAGTACAACATTTAAAAGCAGTTACGAACAGAGTTAAAAAGATTTAAAGGCAAAGTCAAGAAATAAAAAATAGCCTACTAAAATTATTAGAACAGTGTAAAGTGCAAGAACAATATTTTCGAACACATGATTTTTCAAAAATACTTTGAAAGACCTTGAACATAGGTATGGGAAAAGAGCACATTTTAAAACCTGGAATGAAAAGCTTTTGCACTTTTTTGCTATGTTTTGAATCTTTATTCATTCATAATATTCACTCTGATATTGATAATAAAGGATACTAACAAATCGGGGGACCATATTATGCAACAACAAAAGAAAAAAAAGTAGCATTTACTTGAAATATTTAATTTTTATTTATTTAATTTTAATATATTATAATAAATTATATTTACTTGAAGTACATTTTACAAGTAGAGTTTTTAGTAAATTTGACGAGTTTATTAAAAAAAAAAGGATACGTAAGGGTTGACAAACTAAACAAACCTACAACGTTCAGGTGGGGAGTGTCAGGCGGAATCCTTACAACAACAAAAAAGTTTCGTTTTAGACACGCAAGTAATGCAGTATAGTGGCAAAAAGTGGCTCAGGTGGTAGAGCGGCTGTCTCCCAAGCTGAAAGTCATGAGTTTAAAAAAATGAAATAAACTGGTAAAATGTACTCAAAACCCTCCTTGTAAAATTTACTTTGAATTTCTGAGTGAAAAAACTTTACTAGGTTTTTCAAGTAAATATTACTGATTTCAGGGTGTGTATTAAACATGATTAGTCACTGGATTTCACGGTACTTCCTGTTTCAATTCCAAGGATCAACCAAACAGTACATAGTTGCTTTGACTCAGATCAGACTGCTTCTGCTGGAGGCAGGCTCTCTCCTGGCCTGGTACATCTGTCCTCCTGAGACACAGAAGACACGGGCAGACCCATCTCCAAGCCTCCGCGTGCTAATAGCTCTTCTCCTCCTGGAGTACTCTCTTCTTTTCTCAAGGTAGCCCAGCAGACTGTACGCCACTAAAGCCAGAGTCATGCCAAGTCCTGCGGCTATCAGCACCAGACCGGACACCAGCATGTCCCTGCTGCCATCACCTCCGTTGCTGATCGTGGTCGCACATAGTAAAACGGTCCCACACAGCATCACTGCCAAACCTACAACCAGGATGAGCGCCGGGTCAGCCCGTCCGCCGCTCTTCAGCTGGTCGATTCGGCGACGGCTGTGCACGCAGTTCATGTCCTGAATGGCGGAGCTGAGAAGCTGCTTGAGCAGAAGTGCCAGGGAGAGGAGGCACAGGGTGGTGCCCACCCCGAGACGCCACTCACCGGACATGCCGGAGCTGGTGGCGGAGAGGAAGCCGACGCCACCCAGGCCCAAAACTAATATGAGAGCGATCGAAGCGCAGTAACACACGAGGGACTGGCGTGGCTCTCGGAACCACCACAGCTCAGTCTGGTCTTCCAGGGAACGCTGTTGGAGCAGGTCCAGGTAGAGGCTTGGTGGTTGATGAAAAGTGCGGCGAGACTCGTAGGAGACCTCCATTTCAGGCATGATGCCGGACATAACTCAGGGGCACGGAGGTCTTGTAGTTGAAGGAATCGAAAAGAGTTGAATATCTCGGGCATCCCATCCTGAAACGCTGTCCACAGGTTTGTTTGGTCCTGCTTGTAAATGACTAAAAACTGTCAATAGCTTTAGTAATATCCTCCCGCTTGTCACTTGATTAAACCCAAAACCAGGCGCTTGGTAAATTTTTGAGTTCTTTCAGCAAAGACCCTCGGTCATCATCGACACCAGAAGCTGATGAGCCACCCTCTCATCATGCTCTCGATCCCAGTGCCAGGCAGACAACGTCCGGGCAAAATGACAGGTCACAAATGTAGCGTTAGATCATAGTTTGAAGATTTGTTACACAATGACCCCCACACAAGAGCACGACGTTGACTGATGAGCACAATGACTGTGCTGCCCAAGGTGGCTTGTGGTGTGTGTGAGGCCTGAATGAGGTCAGCGTGTCACAATAATGGCGTTTCTGTGATCCAAAAGATGACGTCACGCTCACATAGCTGGACTGCATGGATTGGATCAAGTGAACACTAGTTTTCATCAGGACGGTGGTCACATAACATAAATACTCTTGTGAAGTAAAAATAA
Organism: Leptonotus elevatus; assembly: GCF_054856555.1. Lineage (NCBI taxonomy): Eukaryota > Metazoa > Chordata > Actinopteri > Syngnathiformes > Syngnathidae > Leptonotus > Leptonotus elevatus. The sequence goes on along the minus strand of NC_141239.1, from coordinate 17,311,998 downwards.
GAAAGAAAGAAAGAAAGTAAATGTAAAGTAAAAAGAATCCTTTCATTTCATTCATTTCACAGCGCGCATGAATCAAGACCCATGTGAATGTTAAGCGTCAGTGGGCGACGTCAGAATGCTGATGCGTTCAAGTGCACCATGGAAAATTGCCAAGTTCCCACAGTCCTAGACTCACAACCGAAGCATGGAGGTTTTTGATCTTTTTAGTGTGCTTTTTTTTTCTTTTAACACAACCAAATCATTTAAGAACATTCTAGCTAGGCTTGAGCCTACCTAAAATAAGCCTAACGACAGCATTGGCCGAGGGACTGGATCTGGCCCGCCACATTTTATTCGGTCCACAACAGCAAATAAAGTCTACTTCATGTTTCTTGCTAAATGGATTTATTCCTTTCATTTTGGCAGAAAATCTGTATCGGATTGGCAAATCTTTCATTTGAACCGTTATTACAAGCACTTTTTCACTAAATCACTTATAGAGGAAGTCAAGAAAAAAACATATTTGTAATACACAATAATTGGATTAATATTGCTTTTGTGGAATATGAATTAAGAAGCTAAAATTCACCCGTTTTAATCCATCTCAGGTATGAATTTATATATGAATGGACTAACAATGCCGCTTTTTCGTCAGCAGAAGAAGTGGAGCCACCGGCGGCAATCTTACGTTATCACTCGCTTAACCCGTCTAACTTGAAAACATTGATTTTCCCTGTAGCATTTTCACGTTTATTTTCTGTCTCTACGGTGAAAATTCCATTGCGTATGGTGTATGGTTTTACAAGTTTGGGAGAAAGGCTACATGCCTTGTCATTGGAAAGAATGTTATTTTAAATGTTCTATTATGAATTATATCTCAATAAGATTCAGCTGTATCACATTGCTAGAACTATCAACAATGAAATGAAAGCGAAGCCCATCGGCACAAAATTTGCTGTGAAATCTAAACCTAAACTGTGTCAGGCACGATTCACTATACAGAGGTAATACACTCTGAATCGCCAATGTTACATTAACACTAAGAGTAGGGATGGGAATCGAAAACCGGTTCTTGTTGAGAACCGGCTCCCAGCGTTTCAATTCTTTGGCATTGTTTTTTGCTAATGATTCCCTTATCGGTTCCGTGTGGGACGATGACGTCACCACGCGCGCGAGTCGTGGGACATTTTCGTGTGCCCCAAGCAAGAAACATGGCGCCACGCTCGAAAGTTTGTTGACATCTTCCAAGAAAAGCTAACAACAGGCCAACTTGCATTGTTTGCAAATTGGATATTTTGTCTAAGGGAGGAAACACTAACACTATGCAAACGCATTTGCACACGCGATGACTGTCTGTCGTGTTTGTGAGCGTTCCGGAGTCCCGGTGGGATCAACACAGCAGCAACAGCCGCCAGCAATGCAAGCGTTCTCTCCTATTGAAATGTGTCTTCTGCCTAGATTTAGTCATAACTGTTTTAATTTCCTAATTTCCTCAGTAGAGCTTTGTTCTGCGGATATATCCTTGTGAGTGTTATCGCTATTTCTGCCAGGTGTAGTCATGACTGAATAACTTCCTCTATTCCTCAAATGAGCTTTGTTCTGTGTTTGAATAGTGTCCTTGAGTATTATCGCATGTCCGGTTAACTTTGTGAACTGTTTACTGGAAACTTTGTGGTACCGCCCTTCAAGATAGTATAAGAATGTTGTAAGTCCTCTGTAACTGCACACTTGTGAGAAGCTACAGCCATTGCCTGTAACTCATCTCTGCCCGGAATATTCTGTAGAAATAAAAGCTCTGAAGGAACCGTTCATCGATCTCCAGCCTGTATTTAGATAACCAACATTCTCACTACCCGAAAGAAAACGAACACGCGGAGGAAAAAGCTTATCCTTCCAACACTATCAACACCCCAGGTACTGCTAGTAACTATATCAGCGCCATTTTGCCTTTATATGAAACGTGCCGTTAGTACAGGTAACTGTTAATGTTAAAGCCCGTATCTCACTAAACGGCGCTGGCTTGCGAGGGTAAACAATGCGGCCAGCGAGTGTTTTTTTTTTCTTCAACCGGGTTCATTCGAGGTTGCAAAACGTGCAAAGATGTACAGAACGAATCATGACTACATGCAACACTCTCTACTTCCACACGACCACACTGTCTCTGCTCACGGGAGTCACACACCAGTCTACTGGCTGTGTCTGTTTTGACCGACACAGGGAGGAGGAGTTTTTGAGTGCTCAGAGTTTATCTTAGTGTTGAAATGTTACTGGAGTTGGACATTATTGTCACAAAATAATCTAGGTTATATTTTGTAAATTTCTACAGAAGATGATTTAAAAAAAATTGTAAATGTGCTTATTTTTCAAATCTTTTTTCTTTCTTTTCTGGGGACCCCATGTAGTCCTCAAACGTGGACCTTAAATCTTCACTGTTGGGTTTGTCAGGCCATGTTACTTTTAAACATGTCTCTTGTTTACAGATACAACTAAGACATATTTTTTTATGTTAATCTATGTTTATTCATCTTTTTCCCAAAAAATAATTGATAAGAGAATCAATAAAGAATCGATAAGAGAATCAATAAAGAATCGAATCGTTAAGTCTAATTTAAAACGGAATCGGAAAAATCTTATCAATTCCCATCCCTAACTAAGAGTGTTAAATCTAACACTAGAAAAGTGTTTATGTGTGTCACAGGCTAAAACGGATTGTGCCAACACAGGCACTCTGAGGCCCTAACCAATAAGGTTTCCAGCCAGCAGGTTGACTCCCGTGGGGCTCAACAGCCCAGCCGGACAACTCTCTCTCTCTCTCTCTCTCTCTCTCTCTCTCTCTCTCTCTCTCTCTCTCTCTCTCTCTCTCTCTCTCTCTCTCTCTCTCTCTCTCTCTCTCTCTCTCTCTTCATCTCTTCTTCAAAAAACGGGCTTGGCCGAATCTCCAATCCAAAGAAAGGTCTGCGCTTCTCGGGCCAACACTAAGACCATCTGTAATTACAACTTTGCAAACATTAACCAGATTGGTGCATCCAATTAGGTTAAACAACTAGTTTAAATGTGGGTCCTATGTTGGTTTGATTAGGAAATCCATCACCTCGGTTAAAACCGTTTCTCCTTTCTTGTTTTTGTTTTCTTTGATTATTTTATCATTTGAGTTCTTGTTTTATTTCCTATCACAGTAGTTAGAGTTTTGCTTCTTTTAAGTTCCAAGTAGATTTTCCCAAATAGATTAGAAAATAAACGTGCACAAAATCAAAACCTGATTCTGTACTGTGTGTGTGTGTGTGTGTGTGTGTGTGTTTGATCAATTTATAGGAATCTCTAAGCTGAACAAAGAACTCACTAAATTGTAAAAAGGGTACAGCCTTCATTTTAATGAATGATTCAACGAGGTTCTCATCTGTTGTCCTGATAAAACTCCGCAGTTTTGCTCCACAGGTTCCACTCAAAATTAATTTAAATATTGAGTCTCCTTTAATTAACGAGTCAATTGATTATGAAAGCTGAGAAATACGAGTTCCACTCCCCCTCGGTCCAGTTCCTAGGCTTTGTGGTTGAACATGGGCAGCTTCGGGCAGATCCCGCGACGATTCGTACAGTGTTGGGATGGCCACAACCTTCCACACCCAAACAATTACGATTTTTTTTTCAATTTTTTTCAATTTCATTTTGGGGGTTTGCTAACAAAGTTTGCTATCTTTTATCGTTGCTTCATCAGGAAATTTAGTGAAAGGGGGAGACCACTTACTAAGTTAACGTCTACGAAGTTCTAGTTTCGTTGGACTAAGGAGGCAGAGGAGGCGTTTGTGGAACTTAAGGGATTGTTTACATGCCCGCCGGTGTTACGCCATCCTGATCCTCTTCTTCCATTTGTTGTTGAGGTTGAGGCATCCTATTCAGGAATGGGGGCTTTGCTGTCTCAACGCTCCCCAGTCGACTAGGTGCTCCAGCCCTGCGCCTTCTACTCAAGACAACTCAGCCCGGCCGAAGTCAACTACAACGTAGAGGACAGGGAACTACTGGCCATCATATCGGCGCTACAGGAATGGAGGCATTGGTTGGAGGGAGCAAGAGAACTATTCACGGTCTATACAGACCATCGTAATCTGGAATACCTTGGAGCTGCTAAGAGAATGACTCCTCGTCAGGCCAGATGGGCTTTGCTGTTCACCCACTACGATTTCACCATTTCCTTTCGGCATGGTACGAAGAACAAGAAGCTGGATGCCTTGTTTCACCTGGCCCGGGGGGAGTTCGGACCGAACCCATCCTGTCGGCCACATTGTGGGCGCTCTCCAAGGTGACTGATGCATTGCAGGGCGTGCAAACTCCCACTGATTTCCCCGCTGGACGACTCTTTGTGCCTGTGGCCCTGAAATCCTGAAGTGGGGGCATGATTCCAAGGTGGCTTGCCACCCTGGGGTTTCTCGGACCCAGGACTCCATTGTTCAGCGTTTCTGGTGGCCTGAATTGCGCAGGGACGTGGTGGGCTATGTTGGTGCATGTGCCGCCTGCGCCTGCGGGAAAGCATCACACCAACCCCCAGCGGGACTGCTTCACCCCTTAACTGTGCTGTCCAGACCCTGGTCCCGCTGTGCTCTCAGCCTGGTGTTTTGTATCCACTTTCAGTTCCTGGTTGAGTAAGGGGGCTCAAAGTTTACGTAAGTTGTGTTACGTCGCTTTATGTTTCTCAGCTTTGTGCTGTTCCGTTTTGTAGTCATTGTTTAGTCACATTAGAGCGGTTTGTAGCCTTTGGGTGTGTAACGAATATTGCCCGTCACCCTCAATATTTTTTATTTGCCTTTTTAAACACTTTCCCCTGGGGAATGCACATGCAAGCCTCAACCCTGTGCGGTCTCAAACCAACCAGAGACAGTTCAAAAAGGAAAAACTCTTCCAGCAGGGACTGGATTTCGTTTTTACAACCCACAGGAGACACATACCTCAGCGCCTACCGAGAACTGAAAGCCTGTTTAGCAAGCTAACTAGCGATAAGGCTGCTTATCAGTCCCCAGACCATGTTTTATGGTCTGGTTTATCCACAGAAATCAGCCGAGAGCCGACCCACCTACCTTCCACTCTCTGAATCACGCAGCGCCCTGCAGAGGCGGTTCCACGACGGCTGTTAGGCACGAGCCGCTGCGCACCAGCGACCCGTTTCTGCTCCAGCCGTGCGCCCGAGACGCCTTGCAGCGCCCAAACCAACTGACTTTGGCCTCTCAACCGTGGAAGCACATCACCACCAACCAGGACTTGTCCCAGCCAAGGACCTGCCACGGCCTCTACGCCACCAACCGGAGACCTGCAGCGGCCTCTGAGTCGTGCGCCCATCACCATCAGCCAGAGACTCCAGTGCAGCATTCCAGCTGCGCATGCGCCGACCACCCAGATTGCCTCCAACTGTGTTTTCTTCAACTGAGGATCGACGCTCGCCGAGTCTCTCTCTCTCTCTCCCGTGCACCTGAACCAGTCCGTAAGCGCGCCTTCATTGCAATCTGACCATATACAATTGGTGCAGCGCTTTAATTCAAATATAAAAGGATTGACAGGTCAAAACGCTTCCATCTCTATTCCCCATCTACCTGTTTCATCTACCTTTTTTTTTTAATCTTAGTTCGTTAGGTTGCATGTTTTCTTTTTATCTTTGATTTACATTTTTATTCCGTTTTATTAATAGGTTAGGCTGTGACTGATATATGTGTGTGTTTACGAAATAAATTTGTTGTCTAGAAATTCAATTTCTGCCAAATCATTTTTGTTTTCTGAGTGGATTAGTAATTCTCATATTGAAGCAAAGAACTCCATGATTAATTTAAGTAGCAACTTCAGAATATGAATACTTGATGATAGGATTTTTATCGTTTATTTTGCTCCTATAAACAAGCAAAGTCAATGCGGTGCCCCCAGAGGTTGCTGATTAATTTACAACTCCCCTCAGTACCGTCTAAATTTCTCATTCGCTATTACGGCAACCCAAATAATCGCTACAGGTGTATTTTGGTTGTTTCATTTTTCCCTTGCCTGTTGCAAGCTCCTTTTGTGCTGTTTTCTCCTGGCCTAGTCCAGCGCTTTTTGTTGTATTGTTATGGATTCCAAATTAAACATTGTTACACTTCCTTTTGTGGTCTGCATTTTAGTGTACCTGGACATAATAGTATTTAGAGAACGTGAATTTGTGCTACATCAAATCACCCACAGCTGTTTGCTATTCACAGACATAACTGCAGACAGAGAACATTGTGGTAAATGGGCTGCATCTCTGCAAGTTATTTTCTTACTTTAAAAAAAAAAGACAAAACTAGTTTGATGGAAATTGTATGATGAATAGCAAGTTATGTGGTACCGTACCAAAAAAATCAGAATATGAATTATTCACATGTACTATAAACCCAATACATGCCTGGCTAAATAATGCCTTCTCATTTAATTCCCAGCTGTAACCCTTTAAAAAAAATCAAGATGTGTAATCTTCTTACAGTAACTATCACTGCCATCATACAGTATTATCTTATTATAAATAATGACCAGAGAATTAAACAGCATTTTTTTTCATTCGGATAATTACATTAATCATAGCAAATCCATCCCCTGGGGTGAAATGCTATCATGCCCTTAAGACTTACAAAAATAGGTGATTCGGTGAGGACCATATTTTATTTTGCAGATCAATTTTCAATGATTCCACGATGTGGGGAAAAAAATCTCATCATCTTATTACATGGAATGGGGACAGGTAGGCCTACAGTGAACATTGATTATTGACTGGTACTATATCATTTAAATAATTATTCATCGTTAATTATTAAGTCATGCGAAGAAAACACAAAGAAGCATGTAAAAAAAAAACATTTTTTTTTGACTGAACATAGTATGCTTGTGAAGAGTCAGCCAGGTAAATTTAAGGTAAATTAAAAACGCCCTGGTAAGGGTAGAGTTCAGAAAAGAAAGGTCAGGCTGCCCAAGCTATTTGGATTTAATGAAATGTTAATGACATACAGCATGTACAAGACAATAGCATATTATATTCTATACCTTGAACTCAACAGGCTTTCAATTCCATTTGAATACAGCTTGTGTTAAAATAATTAAACAACATGTTGTCAACATCAATTTGTATGATAATCGCTGGCCAATAGAAAATGAGTGAGCCTCTCAAATTCTGCTGCAATACAGAGACTGACTGTACAGTATAATTCCATAACATGGACCAAAGATTGGAGTACAAAGTTCTCCAGTAAAAAAGGTACAGTCGGTCTCATTTAAGTTCAACAATTCAATACGCATTACAGGTTACCAGAGAATTGTTTCAATTATCTACTGTAAAATTTGGTGGCATGGTGATTCAAGATTGTTGAATAAAGACACAATGTAGAGTAATATGTGTCCATATCCACAGCTTTATTATCATCACATCATACAACACGCCAAAGGGTAAAATCACACGGTTTTTGGTTGTGCGTTGAGGCTTTTAGCTTGTGGTAGTAAAATGTGGCAGAGTGTAATTTGTAATTACAACCAGCAGAGGAAAGCAGAGGAGCGCGCAGGACTCTAGATTTGGTCATTCAGCACAGTACTGATACTACATCATTGCAACAGGGTCAACTACCAGCAAGAGATGATGAATGCCTTTTTTTAAAATGTATGTTTATTTATTCACAGTGCATAGTGGTGAAGATCAAGTTTTGCAGCACCTTTAAAAAAAATCACTTCAATGCCCCAAATTGAATAAATAAATAAATCCATGAATGACAGTGGCCTTTAAAAAATGCAGCATTGAAGTGGTCCTCATCACATCCCGTCCACGCCCTCCAGGAGAGGGAGAATAACTATTTTCCAAGAACTGCTCAACGAGTTTTTTCAATTTTATATTTAAAATGAGAATGGGAGGCTTTAGCTTTCTGATGGTGGTTGCTCACAGTCCTATATTAGACTTCAAACTGATTTTTACAAAGTCTTTATAAAGGCTACTTGACCCACGACAGCCGTCATTACTGCAGTAATTCAATGCAGTAAATGTTCTTCCACTTCTCCACCTGATACAATTTTCAACTGAATTTTCTCACTGCTAATCAGGGATCACTGCCTGGCACTAATAATACTTGGCGCACATAATTTTGACATCCATTAAATGGATCAATTTATACAATCTTCTTGTAATTATTATTATTATTATAGCGAGCATTGACGAAAAAGGACCGGTGAACATTTGCAGTTGAGGATACAGACTTCTTCTCAAATTCGAACCCATGGGAATATGTTGCTTCAATGAGCGTAGGCGTTCTTGCAGCGTTAGGAAGCACGACTAGTCCAAGCAGTCACGCTCAGGTTGTCCACACCTGCTGAGCCACCCGAATTCAATTTCAGAGCACAGCAGACCCGTGCGAGCAGATAAGAGAGGATCACAAGGTCAAGCAATTTTGTATCCCCGTGATGCTTTTGTGCTGAGGTTTGGGGAGAATTTGTAAAAGCACGATTAAAGTTCCTGGAGGACTGCTGGGTGATATGATGGATTTGCACAACGGGAGGAAAAAAAAAGAAAAGAAAGAAAAAGGTTTGCTTTTCTCGTCTGACTATTCAGCTCATGGCTCCTGTGCGATACCTCATCCTGTTCAACAACTCTTTTATTAATACATACCCTCAGCAATAATGTGATGTTTCTCATTTATATGCAAATGATGTGAAGGTGAAGCAGAGGGAATATGATTTTGAACAGGAAAAGGACCCTTGTTCATTTTTCATTAACTAAACTACAAATGATTGCTCTTTCTTTGCACAATTAGGTAATACTTGAGTGCAGATGTAAGTGCACGCCACAGTATTTACAAGGTCAGGGGCTTCCAGCGTGAGCCAAAAAGGACGTCTTTCGAATGTAGGCCACAGCATAATCACTTATTTTAATGGAGATGAGCTCAACGACAACTAATCCCCATGGCAACCTCAACATATATGGGGACATGCGTGCATTTCACATTACAGTCAAGTCGTTTTTTCCTCTCCAACTACATTGTAGCCTCTATTTCATACAGAACCCAAAATGTTTAAGTTGGGTCAAATATGAATCGTTTTGTTACGAGTCAATGTTTTGCTCCAATTTTCTGATCATCATTGTCTCTCTATCTAGGAACTAGGTATGTTGGATAGCATTTTATAGTACAAGTACTCAATGCCAATGCCAATTAATACCGATAACACTAGTACTTTTGAAACATAACCCCCCCCCCCAAAAAAAATCAATGACAGATAATTTATAAAGACCTATCTATCCCCAAATGACATTTCCCCTTAAAATTGCATGAAAATAATGGCAATTTTCTATTCTTCTAATTTCAAATGTCTAGTTCCAACAGTTGTGCTTGAAAGTTTGCATGCCCTTGGGGTATATCATAGTTGAATCAACCATTCACACACAGCCCTTCCATATGAGCAACTTTGTACAGATTTTTCCCATGTTTATTTATTATTTGCACATAGAAAACAAAACAACATAACATAATCAGAAATCCATCCATCCATCCATTTTCTGTACCGCTTGTCCTCACAAGGGTCGCGGGGATAATCAGAAATATTGGATGAAATTGAATAAAGTGCAGGTGAGATAAAAAAAAATTGATTTCACCTCATTATACATCTTCATGTTCAATTAATATACATATTCATATTCAGTATACAAAAAAATAAAATACAAAATAAAAATAGCCTTAGTACATTGAGGACATAGAAGAAAAAAAACATTGTAGGAATATAAAAATAAATATATATAATATCTGTGGTTGAGAATAAGATTTAGTGACTTTGACTTTTCAAATATGTTTTAAGCTTGGTTTTAAAATTATTTAGTGAGGTTGACTGAGCTGATATTTGGATATATTTGTAAATAAAAATAAATTAATTATTTATTGACCCTAATAATAATAATAATAATAATGTATTAGATTTATATAGCGCTTTTCTGGACACTCAAAGACACTTGACAATGGATACATTATTTATGCACTAACACATTCCCACTCTGGTAGCGGTAAGCTACTTAAGTAGCCACAGCTGCCCTGGGGCAAGCTGACGGAAGCGTGGTTGACAGTGTGCGCCTACGGCCCCTCCGACCACCACCAAACATTCGCACCTTTCAGACACCAGTGTGAGTGGCACATATGAGGCATGTGTGTTGCTCAAGGCAAAGTGTCTTGCTCAAGGACACAACGACACATAGAGCTGGGATCCAACAGCCAACATTCCGATTACTGGACGACCGTCTCTACGCCCTGAGCAAGGTTATTAAAGTTTTGGAATTTTTCATTTGAGTTAGTTTTTATTTTGTTTTGAGTTTTGGTTTTTAAATTTTGTTAGTTTTTATTAGTTTTAGTTATTTCATAAATGCTTAGTTTTAGTTTAGTTTAAGTTAGTTTCAACATTAGTTTTAGTTTAAAAAAAAGTGTATCACTTGTACGCAATATTTAAAAAAACACCATGGGAGCAACGTCATCTGAAGGTGCTTTTCTATTGGCTGCTGCTAGATGACGTCACTTTTGTATTCCGGTTAATATCAAAATAATCTACTTAAAATCACATTTAAAATCATCCCTAAAGGCTAATGCATTAAATTAATTACCAAAAGACTAAAACGAAGGACATTTGTGCTATAATTATAGTTAGTTTTAGTTAGTTTTGTAAACATGAAATGTATTTTCAGTTAGTTAAAAAAATCTTTTTTTCATTTTTATTTTATCTCGTTAACGAAATCGTTTTTGGAATTTTAGTTTTAGTTTTTTTGTTAGTTTTAGTTAACTAAAATAACCTTGACCCTGAGCCACGGCCGCCACAATATGCTGTAGAATAATCTCTAATAGACAGTTAAAACAATTAATAAAATAAAAAATATATTTAAAAATTAAATTTTACAACGATATGTTTCAGATTTTTATTTTATTTTACTGCTGCAAGAGTTAAATGAGTGCATTTTTTTTTTTTTACCACCATCCTCATTTATTTGTTTATTTCTTTTTACACAAGTATTTGTCATTCTATTTGCAGGTCTTTTATTTTGGATCTCGTTAGACTATGCAATTGTATCTAATTTTATGACTAGTGAGTAGTTTAGGGGTAATTAAATTAATTAAAGTTAACAGCACTTAAATCACAAGAGGGGTTTCCCCCCCCCAAAACATATATAATTCTATTCTATTCTATTCTATTCTATTCTATTCTATTCTAGTCACCGCCCCTTGTGGTGTCGTCATGCCGGACAGCCAATGAGATTGGAGAGGATGATGTGAGGGGGCGTCATGGAGGGAGGGGTCGGTGTGGATGGTGGAGGTGGTGATTGTGGTGGCGTTGGGGGTTTTTACAACGGCCGCGACATCCTCGCTACGAAGCGAGCATTTTTTTTGTTGGTACGGGCTTTGTCTAGTGCGCGTGAATGAGCCGCATCGCCTCCTCTGGAAATGTGGACGGACGTGAGGATATTGTTACTTTTTTACATGGCACTGCCGAGGATTCTCACCTCAGAAGGTCAGTGCGTGGGAAATGAAAGGATAAGACGTGAGACGGTGGCGCGCGCGCGTGTGTGTGAGTGGATGCTGTGAATGAACGTGAGCGCATGAGGATGCTAGTTAGCGTCTGTCATGTGTTTGCTGGCTGCCATGCTAAAGGAATCTTTGTTCCGGCCAATTTATTATATTTGCAATCCCGATTTGTTTACACACTATACTCTTACCACGTACAAAAGTCCATTTATGAAAAAAACATACCCCGCGCTCGCCTCGGCTAATTGACCTCAATGCATGATGCATATTAATTAGGCATTCATTTGCAAATGACAGTTGGGGCAGCAGACATATTCGTTTGTTATTCACCCATCTGGATGCTGATTCCCCTCTTGTTGTGTCCCCAAGTGACGGAGGAGTGTGAGGATGGACAGTTTCAGTGTAACAACAAAAGGTGTATACCCACTCTGTGGAGGTGTGACGATGACGACGATTGCTCGGACAACAGCGATGAAGAAAATTGTCGTAAGTAGTCACGTCACACGTGTTACAGTTTTGTTGAAATGAAAATATGTCAACGTAAGTCCCTGTGGCAGGAATATAGCATGGAAGCACAACTTGACCTACACTCACCTGTCAGAACATTAGATACGCATGCATACAATACTGCATACAATACACGAGCTGTACCTAAAAAAAATAAAATAAAAAAATCTTCCTTCTCATTGTCTTCACTGTATTATGTTTTATTTGAAACAAAAAACATTATAGCTGGCAAAATGCGATTCCCACCCGTAACCATAACACACATGAGCTACTATTATTATGTCTCCCTTCTTTAATGCACCGACATGATACTGCTGACTCTGCTTTGGATGACATGTGACTTATTGCATATGTTGTGCCATGAATCGAAACCTGCAAATTATTATCTTTGTAAAGACTGGATTTTTATTTTTGATACAGCTCTTGTATTGGATTTCATTAGCTAGCATGGGGAACAACATTTTTGCTTCTGGAACATGTGCAACCTGTTACCCTGGAGCCCAATAATTAGCCTTAGGAGGTACATTAATTTAGATGGTACACTATTAGAGGAACATAATTTGACTACTAATTTCAGTTAGTGTGCAAGGTGTGTGAGGAACCTGGACTGCTATCACAACAGATACTCAAACTCAAACTTCAAACTATGAGTTTTCTCCTTTAATTATGGTCTTTGCTTTCGTTAAGAGATAAAGAACATTGCCACGCTGGAGCAACCTTCCAACTCACCAGACCTGGCTTTGTTTAAATTTTTTTCCTCATTCCCAAGTTCAAGAAGGTCATCAAGGTGACCCAATTTGAAAACAGAACTGTGGCGGATCCTGTCAGAACCCTTTTGAAAGTGCATGAACGTGTGTCAGACAACGGCAGGAAAGTGTGCCAGACGCCAGAGGGATTACTTCCAGAGGATGTAGTTTGTACATTTTTTTGTTTTAAAATCACACCAGTCCTGGAACTTTTCTGACATACTTCCTATGTCTTTGAAAGGTGCTTTCACTTTTGCACAAAAGAAGCTTAAATAACACACTCAAAATGTGGTGCAAGCTTGTATGTGTCATCTACTTGAACAAAATGGAATTTCAGTTTGCTTTCTGACGACGTGCCAGTGGCCTATATTTCTGAAGAAGCAGTGAAATAGTGCCAAAGCTGAATCCAAGCTGTTTTTGCGTACAGCTTTGTTCTTTTGTGTCTGGGTTAATTATGGCTCAGGAGGAAATCTTGCACCTCCTCACATGCAAACATGCATGCGCACGTTTTTCTACCCATGTGCCCGTTTGCCTCAAGCTCTACACTCAATCGTGCCGCTTGGCCTGATCTGCGTGGCCATGTTGGTCTTTTTTTTAACGTAACATTTTCACCATAAAAAGTACCACCAGAGTTTTTGTACGTTTTGCTTGCTTACAGCGAACATAACAGCATGTTGTTTTACATCGCTTTTCCTTTTCAAGTGTAGCGTGACATCCAACACAGGGCCATAGAAGACTCCATTGAGCTGCCCCTCTTTTCCAACCGTGTGCACACAAACACCATTTTCACTCTGTTACTAGCGCCATGGGTGTTTCTGCTTGAAGAAATTCTATATCCACACAGCTTATACAGAACGTAATGCGTGACATTTGGCATGACACTTCCATCATACACTACTTGTCAAACTTAAGAGAACATAACACCGACCCAAAAGCAGAAAAGTCCAAAATGCTTGTTTAAAGTGTGTCTCTGTAGTGTCATTTTGAGGTGTAGATGGGGAAATGGAGCATATATTGTGAAGTTTGATTAAAAACAACAACCGACTCCAGCCTTGCTCCCAAAGGGGAGCATAGTAGGAGCCTGGAAAACCCCCCACACATAAACAGCACATACAGACATTTCCAATCGATCTCAGGACTTGTACATGTAGGAGAGGATGGATTGGGGGTGCGAGAGGGACGTGAGGGAACTAGGCTGGAGAACGAGCAGCTCAGCCCAAGCGAGCGCTCCAGCTCAGATGACGTCACGGGGTTCTTTGAACATGTTTAGGTGGTCTCAGGTAGGGATGCACCAAAATTAAAATGGTCGGCCGAAACCGAAAACCGAAAATAAAAAAACGAAATTGCGAAAAAAAATGATGCCAATTTTGACTATCATTGCATTTATTATAATTAATTAAAATGATAATATTATTATAAAATATAAATTTAGCACTGGCATTTTAACCAAGCACAATATAAATTAAAACATGTTCGCAGACATGCTGGCTAATGGTACATTAAACACCAAACGAGGGTTGAGCATTTTCAATGTAGTTCGCACACGCGGGGACGGAAGCGTGCGGCGGGACAAGGTGCGGCGCACTTAAAATCGGCACATTCACATTATCACCAATGTTAAAAAACACATAAATACATTTGTTCGCACCAGCTAATCGTCTTCGGGAACGGACTGCAAAGTCACACACAGCGTCCTGTACAGGTGTGTCGCCATCCGGAGATAGCGCTAAGTGTTTCAGTGTTTAAAACTCTTGATAGCAAAAGTGCTAGCATTAGCTAAAGTACTTAGCACGTCCACCGGGATGCCGGTGAAAAAGTGGAAGCGATCGAGGAGCTCTTATAAAAAAAAAAGGGGAAGACGCTGTGGGAGAAAGAGTTGCTCACCTGTACTGCAATACACGGCAGTTGTGCCTTTTTTCAACCCGCTTAAATGTTGTACACCAAGCGACGCCCCTCTTCTCCGGTGTGCGCAATGACCCCGTGAGCTGCTGGGACCGACCGGTGCAAACTCACATGATGAAAAGCCAACGTGAAGAAAAGGCGGACACTCACCCCCGCGTTCGCTGTTTAATTCAAACAGACGCTTGCTTGCAGCGTTTTTTTCTGCTTGCGTCACCGCAATCTATTTTTGCCATATTCTTTCGGCTTAAATTTTATTTCGGCCAAATACCGAAAATGGCAAAAATAGCCACTTTCGGACGAAAATTTTTTCGGTGGCCGAATATTCGGTGCATCACTAGTCTCAGGTAACGTTAACAACACCTACAGTATGTCATCACCTTTAAGTGGATACTTTACTAACTTTGCAATTTTCAGCAGAAAAAGTTAATATTTGGTCTATCATGAATTTAATAACGTTATTATTATGTACAATTAACACCTTTAAAAAGGCATTTGCCACTTGCTGTCGACTGAAAATGACATCACATGTTGAGAGCTTACCTAATGTTTGCAAGTTGAGCTGTGATTGGTTGCTACCTCTTTCCTCAACACAGGTATTGTCATCTTCAGTCGACAGCAAGTGGCAAAATGTGTTTTTAAAGCTATTGTCAAAATAATGAAGTCATTGCATCATTCTTCTTACTGTTGAAAATGGCCCAATGAGTTAAGTAATGTTAATGTTGCTAGTTACATTGAAGTGCTCTCTGTATTTCCTCAAGTCTATTGCAAAACATTCGAGGCTCTGTTTCAATGTTCCTTTCACATTTCAAATGAAATTGCGGATGAGTATTTTTGTTGCTGTGTGTGTATTCTGTCTATAAAAACACCGTTTGACTCCTGTGTAGAGATCCAAGTTATTTTACCCCCCAAATTTTACTATAATATGTTGGATGCAGCCACATTCATCTAAACACCGTATTGTGATAAATATTGTGTTTGTGGAATATGAGTTAAGCAGCAAAATCCACCCGTTTTTTTCCCATCTCAGGTGGCAGCCATTTTGCCACTTGCTGTCGACTCAAATTGACATCACAGTTGCTCCGGACTCAGGTAACAACCAATCACTGCTCCGCTTGCAAACGTTACATGAAAAGTGAGGTGTGATTGGTCATTACCCGAGCCCTGAACAACTGTGATGTCTTCTTCAGTCGATGGCAAGCAACAAAATGGCCGCCCCCTGAGATGAATAAAAATAGGTGGATTTTGCTACTTGCTTCATATTCCAAACACAATAGAGGTAGTCCTGAACTTACGAACACAATGTGTTCTAAGAGGTTGTTTGTAATTGTAAATCGAATTACAATAAAAAATTAAATGTTAAAATAATATAAATGTATAACAATTTTTTAACATGAAACAAATTATATGCAGTATATACTTTCTATACAGTAAATAAAATATAATTAAAAAAATAAATAATAAAAAAATATAATAAACTACATCATCCATCCATCCATTATTTGAACCATTTTTCCTCACGATAATTTTGATTACATTTTTACACAGTACAATGCAACAAAATGAAATAAATATGCTTACTGTACATAGTTATTGACTTGAGTCCATGTGAGGCTGCTCAAGTGGAAGGCATTGTTGGTGTAAAGTTCCCAGCAAAGTATGTTTTCCAACTGTCCGTGAAGTGTACATGAATGTGATTGGCGCCTATGATGAGTCAAGATGGCGTCCGCTGAGTCAAATTCAAGAGATATTGTATGTTTCGCTACTAGGCCGATAAAGAAAACGACTGAGAGTTGTGTAGGCTTTCCTCTGTGCCCATCCTCATCATGGCTCCACATGAGTACACAGATAAGGCAAGTGGTCCTGGGTGGACTCATAGCTGTCTGTCACAGCGTCCTTTTGCCGAGGCTGTTTGCTTATCTGACAGGTTTGGCAACTCGGTAAATGTGTTAGTATTCTCGCGTGGTTGCTGCCCGTGCATCCACTCAGTGTGAATCTGCGCAACATATTCTGTGCAGGGTAAAGGTGTAAGTACGCGCCAGGGAATCTGGCTTGTAAACACCGAGAAAATACATACTTGGTTTGTCTATGAAGTGATTTTTGTTTTTCATAAGGTTTCTGAATATCTAACATGGTCCACATTTGGACAACGATGGATACAGTCTACACAGCTTCCCAATATCCTATCCTTATGAATCAAAAGCACCGTCTATCCCCCCACCATGTTGTCATCTCCCCATGCCCCACTAAACCACCCCCATACTGCACTCATATCTCTCCATCCACCGCACCATCCCCCAATCATTCCCACTGAAATTCCCCACTGACCTTCCACTCTCTGTATGCACCCAAACATTCATAATCACACTCTCAATCGTGCATGTACACCGGTACGGACCAGTTGCATGCATAGATAAACAAACAAATAAAATACAATTGTGAAACAATGGATGTCAGTGCACTGCTAAATCGCGCTCAAGATTACAAAGCAGAATCTCCGTAATCCCAAATGTGCATTTGTCAGTGTCATTTGTGAGGGATTAGATTTCAAAGCTGAGCCGTTTTTTGACTTTGCGTGGAGTCGATGGCATCGTAGGTGGCAAAACAAAATTTGTCCGCATCAAGTTTATTAAGTCGAATATTCACCATTTCTGACATGGAGCTCGAGTTGCCCTGATTATAGAAGTATTTCACGGTCTACCGTGTCCTTTTCCTCTCATCCTTAGATGTGATAACGATCTGCTTCATTGGTCGTCATGAATTTAACATCTGCAACTGCAGGGGGGCAGAGTCAGCGAAAATCTCCCGTCGCCTTTTTTCTTTCCTGTTTTGCACATCCGCATTAGGGCCAAAGCCGTGTTTGAAACCGCAATCTTTCCTCCTCCTGCTTGTGGTTGTCTTCATTTCGATATAACAATAGCGTTTTTAAGTTTGTCTGCCTCAATGTTAGGAGATCTGTATTCAAATCTCTGTTGTGGGTTCACATTATGTGCATGATGATCGTGCGCTTCCCCAAATCCAGATGGGATACACGTCATGCACTTATTACCCGCGCCTCTAAAGCCCATATCTTGACGCTGAGCGGTGAAGGCTTGTGAGGGTGTGCGCATATAGCGGATGTTATTTTTTTTGTCAGGGTTTGCTCAAGGTCACAAAGCATTGCAAAGACATTCGCCAGATGTTCGCCAACAGTTCTAATAGCTGCAAACAGTTTTTCTTGACGCCAAGAAATTTGTTTGAAAAAAAACCCCATTAAAACTGTTGCTGAATGTCTAGCGACATCTTTGTGACGGGTCCACAAAATAAGACGTTACATGTTTTATTCATGAAGTTTATCTCCATTTACTTAAGATTTTTCCCCCCTTCATGCATTTCAATTAACAACAATTATCCCTGGGGTAATCGACTACGAAGCAGTGATCAGTGATTTGTTTTGTTAATTTCTGATCGGTGTTCGTCAGAAAAATCCTGATCGTGTCAAAACCTACCTTGAATGAACCCTGACGGAGAAACAACATTTGCTACGATACTACGTATTACAACAACATCCTCGTAATCCTCAGTGAGATACGAGCCTAATGAGTACAAAAAATAGGCTTTACACAATCGGGATTTTGGAATCCATTGCTGATCAGTGAGTTAAAAAACAACGGATCACCGATCCGTTCAGAAGATGGAGTGGCAGTGAGTACAGGGACTGGCCTGGCCCACAAATAGCCAATATTTGTGTATAAATGATGCCTATTAAAATGCATTGTGTAAAATGTTAAATTAAATTAAACCCTAAAAATTATCCCAAAAATTGCTAGTAAATATTCAATACACGAAAAATGGGCCGGAAATAAATAAATAAAACAATATGAAAAGAATCCAACTATATTCAGTAAATATGCTGTGAAACTTTTGATTATTAACTATGGCAACACAGAATGTCCCTGGAGGGAATAAGATCCTGTTTGCTGTAATGTTTTATTTTGCGGATCCGACCATACACGTCGTCGAGCAATCGGCAAATTATATACATCACCAATTTTGCCTAAATAAGCAAAATATCGCCAATCCGATCCAGCCGATCAGATCTAACTGTTAAGTCTAACAA
This sequence comes from Leptonotus elevatus, assembly GCF_054856555.1. Lineage (NCBI taxonomy): Eukaryota > Metazoa > Chordata > Actinopteri > Syngnathiformes > Syngnathidae > Leptonotus > Leptonotus elevatus. The sequence continues at coordinate 17,293,252 of NC_141239.1, read as the reverse complement.
AAAGTATAGAAAATGGATGGAAACGACTTCAAGTACTGACATGAGAAGTTGCAAAATGGACGGTCTTTTGGGATATGCCTTTTCATTCACTCAGCCACTTTGCAGTGTCTACTGATTGGCTAATCTGAGATTTCTTATATTACTCTGCAATACTTCAAACTCAGTAGCGTCAATTTAGAAATCCTGCAATATCATCAATACCTCCTTTTTGAAATCCTTCAGGTGCTCCATGGGCAGAGATTCAAAATAGATTGAAATAATAGTTAAATGTGCCCTTACTTATTTAACGATGTGTTTATGTGGACTAGCAAGCAAGGGAGTGATATTTTCACCAATACGTAGTGTCTAACCTTTAGCAAACAAACTGCAGCAACAGTTTCCCGCTTATCTCAGTGTGGCTGTCAGTGTGGCTACTCGCGTTTCATGCAGCTGAACCGTCATCCTTCCAAGGATGCTGTGGCTCTTTTAAAGAGCATTTACTGGCATCTGCTGTGTCACTCCATTTCCTCCTCTGCTGGTCCAACGTCAACAAGTGAAGTGGAGACAGTTGTGTTTGTTTACTTGGTGAGCCCCACTGGGCCACTGCGCTGGATGGGGATCTCCTTGCAGCATGCCCAAAGTGATCATTAGGAAGCCTGCAACTCCGATTGAGCTATTAACTCAGATTAGTGCATGTCGTTTTAGCAAGGATGCCGAGTGAGAGAGGAGGAGAAGAGCGGAATTAATGGGTGGTTATAAACATTACTCAGCCTCAACCTTTTGCCTTCACTCCCCTCTCCAATGCATTTTAGCCTCATTAATGCCCCAAAAGGGGGCATTCTTGCTTCATTAGTTCTCCCAAATAGAGGATTTTCCAGGGGACACGATTTGCATTCCTTGCATTGTCTGCCGAACGCATCAGTATGATGTGACGTATGTACGTGGGGAGTGCACATACGTGAATGTGCGCACTACATTCTGCACAATGCCCGAGAGCGTATGGGGAAAATCCAACTGGCTGATGAGCCTTAAATACTTTGAAGAAGTCAGTTAATAAAACACAGTTAGGCCGTTTATCAATGACTTTCTTTCTTCACTGCTGGCTTCTCACGCCATCACAACTGCATACGAAAGGAGTTTAGCCACTTGGACTTCGGATAGAAGACGTCACGTTAGCTTAGTGCTAGCTCGCTGGTACGACAATACAGATGGATTTGCTGGGCCACTATAGAATATTTTTAAAATCGATTATCATATCGATTATTCCATCGAGTAATCGACTAATCGTAGTAGTCATAATTTATGATCTTCTTTTCATATGCATTATTAAACGCCAACAAAATTAGCCTATGCTAAACGGTTAGCCAACCTATGGCAGAGTGCTTCTGCATTTTGAGCAAATGCTTTATGACGCAAATCCTCGCAAAAATACACAGAATGTGAGGGACCGTCTGTAGTTAGTCACCAAGTTCGACGGACTTAAACCTGCTTCCGTGTATTTTTACGAGGCTTTGCGGCATTTGGCACTCGTTGAAAGGTGACGATTAATGGAAGTGGCTGCGTCAATGTTACCTACATCAAATACCTACATTATGCGTCCTCAAATAAGTGAGGAAATGCACAATAAGTAACCGATTCAAGTTCATTATGTGCTCGTTGTTAATGTGAACACAAATAACGAGTGTGAGTCTGAGCTCTACTAGTGGCACATTATTGTAGCATTCTGAAATGAAGGACAAGCTACTTGTAAGGCTAAAGTAAAATGTTTTTGTTCTGTTGGCAGATAATTTTGCTTATTTGAAGTAATACTTTTCTTATTTTACTACTGTCCTTTTTGCAGGAGTCCCAGTGAAGTCATTTTACACAATAGTAATGCTTCAATCACTGCATTTAACAAAACCCATTGTACCACATTTTTAGCCTCTTTTTTGAACAATACCTCACAACATAGCTCTCATTTTAATATACATTATATCAAAAAAGGCGAGCTTGCACTGTGACTATATACCCGTCACAGTGGCAATGACGTTTTATTAAGTAATGCAGTTTTTCTACTGCACAGCCACTGTCACATACTGCAAATCCAAGTTTCACTGCACCGTGTCATAAATACGACTGGCAGCAATAATATACAATGTAGGGTCCCATCAGCCACAGGAGGAGATCAAGTAGAAGTCAGCGCGACAGTTAAACCAAATGTAAAGCAAACACATCAGTCAGTTGATATGAATCATCCATTCATTTATCCATTTGCTTTAGTGCTTGTCCTCATTAGGGTCACGGGTGGGTTGGAGTATGTCCCAGTGGCGAGTACACCCTGGATTGGTTGCCAAACAAGCACTGACACTGTCAATAGGCTGTCGCTATCGAATATTTTTTACAATCGATTAATCAGATAATTACATTTTGCATTAAAGTGCATTACAAAATCCTTTTTGCCCATTACTGTTTATCAGGGTCGGATAAAAAAAAAGAAAAGGCAACGGTAGGCTTGGGGCCCTTTCGAATGAGAAGACAGATACATATATTTTAAATAAAGATGTTCAATACCGCTCTTTTTTTCATACCGATACTCAACTGTTGAGTAGTCACAGATACTCATACAGATAGCACTAGTACATAAAAATTCCCTTTTCAAAAAAAGACATATTATTTTAAAGGCAGACCTATACACCCAAATATAGTATTTTTCCTTAAAATTGCATGACATAATTTTGTAACCCTCACAGCACATCCCTGTCTCGTTCTGAAACAAACACACACAACGCAGTATAAGGCTTCTTATTCAGTGGCATACTTAAGTGCTAATGTAGAAATTTCCGCTGTATCTCTGAGGCAAATACTGCACTCCCTACTCCACTATTGTACAGTGCTCAGCATAAATGAATACACCTCCTTTGAAAAATAACACTTTAAACAATATGTCCATGAACACAAAAACAATTTCCAAAATGATGACACAACTACATTTATGTAACATCTGTTTGACTTATGGAATTAAGGTGAATAATATTAATTAGAGAACAACATTTTCAGTTTTACTCAAATAAGGGTGTTGCAAAAATGAGTACACCTCACAGAACGTCTCAAAGTCCAGTCTCATGATTCATTACACAGGTGTCAAGCAAACAGTTGATTATCAATCACTTTCCCATTTGTTTTTGTATTCATTGAGATATTGTTTCAAATGTTACTTTTCAAAGGGGGTGTACTCTTTTACACCGAGCACTACACTATGCAGTACATTATGTTGCCGGTTACATATTTCAAACCCTTCCTGCTCAGCGAAAACCATATACCCCCAAAATAAGGATTTAATGCGTAAAGTGACTTCTTAAGACAAAACTCTGGGCCACTTTGGAAAATGCATCATGACAAGCCTAAAAACAGGCTGGCTGCAACTCACAGGAGAAACAAAAACAAGCGATGCTACAAATATATCAACATTGTTTAAAATGTCCAACAGCACATGAAATCATTTAAAATGAGCTTAAAAATGTCACGTAGCCATGGTAGTGACCTAAATGTTCTAAAAATCATGCGAGTGGTAAGCTGCAACGATAACGAGCACTCACAAGTTCAATGAGATGAAGAAATACTTATTAATACAGGTGAAATGTCACCAGATGTACAGTTACTCACTACTTTTGCGTTCCCAACAGGCATCGATCTTGTTGTTGCATAGATGCAGTGAAAAGACCGTATTTGTCATTTTTGGTAACTTGGCAATAAACTTTTTGCTTCCTTTTTCTTTTCAACCCCACTGGAATAACTTTGTTTCATTTTTTACGTTCTCCTTCCTTCTCAGTGTTGCTCACTTCTCTTTTTTTCCCCCAATTTTCGTGATTTTTTTTCCCCGCCGCCCCTCCCCTGCGACATTGTGGAAAATGCGCTGATATGAACTTATGGTAAACGTTAGCGGGCAGATGAGTTTCCCCTGACCTCTCACGCTTTGAGGAGGTTACATTATGATCAAAGTTCAGCTGCTAAGCTCAGCCTGGAGATGGATACTGGTTAGCTGCCGGACAATTGCATGCACACATCAACGCAGAGCGCACACACATTTCCAGCGGACTAAAAACACATTCATTGAAATACTTGATGTACATGGACAAGCATAACAGAATGAGAGCATTTTGATTGGTCCGTACAGAAAACGCTGAAGCCCCTTGCAAATAGGTCGACAAGGCTATATCAAAGAAAGCCCTTTAAAGATGTTGCGGGTCAGGATGGGTGCAGGGAGGAGGGGCGCTGCAGTCATTGATTTCAGAGTGTTTTTGTAGAGTAGATGGACATTTAATAATAATGATAATAAGAAAAAAATAGTATGTCCAAAAGGTCATCTTTGAGGTTGGGTTTTAATCTGCCACGTACCACCGGGTGCTATTGTCTGCGTACAGAACAGAACAGAAGATAGCTCATGTTCCCCAGAGATTTCGTCAGAACAATCACCATGGCAACAAGGTCACAATCTGAGCATGAAAACAAGACCAAGGAAATCAGAATTTAAACAGCTGCTGTAAATGACGACGTGCTTTACTAACGTCGCTTTTCTGACTTGCAGCAGTCTGAATGCTAGCAACAAAAGCAAACCCGATCATGAAAATAGGATTGCTGTTGATTTGACAATGATTGTGCTCGACTATATTCTGCAAAATGTTTATTTTTCCTCCAAATTTCAAGACTGCAGTTGGTAATTACGAATGCGCAAGTTGAAACAGCAGCAGTCCCAGAAACGGGTTTGGATCATGTTGTGCGTGAACATCCCCTATTGTAAAGAATTTCTTTATATCTTGACATTAATGTGCCAGCCTGCGAGTGTGATTCAAAGGAAGGCTGCCAGCCCCCACTGCAACAAATTCAAGTTGTGAAAAAGATTTACACGTACCCTTCAAAAGAACGACCAACATCCTAAAACCACAGAAATGATGCCGTCAAAAGAAGCCAATGTCGTCACTCAATTTTTGAAGTACATTTTGTTTGCGCAGCCATATTCAGAAAAAGCATGTGGCTGAAATATTACTCAGCCCAACAAAGCCGGAAGTGACTTAAAAAAACAACAACTCATGAATCGCTTCACTTGATCTCCCTTTGGATGAAATGAGGCCAGCCGTAACGTCGCATAAAATGTACCGTGTTTTACGTGGAACCATCTGAGCCGAGCATGCAAGCAAGAAACTGCGTAGAAGTTTCTGCTTAGTCAACTTCAACATTTTTGGAGCTAAAATTAATTTGCACAAAACAAATGAAATTTAGTCCTTCTAAGATTTCTAAACTTTCTAAATTACTTAATGGTGTCTGAAAATATTTCACTTTTCTGTTGGTGCCCCCCCCCCCAGCTTTTTTTTTTAAAATGTCAAATTACCATGAAAATAGACTGTATAAAAAAATTGACTTGAGTGTTTGAGAGATCTTATTTTTTGTAATATGAGATCTTAAATCTATCCAGTCATAAAAAAATACAACAAGCTCTCACCTCCCTCTTAAATTCTTTTACTCTCTCTTAATGTAAATGACACCTGATGGTTTTGCCAAATAGAACTAAACAGTACATCGAAAACTAAAAGTATTTTAGCAGTTGGTGACAATTGATGACCCAATAAAAACTGACCCAGGGACCCCGTTGGGTTGCAAGTGCAACCCTATCTTTGAGAAAGGCTGAGCTTTGACGAGAATATAGCTAATGTCCAATAATACACGGTATATACAGTCATCTCCAAAAGTATTGGAACAGCAAGGTCAATTTCTTTGTTTTTGCTGTATACTGAAGACATTTGGGTTCAAAAGCTGAATATGAGACAAAAGTTCAGAATTTTTTGCACCACGATATTTACATCTAGATGTGTTGAACAACAGCATCTTTTGTTTGAAGTCACTTTTCAAGTGGACAAAAAGTATTGGAACGTGACTGATGGGTGTTTCTGGTTGCCTGTTAGATTGATTGCTTAAACATTAGATAGATTGGATGAGATGGTCGAATACCAAAGGACATCCTGTATGGTGAATTGGCCACGGGTCATCGACCTGTGGGACGGCCTGCGCCCTGCCCTATGCTAAAAAGACGTATGCAAGCCTGACCTGAAGGCAGGTGCCATTGATCCATCACATCTGGAAGAAGTGGCCATATCCATAGTAAAGGCAGGCGTCATGCAAGCTGAGGAGATGAGAGAGATCAAATGGGAAGAACAAAGAGCTCGTAGACAATCCAGGCCGAAACTGGTATCCAAAAGTATACAGGGAATTGACTTCATCTGCACCAAACGCAAAAGAATTTGCCACTCATGCATTGGACTATATAGCCATAGCAGGAAATGCAAAAAAAAAACACAGGCTAAGATGGCGCAAACTCCATTGTTTTACGAGACAGAAGGCTATCAAGGAGATAGATTAGAGGGCTTGTTCTTGGCTTTGGGTTTAACCTGTGACAACTGAATTTGTTGTTAAGCCAGAGACCACGGCTCACTTGAAAAGTAAGTGGCTTCAAAAGGTGGTCTGTCCTGAGATGTTTTAAAGCATTTAGGTGTAAATACCATGAAATAAAAGCTGGAATTCTCAACTTTTGTGTCATATTTTGAGCTGAAACCCAAAATGTCTAACCTGGCAATAGCCAGATTGATCATTGTGATTCACTCAAGAGAGTTCTCCACAATAACAATCTGGGCCTGCTGCACGGTGATTTGCTCAGGAAAGGCGGGACATTCCGTACAATACTTCGAGCTGATTGGACAATGCGGCATCTTCTTCACGTTTGTTTTTGACCAATCACGGCATTGGATGAAAACGTCGTCTTCGGTCTTGTCTTAGGGAAAAAAAGCACGAACATCTTCACCAGATAAAAATGCACGAAGCGCCGCTGTTCAACTTTCAACAAGGAAACGGTGAGTGATTCTGCAAGAATATAATTCATTGCAGCGTCCATTCGTCCATGCTAGATTAGTTTGTTTCCCACAATGTCGGCGAACTCGGCGCTTCCTGGTTTCGTCACAGCTGCATATCCCGCCCCCAAACACAATGTCACTCTGTGATTGGTCCGAACCACAAGTGAATCAGATCGGTGGAAATCAACGGGCACCAGATGTATTCTCCGGAGTTTGTGAACTCACAAATACCGCGAGAATTCAGTTTGCAGAGCAAGGTTACAAAATGTCTTGAGTCTACAACAAAAACAAAGGACTAGGGCTGGGTGATGCTCTAAAAAGTATATCACGATATTTCAAAGAAATTTGCGGTGACGGTATTTTGGACAATATTGGTAATAATTACTGAACAATAGATTTGTGATTGGTGCTTCGGAATATCACTTTTATTGCAGCACAATATTTAAGCCACCTTTTTTCACAATTGAAATGTAAACAAAGTGCAAATATAGCAACCATAATGGAATAAAATGGAAATAAAAACAGGTCAGGTAGTGTTTAACCGGCAACCCTTCTGCGAGCGTTATTCTGCCGTAAATGTCTCTGATTGGTCAATGATCAGAGGAGCGAGAAAATGCTGTGATTGCTTGTAGGCATTACTAGCTGGTATGAATAACACAAATGTGCATTTTTACGCAGCTCGCCGAGAGCACGTTAGCTTAGCGGCCGGTTAGCATCACAAACTCGCGTGTCGTCAACTAGATGGTGAGTTACTAGTCACGGTAAAATAAACACAGCGGGCTGTTTATCTTGGCTAAACAATACGCGGCCGCTTCTGTATTATCCAACCTAAGAAAAGAAAAAGTATTATCCAACATCCGTCTGCTTTCTTTTTTTTCTTTCTTAAGGGGTGCGTGTAATCAAGAGTGCTCCGGTAATGAACTTTTGTTCACGCCTGTCAAGGCGCTATCTGTGACCCCTGCACGATCTGTGACGCGCATGCGCGGAAGATCGGCCATCTTGGATCGCTTACTACGGCAACAACACTAGAACAAAATATGCCTGCGCGATAATGCAAGTTCGTAAAATGATACATGAAAAAAAAATCTTAGGTTCTTGATGAATTTTAAAATAACTAACTAAGTAACTTTTGATCCTATACGTTTTAAAGATGAACATTTGACTTTTGACCCCATTATATTTCCAGTGTGTCTGCATTGTTATACTTTACAGTAGGTCTGCGGTGTGTGACCCCCACCCCTAACCCAGTCTCAACCCCTATGCTATTGTAACCCTAAGATGTTGTTGTCGTTTCCAGAGGCTGCGTAAAAGGCGGGCTATGAATAGCTTAGAGTTGATGTTTTCTGGCATCTTCCTGCTAAATGAACCAGACACGGCAGGACAGGATTCAAGCACGTCTCTCTTATTTAACTCTCTTCTCGAACGAGGCTGGCTCGGTTACACCTCTCTCTCTCTCTCTCTCTCTCTCTCCTCTCGACACAAAACACTTCAGCATGTAAAATTAAAATAAATACAAAACCAAAGGTAATAATTCACAAAACAAATATAAGTCAATTGCAAGTAAATAAAAAAATACACATTTGCAAATGTGTTACACTATGATAATGGCCACACATTGTTGAAAAGACAATAAAAATAAACCGTACCCACTCTCACAGAAAACTATAATTACAGTATGTGTCAAAATCTTTTCTATTCGTACAAGATATGCTTGGGTGCAGAACTGCTTTGATTAAATAAACAAACAAAAACAAACGTGCACCTGACCTTTCGCAATGTCTGTTTAATTTTGCGTGTGTGGTTGCTGTAGTTAGCGATCCAAGATGGCCGATCTTCTGCGCATGCGCGTCACACATCGTGCAGTTGTCACTGAGCGTGCCTTGTCAACGCCAAACAACTCGAACCATTTCCATGTCCTCCTTGCGTGTCTTTAGCCTGCGCCTTCTCTTAACTTTAACGGCAACAGTTTTCCTGCACAATTTGCAAACGATTCTATGTTTTTTTTTTGCTTCATATCTGACCTCTTGTAACTGAGCAGCCTCCATACGACGAAGGTAGCTCACTCCCACTTTGCCGAAGACGCGACGGAACTGGCTCACACGCTCCGACATTGTTTTTATGCAGCGGCGAACGATGTCGTGATTACGTCATCACGGAGAGAAAAAAAGACAAAATTTGTAGCTTAAAGTGCAGAGAAGCAGAAACAGTCCAAGTGTGCGTGTGAGGTGTTTTGGAGTTTTGTTCAAAGACAGAGTGAGTGGTAATTACGCTGCCTTGTTGCTGTAAGCAGATTTACTCGAGCAAGATATTTGACCTCGGGCAGTATTACAGTTATGCAAATTTTTATCGGCAGAGAAAAATGTATAATCCTCATTTTAGTGTCTTGTCACGGCAATTTGAAGGCCTCAGTCTTGAGGCCGGCGAGGGTCCTTCATTCTGTAGCTGGTATTGAGCTCGATATTATTGGAAGGAGGTCTTTGCAAGACAGATATGCCGAAAGAAAAGAAAGGAAAAATAGAGATGCGTCTCATTTTCTACTGTGGCTGAAAGGCTAATCTCCTAATTCCCATTAGAGTTCATTCCCTCGGAAAATAGGTTCTATTATCCAGCATGGCACAGATTCCCTTACTCAAGGGTAACTGTGCCGTAGGCCGTCTTGCCGTGTATTCAGGTCTGTGACAACCAGGGCTCATCATGTCAAGTGATCATGAATACTGTAAGGGCTGTCATTGGTATTACAGTTGTCTTATATATTTGTTTGGATTTGACCAGAAATTTATGATTCTATTTCAGTTCTCTTTTGAAAAAAAAACAAAAAACATCATTCCGCAACAGTTTCACTTTCATTATCATTGTTTGTACAGTACCGCTTTGGCCTTGTTTTGTTTTTCTTTTCCGTATGTTCTCCTAATCTCCTTCTCTTCCACCTTAAGACAAAGAGTGAAGAGAGGGAGAGAGAGCAAAAACGAGGACATCAACATCTCTCGTGATTATTTCAGTAGAGCTGTACTTATTCTTAATAAACTGCAAAATGGGATAACAATTCCATTCTTCTAAATATTTCAAAACTGTTTTTTAAACAGCTTTTAGGCTTTGTAGTGTTGGCTTTTAATCAGAATTTATTTTGCAACTTTACAGCAGTTGAACCGTTTCAAGCTTCTATTCACTCTTGGCCTCAGCTTCAAGGGCCTAAATATTTGAATGTCAAACTCACAGTAGACAGTCAACCTTATCGCAAACATTAAAATAACAGAGAATAATATTGCACTTGTTTTTTTCCCCCCTTCATGGTTTTACTAAAGTCGCATAGTTAAAGCATAAGTAGATGGCGGTGAATAATTTTAGTTGACAGGCTTAGTGGTTTACAACTGCATCAGAAGCCATCTACGTCAGGTCTCAAAATAACCACATCATGGAGCTGATCCATTTCTATAAACGATGGAGATTCCGTGCACTTTATTACAAGCCTGTTTATAATTGAAACATGTTTGAAGCTGTTATTTATAAATGGCTACATATTGCAGTTTTAAGGCTTAAACCAGTGTGTAATCGGTAAATATGTGGTGAGCCTGCTGTGTCGGAGATGGGGAAAAACAAGGCCCGCAGGACAGAACGACATGCAGAGTAACAGAAAGCAGAGGGTGCAGCCTCAGCAGAATGTGTTAAGCAGTTCCTCCAGAATCTTGGGTTGCTGAGGCCAGGAGAAAGGAGCATCTGGCTGCTGTGCTGATTTGGTGCCAAAAAGTGTCAGCTGTCCTACTAAGCAGCCTGCCCCTCAAACCGTGTGTGTTTTCTGCATCAGGTCGGCTTTATCAGTGAAATAAGGAAGGCGACAGCATGCACCAATCAGCACGTGTGATTTAATTTGGATAACACCTCAGCGTGAAGGTTTCCCGATCCAAACCTGTGTTTCATCTCAAATGCTTTTACATCTTTCGGAAAAAGCCTGTGATAGTTTTTGAAGAAGTGGCTCTTTATCTTAATGAGCTCTCATCGTTTTATCCTACCAGAGAGAAGCCTCGCCATCTGCCAAGCAGGATTAGTTTCATCGGGAAGTTTACTGTGTTGCTGCTCATTTCCGATAAAAGTGGGGATTTTGGGGAGCTTGACAGCTGCATGACCCTTGCTATGGAATTAACAAGAACAGCAGGGAGAGGCCGGGGTGCACACAAACTGTTAAAATCTCATCTGCTTTTCTTTGAGTCTGCTATGAGTACAATGTATATGGGGCTGCGTTTAAAAAATCGATATATCGATATCGAATCGATACTCATTTTCATAGTCCAATATAGATTCATAAAACCATAAATTTATACTTTTGAATATGGTTACCAAATGGAAATGTGCCCTTCTGTTATTCAGAGTTCCTCAAGATCGATTTCAATTATTATTTATTGTTTTGATCAGGTCATGTTCAATAAAATATAGATGATTAATGCAACTGCATTGGATTCAATTTTAAATGTAAATATTCCTATATTTTTTTTTTCATACTAATGTGCACCAATTAAGAGCAAGACGTTTCTATTTGCAGCATTGATACTTCTGAGAAGGTCTTCAATATAAAAGTAAAATTGGCATGAAATCGAAAATCAATGTGAATCGTGAATCGAATCGAATTGGGGCCTTCTGTATCGAATCAAATCGATTTTGGAAATCTGAATCGATACCCAGCCCTAAATGTATATGCTCCCTGCAAAATATCCAACCCTGACAGTTAGGGAGTGGTGTACAAATACTTTGTTGCTGTTTTTAAGTAGATTTTTCTATCGGTACTTTACTTGAGTGTTAATTTCTTATAAATCAAAACAGATACTGTATCTGCATTTTCTACTCAAAATAGATTTGTTAAGTTTTTCCAACTAGATGATGGTACCACATAAAAAAAAGATGTAAATAGGGAGTTGTAAAGTCAACTTTGTTTGAGGTCTTGACTAATTGATTTAGATTAACCCCAGCCTATGGCCGCGACTAACTCCCGCTCATAGCTCTTGTTAGCTGCTCCGGCTAATTCCGTCTTGCTCTGCCTTTCGACGTCGCTCGCCGGGCTTCACAACGGCTCCCAAGTCGCTTGCCGAGATGCTCGTTCGTTCACTTAAAGTAGGAATTGGCGTTAAACATGCGGTGTGTGTGGTCTCTCTGAGCCACCGTAGTGTGCGTGCTTCTGTTTGTATTTTGGCTGCCTTCTATGCTATAGCAACATCTAGTGGTCACTTATTACACACTGTACATTTGAATGCAACAGATTTGGAAAAGCAAGACATTCCCAACTTCTCAAGGTTATGATAGTTAACAAAAACTAACAAACATTCCAGTTTCTGTTTAAGTATGAGCTGAAGTGATGTCAAATCTACCTGAATAGCACCAACCTGCAAGACGTGTTTTTACATATCACACTTTTAAAATGTATGTCCGCTGGAATCCCCACGATTTGCTCGTTTTCCACGCATGAATTCTTTTCAGACTTCTGCAACAGAGATAATCATTAAGAATAAAAACTGTGTAAGTATAACTGCACGACGACCACATACGCAGTATGAGGGCTAGTTAACATTACAGCTGGTTGCATCATTGATGCTATGTTTCTCCATTTGCAATTCAACAGCGAGCCTCTTATATTTGGAATATTTCATTATGCTCCCGTGACCTACAATCGTGTGGACTTAATGATGATAAATCCTGACTGCAAACAAAGGAAATGCGTGAGTTGCATCACTCTGCTCCAACAGTGCATGTGTAGTAAAATACGAGTGCTGGATGTCATAGTGGAATTAATCATGAGTATGTAATGTCTTCAAATGTAGGTTATGTCAACACAATCCACACATTCGGCACGAACATCAACTGTAGCGTCAAATTCTATTCTATTGAATGGAATGTCAACAAATTCGAGCTTTCCTGCTGCTTGCCTGGGTTAGTGCATAGTTTCCTTTTGTAATGATATTATTTTCTCTAATATTCCTCATACACAGACGACAGCAGATGAAGCCTGCTCGGGCGAGCGGCGGAAAAGTCTTCAAAGACAACCAGAACAGTCCAGTTGCGATCGATTCAATGCCCTGAGAAATGCATTGACGCGGATGAATGAGAACATTAACAGACATCTGGTGTTTATGAGCAGGTAGAGCAAAAGGAAGAACATTTTGTGGAAGTGTTTTCATCAACACTTTGAGTTCCATCTTAATGATTGAAGATTTTATTTAAACATGGATGCTGCTCAGCAGTGATCATGGGCCCGTCAGAGTTCAGGCATCAAGGTAAATCTCTCGGTGTTTAGCCAAGCTGAACTAAACCACCTTCACTATAAATCACTCTCAGGCTAGCCTGGAGGGACCGAGGCGCTCTGCTGGCTGAGGCTGCCCAAACTCTTCACTGGTCGTTAGCGCCGATTGGAGCTATAATTAACACACACACTCCGAACTTACAAAATGCAAAGACTGTACTCTGAGCAGCCGCCCGTTACCTCTGTCATGTGACACAAGTTCACGGCGTTGAATCATGAACTTGCAATTCAACAGAATATGCGGATTGAGTTTTGATTAATCGGGCCAGAGGCACACCCTCGACCTGAATATGAAACTGAAATAATTGTATGATACTAATCATTTCCTTTGCAGTGCTCAATGTATCAGAAATGTTATGATGATACCACCCAAATGTGTGCAAAGTCCATACAGTAAATGACACGTATGAGGTATATTCATTTATTCAGTTAAATAAAATCTAGTCCGATCTTTCACACAGATTTTTTTTTAACCATTTATGTGTGTGCTTTTGGTTACGACCAATCACGGCTCCGCTTACAAACATCACATGACCAAACTCAGAAAACAGATGTGCCGTGATTGGTTGTTGTTGTTAACTGAGCAAACAGCAAGTGCCAAAATGGCTGCCCCCTGAGATGGATAAAAACAGGTGGATTTTTACTGCTTAATTCATATTCCGCAATATTAATCAAAATGTTTATTAGACAAGTGGAGTCGCAGAATATATTGTTGTAAAGAACATGTTGACTTGACTTCCCCTTTTAGGGACAATATGATCATTTGGCTGTATTTGTTATGTGGTTTTACTTACAGTACACCATATGTGATGTGTGACACACGCAGTACATTTACGATATGTCAGAGGGCTGACCCTGCCTTTGACATTTTTACTGACAAATTTTATTGTCTTTTACACTTTGCATTTGGTCTCCATAAAACATTATAACAACGTGACACAATCCAGCTCTGCATTACTCCCACCCCGCCTTTTCCCCATCAGATCTCTGCTTTCTTCTCATTCCTTGGTACCAATATTCTTTAGCCTGGCCCCCTAACTAGCGTCCCCTATGAGCCTTATGTTTTTGAATCTGTACTAATTAAAACAGAAAGCCACTCTAAGCAGATGGCATGTCATAGCCTGGGTAATTATTGCCAAGTGAACCACAGCCCCTGTAGACCTTGACTCAAATCAGTAGCTGGCTCGGTTGGACTCGATAAGAAGCAAACATGATGATGCGGAGGCCTGCCGAGAGCACACATCACGCCAAGCTCAGAATTACAAGATCTTTGTCACGTCATGTACACTAGTTAAGTGTTATGTAGAAGGTTCTGCTACGACTTCTCATTTCGTGCTGCAATGCCCGTGATACTTTGTCTCCCGATGGATTGTCGATACGCCTGCACAAGTATCGCGATATTTGTAGTTAATATCCATTGTTCATTACTTATTGAGCAATTACTTGGCAGGCCGCTAGGGGGAGCAACCTCATAAGAGTGGCGGGGAAATGTATGGAATTCTTCAGGCAAAGTTTATAAAATGAAACAATTCGCTATGTAACTGACTGACATGTTGCATGTTTAAGAAAGACACAAATTTGTTCACAGAAAGTGGTCTCTGTTAAAAAGACATTTGTATTTGTTTAAAAAAAAATACACTCAGCAGATTTAATATTTTGTTTCAGTGATCGTACAAAAATAAACTATTTTCTCATTGAAAAAACATAAATTTATGTCTTGAGTAGTTTTATCCTAGATTATCGTGGATTTATTACCTGACTAATATATCGATAACCGCGGTATCGTCCTATCGTGGCTGGACAAAACTCACTCATGTGTTTAAGTACATCACAAATTTAGTATGCTGAACACACGTGTGAACATACAAATTAGTTGGATGCTAAGCCACATTGGCAGCATAACAGTTTCTATCAAAAGAGTATCTTTCAAAAAGTAGAACTTTTTAAATACATCTTTTGTAGTGCTGCAGCTTTTGGATGTTTCCCTTCTCCAACACACCTGATATATGTTCAGCTCATCAGCAAGCTCTGCATAAGCCTGATAACGATCCTGCTGATTGGAATCAGCTTGTGTTGGAAGAGGGAAACCTCCAAAAACTGCAGGACTGCGGCCCTCGAGGACCGAAGTTTGACACCTATTGTGTAGATTAAGTTGTTGCCAAATGCATCTCACACTCTTGTAATTAATGAAGGACAAATGGGAATATTTGCCTAGTGACTCAAATCTAAAAATAATTTATTACGTGTCCATCAAAAAGAATGAGCAGCAGCCTGATAGTGTCGGTTAATTCTAATGGCAGGCAAACAAATATCACAGAAAAAAAGCTCTTAGTGGAGGCAGTAAAGAAACACACTAAATGTTAATGTCTTCTACGGAGCTTCTGTGTTTAGAGATGGGTCGTTTTCACAATGGAGACTTCAGCTCAGAGCCTTTTTACACTTTTAACAACAAATGAGGAAAAGTGGCCTTGCTTGTGTTATCCACGTACGCTTAAATTGTGCGTGTGTGCTCTGCAGTTTGTAACGAACACAATGGCAAGATAAGAGGTTTAACCTCCCTGAAATCACAAAGTTTAGTGCCCCATCATTAAGAAGCAAAATATCAATGCTCGACGCTTAGTTTATATGCCAAGAAAGTGCGAAGGGTAATTAGTGAGGGACAGCTTGATGAGGCTTGATGGCCAGCATTTAGTTAATGGCACCAGTTAGGACTGAGATTAGGCCTAAAGGAACAATGATCTTAACATCCTTTTTAAGTCTGTCCTCTCTTCTTCCCTCTCTCTCTCTCTCTCTCTCTCTCTCTCTCTCTCTCTCTCTCTCTCTCTCTCTGAGCAGCCAGGAAAACGTGTGCCCCTACAGAGTTTGCCTGCCTGAACGGCCAGTGTGTCCCAGGGCGCTGGCGCTGTGACGGGGAACCGGAATGTCCCGACGGGTCTGACGAGGCAGAGGAGACGTGCAGTAAGTGAAACCACAGAACCTCTCAGATCAAGGGCGCATGTAAAGGCCTAGATACACCAATTCGACGTGGGCCAAAGGTAACCGACGCCTAGCCCCTGTGGCGTCGGCCCAAACGTCGGCACGTGGCGTAGAAAAATGATGTAAATACGCATCGACACGACTATTGCGTACCTTCAGCGCATGTGCGAAAAGTAATTCCCCTCCGTACCATCGGCGGCGGTAGTCATTATTCCTAAAGGCAACCGGCAACCTCTTTACGGGGGCGGGATATAAAAACGTAAACAACTCATACCGGTGTTGACAGCGACGCCGGGGTAAATGCGGCGGCCAGCTGGTGAAGCGAAAACGGGCGCTGGAACAAGCTTCGTCCCCTTCTCGTTCCCGAACGCATGTCTGTACTCCGTTGTGGCGTATCCTGGACCCTGTCGACTCCTGGCTGCTACCGATCGTCGGTTCACCCGGAAAGCTTCGGCCGTGCTGCCCTCCGCGTTCTGAACGCGGTGCCGACCTCCAGCTTCTAAAGGAGCTTCCTCGAGCCCGCCAGACGGAAGGGCCGTGCACTCCTGCTGCTCCCACAAGAATCACGCTGTTAAATGCAACAAAACGTTAATTTTCAGGGAGTTTTTCCTTTCCAACAACTTGGATTTCCTCTGCCTGACGGAGACTTGAGTCGCCTGTGAGTCCACCGCTATGATTGAATTACTACTGGCTGGCTGTGCTTACTTGGACGCTCCAAGGACGTCGGGCCAAGGTGGAGGAGCGGCAACTATTTAAAAAAAAAAGAAAGAAAAAAAAAGAAAAGTAAACTATGTCTATTTACCACATCGATCACAGCTTTGAAGCCACCTTCTTTGAAGTCGGCCAAACTGTCACTGTGCTGTGCGAGTGTCATTTACCGACCTCCAAAATACAATAAGGGCTTTTTAAACGACTTTGCAAGTCTTCTTGTCAAAATCATGTTGAAATATGATCATATCCTCTTTATGGGGAACTTTAATATTCACGTGTGCTGTCCTGAAAAAACATACAGTTGAGTTGAGCACTGTTTATCCGCGTTGTCACTTGCTCTTCTTGCCCCGTGCGCTGATTCGCTAGCTAACAGCCCATCACATTGATCAAACGAAAGAAACGCCCCCCCCGACGTATTCCAACTCGATCCGACTTCACGACAGTAATTTATACACTGATCAACTAACGCTGTCAAATTGGTGTATGTAGGCCTTAAAGGACGTTTCCGCTTCATTGAATTGTTTTGCGGTGCTTGCTAGAAAGAGTTGTGAGATCTTTGCCCTTTTTAGCGTTTTTTTTTTTAAACTCCTAACTTGGGCTGTCACTAACGAAGCTTTTTAGAATCGATTATCCTGTCGATTATTCCATTGATTTCCCAGGTAATACCCGCCCAAATGTCTGACTGTCTACACATAACATTTTGGTTTGTCAAACACAGGTTTGTCAAAATAGATTTAAAATCACATTATACTCACTTAAAAATAAAAACAATTGTTCATATTAATTTTCTCACCATAGATTTTGGTCTATAAGATAAAGTGACATCAGAACCTCAGTAGCGATTTTGCAGGCTAAGTCAGCATCAAATTTATTTACGCCTATTAAACTGCCTTAGAAAACTAATTTGACTGTTGGTCTCAGACTATAAGCGGCACTTGCTTGTTGGCTAGGTGCTAGCCGCTAACGCTGGTAGCTGCAAACGCTTTTTCATAGACTTTTCCCACAATAATTAAGTCTCTTTACACTCATACTCATAAGACCACTGCTTAGCAATATGTTAATAGAGCAAGCTATGCTAAGCTAAGTTAGCGTGATAGTGCTGGTTTGCTTAAAAAGCACCAAAGCGGAATTGTTATTACCTTGAGTGAGCGTCTGCCGACCAGCTGACCTTCTTGTCGGCACACATACACGTTCACTTACCAGTAATTACGTAAAACTTTGTTTGTTTTTAGTTTAAAATGACCTATTCTTCTTGCGCCACAGAAGTCTGTAATTTGTTGTCCGTATGGTAAACACGAAAGTGAACAATTATTTTTAAGGTTGTTGCAAATATGATTTAAAATTTGCATTAAAGTTTTGAGGCAGACGTTTTTGTGTCGGCCAACTTTTGTGGTCGACTTAACCGAGTTAGCCGATTTTTTTCCCCACAGCCCTATTCCTAATTGTTAATAGGAGACTCAATTTCGCCTCTCCCCTCCCCCTTCCTCCCCCTTGCTGCCTCTCCCTCCTCGCCTCTCCCCGCCCGTCCTCCGCCTCCCTGTCCCCTCTCCCTCGTCGCCCTTCCTCCTCCTCTCCCCCTCTCCTTGCGTCCCTGCCGCTGCCCCCTGCCCTTCTTGTCGTCCCCTTCCCTCCTCCCTTTCCCTTCCCCGGTACGCCTTCCTTCCCCTCCCCTGGGCCGGGGGCTCCATCCATGGCCCGGGTCTCGGTGCTATGGGGGCCGGCGGGGGTGGCTGGGGTTTGGTGTCGTGCCCGCCCCGCTCCGGTGGGCGTCCTGACACCTCGGGCGGGACCCAGTATCCGGGGGGCGAGCCCTATCGCCCCGCCGGACGGGTCCCATATGCCCGCCGGGGTCCTGGTGGGGTGGGTGGGGGCTTGGTGGGCCGGTGCGCCTCCTGCCCCCGCCCGGTTGGGGGGGGCCCCGCTGGTCACACCTCTTAACTCACTACACTAGGTTTGCACAATACACTTTTATAGACATATAGGGCACATAACACACTTTGGGGGGTGGGGTAGGGTGGAAACACCGTCTTCACCCTACAACTCCCCTCCAATTTTAATACACCACACAACTTGTGGGTGGGGGGGGGGCTTGTGGGGGTGCCATCGGTTGGGGGCCGCAGTATAGAGCAGTGCTGCGGTCCCCTGTCCGTGTCGCCACCCGCCCCCCCCCCCCCCCCCCGCCCTATCTATTTTTTTTAATGCACCACATACACTCAGCAACATGCTTGGGTGGCGGGTGGATCGGAGCGTGGGAATATCATTTCCATCGTCTCCGGTTCACCTGCTCCTAATTTTAATGCACCACACACACACACTTGTATATACACTGGGTGGGGTCACATTCACGGTTTAGGGGTAGAGTTCGCCAGTCCGCGAGCTGGCGGACTCAGTAACAGGGGTTAATTTTCACAAAGAACGCTGGGGTGACGACCGGGGCCTTCCCCCGCTGGGCCTGGGGTTCGGGGGTGTCGGCCGCCCTCCGGTGCCCCCATCTCCCCCTTCTGCCCCCGGTGTTCCGTCCTTCCACACGGCGGGGGGTGGGGTGGGCGCGGCTGCCCTCTCCGCTCCGCTGTCCGGCCCCTCTTCGGCGCCGGTGCCTGGGTGCGGGTGGTCCCCGGGGGCTGGGGGTCGGGGGTTGGGGGGCTGCCGGTTGGTCGGGGTGGGGTCGGGGGGGGGGGGCGGCTTTGTTGGGGGGGGGGCGGTGGTGGGGGTTGCGGGGTGGGGGGGTGCTGGGGGTGGGGGGTGTCTGGGGGATTGGGGGCGGCTGGGGCTGGGTTGGGGTGGGTGGCGGGGGTGGATGGGGGGCGGGGGGTTGTGGGGGGGGCGGGGGTTGGGGGCCGGTGGGGTGCCTGGTGGGCCTGCAGTGCCCCGTCCTGCTGCGTTGGGCCGGGGGCGCGGGCCGTGTTGGGGCGGGGGGCGCTCCTGCTCCTGGGTTTGCTCTCCGGCCGGTGGCCCTGGTGGGGCCCGGGGGTCGTCCTTTGGCGCTGCCGCGGCCTGGGGGGCCCTGAGGTGTTGCGCTTGCTCTGTTCCGGCGGGGGTCGACGGCTCCCCTCTTTGGTGGAGATTTTCATGCATGCCAGATCCACCACACCAGCATCTACCGAAACTCAGACACAATCTGTTTCCTCCTCAGGTTATTGAATCGGTGGAGGCTGGTGTCTCGGATCTCACGCGGCTTCGTCTGTCCTTCCTTCCTTTTCTCGGTCTCTCCGTTGGTCTCTTGAGGCCTCCCTGATTTTATGTTTTTTGGATTTGTTGGGGTCTGGATGTTTCTTGGGCTGGGGAGGAGTTCTGGTGGGGGGTGTCTGGTCGGTGCTGGATTTCACCTTCCTTGGTTTTCTTCGGTCCCCTCGGGTCTCCTGGTGTTCGATTTAGGTGAACGGTATGAGATTTTTTTTCTAATAGGTTTTCTGGTGAGCTAACAAACACACACACGCACGCACGCACGCACGCACACACACATACTCACCCACACACACAAAAAAAAAAAAAAATGTATGTATGTATGTATGTATATATGTATATATGTATGTATATATGTGTATATATATATATATATGGATTAAAAAAAAAAAAAAAAGAGCAATGATGATGACATTTCCGAATGAACAATACTGAGCTCTTAAAAAAAAAAAAAAAAATAAATAAATAAATAGGAGACTCAATTTGTTATTTTGTTGCGAAAAACCAGACGGTTCTATAAATTGTCTCTTTGTGAGGCGTTTAGATCCAATTGTGTAAAATCATACCGTATACTTCTGTGTCTGCTTAAAAACGATGGCTTGAATACAGTCCCAGACAAGGATATTACGTCTCCTTGCAATTGAATAATGAATGAACCAGAATTTTCAGTTGTTTCCTTAAAATGTGTTTGTTTTTTAAACTGAGGTGAACCATCTGACAGCTTTGCTGTATAAGTACATTTGGCAAATTAGTTTGGACATTTTGGGTGTTGCATCTTCAAATGCTGTCAGGTATTCAACTCGTGTAGAAAAGCTTCCATTTAACTCTGCCTGTGAGAGCCTGGCTAATTTCCCTTGTCGTCTCGGCTCCTGTGGCACTTCAGCCGCCTTGCCAGCTTCCACTCGCCCACACACTTGAACACAAACTCATGTGGCGGGTGGAAGAAAGGCGGTGATTACCTGCAGCACCGAGAGCGGCAGTTCTCTGGCTGTCACTCAGCAACGCTCACCCACTCACAAATGCTGGCGGGGGGGTTAGATGCGTCCAGAAGAGGCATAAGTCACTTATTTGTTTTATTTGTGTTCGTTTTGCCCACATCTGATTGCAGCAGCATATCTGGTTTTCATCAATGCTCAGTTTATGTATTTATCTTTCCAAAGTCTGCTCAAATGGGGCCATCCCTCGGCATATTACAAACAGTCAGGGATAAAACAGTTTGACGCAACCAATGTATTTTATCCGTAACACATTTTTTCACACGCGATGAATACACTGCAGTAACTAAACAATTACAAATTGGGAATCTTGATTTTATCTGTCAACCACATTTCAACTAGGGCTAGTTTAAAGTCAATAAAATGAACCAAATAATTTTTTTTTTTTTTAATTAATCCCTCATTCTCTGCTCTTTCTGAAGGTTACTTGACTGGCTTTGACTGAAAGTATTTGACTGTAATTTTTAAATTACCAATCTCGGGGATATTTACCAGAACAATTACAATTCATCGACAATAATATGGTGTCATTTTAGATATCTGATAGTATTGTGTTACTGGCGAAATTATTCATGATGTGGGTTTTGTATATTTTGTGGCCAGACAGCCTCATGTATTCCACGCCTTGGTATGTCCAAATGTCTATTGGCAAGATTAGATACCGGTATGAAATATAAAACACATGCTCCAAAGACCCATTGTCATGAACTGTAATCTGGACTAGCATAATGTCATTGAAGAGAGACGGACGATTATCCAAGACTTTTGCGATGTTTCTTAATTTTTTACAAACTCAATCACACTTTGACCTTGAATTCAAATGTAGCTGCTTGTATATTTTCGCCTCATCTTTGTCATCGCTTTATTTGTCAGTTGGTGAGTTGGATGAATAATGTAGGGAGATGTCTCCCTCAGAAAGTTGAGAGCAAGTAGGACCACATGAAGCGACCTCTGATGGAGAGCATGTTTGTTTTTGGAATCCAATTAAAGATAAACGAAGTAGCGATTCTGATCGCCTGACTGCACAATAAGGAGACAGAAATCTGGACTGACAAAAAAAAGCCATTTATATGTAAATCACTTACAGTATGCACTATTTTCACGTGATGTTGCACATTGCAATGTCAGATTTTCACAACACAAAAAGTAAATAACTTTTTTTAAAGGCTTCTGGCAGTTTCCTCTTCATGGCATAGAGATTCGGTAGTTGTGTTGAAGGATTAAAGTAAAAACAAAACAAACTAAGCCTAGAATGAATCAGGCACATGTCCACACAGACATACTACATCCCACCGATGGGTGCGAGCGCGCAAGGCGTCTCAGCTCTCTGAAATTCTTTGGAAAACTGAGACAGACACACTCGCACCCATCGACGTGAATGCGCAATTGAGGGGGCACAAGAGTAGAAGTGCAAGTATTGGGACGCGGCCTATATTTCGCAAACAATAACTAACTAGAAACAGCGTAGGTGTGTGACATACGGAAGTCGGAAATCCTATTTAGTTTCACATTAACGTTCTTATTCTCATCCGCATCCGCATCTAATTGCTAGCAGCCTTGTTTTTGTCATCCTGGAAATAGAACTATTTCCTGCTTCCATATCTAAGAATCATGGGAAATGTAGTCCTACTAGCCTAATACAGTGATCGTCGGTCATATCCAACTCAAGATGAGCTTTTCTTCCACTGTTACAATGCGGGACCGACATGAGGTAAACAGCACAGCCAATATCCAATAGCTGCCGGGACCAAGCAAAAATTTTGGATAATTTAGCGCTGTTGAACTGTCAACCAAGATAGCGTTTAGCTTTAGCTAAAGTAAAACCGACAACCTCCCACCCCTCCGTCAACAAATAAGATTAGGTATGTCACACGTCTTACGCTAGCTAGCTAGCAAATATTGTTACCATTTTACCGTCCTTTAGTTGTTAGGGCAACACATAATTCGACTAGCAAAACATGTTAGTAGCGATCTGAACACATTTCATTAATGCACACAATCATGCTATCATCAATCTGTCCGGTAGGACTTTTTTTTCATTAATCAAATTTCAAATTCACCTCAGAAATCCAACTAGCTAGCTAGCTACTAAATACTGTTAGCATTTGATTTTACCATCTTCTGATTGGTTGGTCAGAGCAACACTTAATTCGACTAGCAAACCATGTCTGTAGCGATCTGAACACCTCACATTAAACAAACATTAACATCTCTGGTTAGTATGATGTATGTTATTTAATGTTTTATATTTTTAACATTGCTTCTCAGCCAATCCAGATAATGCACAGGGCACACTTGGTGTGCCGT
Source organism: Leptonotus elevatus (assembly GCF_054856555.1). Classification (NCBI taxonomy): domain Eukaryota; kingdom Metazoa; phylum Chordata; class Actinopteri; order Syngnathiformes; family Syngnathidae; genus Leptonotus; species Leptonotus elevatus. The sequence goes on along the minus strand of NC_141239.1, from coordinate 17,269,940 downwards.
TCATTGTTGGATGGAGGGTTGGATTAGGTCCAGCTAACTTTGGGCGAGAGGTGGGGAACAACCTTGACTGGCCTTTAGTCAATCGCAGGGCACTACAGACAACCGGTCACTTTCACATTCACATCTATTGGCAATTGAGAGTCCTCAATTAACCCTGCATGCTTGCTTGTTTTTGGGATGTCGGCGGAAAACAGAGAGAAAAACCCTTTAAGCACGGGGAGAGCATATCAACTCGAATCGAATCCAGAAGCTCTCGACTATGAGGCACATTAACCACGCGATAACCCTAAACTTGCAGCTGCCTCCCGGATGGAACGATGAAATCCGTTTCATCACATCCACCTGTTGGGCTGAATCCGACTGTTCGATAATCACATTGCCTATAAAAAAGGAAGGGAAGAAAGACTCCAAGTTGTGCGTTTGTGTGGATGTGCAAGCAGCATTTTAAGCGATGGCAATTGCGCTCGAATGGCCTACCCCATTAACTTAATTTCACTGCTAAACTACCCATCAGTCTCTGTCACTGGACGTGTTTCAAAAACAGTTACGAAGCAGAATGACTTTGAAAAACACTTGCGGTCACATGTTTTTAAGATCTGCAAAGTATCAAAGTTGTTTGTTATGTATGTTCAATGCGATGTATGTAATACATTTAACGGTTTCATTTACCAACTTTGAGAGAGCAGGGGCCAAAAAAGGTTATTTTTTTCTTGTGAAGTTAACAGCAAAACTAAAAAAATTAATCTGTTGGATATTTAAGATGAGTTGTTTCTGTTAAATTATTTATCCAGAAAAAAAGCCAATTAACGAATAAATATGAATTGGTCCTCCGGAACTAATTGACTTGCACAAAGACGTGACATTACACCAAATGGCAATGATTTGTTTTCAAAGGAAATTGCTCTACCTCACATTAATCAATTAAAGCACAGCTTGTCAGGCTTTATTAACATGAGAAGGAAGGCTGGACTTTCACGCTGACTGCATCCAATCTTTAATAGTGGAGAAACATGTATGCCATTATGCAAATAAAACAGACGAGTGACTGGATAGTGTTTCACATGGGCTAATTTGTACATCTAGCACTGTATACTTTTAAAGTATTAAGCTGTAGTTTGACTAAATCTTAAAAGCTAAATATAATCCAGGCAGCACTATCAAAAATGCTCTGGAATAGTCATGCTGTTATTTACTTTGCCCTTCAATTCTCATGTTCTGTCTTGTTCAGTTTCACATGTGCACGAGCACAAAGTTCATACACGCACCGCCGAGGCTTTTCGGACTAAGACATCTGTGCCATAATCATTCTGGCTCACTGAGTGGATCCCCAATCACACGCTGGAGTAGCGTTACCGTGCCATATTAAGAATCCTCTCTGAGTGAGTTACTCGCAAAACCATGAAAAATGAATGAGAAACATAGGAAGAGCCAAAGCTCATAATTTTTGGATTAAATTAATGTGTAATCAAGGGGGAAGTGGGCCACTGTAGCCAGATGTGCAGCCTCTTTATGAAACCTTCTTAGCCAAGTTATGACACTCAATTACCGTTGTATTCTTTTAAAATATACACCATAGTGTTAGAAAACACTTCCAAGCAAAAAGAAACTCGCAGTGTAATGCTCACTGTGTCTGTCAGCACTATCCATTTTTCACCAAGAAAAACTGCTGTGTAAAGGTCTTTAAGTGTCCCAGTGAGATTAAGGACTGGACTTTGGTATTTTGTTGTGCAAAGTTGGATTGCACTCCACTTTTCATTGGTTCCAGCCAGACGTCTGTGAAAAGTGTACTCGATCACCCAAGCACTTACTTCCAGTGTTAAACACGCTAGCTGTGTCAAGCTAAGGGTAGCTTAGCAATTAGCATGGCTAATTTCAGGTTCAGAGCGGCTTCAAGCGGAGCTCCTTCTTCCACTACGACAGAAAAATTACAAAACTTTGAACATCGCTCTTCAATCTGGTGACTGTTTATGTTATTAATTTGCTAAATGCTATCTTGGTTGGCAGTTCAACAGCTGTAACTTCCTCACTCCCATTCTCAACGCCTTTTTGGTTCAGTGCTCACAGTCCGCAATGATATTGTCCTACATTGTTTTTATTTCACCACACCTTTGTGTTTGTTTGTGCTGTTTAGCGGCACGAGTAGCCAGCCGAAACTCGTTGCTAGCTAGCTAGCTGGTGCGGCGTAAGTCGCTAACCGAGCCTCAACCTTCTGTGATGCTCCATTTTAAGGTTTCCAACCAAGCCTAAGCCTTTTTGGACCGTGTCAGCGGTTGATTCTCAGTTTTGCTGGTCAAAAGGGTGTAAAATGCTCATATTGCCACGCAAACTACAATGCAAAGAAACCTGGACCTTTTTCTATTGCTCCAGAGTTTAATGTTAGTGCCTATTAACAATAGCATATTGAAGACGTCTCCCCAATTAACCTCACTTACTGTACATTATATGTATAAGAAACTATCATATTTTTTTGTCCCACTCCCATAAATTGTGCTCTTACGTTTACTACAAAAAAATCCATCCAATTCAGTAGTTGGTATTTTCATCAGTCTGTGTATTTGGCACTCAACACTTTCTAACAACTTCAACTTGCAGAGTTCAACTCAGTTCTGTAAAGAGACTCTGTGCGCCGCTTTTAAATTGATTGGACTTGACAGGCATGAGAAGTGTATCCTCTTTCATTAAATGAGGACGTAACCCTGGAATAAGAGCCGTTAGGGAGACGTGGAATTCTCAAACAGAGGGAACTTTTCTTTCTATTTTTATCCGCTGTATACTGAGACGATTTAAGAATACAAACCCCAGGACCCATATTGAATTACCCCAACAAGCAGAGAGATATGAATCTTTTTTCTTTGAAAAAGGTAGTCTACATTTATCTTTCTTTATTTTTTCAAATAATAGTTGACCTTTTAAATGTATAGCTGGAAACTGAAGGATATTTTGACAGTTGCCAAACAATTGAGTCGTGCTGTTTAATTAAAATAATAATCAGGCTGATTAAAAACAAACAAAAAAAAACTCAGTTTCACTCATAGTTTGGTGCTTTGTGTTATTGAATCCCTTCAGATTTTTTTGCATGCGTGAAATTGTGTTATAACACAAGTGTCCTTGCTGTATTTTTTATACAGTACATCTGCTATAAAGCTGTAAATTGTTGGCAAAGCAGACATACGTTCCAGTGCTCCAGTTATAACGACTAGTGCACTTTGCAAATGGGAAAACAAGATTTTCCCATCTTGTAGTTTCTTAAAACATGCCTGTTCCTTTCTGTAGCATTTATAATGCAGGAAGGAGAAACCCAGACGCTCCAAGTCAGCATAATGAAGCCATGATGTCTGACTCATGTTATCAGTTCTTTTGCCTTTTCAGCTCCAAGGCTGAAAGACATGTCCCTTTTTTTTCAGTGTCACGGTTCCCTTTAATTGCTTCACACTGATACTGTGTTGAGAAAAGAAATGAGGGAAATCAGACCTCATTTGCTCTGAATGTAGAGCAGCTTGATCAGCTGTCAGTTTGCAAAAATCACCCTCCAGTGCTGCTTTGGATGAGTAGAAATCAACCCCGGCTGCTTTTTGTTCACACTATTTCTATCGATCCATCCATTCATCCTTCCGTCCATCCTTTTTCTATGACTTATCCACATAATATCATGTGTGAGGTGGAGCTTGATGTAGCTGTTGTATTGCATCTAATTCAACTGTGCAGGTGTACCTAATGAACCCAGTTAACAGCGATGCCGGTAAACGCGTTGCAAAGTAATGCGTTAGTCCTAATTGTGAGCATTTTTTTATTAACGGCTATTCTAACATGTTACTTTTTCCTGTCAAATAATTGACCAGCCTTAAATATACAGCACATACTACTCAGCCGCAATGCCTCCCTCCCTCACGCATGTATTGTATTGTAAAACTAATAGTTAATGAATAATAAAATACAGGAGGACACCTGATTCCTAACTCTATAGTACTCAATAAAGTCACTTAACAAATAACTAACCAAAGTGGAACTGGTATTTACGACTTGAACACTGAATGGCATTGGGGGAGTCTTCAAATTCACATTGTCTGAGGGAGTGACATCAGCGACATTTTCAGCGCATTGATGATGCACGTATCAATAAACAGCAACGGTGAAAAGAGTGAGATTCGGGTTTTCAAGATGGAAGTACAGTCACTATTTTGAGTTTGTGTCAGATCAAATAAAACGATTAAGGTTTAAGGCACACTCTGTGCTGTCTACAGCATGTTAGGTAACTTCAATAACAATGCATAAAAAAATAATAATCATGGGTCGCAGGCAGTATGCATTCAAGCTTAAAGAGAAAGTCACACCAAATTGGGTGGTCCCTAATGAAAATTGTTACATTTATAAAACAATGTATATTACAAATGTTGAGTTTTACCTTTACAACATAAGTCGGGTTTCCATCCAATTGGACATGCGATTTTATGCCCGTTTCCATCTGTTCTTCTTTTGCGAATATTGAGATGGGACTCCGCTACTGTAGGTGGCGGTATACACCATAGAGATGTGATCCACCAGTAATTTAAAAGAAGAAGAAGACCAGGAAGTGACTGCGCCATGCGATGACGTATGAGTTTTCTTTTGTAATTCTTGATAAACCGTAGCGTTTCTTTGCTGTTTTCCATCTAAAATAGCATTAATATTCGTTTCTTTAATGAATTCTAAAAAGATTTCTGTTTCGTCTCCTTTTATTTAAAAATATATTTATGTGAAGTGTAGAATGACTTTCTTTTAATTATTTTTTTTATGTTATGGAAAAAACAGAAAATACTTTTAACACTATTATGTTAAGTCAAACAAGTTGTCTTTGTTTTATTTTTAATAAAAGTAAACTTCTTAAATGTGACTGTTAAAAATGCATCAATTAAGTGGCCGAACCGCGGGTCAATTTTATGTTAAGCAGGGTTGTCGGTATCTGATAAATGTTACTATTAAAGTAACTTGTAATCTAAGTAAATTAACTAAGTTACTTTTTAAGAGAAGGTAATCAGTTAAGTAACTAAGTTATTTATTTATTTTTTTTTTTTTAAGTTGAATTGTGGCAACACTGCTTGTTAATATGATTTATGAAAATGTAGCCCAGTCAGACTTGCAGTGACTCAAACTTGGAGGAGCAAATAAAATGTACTCCTATTGGAGCGTTGTGTGTGGACATGCCCGCTGGTTATCGTGATGGATCTCAAACAGAACAAGTCCCCGCAGTGGAGATGAATCCTCGTCTATCACAGTATAGCCTGTTTGTCTTTTGAGTAATTTTCTTTTATTATATGGCCTCCTACCCAAGAAAAAAGCCATTAGGTATGTCTTTATAACTGCACTAAATCAATATCTGTCTCCTAGAGCAGTGAGCTCCCACTTCTTTGTCACAGTGAGGTTGGGCTTCTGCGTTTGAGAGGAAGCGAGCTCACACTTTATTAAAGAGTCATCAGTTAAAGGACAAGGCGGGTCGGACATTTCGGCGGCTCAATGAATTCAAATTCTGCTCCACGCGCTGCCTGCCGGCTCTTCCTCCTTCATCTCTTTCCATTCGCTATGGCTGCCTGTGATTTTGCTTGAGGATTAGATTGGGAAAGGTCAGGGAGCATCTTTTCTTCTTGCTTCTGATACGCTTTTATGAATTCCCTTTTACCTAAAAGCTTCTCCCTGCCCTCCTCTTACCTCATTTTATTGTTTTCTGTCAGGCCATGTTTGGTTGAACATCAGTGGGATTCATTTCGACAGCAAGTCATTACTCAAAGGCTCTGACTCTGTGTAGCTCATCAGAAATGCTCTTTTTTTCATCCTTTCTTGCCTGTCTTTCTTTCCAGACATCGCTCCTTATAATCAGTCACTTTGATTGCTTGCTCATTCCTGTCTTGATTGCTCACTTGACATTCCGCAGTGGACGCATTTTGCAATACTGTAGTCAACTGTACTTACATTTAACGGTTAGCTTTAAGCAGCATTAGCAAATAGTTAAGAAAACAACTTGTAGGGCGGGGGTGGAATTGATGATAAAATGCAATAGTTCTTGCTCATGACATACAGCTCATCCATGGATTTTCTGTATTGATTAAGGTTACAGGGAAACAGCTGACTAGGGTGGGAGGTGGGATACAAACTGATCATCAGACAAACATCCGTTCGCACTCAAATGTGCGCATATGTTAACCCAACATACTTTGTTTTGGACTGACAACCCACACGAGCATAGCGGAAACATAAAAACTCCACAAAGCTTCAAACCCAGATCGTGTTGTTATACAACTTGCTAACCAGTTCTGCGCTCTTTCGTAACAAAATAAGGATTTACAGTATTGAATGCAATGCGTCAAGGGAAGATACCCTACATATCACTAGCCTGTTGGGAGATGAGGGAAATCATATTTTCCATAAAAAAACTGTGCTGTTCTTAACCCTTTTAATGCGCTAAAGAGTTCCAGTTAACATTAAAAACCTTTGTTTCTTTTTTCTTTTTTTTTTTTTTTAAAAGAGCTCAGTATTGTTCATTCGGTAATGTCATCATCATTGCTCTCTTTTTTTAATTGTTTTTAATTATTTTGTATGTGGGTTAGAGAATGTGTATGTGCGTGCGAGTGTGTGTGTTGTTTCTTTTCCACAAACCTTTCTCACTTTCTCTTTCAGCTTATCTCAAACATACTTTCTGCCAAAGAAAAGATGAATGTGTGACCTTATACGTTGATCTTCAAATACCTGATGCAGAATAGTCTCATTTATTTACACTGGGTGCAGTCTTCAAAGCACAGTATGTGCCCTGGTAGTAAACTTCTCCGCAACACTCTTTAGTTCAAACATTTGAAGTAGAAGATACCAAACAATGTTGCAATGCATCATGATATGAGAGGTTTCAATGATTATGTCATACTTAGCGTCTTTATACTGCATTATTTAAGCTTTTAAGAAAATATGACTTCTGTTGTTAGTTTTGCGTATATATATATATTTTCAAGCAGTATAAAATCTCATTGAATATTTAACCTTTGATTCACAACCACTAATAGTAGTAAATAGAATTTGCACAGATTCGTTCGACTGGATCAGATTGGCAGATATTTTGCATTTTATGCAAAATCGTGCATCAGCTGTAATGTCATAATTTGCCAATCCATCATTGATTGCATTGTCCTATTGTCCATTGTCCAATATTTTACAGCATATACAGTCAGATTTTTTTTAGGTTATTCTACAATATTTTAAAAATAATTTGGTTTTCTTTGGGTGTCGGGGTTTTGACACATTTTCCATGCATTGAATGTTAATCTGTGTTTTTGTAAGAAATTATTATTTTACGAAATACATTTTAATGAGCATCAATTATACTTAAATTTTATCTATTTGTGTGCCAATCACCGGCAAATACAATGAACGAGTTTATCACAGGGGATGAGGCTTTTGCACCCAAGCACTGACAAGACACAAGAGTTGGGAAATACACAGTCTTTGTATACAAATACAAAGTAACAACAGAAAGCAGGGCTGGATTCAGATTGCCTTGAAGCAAACACTTCACGGAGAAACTTTGACTAAGAACCTTGAACGGGCAATTCTATATGACAGAAGAAAGGCCTATATGACTAGACTAAGAGTGGCTAATAGTATAGCAACTGACAACATTCTCATCTTAAGGGACATTTATTATGCAAATAGATAGAAAACTAGGAGTGGCTAATACATTTTCATCAAACATTATCATCACGAGGGACATAGCATCTGTACAGCAACTATGAAATAAAAAACAACTAGACAAAATAGGACAAATATCTCATCATCATAAGAGACAACATAATTGAAGACCATAACAATTCAATGGCCCAATGACCTAACCCAAAACCACAACAAAGTTGTTTAACTCATTCACTCCCAACCATTTTCACCGAAGCAACCCCCTTCGCTCCCGGCCGGTTTACTGGATTTTGACTGATTTTGCAAGGCCCACAGAATATTGTGTTTGATTGCTATAGAAACATTGAACCTACCAAAAGAAAGATTAGAGTCTCTTCTTTCATCAGGAAAAAAAAGGTATGTTTGTATCTGTTTCCGTTTTGCAGCAATTAGCATTAGAATATAGCTAAATTTCATCATTATTCACAAATCTGTTTCAAACTGTGAGGCTTGTTTGCAATACGGCCCTTGTTGATCTCTTATACTCTGCTGTCACCTGCTCGCCGTTTTGTAATAACTACCATTGCTTCAACCGTTCTCTGCAGTTGAGAGGCTGCATCAAAGCCTTCTGTATGCTCTGGCATAAAAAACATAAACGTATAAATACGTCTTTGGTACACGTAAAACATTTGTACGTTTTTGAGAACAAATGAGTTAAATAGAAATATTGTTCCATCTTTTGATAAAATCAGCGATCTGTTATTATTATTATTATTATTATTATTATTTTATTTATTTATTTTTTACTCACTGATTGGCGATCAGCCAATCACATCCCAGTAATTCGATTATGTATTGGGACATAAGAAATTAAATGGAGTATTTGGGGTACAAAGCAAAAATGTGTGTTTTTATTGTATTTGTTTATGGAATTTGTACTGACCCATTCGGGCCAGCGTCTGTAAGGTGCCATACTGGCCCAGGGCAAGCGGGCCATTGTTAATGTGGGACCAAGAGAGCACAGTAAGACCGAGCTATTCAGAAGCAACCCCGTGGCACTGCAGTGACCAGTGTTTTTTTTTTTTTTTTTGTGGTGTCTACTGTCTAGTCTTGGCTGCGTCAGCCATTCTCACCACTTGCTTACTTGCACTTCCCAGGCACCAGCTGCTTCTCTGGCCGACCAAGCCCATCTCACTGCTGTCACCTCTCGAGCTTAAAGCACAAAAAGCAATTGGCAAATACTAAAATGTGTGCGCTTCTAATTTGGCATGTTTAGTACCATATTAGGTTGACGTCATTTGGATTTCAGTTGAAGATTTAGAAAGCATTATTCATCATGAGTAGCCTATTTAATAGTCAGTATCACTAACATACTTTGTATTATATAAGGGTAAAAGGGTCATTAAGGTCACTTTTATTGTAAGAATAATAATCGTATAAAACAGTCCTGATGCATGGTTGAAAATTAAGAACGACATTTTCTTGTCATTCCACATGAGAAGCTATACTTTTCCCTGTCAGTTCCAATTAGCCACAATCCAGTTTACCCACAACATGGCAAGAGGCCTCATCATTCATTATGGAGCACGGCTGACATGTTAGCAAAGAATCTTTTTTTTTTCATATATATATATATATATATATATACACTTTGAACGCTCATTGAATGATAAGACCAATGAAAAGCTTTCGATAAAATGGTGTGAAATTATCAGAGATCCATAACCTTTGATTTCGTTATGGGCATCTTAGCAAACCTGTATAATAAACAACATGCTTCATAATAAACACACTGTAATCTGGATCAAACCCACCCGCTGCCAACTAGAACAGATTGGCATGGAAAGGAGGAGGGTGCTGAGTTGTCCTTTTGATTTACAGCCAACTGTGCACTTCCTCCTCAAAAACATTCCTTTTTACTTGCATTGTACTTTGAGTTTTAGCCGCATCACGAAGGCGATGCGATTCCTGGTGTGTGCTGTGGTGTTTTCTACATTGTTTTTGTATTCATGGTTCTAACAAAAAAAAAAAAAACACCAAAAAACAAATCTGCAGTAGTCGTCTTCTCATTTTCATCTCTTGCCCACAGGCAAGCAGACTTGCCCACCAGAGAAATTCGACTGCGGGGGATCCAATAAGTGTGTGTCATTGTCATGGAGATGTGACGGCGAGAGAGATTGCGAGAATGGGGCGGATGAGGAGGACTGCGCATCTGGTGAGTTTGCCACTTTTGAAAAATTTAATTAATTAAATAATTTTATTTTCATTAAAAAAAAACTATATACTGTTTATCTTATTTTTGCAAGTATAAACTCTCGCTACTCTAATTGGGGTATTATCAGATTTGCATAACATTAAAACCCTTATATAAGCCTCATCATCGAGAATAGGGCTTAGCAATTAATCAAATTCAAATTGATATTGCAGTGTAGTATGATTCAAATGTAACTTAAACATTTTTTTTTTCATTTTTTTTTCATTAAATTGTAAATTTTAAACGACAAAGGCTGTGGGGTTTTTTTTGGGAGTGGGGGGGACTCTGCTTTGGCATTTTCTATTACACGCCCCCAGTGCACCTGACAATTTGGTGATTGAAAGTAGACTAGTCATTAGCTCGGAGCTGGTCTAAATTGTGGTGCAGGTGATGTAACACGATTTTGGTGAATTTGATCGGAAGTGCAGCCAGACAATGCATCAATGGTATCATCATCTTTAACCCTCCGGGCGGCGGGGGTTCACACTTCGAGATGAGAGGAGCCACTTCCGTTCTCTGGGAAGCAAGTCAGCTTTGTTCTCTTCACTCAACTGTGCTCGTCTATGAAAATATCAAAAGAAAATTCCATTTGTGCTCGGCACGAAAATAGGGGCCAAAGAGTTTCGTAAGTTAACAATGCTAATTAAAATAGATGAACAAACGGTCTTTCATGTTAATTCAGGGTTCATTTGCCTTTTATTTTAGCGTAAAAATCATCTATAAAACCAAAACATTTATGTATAAGAAATCTGATATTTTTCATTGTAAGATTCAGTTGTTGCTTGTCTTTGTTAAAATTACATGGGAAAAAAGGACTTTGAAAAAATAAATGCATATGTCATCGCAATCGCAATATTGAGGTAAAATAAAAACATTATTTTTGAAAATCGTTCACCCCTAATCTGGGGTCTTAAAAACATTTTCTACTTCTAAGGATTTGGTGTAAATTCTGTGGTTACGCTCAACAACCAAGTGAAGAAGCACTCAGTTTGGATGAGTACCTGTGGGCTGCGGACTTTGTGTTAAGGTTCGAGGGCTTGTGTCAGTCATTCCACCTCAAAACAGGAGTCTTCTCCGTTATTCCTGACATTGCTGCCTAACCAGCCAATAAGACGATTCCGTCATTATCCTGCTCCGCCTCCCCTCACCTCCCTGCAGGGACCTTCCTTGGCCTACTTCTAAGGCACCGTGAAAAATCATCCTCTGCCTCATGCCTCTTCACGTCAAGAGAAAGCGATTGAGGCTGTTGGGGGTGTGGTGTTTAGACTTTGAAGATCCTGTAAAATGGCATGTGGAAGGAAAGTACACATTGCGGGTGAAACTTGGGGGGGGGGGGGGGACATATTCTCCTACAAAATGCAGGTATTAGCTTTCCTAAGTGGAATGTTTGTGCATGTGTGGGCGGTAACATTGTGGCTGCTTTGAGCAATTTGTGTCTGGAGTACAATACAGAATTTTAGAATCCAGCTTATTAAAAAGACCTAGAAAAATAAATTAAACCGAGTGTCATCCTGAATTCTCAACAATTTCTTATCAACCTAACAGCAAAGCCTAATTGCTGTACCCCCCACACACACACCAGACTAACGGTAGGCAACTTTCAATACTCAGAAGAGCCATCCAATCGTCTACCAGAGACCAAAAAAGAAAAAAATGGTAGACACTGAATACTTTTGGCATCTAGGATAAAAATTTTTTTTTTTTAAAGTACAGTATAGTGAATTGTCACAAAAAACGCAAAATTTTAGTTTTATTTATTTATTTGTTTATTATTTTTTAGGTCTTATTTATATTATTATATTATTTATTATGTATACTAATTTTTTTTAACCTTTTTATTTATTATAATTATTACTATTTATTTATTTTAATTTCTGCGTGTAACAGGAACATTTTGAACTCTGAAAAAAAAGACACTTGCATTCCAAAAAAACCCAACTCAATATCTGTTTAAGCCCTCATACTCATGGAATTAAAGCCACATTTGAATTGTCAACCTGCAGGCAACAAAAAGGCGGTTCTTACTATGCAGTCATCTATGAATCTGAATAAAAATTACTATAAAATAATAGCAAATTAGAAAATGTATTTTACTTAGATAATGTGATTTTCGCTCTTCTTGAACCTCAGCTTGCTGCGTCAGCACATCGGTGCTGTAGACGTCACCTTCATTTTTACCTACAATTGTAAGCTGTCATCTGTGAGACACGAGTGATTGCTTTTAATTAATATAGTTCATCATGTTCATGTAGGATGTAAATGTAACTTTTCTTTTCTTCGATGTATCCATTGTTTATTTACTGGAGGCCGAATAGCTTAATAAATTTGGTTCTTGCTATGCTTATTTTGAGAGCTAAAAAAAAACAAAAACGTAAATACTGTATTTTAATTTTAGTGTTAAAGAAATACTCAATTATTTTTCCAAAGTCACAGAGAGCCACAGCAGAAGGTAGAAAGAGCCACATAGCACTCTGGAGCCACAGGTTGCAGACCCCCACACCAGAGGAAGTCATAATTAGCTTTAGCGTTAATACCTTCTTAGCTTGATGGCTTCTGCTGCCTTTTCCGTTGAGAATACATCCGCACGAATCATTTCTTCTCTTCTAACATCACTCTTAAAGTTACAGCTTCAGCTTCACACTGCTGTCACTCAGCCGGTCGCAACAACTCTACTTAAACTGAAGATTTCAATCATTTGAAAGAGCCTGTTATTGGGAACCGTCCAAATGTTTTCATGTGCTACAGTATTGCTGTGAATTGAGGGCGCCAGATGACTCGCATTGACATTCAATTGACTGCTTCAATCTCTCGGGGATTCACGTCGAAGCGGTATGTTTTGAGTTTTGAAATAAGAAGCTAAATTGCTGATTGTTTTTAAAATAATACAACCAAGTGAGACGGGGACCACTTGTTAAACTGATTGTTTTGTCTGCATATCGTTGTCAAATTTAACGAGCTCTCTGTGGGAGCGAAAAACCTGTGTAGCCTATTTTAAAAAATCTACAGAAAATTCATTAACTCATTCACTGCCATTGACGGCTATAGACGTCAAAAATTCATTTGAACTATTTCTATTAGTTTAACTTTCTTTCTTTTACACTTTTGTTAACAAGAGTATGAAAACCTAGAATTGTTTTATTGTACATTTATAACAGATATAAAATTTGTGATTAATCGTGAGTAAACTAGTGAATCTATGCGATTAATTACGATTAAACATTTTAATTGACTGACACCCCTAATTTTCGGCGATTAATCGCATGACTTCAATAGTTAACTCACGATTAATCACAAATTTTATATTTGTTATAAATGTACAATAAAACAATTCTAGGTTTTCATACTCTTGTTAACAAAAGTGTAAAAAAAAAAAAAAAAGTTAAACTAATAGAAATAGTTCAAATGAATTTTTGACGTCTATAGCCGTCAATGGCAGTGAATGAGTTCATCTGAGTCACTCTTACTTTGGAGAAGAAGAAACTGGAGACGTTTGGCTCATTTTTCATCCATTCAGTCATTTCCTATATTCAACTCGGGTAACTGGAGCTAATCCTGGCGAGATGCACCCTGGAATGGGTGCTAGTCCCTGACTAAACTTACTATACCAATCACCTGTTTAATTTACTTTCACAAATAATCATACATGAATGTCAATTTTGTTTGTCAAGATTCCAAAGACTGAATTTTATACATTTAGTACTTTCACTAAAGATTTTCATAATTCTGCTGTTGGCCAAGTTTGAATAACTGCCACCTACCTGAAGAGAGGGGGGGGGGGGCGGGGGGGGGGGGGGGGGGGGGCTACAGCCAGAAGCCAATTTACCCAAATTAAATTTCTTGAATTTACATGACAACTCAATCCAAGTTAAGTTTATTCTTAGTGCCTTTTTCATGTGTTAATCCTTTTCACTGCGAGCAAAGTATTCCACTTTTTTCCCCTCAAGTTTAGCCAGGGTCTTTGCGTATACAAGTACATTGATTACATGGCCAACCTTAGCGAGCCTCAGTAACCTTTGCAATATGAATGAAATTTACTAAAACCATTGCCTTAGTAAATAATTCCATGAGGGCATTTCTGCTAATTGAGTCATCCGCATGCTGAATTATGCATCAGCTCAAATCGAGCCATTCGCTGTAGGAAGTTTTCCCTGATCAACATTTCTTTAGCTAGCAGCAGCTCTGCAAGAGCGCGCCACAAATATGTTAACTGCGTCTGTGACCCTCAGTCAAATGCAGATTGTTGCTTGCCTGCCAGAATTGTGTTCATGTAATAGAATCATCTGGAAGTTGTGCTACATTCATACCACTGACGGCTGCTGGTCATACAAATGAGGGGACAATCATCACGCAGTAGCCGAATGTCTGGTTCCATAACCAACCCACTCTACGAAGCAGCGCCCGACTGTGTAAATAAATAAATAAAAGTGTCGTGGATGAATGAGAAGGAAGTCATGTCATTTAAAAAGTAGCTGATTCCGACCAAAAGATGAAGTATTCTAGCATATAATGAATTGTACACACAGCAGTGCATGTTTCATTACTTTCTTTTTTTCTGGGGGGAGGGGCATTTAGGGGAAGCTGAGCTTCCCTTGCAGTCTTCGAGCATTCACCACTGATTCATATGGACCTCCGCTACGGCATTTTGCTGCTCAATACGACACGGACACTGAAACAGGAGTTTCTATAGAAGTGAACTGGCAATATATGGAGTAAACGTTTTAGACTGTTAAACTCATTTGAATGAACAAGTTTGCAAAAATGTTTGGATCTATTTGCCAATACTTTTGAATGTACTTGTAGCCGGCTAAATGCTAAAACCATAGATTATATATATATATATCGATATGCGGCAGAATCGATTTTTGAACATCAATTTTTTTATGGGAATATTCAACAAAAGTTAGGGTTAGGATTCACACATTAAGCATGGACGAATGTTATATTAATGGAACATTAAGCCTTAATATTTGATTTCAATGCTGTTCAAACATGAAACAGACTGCAACCTGTTTGCTAAATGCAGTGGCTCACAGTTATAAGCCTGAAGTACATTGTTATACAAATCTTACAGTGTACATGTACAAGTTTACTGATTAGTATTTTCCAAATTTGAGTAAAAAAAAATCGCAATAATCAATTTATAGATTTGCATCGGGATTAATCGGTATCAAATGAAATCGTGACCTATGAATCGTGATACGAATTGAATCGCCAGGTACTAGGCAATTCACACCCCTAATATATATATATGAATTATTATTAATTCATTTATAATAATTCTACAAATAATATGTTTGGAAATTCAAAAATCAAGTAAGCATTGTTTATTCATGTTTTTTATGATTTATTATTATTGTGTCTGCAGTGCATTTTTTCCCATAATGCCACGGGGTATACAGATGCGCAAGACCCTGTGGCATTATGGGGAAAAAAATGCTAAGTTATTAGCATTTACCTTACAAGTACATTCAAACAATGTTTGCAAACTCGATTGAACATACTTGAACGTGTTTCAGCATTTCATCTACAAGCACGTTCAAATGTTATTTCAAAGTGACAAGAGCGCCCGCTATATCTCCTTCAAAGTGTTGTGCAGACAGAAATTCTTTTATTTGAGCAATTCTCTTGTCGGATTAATAGAGACTGTCAGGCACATGAAATATGATGAAAGAATAGCATTCAGTAGGTTGATAATTGGTTTTGGAATCGTTAATATACATGACGTATTTGAAATAACCATCATGCTCGTGTCGACAAAGGTTTTCTTAGCACAGGTGTGTGAGGCCTCACAGTAAAGGTCATCTGCTTAGTTATTTCCCAGGAGACGTGCTGTGACCCGGCTGAACCAACAGGAAATGTTATTTCGTCTCCGCGTGTGTCACGACGGCACGCTAGTCCTGTTTTGTCTTCGTCACTCTTTACCTGTCGTAGTTTAATAACGCGGTCCGCAAGATTGCAGACGATAGATGCGTGTAATGGGTCAAAATGTACAAATAAAGTTTGTTATTGGAGGGGAAGATTGATCGTGTTTATTGTAGATGTCGTGCGCGTGCTCTCGAGTGGCCGGGCTTGTCATGCGTCAAACCTGTTGCTGGAATGAGTCTTCGCTTTCAAAGCACAGAGAACAGTCCAAAATGTTCCCTCAGTCCACATAAGATATGGAAATGAATACACCCTTTATATTATTTTATGATTTTCGGTCTACGTGTTTCTGTCGTGCTGTACCATGTCAAAGCTCTCACACTCAAAAACGTCTCTCAGAGTCTTATAGTTAAATGTCATTTTTGGCTTATGCAACTAGTGTGCATCTTTCTGCGCGTCTGCATCCTCCCCAAAATGTCAAATGATGATAAATGGAAAGTCAGACACGCTTTTTGATTCCATTTTGTTCTTTCCTTTTGGCCCACCAGACGCCAAAGCCTGCCCCGCTGGCGAGTTCATGTGTGCCAACCGTAATTGCTTGGCTGCCGTCCACGTGTGCGACGGCGACGACGACTGCGGCGACGGCAGCGACGAGCTCAAGTGCACTTCACCTCTCACCTGCGGGCCCAACCATTTCCGCTGCAACAATTCGGAGTGCGTGCCGCTCATGTGGAGCTGCGACGGCGATCCCGACTGCGCCGATAGCTCGGACGAGGGGCCCGAGCGCTGCGGCGGCGACGGCGTCCATCCGGCTAACCGCAGGGCCAACTGCACTGGCGAAGAGTTCCGGTGTGCCAATGGGGAGTGTGTGCGGATAAGCTGGAAATGTGACGGCGATCCTGACTGCAAGGACAAGTCGGACGAGTCTGACTGCCGTGAGTTTCTTTTTTTCATTCTTTAGTAATCACTGCCGTGTCGATGACCTTGATACCATTCATACTCGCTGGCAAAGTAGCCTACTCACTCACTGCATCGTAGGAGTGTAGATACTGAAAAAGTCTGAAAGTACGGATTCAAATTCTGTACTGAAGTAAAACCCAAGTACAAATGTAAAAAATATTCATATTACCATTTTTTAATACTTACAATACTGCTTATAATAAGCAAAAGAAAGAAACAATCGCTTGTCACTTGTTGAAGCGCTAGCTAGCTAGCATTGGCGCTCCTTTTATGCTATCAAAACAACATGTTAGCAGTGCTAACGTTGACAACTGAGTCACAAAAAAAGGCTAAATTATTGAATGTGAACTTCAAAATTTCACATTAAATAGAAGAATTTTGAATGCCACAAGCTAGTGTTTTTTTAGGCTGGCACAAGACAACATATCCGCTACGAATCATTCTTGTAGCTCATAGCATCAAACAATTAAATAAGGCCATGGATGGGTTGTGTATATCTTGCTTCTCTGAATCCTGCTGTCAACGTTCATCCTCCCTGGTTCATGGTCCTCAATGTTTAAAGGACCACTGATTGTTACACCCATCTAAGTGGGGTGAAATTTGTTCTTCGCATTTGACACATCCACTGAGGGAGTGGTGAGCAGCAGCAGGGGCTTGCGCTCGGGGATCATTTGGTGATCTAACCACCCAGTTCCAACCCGTAATGCTGAGTGTCAAGCAGGGAAACAAATGGGTCACATTTTTATAGTGTTTGGGATTGAACCCACAACCTCCCAGTCTCAGGGCGGACGCTCTACCACTAGACCACTGAGCTGCCGCTGTCTTAAAGGTAAAAAATATCCATATTTCCCTCTTTTGATACTTACAATACTGCTTATAATAAGCAGAAGAAAGAAATAATCACTTGTTGTTGAAGCGTTAGCTAGCTAGCATTGGCTCTCCAAGTCTTTTTTTTTTACACTGTGTTGACAACTCCAGAGAGTGGAAAGGTGACACGCCTATTTTGACAAAGGAAAAGGTATAACGTACCAATTTTGATTTGAGGAACTGAATCAAATCATTACATTTTAAAATCCTTGCATCCTTGAATCAAATCGCACCCCATGTAATCGAGATGAGTATTGAATCGTCTTTTACAGTATGAGAGATGCACAACAGGTGTAAATTGGTATAAATCATTTTGACGTTGCTGATGATTTATTGTTTCTTTCAACTTAGTTAATTAACTTGATTAGTTTTGGAGATCTTTTACATTAATGATATTAATAAACATGACAAATCGTAATCACACTGAATTGAACTGAATGAAATTGTTACATTTTGTGCTGTCACTATCGAATTGTTAAGAATCAATTAATCCATAGATTAATCTGATTCATTTAAATTTTGCATTAAAATGTATTACAAAAGCATTTTTTTCCCTGAATAATGCTCATTAACTGGTGATTGGTGTTTATTTCGTATTTTGTATTTGTATAGTGATTAAAAAAAAAAGGGGGGGTTGATGTTGTACTATGTTAGTGTTTGGTCGTTGTTTAATTAAAAACAGATGTTTGCAAATGTCTTATTTTGATTAAACACAGAAGATAATCAGTCTTTTTTTATGTTATTTAGTACTACAGAAATCAATGAACAATTACCGTTGATTTGGTATTTGGATCATTTTAAATTAAAAAAATGGCTCCAAACGATTACTCGATTATTAAAATAGCTTTCGATTAATTTGATAATGGACTACTTGTCGATTAATCGATTAATTTTGACCGCCCTAGTTACATTTCAAAATAATGACATCCTTGAATCATATTGTACCTCATGTATCGAGAAACGTATCAAAATGTCTTTTGTGGAGAGATTTAAAGCCTGAATAAGGAGTAAAAGTTTAAAGTCTATACAGCTCAATGCTCATAGAGTAAGTACAGATTCTTTAAAAAGTAATACAGTATTTGTATTTTTGTTTCTTCCCACCACTCATCTGATATCATCCAATGGCGAATGCATAATTCTGATCTGAAGTCACACTTTTCCATCTCTCGCTGTTCTCGGCACCATCTGCTCCAACTCCAGCTACTGTATTTGCAAGTCAGATTTGCACCGCATAATGCTAATATATTATTACATAATATTTCTGGCTCGTGTTCGTTGGTTGTCATACTGAGCATGAACATGAAAGGGCACATTGCAGTATGATGCAGATTATAGACACTAACATAATTGTCCAATGAATACCTTTACGTGTTTCGTAACAGTACTTGAGAGCGTAACACCTGCCAAAAATCACACAGACTGGAGGTGACCTTAATAGTGTTTTGTTTAACAAATTTGAATGTACACATACATGATGTAGATTATGACAGGTGGGATATACTGTATACATTATCATTGTTT
This sequence comes from Leptonotus elevatus, assembly GCF_054856555.1. Taxonomy (NCBI): domain Eukaryota; kingdom Metazoa; phylum Chordata; class Actinopteri; order Syngnathiformes; family Syngnathidae; genus Leptonotus; species Leptonotus elevatus. Next base: position 17,250,850 of record NC_141239.1, on the reverse strand, counting down.
TGGACCATATGTTTCACTTTTCAAATTTGCCCTACACATAGTTACATCTAGAGTACGCTACATCACATGGCTAAGAGATATACAGTAGATTAGGAATTGTGAAAAACTATTAATCACATTTTAATGGCTCACTACAAGTTATTTGTGATGTGGAAGGGATAAACCTGCATTAACAATTACATTGGCACATTTTGGGTGAAAAGTTAAATCCCTAATGTTTTGATGACGAGGATTTTTTTTGTCCCTGTGGTAAAAGGCTGTGGCTCATCATTCCCACTAAAAAAAAAATTTTTTTGGGGGGTCATATTACTTCTGTAATAAATTGCTTGGTGTCACTCCTTTCTCCCCTTTGCTGCTTCCTGTGCAATGTCACAGTTGGATTTATATCCTTTAATTTGTAGGCGCCCCCGCTCATCTAAACACAGCATTCTATCTTTTTACGTTTGTGGAATATGAATAAACTCATTCACTGCCATTGATGGCTATATACGTCAAAAATTCCTTTGAACTATTTCTAAAAAAAAAATCCCACTTTTGTTAACAAGAGCATGAAAACCTAGATTGTTTTTATTGTATTAGAACAGATATAAAATTTGTGTTTAATCGTGAGTGAAGTCATGCGATTAATTACGATTAAAATTTTTAATCACCTGGCGCCCCTAACTTTTAATAATCTTTTCTTAAAAAAAAAAGATTATTAAAAATAAATGTTTTTTTTGTTTAAAAGAAAGATTATTAAAAAATTAGGGGCATCAAGGTGATTAAAATCGCATGACTTAACTAGTTAACTCACGATTAATCACAAATTTTATATCTGTTCTAAATGTACAAAAAAAAATCTAGGTTTTCATTCTCTTGTTAACAAAAATTGAATTTTTTTTTAAACTAATAGAAATAGTTCAAATGTTGTTTTTTTTAAGTCTATAGCTGTTAATGGCAGTGAATGAGTTAAGTAACCAAATCCATCCCAAGCCATTTTGCCACATACTGTTGAGCGTGTAATGACATAACAGTTACTCGATCGGTGCTGAGGTTGCAACCAATCACAGCTCGCCTGTTTTCTGAGTTTGGTCATGTGATGTCCATAAACTGAGCCGTGATTGGTTGTTACCTGAGCCCTGAGCAACTGTGATGTCATCTAAAGTCAAGTGCAAGTGACAAAATGGCCGCCCCCTTAGATAGATAAAAACAGGTGGATTTTTCGGATGAATTCAAATTCCGCAAATGCAATATTAAACAGAATACCGTGTTTAGACTAGTGGTGCTCCATAGAACATTGCAACAAATTTTTCTACTTGACTTTTCATCTATTTAAAATCCTATAACACACTAACCACCGAAAAGTTGATAAACACTTATTTTTGCTTTATCATGAGACAAATATGTGCCATTTTCTTGAAAACTGCAAAACATTGTGAATACGTATAATAAGCTTCTAATATTGAGCACGGAGAGAAGTAATTACCTTGAATATGTGTTTTATTTCACTTCATTCGGGTATACGTACTCTGTCTTCTCTCCGAAACCTGCTTTTTAATCTCCCCCTCAAGTGTTATTTTGCCATTTAGCACATTTCCTCCTCTTCAGGCCACACGCTGTGTCCAATAAAGGATGCGTCTGTCTAAATAAATCCAATGTGAAGATGGGGACATTGTGATAAAGCTTCCTAATATCTGGCCAGGGCAGAGGGGGGGAGCCCTGAAGCTCTTGTCGCACCGTGGTTGAGTGTGGAGCCGAGATAGTCTCACATGCCATTAGGACGATGTGTGACGCGCACATCAAGTCCGCTACTCTGGTGTCATGTGAGCAGCGTGTAGAAGAGGGTCTGGGGAATTGCTTTTCTCTAAGGTCACCCATGATTATTATTATTATTATTATTATTATTTTTTTTTTTTACTTTCGCTACCTGTTCAATCTTCCACCAGAAGGATGATCACGCATTCGAATAACATTTTGCACCAACTGCTCAGCTGAAGACAGTTGGCTGTTTTGATTCATAATGGCGAATTATAATTTTTTTACTACCAGCTGACTATTGTTTTTTGATTATCCAACATTCAGATAAAAAAAACAATAACAATAATAAATGTTTGGGAATTAGTTGAGTCTGATGATTGTTGTTTTCGTGCATTGTTATATTGTTTTGTGTGGTCCTTTTTAGAGAGATGTTGAATAAATGGTGGAGGAAGTGGTTTTATGCCGTAAACTACAAATCGATTTTGTGACGCTTGGGGACTTAATACACTGCAGGGATGTTGTAAACATAATTATATTATTAGGAAAACGGTTTATTTTTAAAGCTATTCATAGATTTTTACATAACGTAACAAATTGTAAAAGTTATATGGGGCAATATGGATCATTGGAGTGGTACTTGGATGAAGCAAATAAGGAAATAAAAAAAATATAGAAGAAGATGGCAAGTTCTCAATAAATGTTTAGGTCCACATTAAGACTAATATGGATACCATGGACTTTATTCTTTATTGATTTTTATGAATTTTTAAGCTGCGTTTTGTTGTGGCAATGACTTTTGTGTTATTTATTTATTTATTTATTTATTTATTTATTTTTTGTTGTAATGTCAATTGTTTGTTTTGTGTATAGTGATTATGTTTTTTATTTTTTGACTTAAAGGATGTTATTGCCCTTGTCTTGTTGTAACGTGTTAATGTTTGTAATCAGGGCCGGTTGTAAGCAGGTTTATCTGAGGGGGCGGTCAGGAATGGGGGCATCATATGTACACATCATTCGCCAGAACTTTTTTCGCCCTGGGCTTATAGCAACACAGTTTATTTTATTTTATTGAGGTGTTAGCTATGTGTCCAGCTCCAACGTAAAGAAGTGGATTCCACTTAGTCAGGCCTCTACCTTCAGGGGTGTATTTCACAAAGCAGGTTTAGTCAGAACCCTGGCTCAAGAAACCCTGAAATGTGGGAAACTCTGTGTCTTCCGTTTCAGAAAGGGAAGTAACTGAAACCAGAGAAAAAGAGGTAACTATAGCCTGTTTCATAAAAAGAGGTCATTTAAGCTCTCGGTCAGTTACCGTAGTAACACAGTCCATAAACCTAACCTGGTTGGTTGCAGGTTTTTCACAATGAACCTTGAGGTTTTCTCTGTCCCCGCCTCCTTTCGGCCACACATGACATTTCATTTCCTCATTCATAAAGTCTGTTGTGGTGAGTTTTTGCGTAAATACGCTAAAGTCACAAACATGGCATGTCCTTTTGACGGACCGTATTGATGAAGGTGCCGCTTTATTGCGCAGGGAATTAAATAGTTGTCGCAAGATTGTTATCAGACCACGCATAGATATGCTGGCATTTCCGGACAGTTCTCTTTTTGAGCGGTACCGTTTCACATCACAGTCCTGTTTGAATATTGTTTGATATTTTATCTTAAGTCAAGTGCGCTTCTCCCCCGTAGGATTGCACCTAAATGAAATTAATTAATGAGTTACCATTGGCAAGAGGCTAATAAATAGCCGACAGCCGACTCGTAGAAATCGGCCTACCTTTTGTTTCTCCTCTACTTTCCTTTTTCTAAACTGGGCACCTGATGGCTTCTTTTCAGTTGTACTTTTGATCCTTCATCTTCATTTAATTAAGTCTCAACATCATAGCCCGCTAACACAGTCTGTTCACAATCAACCGGAGTCACGTGACGTCAACACGTTTGTCTATCCCTCGCCCCCTGCCCCTCTGGAGTCGCAAATTGACTCCCCACGCTCCACCCTCCCACTTGCCTCCTCAGCAAATTTGACGTTACGATGAGGGCGCAACCGCACCTACTCCACATCTCAACACGGAAATGTGCGGTAGTACATCGTTTTTTTTTTTTTTTTGGGGACGCCCTCACATTGACAAAAAACGCAAAAATTTTTTTGATTTCTCAACTTCTGAGTTGAGGGGGCAAGACATTTATTTGAGGGAGCGGTGCCCTTTCTTGCCCCTGGGTGTAGCCGGCCCTATTTGTAATAATATTTTTAAATGGTATTTTGCGCCTTTGTAGGCATGACGTGATTCGCTGCCTCGTATTCCCTTTAAATGCAGAAGTAATCCTTGACGTAATCATAATACATAATCATTAAAATCCTCTGAAGAAGAAACTGATTTGCTCAAGTCCTGCGGCAGGTCAAAGCACACAAAGTCCGTTTATTAGGAAGTGCAAGCAGGCATTCACGAGCCGGTGATGTAAATTTGGCCAAGTTGATCACACATCAGTAAAGCGGCCACTTAATGGTGACCATCTTCCACCGCGATCGTTGGTGTCCGTGTGAGAATCTGTCTGCCTGTGCCTCAAACAAATTCACCAAAATGAGGTGGTGCCAGCATTTGTAAAGTTTAGACACATTTCTGCCACTAAAATGTCAGTTCCGCCGGCGCATATCAAAGGAAGCCAGACCGGAACGCCAAGCATTGGCGCTGAGAGATGAATCAGATTCCCAAACAGGCGCAATGAGGCGGCAGTTTTTATTCGCTCAAGAGCAGATGTGCCGTCTACCAAAATAGAGCTCATCATGATGAAATAAGTCTGCCCTAAATCACACTTCACAACTATAGGGCGAAAAGGCAAAAACAAAAAAACCATCAAAAATACAGCAAACTTACTTTCACGGTGAGGCAACATACTCCTGACTCTCTCAGAAAGATTGATGTTTACTTCATGTTTTATCTCAGTTTGTGGTAATGTAGAAGTGTGTGTGTGTGTGTGTGTTTTTGTGCACAGCCCTGCTGACTTGCCGTCCTGATGAGTTCCAGTGCGGTGATGGTTCTTGCATCCACGGCACCAAGCAGTGTAACAAGGTCACCGACTGCCCCGATCACAGCGACGAATCCGGCTGCGTCAACGGTGGGTTCCGGTTTTGTTTTCCCTCTTTGTTTCTCTCTGTTTTTATATGCAGTGTTCATTTTGAATACACCTGGATATTTGTTCAACATTCCTCCTGAGTCCTGTGCAAACAGATTCTCACACAATGTTTGACTTCTGTTTTGTATCTGTGTTGCAGCCACAAAATGTGGGGGCCCCCTGAAGTTCTTGTGCAAGAATGGGGAGTGTATTGATAGTTCCAAAGTGTGTGATTCTGTCAAGGATTGCAAGGACAGATCAGATGAGCCCAAGAAAGAGTGCGGTAAGAGTCGACTTTCTTATCGGATGTGAATGCTCTATTCTTCTTCTTCTGCTTCTTTTTCATCTTCTTCTTGGCCTTCTCTTCCTTTATCTTTTTTTGTGACTCTATACACACTAGGGGTGTTTAAAAAAATCGATTCGGCAATATATCGTGATATTACAGCGCACAATTCGCGTATCGATTCAATATGCAGTCGAATCGATTTTTAAAGATCAATTTTTGATGGAAATATTCAACAAAATTTCCTAATCAGAGTTAGGGTTCACACTTTAAGCATGGAAGAATGTTATATTAATAGAACATTAAGCCTTAAAATTTAATTTGTTTGTTTGTTAAATACGGTGGACCATAAGCCTGAAGTACATTGTCATACAAATCTTACAGTGTACATGTACAAGTTAATTGATTAGTATTTTAGAGTTCACAATAATTGATTTATAGATTCGTATCGGGATTAATCGATATCGAATCGAATCGTGACCTATGAATCGTGATACAGATCGAATCGCAAACTACTAGGCAACTCACACCCCTAATACACACGGAGATCAGACTGCATTCCGTTACAGTACAGAAAAAACCCAACATGTAATCAGATTACAGGTACATTTATAAAAAATGGGGATTATTTTTAGAATTATAATTTCCTACGATGAGACAGAGAGAGAGACAGGGCGAGCGAGAGAGCGACGCGGCTGTTGCGTTCGCGTTGATGTTGTGTCTTCCGCACCCGCACGCGGCCCATTTAAAAAGCTTCACCAACGAAAGGAGGAAGTAGCGTCCGGTATTCACTGTTTGGAAACTTGCTGAAGGACCGATTAATCTTTAACAAAGAAAATGTTTGAGCTGAGAGTCCTGCGGCATGCTACACTGAGCTTCTTGCTAACCATATGCATAATGGGAGTTACCTTCCGAGCAAATTTTCCATCCACCAATTCACTATTTAAACGCCATACTCAATATACACGGCTAAACTCATGACTGGGAGAAAAATTTTGCAGTTGTTATCACGCATGGTCATCCTCATATCATTAGTGCATGCATGTATGTGGGTGAAATGATCTACCGTGGGAAATGTTGCGTCTGTCTGTCTGTCTGTGAGGTGTGGTTGCTTTCAGCGACAGTTCGAAACAGCATATAGCCTTCAATCAGTCAGCCCATCTATTCATACATTTTAATGTGTGTCAATTATACAAGGATTTGTGCTATTAGTAGGCTGCCCTGGTCCCTATTACCAACAAAATAGCAAGAGCACATTGTAAAGAATATATATTGTGGTGATATTTATTTTTATTTTGTCTTCATGAGCATGCTTGGTATTGGAGTAATCCAAAAGTAACCCAAAGTAATCAAGTTGCATTACTTTCATATTTTGGTACTTGGATTACGTTACTAACTACGTTTTTTTTAACAGGTAACTTGTAACTGTAACCGAATACATTTTAAAAGTAACCCTCCCAACCCCGTTTATGAGTTGATCACAATGACCATGTATACGAGAGTAACCTCTGTCCTGTCGCTCACGAATGTAAACAGGTTTTCCCGAATGTTTCAGAAACGGAAATTTTGACTGCATGCAAACGTAGTCAGAAGAGCAGAGTCAGCATTTGTTATTCTTTCTTTCTTAGCATGAGACGGATTAACTGTACACGTTTTGACCATAGGAAGTGTGTCACGGAACAGATGCTCATGTTTGTGAACTTAAACAAGAATTTGTTCATGTTTTATCAGCCTTGTACATTTAAAGAGCATTTACACGTTTTGTTTGCAAATGAATTCATGCGCATTATGTCAAATGGTCCTCTTTTTGTATGCCTCAACTAACTGACTGCAAAGACGGAACATCTCTCCGGTTACCTCCGATTTCAGAGGCACACTCCAATTAGAAGAAGCCTCGCTGATCACAACAAGAGTCTGCTTGTTCTAATTACTTTCAAACGGAAGGCAAAAGTCGCGTGTGTTGTGTGATCGTCTCCTTGTTCTACATCCTGCTCTTGATATCATCTCTTCTTCAGGACTAATCAGTGGACAAAGGCCAAAATGTTTTCACCCCATCGCTTTCACCCAAAAGTTCAATGTAACGTTATTCCTCGCAATGGCATCACATTGAGGATGGAATGCTGACGACCTGTGCTAGGGAAGCTAATTACGAAATCATGAAACAAAGCAAGCATTATTGGGCGTATTTATCTTTCATTTATCACCTCTTTGCCTTGTCTTCCTATGTCCTTTTATTTCCCGCCCATTGTCCTTCAACTCTGTTTTGTTCACAGCTTGGCAAAAAGTGTCTACGCGCACACACGCTTCACTCATCGCTCTGTCCTCTGGACCATTCATTTCCAAGATGTTCTTCCGAACACTCACGTGCCACAATAGCGCACTGGAACACACGGACACAAAAGTATGTCTGCGTTTACAACAGGGAGAATAGATGCCTGGCATTTCCCCCTGTACTTTCCCAGCTCATTAGAGATAATGGCATATACAGTGCAGACTCATTACTTAGCAAGCCGGTCGACTGTTAACGCGGCACTCTCAATTCATGCTTTCCCTGGGAGAAACTCTTAAAACTGGCCACTACGTAACGGGGTTGTCATGGTGAAAAAGAGCTGGCGGAGGCGTCGCGAAAATGCAGAGGATGTTGGCGCTTGTAAATCACGGCTGGGCTCGGTGGAGTTTCTTTGAAAAATACATTCCCAGTTCCCCTCTGTCGCTCCTTAAGTGATGTAGTCCAGGTCCAAGAATCAATTATACTGATCATTAAAATTGCTGTCATTGAGGTCTTTTTGTCTTTCTGCACTTCATCCTGAAGCGCATTGAAGGAGACCCAAGTGCTGTCACTTATCCAACTGTGAGTTGAGAAATTGAGTTGTGACTGCTGATCTGCTCGATGTCTCCTAGCATTTCGTATGTACTGCAGTCTACAACTTCTCCACATTATGACACACATATACTCCCTAATAAATGATCAGATTCGCACCGTTCCAATTTCAACATGTTCCTGAAATTCATGCCACCCAGGGTATTTTTTTTTCATTTTAGAAATGTATGAGTCAGTGTACATTTTCTTCTTATAATGACATATTTTCCATCAAACGTTCCGCGTTCATTTTCAATGCTACAGTGAATATTTAACTCATTCAAACTTTCAATTTTTTCTTATTTATAAGTTTTTATGTTTTTTTTATGCCAGAGCGTACAGAAGGCTTTGATGCAGCCTCTGACCTGAAGAGGTCGCTTAAAGCAATGGTAGTTATTACAAAAAAAACAACCAGCAGGTGGCAGCAGAGTACAAGAGCTCAACCAGGGCCATATTGCAACAAGGACGTTTCCTCAGTGTTTTCAACAGGTTTGTGAATAATGTTTAACCTTAGCTATATTCTAATGCTAATTGCAGCAAAACAGAAATATACAAATATACTTTTTTCCCGATAAAAGAAGAGACTCTAATCTTTCTTTTGGTAAGTTCCATGTTTTTATAGCAATAGAAAACAATATTCTGTGGGCCTTGCAAAATCAGTCAAAATCCAGTAAAACAGCCGGGAGTGAAGGGGGTTGCTTCAGTGAAAATGGCTGGGAGTGAATGAGTTAATAGCACTCATCATTCCAGATCATTTGATAGCATTTGAAAGCACCAATCGTTAAACATTTTTTACCAATATACCATATATCATTCAATATACATCCAGTCAATATGATTTCACATCATTTAATGTCTTCCAATATCATTCATTACCGTTCTACATCATCTGACTGCTTTCAACATGGCAACTTTGGTTCAGTTGATAGCGCAGGTTGCCCAGTACACAAGAGGTGGTGGATCATATCCTGACTTGCACTGGTTCCATGTCATTTAATGTTGTTCAATTATATTTAATATCTTTTTTTTTACACAATTCATATATTTCAATATCATTCATAAGGATTCCACATCATTTTATGTTGTTTTTATTATTCAGCATTCACACACAATTTCTCCAGACTAAAAGGATTTGTCGATCTTGTTTTGGATGTCACTCGATTGTGCCCCGGGGTACCTATTGCAATGTAGTGTCTACTAATTGCACATACTAAACATACATGTGAAGGTCAGAATGCATTGCGCACCTTACAAGTGGAGCTTGATTCACAGTGATGCAGCAAAATGGATACACAGGTGCTTGTAAATTCATTAATGCGTAACCTCAGAACAAAGTTTCTATATAGACTCTCTCTCTCTCGCTCTCTCTTTAATGTACTGAACGAAGCCCTGCTCTCAATAGCAGGCAGGCTGAGTGGGTAACAAATAAAGAGCATTTGCAAATGTATTCAATTAAGGAGGCTGTTGGCAGTGTTAAATATTCATGGGCTCATTTTTTGGACTGTTGTTTCTTTAGTAGTTTAATCCATTTTCTCATTATCACCACAACACAGTCGTCAGTCGTTCGTTTTGCAGCCGTGCACGTTTGTTTGCACAAAGCCTTTCAGCAAAGCCTGACTGGTTTTTACGAGTATTTTTGTATCTAGTCTGGTTCTACTGGTTTCCTATCTTGATCCAAGTATTTACTGATCCAAGTCAAGGAAAAATGTGGTTTTCAAAGAATTGGAGGAGAAATATACAGGGGTGGGCGTGTCAATAAATTTTGAGCGCCCATCATAGTGGGGCACACTTCCGTTAGTGTCAATCTGTCAATATTTCAAGCCGAACCTAACTGTAATCATGAATCCGTCAATGTGATTTGAACTGGGTTTTGTCATCGCTTAAATTACAGCCGCTATTTTAGGACCGACAGGTAATTACATGGGCACAGTCTGTCAATCGACACTCTTGTCAACCTTATTTTAACCACGCTTCTGTCTAGTTAAATTACATTTTGTCAGCACTATTTTCCGCTTGAGATTGTTTATGTTACTATTATTTTCCTCACTAATGTCGCCAGTATGCGTACACGGTCGTATCGGCCTCAATAATCCCCCTTATTTAGGATCCCCTAAGCTGTTCAACCTGCCTGATGTAAAATGGTGCTCCGAAGGACCCCCGTGCTGTCTAACAACGTGCTTGACGTAAACTCTCAACTAATGCTTGCCTTAACGTAACAATAACAAGGAGGAAAACATCATCGCGGTCTGTAGTCACCCGAGCTCTACAAGGCCAGCTATCAGTATTGGGACAACTTCCAATTTTAGCTTCTTCCATTTAATGAGACTGAATTCAAGCAGCACATCAGGTCTCCGGTGCTTTCTCACTCCGTAACTGGCATCTCAGTATCTCCGCTCACAGCCCTCGTCGTCGGCGCATGAACCGATCAGTGATAATGAGTCTCTTTGATTCGCGATGGAAACAGAGCCGGCAGTACAAGACCAGAGATAACATGACATTGTTTGAAGATGAGATTCCTCATGTTCTTATATCTTTACCCAACATCTGACTTTTTTTCTTTTTGCTGCACGACCGAGTGAGACTGACGTGTTTTACGTGAATCCATCGAGCGTGCATCCGTATCTTGTTTCTGATTAGCTGTGTTCCCTATTTTTTCTAGGGCTTAACGAATGTATGATAAACAACGGCGGCTGCTCTCACGTCTGCATGGACCGACCGATTGGGTTCGAGTGTCAGTGCCCCGCCGGCTACCAACTACTGGACAAGAAAACGTGTGGAGGTATTTTTAGACTGACAGTATGACTAACCGAGTGTGTGTTGCTTTAGCAGTTCTGTCCCACCCCCTTTAAACACAAATGTTTTAAAGAGTATAATATTGGAGTAGTTGACACAGAATGTCACCTCGGATGTCTTCTTTCCATTAGTTACCAAATTCAGCACCGTATCATCACCTAATATAGCTCTTGTCTTTCTGAAATGCATTACTTTACTTCGACTTTAGTCAGGCACTCATCTGGTGGCGTTCCTGAGCGTGAATCAATGACTTTCTGTCTCTGCCTGACGGTCCTGCAGCTGATTGATAACCTCTCCTTCCTCTCCTCCCCGCAGACATTGATGAATGTGAGAACCCGGACGCCTGCAGCCAAATCTGCATCAACTACAAGGGGGATTTTAAGTGTGAATGCCACGAAGGGTACGAGATGGATCCCGTCACCAAGACCTGCAAGGCAGAGGGTGAGCGCTTAATCATTAATTGAGAAGAAGAGCAGCTTGTGTGACATGATAGGATTTACATTGAGGGCTTTTTATCGATGAGGCTCATTTATAAGCTGACGCACCACACGGTTTCATTCACAAATCCACTTGAGAAAAAGCTCAAAATAAATACAAATAAAAAAAATCCGCTTTTTACATTTTAAAACCTCACTTCTTTCGGCAGCACAGAATTTTAGCTGACTGTCGTGTTAATTTTTTCCAGAGATTTTTTTAATTTAGTCTAAGTTTTATTAGTTTCAATTACGCTTGTTATCATACTCAAACTCATCCCGTTTTTATTTAGTCAACTTATATATAGCATTTTCGTCTTTATTTTCATCCAAGAAAACATAATTTTATTTGTCTAGTTTAGGTCGACAAAAACTGTCAACGTTTTAGTCTAGTAAGGACAATCATTTTACCCGTGTATATTTTTTGTCAGCAGATAATGTTGAACATTTTGGGTCTAAAATTATTTCACATAAAATGTTCTCTAATTTTTGGGGGATGAAAAACAACTTGACACACAATTACAGTATATCAACAAGTGGCTACAATGGCTCCATGCTATAAACTAGTTATTTAGCCAGCATTCGTTAGCTGTCGGATTAACATTATTGTTGGAAGGTAATAGCCGTTGGATTAACGTTATGTTATAACTATAATTGACTTTTTTTTATGTGTTTGTGTATGTTGCACTCACTAGCTGCAGATTTGAATGGGGGGGGGGGGGGGTGTCACTGTGTCACATGGCACAGATTAGCAGGGACAGGATTTTACAAAATCATATCATTTTTGTCTCGTCTTTGTTCATGAACTAAAATGTCCAAAGATTTTAGTCGAGTTTTTATTAAGTAAAGTACATTTTCGTCTCGTCTTCATTAGTTGACGACGATGCATACTGGTTTAGTCCCAGTTATTGTTTATTAATGACGGTTTTAGTCTAGTCTAGTGTAGTTCTCGTCTGGTGAAAAATGTGTGTTTTGTTTAGTTTTCGTGAACGAAATGAACACTAGCTGACAGGTTGTGTTCTTCGCTCCCAAACCGGTGACGTGGTCGTGGTGGAGGTCCAATCTCCGAGTAGATCTTGAGGCGAAAAAGTTTGGGCTTAGAACATTATGTCATTATTTACTCATTTGTCAAGTATTGTATTCGTATTTGGACAAATCAAAATCATATCAGTCTTCAGGATTTGTGTGATTGCAAACTTTTAAGAGGCCCCCTAGCGCGTATCATTTGGATGTGTTCAAACAAATTTGCCATCTCTTGGTTATATTGTTAAACTGAAGCTATTTTCTCCATAATTGCATTGCTTCAGTGGCATGATTACATTCTTTCACAGTGTCAAACTCCCATAACAACCAGTCATGTGAGGTTCTTGTAATTGCTGTGCACAAGATACTTCAACACGGTTGCCGTTGGAGCCAGGTCTCAAATTGAAAAATGTGTTAGCAGGTGCACGAGTGACACATCCAGTCGTGCTTAATTAAGATTCAGCATAACAAGTCTTTAGGGACAACTTGATCGGCCATGGTGAGTACTAATCACATTTCAACTGTTCTCCAGTTTATTATAGATTTGTGCTGAACAAAGAGGACTGATGAAAGGCCAATTTGTGTGTTATGACCTCCAACCATAAGCAATATTTAGTCGGGATTGCAAAAAGACGCCAGATTCTGTTTGCAGAGTCCTCCTAAATTGTTTCTTAATTGGCTCGATGGATTCAAATGAAATTCTGTCGGCCCTGTGGCTCTCAGGCAGTCATTTCCTTTCGTGCAATTAAGCTAAGTTGATATTCCGTCCAATATATTGCAGCACCGTGTTCTTATGAGTGTGTAGATTGTGCCTTATGCACTTTTGTGTGTTTGTCTTGATGATGCTGGGGGACAACCGAATGCCTAAATGTGTGTCAAGAGCAGCGCAGATGCGGCAGCTCCACGCTGTTTGGAGTGAAGGGTGGACTGCTGCGGTGGTCCTTCAAACCAGCAGGGGATCATTTGCTTGTCATTGAAATGGACACTTTTTAAGAACTCCCGTTGAACAGCACTATCTAGCAGGAAAATGTCAGACAGGGGGAAACATTCTTAAGCGTGATACGACAGTCTTTGAAACAGACTGTCGGAAGGAAAGCAAGGGGCAAGTGCAAGTGAGTCATTAAGGACAGAATCTCATGTCTGCCTCTGGAGAAAAGTGCACTTCAGCTGCCATCCTATTACCACGCAGTTGTAAAAACATGGGTCAGTAAACATTCTGTTGAGACAAACCATTTGGCGTTTTCCCGGCTGGCTGGAATGAAAAAACAACAACACATTGTAAATGCGCCGCAAGATTGTGTTCAATGGAGGGTCTAATTCAAATGTGAGCTGGGCGACCTCATCACAAACATAGGCTCTAAAAATAGGCTCAACTATCCCCGAAATTGCCACAAGGACACACTTGGGTGAAGACAATTGTTGCTAATGGCTATGTGTGCTAATGACATAACAAAGCTTCCGCATACACAACCTCAATTATATACAGTGTCTACCTGACACCAATGGCCTACTTATGTTCCACTTCTTCACTTTTGATCTAAACTGATACATTACTCCCCTGTAGTGCTGCCTTTAAAATTTACCGTCATTTTTTTCATGCAGCATACCTCAATTTTTGAAGGAAGTGTAACTTGTAGTTTCCAATGTTAGACTTCATGATTGTTTAAACTCATTTATTGAGCTAAGAAAAGCTCCACAGTTCTTGTGTAATACCTATTATCCTGAGACATTTTGGGAAGTCGCTAAGGAGAAAATTTGAGGATTGGCCTAAGGGAATGCAGTAAGATGTGAAAAATAGGGATACAATTTTAATCGTAATTAATCGCATGACTTAAATAGTTAACTCACGTTTAATCACAAATTTTATATCTGTTCTAAATGTACAATAAAATGTACAATAGTTTTCATACTATAGATAACCTAAAAGTGGAAAAAAATGTTAAACTAATAGAAATATGGCTGCATCTTTTAGTCATTGATAGAGTAATTTCATAATAATTCATAAAATTGAGTTAAAATTAAAAAGATGTACTGTACTGTAAAAAAAATGAGTGTGCTATTGATTTGTGTTGAGGTGATTTTTCTGCCACTTGATGGCATAATTGCATTTGTAGGATGGTGACAGCTCAGTCAAGTTTTCTTTTCTTATTAAGAGCTATTTAATCTTTAACATGAAGCTCATTTTTAAAATTGTAAAATACAACTTGACCTCAGTCTCCACAAATGTATGAATGACTATTAAATTTATTACTGCTAAATTTTGATGTGGATGTTTCTGCTGCGTTGCGGCTGGAATTAATTAGTAGTGTTCACTCAAAATGAACAAACTAATTTTGACACCCCTACTAAAAAATAACAAGTCTGAATGTTTCAAATTATTGTGTTGTTCTGATCCTCAAACCTCCAGTGGAGCTTCAAGACTCTTTATCAGCCGTCAGTGGTTTGGTTGTCACACTTGAAAGACTGATTTAAGATTTGGAAGGATCATGCTTTGAATATAAATCATTGTTGTTGAAGAGATTTCCAATGAAGAAACAGGAAACTGTGGGAAAAAAAAGGGAGTCTGCTTCGGAAACAAAAAGAAGATCACTTCCGGCTACAATACATGTTTTATTCATCATGTGGATAGACACATGCATACATTTCCGTGCACGTTTACATTTTTGGCCTTTCCCTTCCTTTCTGCAACAAACACATCAATCATAAAATAAACAAACCTTGGCTTGGGCAAAGGTTATAGTTGTTTATGGTAATGAGATTGTGATTGAGTTTATCTTTCATTCATTTTTTTATATGACTCAGGGTCAGGGTTGGTCTCCAAGTGGCCACTTCATGGCACAGATGTGCTTTCCGCCATGTTGATACTCTAGCGCTGTGCTGCATTTAATGGGAATGAAAGGAGTTGCAGCCCTCCCTATCATAGATTTGCCTGCCTGTGCTTTTCTGTTAAATTACCAACATCAGGTCTAACCCGCCTCCACGCAGAATTATGCCGTACGCCGAGCAGGATTTACACTAGTCACGAAAATATAGCCCTGCATGTCGTTTACTGACCCAAGAACATTAATTACTGGGGGGGGCAAAAATTGATAAATTGATGGGCAGTAATATTATGATTTGGGGTGAAAGTGATTTTTTTGGGGCATGCATTCAATTTTTTCAATTGTCATAGTTTGACCTTCATATTAAGATTTGTCACCATGGAACTCAATATTTTTTTTCATTATAACCAAAACTGTAACTTTCTCCTTTTTACAGTAATGACCTTGAATCACCTTAACCTGATTTACGATGACAAATACTATCACAAAGATACGTGTGAAATAAATTATCCAAAAACTGAATTATCCTGTTTTGCCTTAAGAGTTGCATTTCAAAAGTAGAATGCTGAAAATATTTCTTCCTTTTGTGTGCAGGAAAAAGCCCTTATCTACTGTTCACAAACCGCCATGAGATCCGACGTATTGACCTGGTAAAGCGAGACTACAGCCAGGTGGTTTCAACGCAGAAGAACACCGTGGCTCTCGACCTCGACGTGGCTAATAACCGAGTCTTCTGGTGTGATCGTTTCCATCGGAAAATCTACAGGTATGACTGTAACACAAAGTTTTGATTGATTTAGTTGTTAGCGTTTCCTTTTTAATCTTAATTTCTGAAATTTAATTGGGCAAATCTTGGCTGTGGTCTCCTATTACATTTCACCCCTTGTTGCTATCCTAAATTCATTTCCTCCCTGGAGTAAATTCTAATTGGAACAGCATGTTCTTTTTTTTTTTTTGTATCAAATGGAGATCTCTGGGGATAGTAAAAGGGAAGTTGCTGCTTGGGAACATGGCCGGCTCTCACCTCTGTCATGGTGACATCATTTGCAACGGGGACCGCCCCTGAGCGAGACCTTGTCTATTCTGATAAGTGGTCCATTCCAGAGGGACTCTAACCCCTGCATGAACCTGCTCAGTGCTTAGCTCAAGGCGTCAGCGTCACTTGAACACAATGTAAAATAGGTTTCGCCATAAATAAAGCGTTTGCTATTCATTTGACCTGTAATAAATTAATTTGCTTTCATTTGAGTTTTATAGTGCTCGAAAGCCTCCTACACTCTAAAAACAGTTGGGTTAAAAGTAACTCAATTATGGACCGATCCACTACAATGGCTCAATTTGATCCAACTTTCTGGGTTGTTTTATACAAAATGACCCAATTTTTTTACCCAGATTTGGGTCAAATTGACCCAAGTCAAGAATCTGATCTAATTTTATTGGTCGTTATTTACAAAATGACGAAAAAGTTTTACCAAAGTTTAGGTCAAATTGATCCAAGTAGAAGATCTGATCCAACTTTCTGGTTTCTTTTATAAAAATTTTTTTTCCTAATTTTGTACCCAAAGTTGGATCTAATAGACCCAAGTAGATGATCTGACCTAACTTTCTGGGTTGTTTTATCCAAAATGACCCAATTTCTTTTTTTACCCAAAGTTGGGTCAAATTGTCCCAAGTCAAGAATTTGACCCAATTTTATTGGTAGTTATATACAAAAGGACTAAAAAGTTTTACCCTAGGTTGGGTCAAATTGATCCAAGTAGAAGATCTGACCCAACTTTCTGTTTTTTTATTTTTTATTTTTATTACCCAATTTTTGACCCAAAGTTGGGTCAAACAGACCCAAGTAAAGGTTCTGGCCTAACTTTGTTGGTCGTTGTACACAAAACGACCCTTTTTGTGCAAAACAATCCAGTAAGCGGAGTCAAACTGACCGAACTAGAGGATCTAACCCAATATTCTGGGTTGTTTTATCCAAAATGACCCAATTTTTTACCCTGAGTTGGGTCAATTTGACCCAAGTAGAGGATCTGACCCAACTTTTTACCCTGAGTTGGGTTAATTTGACCCAAGTAGAGGATCTGACCCAACTTTATGGCTCATTATATACAAAATGACTAAAAAGTTTTACCCAGGGTTGGGTCAAATTGATCCATGTAGAAGATCTGACCCAACTTTCTGGTTTGCTTTATAAAAAATAACCCAATTTCTGACCCATAGTTGAGTCAAATAGACCCAAGTAGAGGATGTAACCCAACAGTCTGGGTTGTTTTCTGAAAGATCTGACCTAACTTTATCAGTTGCTGTATTCAAAATTACCCTTTTTTTGTGCAAAAATGACCCTTTTTGTGCAAAACAATCCAGAAAGCTGAGTCAAATTGACCCAACTTGAGGATCTAACCCAACAGTCTGGGTTGTTTTATCCAAAATGACCCAATTTTTGAACCAAAGTTGGGTCAAATTGACCCAAGTAGAAGATCTGACCCAATTTTCTGGTTTGTTTTATTAAAAAAAAAAAGACCCAATGTTTGACCAAAATTTGGGTCAAATAGACCCAAATATAAGATCTGACCTAACTTTAGCAGTTGCTGTATTCAAAATTACCCTTTTTTTGTGCAAAACAATCCAGAAAGTTGAACTAAAATGACCCAAGTAGAGGATGTAACCCAAATTTCTGGGTTGTTTTATAAAAAATTACCCAATTTTTTCACCGAAAGGTTGGTCAAACTGACCCAAACACATGATCTGACCCAACTTTCTGGGTTGTTTTATAGAAAATGATCCAAGAGGTTATTTTTTTTAACCTGTTTTTAGAGTGTACGTAGCTGAATAACCAAAGCAGTGTAACCAAAATGTTAATAACCCTTCTGTGTGTTACAATGCACTAATAATGTTGTTAAATGAATACATCACTTAATGAACATTTTTACAATCTTTGGACACTCATATTTGATCTAGCTAATGCTGAACCCACTCTTGCAGTGCCTTCATCCACGAGGCCAGTGACCCGTCTCAGCAGGTCCAACTGGTGGATTCGTCGCTGCAGACCCCAGCTGGCCTTGCTCTGGACTGGCTGCAGCACAACCTGTACTGGACCGATTCTGGAGACAAATCCATCTCTGTGGCCTCAGTAGACGGAACCAAGAGACGCATCCTTATCAACACTGATCTGAGTGAACCTCGAGCCATCGCGCTGGATCCTCATCATGGGTGAGGAGTGGGGTCTGTGCATTCTGTATGGAATCAACATCATATGACATTGAATTTAACATCTAATGCCTCTTACATAATTCGTTGGGTTTAGATTGTCATCATAGGGATGTACTTATTTGGTAATGTTCTCTACTGTATATTGTATGATTATATCAACAAAGTTACAACCCAATGACCCATTTGACATTTGAAAAATAACTTTTCGGAATCCTCCTCTCAACTGTTGCTCTTCTTTTGCTCATGTCCTCTGGTGATTTGAATTCAGATGACAATAAATAAATAAATCCAAAAGCCTTCCAGCTCAAACCGAGTCCTGTACAAACACAGAACTAATAATTCATACTCGGGAAGAATGTGGAGCATACAGAATACAGAATGTGACACCAAATGACAGCTTGTATTTGCAGAAAAATTTGTTGGTGTTGGAAAGTAGACATTTTTATCACTCCGTGTTGCTGCAGTGGATTGCTGATTGATATCAAGATTATTCTTAACGCGGCTGGGAGTATAAATAAATCAGATGCTTCCTATAGTCAATTTCCTCAAAATAATTGAATAGCCTGGTAAAAAAAAGAAGAAGATAGAAAGCAAAATTAACACTCAAGAAGATCATATACAAATTGAAAGGAATTAAGCAAAACATGTTTATATTGCTAAGCAAATAAACTTTGAGTGATGTTGGCTTGCTCCCAGATAGATTTTTAATAGGATGCTCGATACCCCAAAAAATTTCAGACGGATACCAGTTTGAGTACTCAACTCTTGAGCAGTCACCAGTACCAATATCAAGTATACCACTAGGTGCTTTTGATTAAAAAAAAACCACAAACAAATAATCAATGAAAGATCATTATAAAAATAAAAAATAAACCTATGTGTAGCATTTTACCTTCAAATTGCATAAAATAATGCCAATTTTTATATTCTTCTAATTTCTTGTTCCTGATCGTAAAACATCAACAAGAGGCTAATGCTGGTATCGGCTACCATCGCGAGTTCCGCGTATCTGGTATCGGTACTCGCTCATCCGTAATTGTTAATGTAAATAAAGGACAAGCAACATAATTTAAAGTGTTTTATTGCAGTTTTCATGCATTTTTTATTCTGCATTTCCACACTCTGCCAACCACTAAATATTCTTTCTTTGTTCTATCCAGTTTTATGTACTGGTCCGACTGGGGCACAAGAGCCAAGATAGAGAAGGCCGGCATGAACGGAGTGGACCGACAGGTGCTGGTGGCTGATAACATTGAATGGCCCAATGGCATCACTCTGGGTGAGAGCAAAACAGCTGTTTATCAAGTCACACAGTGCTGTCAAATATGATTGATAATGACAATTTAAGTCAGATTATGCTTTGAAATGCAATTAGGCATTTCACAGAGCTTATGGATGACACAGAGAGAACTTGTGATCGTCTCATTGAGATCATCTTCAATTCTTTAACATAATCAATGATGGGATTTGTTGGTCAGAGTGCACACGCGTGCCTTGTGGGCAAACGATCGATCTGAGCGCTGTTTGTGCACTCAGATGTAGCTAACCGTCGGTTATACTGGGTGGATTCCAAGCTGCACCACATAGCCAGCGTGGACCTGAACGGAGCTCATCGCAGAACACACATGACATCTGCAGAGAGGCTAGGACACCCCTACGCTCTGGCTGTGTTCGAGGTTTGTGTCATTTGATAGATTTATAGTATGAAACCTCACGTTAGGTTCCAAGGCTCCTGCACGGTATCATCATTCCTCGCTCTTATTAGAATTGCAGCCGGCAATAGTAAATGTAAAGTACTTCACAACAGATGAGTTTGTGTCCTTGTGTGTCTGAACCCCAGCGGCACATGAACAGGTACTTACTGCCAAGTCTATGAGTCCATTATAACTTAACAGGGAATAGCTGTGTGACAAATTGTGGGCAAAGAACCCTTTATTTGTCCTCCTCAGTATACAGTTACCCTCCTACATCGCAGCGGTTACAGTTAAGTGCAATCCGTGAGATAGAAACATATCTTTTAAGTAGTCCCTAGGCAAACATATTGTACAAACAGTGCTACAGCGCACTCACCCCTCTATGTTTACAGTAAACAAATCCCATTTTTCCCAACTAACAAGCTTATATCATCTCACAATATACAGCAATAATCAAGTCCAAAAGATGTAAATTACAAAATGAACTTTAAGTAGTTGCTTTCTGTAGGTGTAAAAAGCAGGATTACAGAGGATCTGACATTCAATAATATTCAGCAAAAACTAGGCTGTACTTGAAATACTTCCTGTTTTCGTTTATTTTATTTTTTATTTTATAGTATCAAACAAGATAAGCCATCATGTAGTGTTCAACAGTGGAATTACATCTGAAATAATGAGGAGGCATGACAAATCAGTTATAAACTGTACAAAAAAAGAAAAATGTCTGCGAACTATTAGGACTACCAACCCGGAACCAGCGATGGAGGTGGGTGAACTGTTTACAGTTAGCCCCCATTTACAGTATCTCGGGGGGTATATTTTAAATCTACCTGCAAAAGTTGCATTCTTTGCATTACACATTTAAACTTGCTAAACTTAGCAACCAAACCAAGAATATCTCACTATAACGATCAGTGTTTGCTGTTGTGTGCGTCACATTTCTATGGTCATTCTGACTCACTGACTGACTCATCAAAATCAAGCTTGTGTATCGAGGTGTGTCCTCCTGCCACCGACTAAGAATTAGTTTGTAGCTTCTAAAGCATTAGCAAATGTGGGAAAACAAACAATCTGTCTATTGTTTATGGCTGTTCTATTCTATTTTTGTTTCTATTCCATTCTCATTCCCACTCATGTTCACATCGACATTTATGGAAAAGTCTTGACCCACCAGAATTAATGGCAACTGCTATTTTCTCTTCTTTTTTTTCTTTTTCTTTTTTGCAGGAGCCTTAGTCTGTGTTTTTCATTTAAAAGCACACCTAATGTTTGGTCTGTCACATTTTTGAAATGCAAATCAGATCAGATGAACATGTACAATTAAGTCTGGAATGGCAGAGTATGTTCGAATCATACAGGACATGTTTGAGGGTCGCAAAACAGTTTTGAAATGTAACTGGCGAGTTTAAGGTGGAAGTTGGGCTGCATCAGGGATCATCTCTAAGCCCCTTGCTTTTTGCAGTAGTGGCTATGCTGTTCATCTAATCATGTTTTTCTTTGATTATAATGTTTTTATCATTTTTGTTTCGTTTGCTTTTATAACGTGTATCAAATTTTTCATAAGCAAAACACAATTAATTGCCCATCCCTAAAATGTATCATTTCTCTTCTCTAAATGTTTTCCTGCAGGATCGTATCTACTGGACAGACCGAGACGAGGCGTCAGTCTTCATGGCCAACAGACTGACAGGTCAAGACATTCACACCCTGGCTGAAAACCTCAACGATCCGCACGACATTGTGGTCTTCCACCAGCTGCGACAGCCACAAGGTGCGTGCGTGTATGCATTTGCACGTTCTCACGTGCTCCATCACACCCGCCGACACCGAGATTGGGTGTGAGGTCAATCGCATCATGTGGCCACTCTGTGGGATTGTGTTAACCCGCACACATAAATAAATGATGAGGTGAGGTTTGTGAATGCACCGTACTCATCAGAGCACTAAGCGGCCAACCGATGTCGCTCCAAACTTGCTGCCAATTTGACTTCTTTCGCAGAATGGAGTCGAATTGATTAATCATGCCATTGATTGTTTTGCATTTTTAATAGGGGGTGTGCAAAAAAATTTATTCTCATAAGAATGAAAATTCTTATTTACTACGATTCAAAATCGCAAAAAAAAGAAATTTGCCCTTGTTTGTGTGTGCCTTTATTGGTAGCGCTGTTCATGTTCTACACGATTTGGCCATTTTATATTCACCTGTTTTGGATATATATAGTTCCCAGAATGCATTGTGTGGCGCAGTTAATGACGTTATAGGACGTTAATCCATGACATATGTATTTGTGTTACAAGTAGCTGGATGTGTGTCGTAATCACCACGTTTGTTTTGATTTATGTTGATCTATGTGTTTTTTTCCCCCAACAAACCGTAACTTTAGGTTGCGTGTAAAATAAATAATGACATCCAAGTCAATTCCGTGCACAAGTTGCATTGGTCATCCGAGGATTGCTTGTGAAATTACATTACTATGTTTTGATTTTGGCCGTGTGATTAATTGATCCAACATCATTCATACTTTACAAGATCATCTCGCGGGCCGATTTAAGCCCCTTGGTGGGCCTGATCCGGCCCGCGGGCCGTACGTTTGACACCACTGGACTACAGGAAGTGAGGTAGACCGAGAATAAAGGTACTTTCCTTACAATTCAAAACGTAATAAATGTAAAGAAAAAAGAAGACGCTTCAATTTAATTTCAATCAAATCATTTAGAATTAAAAATCGTTTTGAATGGAAAATTGATTCTGAAACAAATCGCAGGCCCAAAATTCTGAATCAAACCGTGAGACAGTCAAAGATTGCCACCCCTATTTTTTACGTTTTTGTGTGTGCATTGAAATGAAATATTGTCTTGCTTTGAATGTGCATATTTGTATGCTAATCTTTTCTATTCAATCTCAGCTTTGACATACAATAACAGAATAATTATTATACTGATGTGAGCACCTGTAAGGCAACATTGTCCCTTTGCTGGACTCTCATATTCTCCTCTGTCGCCGTGTGCAGGTCCAGACAGTTGTAATCTGGGCAGCGTGGCCAACGGCGGCTGTGAGTATTTATGTCTAAAGGCGCCACAGATTACCGAGCACTCTCCTAAATACACCTGCGCCTGCCCCGACGGACAGGACCTTGGCCTTGATATGAGGGCTTGTGTGCCAGGTGAGACTTTGGAGTGGAGGAAATGGAAGATGATAAAGCCTTAAAGGGATTTGTGAAACTATAGGATGTTTCCACGCCAGAAGTAGACACTCACTTCAATGCATTTGGTGCACGACATAAACAGAGCTGTGTTACAAACTTTGCATTTACAAAGAGAGAAATTCTCATTTTTGATTGACACTTTTGGAGAGGTTAAAATACAACAATTGTCATTTTCAGCATCTGAAATGGTTGGTCATTCATTATTTAGAATTCTTCATCATACTGTTATTACCTTTTACATGCTGTGACAATAAGCTTGACACATTGTTGACCATAACTCACCAATCAACCACCATCAAAATGTCAACGACAGTTTCAATTCATAATCCTCCTACAAGGCAAAAAAACAAAAATCCTCTTTACGTGCAGCGCCGAGAAACGACATGACGCCTTCACCTGCGCCTGATGATCTACCAGCATCAGAGGGATTCTCTCAGGCAGACGTCACCCCACGTTTGACCACGTCGCCTCTTCCTGCCCTGGAGCCGCACACCGCCCTAAGCACGCTCAAGGCAGTGTCATCACAGGAGTCCAAGGCGCTCGGATCTCACTCAACCGCCACCGTCATCGTTGAGTCCACCACACCTGCAGGGGACAGCAGTGTGTCACAACACTGTAAGCAAGATGGGAATGTATTTATGTGTTCATGTCATGTCGGATTTGACCTTGTAGGATGCATAATATTAGATATTAATTGTGGTTAAAAATTGTAATTGCCCGACAGCTCTAATATTAAAGATTAATTTTGTTATCATAATTAATTGTGTGACTTCAATAGTTAACGCAAATTTTATATCTGTTCTAAATTCATATTAAAATGTACAATAATTTTTTTCCCCTGAGTTGTCATACTCTTCTAAATATAAAAGTGGAAAAAAATGAAATATGGCTGCATATTTTAGTCAGTAATTTTTATAATAATTCATCAAATTGAGCTCAAATTAAGAAGATGTACTGTAAAAAAACGAGTGTAATATTGATTTGTGTTGTAATTTTTCTGCCACTAGATGGCATAATTGCATTTGTGCGGCAGTGGTGACAGCTCAGTGTGTTTTTCTTTTCCTATTAAGAGCTATCTAATCTTTAACATGAAGTCATTTGTGAAACTCTGTACATTTTTAAAACCGTAAAATACAACTTGACCACAGTCTCCACAAATATATGCATTATTATTCAATTTTGACGCGGACGTGTCTATTGCGACTGGAATTCCCCAGTACAGGTTAGTGGTGTTAAAGTATTTTTTTTTTTTAATACTCACTACAGAGGAGGTTGGTGGAGGTGGAGCCTAGATGGATTAACTTTAGATAGGAAAGCAAAATGGCCACTTCAGGGTTGCGCTTGAGACTCTCAATTCATATCGTAGATTTATTCAGCCTCTTTACCTCTTTGTAGAGCTCGTAAGCAACTGCTGCCAGTTTGTTTTATCACCTTTCTTCCAGCTGCCCTCCAGTTTCCTCCTTATCGTTTCTCACACAATTTCATACCTTAATTATCTTTCCCCCTCTTTATTTACACTCTGCCTCTCTCCCGTCCCCGTATCCTTCTAATGGTTCTTCTCTCTTCCTCCAGCTGGAAGTGAACATTTCCTCCTTGGAGATAACCTGACTGTGGCTGTTTTAGGAGTGGTCATCCCCATTGGTAAGTCCCAAGAAAGCTCCTCCTCTGTGTTTGTCTGCTGCTGTGATCTACTGTGGCACCAGAAGAGAAGCTGGGCCCAAAGGTCGTCTTCTTTGACGGTCCTCAGGAGTCACAGTCTGTGTGTCTGACATTGCTGCTGCATTCACTCCACATGGCATTGTGTTGGGTTTGACTTTCTTTGGACCGTGTATTTAAGATGACAGATTAGCATCTCCACATTTATCAGAGAGGTATTTAAGAATACGAGGCAGCTCTATTAAGTTGACAGAAATATTAGAGACGCCTGCCAGTATAGTGCACTTTTACACGCGTAATGTTTAATCAATAGCTCCCTGACTTCATCACTCCCGACTGCTTGTCGTCATTTAAGTCAAAGGTGAGCAGGAAAATGTCCAAATTGACTGTGAGTGAGAGGCGATGTACACCCTGGACTGGTAACCAGTCACGTACGGATCATTTTGAGTGTTCCGTTAAACCAAACAATGCACGTTTTCCCACGGAAGTGGGAGTCGCAATGCAGAAAGTGCAAACTTCACACAGTAGAAGCATAATTAGATCCCGTAACCTCTCAACTGAGGTAGACGTGCGAACCACATTCGACCACGCTGCCCTATCTGACTTCAATTGGTTTTGATTAAAATTTTTGTTAGAGACGCAAAGGGACTTTGGTGTCAAACTCATTTTCATGGCGAGCCACATTATTGTTGTGGTTTCTCTCAGTGGACTGTTTTGAATGTGAAAACCTCCTCTGCCTCTGCTTTTTATTGGCATTTTAACAGCAAATTGAATTTGAAAATAATTGGAAATAGAAGAACCAAATATTTGCACATACCACTAAAGTTAACTTATGTGATTTATTCATTCTATGACCAAAATCAATTATTTAACTTACTACTTAACTTAGCTTGCGGATATTTTTTTTAGCGGCTATTTGGGTGTTATCCCAGGGTTAGCGTGTGGGTCAACAGTAGCGAATTAGCAGCTATTTGGGAGTTAGCGTGCGGGTGAATGGTTAGCCCACGAGCTAACTGTTAGCTCGCGAATTAGCGGCTATTAGCCCGCGAGCTAACTGGCTAGCTCGCGAATTAACAGCTATTAGGTTAGCCCACGAGGTTAGCTTGCAGGCTAACCTAATAGATGTTTTTTAGAGGCTATTTGGGAGTTATCCCGGGGTTAGCGTGTGGGTAAATGGTTAGCCCGCGAAGTAGTGGTTATTTGGGAGTTGGCATTATAGTTGGTGCAAAAGCTGATGGCAAACAACAAAACCTTAAACATGTTGCAAATCACAAAAGCTGTTTAATAAACATGTGCTTGAAGGCATTTAAGCTGTCAAGTGCTGGAGTTTTTATTATTATTTTATTCTTAAAAAATTTTACACCAACTTTTTTCCCCCCGCAAATTATATCAGCTTCAAATATCGGTTATCAGCCTCCCTGACTACCGATAATCAGTATCGGCCCTGAAAAAAGCATATCTGTCTATCTCTAGGTTGTATCTGCAGTCTCCAGGAGTACCTGATCCCCTAAAATAAAGACAGACCAGTACACACCCATCCCTAACAAAAACATAACAAAAATACATGCACAATAAACTCATTTTATAAAGTGTAATTAAACATTTTATCATGCAATTACTTCAGTGTGAGTGTCGTTTCCATGCTCCTTGTGAGTGTCTTCATTTGTGTGTTTGACTGTTTGCCCCTTTTTTAATAAATGGCTAACTCTAACACTGAACTTGGGCACTTGTATGTTAGAAAGGTACATGGTGTAATAATAATAATATATTAATAATAATAACACTTATAATTAGGGATGTTCCATTACTTTTTTCAGACCGAAACCGATACTCATCTCTTGAGTAGTCACCGATACCCATACCAAATACTGATACCACCAATGCATAAGCTTAACATTCCACCCAAAAATGACAGATAATTTTAAAGAAAGACTTATATATTCCAATATAGTATTTTTCCTTTAAAAAATGAAAATAAATTAATAGCAATTTTCTATTCCTCTAATTTCTAGTTCCTAATCCTAAAACGGCCACAAAAGGGTGGCCGATACTTGTATATAATGTGTATAAGCCTGTATCGACACTGACACTGATACCTGGTATACGTACTCACCCATCCCTACTTATAATAATTATAAATAATAATAATAATAATAACAATAATAATGTCTGTTAAAAGTGAAGACAATTGACACACTTGGTCCAGATTTTCTTCCAAATTGAAAATAACATCCATTTAGCAAGAAACATGAGCACACTTTATTTGCTTCAGTGGGCCATCAAAAATTATGTGGTGGGATGGAAGTGGTCCCCGCGCCTCGAGTTTGACACAATAGCGTGAGTTGAAAATCCGAAACAACCTTGACACGTATGGCCTTCGCTGAGCCACTCCATCGCGTTCGCGCCCCCCCCCCCCCCCCCGCATGCCGCTTGCGCCCCTCCCTGCGTATCATTTCACGCCATGGACTCGTTATGCCTCATTAACGCTCCTCCCCCTCCCCCTGCGGCTGTGTGTTAAACGCATGCAGTTCCTATCGTTGCCACAGTGGTGTTCGGCCTGGTCTGCGCCGGCGTCTACCTGGTGTGGCGGAACTGGAGGCGCAACTCCACCAAGAGCATGAACTTCGACAATCCCGTCTACCGCAAAACCACCGGCGAGGGCGAGGAGGACGAGATCCACATCGGACGGACTGACGCCATGGGGCACCACCACGCGCACCACCACCCGTACCCACAGGGCGTCGGCATGGGGGTGGTGAGCTCAGGAGGCGGCGCCTGCCCGCAGTTCATCACCTTACCACTCGGGGGCGGCATGCCCGACCCGGGGACTCATTGGTATACGGAGCAGCCCATGCTCTCCACCGCGTGAGCCCGGAAGAAGCGGCTTCAGGGGAAAAGATGGCTGCCGTGGCACACAGGGAGGTCAGGTCAAAGGTGACTGAGGAAGTACATATCATCAAATGCCATCCACAGCCATGTTCGATGCCAATGTTTTGACAAGATTTCGACGGCTTCATACTTGCTGGATCTATTTTTCTCGGGTCAAGTCATGTTTTGCGTTGATGGAGTGTGTTTCGTGTGTCATTTATTTTGTAAACGAGCCTTCTTTATTTGGGATTCGTGTAAAGCGGGAGTGCCCAACGAGTCGATCGAGAGGGCGTAGTGGGGGGAAAAAGGCAGGTTGTATATGTGTGTTATTATTGTCATGTACTAAAAAGTTTTTTTTGTTTTACATTTTGACCTAAAGCCTCACTCACTTCCTGACTCTTCAAATATTGATCTGAGCTTTGAGATGCGGTCGCTGTATGTTTGATCCCCGAAATTGTTGATCTGCGTTGATGGGACAATCTGTTCATAACAGAATCAATCGTGTCAAAACAAATTGTGTTGCTGTTTTATTTGACAAGTGATTTATTCTAAGCAAGTTTCTGCTGCTTTCTCACCAGTCCAGACACGGGAGGTGACGTATTTGTTCTCTCCGAGTGCCATTGCGCTCTGACCAACTGAGAGGATTTTTTTCTTTTTTGACCTTCAACACTTTACAAATGAAAGGATCTTAGCTGTGGACTGACTGCCATCAGAAATAACGACAGAGCGGGTTCCTTTTTTTTTTCTCCACTGTGATGTTTAACTATTAAAAGGTTTTGAGGGGAGCAATATATCAGAGTCAGGAGAGGATATTGCAATCATGTTTGTCTGGTATTTCAATAAATACACATCACAATAGAGGATAGATACAGTAGAGCAGGGATGGGCAACTTAAATGCTGGAGGAGGTGGGAGGGGGGTATTTTTTCATCAGTGGGGGCCAGATAGGACCACGGACTCCCTCACCAGATGTATGACAAAAACAATGTTTTAAATATGAAGGACATACGTGCATATGTACGGAAATATGGAACTGCCAATGTAAACATTCTTAACTGGCAAATACATATTTACAAATATGCTTAAACTGATTTAAATACTTTTGAGAGTGTCTGCAAATATGTTTTTAATGAATTTAAATACGTTGAAACGGATTTAAATACTTGCAAAAAAAGTATGTTTAAATGTATTTAAATATCTTTCAACAAGTTTGAAAATACATATGAGCATATTTAAATACGTTCAAACATTTGAAAATTTGCAACTACAAATAAAAAAATAAAAAAATTGTTTGCACTGTAAATCATTCCAAATATGCAAAAATAAATAAATACATTGATGTTCATGTTGTGGCATACGGCAGTATAACCCACTGTATGCGCAACTGAGACCTGCCATCTAGTGGTGAACCGAGATATTACATCTTAAAACTCGAGTCGACCCTTGTATATTTGCAGTTCTTCACCCGCGGATTCGCATATTCAGATTTTTCCCCCCCAATATATTTATAATTTTTAACTGGGATTTTTATCCGTATTTCTCTGTTTTACATGGAAAAACACATTCAAAATGTTTAGCAGCCTTTTTTTTATTTTTTTTAAATTCTAAGAAACAAAAATTGTGAGCAGTTGCCAGTTGCCCATCCTTGCAATTGAGAATTGAATGTGCATTTGCATAATATTTGCATCACAATTCAACCACTCATCGTTACAGGCAGGGCACACAAACATGCAAACATGTCTCACGTGTTATTATAATTATTATTATGAATATTATATCTGAGTGTGAGGGTCATTTCTCCCTAATTTTGACACTGTGTTCATAACCTGTAAACATTTCTGGTTCATTTGTGTGAGTGCGTGTTGACTGTAATGCATGTGAGTGCTCATGCTCATCCCACGGCCATATTTGAACAGTTTGGACGCTGTGTGTTGCACAACCCTCTTTGAATGCCTGCCGTGTCGCATGAAAGTTTTGTGCACAATGTGTGGATGAACGGCTGCGTGATTGTGTGTGTGTGTGTGTGTGTGTGTGTGTGTGTGTGTGTGTGTGTGTGTGTGTGTGTGTGTGTGTGTGTGTGTGTGTGTGTGTGTGTGTGTGTGTGTGTGTGTCCGTGATGAGGGGGCTTTTTGACTCATTGATATGTAAATATGTTTTCATAAGGTTTTTGATAATGTATAATAGCCTACCATGATGTAAAAGAGAAGTTGTACATAAGATTTTAGATAAAGTGTTGCCGGGTATAATAATTTATTTGTACAAAGAGAGCACTGCATTCCCTGCTTGTAAGAAATCCAAATTGTTCACCAAAGTTGTCAGTGTTGTTTCTTATTGTGCATTTATTTTTATTTTTTTTCATGAGCCAGCCTTAGTTCTGTGTTAGTCCATGTAAAAAAACTGAGCACCCTCATGACATTTTCTTCTCACAGTTCACATTACATCACACGCTTGGTGTTGCAATTAATGTAAATCTGTTTGTTTGTGCCTTTTTTTTTTTTTTGCCTTTTTTGTTTTTCTGCTTTCATGAAACACTGGACAAGAAAAACTTTATTAAAACCAAACTGGTTCCACGAGTTGATTTTCTGTATCACTTTTGATTATCTCTATATATTGGTATATAAAATTTGACTGGAAAATGTCTCGTCGTGTGTAATTTTATTTCAGTGTAAATAGGGCTGTGCAATGAATCGAAATTCAATTTACAAATTCAATGATTACACTCCGCAATTACAAATTCGGCATAATGATGTCGATGCCACGGACTTCCGACTTCCGGGTTTCACACATCTGTGCCATTTCCGGCCAGAAGCGTTCCAACACTCGCAACCCCACTCCTGCCCCCCCAACCACCCCCCCCCCCACCCCCCAACCGCCGATGGGCGGGACCGCGCAGGGTGTCTCGGCTCTCTAAATGCTTCGGACAACTGAGAAAGACACACTCGCACCCGTCGCTCGGGAACGGGTAACCGAGGCGCGGCCCACACGTCGCAAACAGGAAACAGAAACAGCGCTGTGTGAAAGCCGGAAGTCCCGCCTCCTCGTGGCATATACCCCATTGTAAACAAAAATAAAAGATTATTAATACAAATTTTGAGTTGTTGAAATGTATGTATTTTTTTTTATTTTGAAATGACTAATTTAATCAATCTTGTTTGGTACAAAAGGAACTTACATAATAATAATGGGGCACCACACGATATATGTCACCACACTTAATTAATATTCATAAGGCTAGCGAGGGGGTCAAACTCAGCCGGCCAGTCTTGCTCGACGCATGTAAACGCTACTAGCAAGATGTCTACTGCGCTAAATCTACAAATTCTGTCCGAGAATGATATCCCTCGTGCCAAATTCACCGGTATAGGCATACTAATGTTCAACTGAAGAGATGGCTTGAGTATACATAGTAGTCACATGACGTCACCGACCCAGCAAGCCTTTTGTGGGGCACACGACCAGCAAGACAACGCAAGCAAATGCTGACGAGCGCTCGTGTTGCTTACGACAATTTACTTTGATTCATTCATTCGTTCCGGATTTTCACAAACCGCTTCACAATGGTGCACAAAATTGGGCAAACAAAGACGTGAAATGAAACTTCTCTATAGTATTCACGTGCCGTTATTTGCCACGCATTGTGTGCCGGTCCATGGAATGTCGAATGGGAACGGGAAAGAAGTGTCCGGAATTACAAAGATACATTGAAAAGGATTTCCAACCGACAAAGTCTACCAAAGATTAAGGTAAGCATCATCGTGTGTGCGTGTGTATATATCACATCATGGGGATCATTTTTGGGGGTTTTACTATCGTTGTGGGGACCATGTGTCCTTGTGGGGACATTTTGGTGGTCCCCATGAGTCCAAACCTCTTTTTGAGGATCAAGACTTGGTTTTAGAGTTTAGGTTTGAATTGGGTTATGGTTGAGGTTAGGGTAAGGAATGGGGGTAGGCAATCATTTTTGATGGTTGGGGTTAGGGGGAGGGGCTAGGAAATGCATTATGTCAATGAGATGTCCCCACTAGACATGTAAACCCAACGTGTGTGCGTGCGTATTTATTTATTGATTCTTTGAGGGTTTAAGGTTGCCGACCCCTGGACTAAAGGGAACATTTACTGTCAATTGCTTCTTTACTGAACCTCAACACCATTTGGATATATGATGTATTAAAGTAGTTTGTAATGGCGTTGAAGTTCAAATTCATGAAAGAATTTGGAGAGAAGAGTCCACTCAAGCAAGTCTTCATCATGAGTGGGTCCTTCTGCAAGCAAATCTCAGTGTGCGCTCTCCTTCAGTGGAGCGTTAACAATTTGTCGGGTGTCACTTTTCTGATTGTGGGTCACACTTCAAAACCCTTTTACGTGTGTGGATTAGAACGCCATATGGATACATGCTATATACTGACAATGGGTCCTTTAAATTTGTTGGACCACCTGTGGTTTGTCATCCATTTGTCCATAAATTAATAGAAGGATTAAAAAAGTTGAATTGAAAACAATTAAAAGAATATCTAAGAATAAAAAATAGAAAGCTTCTGTGGCTGTTATGATAAAAACTGAGATGGAGGACATGCGCCATCTGCTGGTCAAGTTTGTCCATACAGCAATAAAGCTGACTAATAAGTTGATCTTAAACCGTCGCATGGATGCGAATGTTTGCATATGTCAGGTTTGTGTGACTTAAACTGCAAACACATGCATCAGAATGACAAACATTCCCAGATGTGTAGGCAACAACTTTTGAAGTTCTGTATTTCACAAGAGCTTTATTTAAAAATGACTCAGCATTTTTAAAAAAAATATGTACATTAAACAAAAAACATAGATGCTCTTGTGTGGGGAAAATAAAGAATGTCTGTGCAAAGATCAGACTAAAGTATGAACAGCAGCAACAAGGCCATAGAACTTAGCCACAAAAAAAAAAGTACTGTAATTTCCTAATTTCATCAGTTCTAATAAAACACTCATGTAACACACGAATCATGTGGCGTCTTTGAAGAAGATATAGTCGACCAAATGCTCACTCGCATAACCACTAAAGTGAGCAACTTCATCATGAAACAAAGACAACTTGAAATCCATTGGATGTCTCTCAGACATCAGGGCAGAGCTCGAACCTTCGCGTGGGCTTGCAGAAGAGCGGCCGTGTCGCTGTGGGCGCCGAGCATGGCGACGGAGAGAGCAGTACGACCACTCTAAAAAGAAAGACGGGAAATGAGTATCATTTAGGAGCAAAACTGGTGTGACACACCTCTTCCTGAAACAGGTATTCAATGAGGCCAGATATCCAAACTACAGAGCGGGGGCCATTTGTGGCCCATCTTCCATTTTTGTAGCGACCCACATCCCTTACTCAAAATAACATTAGGGATGGCCCACATCACTATTTTATTTCTTTTTTTTTCTTAAAAGGGCGATATGAAAAGTGTGAACGTTGAAAATGTGGGAGGGTTGTGACACACAAATGCCCAATTCAAGACAACTACATCATGTCGATAACTATAACTACCACACTAACTATAACTAGGAACGTGGGGGCGCTGGGATGCAACCCGCCAGGCTTCTCGTTCTGTTCTTAGGCGGGTTGTGATTTGCTCTTTTTGGGATCAATAAAGTAATCTGAATCCGAAGCTAGCTCTAAAACGTGGGTTAATGTAGAGCTTTTCTAAATATTGTCAACCTAATAGCATGATTGCCCAATTTTCAGAAAACAATAAAAATAAAGCAACATAAGTCTAAATGCCTCGATTCAACCTTCATCATGTTTTCTGTAAAGGACTTTATTTCAGCTCCAGCTGTTAAATAAAGGTGAGTTGAGTTGTTGAATGAGAATCTACACAGACATCAAGAAAACTATTTATTGACTTGGGCAGTTATGCTACTATGCTAACAATGTAAAGAGACTGGCAACTAAAATCGTAACAAAAATTGTCTTCATTAAGGTAAATAACGCTAATAAGCAATAATGGTTTCCTACATTTGCTCCTTCTCAAGGTTCAATTAAGGATCCCCCCAAAAAATGTCAAATTACAACTGATTTTAGGGATGGGAATCTTTGAATGTCACATGATTCGATTCCGATTTTTGGGTGTGCGATTCCATTCAGAATCGATTTTCGATTTAGAACGATTCTTGATTCAAAAATGATGTGATTGACAATGATTTTTGCTTCAATTTATAAATTTTCAAGGAATCGTAATGATCTACTCCAGTCTGACTCGCAAATGCTAATTAGCGCGCTACTCGCGGCACTTTTATCACTCAAAAAAACGGCTCCACGCTGCAAAAAAACAACTTTTATTGGAATAACTTGATCGTGACTTTTTTCTTCTACTCTCTAATGTGGCTACAACTTAACAGTGTATCAGACAGCGTATAACCACACTGCCCCCAAGTGGCCAAATCGCGTACAACATGAACAGCGCTCCCGATAAAGGCATACACAAACAAAGGGAAGACAGTATAAAATAATTTAAATAAAATCAATTTTGGGACATTTAAAATTGATTCTGAATCGTACTAAATGAGAATTGCGATTCTTATGAGAATCGTTTTTTTTGTTTTTTTTGGGGCACACCCCTAACGGATTTCTCTTGTTTTGGTTCTCATTGCGGAGATCCACATAATGGCAGGGACTGATCTTTTCTAGTGGGTCACAGGGCTGCTCACCACCCCAGAATTTGCCACCTCACTTCATAACAGAAAGTTGTCATGAGGTAGTAGTAGTAGTTGTTCTTAATAACTACATTTTATAAACAATGTAAAAATGCTTGGAAGATTTTTTTACCATTTTTAAGGGGCTCTTACATATTTTTCTGTATATGTATCCCCTCGGATGAAAATCTTTAGACGCACCTGAATTTTAGGCCTTTTGCTCACCTTTAATTCTTCATTTAAAGATCCTTTAGACAATTCTATGCTTACTTATTTGTGAAGACCGTTTGGGTTAATGACCTTTTCTGTTCCAGCATGACTGTGTCCCAGTGCACAAAGCAAAATGGATGATTACGGTGTGGAAGAACTTGAGATCAATTACCCTCTTCTTGTCCAAATTTGGACCTCACAGGACGAATGAACAAAAGATTCCACAGACACACTCCAAAATGTTATAAAAAGATTTCCCACAAGAGTGGAAGCTCTTTCAAAGGGGAGACCAAATCCACTTTGTCACTCCCTGTAGGAACCAACAATGCTGGCCTCACTTTTGTCCAACATCTTTTTTGGAATTACTTTTTAGTACAACACACATTTGCCACAAATGGAGTATAATTTACTGAATATGATTTAAACAAAGGGACAATTGACTGTACTGTAGTAGTTATTATATTTCTGATTCGATTCTTCCTCCCCAGTGAGTTTCATGCTATTCTGAAGAATTCACACGTTTATATCATGTCCCTTTGTATACTTTTCTTTGTTAAGTGGCGAGTGACCGAATTCAGCTTTAGCCTTCATCTTTTCGTTTTCTGCTGTGCCAGCCACCGTTAAAAGGCCTTTGTGTATGTTTTGCAGTATCACCTGATCAGTCAAGGTCAGATCGCACTGGGTCCTCTCCAGCAGCAGTCTTGCGATGTGCGTGTAGCCTCTCTCGGAGGCAAACATGAGAGCCGTGGTTCCCTGAGCGTCCTGGATGTTAGCGTCTGCGGCGCAGCTCAGCAGCAGGCGAACCATCACCACTCGCCCGTGCCTCACAGCCAAATGCAAAGCCGTCTGGCCTGTCTGTAGGACGACGTGTGTGTGGTGGTTTTATTTTTATTTTTTTAATTCATTCAGTCAATTAATTCACATGTCAAACATAACAGTTGCATATTTTCCACCATGAGGGCAACCTGACGTTTACCGTAGAATTACATGTGAGCGAGACGCCCAACAAAAGCTACATGAGGCTTATTAGGTGAAACGGTCACGAAAATAGATGGACAATAAAGACAAAAGAAAAACAACGACAAACAGTAGGTTGATCCCAGTCAGTAGATTCTGCCAAATGATAAGTATCTCGTTAATAATTCCGATTTTAATTTCCTCTTAAAGAAGGGGCGAGATTGGGCATTTTTGAGGTGAGCATCAAGATGGTTCCACATCTGTGGGCCATAAACCGCAAAACTTAAACTGGTTGTTTTGAGCCTTCACGTCTTCCTGATGTTGACGTCTTTATTCCTTATGCCATGTCCATGTAGAGAGCAGCTGAGACCAGGGTTTAAATTATTAATGAGTTGATAGATCAAACATCCGTTATGGTAAATACTGAGCTCAGGGAGTCTTAATATGCCATGGTGACAAAAAAAAAAAGTGGGCTAGAGAGGCCGTCATATTCAGACCAGGAAAAAAGGAATAATAATGCAGATGATTACTTGCGATATTGTCTGTCCATCAATTTCAATATTTTGCATAATCTTGTTTTTGTGTTTTTGTGTGAGAGCGAAAAAATCATAAAGTTATTTTTTTTTAGACATTCAAAAACAAAATTAGTTACAATTAAACCATTTGTCAATTTCACAAAGTTCTTTGTTTATAATTCGGTCCAGTTCAAGTGGACTCTCGTGGGCCAAAAAATAGACTAGTGTCATCCGCAAGCATGACTTTATGGAGAGCTTTCGAAGCGTTAACAAAATCACTGATATCCAGATTAAAGAGAAGTAGAAGTGGTTTTAATATGGACCCCTGTGGAACACCATATTTAATAATTATGCTAGTTGTTGTGTTGTTTGAAAAGTAGTTCTCAAAATACTGCTTCTTAATATACTGTAGATTTTACAACCCCTCACACTGGGATTCTGTACCTGATTTCTTTTGAAAAGTGCTACAAAGTAACATTGTAGCAGCTCGATCTTGGGGCAAATAAAAATCTTCTCTGGCTTCCTCCCACTTTCCAAAAACTTGCAAGTTCGATTCTTTGAAGACTGTAAATAATCCTTAATGTTGGTTGTCTATATTTGCCCTGTTATTTGGCTGGCGACCAGTTCAAAGTGTAACCCGAGTCGCTGTCATCTGAGGCTACGCCTCCAGCCTCACCGTGACCCTAATGAGATTATGAAAAATGGATGGATGGATGAACGGTTGGGCGGATTTGTAGTTCTGTGATTGACTTCTGATCAGTCCGCAATTTCTTTTGCCTTAAATTAGTTGGCTTCGAGATCCAGATGCATGGATGGCCTGCACATTTGCATGTGACCAACGTTTATGGTCAGCCTCAAGTGTTGTGTTGCTTATTCGGTCCTCCTCCTTTACCTGGCTGGATCTGACGTTAATGTTGCCAATCTCCATCAGCCTGCGGACCACTCCCATGTCGCCAGGATTTTCAGGTGCTGTGAGTGAGGCCAGCATCACTGATGTGTATCCTGCTTTGTTCTGGAAATTAACATCACTTACTCCTGCATGGTGGGGAGATATTCATCGTCGACGTTTGTATGTCTTACTATGGATTGCAAGGATATGTCGTACCTGTGTCCAGCAGCAGACTGACAATGTCGTACTTGCAGTGGGAAATACTGTAATGGAGGACAGTGTTGCCGTTATCGTCAGCCAGGTTGATGAGGAAGGCCGAAAGTGAAGGTGTTGCCTTTTTGACCTCCCTCAAGTACACCGCTACTTTTTTGGCCACTGAACTCTCCTCTGCTGCTGTACTAAACCAGTCCTGGAAAAGCACCACAAGGGCTCTCCTCTGCGATGACGAGGGGGAAACAGAAGATTTAAAACAAAAAAAGAAGCTGTGAGGGCGGAAGGATTATAATGTACGCACTGCGTCATTGGTAGGGTTCTCAATGTTGTCCATGTGCTCGTTGAGGAAGTGACAAGCGGACATGAAGTCGGCATTTACCGTCTCACTTGGTACAAAAGACAGAATGAGAGATATTAGGGCAAAAACACAAAAAAGAAGTCACACCTCGTGTGTTCTGGCCCTCTCACCTGCCTTGGGTTGACTTGGAACCAGAATGGCCCTCCATCTGTTTTCCTGGGGGCTGGGATTTCATCATGGACGTTTCCATTGGAGTATCGGCCCCAACAGATGCCACCCCTCCATCCGTCCTCCCCGATCTCGACCCGTGCGATATCATTGGCCTCTTCTCCTCCGTCCCTGTCTTTTGCTGTTCTGCTTCCACTTGGGTTGCAGCCATCTCCCAAGGCCCGATGCTGTTCTCTTGCTGCTCGAATCTGCAAGCCACCTGTGGTACATATTCCTGACCAGCTGGACTGTCAAGAGCATTTTGTTTGCATCTGTATAATATGTAAGGGACAGAAAATAAAGGGCATTCGCAGGTCACGTTAATCCCATCAAAATGAACGCTTCCCTCTCTCGATACGCATTTCCATTCCACAACACAGGATTAAAACACAAAAATAAAATGATTACTAACCCTTCCTTGTTGAGGTCGCCTCCATGACGAACGGCGTGTCCATTCTTGTGTCCGCCCTGAGCGTAGTGGGAGGTAAGGATATCGATGAGTCCCATTATCTCCTGCTGGAGGGAGATAACTTGAGGGCGTTTCTCATCCTCTGCCACACTCAAACACTCCCACTGCTGATCCAGGAGTCGCTTGATCTTATTTATGTGATGGATGACCACAGACGTGTCTGGAATATCAGCGGAAACCTCCATCGGCAGAAAGCTTTCAGGGGATTCCAAATCATCTTTGAGATGAGCACTTTCTCCATTGGTGCTTTTTGACATCGCCGTGATCTCGTCCTCCTCCTGGTCGACTCGCACCCTCTCGGCATGGACCCACACCCCAGGATTTGCGACACGTCGTTCAATCTGTTCGTCTTTACTTGTACTTTCACTCTGCTGCTGCCTCAGCCGACCTGCGACCCTCTGAAGGTCCAGCTCCGTCTCATGCAGCTTCTGTTCCAACATGGCGACCTTAGCTTGGAGTGACGTCACCGTCAGCAGCTCATCCAGATCCGTGCTCATCCTCCACTCATGCGTAGGATTGCAATCTTGACTAGTACTTCTGCATTGTTCATACCGTGAGCTTTTATTGTTGTAATGGGTCCCATTGGTTCCATTTTGGGAGGGAGGTTGAATTTGTGATCGCAGCATTTCTTTTTCCTCCTGCAGCAGACAGATTTGTGCTCTGAGGTCTGGAATGACCCGTACCTCCCTCTCCAGCTCCTCCACACGCTCCAAGGCATCCCTTAGGCGCCTCAACAGGCCTGAGCAATCTTGGGTGTGAGGACTCTCTGGGGAGTCAAAGATATCTTCATAAGACTTGTTTCTGTCTTCAAGGTGACCCCTTGACGTTCTTAGGCTTCTAGACTCCTCCGTTGGCTCCAGTCCTTGTCTCAAAAGCACCGTAAGAGGCAGACTGGAGGCCCGGAGGAGATGGGGTCGGATGTGCTCACCCAAAGGCTGCTCATCAAACTCTCGGATTTTAGCCTCAATTTCTGCTCGGCCTTGTGGCGAAATGGACGACCTGTAGTCGTGCAACCAGGAATTGGAGCCGTGGTGGTGGTCGTCGGACAGTCGAGACCTGGGGCCAAGTGCTCCGGTTGATCCCCAGGGGCTTGGACGGTAACCGTACCCTGAAGGATTAAGGTGCCGAGGAAGAGTACTGGCCCGAGGGCCTTTGCTGTGGCGCTGGATAGATATTCTTTTTATGGTTCTTCCTTTCTCAATGTCATCAACATACTTCAGGAAGTCCAAGTCGAGACGGAAACCATACGGGGTTTCCACTGAGTATGGAAGTT
The DNA here is from genome assembly GCF_054856555.1 of Leptonotus elevatus. Taxonomy (NCBI): domain Eukaryota; kingdom Metazoa; phylum Chordata; class Actinopteri; order Syngnathiformes; family Syngnathidae; genus Leptonotus; species Leptonotus elevatus. The sequence continues at coordinate 17,211,433 of NC_141239.1, read as the reverse complement.
TGCCTTTAATGGCACTTTCTGAAGCTTTGGTCGGTTGCTTATTACCTGTGAACATTAAAACAACAGTTTTAACGATACAATAAACATCAACCTGTCACGTTCTGCTAATCTCCTGTTCACTTTGTTCTGAAGCGCCAGTTGCTGCGAGACATTTCTTTGTGCCTAAGATTGACCATACCTCGTTGGTAGCCCACCTGTACCCTGGCCTATTTAACCAGCTCTTTCACCTCAGTGCCAGAATGTCACTTGCATTTTGCAGTACCATCCAACCATACCTGAACTTGTTTTTGGTCCTGCCTGATCTCGGACCCGGCCTGTTTTCGCAACCCCTGCCTCTAACTACCTTCTTCGTTTTTTTAAATTGGATCTGGTTTTGGATTTTGGACTGATTGTGAAAAGTGTAGACACCGGATTACTGGCTTTGGACCTGACTTGAAGGTTTGGCTCTGATTTTGGATTGTGGACCCCCACCTCTCCCTCTTGGCCGATCATAGAGCACCTAGGCACATAATATTCACCTGTCTGCCTATAGAGCCTCTTCAGGTGGGCTACCTGTTAGCCTCAGCTAAGGCCTAATCACCTCTTCAGCCTCTTTTGGACAATTATTTTCCTGTCACCACCTCAAGCTCATGCCATCGTCCATCAACACATTTTTACATGACATTCCATTTTTTGTACAATTATGAGACATTTTGAAACATTTTACCATTATGTCTTTCCATCATTTTGCTGGGTTTGTTGTCACATCATCTGTTGGGGATGTCTGTCAAAAAAATAATAATAATCACAATTTAAAGAAAACAATACATTAAAATAAGTGCCGGAGCCTTTTTACAAGCAACGGAAATTGTTATGTGGTTGTCTCATAAATATATAAAGGCTGAATGAATGATTACATAATGACTATATTCATGGGTTGTGGGACAAAAACAAAACTATTTTGGCACCGGCAGTCGTTGAGGTTTTGCTGTGGTATTTTTGGTGAGACGACTCATCATTCAGAGGATTACTCTTGACAGTGTTTTAGCTTAGTGCACAAAACCCAAACAATTGCACTTAATTGCTTTTCTTCTTGGTCCCTGATGTGCTTCTGCTGCTTTTTCTCCCACACTCATTTCTTCCATGCACATGGATGGTTGTTATTCTCCCGTGGCACGTCTGATCTTCACTTGATTACTACCCTGCTGTTCATGGTGGGAGACGGGAATAACAAACTCTGTTTTAAGCCTTGCAGCTATGGCCAGCAGAAAAGAAAAAAAATATATAATTTTGCAGGCATACAAGCATTGTTATGACTCATTGCTTCCCTCCCTTCTTGTATTTTCCCATCCAGTTTGTTGTCCCTCTTTTCTTAAATCAATAGTTTGTTTGTTTTTCGAACATCTCACAGTCTTTAACTTGATCTCCAGTTTAGTACCATAAAGTTCTTTTTTTTCCAGAATCAGCATAGATTTTTGTCATTGTACCACAGGGTGCAACGAAACGGAACAGACACAACCCGTCCAGGAGACGATGACCAACTGGGGGATAGAGATCAGGGATACGCCGGGTTGCCTTATTCCGTTTTCACAGATGGAACAAAAAAAAAACCTCAAGTGCAGGGGGATGAGGGGAAAACAACCCCTGACTGAGCTGCAAGTGGAGCACAGTATGTATTGGGAATAAAAAAAACTAAAACTTAAATCCGCAAACGGGCCCACATTACTTTTTCATTATATCGCTCAAAAGTGAAGATGGCTGAGACCTCACACATTATTGATTTTGAACCCCAAAATAACTGAACTCGGATTGGTAGATTTTAGAAATACTTTATGCAATCTTTCCATAGGACATTTGTTCAAGGAATTTTGAAAATATCTAGTAAGACATTTTCCATAGAAATGAATTATATGATGATCATAATGCTGATGATTAATGGAAATTTAGAGTTAATTTTTTTCCAACTTAACGCACAATTCGGTCATAATATCAATAAAATCAGTAACTATGACTTTTTTTGTATTTATATAGTCAAAATTAAATAATATAGTGCACATTCTTCCAACTAAATATAGTCATCTCCTTCCCAGTGTCGCCCTACTGACGACCTTGTGTTTCCCCCTCCCTGCTCCAGACCACCAACCATCAACCACTGTGGCAGTCTGCAATGCCAGCTATGCAGTAAACAACCAACACTAAATGGTCTGCTGGGAAATTTGACCTCCATGACTTAAAAACTCATGAATAAACCTCAGTAAAAAGCAGAATACATGCCTAATGGATTGACAGAAGAGATGTTTGCGTTGGGAATGTGGATCAGTGCTTCATGATGTAGATAGCATGCTTAACTCATTTACTGCCAATGACGGCTATAAACGTCAAAAATTTATTTGAACTATTTCTATTAGTTAAACTTTTTTTCTTCCACTTTTGTTAACAAGAATATGAAAACCTAGAATTTTATTTTATTGTTCATTTAGAACAGATATGAAATTTGTGATTAATCGCGAGTTAACTAGTGAAGTCATGAGATTAATTCCGATTAAACTTTAATCGCCTGACGCTCCCAAATTTTTTATAATTTCTTTCCTTTTTTTTTTTATTCATTCACTGCTGTTGACGGCTATAAACGACAAAAAATAATTTTAACTATTTCTATTAGTTTAACATTTTGTTTCCACTTTTGTTAACAAGAGTATAAAAACCTATTGTACATTTAGAACAGATAAAAAAATTGTGATTAATCGTGAGTTAACTTGTGAAGTCATGCAATTAATTACAATTAAAAAAAAGAAGATAATTTGCCCCTAATTTTTAATAATCTTTTTTTTTTTAAGAATTTATGACAGTGAATGAGTTAATATTGGGCCACTTTCTTACAATGACATAAAATGTCATCAAATGTGTACTGTATATAAATATTTCAGAATTGAGTAATCAGATTTTTGAGTTCGAAAATATTCAGGAACAACGTGCATCTAAACGTTGTTACTGCTTCAACATTTCATTTCATTTTGTATTGTCAGTTTTGTGAACTGGAATTTTTTAATTATGAATATGAAAGTTCTTGTATTGCTTTTTACACTGACACTCGCAGACTATATGAACTGTATGCAAGTGGGTTTTATTGTTGGCAGGAATCTTTCAGCACTCATGCTGGCATGTCTTAACTTAGACCATACGTGGTGTCAAGCTGTTGTACATGTCATCAGGTTAGATGCAGATATTATCTGTCACTATCTTTATTTTAGCCAACTAGCAGATGATCACAGAGTCGAATCCACTTAGTAGTCTTTTTTTTCTCTCGAGAGCTTACAGTAGCAACATCCTGATTTGGAGTCCAAATTGAAGTTTATAATAAAATGGATCTCTTTTTGGAAAAAAAAAAGGTGACCTTGGAGAAAATAAACGCTTGTTTATGTTTTGGGTTTTCCCAACACAAACATAAGTACATTTGGCAAGGTGTGACTGCGTGCCAAAAAACAAATATGAGCATCTTTTACTTTACTTTGACTTCACAAAATCTCATTGACATACATTTCAAAATGGTTCTGCTCTTGAACTAAACAAGTGCGTCTGCACAGCCTCTCTGCTTCTTACACTTAAATATAGTCGTACATTTCTCTCTCACCAGCATGACCACTAAAGAAACAATACTGCATCTGGGTTAGGAATCTCCCAAGAGTCATTGCCTAACAATTTGCACATTTCCATGGCACATGTTTAATTGTGTGTGCTTGGAGCTGTTGGTCCACCTCCACCACAAAAGCAACCCAAAAAATGAGTGTAAAATAGTCACTTTACCCCAAAGAGGCCCCTGCCAAACATTACTACTGCCACTGTGCAGCCAAAATTAAATATCAAGAGTGAGTTTAATGCCCTTGGGATTTTCCAAACCAGTGTTTTTATGGTATTTAGTGGAAATGTGTCATATTATAGTTTACAGGAATACTATAGTGCATTCTCTGCTTTTTGTCACATCTTTGACACCTTTGCATTCACCATACATTCATTCATAAACTAACCCACAAATTACATCTAAAGCCTTGACAGAAACAATGCAGTATTTCATAGGTATGTGTCTTCTACTTCTACATGGGACATCCAACGACACACGACAGCGGTAATGAACGACAAACATTCAAAACAAAGGACTTTTCCGACTTCATACCAGGAAGTATGCACGAGAATGCCCCTTTAAACTCGGGCATCCGAGGAGCAAAGTCGGAAGGAAAAAAAGGACATTAAATTAGCAAGTAAGTAACTTTACGTAACCCAACATGATTTCGAGTGACTGTGTTATCCATAACAACAAACAATTTATTGAAATCTTTGTTGTTAAATTCACTTTGAACGCTTTGCAGTCGTAAATGGGAGATTCCAAGTGGAATATGTCCGACTTCCCACCTTCCTTGAATTCAGCAAACTGACGAGACAACAAGTCACACCTGGGCTGACGAGAACAGGTGGAATCGAAAACCTGACGAGCAAGACAAGGCATGGGGCACAGGAAAACCATGACATGACATGAGGCAAAACGAAAAATGACATTATGAACTCACATCTTTGACTAAATAAGGCCATGTACACACAAAGCAGGGTATTTTTAAAAACGGATATTTCCCTCCTCTGGGTGTAGAAAAAATAGTGTCCACACCACCACGTTTGTAAAAAAGAAAACATCCACAGCTAACCGCATTAATGCGTTTTTAAGTACGTTCATAACCATGCCAGAAAATCCTATCCAATCAGAATACGCCTCCGTGTGGCTACGCCACTTCCACAAATTGGGCCTACAATGAGATGCATGCCAAGCCTCTAGGCGGCAGTAGTTAGCCAAATACTGCTCGTCTCTTAACGTCACTTCACCATACGTCACACAAGCTCGGACTGCCAGCCGATGATCTGTATATTGACTATTTGCACCGACGTCACGTGATCATGTGACTGCCCTATGACGGACGGCGGAAGGAAATGATTGTCGAATGGAAGTGGACGTGACCCGGAGCGGTTTAGTGACTTAGCAACTGTTATCTTACAAATTAAAAGTTATTATTGCCCATAGAGCCATGAAATCTACTACTTCAACCAAAGTTCGCCTGTCGGTCGAAGTTGCACATTTAGTCGGGACTCGTAGAGCGCGATATTTACTTAAGTTGAAGATCGCTAGTTTGAAAACAGACCCTTACCTTCTGTTTCCTGCTGTTTTTACCAACTTAATCAAATCACTGACTTAGCCAGAATTCACAGTGCACGGCCTATATATATGATTATATAGTCAATGCCGTCTCTGGGACGAGATGCCAAGCTCACACCGGGGGGCAATATACCTCGTAATGCAAAGGTAAAACATGTTTATCATGCTAACTGTCTTATTTTTACATATTCCGTTCTATATTGAAACGCTGTGATGATGTTATGTTACTATGTTTACTAGCCATGGAACAAATGACTATCGTAGTGGCAAGCTATGCGGTCATTTCATGAATATGACTCAGACACTGTATTTTGCCAGAGAAAATTCATCAATAGTTGATTCTACACAATCAATGCATTTCATTGGTGTAATGAAAAGAAGAAGAAGGTTAGTGAAAGTTTTTTCTGAGCTGAAATTGATGTTACATTGGCTGCTTGTCAGGCTAGCATGATGTGAAAAAGTTCAACTCTTCTACTTGTTGATTTTTGTCCTGCAAAAGATCTGACAGACCAGATATTCCCCAATTATATCGCTAAGTGTCTGGCATTTTTAACCAGTTTCTGTCCTAGACAGATTTGTGAGGTATTTCTTCATTTGTGTGAGGTTACCGCCGCATTACACCAATAACATCATCAGGATCGTTAGCATAGTCCTAAATGTGAGCTCCGATCATCTATTTTGTAAAACTTAACTTCGGCCCTCTCCATTCTGTTTTCCTTTCCACTGGTCATCTGTAATAGAGTTTTGTCTTCTCATTTTTATGATCTTTGTTCTCTTCCTAGAAAATCCTCTCTTTTGGCTGAACATTCAGCATTTTTTCCAGCGCATTAACTGGAAGAGATTTCGATTCTAAAACCAGCGGTTTGGCTTGATTTTCTCCATCAAAACGTCCATTTTTTTGTGGTTTTACTGCCTTGTTTCCACCGTGTAGCCAGAGCGGTATCGTGTCGGAATTGCGGCCGGTCCTGTCACAGTGCGCTTTGTGCTCTCCAACAGCCACAGAGTGTGAGTGATGTAGTGCGGCATCGAAGCCACATTGTGGGCTCTGTGCAGACAAAGCTCATACCTTCAAACAGCTGCCAGAGATCCAACGCCGTACGGTGAAAGGTTAACCGTTTGCGGCTTTGCGTGCGATTATATAGTCATACATCATTATATAGTGTTACGGTGTGACGATCCCTTACAATGTGAAAGTGTAGCTATTCTGCGAAAAGTATGTCACGCACGTTCTCAGGCTAAATTTAGAGCAACAATTAGTTGGAGATAACTATTGAATGAAAACTTACCTTAATGCAACCGAAGTTCACTTTTGCTTCTGCGTATCTTGCCGGTATGAGTAGTCCCCAGTTTGCCCTCAGCGCTGTGCACCCCGAGTGTGTCTGCGAGTGTGTGCCGTGCCGCCAGGGAGAGTGACATGCCAGGGGGCTGTTTGATAAATGCCAATGCGCATGCAGCCTCCGCCATAACAGAAGCGGGGTTTGCCTCTGTGCGAAACGAGAGTCGAGAGCAGGGAGGAGCTTGCGAGCACGCCGTCCTACTTGAAACATTCTCACAGGCAAGTTTGGCGGAGAAAGCCAGCTGTTCGTCTGGAGGCATTATGTGACAGGATGGGCCATTTATTCGAGTATGGTGTGAAAGAAAAAAAAAAAAAAGTAGCCCCCAGTAACCCGAGTGTCAATACTGGACCTCCCTTGTACAGAATGTGTAACTCTATCCATTGCGACGGCATCTACGGCAAGTCAGCAGAAGGGCTCGGTGCCATCAATGGATTGCATAGCTTTCATTCTTCGTGGATCCACTTTCAGCCTCCATCACGCCAGGAACAAAGAATATCGCCTGCTCTTCATCAGCGCACACAATAAGCAATAATATCAGCAAAAATAGCCTTCTGGCCCGTGCGTTCACAGCTGTGTTTGGAGCTAAATATCCCAAAACAGAATTGTAGGAATTCCACACAGACATTCATAGTCCTAAGATGAGCCAAGTGTCTTTTTGGCGGTCCTCCTACTGTTGCAATGTAGGATGAATCAAAAAATATTATCAGGAGAATTATAATAATTCACCTTTTCTTATCTGGACCATTATTTGGAATAGCCATGACTCATGCGCAGGGTGAGGAGCCAACACGTGTCCGTGTAGTGTAAATGCTTCAATTGTTCGTTTTGATCAGGGGCGAGAAAATCTACGGAGACCCAGTTAAGCCGCTCGGCCATTCTATTTGATATTCTAAAATATATTTAGGAATTATTTAAACTATTTAGCCTCGGGAGAGAAAGAATCCTGGAGCCGTCCCTGGTTTTGATGTAGTCACTCTCGCTTGCACTATTTTTGTGGCTCAGTTTTTGTGTGTGTGTGTGTTTTTTTTTTATGCCGGGTGTTCTTTCTCAGGCATAGCGGTTAGCACAATCTCGGCTCCAGCATTCCTGTGTGGAGTTTGCATGTTCTCCTCGTGCTTGTGTGGCTTTTCTCTGGGTACCTTGGCTTCCCCCTTGCGTTCCAAAAAACATTCTTAGACCACCCTTGTTATTTTTCAGTTTCTTTATCATTTTAATTTCAAGGTATGTCCAAAAGGGACCGCGTCAATGCTGGGTTATTTATACCCAATTACCCATAACATTAAGTTCAGGATTTGACCCAGCATATGGGGTCAATATTTTGATCCAAGAAATTTGGTTACCAGGTTATTAGTATGGCTGTTAATAAAAATAATGTTCATTTTATTAGCAACATTTTCTAAGAAGAAGAAACTTTTGTCTGTCATGACATGTTTGTTGTTTGACAAGTTTTACACTGGATGCTTGGGTGGAGTTTTCTAACAGTGCTACATTCAATAAAATTTTCTTCAGTGCACAACAAAACTGTCAAAAACAGCTCTTCAGCCCACCCAAATGTAATTTTCAAACCAGTCTGCTGGGTCAAAAATAAGTAACTCAACCTTTGGTAATAGTAACCCAATCTTCTCAAAATCCACAGCTGCAAGTAGGTTAGGGAAACAACCCAGGTTTTTTTCCTTTCTTTCATTTTTTAATTTTTTTTTACTGAGTAGGCATTCCATATTTTCTTTACTGTCTGTCCGTCACATGATACACATTCATTGATACCTACCAGGCATTAAAAGTCTATATTTTTCCATGACTGTATGTTATGTTCATTTAAGACGATTTGATAGGGTGTACCCTACCACTCACCCAAAGTCAACTCTGATAGGCTCCAGCTCATCCATCACCCCAATTAGGACTCTAATTTTTTTTTACGTTTGTTATGCTAGGTGAAGTCTTTCTTTTTTTTGCTCTTGATTGGTTTCATGGTGAACCCTTTAGTGAATACACCTGACCCTAACTTGAATCTATATAGAATATGAGCTGCTTAAAAAGCTGCTACCCTGCCTTGTCCTCCACCAAGGATGGAAAAGGAATCATTAAGTATTAACAATAAAAAAAATAAAAAAATAACTCATTTTCCATTACACAGGCAGACAACTGACTCCATGAGGGATTGTGGTTCACAGCAGAGGGAGCGCTAGGGGGGGAAGAACTGCCTTTATAGCTTTGACAGACTGTACGTATGCTGGAGGAAAACTTGGCTGTCATGCGAAAATCTTAGTCAGTAGCAGTTTCAAAGACAGATTTGGAGTTGCATCACATTTAAGTGGTATATTGGTTCAAACGTACTGTTTTTAGATTTATTGACAGTGCTTGTTTGAAAAATTACAAAATTAATAACTTAGCATAGATATTTTTGGTCAATGCAGTAAAAGCTTGCCAGCCGTCGGATATTAATTTAAGTTTTCCTCCCATTTGACTCCTCCAGGGGAAGTTGCCTGTTGGCGGAAAGTGTACTTTGAGGAAAGTTGAGGCGCTTGAGGGAGACTTTACAGGCAACGAACACAAGGTTAGGATGATTTTGGAATGTTCACCGAAGGGTTTTTATCACTTAACGTTTATCGAATGTTTTTCCATTCAACGCAAATTTAAAGCAGAGTCCTTTTAAGTGTCCTGTTAGGTCAAACATTTGAAGTTTGTTATGTAACGGTGGCTTGTGGGAAGAGGAGTGACGCATTGTGCTGTTGCTGCATTGGTCAAGTGAAACACTATTTACATGAAACGGTGACCTAAGGATCGAGGCCTCACAAGAAATAGGAAAAACAATCCTTCAGTCATGATGTCCAAATGTAGCGCTACTTTACATTGAATGAGATTCATGAGAAGCCTTTCTTCAACATTTTCTCTCAAGTAAATGTTACATATCGTCGCTGCTATGTAAAAAACACTTATGTCCGTTTTTCCCATCCATTTTATTTTAGTTTTTTAGTTTTTTGGGATGTCTGCATCCAGTTTCATCCCAAAAACCCCAACATTTAAAAAATAAAAATAAATAAAAACGGAAATGTGTTTTTCCACATAGCAGCAACAATATGTGTTTTGTAGAACATGTCGAATCTGAATAATAGATGACTGGCTATTGGTGTTTTAAATGGTTAGCTGAGGCTTCTCTATCACCGTGACCCAGATTACTTCCATGCATTTTTTGATGACTGAAGTTTGTTTGTCTTTTTGTGAATGATCAGTCACCCCACCGCCACTGCCTCCACTCCTGCAGTGCACAAGACAAGCCCTAAACACTAACTTAAAACAATACGTTTGTCTGATGTTTTTACAATTTGACGTTTGATTTTAAATTCATTGACTGGATACTGAAAATCTGCAAGTAGTTAAACAATGTACTGATATAATAAAAGGCACTGCAAAATAAATGGTCACCAGTTCGATTTCATGACCTGCATAGATATGAGTGGGAGCTACCTCAGCTGCTTATAACTGTTCCTAATCAAGGACAGTCTGGAAAGGTGCACATCAGGAAAAATATATTTCATTAATGAATGTTTGGAAATGGGGGCAATTATGATCCCACTCAATGTCCCATTCACACTAGCTCTGTGACATTAATGACTCGTGACCAGATCAGTGTACGCCCTTAATCAGCTGGGATTATTTATTTATTTTTATTTATTTATTTATTTTTGAGAGAACTCAGTATTGTTCATTCGGTAATCTTACCGATTCAACATGCATCATCATTGTTCTTTTTTTATTTTTTAAGTGCGTGTGTGTGCATGCATGTGTGTGTGCGTGCGTATGTACGTGTGTGCATATGTGCGTGCGTGTGAGTTTGTGCTCATTAATTCACCTAAAATCTATTAAAAATCCCAGACCCTTCACCTAAACCGAAGACTTCAGAATCCCGCCAGAGTCGTAAAGTTGTCAGGAGACCCGTGGAAGGATCAAAGAAAAGAAAGAAAAGTGAAAACCAGCACCGATCAGACACCACCTACTACCCAAAGGGTTGCAAACCAGAATCTTTCACCAACCCCAGAAACATCTCAATTCCAACAAATTAGGGAGACCTCAAGAGACCAAAGGAAAGACTAAAGAAAGGAAGGAAGGATAGATGAAGCAGAGTGAGATCCACAGACATCAGCCTCCACCGATTCAGCGATAGCCCAGGAGTCGGTGCCAGAGAGGGGCCGGACAGTGGAATAGTGAGGGCACCCGCGCCCACCCACCTCCAGCCGCGTGGTGGGGCGGAACACTGGGCACGGAAGGGGAGAAGAGAGCACCGGGGGACGGGCGGCACCCCCGGACCCCAGGCCCGGCGGGGAAAGGCCCTGGTCATCTTGCCAGCGTGCTTAGTGAAAACTAACTCTGTTACTGAGTTCGCCAGCTCACAGACTGGCGAACTCTACCCCTACACCGTTTATGTGACCCCCACCAAATGTATATACAAGTGTGTTGGGGGGGGGCTGGGGGGGGCGTGCGTGTGTGGTGTCACGGTGCATTAAAATTGGGAGCAGGTGAGATGGAGCAGAGGGAAATGATACCCCCAAGCTCCAATCCACCTGCTTCCCAGAAATATGTTGGTGGTGCATTAAAAATAAATAAGAGGGCGTGGTGGACCGCAGCACTGCTTAATACTGCGGTCTGCCCCAACCAATGGCTCCCCACCCCTCCTAGTTGTGGGGTGCGGTGTCTCCACCCTACCCCACCCCCACAAGGAGTGTGTTATGTGCCCTATGATTCTATTTACAAAAGGTATTGTGTAAAACGAGTAGAGTGAGTTAAGAGGAGCGACCAGCAGGGCCTCTCCCAACCCGGCAGGGGCAGGAGGCGCACCCGCCCCCAGCACTGGGATTACACATCAGTAATGAGCAAAATCGTATGGCGAACTTGCTCATTTGCCTGTTTATGGCTTAAACACCCCCTTCCACGCTCCTTACCCCTCCAAGGCCAGCAGTCACCCAGAGCCTCCCAGAAAGCGGGCCACTGTACAACCAGCATTTGACTTTGTTGTAATCAGTCCATGTGGTTGAAGTCAGGCTTGTAACTCTTGTTTACTTTGTAAACAAAAAGGGCCTCATGCAGTGCTGCTGCTACATGAGTGGTTAACAATTAACAAAGCGCTTGTGCCATCACTCTTTGGAGATTGCCGCTTCGGATAAGCATCGCTCGTGATCCTCTTGTTTGTCTGTTTGCTAATCGTGACCAACATACCATTGCTGAAGACCGAAGAGGTCATTCTTGGGATGTTCAGAACACAATGAGGCTGTTTTGTCTTGGTTTTGCTGCTTCCCAACCAAGGACGTCAAATGCCCGACGACCTTATAAGATTGTCCTATAATATAATTCTTCTCTGCAAGGTGTGTTAAAAGTGGATTTGTTCTGATAATAAGGTCCGAATCGAGCCGGGCAGACAATTTTAAATATTAAATGTACAATATTTCTAACCAAAAATGTTCTGTCTCTACGGTGAACATGTCACCAGTTGTACTAATAAGTCTGTGAGAAGCACTCCATGCACTTTTCATCAGTAAGAATATGATTTTAAATTTTCTCTTACATTAATATATGAGTGCTACTTGAAGAGTCATCTGCATCATGTTGTGAAAGCAAAGCCGATCTGGACTAAATTTGCTACGAAAATGTAAACCTAACCTCTGTCAGTCGAAATTCTTGATACTGAGATAATATAATGCGAACGGTTGAGGCAAACAGTGAAGTTGGCTCTTTGAGAGTCTCTCATGACTCCATACAGGAATCCAAGTGTAAAACACACACTGATAACGGTGTTTTCAGCACAGGTGGGCATTCCGTCAATATTGATGAAACGTCCGTCAGTCAATCTGTCAAAGACGGACGGCCATTTTGTTGACGATTGACGAGAAACTTTGAAAAATTGACACATTTTGCATTGACGCAAGTGGTTTTCGTCCATCAATGTAATCGTCAATCCGTCAAAAATGTGGCTATCCGTCATTGACGGACGCTCATTTTGCTGCGACATCAACGAATGAAAGATTGACGGTTCCGCTTGAAATATTGAGGGATTGACAATGACGGAAGGGTGTCCAGAAAGTTTGACGATTGCCGAATGATGGACGCTCAAAATTCATTGACGCACCCACCTCTGGTTTTCAGCGAAAAAACAAAACAGAAGTTGCCTCTCACAGTGGCAACGTAAGATGGCTGCCCTCTGGCTTGGGCCGTGAGGAGTCTATTGATAGTCCATTCGTATGTAAGTTTGTGCTACTTTCGAGTCATGTGACTGACGCGAAATGGAATGTAATCATCATCAAAGAACCACCCTGACTGACGAACAAGGAAGCAGCGTTAAATATAACAAAACTCACCCCACCTGAGGTTATTTTTTGTGAAAAAGTGGATTTCCCAGACGGCAAGACGTATTTCCCAAAATGGTGACGTAGTATGGTACAATGGAGGGAAATTTCAAGGGCACACAGGTGACACTGCATCAGAAGCAACTGATGATTCAATATCTTGCTTGAGTGTTCTTCAACTGCACTAAGTGGCAGTCAACCCAAATTTACTGCTGGGCGATTATTTATCGCCCGTCCAAAGGGAACAGAAGTCAATAAACCCCAACCAAACTGAATCTCACATCTGTGCAACATGTGTAGCACGCTAGAATATGATAATGATGAACATTAAACGACGGTTAGCAGTTTGAATTTCCAGGCTGGCACGCAGAGAAAGAGGAGACTCCAAACACACAGGAATTGATCTGATCCAAGTGAATCATTAACATGCTTGTGACAGTGTATAAAGCTCATGATGTTCCCCCTGTGGCTCCTCAGCCAGTCACAGAGGAGGGAGACGGCTGTCAGCGGTAGGATAAGCAGAACAACAACATGAAAACAAGTCTGATTTACTTCTTTGTTCTCGCTGGCGCCTGTCTCCCTGTCCTGTGCGGCAAAGAGGAGCAGCCCACCCCCGGGCCCGTGGCTTCTGCTGAAACCCGCTCGCACTTTGCAGCTCTGGATGACGTGCGACTCCTGGCCAACGGCCTCCTCCAGCTGGGCCAGAGCCTGCGGGATTTTGTGCACAAGACCAAGGGCCAGATCAATGATATCTTCCAAAAGCTCAACATCTTCGACCGGTCATTCTACCAACTTTCTGTGCTGGCCAGTGAAATCAAGGATGAGGAAGAGGAGCTGAAGAAGACGGCGGTGGTTTTGAAAGCTAACAATGAAGAGATCAGGGGCATATCTGTCAAAATCAGCTCCAAGGTGGACACCATCATGCAGGAGAAGATCTCTCTGCAGAGCAAAGTGGAAGGCCTGGAAGAGAAGCTGAGGAGTCTGTCTCAGGGCTTGTGGACCGGCGACCAAGTGGGAGAGATCGTTGGCCTTAGGGTAAGGCTTCGCCCTCCACTTGCTTCATCCAGGAAGTTCAGCAGAACGATTTCATAAACCTTTGTGTGATGCTGAATTGTAGTCATCAAAAAGCAGCTACGCCCTAAAAGCGATCCGCTGGACTAAACAAAAATCTTTTTAAAAATGCTATAATTTGTTACAGCTAAATTTCTTAGTTTTTCTCAAATTATATTCAAGATTTGGTTGAAAGCATCATTTTCAATTTAATATAAATCAAATATGTTTATTTTGGCACAACCCAAAAAAAATAAGTTACATTCAAGTAACTTTTTACTTTGGAATAAACTAATTAATTTGCTTTTGTTACAGTCAATTTTATTACTTTGCCCTGAATTGAATATCTGATTCAAGTATGTATGAACAAAATTTGTGGGGTACAACCTGAACTGGTTGATCAAACATCCACATCACCACATCAAGGGGCATTTTAGTGTTCAATTAAACAACCATGCATGTTTTGGGAGGAAACTAAATTACAGTGGAACCTTGGAGTTTGAACGTCTCGGAACTCGTACAATTCGGACTTCAACCAAAAAATCGGAGTAAAAAATGCTTCGGAGTTTGAACTTATTTTCGGAGTTCGAACTTGGGAACGGATTAATTGCATTTACATTATTTCCTATGGGAAAACATGTTTCGGAGGTTAAACAATTCGGATTTTGAACACTTCGCAGGAACAAATTATCTTCAAACTCTGAGGTACCACTGTACCTGGAGAATGCCCACGGAGGGACCAGGAGAATATGGAAGCTCTGATTAGGAAGGCTGGAGGCTAACTTTGAACCCTGGACCGCTGAACTGTGAGGGTTATGTGCTTACCAGTGGGCCACCAAGCCAGCTAAGTTTCTAGTTCAAATTTATTTGCAGTTAAATAGTAAACTGCTATGTTATTGTAGGAAATTTTGACATTTTTTATGAATACAAATGAGAATTTAAGACAGGAGAAATTGTTTTTTAGGCAAGTTTTTCTTACATTAAAAAAAACAGTTTTATGTTTATATATTTTTTATGTAAAAACTTTTATAGGGACAGTTTTCCTGTTTTGCTGCCATTTTGTTATTTGACTACAAATATATTTTTGTTTTATTTTAATTGCAAACTTAGCTAGCTCGGTGGCCCACTGGTAAGACGTCCGCCTCACAGTTCAGCAGTCCAGGGTTCAAATCCAGCCTCTACCCAACCTGTGTGGATCTTGCATCGTAGGTATTCTGCAGGTACTCTGATTTCATCCCCCAAGCGTGACACGGTAGGTTAATTGAACACTAAATTGTCCCTGTTGGACAGTCGTAGAGATGATGCTGGGCAGTGATGGCTGCAGTTGCATGCAAAGCTCAGTAGATGTGCGGATTAGATGTCCACAAAATGTTTTTTGTTTTTTTGTTGATGGGTGGTAGGAAGGGGCATTTTTACTATTGCAGTGTCCATCCAACTCAGGGTTTGAACTCACGCCGATCCCACATCACTGGTTTGGAACCGCAGAGTGCTGAACACAGCTAATAATCCAGGCGGCTTCTGTGGTAGCTCAACACCTTATTAGACGGTGTTGACTCCAGAGGACTGTGCTCAAAATAATCGTTTTTCAGGCCTCAACATCGTTTCTCCAGAGCACATTTTGTGAAGCTCCTCTTTTTTTGGTGGTGATTTGATCATCTGATTATTTTGATCATGCACAGTGATCATTCCCACTGACAGGCACTGTTTATACTCATTTGCATATTTCCACATTGATTGAGATGTATGAAAGGAATGTGCTTGGCTTCATGCGTACGCACAGATTCATGCATTTATTTATTTATTTTTTTGTGCATGCGACATTTTCTGGATTTGTCCGTACGTCATGTTTTAGTATGAACAACAGGTCTTACCCACCGCCCCTCTTCCCTAACTCACTCGTTTCTTTCAACCAGGGAGTGATGAACACCCAGGAGCAAAGCATCACAGAGCTGCTGAAGGCTGTGAGGGAGCAAAGTGATCAACTCAACTACCAGAGAATTAAGATCAAGAGCCTGGAAGAAAAGGTAGTGGAATATTTAAAAAAAAAAAAATTTAACAAAGGAATTGCCCTGACATGTCCAAATCACGCACATATTAGAAATAACCTGAAGTGATTCTTGGTTCAGGATTTACACAAAGGCAGCAGTGATGAAGTAGCTGTCCTTATCTTGAATATCCCAACAGTATCAAAAGTACTCGCTTGCAATTGTAGTAACGTTTGAAGCAACGTTAACATTGCTTTTCATATTTTTGTTGTCATTTTTGTACCTGCACTAGCCAAAGCATTTCTGAAGCGTTTTGCTTTTACAAAGATAAGAATGCTCAGTTTTATTGATACTGTCAGAAAAGATTTATTATTGTGCTCGTAGTTTCCGTTGGGTTATAAATGCACTGCATTTTTCTGAGACTAAGTATTGGACACACCCCACATTAGGATGCTGTGTTGTGACGATGGAAAAACTGTCAATAAAACCTGATGATTATTTTCTAAGACCAGAGATGGGCGCGTCAAAGAATTTTGAGCGTTCGTCGTTCGATACTCGTCAACAGTCGTGACACTCATTCATCATCGTCAATCCATCAATATTTCAAGCTGAACTAAACTGTAATCGTCAATGTTATTTTAACCGGGCTCCCGTCATGCTAAGCTACATTTTATCACCACTATTTTGTTATGTTCCTATTGTTTTCCACATGAAGTATGTGCACACAGTCGTAACCATAGATATGACCCCGAGATGTCTCGTCCGCGCTGTGAGCCAATGGGAGGAAACGTGAGCACAGGGCAGCCATCTTGGAACAAGGCTGCTCGATCACTCATAACATTACAGTCAATGGACTTAAAAATAACCGTAGATTGCTCAACTCTCCCAAATTCTCAACCGATTTTCATTTTTGCTGTTAGATATGACACAAGAGATGATACAAACTATTACGTGGTTTTCAAAAATATTTTTTTTTTTTTTTAATTCAGCCGGAATCATAGTCATGTTAATAAGGTTTGGAATAAACAAATCAGTTTTTGAATCCGTCAAGAATTCAGCGAGTTACGAGTATTCATCCATTTTACCACTGACTGCAGCACAGCAAACCAGATAGTCGCCTGTTCCAAGATGGCCGACCAATGGTCACGTTGCTGATCACGTGATGAGACATCTAGTGTTTATATTTATGGTCCGTTGGTACTGACTCTGGTTATTGATTACACTGATGGACAAAACCCACTTCCAGCAAGGCTTAGTCTGTCAAAAAAAATTCTAAGATTCCCTTCATTCGTTAATCGTCAACAAAACGGGCGTCCATCATTGATGCTTTACTGGAACTTCCGTCAATATTGACAGAATGCCCAGCTCTGGTAAAGACAGAAATGTTCATACTGCTCATTTATTGGTTCTTAGAGAATTTGCAACTAAATGTGTTTTAGTCTCAACACTGAGGTGGATGTATTATGTGTATATAAATAATAATAAATAAATAAATGTTTCCTAGCTTACAGCCAGCACATTTGCCCAAGACACAATTGAAAGGATGCCTGAATCCTTCAACAGCGATACACCAACACTCAGCCCTTATCTGGTCTCAGACTCCAGCAAGAAAACTGCAGATATGGGTGAGATCAGTATCAGCGTCGCATGGGAGCTTCATAGAATATTCGAATTGCTATCTGTCAGGAAATGTGTTTATTCAGTCTGACTGTGTGTGTGTGTGTGTGTGTGTGTGCGTGTGTGTGTGTGTGTGTGTGTGTGTGTGTGTGTGTGTGTGTGTGTGTGTGTGTGTGTGTGTGTGTGTGTGTGTGTGTGTGGTGTGTGTGTGGGTGTGTGTGTGTGTGTGTGTGTGTGTGTGTGTGTGTGGGTGTGTGTGTGTGTGTGTGTGTGTGAGATCAATGTGTTAGATTTCCCAGACATCAACCCTACTTTTGTCTTAAGTGATGCCTGGCATACAGTATCTGCAGGGCTTACTGAGCCAAATGGTTTGACTTTAAACGCTGCTCATTTCAAGCTTGTTTTGCTCCATTTGAAATAGATCTCCCATCAGACTGCAATGAAGTATTCAACAGAGGTGAGAAAATCAGTCAAGTGTACGCCATCAGACCGAATGGATCGGAGCCCTTCAAGGTGTTTTGTGACATGAGTGCAGGTAAAGTAATTTCTCGGGGGGGAGGGGGGGTTCATTCTTCCAAACTTTCTTCCTCCATGCTACAGTATGCTGATTACTTGCTTTACATATCACACAAGCAGGTGCACCCCAATAAAGTAGATTATCACAGATTTTTTTTTTGTAGTTTTGTAATTTCGGCATTTAAAAAAATGAATTCAATGTTTCATATAAAAAATTACATATAAAAAAAAAAAAGTGTATTGAATCTATATGAAATCTGTTCGATATGTCTTTATATTAGTACTTTCTGAGTTGAACCACTGATATACTGTAACTTGAGTTTTCCACAGTATTTTAATTTATTTAGACGCACCATTTTTTTCTTTTTAAACTATGCTGGAACAAAAGCAAAATGAAAAAAAAACTTCATTTTTTATTTGTTGTATTGGCTTTCTTCTAGATCATGGAGCAACTGTCATCCAGCGAAGGAAGGACGGCTCTGTCAACTTTGATCAAACTTGGGAGAAATATGAAAATGGATTTGGAGATTTTCACGGTATGTCAAAGAAACAAAAAAAAAAACTTTATTTATATGATAGGCTGCAAAGGCCAAAATAACATTTACCTCTCATTGCCGTTGTCAAGTAACCCAAGGGTCAGCTGTTCAGTTCCTGCTATCTTCAAGTCATGTGTCATTGTGTCCTTAGGAAAGACACGTCACACACGCCGCTCACCCTGGTGTATGGCAGGTGCAAATGTTTGGTGGTGGTCGGAGGGGCCGTAGGCGCACACCGGCAGCCACGCCTGTCAGCCTGCCCCAGGGCAGCTGTGGCTGTAGTTTACCGCCACCAGTTAGAATGTGCGAGTGCGTAAATAATGCATCCGTTGTAAGAGCTTTGAGTGTGTGAAAACAAAAGATAAAGCGCCATATACAGTAAATGAAATGCATTCTTATTATCATACACAAAAAAAACTCACATCTAAAAAAAACTTCTCACACATACATCTGCCACTTTATAAAGTTAAAAATTTGCGAGAAAAAAACTCGTAGGGTCGCTATGGTCTAACGTGAGGATTTGGCGGTGGTTAATGGGACTTCGTTTATCAAATGAAAAGGCGGGATGGAGGCAGATTTATTCTTAATTTAAACTTTACTGTCATACATGGCAGCAAGAGCGACAACACTTCCTGATCCCCTATCAGCTGACTAACACTAACCAATCAGAAGCTAGCATACTTTAGGTAAATACAAGTGAATGGTGGGGAGCAAAAGATTCGACACATCAACTTAGCTACTAGCCTACTTGTACAAAAAAAATTAAAATAAATATATGAATGTGTAAATAATAATTCTGGAAACGCAAATGCACTAGTAAATTTATGTTTTAACAAATTACCTTAAATGCTTGATCATCAGGGTGGGGACATTCGCAAAGCAAGCGTCTTTGTCGCTGGCAGTACCCAACGCTTCAAAGTTGGATCGCTTAACATGATATGGTTAAAGCCATTACTATCTTCTTATTTGAAAACCCGTCCGAAAAGTATTGGCACACACATCGAGAGTAGTACGCGACGTGTATTCCTTGTAAGTTTCTGAGTTTTTTTCTTGCAAATTTGTTCTCTGAATATTGCCCCCGCCCTCTAAAAAAAGATACTAATAAATTATGCGTGGCAGTAATACGCTGTAATACTTTTACACTCTAACAATAGCCAACTTAAATAATTGCTTCAATTGGTAACACACAATTGAATTAGGTTAATCCAAAGTGAATATTTAAATTTAATTAATTATCAGTTGTTCATTAAACTAATATATTTGGATTAATTTAATTCAAACGTGTGTCACCAATTGAAGCAATTATTTAAGTTATTTAAAGTGAATAGCCTATTTAAGTTTAATTAATTACCGGTATCAGTTCTTCATTAAACTCATATATTTGGATTAACTTAATTCAAATGTTGTGTCACCAATTGAAGCAATTGTTTAAGTTGGTTCAACAATTCTGTTTTTTGAGTGAAACACTTCTTTTATTTTGTGAGTGAGACTTTCTTTTTTTTTACTTCATATTTTATGTGTGAGAGAGTTTATTTTGGTGTGTGTTTTTTTTAATTTTTTTAATTTATTTATTTTTTATTTGTAATACCTCACACACTTTCAGTCACCATCAACGTTGTCTAAGAATGTTAAATAAAATTTACTTCTAAAACTATCCAAAAATGCCGGCCGGCTTCAGCTCTTTCGTCCATCCGGGTGCAATCTTCAACCCAATCTGCTCAAAAGCCACAGCTACCCATTGAGTGGAGTAGGAAAACAAGCCAGCATTTTGAAGTAAAGTATCTGCTTAAAAGACGCTATGCTAATCAATTAATTCCACTCCAAAATACTTGGGAGTGTTGTGGTCATTTTGATACATGTTGAAGTCATTTTCTTACTGTGCGTCTCGCAGTAGTCTGTCGCTGCTTTGTTTGTGCAATGATGTGGCTGTAACTAGCCCTCTCGTGTTTCTTTCTGTGCTTCTCATTTGTGGTCAACCATGTCTCTTCCAGGGGAGTTTTGGCTGGGTCTCGGGAAGATTCACTCGCTGGTCGCACGGGGCAATTCAGTCCTCCACATCCATCTGGAAGACTGGAAACAGAACAAGCGCTTCATCGAATACACTTGCGGCCTTGGCGGTCCAGAGAGCAACTACACTATTCACCTCAAGCTGCTGTCAGGAGATCTGACCGACCCCATGAAGAACCACACGGGCATGATGTTCTCCACTAAGGACAGGAACAATGACAAGAACCGGGACCCCAACTGTGCCCGCAACTGCACAGGTAAAGGTGATGTCATCGCTTGACAAATCAAGGCGTCTAAACTATATTTTTGGTTCATTTGTATGTCTTGAAACTTAAGGTGGTTGGTGGTTCAATAGCTGCGGAGACACCAACTTGAACGGAAGATATTTCCTCACGAGACACAAGGGACGTTCGGACCGTCGAAAAGGCATCCATTTGAAGCCGGGTCGAAAAGCTTCTTACTCGCTTAGATTCACGCAGATATCCATCCATCCCTTCAACGCGTCCTCGTCGTCATCTGAGACAGGTGGCTTCATCACAAATAACAACAGCAAGCGCTGAATAGGAAACAGGAAACAGTGTGCGGAGGCCTCTTCGGGAAAGCTTTGCTATGTGTGGGCAGCCATCATTTCAGAAGGTATTGGCTCAGTGTGGGACTGGTCACAGGATTGAAGTTTAAAGCAACACCGTTAAGTGTTGTGTCAAAAAACACAGGACATGCTAATTGCTAGGCTAATTGCTAGGCTAATTGCTAGGATGAATTTAAAATATATATATATTTAACATACAATTTGAATATTTCCTTCTGTATATTTCTATTTATCTATCTATCTATCCATCCATCTGCCTGTTAATTAAATCATACATTAAAGAACAAACGGGGGGAAAAATGTCAGTTTATTGCAATAAATAAATAATTTCCAAGTATTTTACTCTTCAGTAAACCTGTAAACAGTCATTTTCTATTTAAAACATGATCCCCTTTGAGTCACATTGACAAAAGTGAGTACCCCCTCTTCACATTTGTGTAATTATTTTTATTAGATCGATAATGGTTTAACACTAAAGAAATGACATCCAAAAAAACATGCTAATTTAGTTTTATGAATGTCTTTAGAGTCATGTTCATCAGAAATGAATGAAGGAGAGTTGCTAAAAGCCTAGCACCATTTTTTTCAAGTATATAAATATAAAGAGAAATGGTCAAAATTGGCATATTAATTGACGCTCCTTATAATTACCATGGTGGGATCGAAAACGATAATACAATAAGCGGGGTTCCAGTGTTTTACAAACCAATTTGTGCAATATGTCTGCCATTGTATCTGATGATGTGATTTGTATTACTTAACTTAGCAATGGCCAACTTCGCCTAATGTTGATATAGTTTCTGGTGAAGATATCCCTAATATTATATTGATAGAACCATAATTTAGATCTGTATCTTTTATTATTTGGTGTATTTTATCCCATATGGGGGGGGCTCTTTTTTCTGGCATCAAACACTTGTGGGTACTGTTAATAAACAGTAGAGGGCAGTGCAGTTCTTTCTTTTTAATGTACATTGTACATGGACCACACACTTTTGCATGATTGCATCCAATCTGCTGACTCATATTCTGAGTTTATACTGAGACTGGCAACCATTCCCTTTATTTTCCTTTTTTATCGAACTCACATTAAGTTGAATTGCACTCTTCGTGTGTTTTCCCTTTTTGCTGTAATGGACCAGTGCTAACCACTGTGCTGTATCTATTATTAGAGTAGATAATGTGTTTTGTCAATACGCTGTCGACGCCATATTCTGTATCTCCTTTCAATTTCTGTCCAGTGATATTTGTGATTGCCGCTTTCAATGCTAATGCTCCTCCTTAGAAGTGAGATGCCATCCATGTTTTGCATGTCGTTACTGTGGAGCCTTGCTGCGTAGCAAACAGCTCGCTTCCACAGACACACCCAAACACAACTTTATGGCTTGACAGTGATCTCCCTGCACATGTGGGAAGGAGCGTCTTCGGTTACTCGCCCCGCGTCTGCGCACACACACATTAGTTTGAAAGGTTATTTTAGGTCCAGTAAGAACCACTGTGCACACTGCGGGGGAAATAATAGGAGCAGTCAAGATTTCAGCCAGCAGTTGCGTCCCTGTAATACGTTCTCTCAAAACAACAGCTTTCCTCGAGCCTGGTCTGCCGCCGCACTGGGTTGAATTTTCAAAACAAAGATGGACAACAGTCCTTTGCGGGTGCTGACTGTCCCGACATCCCCTTACCCTGACCAGAGACCTGGTACCAACGGTCTGAGGAGAAAGGTCCATGTCTTCCAGTCCAGGAGGAACTATCTGCACAACTTCATTCAGAGTATCTTCTCCTCCGTTGACCTCCGTGACCGCCAGGGTTCGGCAGTGGTGGTGGGGGGAGATGGACGCTTCTTTAACCAAACAGCCATTGAGGTTATTGTGCAGATGGCAGCTGCCAACGGGGTCAGTGACACCATCTGTGTTCATTTACTTAATTTGTCCATGCACAGTGCGAGCATCCTTAGAATTGTTACTTTGTGTGTATAAACCAGTTATATAAGTCCTTCATTGTTTTTGTTCTAACTTGGGTTATAAACGTTTTGGAATTTTCAATACAGCTTTTTTTATCATTTTATTATTGTTAATTTATTATTATTATCATCATCATCATTATTATTATTATTAATATTTAGTTTTGTTTTTAAATTTAGTTAGTTAGAGGAGGTTTCTTAGGGCCCCCCCCACCCCCAAATGCTGAATTTTAGTTTTGTTTGCATTAGTTTTAGTATTAGCTTTAGTTTTTTTTAAGATATCTCAAACCTCATAGAGTTGTGTTTTGTTTTTTTTATAACATTTTTAAAACCACTATCTCCAAACCAACTACAGGTACTGTATAGCAGTACGCAGACTTTAAAGTACAATGAGAAGAAGAAGAAGAACAATAAGGGCAGTGCATAATAGTGCTTCTAAAATTAGATGCATCACAACCCTCAAGTCTTCAAGCTACGTGTTATATGTGCCCCCACTAGTCTAACCACAACATTCTGATTACGGTTGTGTTTGTGGAATATGAATTAAGCAGCAGAATCCACCTGTTTTTATCCATCTCAGGGGGCGGCCATTTTGCCACTTGCTGTCCACTGTAAATGAGATCACAGTTGCTCAGGTAACGTCGACCAATCAAGGCTCAGCTAGTGACGTCACATGACCGCACTCAGAAAACAGGTGAGCCGCGATTGGTCATCACTTGAGTCGCCAGTCACTGTGATGATGTCATTTTTGATCAACAGCAAGTGGCAAAATGGCCGTCCCCTGAGATGGACAAAAACGGGTGGATTTTGCTGCTTAATTCATATTCCATAAACGTAATCAGAAGGTCGTGTTTAAACTTGTGGGGCTGCATAGAACATTATATTGTAATAATTACATTTAATAATAATTGTATTCCAATTAATTTAATACTGAATATGTTTGAATGAGGTCAACTAATAGTGTAAGGGTTCAGTTTTCTCTCAGAATCAGAGTGAATGTCAATGTCAGGTTATTTTTCTGCATGTGTCCTGCAATTATCATGCAATCAATTCAGGTTGTAGTTACCAGCTCCCCATAAACCTAAACAGGTAAACAGTATAGAAAATGAAAGGATGGTTATATCTTTGCAGTACATCTTCACTTTCCATGCTCAGGGAATAATCTTGACGCAATTTACAAGCGTGAAATACACAACCTGCTCTTCAAGTGCCTCAACTTACATTGGTGAAGTGAAATTTTACTCCTTGGAGCAAGAAACACATCAAATCCACAAAAGTGCTATGCCTGCTAACACCAATTCGAGTAAAACACGCAATGACATGTACCTGTGACATTTTCTCAGGTGGGCTGTCTCATCATTGGTCACCATGGACTAATGTCCACACCGGCCTGCTCCTGCGTGATCAGGAAATTCAAAGCCATTGGTGGCATCATCCTCACCGCCAGTCACAATCCAGCGGGGCCTGATGGAGACTTTGGCATCAAGTTCAACACTGCAAATGGAGGTATGCAGGAGCATCAGTTAAAAGTAATAGTATCCTACGAGAGAATGTTCTCAGAGTCACTGAGCCAGACTGTACAAGGCACGAGATGCATAGAGATGTTTGAAACGAAAAAAAAAAAAAAACATTCACTCATTCATGCCTCATCAAGGACCGGCCAATGATGCTGTCACCAGCAAAATCTACCAGATCAGCAGAACCATTGAAGAGTTTGCCATCTGCCCCGGACTCAGACTGGATCTAATGACGCTGGGCAAACAGACATTTGATCTGGAGAATAAATTCAAACCTTTCACAGGTAATTTAATCAAAAGCAAAATTGAAGAAATGTACATTTTGACGCACAAAACCAGCAAAACTCAAAGTTTCTCCTCCATGTCATTTCAAGTTGAAATTGTGGATGCTGTGGAGTCCTATGCTAACTTGATGAGGAATATTTTTGACTTTGCTGCCCTGAAGGAGCTCCTATCCGGCGAGGACCACATCACGATAAGACTGGATGCCATGCATGGAGGTGAAAACGTAGTTTAGGTGTCGATCTATCTGATTAACGAACATGTAAAATCTTTGTTTGACTCCAGCGTAGCACGTGTTCACATTGTTTGCATGAGGTTCACACTTCTTTTCCTGAGGGATTCAATTAGAACCAGTGGTCAGTAACCTTTACTGTCAAAAGAGCCATTTTAGGCCAAATAAATAACCAAAAATGTTTGGAGCCACAAAACATTTGAACATTGTGATGAACGAAACTATGTGATCGTGTTAGCCGGATGTACTGTGCGCCCAGGCGCTTAACTCATTCACTGCCATCGACGACTATAGACGTCCAAAAATCATGTGAACTATTTCTCTTAGTTTAACATTTTTTTCATTACATTTTTTATGAAAACCTAGACAAAAAATTATTGTACATTTATAACAGATATATAATGTGTTATTAATCGTGAGTCAACTATTGAAGTCATGAGATTAATTACAAATACAAATTTTAATCGTCTGACGCCCCTTGTTTTAAATAATTTTTTCAAAAATTAGGGGCATGAGGCGATAATTCTTTTTTTAATTGTAATTAATCACATGACCTCAATAGTTAACTAACGATTAGTCACACATTTTACATCTGTTCTGAATGTATAATAAAAAAAATCTGTTTTCATACTCTTGTTAGCAAAAGTGGAAAAAATGTTAAACTATTAGAAATAGTTCAAATGAATTTTTGACGTCTATAGTCGTCAATGGCAGTGAATGAGTTAATAGAGCTGCACTATAACAGAAAAAGATGTAGCATCCAATAGTTTGAGATTCATTTTCTTCTACCTTTCGTCCTCCGTTTAAAAAAAAATAATATATATATATATATATATATATATTATTTCAGTCTTCGTTTTTCACATATTTTTAGGCTTTTCTGCCTTTCTTTAAAATGTCTTACATTTCTGGTAATTTTATAGACATATTGTGATTTTCAGCCTCTTTTTCCTTTTTTAGTACATCTTGTGGCTATTTTCTGCATCCATTTTCTGACATTTAATTTTCAGTACTTGTTTTGGATATTTTATAGTTACTTTTTTTCTGCCTTTTTTTTTAATTCATTTCTCCGACATTTTTGGCAATTCCATTTTTATTTCATGGTCATTTTCTACTTTTCCTCTTCCTTTTTGGACATTTTTAGGGTGTTTTTTGTAGTTGTTTTTAACTTTTTCATTTACCTTTCGTCTGAGAATTTTGAACTGACATTTTTTGAATATTTTAATTATTCATTTTAAATCCAAGTCATTAATTCATTTAAAGAATGTTTGATCTAAAAATAAATATAAGTATGTAAAAAAAAAAAAAAAAAGTAATTTCTAGTATTTTATTTCATTTTTTAGAGATCCACAGGGAGCAATAGGAGAGGGACTAAAAAGCCGAATGTGGCTCCAGAGCCGCAGGTTGCAGACCTCTGAGTTAGCCTCTTTCAGTTGTCCAAAATATCTATCATCAGCTTTCTGTGACTTACAATAAATGTATATGTTCCCAAGCTCAAGTCCACAGTCCAACTTCATACAACAGGTAAGCCGCCCGCAGGTTCATGTTTGTCTTATAGTGTCCCACCTGTTTCCACTGTAGTGGTAGGTCCATACGTGAAGCGTATTCTGTGCGAGGAGTTGGGCTGTCCTGCCGATTCTGCCGTTAATTGTGTCCCAATGGAGGACTTTGGAGGTCAACGTCCCGATCCCAACCTCATCTACGCCGCAGACCTGGTTGACAGCATGCGGGATGGAGAGCATGACTTTGCCGCAGCGTTTGATGGTGATGGGGTGTGTGCCCCTACATTTAGATGTTAAGAAAACAATAGAAGCAAATTGTTGTGTTTCGCAATTGAAATAAATCAGACATCTGTGACTAGAATTAATGTGAACCGGAGGTCTTTACTCATTCTTTCTGTCTACTTATTGGCTCTGTAGGATCGAAACATGATCCTCGGGAAGCACGGCCTCTTTGTCACCCCGTCTGACTCTGTGGCCGTGATTGCTGACAACATCTTTTGCATCCCATACTTTCAGCACCGAGGGGTGAGGGGCTTCGCCCGCAGCATGCCCACAAGTGCAGCCTTAGACAGGTAAAACGCTTGGCCTGGTAATGTGTTGATTGCAGTAGAGCCTCTTGAGTTGAATGCTACAAAGTTATACAAAATGTGACCCACATTTTCAGGAGAGAACAGATTGAATGCATTTGCGCACACCAATCTCATCTCTCAGACCCTAATGAGTCCATTTCTGCTTCCGCAATGTCAAAGCATGTGTATACTTCCACCGCCATGATTTTTAATGGGAACAGGGGGAGCGGCTTCGATTGGCCGGGAGTCGGCTGCATTCCATCCCGCAATGGCGCAAAAGCTCCCTTACGCTCAATTGTTTAACTTTATACAGCTTGAATATTGCTATATAAACACTTTATATACCAGGGGTCTCAAACTTGTGGCCTGGGGGCCATTTGCAGCCCACAGGATGGTATTTTGTGACCCACACAGTTGTTTGTTTGTAAACACTCATGGGCTACCACATCTCAGACTCCTGACAGCTTTCGGTGAAACGTAATTCTGGAGTGACTTTTTCAAGACTTGATATGAAGAGAAAAGTTGGGAACAAGAACAGACAGTTTGAAGAAAAAACAGAGACGGGTTGTTGTTTTTATAGTACTGGAGCGCCCTGCCATGTCATGAATGCACAGATGAGTTGCAGTGCTCAAGAAATCAGACTTCATGACTCATTGCTCATCTAGACATTCTGAGAATTTGTAATATTTTGAACGGTTATTAATAAAGACTGAAATTATTGGATTAGTTGTACTTTTTTTAATCCTATATACTTTTTTTTGTGGAATACTTGATGCAGTCCAGACCATCAGACTCTATCTCCGGCATACATTTCCATCATTTTATGGGACTGGGATTGGTGTTCGACCGAAGAGGTTCCATTGTATATTAAAAACCAATGAGCTAAAGCTTGGCTAGCTTTGACTATCTTTAGATAACCTTAGATGACCTTCAAATGTATTTATCACGTTTTGTGGTTTTGCTTCAGTCTCAATTCTATCTGCGTGTGCTTCAAATAATTTCTATTTCTGTATTTCTTGCAGAGTAGCCAAGGCAACAAAAATAGAGCTATATGAAACTCCCAATGGGTGGAAGTTCTTTGGAAACCTAATGGATGCTGGAAGACTGTCTTTGTGTGGAGAAGAAAGCTTTGGAACAAGTAATACTTCAGCCTTGTTATGACATATTCTTAGTATTTTTTTAGTGTATGATTGCTTTGTCCCATATCATGTTTCAGGTGGAGACCATATTCGGGAGAAGGATGGGCTTTGGGCTGCGCTGGCGTGGCTGTCCATCCTTGCGACAAGAAGGCAAAGTGTGGAAGATATACTTAAATACCACTGGCTAAAATATGGAAGAAACTACTTCACCAGGTCTGATGTGGCCAAAAGCAGCCGAGTTCAGGGACTGCCACATTTAGACCTTCTGTCATTAAATGAATCAAAAGTGAGAGATAGCAAAATCATTTGCTATGTTAGGTTCATTGAAAACTCTGCATGTGTGAATGTATTATGTTTACGTGGAGACCAGCACGAGGTGTAACCGCCTCTTGCCTAAAATCAGATGGTATAGGCTCCAGATTACACATGACCTTAATGAGAATAAGCGGTGTATATTACAGATTGGTCAAACCAGATTTGGAGGGGGAAACGTTTTTTTTGCTGAGCATTACTGCCATCTAGTGGGTGTTACATGCACATGCACGATCTAACCGTCTTTGTGCATGTAATGCAGCAGTGTAGTTTAACATTCTAAATTCAAGAGAAACACTTCTGAAGATGTTGGATATTACATTAGAATACAATCCTTTTTTGTTTTGTTTTGTTTTGTTTGCTCCAGATATGACTATGAGAACGTAGACATTGATGCAGCCTGTGAAATGATGGAAGATCTGGAGATCATGATTGCAGACAAGTCCTTTGTGAAGCGACGATTTGCAGTGGAAGACAAAATCTACCGAGTGGAAAAGGCGGACAATTTTGAATACACAGACCCAGTTGACAGCAGTATCACGCGGAACCAGGTGCTGTGTATCACAAATACTGCATTACATTTAAATACACTGTGCTGTGTGGTGTGTCAACACAGTCGAAATGTCTGTAAATTGACATTTCCTCTGTAGGGTCTGCGGATAATCTTCTCTGATGGCTCTCGAATCATCTACAGACTGAGTGGTACATGTAGTGGCGGGGCCACAGTTCGAATTTACTTGGAAAGCTATGAGAAGGAAGATGTCTTTCAGGAAACACAGGTAAATATGCATAAAACCAACTTACAACAAAATAATTTGAAATATATAATTATTTGTCTCCAATGTTTTAAGATTGTAGTGTTAGAATGCTGGGTGTCCAAACTTTTTCATCTTCTGGCCACATACAGAAAAAATACAGAAATTATTTGTCTTGAATGTATTTAGCACACTGAAATCAAGCAAGCAAACAGTTATTTATTCTTTATATTGTCTAGTTATTTTTGAAAAACTGCAACATAACAGCTTTCTGATCGGACTTTGACACAGAGCAGAAAGTGGAGGAAACAATTTTGCTTCTCAAATTGAATACCTCCACCACATTGTTATTATTCAGTCATAAATTGTTTATTCTTATCTTTGCATAATCTAAAAAAATATATATACAATATATAAACCAATTTATTAGTAGTAGTGGCATCTATTTGTTCGACACCTTCCCTCATTTTGAGTATATGCCGTGGCCGCAAAAGTGGATGGTGGGCTGCAAATGGCCCCCGCGCCATAGTTTGGACACTCCTACAATATGCCAGAAGTTACAAGGATCTTTTGGAATTATAAATTCATTTAAAAATATATATAAAAAATTAGGAGCAACAGGCAATTAAAATTTTATTTGTAATTAATCGTATGACTTCACTAGTTAACTCATGATTAATAGCAAATTGTATATCTGTTCTAAATGTACAATGAAAACAATTCAAGGTTTTCATACTCTTGTTAACAAAAGTGGAAAAAATGTTAAACGCATAGAAATAGTTTAAATTAATTTTCGACGTTTATAGCCGTCAATGGCAGTGAATGGATTTTTTTTTTTTTTAAGAAGAAAAGATAAAAAATTTGGAGCGTCAGATGATTAAAATTTTAATCGTAATTAATCACATGACTTTACTAGTTAATTCACGATTAATCACTAATTGTATATCTGTTCTAAATGTACAATAAAAAAGTATAGCTTTTCATACTCTTTTTAACAAAAAAGGGGGAAAATGTTAAACGAATAGAAATAGTTCAAATTAATTTTTGACGTTTTTAGCCGTCAATGGCAGTGAATGAGTTAATCTGCAGTTTATAATAATGCAACTTTGTGACGTCGACTTTTTTTTTTTATCATATCATTTCTACTCTGACCATATGTTGTTTTTGTGGGACAGGTGGTGCTGGCACCGCTAGCTACAATCGCTCTCAAGATTTCCCAGCTCCATCACAGGACTGGTCGAACCGGTCCATCAGTCATCACATAACCAAAACCGCAGTTGCTTTTATTTAAAATATGAACTTTATATTTCAACTTTTTATCCAACACATGTCTTTGAATTTGAGGCAACTGTATCATCATTGCACGTGACTGTGCCACATTAAAAAGCTTTTTATTTTTGATTTATGACTTGCTTCCTTTTTTTTTTCCACGTCATTTTTCATTCTGCTTCATCTGTTTTATTGTCCTTATCTATCAATGTGTAATTTGTATTTGTGAAATAGTATCACATGATCATCCATAACGCTTCATACTGGAAAATTGGAACTCACCAGTGAATGACGTCTGCAAATTGGAGTGAAATTGATGACTGCTGAGGGATGAAAAGCTGTCTTGCTCATGCATACATAATAAATACCTCATCACATAGCAGGTGATAGTTCCAGAAAATCATAGATAATAATAAAACTTAATTTGAGTTAGTATTGTTGTAGATTAGGTTGTATACCAACAATACAAGTTTCATACCACCATCCTACTTTATAAAGTTATGTACAGAATCTTCTTTTTTTTTTACCACTATGTTAATAGATTCCTTATAGACTAAATTCTCCAGTGATTGTAATTATCTGTATTCCATGGTTTTAGTGTATTGTGGCCCTCGTTTTCCTCTGGTAATACGGTACTATCAAGAGGAAAATGAGGGTCACCAGACCTAAAAACAAGGAGCATCAAGAAAGCCTGGGCTTCCCAGGCAATGCCACGGCAAAGGGATTCCCAGCCAACTACTGAAGATTGATATATCGTTTTGAAATATACCATCCATGCAAGAATCATTTTTTTCCATGCAAAACCACAATGCATACTTCCCAAACGTGATTTCTTCACGGTATTCTAATTTGGGGAAATCCTGTTTTCATGGGGTTGATGAGCTGGAAGCCCAAATAATGTAAAGATAAACAAATAAATACTTGAAATCAATTAAATTGTGGCCCCTGAATCTATAATTTATGAAAGTTTGACTTTTTGAATGGAATTGTGGAAATTATTCAACTTTTTGAGGATATAAAAAAAATTGATGAGCACCTGTATGTCATATCTTTTGAGGTCAAGTTACATCCAATTTGTACGAAACCGAAGAGTACACGGTGCTCAAATTTTTGGATCATTCCAAAATTTCCAAGATGGTGTCTTCGTTGTGCACATTTTAATTGTTATCCTTTCCACCATACTCTGGTTACCTGCCCGTGTTTTTATTTTTATTTTAAACAAGGGATCATTTTAAGCTTGCTTTTTGCTTAAGCTTCTTTAAAACGTCCTAACTTTTTTTTCATTTTTTATTATTCTTATTGACGAAGTTTCAATTAACAAGAGTTTTCAACAACAACAACAACTTTTTCCAAACTATTTTGTAGTTACATTAGTCTTGCTTATTTATTTATTTATTTATTTATTTATTTATTTATTTATTTGGTCATGTAACGTTTGCAACGTGTTGTATGTAGTCTTGAACGAAACGTGACGACATGCCAACATCGCTCCAACCACGCAAACCCCGCGCCGCTCGGTTGACGCGGGTTTTAACGGTCGGTTGAGTCCACCACAAAGTTGTCATGTGGTGAAATCAACGACTTCACTTCACCGCGAGCGGCTTTGTGTCACATTTGCAAGAAGTGCCTGAATTGAGTCATTGTGGTGGTCGTGGGCGCGCGTGAACGTCAGCATTGTCTGCTTACTTTGATGGGTCACGTGACCAAGGAGAAGGAAGGGAAACCCTGGTGGGACACGAGAAGTCGGTCCACTGTGACGCGCGGCACATAAACAGTAGCAAGAGGAAACCAAAATCACCGACTAGTTGTTCACAATGCCTGGTATCAAAGGTATTTGCTCCAGTGTGAAAGCAGATTACTTGTTACTTTTGACTTTTCAAGTAGTTTAGCTTCTTGGCAAACTTTAGCATCGTGTAATTGGTATGTGAACGTTTGTGGAGTTATTCATCCTAATGCAAACGTAATATTTAAACATAAGTGGTTTATGTGGTTTGCAATCATTTTCTCGTGGATGTGGTTTTCTCTTCCTCTAGCGCTGGTCGGGTTGTCTTTTGCAAGCGCCATCGGGCTGACGTTTCTGTTTGTGAGTTGTGCAGCGGACCAATATGGGTACGTTGTTTGACACACAAAGGCTTTAAACAACCGTGTATGTAATCATGCGTCTTTGTAGAGTAAAGTGCGGTTATTGCTATTATTACAGTGACGTGCTGTGAACACTAAATTGCCATGTTTATTCCATGACATTGTATTCATTTATTCCCAAATGTCAATTTGAATTATTTGATAATTGCCTCCAAGTGATATTACTGCTAAATCAAACATTAACAACAAAATCAACCAGAAATGGGATATAGCAATCACAAATCACAATTCAAAAAATAACTGTAACCTCTAGTTACCAGTTGTATCATTGGTAAATTATTTGGTTCCTCTTTTGCTTTGTCTTTTTCTTCCCCAGAGTTTACTGGCCAGTATTTGTGCTGTTTTTTTACATCCTAAGTCCTGCCCCACTTCTCCTAGTCAACCGTGTCAGTGATGACTCAGACAACTCCAACAGTGTGTGCAGAGACCTGGCCTATTTCTTAACAACCGGAATCGTCGTATCATCTTATGGGTACCACATTGTCCTCGCTAATAGTGGCTCAGTGAGTTTACTCTCAACATGACATATTTGTATCTTTTTTTGGGGGGGGGTCTACACAACATCATTGTCTCACCACCGTGTATTTGTAGAGCAACTAATGGCAGTGATTTTCTTGTATTGTAAGTCCTTTGCCCCTTATCATGGTATGCGATTAGGGCCCGGCGATTTTCTAAAATAAATAAATAAATAAATAAATAATAATAGCAATTTTTTTTAACTGTTAAATTAAAAAAAACTATATAGGCCTACTGGCTATTCCTGCTGTGCTCATATTGGTCTCTTAGGGCATGGAGATACATTAAGAAGAAAAAATACACAAAGATTGTGTCTTTATGTGTTTTCAAAGCGTTTGTGTATGAATATTTGTTGTTTGCAGGGTTGAGGAATCCAGGTCCAGAAAGTAAAAAAAAACAGTTGAATAGAAGCACTGTTGGCTAAAGCCAATCTGTTTCAGGATTTTTACTTTCTGGACCCGGATTCCCCAACCTTGGTTATTTGAAGGAACATCACTCCTGGAACTCAATGCTGATTTTCTATTTAGCCTGTCAATTAGGGCTGCACATATTTAATATTTTTCAGAGTTGAGTATTTAAAGCTGTCAAATGATTATTTTTTTTAAATCAGATACATACACACGGCTTGCCATTAGGCACATTAGTTGTTTTGTTTCAATTCAAAATGTTTTTGTGATTGTGAGAAGCCAGAATGGAAAAATTAAAATGCCCAGCCTCTTTAACCTCCTTCTTTCTCCCTTACAGATTGAATGGGGTGCCTGTAGTCTTGCACTGACAGGAAATACCATCATCTTCTTCACAATCTTCGGCTTTTTCCACATGTTTCGAAGTGGCGAAGGG
The DNA here is from genome assembly GCF_054856555.1 of Leptonotus elevatus. Classification (NCBI taxonomy): domain Eukaryota; kingdom Metazoa; phylum Chordata; class Actinopteri; order Syngnathiformes; family Syngnathidae; genus Leptonotus; species Leptonotus elevatus. The sequence goes on along the minus strand of NC_141239.1, from coordinate 17,177,250 downwards.
TTAAATTGGGAAGAGTGGTAAAGTATTTTGTCCAATTAGGCAAGACCACATGATTGTATCGATTAACCTGACTTGGCTTGTATTTTTTGTATGCTAATTGAGCTTTGTGTTCCTGTTGTTTTAAAAATGTAATGGCAGGAAAAGTCATCCTTACTCCATGCTACATCTGACAACCAGCTGTTGTATATCTTGCAAATGAACATTGCATTTTTTTTCTTCTTTTTCTTGTGAAACTGATGTAATTTGCAGTCGACGGCAAGTGACAAAATGGCCGCCCCCTGACATGGAAAAAAATGGATGGATTTTGTTGCTTTGTTCATATTCCACAAACGCATTTTAATCAGAATACTTCCCCTTTAAATTTATGTTTGAAGTAGTCGAACCAGTTTGGCCCACTTTATGGTAAACCTGATCTCATCATCTCATTTCCTGAAAAACAGCTGTTTTCCTCACGTGTATGCATGTCTCATGACAGCGTGAAGGGGTTACAATTAGGTTTTCAGAACGAATAAGTGCTTCGAGACTCATAATGACTTTTATAAGCTCTTGACTATATTTTGTTTTCTAATATTTATTAAAATTGTAAAACAAATGCCCAACCTTTGTCCTTCTATTCTGTACTATTATTCGGGTCTGGCCTCATTTGGGCACTGCTGTACGGATCTGCATTCACACTATCAACATATAAATATTGAGTATTTTCAAATTTAGGACAACTGACTTTATGTGGAGGGATAGGGTGTGAGAGAGAAGTCAAAGGAAGCGAGTAAAGAACAAATGCTTTACATTAAAACACAAATGTGACACATGTTTATGATATGATGACATAGACAAAAATGTTCTTAGCACTAATATGTTTTTATGTGTCTAAACACTGTATTGTGATTTATATTTTGTTCGTGGAATAAAGCAGATGAATCCATCATTCTCATGGTGCTGCCATTTTGTCCTATACCGCCCTCTACTGTCGACTAAAATTGACGTCGATATTGGAACTATTTACGCCTCAAAAATACTTTACTATCTTAAATATCTCCATTGAATGATGACTTCGGGTCAAAAAAGCGGTATGACAAAAGAAATATAGATACAAATGCTTCTTATTTAGCGACGTGATAGAGATTAACAAGGCAGCCTCATTCAATTTGAGTGGTGCGTTTTCACTCGTGTTCGCATGTTGGCAATGCGCTGTAAAGGCACTACAAATATACTGTATAAATAATTATCATAAATGATAAATACTGCTGTTGGAAAGGGTGGTAAATTATACATTTTCTTGCCAAACAACACATTTGATGGCATTCCAACATCTTTAGAGTGAGTAAATCTGCCACACACAAAAAAATATTAAAAAAATACTGTCCTGCAGTAATACTGAACATGATTTGAGTGAGAAAAACAAGGAAGGATAAAGTAAATATGGAAAGGATGAAAGAGCTCTGGGACACAATTCACTTCTGTTCTCGGACAGCTGTTGCTTGGCAACAGCCGTGGCGTTCAGATTGTTCGCCAAGATTGACGCACGTGGCCTTGAACACAACACCAATACGTGAGTAACAGTAAAAAATAAATAAAAACGTTTAAATGATGGTGGAAAAGGCTCTGAAAATTTGTCCACAGTCCCAACTGTGCACTCAGCACACGTGTCCACTTTATACGCAGCGGTCAGCGTGTGATAATCACATCATAGATGTATTCATCTCAACCAATTCAGATCATTCAAATTTCCAAAGATTCGCAAAATTCAGAACATTTTGCGGCAACTTTCCAAAAATCCACACTTTCCCCAGAATTTCACATTTTTCAACAACAAAAAACCCCCAAAACAAAACATTGAAGTGAATTAGATGAGTTCAGCTCATAATCATTTTATCAAAATTCCACATTTTACTAGAATATTTTGATTTAAAATATTGTTGTTTTTTGCCTGTATACACCCCGTCAACATTTCTTCACTGATTCAAACTTCAAAATATTCAAACAATTCAGGAAATGTAGGTCATCATATTCCCCAAATCCTCCAAAATTTCCACGGTATAATGGCCAACTTTAAGAGATACCGTTCACATTTTTTGACCAATTGAGACTTTAAGTCTCACATTCTACATCTAAACTATTAAATCAGTTTCAGTATTCACACACAAATTGTTACTTTTTGTTTTTATTATTATTATTATTATTATTATTATTGTTGTTGTTATTATTATTATTATTATTGTTATTGTTATTATTATTATTATTATTATTATTATGATACCTTATTTCAAACATTGAGAAGTGCAAAATATAAATGGTGCTTACTTTGATATGCCATCACCACTACAGTAACAACAATTGCATGAATGTAATAAATTGTCATTGATAAAGTGAGACCTGGGATTGTTGTCACATGGGTTGGTTGTCACATTGCAAATATCTTCTCCACCAGAGAGCACAACAAAAAGGGGAATGCCATTGTTCTTCCTCTTTAAGGTCGGGAGTCATGTTAGTGTCTGAAAAGAGAATAATAGCACATTGTGATCAGAGATGAGTGCCAATTGGTGATGATGATGATGATGATGATGATGATGATGATGATGATGATGATGATGATGATGATGATGATGATGATGATGATGATGATGATGATGATTTATGATGATGGAAATGCCACAAATACCTGAAATATCTGGTCTCTCATCTGGTATACATTTTGTTTATATAGTGATTCCAAGAAGTATTTGAGTGTAAAAAAGTGTGACATGTAGCCCCAGTACCACCTTCAGTCAAAATACATACTTTTCTTATTAACTCATCCTATGTTGTGGATGTAAGTATGAGTTGTGCGCAATACCTGGAACTCAGTCACAGATGACAAATACATCACATTTACAAACATACAAATGCTATTTAAATGAGAAATACAATATCAATAAAATGGAAAGCAAGGGATGTTGATACATTTTAATGTCAAGGAAAAAAACAGCACACTGGAATAGCAATGATAACATTTACAACACTGAATTAATATTACAATGTAGATACAACTATAATGTAGATAGAACTATATTTCATTTGATACGTATATTTTGGGTTGTGTTAATTCAATGTGTAATCCGTTTGACTGTCGTTCATGATTCACGAATAAAACTGTTCATAGAGGCGCTCCATCCAGTAAAATCGTTTGTCGGTGCAACAGCTGCTGGAGCAGACGGGTGATGAGTTCCATTCTTTACAAACGGCTGTGTGTCGGATGGATCGCGGCGGGAGTGGGGCGGCACATGGGGGCGTAGCACACAGGCATTGGCTCGCGGAGGGATTTGCGTGGCCGGTGACAAAGCCAATCGATGAGCTGTTGGGCTCGCTAGGGCCAACGAGCGCGAACCGCACAAATAAAGAAGGGCGAGCCCACCGAGATGTGAGACCGAGCAAGCAGCACTGGTGGCCGGACTGCGGACGTTCAACGGCACCGCTGGATTAACCGCGAACTCTTGGAGGTATACACACTTTAAATGTTGCTGCTTCTGTTTCCGAATGTATTTTGTTTGACTCGACCTATTCCTGCCCAGTGTCCGCCCGGTCTAACGACACAGTACAGTGAACAAACAGTTTGTTTTGTTAAGTTTGGCGACATTGAGTTGTTCATCAATCGATGCTGGCTTTGATGTACTTCACATGCGTTTTTTTAAGTTATTGCAAACCCCACTTACACCATTGCGTTGGCAATTTCCGCCTGAAGAAGATGTACACAGAATACAGCCCACTCGTTATTGGCTATGGAACGCAGAGACATGGTCATATTTGTAGAAAAGGGGATTTTTCATTTGTGGGAGGGATATGTGGCATATTCCCACAAATGAAAACAACGTTGTTGTTTTTTTTACAATGATATGCCGTTACAGTACATAAACAATCAATTAAGACATTAGAGCAACCAAGAATTTGACCTTTAGTTATTTGAGTTGAACTATCAGAAGAGTACAGTACATGTATTAATACTAATGATAATGATGCCTATTTGAATTGTAGCAATAGATAGTATAGTTAGTAGCAGTGTTCCCCACACCATGTTAATACTTGGGTGGGACACCACCCAAGAAGTTTTCAAGAAAATTTATTAAAAATATGTTTAAAAAGGAAAAAAAACGTGTCGCGATAGGATATACCGCATGTGACGTTAGTTCGCCACCACTCACTTGTGGATCGTGAGGCTAGAGGAGACGTAGTAACAGGACTGAGACCCACCTCCCGTCAAACCCGCCTCCCATCTCCACCGCCGGAGGCCACCCACCCAAGTAGATTTCATATCTGAGGTAAACACGAGTAGTAGTTGCAGCAATGCCTGCTTATCAGTGTCAACAACTGTTTTTAAACAAAGCATTAATGTGTATACCAGGTGTCCGCAACCATTTTGAAACTGTGAGCTACTTCTTAGGTACTGATTAATGCTACCAGTCTGATACACACTTCTGAAATAACAAATTCGCGCAAAGAATCTATAAAGTTCTTATTATATTGCGGGTCGTCTCCTTGTCTGATCATTTACCGCATGGCCACAATATGCAATCAAGTATATTAATTTATTTGAAAACTGAAGATACCGTTCATGTACATGAATTCTAAAAATGATTAGGTTTCCACCTTTTTAAAGGATCACTTCTGCAATGTTCCTAGGAAATCGCAATGTCCCACTATTGATGAGCTAGTTTTAGAAGGACCACAGGCTACTCATGAGGCTTGCCTGGTGACTGCGGGCACCACGCTGGTGATCCCTGGTGTGTACTTTGCGCAATCAAGTAACCCATTACTTTCCATTAAAAAATTAGGTCAACCAAGATTTCTTGCTGCAATCATATTGATTTGACATTTGGCAGAAATGTATTATTATTATTATTATTATTATTTAGTAGTAGTAGTAGTAGGTGTGGTAGTGACTGCCTATCAGCGTCATCACTTGTGTTATTCATTGGACCCACAACTCATTTCCACTGTGGTTGTTTGTGTTCTGATTTAACATCTTGATCATTGTGATAACTCTAACCACACATTTTCAAATGTTTGGCAGAGTCAAGGAATTACTGAATTCCCCTTCAATCTGGTATATGTGCTTGGGGCGAACACTAATACATTTCTGCTAACACTCTTCCTTTTTTTTCAGGGTTACGGGGGCGCTGGTTGCTATCCAAAGCTATAACATTGGACAAAAGGCAGGGTCAGACTCCGATCAAGCCTGGGTTAGTCAATCACAGGCAACATAAAGAGACAGACAACTATTCGCAGAACTGAACCCACGCTATATGCACTGAAGTCAGGCAAGTACCACCACCACACCACAGTGTGCATCCCAATTCAAAGATAATGAATACTTGCTGTGTCTTAGTTGCCATTTAGCGATTTAGAGATTGTGCAGCGCTGCTGTAAAACAAGCATCACGTAAGTTGGCTTTAAATGCCATCATGATGTGGCATTCTGTTTGCCCCATTATAGAATAGAATAGAAGCAGTTTTACATTTCTGGCTTTGTTATTCATACTGGCATCAAAATTTGCTTTTACTAAAGCACATATACCCGCAGTTGGTTTATTCGTCTTTTTATTTATTTTTTATTACTTTTTGTGGCTTATAAAGAATAGTGTGACTGAGTGATTGATTACATGTGTTTTTTAACTTGGTTTTGCCAATTGTAATTTCCCGACAAGCTATTGGTAGAGAGGAATTTCAAAATGTAAAATGGCACTCAGTGGAGCTGAGACTATTGCCAAGGCTGAGCAATCCTAATTGGACTCAGCTTTGTACATTTTCACTATTATCCACCTCCCGCTCAAGCCTGAATTTTGTTACTGCGATTCATGCATTATTCACTGACAAGTACAGAAAAGTGGAGCAAAAGAAGCGGAATCTTGATAAAAAAAAATAATATTTTTTATTTTCTAAAAGAGCTCAGTATTGTTCATTCAGTAATCTTGATAATTAACTAAATACCAAATAAAAACATCCAATAGCATCCTCAGCATATGTACACATTTTAGATTTAATTTTAAATAAATTATTACAATTGCATTTTTAGTGGGCTACAGATTCAAATCGAGTTTACCATTAACACAAGCATCTTGTTTGCATTTATTTACATCACAATTTTAGACATCAGTCAGCCATATGATGAGATATTCAGTTTGTGAACAGTTGATGTTCATGTCTAGTCAGTTGAGACAGGACTTCACTTTTAATAGTTTAATAGGATTTAAACAGGGTGTACTTTTCGGGACGGTCTCTTCTTTTGTATTCTTTTTATTCACAATCTGATTGCTGATTAAACACTACAATGCTGCTTTGCCTTTGGCCGCAGTCACTACTTCATAATCAATTGTACCAGAATTTAGATTGGGCCATTTGTAAGAGTGACGTAAATACACTCACCCTGTCCTCACTTATCTCCATTCCGACTGATTGACTACGCTGAATCTAATTTGGTTTTGTGATCTCATCTTTCTTTTGTTCAGTTGTTTTTCCTGTTATGGAAACAGATGTGGTGATTTAATGTATGTATTAAAAACAGCAATGTCATACTTTTGGTTAACCTTTTGGCAGCTGTTGCTGCTCACATCCTGAGAATGTAATGTTTTTCAAGTCAGTACACATTGGATCTTTACCGTGATAATGTATTCTCTACATACAGGCAGGCTTTCAGCAGTTTTACTTCACGTCAATGTCATGCAAGATGTGGAAACCTCATCTTTTTATTTTATTTTATTTTTTTATTTTTTTCAGCCCAACCTTTTTTTTCTTTCTTTTTTTAACCCATGGCCACATTACAAAATAAGACAACAATTCAAACATTCCCCCAATGACACATTTTAAAAGAGCTAATATCAGCCGACTAAATTGGTCGGCCGATTAATCCAAGCCCGAGTTTCATATCTGGCCCGCGTGGTGACGATAAAAAAAGAAAAGAAAAAAAGAAGAAGAAGAAGGGGAAAAAAACTGATAATAAGGAATGTGACAATATTCACAGTATTAAAAGTTCCTTGCTATCGTCGTGGTCTTGTTTCGCTGCAAAATAATGAGCCTTTCTGCTTACAATGTGCTGCAATTCGCGTTTACCTTCCGTGTCCGTGTTACGCGGCCAATTGGGTGCCTGTATTCACAATTCACAATACAGGCACCTGATTGGCTGAATAAACCACATGATGATTAACTGACTAGCACATAAGCCATTTCTCGCGGGAGCTGCAGTGTGTAAACAAAAGCCAGCCGTGTACGCTTGGAGCATTACTATTCAGATTTTTTTTTAAACGGAGAGAAGAAATAATGTGATTTGAAAGACGCATAATAATGAACACTTTCTCCCATAATTCCTGAATGAGCCCTGCAACATTTTGTACAGGAAAACTTGTGCCTCAAGGTCAAAAAGGTCAAAATTCCCTAATCTAAACTATTATTATTGGTAAATTTAATTTTTAAAACATATTATATCACCTTTTGGGAGGTGAGTGTGAGCCGTTGATTATTTGCGTAAATTCGCCTATTGCAGTCCGCAAATATCAAGGTCCCCTGCATGCCATTCAGGTCATAATATAGTCTTTTATTCATAACCGTGTTTTATTATTTGGACTCTCTCGTGAGTTAGTGAATGACTTATGAGCAATTCTTCATGTTATTTTTGTGCACATGGTGTTGAATGCTCTTATTATTCGCTTTGATTAAATAAGCATAATTCGTTGCAGTTTAAATGAGGATTTCTTGAGCTTTCTTTGTTATGGCACCATAAAAGCAAGTGCTGTGTCATTTTTAATGTATGCCATTCATTCACGCTGCTCTTCGCAGCTCTCAATTGTATATGAGTGGCAACACACTATAATAGATGCTTGCTGAAGTTGTTCACATCGGTACACACGCGTTTATTGTTTGTTTACTAAACAGTCAAAGCTGGTGTGATAGAGGCAACATGGGGAGATACCAGGACAGTAACTGTGTTGCCGCACACAACAGCTTATTGGTGTTCCAATCAATCTCCAAACAAAATACTTGGCGAGCAGCATCTCAAGTGCCACTTCATGGTTGCTACTTCTCCATCAACAACCAATTACTTGTAGAGGCACAGAACGCCACCATGGAGACGACCTATTGCAAGGTTAACATGCATTGAAAAGGGAGGTGTGTATTTTCACTCCATTGTTTGATCAAATAAGCAACTTGTGTTTGTACAGTTGTGCTTGCAAGTTTACATACCCTTCATGCCCTCTTCCGTCATCGCCAGTCCGCCTTTTTTTTTTCCAAGCCGCGGCCCGTGTGTCGCAGCAGTGGCCGGAAACAGTGTGGGTGTGTGACATACGGAAGTCGGAAGTCTGTGGCATCTACCCCAAAGGCGGGAGGTGGGGTTCAACCTGGACTGGTTGCCAGCCAATCGCAGTGCAGAGCTGCAGCGATTATGTTATATAATTAAACACTCTTCAACACTCTCACAGCAATAATCTAAAAAGGCTGCATCAGTGACGTACCTCAACATATCTCATTTTGTGACCCTAACTATCTCACAAAGAACTCCGACAGTCCTAGGTTCAAGCATGGTCGTCATGTTAAGTACAGGGCTAATGTGGATGGTGAACGGAATCAATAGTGACATGGAAATATTGATCCATTTCTGTCACAAAGATTAGTCACTTATGTCTGCCTTTTGGTGAGTTTCCAACTGCGGTTAGTTTATAATTGATAAGTTTAGGCGTTATTTTCAGGGTCAATTGGTACAAGTTGCTGGGAAGAACATCAGGCATATATTTTCAGCATGAACAATGTGAACCTGCAATTCAGTTTATTCTGATGTAAGATTTTAAAATGTGATTGCTGACAATAGGAATAGGAACGCTAATCAATTAGTTTGCTCAGTAGGCTGCTTTACTGCAGCTAACATGCTGATGTTTTTCTGTTGTTTAGCATGCAAAGCACAATCAATGGCATTTGGCAACACATACTAATTACACAGCACAGTTAAAGTCTAATAGGAATTGAGCTAATGGGGTGGGTACTTAAAAATCCCATTAAATAGGCAAAAAGATCACATTAAGCACTGATCCATTTGTAAAAACAGGGCTGATGTCTAGTAATGCGAAAGATCTTCCAACATCACGATTTAATTAACAATAACAACAATTATCTAAAGTAACAGGTTGGAAAGAAGCATTATTTTGTTAATGTAGTTTACAGCATTAGTTCACTGGCCTTCTTTGTATACCTTTTTCTTTTCTTTCTTTTTTTATAGTTATGGCAAAGTTACTTTGCTGGGGGGCGCGCGGTATGGAGGGCATCTTTTGGTCCATTGGTCTCTATTCTTACTCTGGTGTTGCTGTTGAACGGCAATGAGTAATGTTGCCACAGATTCTACTATAACCAATATAGTAGGTGATATGAGGTCACTATGGCAGTGACAGGGGTGCTAATGTCCTGATTAAAACCTCGTGTGCTATCTGTGTAAGTGGGAAAATAACTACATCGAGAGCGGAATAACTAACTGTGCTTCTTATTTATACTTCCCATCGCAGGTTTACTGGTGATATTTCCAAAGCAGGAGAAGAAGAAAAAAGCTGTTGAACTGAAAGTGGCTCATAATGAAGAAAAGCCGTAGTGTTCAAGGAGTCACTTCGGGAGACGTAAGTATTGATTCTTCCCGTTAGCCTTCAATGTAACAAGAATCCAGTGTTCCGGGACACATTCATTACGCATCCATTTCATGGTATTGCGTAAAAAGATTCATTATGACTCAAAATGTTTGTTGTTAAACTGTTTCCTATGGAGGCAGTCTACGGATATGCTCAGGCAGTATGAGTCAGTGGGTCTGTGTGTAGTTTTTGACTCAAAAAATGACTGTACTGTGTGTGTGTGCGTGCGTGTGTGCGTGTAAAGAGAGTGTTATGATGATGATTGAGTGAGGTGGGAAGAGGACAAAGAGTGTTAAGACAGCCCACGCCAGGATGACATTTTGGGCACCGATTGAATGGAAACATACGAGGAAGAAGGATGGATCTGAAAGAGGGGCCCATCTGTTTCTTTTCTACTCCTTTCTGTTTATGACTGCGATGACTGGCCAGATCATTTACTTTGACAACGTCCAATAGGAGCTCGAAGGACAGATGATAATTCCCTACTGTGTCTGGCTCCCATCAGACTCTGGATTTATCTGTTCCTTTTGTCTGTTTTGTCAAATTAATTCAGAAAACATTTGTATAAAGCGTGATCCAAGATGCTTATCTATTCTTAACATGGCATCCATGTTTTATACTAGGGTTGTGCCCAAAAAATCGATTCTCATAAGAATTGCGATTCTCATTCAGTATTGATTTTAAATGTCCCAAAATCAATTTCCTTTCAATTATTTGGTACTGTCTTGCCCATGTTTGTGTTTTGTGTGCCTTTACTGGGTGCGTCGTTCATGTTGTACCCGATTTGGCCATTTAGGGGCAGTGTGGTTCCGTGTCTGATACACTGTTAAGTTGTAGGCGCTTTAGAGAGTAGAAGGAAAAAGTCACGATCAAGTTATGCCAACAAAAGTAGGGTTTTTTGCAGCATAAGGAAGAGCATATGCCGGTGAGTAATGTTAAGATGCTTCTCTGTATACATTCCGGAAGCGTTTTGTATGAATAGCCGTTCTTTTGAGTGATTAAGGTGCCGCGAGTAGCACTCTAATTAGCATTAGCGAGTAAGACTGGAGTAGATCATGACGATTCTTTGCACATCTATAAATTTAAGCAGAAATCATTGTCAATCAAAAATCGATTGTGAATCGAATCGCAGACTAAAAAAATAATCGGAATCGAATCAAATCGCGAGTCAAAGATTCCCACCCCTACCGTTCACAGCAGGCAGGGTGCTCTCTGGCAGGTCATGTTTAGACAAACAGACATTCAAACCTATAGAATTAGTTAAGAGTCTTCAATGCACCTAACTTGCTTTTTTTATGTGGGATGAAACGATAAAACCCATGCAAGCACTGGAAGAACATGCAAACTCCATTCAGCAAGGCTAAAGACAAGTTTTGCAGCCCGAACCTCAAAAGTGGGAGGTGCTGCCTCGAGACTTAATATACCGGTACTGTAATTTGAAACCTTTTATTTCCCGGTATGTAATGCGCTGAAAATTATGGGCGCTGAAAATTATGGGCGCTTTCATGCCCAGCGTAAGTCTCGCTAGTGTCTGTGCTGTTGTGGGAGTGAACACCTGAGCCAATCCCGGCCAATCGGAGCAGTGCAAGTGCATGCAGTACATAGCGGAAGCATAACGGACTCGCTGGATTCCATGCAGGAGAAGTACGTTTATAGCAAGAAATCTCCACTTGGGGATGAAGTTGGCCGCTGTAGAGTCGTGCCTATGTGTTTGAACTTAAAAAACAAAACTAAAAAACAAATCAAAATAAAAAGGAAACCTGCATTTGTTATATATAGAACTCATGTAACATTTGGTTAAAAAAACTGAGCTCCTTTGAATACTCAGTCCCCTTTAACAGGCATTTAAACTTACTCCTAAAATATCAGGAACAAAACACTATTAATATTTAGTAGTTTTACTCCCTTTGCATCAGTCATCTGAGGTTTTATGATACACTTTGCTGTAATTTTGCCGTGGCTGTGCCACAATTTATTGTCTCCCAGAGGATACAAGTTGTAGCGCACACATACCATTTTATTGACGGGCTTATGAAATGACTGAATATTTTCATCTTGGAAATACATTATTACATTTTTCCATGTACCGTACTTCCTGCAATATGTTCATGCACCCCTGTTTGGGAAAACACGCGTTGAGGCGTTGTAGCCAAGAAAGCTCTTTCATCTCCATGTATAAATCACCCACTCCACCTCCACTAGTCATTGTGGCTTCGCTTTGTTCATTTTGGCATGTTGTACCTGTCATCTTTGCTCAGTATGTTTCATGACCATCTTTCTGTATTGATGATATAAAAAAAAAAGGCAATCAAATTCAAAACATGTTGTTATCCTGGTTCACGTAAATGCATGACAACACTTAAAGAGAAATTGCAATGTTTCCATCAGTTTCTGCCATTTGAGCCAAGAAATCAATAAAGTACTAGAATTATGTTCGAAGGTCAGTGATGCGATCAATAGTCAATTGAGGTAGAATTGTAATGCTGTACCATAATAAAATATTGATGAGGATATTTTTGCAGTGCATGTGTTTTGAAAATTGGTCCCCAGTGGAAACATATTTCAGGAAACATTTGCGGTATTCCGAGTCTCAATTTTCACTTTTTACCCAGGATGCACATCATACGATACGTCTCAAAAACCGGCACAATATATCAGACCGATTGAATTTCCAATACTGCAAAGTCAGCAGAAAGACTCCTAATGAGTAGCAGACTTCCTTGCTCCTTTAACCATAAGGTCAATTTCAAAATGACCCAAGGGCAAAATTATATCTTAACTCATGTCTATTTCATGCTTATTACTGTATTGATACCCCCCCCCCCCACACACACACACACTCCAAAGTGACTTATTAGCCCTTCTCATTTGTTATGCCAAAGCTCAAAATAATGTAATATTTATATCTTTTTTTATGTCTTTCAGTTTGAGAGGTCGGCACCAATATTCAGTATTTTTTCGAATATCCACATCGGCATCAACCAACGGCCGATAATAAATCAATTTAAAACTGTGTACTTCAGGGAAGTATTTTGAAGGCAATGTGAAAAAAAAATGAGTATCAGCTCTAAATATTAGTTATCAGCCTCCTTGACTAATAATCAGTATCACTATCAGCCCTGAAAAAACACATTGAGCTTCTTTTTTTTTTTTTGGTGTTAATATCAAAACCACAAATTAGCTGTCACTTGTCATTGTCTCTCAGCAGAAGAAGGATCAGCAATATCCCTTGGGTAGCACCCTTGCAGTAGAGGTGTGCAAAGTCCATCGGCGCTTTTCTGGCAACCTGCAGCTGCCTCCGTTGTCATGGCGACAGGCCGAGAAGGAGCGGGATAGGGGAAGTTTGCTATCCCCAGAGAAAGACTCAGTGACTCACACCAGGCCAACGAGTCTACCTATTGCTTCTCTCCCCCGGATTGACATCACAAAGGCTGACACCAACAGGTGAGGCTTTGAGTTTTAAAATTAAATGCCCTTTGAAATAGTCTTTTGCAACTTTCTCTCAACTGAATGTCCAAGAATCCCAAGGTTGGCTTGATAAATCACTAAAGGAATTGGTTTGTAACCCATGCAGTTACTTTTGAGACTCAAAACAAAACAAAAAAGAAGTCTCTGTGGTGACTTCCATAAAAAATAAAAAAAAGAACGGTAATATGACATTTTGTTTGAATCATTGCACTTAATTTATTAAAGGTGATTTATCTCTTTTTTTTAGATGCTGTAGCAAAAATAGATGAAAGCCTCCCCTTATTACTGTATCGTGATTTTTATGAGTGGCTTTTAGCTGACTTATTGTTTGAAGATGAACTTTGTTTGTCGTATGTTGTATTTTGCTTTTATGTTTGCAGCACTCGCCCTCTTCCCTCAATACTTTTTGAAAGCGTTGGCTCCATTTTGCCTGAGTGATGGTCAGGGGCCACATTTGCTTGTTATTTATTGGGCAATAGACTACAAGGTTCCATTGTTGACAGTGTTGCAATATTTTGGTTACTGGTTGATATTTAGAAATATTTGAGGGATACAGTTTTCACTTCACTGAAGGACCATTCTCCCGTCACGTGTGCGATATTCTCACAACAATTCAATTGCTCTTCCGGGCTTCAAGCTTCGGCAATAATTGAGACCTTCTAAATTATAGGGTATTTATTGTAACTTAGGTTAGCTATGTCAGTTGTACTTGAAAGTTTACCTGGTATCATGTAAGGTTATGAGCATGCTCTATGGTGAGAAAAAAAGCTTAATACCCTTTAAATACAAAACACTGTGGGAATTATTTTGCTATTTTCCGAGGTGGAAGACGACATGAGTAGAGATGTGCATGTGAATTTTGGTAGCTTTTTCACTTCCCTTCTCAGAGATACTAAGGAATATGTGCTGTGTCACGTGTGTAACATTGGGCATGAGGACTGATGAGCCGAACGCAGAGTAGAGCGGGTCATGCCGAAGAAAATAATCCTTATAATGTCCTGCGCTGTGACTGTGGCCTGAGGTTTTGGCTCAAGGGAAGCTCTTTGTCGCCAATCAATGGAGACTTGCTCACGGTGTGGCTTCGATCCCCGTGCTGGGCACCGCCGGTTACACGCTAACCTCCATAATCTAGTTTAGTTTTGTAGTAGCTTAGCTTTTAATTTATTTTAAAGTAAGTTAAAACACAAGAATTGTGGTAAATACTTTAAGATTCTAATGGTGACTGTTTTCACTATTTTTGTTCATTGTTCACTAATTATTGTTTAACAACATTATACTGTACATTTGTCTCATGGTGAATACATTTTACATGAATTCGAGCTGTTGTGTTTTCAGTAATGACTACAAATTGCTCTTAATCTAGTCATGATAATTGTATTATTTTGCGACCAAGTACAAATGAGAGATTTTTCTTGTAAATTTAAGATACACCCACTTCTCCAGAGACTACTTCATCACTGTAATCAAGTACAAAAATGAAAAATAACTTTCTGTTTTGATAACAAAAATGACAAATTTAATGATAACAAGTGAAAAAAAAATACACCTTGCACCTTCTCTAGATTGAGAATTTTTTAACTCCAGCGTCTGGTGGTTTCTAGGCTGCCACAAGACACAACACATTCATCACAAATAATTATTGTAGTCGTCGTCAACCACTTCTCATGAATGAAGCTATGGATGGATAATATTTGCTTTTCCAAATCTGTTAAACAGAGCTTGGTAGTAACGAGTTACATTTACTCTGTTACATTTACTTGAGTAACTTTTTGAAAAAAATGCACTTCTAAGAGTAGTTTTACCACACAATGCTTTTTACTTTTACGTGAGTAGATGTGTGAAGAAGTACCGCTACTCTTTAACTAGAGTTGTTAGCCACCGCCCCATTCATACATTAGATTTACCGTATTTTCACATAAGAGCTCCGCTTGACTTGACTGTGTTGGAGCATTTCTGCGGACACTATTGATGTGACGTTCACGAACGTCTTTTGAACGGCTCTTCAATGTGACGATGGGTACCGAGTCTTTATAGAGACCCGTTCAACCCAGTCAATCATCTCAGTCAATCAAGATCTCACCCATGGTTGACTTTTTTACAATCTAGTGGGGGGGGGGGGGTATCTTCATGAGGCTATTTTTGACAAAGTAATGAGTCCAGATATCTGTTTTCAAATGTTGGTCGTAAAAGTGGTCTTCATTATGTATTTGAGCAAAACAGTTTTTGGTCTTTGGCATCAGAAATCCCACCAGATGGCGCTATTGCTTTGGCCTGAGCACAAACCCATCAAGTAACAGAAGATAGTTTCCTTCGCACAAAATCCGTGAAGTACAGCTACCTGAAAAAAATCTACTTAAGTAATGTTTTACAAACAGTACTATTGTTTTGTACTTTGTTACTTCCCAATAGTGCTGCTGAATAAATACAATGGCTGCTAATTTAATGGGTTCTAAAACACAGGTTTAGAACGGCACCACACTATGAATGTCTGCTCTGCACTTTATGCAGTAGAGTCATGCATGAAACATTTTTCTCATCCGCTAATCACTACGTACATTATCAGGACAAAAATATTGTGACAATTATTTATTATTAGCTATTTCAGCAAACTTCGCATCTATAACAGCAAATCATTTTGCGTAAACATATTCTAGTTTTGGCGGCACGGTGGCTGACTGGTTAGCACGTTCGCCTCCCAGTGCAGAGGACGTGAGATTGAGTCCGGGTTTCGGCCTTCCTGGGTGGAGTTCGCATGTTCTCCCTGTGCTTGCGTGGATTTTCTCCGGGTACTACGGTTTCCTCCCACATTCCAAAGACATGCATGGCAGGTTAATGGAACACTCCAAATTGTCCATAGGTGTGTTTGTGATTGTGGGTGGTTGTTCGTCTCTGTGTGCCCTGCGATTGGCTGGCAACTAGTTCAGGAAATGGATGGATGGATATTCTAGTTTTTTTTTTTTATTAAGATTTTGTCGCTTTTTGGTTGGGGTGTTTTTTTTCTTCATAATATTGAACATCAGTTTCGTCACTGATTTATTATTTAAGGTCATGGATCTTTTATTCCAGCGCTCCTTGTTATTCAACACCACACTCAACAAACTATGCCTTCATTGAACTGGATTTAGAGATTATGGAACAAATTCCCAATCCTATTCCCAAATTGTTCTCATAAAACATGGAAGCATAATTGTCCCAAATGTACAGAGGGGGGAAAAAATGGAAAACAATAATACAGTACTATAGCCCAAACCCCTGACTGATTTATTTAGTATTTTATATGTGAGCTATTTCATGTGTTGTATCGTTGTACAGCGTAGTCATTTGGGTGAACTCACTAGATAATCCGTAGAGGTTTAACATGGAAGGAAAACAGATAGTCAGTCAGATAAACACTGAATCCTTTACTTGTGGTGCAGCCCAGATGTGCCCTATCCATCTGCCAAGCCTACGTTATCCGAGCATGTAGTCTGTGACTGGACAAAAAGTCTGTTGTTTCTGTGTGTGTCATGCACGTGTTCCTGAGTTAATAGTAACAGCATCAGTGTCTCTCGAAACGCTTGAACCCCGATGAGAGGAATGTTACGGAAGTCTGTCCGATGCCGAGTTGGGTACTTTGATTTCAGCGAGGAGATGGTCAGTGAAGCGCAACTCTCAGCCCCCAGGTGACTCTTTTACTGAACCTTGTTGCCTTTTGTTTCCGCTTTGCGTATTTCTGCATTTTTGTTTTGAATTGCAGCACATAATCTTAGAAATGCTGAGGTTGTTTTAAAAAAACGCAATGTTTTATTATGTCGGTCTATTAGTTTGGATCTAATATCAGAAAGTTCACTTCGTTAGAAAACTGTCTGTCGCAGATTATGAGATTTATGTCATGAAAGCGTTGTGTTAATGTGTCAAATTGGTATTTAGATGACGTGAAATGAGACGCAGATGACGCAGTCTGTCCCTCTTGAGTTTTCACATTAATCAGATTTTGTTGGGCAGAGGTGCGGTGCTTTGTGTCCTCAAGACTCGCTCGATTGAGTAAATATAACTGAACACAAATGCCAAAGGCAATATTCTAGTGAGGCAGAGCTGTTTGACCAGCAAAGCACACTTATTTATTAAGCAAAAGAGTTGTTGTTTCTAATCTAGGTCAAAGGCGGACTGATGCGTAATCTTTTCAGGCTTTATGCTACCACCTCTTTTACTTGATGGGATTTGTGAGAATGTTGCACAAGACAGCACTTATTGAACCTGCAAATGACATACAGTAGATTTCTTCATAAACGCATAGGTCGATGGTGAATCAAAATTGTCAGCATTTTCTTAAAATGCAGAGCGTCACATTTTTCTTCAAATTTTTTAATCTCTTGTCTTCAGTTTGGAGGGAGAGAATGGCCCATCATTGTGCTGCAGTCCCTCAGACCCACAAGCCTCCCCGAGTTCGGGCCTGGTTCTTCATCCCAACCTGGCGAGCCACGGCCAGCGTCGAGAGTCCTTCCTCTACCGCTCCGACAGCGACTATGAACTGTCACCCAAGTCCCTTTCTCGAAACTCTTCCATCTTTGGAGAACTGTGAGTCGCTTCCTGTTTTTATTGCGCCTGACTGCCGCTGTACACCACTATCAGGTTTTTTGATGATGATGATGATGATGTTTTTTTCCCTCTCCTTTTAGCCACGGAGAAGACTTGATAGTGACCCCCTTTGCCCAGGTAAGCAAACTGTGCAGAAGCAAGCAAACACCAGTTTCCTCTGAGTGATATGTAGATGCAAAGCTGTTGCACTAATATCAGCAGTTAAGTAACTTCTCTGCCACCTAGTGGCTTCTAGTTCAGTTTCAGCTGTAATTTTTCTATTTTAATTGATTATTATATTTCATCCATCTATTTTCTGTACGAAGCCTATCCCAACTGATTTAGGGCATTAGGTGGGGTACACAATACCAAATAAATACATAGATTAAAAAAAATCCATATTGTTATTGCATTGTTTAGGTTACTAATATTTTTTAGATAGATAATGAATAATATGTCAAGCAATGCTCTTAAGTTCTCATTTGAACTGGTTCCATATGGAAAAAATACATTTTGGAATAATAGTCACTAACTGGTTGCGTAACGGTTCACTGACGTCCACACAGGGCATCATGACTTCAGTTTCCCCCCCAGAGAAAACGTGACTACGATTACCGTAGTTGTCTGTATGTTTATTTGCCATGTGACTGACTGACAACCAGTTCAGGCTTTAGTCGACCTTTTGCCGGATATCTGCTGGGATTGGCTCCAGCTCCCCGTGACCCCGAACAGGAAAATCGGTGTATAATAGTAAATCCCAATTTTTGTTTGCTGTTATTCATGTGTTTGTCTATTCTCTATACAGGCCAAACAGATTATTCCTGCGTATGCTCCAAATACAGAATTGTTTCCAGATTTTTTTATGATGTTTTTAAAATTATACATCTGTATATATATTTAATTGCAAATATACTGTACAACTCTGCTTCTTATCCAAAAAGGTTCTGGCAAGCCTTCGCACCGTCAGGAATAACTTCACCACATTGACAAATGTGCAATGTGCATCTAATAAGTAAGTCAAAGGTTTTTGATACATTTACTGAAAGCTATAGAGATGTCTCTGTTTTGAAGATTCAAACGTATAACACTTGGGGGCGCCACTGTATAAAAAAATGTAATGCAAAATTCCTCTAAGAAACCTCTACTTGCCCTATTTACACCAAATGAAGTATACATTTAACAGAAATATAAACAATGTTTTCTGGTCATGTTGAGTCTACTGTTGAATACTACATTGCTTTATAGCTGAACTTCCACAATATGCAATACAAGTCAATAGTATGAATTCAGTGAGAGAGAAATAATTCTCACGCTAAAAAGTAAATACAATTTTCTTTTGATATTTTTGACATTTTCTGTTGATGTGTAATTATAGGAGGTCTCCTGCTGCAAATCAGCCTCCAGTTACAAAAGTCTGTTTGTCTGGTAAGTTCTGCCTCTTACGGTTTATGATAGCAGCTCAATTAGAATGATGTAACTCTGGGGAAGGCCTCACCTTGCGTGCAGTGACGTGCAGAAATTGTTTTTAGTCTGACAGTTCCAGGAATTACAAAGTCAGCTCATCTAATCCTATGACGATGCTCTTCTCAAGATTTGAATGAACACAAACTTCTTTGAAACAACGTTTACACAATTTGAAGTCTCATGACTGTGTTTTCCTTGTGAGAAGCATGAAATGACACAAGAAGGGGGCATAAGGTTTTAGGAAGTTGTGTTAGAGATATTTTGAATAAACAGTATGTTGAATGATTTAATTATTTTTACACCTGGATAATTTCTTTAGTGGAAAGGTGACCTTTTACATCATTCAGAGCCCTAAAAATGAGTATGAATTATTTCCAACACGCTTCTTTGTGGTGTTTAACATGATCTCCCCGTGTTCATCTGGGTGTTCCGGTTTCCGCAAACATTCCACACCACAATTTGTTAATGAATTAAAGACTCTAAATTGCCCTTACGTATGAATGTGAGTGTGGATGATTGTTGGTGCCCTGTAATTGGCGTCCCAGTCTCTGGCCGAAAGTCAACTGGGTTCCGCCCCAGCTCACATGCGACATTAATGGGGACAAGCTGTATAGAAAATGGATGGAGGCATGTATATGTGTAAAAATGACAAAAGTAATATCTTGCACAATAATTTTGCCAAATTTCCAGCTAAAAAAATAACCATTCAGGAAAACTGACTTAAAAACTGACATTTATGGCAAATTTATTTAGCCAGCGCTTGAAAAGTTTCAAGTGTAAAAGTATCAGATTCAGAAAAGATTGAGTTTCAAATGACGTCAGGAAAGTGCGGATGAGAGCAGGCGAAGAGGGAGGTATGGACATTGTTTCCTGCTGCACTGGTTCTTCAAGCCTGATTGACGTCAGCAAGGCCTTCAAAGCGGGCGCGCTCCACTTCCTATTATCACAGATGGGCTGCTGCAACATCCCGCAGCAGGAAAAAAACAAGACAACTGTAAGCTTGTAATTGTCGACTCCTCACTTCTCACAACCGTGACCTTCTCTTTGCGATTGCTTATGCGTACGACTATCCGTTAAGACGAGGGGGGAAAAGACAAACCCGTCACACTTTGCTGTTTTGAATGCAGTCTGGGACCCTCCTTCTTTGCCGTTGAATATGTCATCAGCTACTTCTGAGAAAACAAAGAACTCACACCTGCTTCTGAATAATAGTGATTGTTCCTTTGTGCTCTTTTCTGTCTCGTTTTCTCATCTCTCTAAACGGAAAAGGAGACCAGATTTTTCCTGTTTTGCATTTGCGGTCGCAAAGAAATCATCCCCCAATAGTGATAAAAGATGAATTTCACACTTTGCGGTCTGTCTTGAAATCCTGCTGGTAGTACTGTATGCATTGAGACAAAAGCTCAGTTGCCGCAAGGGCCATAGAGAATTAAGTGAAAAATGGCTCATCGTTTTCAACCACTTAAATCAAGTTTGATATGTGAGAATTGAAATAAACAAAAAGGCACATGGCCACAGTCACGCGCTCTAAGTGGAGAAGAGGGGTGGGGGGTTATTTTGCCACTTCACACTGTTTACGCTATCAGCCTGCACCATTGAATGTAAGGCAACTCAAATGTTGGTTATGAGAGCAGTTTTTTCTCCACACACCATCTTGACCTCATCAAACTCTGTCCTGTGAGCCCAGCGGCCAACAAAGGGCTCACTCTTCCCTGACTGATTCAGATTATAGGCTTTGCTCTGTATTATACTTGATAAATGCAACTCGCAAAGCTTGGGTATGACGTGCTTGACCGTCACTTGTGATTACTCTGTAACGGCTATCAGGAGCATTAACTGCATGTTGTCACAGGAGTTGGGGATAGTTCATACTTGTATATTGTTAGATTTAGGCAGAGGGATCAACACTAGCGGGTCACAATACTTTTAATGCAGTACCACACAAGGTGGCCAACATTTATTTGTCCGGTCATTGCCTCACAGGCCGCCTCACTCCAGTTCAGTCTGGCGTAGTTACTCAAATCCAAAAAATGTGCACAGCTAGAATCCGTTTCAGGTTTTCCAGGCTGACAGCCAGAGGAGAGGATCCTGAGGGCTGGAAGCTGCAGCTTGGTTAAGTATTTGAATTATGTCATTGACGTCAGCAGAGTCATAAACCTTGTTGCGGCCCATCCCTCAAGCTGTCCCGTGCCAACAAAACTCCATGGCGCATTGTTAGAGGGTCGTCAAACAGGCCTTGATGAAGTGTGTGCGTGTATATGTTTGTATAACAACTCAAGTCTTTAGTTTTGATAGGTGACGAGGTTATGTCACAATTAGAAACTACTCCAACAACATTCAGAGGTGTTAGTTTATGGATAGAACGGTTTCAGTATTGATGTGAATTTTTTATTTGATTTGGTTTTTGAGCAGATCACACAAATATCTCATGTTCTAAAAAGCCAAACACAGCACAATACATTATAACAAACAAACAGAAAATTATCATGTCAAAAACAGCCATCATCATGTACACCAGTGGCAATAAAGCAAGGTCAACATGTGCTGCCCATAAAAGGAGTGGGAAGAAGAGAACTTATTAAATCCCACCCCCATCTTCCATTAATATACACAGCATTCATGCAACTTCCGCTTCCCTAATATTAAAATTACAGCCATACAAGTCCTACTGATCAATAATAGGCAAAAATAACTGGAACATTATATATATGGATACTATCTACATGATAATACGATTTAGAATACAATATGTTGCAGCAGGTGCGCAGGTTCAGAGCAATCAGATTCAGGAGGGCCGGCTTTGGGAAAAGCCTGATCCCGGCAGCCATAGCCGCCTTAAACAGCAGGCCCCGCTGACCAATTCAAATCCGCCACCCTGTCATATGCCATATATATTGCTATGTCTGCCATCTGTCTGTGATGCATGTAAAGTTGTTGTCTTCTTCCGGTACAGTCTAGTGAAGATGAATTTCCCCACGGGGACCAATAAACCAATTAATCAATAATTAAATACAAACAAAGGTAATACAAATATATACCAACATGGTAAAGTTTCATGAAGGACGTACCCATAAAGTAATGGAATGGAACATACCAGCATGGTAAGAAACAACTAACCAATACCAACAATGGTAAGAAAAAGCCAGTGCAGAGCAATTAAATAGGGGTGGGAATCTTTGAATGTCTCACGATTCGATTCGATTCCGATTTTTGGGCCTGCGAATCGATTTTTGATTCTAAATGATTTGGTTGACAATGATTTCTGCTTCAATCTATAGATGTGCAAGGAATTGTAATGAAATATTCCAGTCTGACTCGCTAATGCTAATTAGCGCGCTACTCGCGGCACTTTTATCACTCAAAAGAACGGCTCCATGCTGGAAAAAAAAAACTTTTATTGGAATGACTTGCTTGTGACTTTTTCCTTCTACTCTCTAATGTGGCTACAACTTAACAGTGTATTAGACCGCGTGGAACCACACTGACCCTCAGTAGCCAAACTGGGTACAACATGAACAGCGCTCCAAATAAAGGCACACACAGACAAAGGCAAGACAGTATAAAATTATTTAAATGAAATCGATTTTGGGACATTTAAAATCGATTCTGAATCTTACTAAATGCACCCCTACAATTAAAGCTAAGACCTGCCCCCTTTATACTAATACATACCAAAGACTATAAAAAATGGGACCCATTTACCTCCCTGCTTGACAGCTTGAGGGTTAGAATTTGGGGGTTAGATCACCAAATGATTCCCGAGCGCAGCCCCTGCTGCTGCTCACCGCTCCCGCAGGAGATGGGTCAAATGCGGAGACAATCAGTGGTACTTTAAAAAAAAAAAAAAAAAAAAAAAAACGTCAGCCTCTAACACAGATGAACCAATATCTTGGTCAGAATGACCAATTTGTATCGGTTGGCCCAATCACCAATATATATATTGGTTAAAAACACTTACCATTCTAGAAGGGTTAATTTAACCAAAGGATCTGTCGGACACATAACTACCTGCTTGATTGGTCAAATTTAACCTTTGTTGGGGGGTAAATTTTGACCAATCCGTTTTTAGGGTGTATGATCCTTACTGCACGTTTTTGCGATATGAATAAGGGCTCTATGAAACATTTATAATTGTTTCCCCATAATTCAATGCAATAGATGAGATATGGGAGAACAAAGGAACAATATAATATTCCGAGAGCATCATGATCTAGGAATTGCTTTGTTTTATTCATGATTGAGAGGCTTTTGGAAATTTTGGTTCTTATGTGGGCATTCCACAACAACTTGTTATCAATTATTAAACCCAAGAATTTTGATTCCTTTATATTTTCTAATTGTACACCATCTATGTATATTTTCAACTCTGCATTACTTTTGCATTTTATCAATAGTTTTATTTAGTTCATATTTAGAATTATTTTGTTAAGATCCATCCACTTTTTATTAGATTTTGTGTTCTGCATTTACTGTACTCACGAGTTTGTTATAATTGTCACTACTATAGAATATATTTGTATCATCTGCAAACATTAAATAGGTCATTTATGTACAGTTACGTACAAGCATGTAAAAGTACAAGGTGGCAATGTGAACGTGCTTTGATTTTAATTCATTTTCACATAATTACACATTATGCTAAAACAGTATACCCATCTTACTAAAACTGTACATTTGTTAGACGATTCTAATGAATCACTTCCTATCCTATGTCAGCAGGACAATTACTTAAAGTAAATGGTCATGTCAAAATGAAAACTGTTTTCAACAAGTGTAACATTAGCAGTGGAACTGACCTACATAATCACATTCAATTCAAACAATGAACGTCATATAACATGCTAAATTAAAATCAACTCACCAAACTGCTAACACTAAGTCTTTATGAAGAATAAATGTATTTTTATAGCTAAACGTAATTATATCTGCTTGATGTTTTAATTTGCTATCAAATTGATTCGACAACAGTCCATGGCGGGCCACCAGGTTTACAAAGCACTGGGAGGAAACCCTGCAGTTTCGAAATATTTATATATACTTTTTCCACATTGTACACATTCAACCATTCAGCTGTAAACATTCTTCCGTTTTCTTTCTCACAATAAACTGACGTACATCAGTTGCGATAAGATGATTTAGTACTTAGTCATTTGTGTGTCAGCGCCTCGTGTAGTGAGAAGTCAAATGTATAAAGAAGCATTATTGCACATATTGGTGTCACAGTCATCTCTCTGTCTTTCTCTTTCACACAATGCCATGAGGTCAAAGTGAAGAATGTTTGTTTACGTACATGCTAACTGGTGACTCAAGCCTAAGTCACATAAGCATGAAGAAACTCAACATTAGTCACAACATCCACATCAACTTCACAACTTCATCTCTGCCCAGTAAATAGCTCGCACACATCACCCTCTAGTTACTGATGAAACACTTTGGTGCTCTTAGTAGAACATATAAAGCCATTAATACTGGTTACATGTAGTACCAGTAGTTTTATATTCCCTTATATAACACGCGTGCGTTAAAGTAATCGTCTGCTCGTGTTGCTGCTGGCTGAAACCCTTCACAAGGTGGCATAACGGATAAGGCAGTGCAGTTTTGCAAACCACACTTCAGCCAGACAGCCAAGGAAACAGGTTTGGGGGGTAGAATGAGCACAGAGAGGGGCAGTGTGAGGCGGATGAGAGCGGAAGGTGTCTTGGCCAGGAATGGATCTGGGGGGGATGTTTTAGCCCAGCCAATGTTGTTAGTGTTGTTGATGGCGCTCACAGAGGCTGGTCTGTGGCCCTATAGGGGAGAGCGGGGCGGCAGACAGAGTGTGTCTGGACACTGAGGCCTGTTGTCCTCATAGAGGCCGCCCGCATATGGCCAAGGCATTAGGACACGCAGATGAGAAGAAAAAAAAGACCTCCATTGAAAAAACAGGCTGGAAAAGTACCCCACACCATATCGGAGTGTAGGTTTCTCAGGCTGAGCGTGCGTCACGCCACTTTTGACTGGTGACGGTGAGATACTGTATGACAGGTAGCGTTGAATCCCTGAACGTGAAGGTAGATGAAGCATTTTCAGCTGGCACCACAATGGGCCCAACATTGAAACCCTTTCTCAACACAGACAATTTGTAGTCGTACCATTGATTGTCACACACACCTAAGTGTGGGGAATTTGTTCTCCTGAAGAAACGGTGAGCAGGACCGGTGCCGCACACGGGAATCATTTGGGGATCTAGCTGAGTCTAGCTCAGCTAGATCACCAAATGATCTGAATGCTGAGTCTAGCTCGAGATTTTACTTTCACGGTTAGGCGGTGTTTGTCATGGTGGCGTGCAAAAGGCAAAAAAGGCAAATAGACTCAATCAAGCAAGCCAACAAGGAAAAGCAAGAGTGCAAGGTTTATACTCAAACAATGAAAATAAAAAGTAATAAAGAAACATGAGGAACAGACTACCAACAACCACAACAAGACATGAGGCGACGTGACGCGACATAGGACAATATGAACCGAGAACGAGTGAATGAAAACAGGGAATTAAATACAAACAGACTGCCGAGACACTCCTGGACAAGATGTGCTGACCAGAACAGGTGGAGACAAAGACAATATATTAATAAAAAACAGATCGTGATCATAATACCTCACAACCCACATTTCATGACAGATTCCAGACAACCTAAACAGAAACTGTCCCAAACAGTGTGGGCAGAATTTGGCCTGGAGGGTGGCACGAGGGTGAAAATGCAGCCTTGTTGAAGGTCGACCAGATCAGCAAAAGAAAGAGGCCCGTTTCGGCCAGTCTGGCGGACACCAGACATATGGTGCTCGGCTGGAGGAGGATCGGATGGCAGCCGCAGACTGGGTGCCGCCGGAGCCACGGGTGACTGGCGTGGTGGGTCCGGCCGCCCAGTTGGAATGTGGTCAGGTGACTTGCGTGGCCGGCTGGTCGGAGTGTGGTCAGAGACAAAGACATAATAAGCAGAGAGGGAAGACAAAACAGAACGTAATCACAACATTGAAAGTCAAATGATCTTTATGTCATAAATCTAAATTTTAACAAAACTCAAATCATGACATGCTGGAAGTTACAGTTGGGTCAGAAATAACCCAAATTGGGTCTCGAATGGACTTTTTGGGTTAAATAACTTTAAAATGTGGGTCAAATTCAATTAATAACCCACAAAGCAACCCAAAGCTTGCTGATTAGCTCATCGTTTGAATCAGGTGTGTTGGAGGAGGGAAACATCTCAAACATGTAGGATAGGAGCTCTCGAGGACTGGACTAGTCTCTGATCTAAAGCAAGCAGGACTCGGCCCGTGAGGAGCAGAATTTGATACCAGAGTATCTTCTCCAAAATTGTACGGTAATAACATGGATAGTAATCATATCTATTTTTAAATTAAGACGATGCAAACGGGAAATGTTTTTAATTGTCTAACATAATTTCTTTGTTTTTTGCCACTTGCTTGAGTCATTTACAGCCACAAGGCACCTATCAGGTCTTGTAGCCAACTTGACATAATCTACAAGTGGAGAGATCTCCTTGTAGTTCCTTTTAGTAAATGCACTGTGCACACACGACCTCCTGCATGTGCGTCTCTCGAATGAGCCGCTTCAATTGGCCCGAGAGTCATCTGCATTCCTTCTCACAATGGCGCAAATGCCAGTTTCTATCTGCACTGGTCTAGCAAAATACCCCCCAGATATTTTTACTTAATATAGTGACAACTTGGAGTTCCAATAGAATACGTACACGTACACGTACAACATGCTCACCTAAAGGCAAACATTTTGAAGTCATAATACTCATCAATATTTGTTCAGCAGCCCTTAAGACTAATTCTAAAATGATCTTATTTGCAGCGTAGATGAGCCAAGCCTTTGAATTTCGATGACTCTATTAGAACTGTCTGTCTCCATCTACCTTGACTGAAGGGAACTGGCGCAGGATGTGGTTGCACCTTCTTGGCAGCATCGGGACCGAAACCTCCACACGTTGATGTATACCGAGTTTCAAGAGTTTGCCGCATTTTTGCATGGAATGGCTTTGATGTTGAATTTTCAGTTCTGTGCCGCTGACTTTTATGTGACTTGGATGCCCTGATTCTTAGAATAGTTTGGCCACAAAGCTCGGTGACCAGTAGTTTGTAACCAAGAGTACTTTGGACCAGGCGCACAAGTTGGGGGAAATATTTGTAACATTACAAAGAGTAGCCATGATTTTTGCATTTTGGTTCTCCTTTGCATTCCATTTCAATAGTGCTCGTTTTCTTCAACAGCACACGTGTGCAAATGAGATTTCCTTGATTTTCTTTGTTCTCAGTTGAGTGCATATGCCAATTTGGTGCTTTGAAGTGCTTTGATCCACTATATTGACGTAAAATAGGGAGCAGCATGCTGGCCGTCTTGTGCTAAGCAGATGGGGTAAATGTATTACATGTGTGACGCTTTTGAGGTCGATGGGCCTTTTTCAAGGAAAAAGGAAGGTGGGGAAATCCAGATGTGTGCAGCGTCAACTCCTTTCAGGCACAAATTTGTTGAATCAACACTCGCCCCGGTATTTGCGCCGATTTGCGCTATTTAGTTTGAATTAGCTTCTTCACACGTCATCATCCAAATAATCAGCACAAGTCTGTGTTTTGCTTTTCACATGAATGACTGCCTTGATTGTCATTTTGCAGTCACTCTACCTTGTTTTAATTCCGCTCCATGTTTTATGCAGGTTCAGGGTCAAATAGGAAGTACTTTGGTTTCTTGGCACATAGCTTGGTCCTGGTTTGGCCTCCCTCCAGCGTCAGAGTCAAAGTTTGCCTCTTGTGTTACTTGTGCAAACAGGGTTTGATGTCTGATATAATATCCCCCCTCTCTTCTTCCTCCACGAGGTTGAGAAAGGAGAGAGAGGCATTTTGTGAAGCGAGCTGGCGTGACGGGAGTTCCTGCTGCAGTTGATCTAAGTTTAAGTAGAAGACGTTGGGAGGCTAAGGAGCTGCCTTTTCTGCGCAGACAGCACAAGTGCATCAAAACACTTTAAACTTGGAAGATGATAATGCAATTTGATGAAAAGAAACTGATTATACTGCAGGTTGCTTTCACTAAAAATCACTCTTGCACCAAACCAATTGGGTGTTAAATTAACAGGGGGTATTGTCGGGTGGGGACACCACGCCAACTGCAGGAGGCAGCACACTGCCGAGTTTGCACGCTGCTGGTTTTGTAGAATGGCACCGTGAGCAAACGACGGAGAGTCTGCGAAGGGGTGGGGGGGAGCAGACCGAGTAGGGAGGGGGTTTGACGAGCCCACGGCCGCGAGCGAAAGCGCGGGGTATGGAGAGAAAGGGGCTACTGAGAGAGTCAGCAAACAGTAACTGTCGCCTCAGTTTGTCTGAGAGTTGAACTACTCTGAACGTTTTGAGGTGGCGCAGTGCAACAAGATGAAGGAGCTCTGTGTGCACAACTGCCCGTCTTCCTCCGCACCTCCCGGGTGTTCAGTCGGCCAGTCCGCCAGAAGATCAAGCCATTCGGGCACTCTTGGACCTCCGTGCATGGCGCCGGGGGGTTCCAATATGGATTTAGATCCTTTGGGCCCTGACTACGTGTCCATGTGTCTGTTGGCAGATGAGTCTTACCAGAAACTTGCTATGGAGACCATGGAGGAGCTAGACTGGTGTCTGGACCAGTTGGAGACCATCCAGACCTACCGCTCTGTCAGTGACATGGCATCCAACAAGGTATGACTTGGATTTGTTTGGTTTCTTATTATCAGCAGTCTGATGTTTTTACGCATTTGTTTGCTTGGTTATGTTAGTTTTTCAATCTTATCAGACAAGCAAAAGGAGCCATAGGTAAAGGAATGTCAAGAACAAAGCGCATCATTGCTGTTTACAAGTTTATAACCAACTCTCTCACGGCTTGTATTTGAAACCACGAAAGAGGTATGGCGATATTATCTAGTTAAACCTTGTCCTAAAATTTGAAGTTGAGATATTGTCATATTAACTCTAATGCATATTTCCTGCTATAGACTGGTGTGTCTATAACATTTTACATTATTCAAACAAGTACAATACGC
This sequence comes from Leptonotus elevatus, assembly GCF_054856555.1. Taxonomy (NCBI): domain Eukaryota; kingdom Metazoa; phylum Chordata; class Actinopteri; order Syngnathiformes; family Syngnathidae; genus Leptonotus; species Leptonotus elevatus. The sequence goes on along the minus strand of NC_141239.1, from coordinate 17,148,066 downwards.
CTATTACATGCATAATTGACATCTGAGTTCCTTTTAAGTCATGTTTCAGTTCAGTTGTGATCTCGTTTGTTGAAGACTTTCTCCAGTGATATCATCACAAAGAACCACACTTAAATGAACAGTTGTGTCAAAACTATAGTTTATGTTTAACAATTAAATTCTGAAATAGACTTTCTGTGGTAGGTCAAATCAGATATTTTTTCTTCCTTTTCCATCTTTTTCGTGTTCTGTTTTGAAAGGTGGTCATCATTATTAAGCAGTTTGGTCCCTCGAAATTTCATTGAATTAAAATATTCGTCATGGCCCCGAATGTGTGCAACTATGGTCAAGAAAGTTGACCTTATGTCGTCATAGCATAAAGTTCACCAAATGTCAGGGTCATCACTGCAAAGAATGTATCTCTTTATTACAATGTTGAGCCTCATGTTAGGTCTCCATGGGCAAATTTGGAGCAGTTGTTTTCAATCTGTGGAAATTACATTTTTCATGGCCACGCTGAGTATTTTAGCCCAATTTTTGAGTGTCAACTGTTGAAAACAGCCTGTTAAATATACGTCATGTTTTGTAACTTGGTGGTCCTCATTCCCTTTAATTTAATATACACAGACTTTTTTGAGTTTATTTGATTTGTGTAAAACTGAACTGAATCCACACTAGTAATTATTCCTCAGCCCCCACACAGACACAGGAGACTGTGTGGCGACATTACATTATAAACACCGAGGGTGATGTTGACCATTTCCGTCCAAACTATACACTATGGTTCGTTGCTGATGACTGACCGTGACCGTTTCCTGTCTCTGTATTTCCTGTGCTCCTTCTGCCATTGCTCCATTCCCTCGTTAATACATGACAATGGATGGTGTTCTGACTAGGTGGTCAAATTGAATCTTTACGGGCAACCACGTCACTGGGACAGTGAAGACAAAGAGCACGCGACCCTGCAGACACTCAGCAAAATGTCAAAGTCGTCAGGCAGACTAGGAATATTGTTCATGAGTCAATGAACTCCCAAATGACCAAGTACCATCACAAAGCACTGTTGCCAAGGTTAATAAGCCATGGCGCTGTAACTAATTTTAAAGGCGAAGTCAACCTTAAACATTTCTCGACAATAATGTGTTATATGTGACCTCGCTAGTCTAAACTTGACATTCTGATTAATATTACATGTGTGGAATATGAAGTAAGTAGCGAAATCCACCTGTTTTCATCCATCTCAGGTGGCGGCCATTTTGCCACTTGCTGTCAACTGAAGATGACATCACTGTTAGTCAGGGCTCAGTCAACAACCAATCACAACTCACCTGTTTTCTGAAGCTGAGCTGTGATTGGTTGTTACCTGAGACCTTAGCAACTGTGATACAACGTTCACTCGACAGCAAGTCGCAAAATGGCCGCCTTCTGATATTGATAAAAACGGCTGGATTTTGCTGCTTAACTCATATTCCCTTAACACAATATTAACCAGAATACCATATTTAGACTAGTGGGGCTGCATAAAACATATTATTGTCAAGAAATTTTAGGGGAGTTGACTTCCCCTTTTAAAGAGAGTGCTACCATGGAAGTAAAGTTTTTATTGTAGAGATACTGATACAGCTTTTTTAGGGCCGATGCGTAGGCCGGATGCCGATATTTTGAGCCGATATTCACTTTCACTATTGGCAACAAAATAAAATCTAAATTCCAACTCTTGTCAATGTTTTTAAGCCTATATGTTTATTGAACAACTTTTCAGATTAGCAAAAATGTTGATTTTTTGGGGGGTTCAAATTCTAGCAAAACGTTTAGGGAGCTTTTATTTAAAATGGATTTAAAAGTTAAATGAAACATGTAAATAGTTTTCTATTGTTTTCCAAAGTTTAAAAATATTTGTAATGTTAAATATTCACTTATATTAGTTTTAATTTCAAATAATAAGATGAGGGTACGGTGGCTGACTGGTTAGCACGTGAGATCGAGTCCAGGCTTCGGCCTTCCTGGGTGGAGTTTGCGTGTTCTCCCCGTGCTTTTGTGGGTTTTCTCCGGGCATTCCAGTCTCCTCCCACATTCCAAAGACATGCATATCAGGTTAATTGAACTCTCCAAGTTGTCCATAGGTGTGTTTGTGAGTGTGGATGGTTGTTCGTCTCTGTGTGCCCTGCGATTGGTTGGCAACCAGTTCAGGGTTTTCCCCGCCTACTGCCCGAAGCCAGCTGGGATGGGCTCCAGCATCCTCCGCGACCCTTGTGAGGACAAGCGGTTAAGAAAATGAATGGATGGATGGATAATAACATGAGGCGCAGAGAGTTCTTTGGGTCAGCAGGATCTCTTAAATTAACTGATTTTTTTAATAAATAGTTCGCTGAAGTTAACATAGATTTAAATGGATCCTTTATTGGCCGTCAGATTTACTTTGTATTAAAAAGGCCAATGCCGGTCAAAATGCTGAATATCTGCATCGATAATCGGCTCGGCCGATAATTGTCTACTTTCACATTTGACCAAACGCATCATCACCGTAGCGCCCTCGTGACTTTTTTAATGGCACATTAGTCAGAGAACTTGTTTCTTTTAGGAACCAGAAGACATAATTGAACCCATAATCAGACCCAGGGTTTCTCCACTTTCACTGTCCAAGGACACAGGTGTATCCGGGGGTCTGGGACCACACACCCTGTTGACCGCTAGCCTGGTCCCGATGACCTCAGGATGGGGAGCTGCCTCCCCGTCCCTCACTATGATTAGCCTGGCCACACTTCCACACTGATGCTAGTGACGGCCTTGGACAAACATTGCCATCTGAATCCAGTTAGTGGAGTTTAGCGTTCTGTGGGCTGCCATGCGAGCAAGCCCCTGGGCTGCGTGCACGCGAGTAGGAAACTTTAATTCACGTGTGGTCACTTGGTCTTTGAAGTGCTGCCGTCTTCAGAGGGGGGAAAAAAAGACAAAATGGTCGAAACAGATGTAGCGCAGGGTCTGTAGCTGTGACGGGGGAAATGGGCATTAAATTATAGTGTTATGATTCCATGTGACTAAAAGTATGGCCAGGACATTAGACATGCTTACAGTAGTGATCAGAGTGTCTAATTAAACTTTTTTTTTTCCTTGTGACCATACTCTTTTTTTTCTGATTGCTCAGCATTTACAAAGAAACGTCTGTCTTCCAGTCATGAATGTGGGCAAAATCCAATCTGTGTTGACATTCTAAACAGACGTAAATGAGCCAGAGCTCATTGGCTCATTCTGTGCTTTGTAAGATTGCATAGTTGTTTTGCAATATGCGTCTTCCTGTCCATCTGTTGTTTCATGCCGTAAGACATGTCACAGAAGCTGATGAATGCTGAACACGCATGCTGCACATTTGATATTTGTAATTTTCCGCAAAAGCACGTCACCGTTGCCTGATCGATTGTCGTCTGTGGCTTTTTATGAATGTACTCGTGTATGTTTCATACTTGAAACCGGGTATGTAAAGCATGTGTGTCTAAATGATCTTCGTCAATGGCTCTGTCATCTAAGAAGTGGAAGGGGAAGTAGGTGGAGGCAGGTTTTGCCCCAAGGTGGTGGGCGGAGCCGTCAATCTGTTGTGAGACTGTAGGCCAGTCAGTTCAGTCCGCTTTATCATTATACTTTCGGTCTGAGGTCAGGGATCAGGCAGAGTTGCTGTACAGATTGATCTCTGTTTGGAATTTTGCCACGCGACAATGGGATTATGTTTTGGTGAAAAAGAGAAGACAAACATTCAGATGCTAACTAGTTGGAGTAAGGTCAGTGCTGGTGTTTATTAATTGTGCTTTGGGATGTACGGACTGCCCTCATTTGGTCATTGATTTGCGCTTAGATCATACTAAAACTATTAATATTTCACCAAAAAATATTTATTTAGACCTGAACATTTGACTGACTTTAATCCGGTTCCATTTGAGTTTGCTGACGTTTGTGCCACTTTACAAGTTGTTGTTAGTTGATGATGATTGTTTAATTTTTATTTATTTGTTGTTCAAATATAAATGGCTGTATCAATCAGCAGCGTGCCCCACAAACTGTGTTTGCTTTATTTTCTTGAGTGCCTGACATGCGGCATTGTTTCCTCAAAGTCACCTAAATTCACACCTTCCCACTGCTTCAAAGAATCACTCAGAAATCTCGGTGAATAGAATAAAGGCGCCTAATTCAGGGCTCCAACTTTTTTCTTCATGAGCACGGTTTGAGTTTCATGGACTGCCTCCGGCAGTCTCGTGAGTGCGGCCGAGTCTTTTCAAGTTTTTTCACAGTCAAGTAGATGTTTGCTTCTTGCTTGACAGACCTCTGTTGTGAACTGTAAAAAAAAAAAAATTAACAGGAAAATAAAAGATAATATTGTTGGGACGAAGGCTAGAAAATAACAGAAATACAAATGTCTTCGCACATGGACATTTTTCACGTGTCACATTCTACATTGCAAAATAAAAATTGGGTCAGTGGTTGAATGCCTTTCCATTGTTGAGACTTTTTTTTTTTTTTAGCAACAGTGGAACATGAGCGTGCACCTGCACATGCATTTGAATTCTACTGTATCTACTGTATGTGATGCAGTGCCGTTTGTTTTAGTGGACCACCATGAGAACAGCAGAGGGGGGCACGTGACTCTGTTGCCATGGCGTTGAGGTTGTCGAGCCATTGGTGGTACCCTGGTGGGCTGCAGTCTGGAAACTCATTTGTCTCTCTTCATCTTTGTCTGCATCTTTCCTGGAAGAATACGTAGACAGTGAGATGGCACATCCACAATGTAGTATATTCTACACTGGCGCTAAATGGTAAAGGAGGACTCATTTTTAAACTGTAGCATAATGATAGACTCAACTCAGGCCAGCAACTCCTCAAAGATGCGTACTGTGGTAAATGAATACCCAGCATTTCCTTTCTTACGTGATAAAGACGCTTGTGCTTACAAGCCTCACATTGCGCAGTACGCATCGGGTCTGTTCTGCATTACTGAGCAGAGGATAGCAATTCGAGACGGTGAGGACACCAACAGTATTATGAGAGAGAGAGAGAGAGAGAGAGAGAGAGAGAGAGAGAGAGAGAGAGAGAGAGAGAGAGAGAGAGAGAGAGAAATAGCTAAAAAGGCGAGAAATTTTATGGGGGGGGGGAATTCCCTCAACTTCTGTTTTCTGCAGTGCTGTGCATTGTGGATTTGTTTAGCAGTGGGAGAGCATTCACCAGTCTTTTTACCTCAGGAGACTTTGCAGCTACAGTGCAACCCCTCATAATCTCCCCCCACACACACACCTCGCCATATCTCTCTCTCTCTATCGCTCTCTTGTCTCGCTCTGTCTTGGAATCTTCCCTTCTTCTCTGCCTCGCTCAATGGGAAGAGGAAGGCTGGATTTCCCCCTCCTATGTCACCGGATTCCATCTGGATGGTGGCTGGGGGCGAGGGGGGGTTAGAAAGGAGGTCGGATGCAGCAAGAACAAGAAGACAAAGGGAAACATATTGATTGCATCGAGGGGGGATTCCATCACATGTGCCGTCGCTGGGATTTTGGAACGCGCCGGACGGGCGTCTGAGGGAAGATGCGGATCTCTGCCGCAGCCCCTCTCCTGCCATCGACAATATTGGAAATCTGAGCGAATCGGTTGCGCCTTGGGGTCTTGGGCTGCGGGTCTGAGCACAGCCTTGGGGGTCCACTCAGAGAGGAGCACGCAAGGCTTCTGCTGAGGAGCGCCAGGGGCTCAGCACAACTCAGCACCATGCCTGAGGCCAACTACCTGTTCTCTGTGTCCTGGGGATACATCAAGGTGTGTTTTGGTGTGCTGATTGCATACACGGGTATCCTAAATGTTGTTGATGTTGTCCGGAAAGGAATCCGTGTGAGGAGTCCCCACAATGTACTAGAGCCAGAAAAGTGTGTATCTGTGGTCTTCTTTTGGTTAAGGTCATAATAGCAGTCATGGATGATGTTTGGGTAAGACCCCATAAAATGTCCGCATTGCTATATCCTCTGAAGTGTTAGCAACGTCAATTTTTTTGTAGTACACAAACTGTATGTTGAATTTATTTTGGTAGCTGATAAAATGCCTCCGGTCAGACTGATTGTATCATCTTGACTGAACAATGTAAACATTATGCCACTGCATCCTCCATAGCATGTTCAGCAAATTATTAGTCAAAATGGGAAACAGGCTGTGTGGAATATAGAGGCTCGAAACACAATATAGCATGTCTTGATGAGTTGGACAAGTCTCATTCTCATCCTATTGCATTGGGGATGGGTGAATACTGATACCATGTATCAGTATCAGCTAAATTTCAAGGTATGGTACTCATGAGGGTAGCCGATACCTGAATCGGTTGCCCTCTTGTTGCCATTTTACGATCTATTTTTTAATTATTTTTTAATTAAAAAAAAAAAAATGTATTCGTGTATCTAAAGTACTATCGCTGTGATTGGCTGGCAACCAGTTCGGGGTGTACCCCACCTACTGCCCGAAGCCAGCCGGGATAGGCTCTAGCGCCCCCCGCGACCCTTGTCAGGACATGCGGTTAAGAAAATGGATGGATGGAAAGTACTATCGATATCAGTACTTAGTGTCAGTATCAGTGACGAGTGATGTTTGATACCCCTTTTTTTCAGACCGATAATAAGTACTGATACCACTTGCACTTTTGATACATAAAATTTCCAAATTAAAACAATAGATAATTTTCAAGAAAGACCTATCTATTCCAATATAGCATTTTTTTCCCCTAAAGTTGCATAAAATGAATAGCAATTTTCTATTCTTCTAATTTCTCATTTCTAGTACCTGATCGTAAACGGTATCGGCTGCCATCGTAAGTACCGATACCTTGAAAAAAGGCCAGATTTGCTACTCAAGAATTCAGTACTCATACTGGTATCGGTCTGGAAAAAAAGTGCTCTCCAACATCCCTATTAACAGCAATGAAATGTTGTCAATACTGTATATACCTTCCCGTTAAACCTAATTTATGTTTTGTCTCCCACCAGTTCAAAAGGATGCTGAACCGGGAGCTGAGCCACCTGTCTGAGATGAGTCGCTCAGGCAACCAAGTGTCCGAATACATCTCCAATACCTTCCTCGGTGAGTTCCTGCATATGACCACGAAGACATACACACGCTCTCGATGTTTCAGTGCAATATCATGTCCTTGAAGAGTGCCATGTAGCAGAGGAACGAGCTGGTGTGCACCACCGCCTTCAAACCAGTCTAATCTGGTCAGGAGGAGGGAGACAGGGTCCCCTTGCTCTGATTGCAGTGCGATGTAGAGGGTGAATGGTTTGGGGGGGGCGGGGTCTCGTCGAAAGGTCTTTTCCCCGGGGAGATCAGGGCAGAGTGCGGGAAATGGAGAATGTTTTTGCACTTTTCAATGTGAGCCACGTGCATGTGCGTGTTTCAACAAGTGCCCTCGGGTCCCGAAAGACTGCGTTATTCATCACGGGGGACAGCCGGTTTTCTGCCTCTCTTAAAAGCCTGCCACCATTTCACCTCTCACGCTGCCCCAAGGCTTCTCCTCCTTACAAATCTGTTCGAACACAAGAAGACCTGACGTGAACGCATGAAGAGAAAAACAACGGAGCAGCAGCCCGTTAAAAGGGAGCGAGCGCCCCGCGCTCACACAAGGACGCTCAGCTCATCCGCAAACAGATTTGCTGTCATCTGCATTGCAGCTAGCAGCCGTCATGTGGAGCAGGAATTATTTACCTCATGTACTTTACTGCTGGCTTTCATCCGTCCCCTTTCTGCGGGCGCGTGTGGCTCTTGCAGCATGTGAGGATGTCGCACGGACCCTTGCACACGAGCAGGTTCCTTCTCTAAACAGTTCTCACTCGTAGTGTGACTGGCATGGGAGTATTTTTTTATTTTCCAACGTCTCATTTGTAGCCCTCAACCCCTTTTGTCATAGCCACACAAAATATGTCATTATACTGTCATTTCAGTGAAAGGATTACTTGCTAATTAAATAGCTCACCGCCGCTTTTATGATTTCGCACATGTGAGAGGTCAATAATCTGCCGGTGTGACTGCAATCGTAAACTGCGCCGCATACACAGTGCGCTCATTTTCTCGTCCTCTTGTTTGCTCCACAGACAAACAGAATGAGCTGGAGCTTCCGTGTCCCGTTCCCAAGTCAAGAGAAAGAAAGCGGCGGCAAGGCCAGCAGCACCAGCAGCCGCAGCAGCATGGTGGGATGATGAGTCCGATTGGCGGGGTGAGGAAGGCCAGCTACACGCCCTGCATCTCTGGAGGCACCAACAATCGCTTTGGGGTCAAGACAGATCAGGAAGAACTACTGTCAAAGGTAATGGGCTCATCTATCAATGAGGAATGAAACAACAAAAGTGAATCTCTTGGCCTTACAATCCTCTTTGTACATCGTTGGCTTTCATTTAGGACCTGGAGGGGATCAATAAATGGGGGCTGAATATCTTCCGGGTAGCAGAACACTCTCACAACCGGCCCCTCACGTGCATCATGTATGCCATCTTTCAGGTCAGTGTCCGTCCTGCCTTTTTTGACCTTATTATTCGAGATATGGAATATTATATCACAAATTTTCAAGTGAACGTTTTTATGGGCTTTTACACTACACAGGCAAGTCCAAATTTAGAGTTGCATTACTTAAGTGTCATAGCATATCCTGCTGCAACATGGCATACGGGAATACTTGCAGCCTAATAGAAGTCATCGAAGATAAAGAAAATAAAGGAGAAGTAAACTAAAAAAAAAACAATAATAGAATAAAGTTTGCGTGTGAGTACTGGTGCAACAATTAGTTGACTGACAGATAATGGATTATCAAATTAATCAATAATTATTTTTGATAATCAATTAATCAATTAGATACCTTTTTTTTATTTAAAATACATTTTTATTATCAGCTCCTCAATAGTAAATATTCTCCAATTCATGTAGGCCTCCTTGAAAGTAGACTGATTGATCATCTTTGTGTTGAATCAAAATAAAATATAAATCATTGTTTTCCAAAGTAAAAATCTATACTTTGGAAAACAATGATCAATATTTTTGCATTTATATATATATATATATATATTATTTATTTTTATTTTTTGCATGTTTCGGACCAAACCAATTGCTGAATCATGATTCATTTATGTTTGTGAATCTTCCACATTGTCAATTAGAATTAAAATCCAGTTTAAGGGATGGAAATTAAAACATGTTTTTTAATCCCATTCTTTAATTAATTGACAAAATAATCGACATGTTAATCGATTATTAAAATAATCGTTGGTTCCAGCCCTACCTGTTAGTAATAGCATCATGGCAAAATTTGAATGTTGCTCCATGTGTGTTAAAGCAGCAATTGTTTGAAGGTTTAAAGTTACCGTAAAATCAGTGCTAATTTCAATTAGCCCGTCAATGGTGTTTCACATTCAATTTTAGCATTAAGATAGCAGACTTCTGATATCAACGTGACAATACAATGTTTAATTCTCTTTTGTTTTTTTGTGTCAGTTTTACACTAAACTTCAACAAGGGTGCAACAAATACGTATGTAAATATCAAATAATAATAAATGTTTTCGCATCGTCTTCTATTTCTGGACAGCAAGAGCGTAAGAACAGGCACTAAGAAATACTTTAAAAAGTATGTTTTGTTGCGTTTAAATGCGTGAGAAGGCTTTCATACGGTCGAGAATGCGCACTCGGATACAACGAAAGGTCAATGTATTTGATTGAATTGTATTCCCTAACTTTTGATCTGTGCGTGCTCCACAGGAGCGAGACCTGATGAGGACGTTCAAGATTCCAACTGATACTTTTGTGACGTTCATGCTCACCCTGGAGAGCCACTACCACTCTGACGTGGCTTACCACAATAGCCTGCATGCCGCCGACGTCGCCCAGTCCACTCATATCCTGTTGTCCACGCCAGCTTTGGATGTAAGTGTGTCATCGTCAAAACACAATTCGTCCATCCTGAGACGGAAAATGCAAGCATGTTGATGTAAAAAAAAAAAAAAAAAAAAAAACGTAGATACAGTATGACTCGCGTATTCGTTCTTTTAGTAACGCATATTCAGTAGCTTACTTGGAATTGTACCGGCACTGTGACGTCTGTGCCCTCATTTTTAATCGTTTAATGAGCTGACTAGCATTGACGTCAAGCCGAATGAAATTGCATACCAGACGGTTAACACAAAGAGGGATCGGCTCCAAACACATGACAATCCTGCTCAGCCAGTTAACTCATTTATTTGACTGTCCTATGAAAACGCAGGCTGTCTTCACTGATCTGGAGGTCCTGGCAGCTATTTTTGCAGCTGCAATTCATGACGTGGATCACCCGGGAGTGTCCAATCAGTTCCTAATCAACACGAGTAAGTGCGCTTTTCATGTGTCTGTGCAACTGCAAGCGTTTATTTTTTGCACGCTTTATGGGGATCTGCCTAAAGGCAACGGTGTGGGTGTTTGGGGAGACATTGCATGGTTGCCATGGTTACCTGCGCTCCATTTCATTTCCCTGTCATTGCTCCCTCGTCCCGCAGACTCCGAACTGGCTCTGATGTACAACGATGAGTCAGTGCTGGAGAACCACCACTTGGCCGTGGGCTTCAAACTGCTGCAGCAAGACAACTGCGACATCTTCCAAAACCTCAGCAAGAAACAGAGGCAGACACTCCGCAGGATGGTCATCGACATGGTGAGGAAGCGAGGCCGGGTTCCGGGCTCAGCTTGCGACAGCGGCCGCTGAATTTTCCTTCACCCTGAAATGACGCCCGCTTCCGCTTCAGGTTTTGGCAACGGACATGTCCAAACACATGAGCCTGCTGGCAGACTTGAAAACAATGGTGGAGACCAAGAAGGTGACCAGCTCGGGAGTCCTCCTGTTGGACAACTACACAGACAGGATGCAGGTAACTAGCATGGTAGTATCACCTGGGACAAAGGCGGACACAAAGATCCAGACTCTTAACCTTAATCTTAATTTTTTCCGCAGGTTCTTCGTAACATGGTCCACTGTGCGGACCTGAGCAATCCCACCAAGCCCCTGGATCTGTATCGGCAGTGGACCGACAGGATCATGGACGAGTTCTTCCATCAGGGAGATCGAGAGAGGGAGCGGGGTATGGAGATCAGCCCCATGTGTGACAAACACACGGCGTCAGTGGAGAGGACGCAGGTGGAGTTTACGCACTAAAACACAACATGAGATCAGCACAGGTGGAAAAAGTACTCACCATTCACTGTCAGCCATTTTAGAGCATTTGGACATTTTTAAGACCCACGGGGTGTTGCGTTCAAGGATTATGTAAACACACACACCAAAGATATCACACGAAAGAATAGACTCTCTCCTTTCGCCAGGAAAAAAAGTAGAGTTGTTTCCAAGTTTGAAATTCAGCACTCCCTCACTTATCCCCGTTGAAAAAGCACAATTGACAAGTATACTCGTCAATATACGGAAACGTGGAACTGCCAATGTGGAGTTCACATTCGTTCAAACATATTGAAATACATTTAAATGTGCTTGAATGCATTTGCAAGTACGTTCAAATCTGCTTACAAATACATTTAAATTGCATCCACAAATACGGTCAAACATACTTGCAGGCTAAATGCTAAAAAGGTAGCATTTTACTGAAATGCTCATTTTTGTTAGTATTTGGCCTACTGTTTGAAAATTAAATCAACATTGTTTACTCATCATTTTTACCATTGCGTCCGTGGTGCATGATTTGCCTTCATCATTTTTTCCCCGCATAATACCAGAAAAAAAAAAGAAACGGAAATCATGGACTGCAGTCAATAAAGAATACAATTACGAATCAAATAATAATAATAATATTCAATTTTATTTGTATAGCGCTTTTTCAAAAGACTCAAAGACACTTAATAAAAATAAAACTGGTAAAAACTAGAATATAAGTAAGACTTCTAAATATGTACAACTAAAAGAAACATCTCAACAATACATCATGTGAAATAAACTCAGAAGAAACAAGACAAAGGACAATAATCAGAGATTAAAAGCAGTTGTAAAAGGTGGCTTTTGAGGTGAGATCAACAATGTTTACCCAATTTTTCAACGTATTGATATAATGTTAGCCAAATGCTAAACAAGTCAATACCCCGTGGCATTATGAGAAAAAATTCATTTACCCTGCAAGTGCGTCAGAACGTATTTGCAAATAAGTTTGAATATATTTTCCAGTCAAATATTTGTACTCCACATTGGCAGTTCCGCTTGCCCAGTTTTGGGCATTGACAAGTATACTTGCCAATTACGTTTTTTGCAACGTATTTGCCAGTCAAAAATGTTTACTCCACATTGCTAGTTCCACACTTGCGGCGAATGACTTTTAAAAAGACTTCTGTGCTTAAGTACAAACAAAAAAGGAAAAACTCTGAAATGTACTGATGTTTAAAGCTGCTCTCTGTAACAATTTGCCAAAAATAACCTCACAATAGCCTTTTTATTTGACCATTTGTGACTGGAACATCTTTTAATGAGCAGATTAACACCTTAGCTGTTGGCAATAGTTTTCAGGCTGGATTGGGGTTCGAATTTCCCGCCCTCTGTCTGCAGATGTGACGTTGCCGTTTTGTGTACGTGAAGACGGGAGTGTGCGGTTTCATTTTTCGGCCACATGTGGCAGTAGCGATTCGAAATTCAATTCCCTGCATTTAGCAGCTTTAAAGGTCAAAATATAGATATATTAATGTTTACTGTCAACATTGAGCCTATTTGGACAAAGAGTGCAGTAAAGTACTTAGAAAAGCAAAAAATCTGTCAGAAAAATACAACCTATATACCAAATAAAGAATACAAAAAATATTGGACACAGTAAGGGGGTATTATGACCTTTGTTACCTCCCACCACTGGTGATCTGTCGTCCGAGCGAATTCCTGCGAGTCACGTTAAACTGACGCCGTCCTCCATCCCTTCCAGGTGGGCTTCATTGACTACATCGTGCATCCTCTGTGGGAGACGTGGGCCGACCTGGTCCACCCGGATGCCCAGGACATCCTGGACATGCTGGAGGACAATAGGAACTGGTACCAGAGCATGATCCCCCAGAGCCCCTCCCCTCCCTTCTATACCAGCGAAGTGGACGGGGGCCCGCACGGGGAGGTGGAGGGCGTTCCCGTCGCCAGCAAGTTTCAATTTGAGCTGACGCTGGACGAGCAGGAAAGCGAGACCGCCGCGATGGAGACGCTCCGAGGTGGAACCCCCGATCAGGGCGGGGGCGACGTGGCGACGCGCGACGTCTCACCAGCCGAGACATAGCCGGACCGAGCGCTCGTTTGGAAGGGATCCGTTTGATTGCAGTGGAGAAATCCTGCAAAGTTTGCTCTTTGGAGCTTCCCGGCTGAGAGGGCCTTGCCGAATGTGGGGCACCCCTGCCCATGAGCCTGGGAAACCCAAGCCGGGATGGAAGGTGGGGGACTTGTGTGGAACTGCAGAAGCTTGGGAACGTGCTGGATGTCACAGACGAAGTTGTGTACTCGGACTGGTGGGAAATTCCCAACTTGCACTTGAGGACGTTTGTTGAACTTATTTACAAACTCAACGACTTTCTATTGCGTTTGGATGAAGTGTCCAATCGAGACAACTGCTCAGCAAGTTATTTGTAACCAAGCCGTATTTTTTTTTTCTTTCTTTCTCTAACATGTCTTAAATATGAGTGTGTGCCTTTTTTGTTTTTTTACAACCATGTCCTTTTGTAAATGGTTTTTTATTTCTAATTTATTGAACACATTGATGTAGCTGTAAGATGTGTACCGTTTTCTACAAAGAGGACATGTTTGTCTCACGCAGTCTTCCTGATGTTCTGGCAATATTGTAAGCTCATTCTCACTGAAGCTTTCAGTGGCTGCATCTCCAAATCAAAATCACTTGGACTTCCCAGCACACTTTGCACTTTGTGGCCCAAAGTGATCCAAGAGGGACGATGATGGTCAACATGTGAAACCAAAATCATGTCTACACTCTGTGTATTTTTCACAATAATGTACCACATGAGCAATTAGTAACTCCATTTATTTATTTATTTTTAATCCAAAGATCTTGTCATTAGCGCACTTTGATGGCTTCCCTTGCCATGTTGTAAAAGCGTTGAAATGGTTGTGAGGTGGAAGGATGACATCAGGCGGACGAAAGCCAACAATAAGTCCAAATGTCTTGCACGCAATCCCATAACTTTGTTTCAAGCCGCGCTACTGACGTCAGCTTTGAAATCCCTTTCCATGAGGTCAAGCACTTACGTTAGCCGCACACCTTCCAGTCCTGTGAATTCACTTCTCACCGCGACTCATTCTCAACGTTAACCGACTGCAGACACATGCGTTGCGCATTTAACCACACGTACGTGCTTTCATAATTGTACCTTGTCGTTTTTATTGTGGCACTTTTGTCGACAGTTCCTGCAGCTGGTTGCCGATCTGTCGACATTCCCTTAAAGGTACCCACGTTGTTGAGTGCAAGCTTCATTATGAGGAGCAGCTGGCCGTCATGTCACGACATGAGGCGCTTTCTCCCGTGTGTGTGCGTGCGTGCGTGTGCGTGTGTAAAATGATCACAGAATTGCACAGAATCTTGTTGCACCCAGCCATGTTGTGCTGTTTGTAACAGTCTATTTATTATATTTTCCTTGTACAGTATACTATTGATATTGGTTCAACATTGTCACTGTATATTTGTTATTTATATGCACTAGCACATGTCAAATCAGTTTGACTGAACATGTCTGGTGGCTCTGTTTAATCGTGCTCAGCTATTTTCTTGTCACACCATGACCTGACATTACGCAGTTCCAATTTGAACTATTTGAAAAGTACTGTACCTTTTGGGTTTGAGCGAGAGATGTTTGGATCCACCTCAGTTGGGGTGCTGAATGTGTTTGGCTTTAATTAATGGAAGCAATGAAGTTGAGGATAACGTGTACGGTGACGGGTCATTGTACAGCTCGGGATATCTGTTGAAATGTACCATCAGATTTATTTTTTCAGTGTTTTCTTCACAGTAATTATGGTAAAATGGTTTATGTTGTGCTCAGCAAATGTTTTCTATCAGATTATTAAAATGAGCATGTACTACATTTGACTCACTCTGGTATTTTTTTATATGTATATATTTTTTTATATGTATATATTTTTTTAATTATATATATTTTTTTATTATATATATTTTTTCTTCTTTTTTTATATAATTTTACTCACTCAGTATTAGACACTGTTGAAGATAATTTCTAAACATTTGCAAAGACCAAGAACGGTGGTAGTTTTAACAGATTTTTCAAAAAAAAATCTGGGTTTATTTAGCTCCACACTATAGTTGACTTTTGTTGACACTTTATAAATAGTTAACCATTTTACACTGGGCCAGAATTACTTAATTTATTTACTTTGATTAACTCTCTGCGGGGTTGGCTTATACACCCCAAAAAAAATCAACTCCATCAATTAACTCCAACACTGAGCTCCATTTAAACCAGACAATGTCAAAAATAAACGTTGGGGGTTGAAATTAACACCAAAATTTTAACACTCCAATTTTTGTTGTGTTGGGAGTCTGAATGAGTCGCCCCTCACCTACTATATAAAAACATGAGCGCCTTCATTCACATTATCCGGCCCTCGGGATTGGCGAGTACCGATACTAGGTATCTTATCAGGTCGATAATGGCTATATTTCATGGTATCGGGTACTCGTGGAGGCTGCTGCTACCTGCCATGATACTTACATTTATTAATTTTTTATTCTGACATTAAGTAAATCCTCATCAGCAATAGTTGCCGCTATACTGGGACATTTTGATACATCACCTATGTCATTGTGTTAAATTTAATTAAATTGTGTATTTCAAAAGCACTAAAAGTATCGGTGCTCTGCATCGGTGAGTAATCATTGTGAAAAGACATGATATCAAACATCCCTAATCCAGCGCAATTGTGACATTCAGTTAGCTAGTTAAATGCCTTCACATCAAACCTGCATCTTCCCATCGGACTTTAGAGTGCCACGTTGTCAACCATAAGTGTGCGCACATCACGCAGCGACCCAGAAGTGCAAAGAGGGGGGATGTTTTTTTTCTTCAAAAGCCCGACTTGGCAGGTAGCTGTAGCACTTTGTGGCTGTGCGTGTGGCCACATTAGAGCGCCCCATTGTCATGCACACAGCATTGGAAAGTTAACTTTTTACCATTCTAAAGACTCATTTTATACATTTGGCAGTTTTTTTAGGTTGTTAAAATGTGTGCCTGTTGTCAAGAGCACGTCTCTGGGTGTGTCAAATTTAAAAGACATCCTGATTTTCACTTTACAAGAACAATCAGCATTTACGTCATGGCTTTTTGCTCAGTCAGCAGAAAAAAAGTACAACATTTGGTAAAAATGTAACTCCACAGGTGAAACTTGTGCAAATGTCGAGGAGAAAATGTGCTATTCTCGAAGCACTGGCATATCGCATGTATCCCTTATGAGTTCAGTCCCCTGGCCACAAACTCAATGCAATGTAAACAGGAAGAATAGAAGAGATAGTGATGCTATGTGCTTAGCCCTCAGGTCATTCACTCTCCCATGGCCTGGAGCACCTTGACCCAAACTGATAAGCACCTGAAATACACGATCCACATGCCGGGAAGGAAAAAGGAATTAGCATGAAAGCACAGATGACGTCAAACAGCTTTGAGTTTCTGACTAAGTCAATAAGACACAAAAGGAAACACTTGATATCATCTCAGCTGAGAATTGTGTGGCTGTTGAAAGACAAGCATTCATACTAATATGGTTTCGCGTCAAAAAAATGTTGTGGGGAGATTGCTCAGTATCGAGCATTCATTCCAATATTTCCTGCGACGGTTTGTCATCGCTCAATTACGACGGCATATTAAAATGCAGATTTGCGAGGAGAAAAACTCTGAAACTTACGAGAAATACACGTAGCATATTTATAGTCTAATCATGTGAGGATTCGTTGGTGGTTAATGGAACACTGTTTATAAAATGAAAAGGCAGGATGGAGACGGATTCATTTTTAATTTAAACTTACTCATCATACATGGCAGCTAGAGCGACAACACTTCCTGATCCCCTTTCAGCTGACTAACACTAACCAATCAAATGCTAGTGAATGACGGAGAGCGGAATATTGCCCTTGCCCTCTAAAAAAATATCTAACTATACATGGTCCTAATACGCCACTGTACTCAATGGATGTTCAGTCAATTGCCAGGGGAAAAAACATTCTGAGCTTGTAAACTTGCTGTTATTGAAAAAAATAATTGACTTTCTCCTTTGCATCTCTTTAACGTAATAGAGAGTTATTGTATATGCATGTTTAGGAAATTTTGGACATTTTATGGTCACGTTTTGGACATTTTGATGTCAGTTTTAAAACTTTTTCATTTACCTTTCACCGCTCTGACAACTTAAAATTTTGGACTCTGACATTTTTTAAATATTTATCTATTAAAAAAAAAAATTTCATCTAAATCATTTTCAGTTGAATATTTTATCGAAAAAAATATATTTGTAAAAATATATATTAAAGATGCATTGTGCCGTTTAAAGAGGTCATGTTAAAGCTTTTTCTGCATCATGCATGCTCCATCAATGCCCAGATGAGTACGAAGAGCCCTGACTGTAACTTTGACTGCACCTATTAGCAATTATCTTCCCTTTATAGTAGCGTGTGCGGCCTGCACACTCCACAGTTTCTTTGGGGAGGGAAGGGGCGGAGTTGTTCTTACCTCATTTGAAGTCATGTACTCGCAGGCGCACCATGAACGAGCCTGACACAGATGCTGCAGTTACGCTTTGGGCCAGAGGTGGCAGTCGCGAGTAAAAAAGTGACAAACTGCACGAAGATTTAATTTATTTTCTTTAATTTCTTTATTTCCTTTAAGAGATGCACAGGGAGCCACAGGAGGAGTATTAAGAGCAGCGTTGCAGACTATTCAAATTAATGCAAAATAACAACAACAACAAAAGTTTTACATCATACCCTTTCAAACTAAACCGTACTAAATCGAATCGTATCATAATCCCGCTGAGTCAAACCAAATCGAATCATTCCACTTTCAAATCGAACTGTCCTTGAATAGTTTTGGAAAGATGCCCACTCCTTGTATTTGCTGTGTTACAGTATGCAAGGCTTAACATGAAACTTGAACAATCTTCCTGGACATTAACACTGCCATTCAAGGCTATAGACTTAAAAAATATTTATATTTTAACTATTTCTATTAGTATAAAAAAAAATCCACTTTTGTTAACAAAAGTATGAAAACCTAGATTTTTTTATTGTACATTTAGAACAGATATAAAATTTGTGATTAACTCATTCACTGCCATTGACGGTTATAGACGTCAAAAATTAATTTGAGCTATTTATATTAGTTTAACATTTTTTCCCACTTTTGTTAACAAGAGTATCAAAACCTAGAATTTTTTTATTGTACATTTAGAACAGATATAAAATTTGTGATTATCGTGAGTTAACTAGTAAAGTCATGCATTTTTAATCGCCTGACGGCCCTAATTTTTAGTAATCTTTTCTTTTAAATCGCGTCAGGCGATTAACATTTTTTAATTGTAATTAATCGCATGACTTCAATAGTTAACTCATTATTAATCACAAATTGTATATCTGTTCTAAATGTGCAATATTTTTTTCTGGGATTTCATACTCTTGTAGTGTTAAAAATGTTAAACTAATAGAAATAGTTCAAATGAATTTTGGACGTCTATAGCCGTCAATGGCAGTGAATCACTTAATCATGAGTTAACTAGTGAAGTCATGTGATTAATTACAATTAAAAATGTTAATCGCCTGACGGGAAAAAAGAAGAAAAGATTATTAAAAAAAAAAGAAGAAAAGATTATTAAAAAATTAGGGGCGTCAGGCGATTACAATTTTTAATCGTAATTAAGTGCATGACTTAAGTTGTTAACTCATTATTAATCACAAATTGTATACCTGTTCTAAATGTACAATAAAAAAAATCTAGGTTTTCATACTTTTGTTAACAAAAGTGGAAAAAAAATTGTATATCTGTTCTAAATGTACAATATTTTTTTCTGGGATTTCATACTCTTGTTAATAAAAGTGTTAAAAATGTTAAACTAATAGAAATAGTTCAAATGAATTTTTTACGTCTATAGCCGTCAATGGCAGTGAATGAGTTAAAAAAAAGAAAAAAAGAACGGCGGTGTGTCAGTAAATACAGGCGCAGTCATTTTTTTCCATGGACGTGCTCCACTCTTCCATGGTAACAGTCAGGGAGTTTCTTTAATAAATGTCTAGCAACAGTCAAGTGGTTTGTCACCGACTAACGTCACGCCACTAATCCAACTCTGGCAGCGCCGTCTGCGAACTGTCTGGTTTCGGGTTGGACCGGAGGTTCCTCACAGCCGCTCGGCTTCCTCCCTCACCGGCGTCACCGCTCTACCAAGCAGGTCCCGAGAAGGCCCGCACTATTTGGCTGAGGCAGGGAAGGAAGAGAACCACTTCCTGCAAAACAAATCTGCTCTTTCCGTATCCACATTACCAAAACAAACGTCTTCCTGAAGTTTTTACTCAGCAGCTGCTGTTTGTTTTCATTTGGATTGACAGTGAGTAGTAAAGTCAACTGGGCAGTCCAGGGGAACAAATTGAAGGGAATATTAGTGTGGGCGTTGCGGGGGAATTCTGTGGTCGCTTGGGCCTCAAGTGCGACGGGCAGTGATGAGTTCAGATGGCCTCAGACAGAAAAGGAAGGAAGAAGGCTGAAATAGAAATGGTCAGGAAAGTGATGGATTTGGAAAAGATAAGATGCAGCAATTTGCCAAACGGAGGAGTCTCTCTTGCTCGATTTTGAAATGCAACATTCGGACAATAACAGGATGGGTGCTTCCCAGTAAATGTCATCAACCGTCAGGTTATCAAACATTGGCGGGAGTCGCTGAAATGCTGTTTTGTTTTTGTTTTTTTATTCAAGTGTTGTTTTGCTTTTACTTCACGCAAACATCCAACATATAAATTAATAAAGTGATTAATTAATTACTCAAACGTATCTAAATTAATAAAGTAAACTAATCAACTTGAGTAACTTCTGAATTTCAAAAATGTACTGTCGTTTTTTTTTAAAGGAATGAACCGATTGCACTCTTGTCTTTATACAATTATATAATAACGATAAGACATCGCAACACGCGATAAAGTTCCTCACAAATTCATGTATATCTGAGAATTAACACCATTTATTTTTTCAATATATTATTGTGTGAATGCAAAATGGCTGCCACATTCTGGCACTTCAGCTCACAGATCTCTCTGGTGTATTGCAACAACATAATGAGGCTCTCCAGTGACAAAGATGGACTATTTTTAGAAGAAGAAAAACATTTAGATGTCTTTGCATTAATTTTAATAGAAATTATTATTATTATCATTATTGTATTTGTTGTATTTTATTATTATTATTATTATTAAATATTATATTATTGTATGCATTTTATTATTATTATTATTATTATTATTATATTATAATTTATTTTTATTATATGTATTATAAATCATGAAACTTTGCTTGAGACATAACAGTAAAGACATTTTGGCATTAAAAGTTTAAAAACTGTTACAACAATATAACTTCGTTTCAAGAAACAAATATTATCATGCTCACCCATATAAGTAAAATTGATTTTCAAAAGGAAATTCAGGGATGCATGTCCTTACTCTGACTGAATGACGTGAAAGTGACTTATGCGTACTGCATATCATTAAATGTGTGATCGGTGAGAACATAATATAAATAATAAAAGTGAAACATACTAAAAAGACAAAACAATGAACGACAAGAAGATGGTCAGTCCGTGCGTATTTATCTTTGCTGTGTGTCAAATCACATTTCTCACGACGAATTTCAGGACATGGAACCAGGCTGACATTCGCACTCAGTGACCTCGAGGCTCTTCAGCCGTCGTGCTCAGGAATGGTTAAGGACATCGAAGGGGAACATCCCTGTGGCATCAAACAACAGCATGATGTCATCTTACAGAGAGGAAACACAAACGCGGCTTGGCTCTGCATCGCGATGATGATGATGATGATGATGATGATGATGATGATGATGATGATGACACAGACTGTGTCATGGCGGAGGAACAAATGCTGCAGGCAACGCTGATTCCCACAGACCCATTTCCACATCAGTGAGGGTTTTTTGTTAATGTCAGATTTCCACGTCCACAGACGAAGATCGACAATAAACCTAATCCCATTTACCCCCCCCCCCCCACCTTCTTTTTTTTTTTTTTTCAATACATCCATAATCATTCACACAGCGAGGGAAGGGGGAAGAGCGTCTCTTTCGGCTCTCCCGTGTGTCAAAGTGAGCAAGTGCGTGGGAGGGGATGCTCAACGTGCACCGCAGTGACAGTCGGTGGCGGCGGGGGAAGACACTGCATGTGCCAGAAAAAAAGCGCACATGAGGCTTGCACAAACGACAACATCACACTTGGCTGCATCGAGATGGGCAAGTATAAGCACAAAAAGAGGAAAATCATCAAGTTGATCAAGGATGTTACAGTACAACATGAAGTGTGTAACTAGACACGTGAATGCCAAAAAGCTGAATGCGAACATTTGAACGCACGTGGAATGCTTTGGTATGAACAATAATGTGAAATGACATTAACTTAATGGGATGTTAAAGCTGCTGAATGCAGAACATTGAATTTCAAATCACTACTGCCACCTGTGGCCCAAAAATGAAACTGCACGCTCCCTTCTTCAAGCGCACGATGGGCACATGATGTCACATCTGCAGACAGAGGGTGGGAAATTCAAACCTGAATCCAGTCTGAAAACTATTGGCCAGAGTCTTGCAGGAGTTCCCATTATGAACAGCTAAGGTATTCGTATACACATTTAAAAATGTTTCAGTCATAAATGGTAACATAAAAAGCCTGTTGTAAAGATGTTTGGGGGCAAATTGTTACACAGAGCATCGGACAATGATTATTATCTCTTTTGTTAACGAAAGTATGAAAACCTAGACTTTTTTTAATTGTACCTTTAGAACAGATATAATACCTCGATTAATTACAAAATAAAACATTTAATCGCCTAACGAGATGATTATTAAAAATTAGGGGTGTCATGACTTCACTATTTAACTCACGATTAATCATAAATTTGATATCTGTTCTAAATGTACAATAAAAAAAATCTAGGTTTTCATACTCTTGTTAACAAAAGTAGAAAAAAAAAGTTAAACTAAAATAGAAATAGTTCAAATGATTTTTTGACGTTTATAACCGTCAATGGCAGTGAATGAGTTAAATTAAATTGAAGTTGCACTCAAATGTATTGGTGGCTGTTATTGTTATTGGAGTAGCAATACCTTCAAATAAGGCTGATATCGTCACCGAGACTGATTTTTAAAAATCATGATGCCGTAACTGGCACGTAGGTTATCGTATATTCCTTAAGAAACACGGAAGAAGAAAAGCAAAAGAGGTATTCCATCTGGTTGCTTTATTGAATATATATTCCATATGATGGAATTTTAACTGTGACAAATGTGTTATTGTACACTCAACAAATGCTGTTCATTGGCAAACATATGAAAACAAAGCAAGCATTCTTTGTTGTTGTCTCAATGAATAGAAAATCCGTGTGTTGTACGATAAAACCTGACAAACAACACGTAGAGCTGATGTGATTCCAGAAAGTGATTGTGTTTTACAGTAAAACCTGACTGGCCTCACTTTGTCATACACAAGCGCTATCGCTAGGAAAAACACCGGCCACCTACAATAAGGAAAGCTCCTTTTTTGTCAGTTTCACCAGAGTGATGTAACAGATATGACTAGCCTGTTGTTTTGTTGTTGTGAATTCCCGTAAGGATCAGACTGCACTGCACGGAGCCAGCTTCCTGTGTGCCCGCTGACTTGTTCTCTATTACAGGAGCGATAAGGAAGCCAAATGCCCCCCCCCCCCCCGCCCTGCTTGTAGCCGCTTTCCACACGGTCGTCGCGGCCTTCCTGAAACCTGCTGCCGGCCGCACGCTGCTCCAAGTGCGACTGATGGGGATGCAGATATGATTGTGTTGTGACTGGACTGCGACGCTGCTGCTCGCATATCCACGTGTGTTTATGTGGCTGTGTGTTGCTGGCATGTGCACAACCAGCAGTGAGCTGTGTTAATTTCAGGAAGATTTGGATAGTTTTATCAAATCTGTAATGTAACATGGATAAAAGACACACACAATAGTTAATGTGTCATATTTTCTTTTGTCATGTTTCATTTTTGGGGGGGTTGGGTTTTTGTCTGTGGTTGGTGTTTTTTGTCTTGTGTTCCTGGTTTCTTCCCTTGTCTCGTTATGTCTAACCACGTCCACCTGTGTGTGTCTTCCCTTACCCAGGTGTGTCTCAGGGCTGGGCACACTCGGTCCTCAAAGGCCGGAGTCCTGCATGTTTTGGATGGTTCCCTTCTCCAACACAGAAGACGAATCAGCGAAGAAGACGAACACTTTTTTCTAACTTTATTGCAATCTACAGAACAAACATGGCTTTGCATGTATCAAAACAACATGAAAAAGACGAACACAGGAGAAGTGACAATGGCGGGTGATTCAAGTACAACGCCGCTTGTTGAACGTGGGAATAAAGAAGCAAAATATTTTGCTGCAAAAGCATAAGCAAGCTAAGGAGGCTGCGCAAAACGACTACCACGCGGCTAGCCGCCATTGTTGTTGACAGACTGACGGTTCGCACGCAGTCACGTGAGAATTGCCGCAAACGTCATCAATGTGCGACAATGCGTCGTCATCGAGCTGCGACCATTACGTCATCACTGGAGGAGTGTCCTGCATGTGGTGTCCAGACGGACGCGTACGGGGCGCGTTTTGAAATCTTTCCACTCTGGAGCCCGGTTTCAAAAGTGATCGGTTTCAAGCTCCGAAACCGCGCCATCGTGTGGACGAATGGCCTAAATGGTAAGAAACTTGTGAGGATATATTAAAACGGGCTTTCGTGTGGACGGGGTCTATGTCTGTTGTGTTTGTCCAGTTGGTGTAGGTGCATTACCTATGTTATGTATGGAAGTTTGTGCGTTAAGTCCTCAGTCATGGCGGCCAGTCTGCTCACGTCCTGTCCAACCAAGGCGACCAGTCTGCTCACGTCCCGTCCAGGGAAGGCCACTAGTCTGCTCACGTCCCGTCCAGTCAAGGCGACCCGTCTGCTCACGTCCTGTCCAGTCATGGCGACCCGTCTGCTCACGTCCTGTCCAGTCATGGCGACCCGTCTGCTCACGTCCTGTCCAGTCATGGTGACCCGTCTGCTCACGTCCCGTCCAGTCAAGGCGACTAGTCTGCTTACGTCCCGTCCAGTCATGGCCACCAGTCTGCTCAGTCCTGTCCAGTCATGGCGACCAGTCTGCTCACACCCTGTCCAGTCATGGTGACCAGTCACGGTGACCAGTCTGCCCAGTCACGTCCAGTCATGGCGACCAGTCTGCTCACGTTCCGTCCAGTCAAGGCGACCCATCTGCTCACGTCCTGTCCAGTCATGGCAACCCGTTCATTCACGTCCCACCAAGTCATAATAAAATATCACACACTGCACTTGATTCCTGTTTCCCTGCATTTGGGCCCACCATCTCCACTCACGTTCCCTCATGACACTTTCATACTTAACATGGGATCAGTGTCCAAACTGCATGATTTGCATTGCCAATTTGAGCAATTCTATGTCTGTGCAACAATCTAGCAAAACCAACACTTCTTTAAGATGCATGAAAATAGGGAATACAAGAACACAACACTTTCGGAATAAAAGGCAAAGAGAAACAGATTTGGTGTAAAGGTGTTCATTTTGTTCGCCAGTAGACCTATGTCTTGAATTTGAGGAAGAAAAACAAACAATAATTTTATTTATTTTCTTTTTTTAAAGAGGCAAATATTTTGTGTGCAACATGTGATTATTTTTGCCACTTCTGAGTATACACAGAAAAATAAATGTTTAAAATTATTAAGAAATACATTTTATATATATATATATATATAAATAAATGTACAGAAAAGGCAGTCTGAGTAGATCCATACACGGTGTCCGCCCTGATGATGTTAGCACTCTGCTAACATGTACTGCAAATATAGGTTGGGTGTGTGTCTTTGTGTCAAAGGGCAGCGTGGCAGACAGGCCTACGTGCAGATCTGAGGGCTACCAGAGATGCCGCATGGCAACTCGACCATGACGGTCACTGCCATTAAAGCCCTCGGAGCAGCAGCAGAGCGGTTTGCTTGTCTTTCTGTGGGTTGTCTTTGAATAATTGGTTGTGTGAAGCACATTGAGGTGCCTTGTGTTTGAAATGTGCTATACAAATAGTTTGCTTTCCATTTTACTGTCAAAAAAGCATGTCTGGGAGATTTTTTATTATTATTATTTACAAACGCCCAAAACTGTCAGAAATTGCTGATAGAAAAAAATCACTATATAATTGGGGGAAATAAATCCTGGAAAAGACAGGGGGGGAAAGTAAATTTAAAAAAAATATTTGTTTTAGATACGAATCAGCGGGTGCTGAACCGCGAGTATGAATAAGTCGACTGACTGTACAAGAGCAGAAAGATTTGTTGTTGTTGTTGTTGTTGTTGTTGTTTTTATTTTAGGGAAACAGTGCTACCTTGTGGTCATAAGAGAGAGGTACCCTCTTGTAACAACGTCGACGAGTGCAAGAACCAGGATGCGCCAATATGTGTCGCTATTGAGTCGCTCGAAGTCAGCCAAAGAATGTTCGCTTCCAGCTGATGCCGTCGCCATTTTTGTTGCGAACGTAAACACCAGCAGTGTGACTGGACTTGATCTGATTTCTCACACTTACGTTGGGCCACAAGCGACGATTACTGAAGATGAGAGGGAATCCCGGGACCTGAGCGCATTGTCAGTGAGTGGGGTATGAGGTTCCAAATGACATGATACTGCCATTTCAATATCTGTCGTTTTGCCATGTAAATAGCACAGTAAGGCTGTCACTAGCGCATCATGATAGGGTTGTTTTGGTCTTTTTGTATTAAACTTCACCATAAGATTTAACCTAAAATGTCCACGTGCCAAGACGCTGTGAGTTTACCTACGTTGTTTATTTTCCAGATGGGGGTTCCGCGTGGATTCCCTCGCCGGGAAGGAGCGGAGCTTTAAACCGGAGAGGGGAGGGCAGCAGAGGGGGCCTCGGTGCCCGTCCGTCAGCCCGTTTGACATGGACCAAGAGTATGAAAGGCGTCTTCTGAGGCAAATCAACCTTCAGAACTTGCCCGCCGAGGCCCGGCTGACCAGGGTGAGATCCGGGTGGGAGAGGGAGATACGACCCCGCGATCAAACAACATCATAAATATCCTGAGGGTGCAAAAGTAGAGTGTAGTAAAGGAAGAAATTACATTATTATAAAATCCTGCTTTTTCTATTGACAATTACGAACATCCGGGAATTTCTGATATTTCTTCAACGCAATGCAAACGCTTCCTTTGCACGGTGAAAACAAACTGCGTATTGTATTGCTTTTGCATGTGACTAGCATACAAACCAGGTAGATTGTTAAAAGTTTCATCACATTTTTAATTCTAAATAAATCAAATGACAGCGATCCAAAGTGCAATGCTTTTCAATGAGCGGGGAGCGTCATTTCACAGAGGGAGACCGCCATTTTGACTTGTGAAGAAAGCTCAGAATTGTAAATACAGCACAATCAAAGCAAAACTGGCATTGTGTGCTCTCGCTTAATGTATTGGGTTCCAGTTAGCAGACGCACAATTAAGTCACAAATAGAAAAAACACAAATTACCAAGTTAAAAGCAAAGTTAAATGATAAAAAGAGCTGAAAATTAAAATTAAAAAGTAAAACATAATTTAAAAGCCCAGCTGAAAAAAATTGACTTTAGCCTTCCTCTTAAAAATAATTCTTCATTAAGTAAAAAAAATGAAAAACAACTTAGTAAATATAATGCAGTAGTCAGTTTTGTTTGTCACTGTCATAGAGGAAATTCACGTCTTGATTACTGTAGTTTTAGTATGACGTGTGAGAGTCTAAATATTAGGAACACTTCTCAGTCGCAGCGCAGTACTGTATTGTCAAACTAAATAACTCTGACAGGGACGGTCAAAGCTGATTATTATTATCTACTGTACACTGTTTTTGATGGTTAGGTACCAACATGTCTGTAAGTAAATAACAATGGTACCGTTTCCAAATGGCCCACCTCTCCCCAGAGTGGAAATGTTACCTGCAGCCCCATCAGTGTGAAGTCAGGTGACCGCTTCATCCCCACCCGCGCTGGAAGCAACTGGAGCATCAACTTCCACCACGCCAACGTGAGCAATTTCCCTATTAACTTATTCACTGCCATTAACGGCTATAAACGTCAAAAATTCATTTGAACTATTTCTATTAGTTGAACATTTTTTTCCACGTTTATTAACAAGAGTATGAAAACCTAGCAAAAAAATCTTTATTGTACATTTAGAACAGATATGAAATTTGTGATTTATCGCGAGTTAACTAGTGAAGTCATGCGATTATTTACAATTAAAAACTTTAATCGACTGACGCCCCAATCTGTTAATATTTTATTTGATTTTTTATTCATTCACTGCCATTGATGTCAAAAATTCCTTTTAACTATTTATATTAGTTTAACATTTCCCCCCCCCCACACTTTTGTTAACAAGAGTATGAAAACCTAGAATTTTTTTATTGTACATTTAGAACCGATTTAAAATTTGTGATTAATTGTGAGTTAACTGGTGAAGTCATGGGATTAATTACAATAAAAAAAATTCATCGCCTCTTGCCCCCAATTTTTAATAACCTTTTAAAAAATAAAATAAAAATGATGGCAGTGAATGAGTTAATTAATGACAAAGTCACCTGCTCAGGTGATCCTCACTGATCCTCCTCCTCTCAGGAGAACTGTCGCTCCCCCAGCCAGAACCATAAAGCAAAAGATGCCAGTTCGGATTCAGGCAAAGGTCAGGAATCCTCTTTGTTGCCTGTTAATGCGACCGGTGGCCTTGATGATATCTCTCAAGCATGATGCGTGACTGCCAACAGATACAGTAGCGTATGCCGCCCTGTTGAGGAATGAGTTGCTGGGTGCGGGCATAGAGTCTGTGTCAGAACTTCACGCAGACGAAAGGCGACATGCCGTCTACTCTCCCGGCTCACGCGGCGGCCTCTTTCGGGTAGGAGGGTTGAAAACACTTCTCAGCTTAGAATCTTTTGTTTCGCGAGCCATTCAGATGATTTTGTCTCTTATCGATCCACAGTACACCGTCCACACTAAGAGCGTGCCTTTTGATAGCGATAACGAAGTCTCGCCCTATTCTCTTTCTCCGCTTACTAACAAGAGGTAAACTACACTTACACTACACTCACTGAAATGACACAAACCTCGATTCATCCCTCATACTCTTCTATAGTCACAAGCTGCTCCGCTCGCCTCGGAAACCGGCCCGCAAGATCTCAAAGATCCCCTTCAAGGTGCTGGACGCCCCGGAGCTGCAGGATGATTTCTACCTCAACCTGGTCGACTGGTCGGCGGGCAACTTGCTCAGTGTCGGTTTGGGAGCCTGCGTCTACCTGTGGAGCGCCTGTACCAGCCAGGTCATATCACCGTCACATCCGGTTATGACTGTTCAGAACTGTGGGACATTTATTATTATTATTATTATTCATTTATTTTTAATCCACTAAGGTTGGGCATACGTTGAATTGAATGGATATAACAACTCATAATTTATTCTTTACATATGCATTATTAAACACAGACAAAACTTTAAAAATGACCAAATTTGTCTATGCTAAATAGTTAGCAATCGCGATTAGCATTAGCAGGCAAGCGATTTCCATTTAAGGTAAACAAACACGAACTACCATTTAGTTCACATATTTATCATTACACACGTAATAGTGTCTTGAAGTGTCGTCTGGAAGTGACTTTTAACATTATTCCATAAGTAAACAAGGGTAGAGCTAGCTGTTAGCTACATGAGGTCAATAACTTCCTGTTCCTGTCTTCTTCCGGGCACGTTTATGCTGCATTCGAGGAGGGTCGAAAGTCGGACTTTTCCGAGTTTAAACCAGGAAGTGTGTACGGGAACTCGGAAATTGTACTTGCGAAGTCGAGGGAAAAAAAGGAACCCGACTTCACGACGGACTATAATTTGACGTCACTCTACAATGGCGACCCCTTTGGTAACACAGACCGTGATTGTTTGCAATTTAAAAAACAAAACAGAAAAAACGCAATTTACTCAAGTATAAAACTAGATAGCTTTCTTCATTCATAAATATTCTTCACGTAACACAACGTACGTGACGGTATGGCGCTATCTCCCTGCATGAAATTATACGGTGAACTACTGCAACTGTATGAAATGCTTATAAAATAAGATAAAAAAACAATAAATTAAGCAAAATTGTGAGAAGGCAAGTTTGCTGGTGGTCAAAATGAGTTTTGAGGACCAAAATAAAAAACTATTTAACACTATCCGCCGTTTTCGTTGTTTACTTTAGCCTCAAACGCTTTCAGGTCGGAACTGGGAAAAAACAACTCGGATATATTCGACTTCCGACCATCCTCGAATACAGCATAAGTGCATGACTGCCCTCTACTGGTTAAGTGATGAGCACCTTAACCGAGTTACAGGTTATATTTTGAAATAATTACAGCCCAGGTGCTTTTTAGGAAGTTCAGAACTACCTCTCCTGTGTTTTGAGGAAGCTCAATGTTCTGTATAGTCTTAAATAAAAATATGTACTAAGTCAGTGAGCGTTTTTAAGCAGACAAATGACATCCACCTTTTGGCCACTAGATGGTGCACTAAGAGAAGAATGACCCACAGATCTTTGGTTTGTACTACAGTGCAGTCAAGTGCAAACTGTCTGTTTTGTGCTCACAGGTGACACGGCTGTGCGACCTTTCGGTGGAGGGCGACTCTGTGACTTCAGTGTGCTGGAACGAAAGGGTGAGCTAAGCCGCAAGCCGCAAGCCGCAAGCCGCAAGCCGCAAGCCGCAAGCCGCAAGCCGCAAGCCGCAAGCCGCAAGCCGCAAGCCGCAAGCCGCAAGCCGCAAGCCGCATGAAACCAATTGGTGTCTCATTGGAGAATCATGACACGTTGCTACGTTTAGTCACAGCAAGTTGGGGGCTTAAATCTGATCACTGATCATGATGAGCAGTCAATGAGCACATCATTTGATGTTAGCAAAAACGGCATTGCGTGTTGGTTGGGTAGGGCCGGGAAAAAGAGTTGACCACGTCAGTTCATTTGACTTGAAAATGTGTCTACTGAACATGTCTGCCTCAAAGCTCCGGGCCTTTTTTGCGGATGCACAAAGTGGACAACAAAGGCAGCTCCAGTCGTTTATTAATTGGACTGTTGTGACTTGTGTAATTTA
The DNA here is from genome assembly GCF_054856555.1 of Leptonotus elevatus. Taxonomy (NCBI): domain Eukaryota; kingdom Metazoa; phylum Chordata; class Actinopteri; order Syngnathiformes; family Syngnathidae; genus Leptonotus; species Leptonotus elevatus. The sequence continues at coordinate 17,117,668 of NC_141239.1, read as the reverse complement.
GATATGATGTATGTGTGAACTCAATGATAGTTCGTGTTTGTTTACCTTAAATGGGAATCGTTAGCGTGCTAATGCTAATCGAGATTTGCTAACCGTTTAGCATAGGTTAATTTTGTTGCCGTTTAATAATGATCATTCACAAAAGATAATACATAATTAGTAGTTTTATAATACATAGTAGTTTAGTAGTTTATCTATGTAGATATAAGGACGTATGTGTTAACTAAATGTTTGTTAGGCTAAAATGGTCATCGCTAGTGTGCTAATGCTAATCGTGATTGGTAACCGTTTAGCATAGGCAAATTTTGTTGCCGTTTAACAATGCTCATTGCACAGAAGATAATAATTAATGAATATCCGCTAAATTCAACTTGCGTTAAACCTTAGTCGATGAACAAAACAAACATAAAAATAATAATAATTATTATATTTATTATTGAGGGGGGTGTATTTGATAGAATAATCGTTTTTTTTTAAAACTTGATGGTGGGAATGTTGGGAATAGAAATGGACACAACATTAGGTACATCTCTCCCAAGATCCAATATAAGAGTTGTATCTAAAGTGATTGGTGATTATAATTTGAGATGTTCAATATCACTTTTGTCCTTACCAATACCAGCACGAGTACTCTCTCTTGAGTACGTATAAAATATTATGTAGAAAGTTGTCATACAACCCGAATTGAGTTAGCAAAGAAACAAGGGATGGGTGAGTACCAATACCAGTTATTGATTAGGCCTTTTTTTTTTTAAGCTATCGGTATCAGTATCAGCCACCCTCTTGTTGGCAATTTCATGATCAGGAACTAGGAATTAGGAATTAGAAGAATATACATTTTATGGGTGGAATTGCTACATTTGGATATGTAGGCGTTTCTTTAAAATTATCTGTCATTTACATTTAGGTGACACAAGGGGGGCTCCTCAAGTATCGGTGGCTGGTATTAGCTGCCTTCACTAGTACTCGATACAGTGAACTAATGCCCAACACTCATCCCGAATTACAACACTCTTTAGCAATATCTAAATCAAGAGGCCATTGTAAATTAAGTATGTATTTGGTGAGAAAAAGAACACAATTATCAATCCAAATCCATCTTTGAGCGATCTGAACACACAAAACTTTGCAACATTCTGTCTTAGGGGAGTCTGGTTGCTGTTGGGACCCACAAAGGTTACGTTCAGATCTGGGACGCGGCGGGTGGGCGAAAGCTGACCAGTTTGGAGGGCCACTCAGCTCGTGTGGGTGAGTTCAACCCCCCCACCCCCTATCGCCGGTTAACTCATTCACTGCCATTGACAGTTATAGACGTTAAAATTCAAATTTGTGATTAATCGTGAGTTAACTAGTGAAATCATGGAATCATTTACGATTACAAATTTTAAAAGCCTGACGCCCCTAATTATTCATAATCTTTTCTATTAAAAAAATATAATTACTTAAAAAATAATCTTTTCTATTTAACAAAATATTTTAATTATTAAATTTTTAATTATTATTTTTTAATCTTTTTTTTAATTATTAAAATTATTTTTATAAAATTTTTAATTTTTAATCATCTTTTCTTTAAAAAAATGTTTATTATTTTTTTAAATAATATTTTCTTTTTTATTATTATTAAAAAATTTGGGCGATTAATTTTTTTGATCATAATTAATCGGATTGACTTCTCTAGTTAACTCACGATTAATCACAAACTTTATATCTGTTCTAAATGTACAATACAACATTTTTTCCCTAGGTTTTCATACTTTTGTTAACAAAAGTGGAAAAAAATTTAAACTTATAGAAATAAAGTGCATTTTTGACATCTATAGCCGTCAATGGTAGTGAATGAATTAAGAACCTCTTGTCTTATTTTGCCGTGACGAGCCACCTCTTGCGTCCAAGGCGCGCTGGCGTGGAACGGCGAGCAGCTGTCGTCAGGAAGCCGCGACAGAGTGATCTTGCAGCGGGACATCAGAACGCCCCCGTCTGCTGAGAGGAGGTTGCAGGGACACCGGCAGGAAGTGTGCGGCCTCAAATGGTCCCCCGACCATCAGCATCTCGCCTCTGGCGGCAACGACAACAAGGTAAACGAATCCCACTTCCATCACGACATGACGGACTCGCGCGTTGACTTCCATCTTGGTTTTCAGTTACTGGTGTGGAACAGCTCGAGCCTGCTCCCGGTGCAGCAGTACAGCGACCACCTGGCGGCCGTCAAGGCCATCGCCTGGTCCCCGCACCAACACGGGCTGCTGGCGTCGGGGGGCGGCACGGCCGACCGCTGCCTGCGCTTCTGGAACACGCTGACGGGGCAGGCGCTGCAGAGCACCGACACCGGCTCGCAGGTGTGCAACCTGGCCTGGTCCAAGCACGCCAATGAACTGGTAAGCAATGAAATGGATCATGCGTATTGATCACTGGAGATGAAATGAAAATGGAGTCCACTGTCGTTTCCCAGGTGAGCACTCACGGCTACTCTCAGAACCAGATCTTAGTTTGGAAGTACCCGTCGCTGACGCAGGTGGCCAAGCTGACCGGACACTCCTACAGAGTTCTCTACCTGGTATGACATCATCATCAGTGAAACCCGATGACATCATCATCGTGTTCCATAAGCAATGCGGCTCTTTTTTTTTAGGCCGTGTCCCCAGACGGCGAGGCCATCGTCACGGGCGCGGGGGACGAGACTCTTCGCTTCTGGAACATCTTCAGCAAAACGCGCTGCACCAAGGTACGGATCTTGTGAGGTCATGTGATCGGCTCGTCAGGGAATGGCAAATCATGTGTTACTTATGTGTGTTGTGGTCAGGAATCCAAGTCCGTGTTGAACCTTTTCACAAGAATCCGATAGAGGAGCGCTTCCCGCAAGATGGTGGACCCGCAGCACTTCATCACCATAACTCTTAGTTGGCTGTTTTTGTTGTTGTTTTTTTTGTTTTACAAGTGTATACACTCTAAAGTTGGTGATGTTACACCTTTAAACACGAAAAAATGTTGGCGTCTTAATCATGACTTTTGTTGTTGTTGGTTTAGTTTTATGTTACATTAGCAGAAATATACATGTTGAACAACTGACGTCATGTTGCTTTTTTTTTTTAAAGACTGCAGCTAAGAGAACAAGTCTGACTTTTTGTGTGTCTTTGTTGGGGGCAGATTTGGAAAAGCGGTAAATATTATGAAGGCAAAACAATATATAACCCACATCAACACACCATTTCATAAAGAATGACAACATTTTTATTCTACTTTGAAGACTTGTCATGAGTAAATCCACTCTTCCTGTTATTAGTTAACAAATGTCCAACATTTTGTTTCAAGTCCTCGTGTTTGTTTGAATCTTTCTTCTTACGGAATCTCACGGGACGAAATGTTGGCTAGTAGTCGCAGTGTCCGGACCCCTGCAGCCCTCGGCAAAGCAGCGAGAACTCCTTCACCATTTCCTTCACACGACGATTGTTGCTTTGCTCCCTTGTGCAAACAAACATTTTGCTTTTGTAAAATCAGACTTTGAGCCGGTAATGCATGATCAAAATATAAGGCTTGAAAAACATGCTTTAGGAATTACTGCCAAACCGATTAATCGACAGATACTAGTGCTTTTATGTATTTATTTATTTACATTAATACATTACAAGACTAAAATAACTTCAAACATGCTTCACGATTTTTTTTTAAATTGGTTAAAGATAATGGTGTTCAGCCGTTCTTCCTTATATTATATATTTGCACCGAAGTCATGTGATCACGTGACTGCCCTATGACAGATGGCGGAAAAAAATTATTGTAGAATGGAAGTGGACGTGACCCGGAGCGGCTTAGTGACTTAGCAACTGTTATCTTACAAATTAAAAGTTATTATTGCCCATAGAGCCATGAAATCTACTACTTCAACCAAAGTTCGCCTGTCGGTCGAAGTTGCACATTTAGTCGGGACTCGTAGAGCGCGATATTTACTTAAGTTGGAGATCGCTAGTTTGAAAACAGACCCTTACCTTCTGTTTCCTGCTGTTTTTACCAAGTTAACCAAATCGGCAACTTCGCCGAAATTCACAGCGTACGACATATATATCATAATGTAGTCAATGCCGTCTCTTCTTACACCGGGGCTGATTCAAATCAATTATCAATCAACGTCTTTTGTCTTCACTAGTAGGTATGTGATAAAAAGCAACATTTGGTTTACTCCTTTGTCTGTACAACCGACCGGCACAGCAAGATATGACCATTTTATAATAATAATAATTGATTAGATGAACGACTTGAACGACATTCAATACAGGCAAGTGGTTCTTGTGCCGTCCAGCGTCCCGGAGGGGGCGTTCCCATGAGGGCGGTGACGTCACGTGCAAAAGGTCAATTTAAAAAAGGTCACTTTTTTGTCGACTTCTTACTGATGTAAAGTTAAATATGGGCAATAAAAAAAAAAAAGCAAATGTGTTTTAAAAGTCACATGTTTTGCCTGTAATGTATATATTTATAGTTATTTTAGTCATTTGAATTTTTTTTATTTATTATTAATCGGCTGATTTTTTATATTTTTTTCATTACTTTTCTTTCTTTCTTTTATACAATAACCATTACAAGATTAGGTGAAAGATATTGAGGTTCAAACATTCCCCTGCAAAAAAATGGCTGATTTATTAATGTATTTATTTATTTACACAACCTATTACGAGACAAAGATAATGACGTTAAACCATTGCCACACGGAAAAAAATCAGGAAAAATGTTTTAAAAATTGTTAACACATTACAATATTTAAGAGATTGCGTTCAGTGGCGTTCACACACTACCTCTAATTAAAAATTTTAAATATGATTTTTTTTTTTGCAGATTTCTCTCTCTGATCTGAAGTTTAACAAATACAGGCAATAGAAAAGTCACATGTTGTGCCTGTATTGTTGTAAGCATTAAGGAACCAAAAAAGGCCATTTTATTCTTTTGATTTTGATTATTATTATTATTATTATTATTATTATTATTATTATTATTATTAAGAATTTTATTTTTTGCACTAAAAATAAACCCCCAAAAACAGAATTTTATTCTGTAAAATATCAGAATTGGCTTCTTCTTTTTTTAAATGCATCTTAGTCAGACTCTATTAGGAACACCTGTACAATCCTAACAATTTCCATTCAAAAATATACTATTATAACGCTGATAACGGTCACTTAATATTACAAAAAAAATTGGGTGTGATGCAAAGCACACCAGTGAACTGACAATTAACACATTCAATGCAGATTTTTTTTTTTGTCATTTCAGTTGCATAGAGCTGCTTGGCAACATACTTAGCTGTTTTTAACAAAAAAATAAATATGACTTGCTTACAAATTACATACATGCGGTGTTAATAATTACACATTTAAATTTGGGGAAAAAAGCTCAAATATTCTTCCCAGATGCCATTTTATTTAGCGAAGAGCAGTTGAATTGCTCAACTGATGTACCTGAGGAGCTGCTGAGTGAAGTTGCGTTTGTGCTCCGCGGAAACGTGCGCTGAGGGGAATCCTGGCGACTGGAGAAGTTCTTTGAGCCACTGGGCCAGCAGAACCGGACAGTGCCTGCTCAGACTCAGAAGCACCTCCGAGAAATAATCCGTCAGGCTGCGAGGAGATCCGCCGCCAACCGCCTGAGACACACACACACACACACACAGAGGCAACTCCCTCAAAATACTTTTACTTAACTTGTAAAATAAATCAGATGGCATGAGAATGGTTTGACACTTGATTTCTCAAGCCGGTTAACTAAATACGAATGGGACTGACGTGCAGGATGGTCTCTGTCAGCAGCTTTCCGTCCCTCTGCAGCACCTCGCCAAAGGACGACGCGTCTTTACAGCGAGACACAAACTCGCTCTTTCGTCAAAAGGACAGAAACAAAGACAGAATTGTCACTGAGCATTTAACCGTGCGTTATTTCGACCTAACTTGAACTTACAAAGAAGAAGCTGGCTGCTTTAACTGTGGATGTTTCAGGAAATTTAAGTGACAAAATACCTGAAAATGACAAAGGCAACCATTTTTTTTCTTTCTGTGTAAATGTGAAAGTGTTTTTTTTTTGTACGCAAATTACTCACCGCAGTAAAATAGCGCATTCACATCCAGACGATCAGATTCAAGGTACAAATCGGGTTTTCTTTTAAGAATCTATACACATAAAGTTTGGATGTGAAACTTTGAAAGTGATGCAGGAAATGTGGCGCCTTCCAACGTTTCCAACCAACCTGAGCATGAAGGTGCATGAAGGACTCCGCAACATCAGGATGATCCCGGATGCCTACAAAATCGCAATATTCATGAAAACAAAAAAAAACAAAAAAACACTCACTTTAAAAAAATAACAAAATAAAATCACCTTGTTGAAATATCGTCAGCGTGGAAGAAGTAAGAACTTTAAGCAGGCTTTTAATGGACGACACGTGGTGTTCGTCTCCAGCAAAGATAAGAACCATCTAAGTACAAGAGAGCATGTTTGTAGTCTTGATGGTGTTTCCTTTGGTTCTGTCCAAAACAAATAAATACCTGAGACGCCAGGTCCAGCGCTGATGCTTGCGGGAAGCTGTTGTAAATCTGGCCGAGCGTCTCACTCAGCTGGGCGACCAAGGGTCCGAAATCACTTAGGAGACTTCGAATGGATTTATCAAATAGTCCACATATTGCCTGCAGAGGGGAGGGGGAGCGCTGACGTAATCATTCGTGCAAGTGGAGACACACAACAATATAAAAACAAGGTACTGATAAAGATTTATTGAGGCCAAAGCCAATTCCATTAGAGTAAAATTCTGACTGAATCGATGAATCAGCCAATTAATTAACAAAAACATAATGAATAAAATAACTTTTTGGGTCCCTTAACACTGACAATAATAAAGATATGAAGCACAGGCAGAACTTTTGACGGTTTTACATGATTGTCCTTTAAGATTTGTTTAACAACAGAGAGAAGTTGGCCGATTTTTTTTGCCAATTTTTAAATATCATTATCTTTGTCTTATGTTGTAATGTGGAAAACTGTAAAGGGGAAAAAAATGGTCCAATTTAAAATTGCTAATATTGGTCGATTAAATCAGCCAGTCGATTCATTGGTGAGGCCCAAGGTTATTAACCGTACAGTTAATGACAACGAACAACAAAATGTCAAAAAACAAAACTAGAATTGACCAAATAAAATACAAATGAAAATGCTTTAAAGAAAAGAAAGAAAAATAACTGAAACAGCATTTTATGTTTATAAAACTATTTTAAAATAATTTTGGCAAAATTGTCCTTCGTTTTTTAAAAATTATTTTATTTTTTATTTTTGGGTCAATCAATATCATATGTGAGCTTTCAGGAGACATTTAAAAATATATTTTCTTTGGTATTACTGTTCGGCAGTACAGAAGAAGATTGAAAAGTCATTTGGAAATTGTCGTTTACTTTATTACACAACACTTAGCGATCTTTTTTGTTTGTAATCGTGCACTCAACAAATACTAAAAAAATAAAATAATAAACTTGCTGTACAACTAATTAAAAGTAAAAAAAAAAAGTTTTAAGTGAAAACAAAATCAAAACTAACTATCCAAAACTATAACCCTGGTTAAGCCCTAATAATTTATTTCTTTTTATTTGAAAGAAAAACAACAATTTCACTCTACTAGAGCATGCAGGTGTACCTAAAAATGTGAAGGCAAACATTTCTATGCCTTCTTACCTCCACCACCTCAGAGTCCTCCAGCCATTTGCTAAGGATGTTCTGGATCAACGTGTACACTTGCTGTAGTACAACCACAACCTACACAAAACAAAAATATCATATTGTGGCATATGGAAAGATATTTGAGCATTTATTTGATATCCTTGATGATATACAGTACAGGCCAAAGCATGCGTAAGGCAGTTGCTAACTACTACTTTTTTTGTTTGGGCAAGGTAAATAAAAAGAAAATTAGATTCCCAAAAGCGAGGCTTGAAATCTAAATAAGATAAAAAGACTTATATTTTACCCCTTGACTGACCTTCCGCCGTTCTACGCATCGTATAAATGTGATAGCGCGTTAGAATTTCTGGTACATTGCCAGATGACGTTCGTTTCCGCTCCAACTCTCGAACTAAATTAAATGGCTAACGCTACTATAAAACTGTAGTATCTATTATTTCTAAATATTTTAGGCACATGTAAATTGTGCTTAACTGTGCTGTTAGTAGGGCAATACCTTTGTCCAATCACATTCCTCGGATAACCGCCGCCCTCCCCCTGCCCTCCCCCGCACAGAAACGCCACTTCCGTTAGCGAAATGTGGTTGTGTTTTGGGGTTTTGTGTTTTTGCGCTTACCTTTTTGTGTTTTGTTGTGTGCGTGTGTTAGTGATTTTTTTTGTATTATATTTTGTGTTTCTTTTATTTGTGTTTGTGATTACTTTTTAGTTTTTTTGTTTTTTTTTGTGGGTTTGTGTTTTAGACTTGTATTTGCGATTACCTTTTTGTTTTTGTGATTTTTAAAAAATTGCTGTTGTTTTTGTTTTTGTGCTTTTTTTATTCGGTTTGTGTTTTTTGGTTTGCAGTTGTGTTCTGTTTTTGCGTTTTGCACTTCAGGGCCACCGTAGATAACTGCCGATTGCAGTTACTTTTTTGACACGCATCTCAAATGTCAACATATTTAAAAAAAAAAAAAAATCACATTTTTCTCAATCCAAATATTAATGGTTTTCCCTAAAGTCAACATTTTTTCACCCAAAAAATCCCCATTCATTCCCATTTAGGCCAAGTTTTCCCCACAGGTTGTTTATCGTGCATTCCAATGGAACATTCGACATTTCACATTTACATCATTTACATTTTAAATTTAAGTCATTCAGTTCACCTTGGGAATGATGTTCAATGGCCAAAATTCCTGCTGACTAAAAATGTATCATTTTCACTATTACAATACCCCCCCCCCCCCCAATTTATTCCCTATGACACTTTCATCAAAACAATCGGTTTGATCCCAATTGACATTTAAATCCTTCGGCTTATTCAATTTGCATGCCAACAATTCTGATTTACAATTATTATTTTTTTACATTTTCCTAAATAAAGTTCCACCTAAAAAAGATCCTGACATTCAAGAGAACAGATTCCCATCATTCTCATTCCGTATTCTAAATGTTCAGCTCATTCAATTCACTTTGGAAATCCTTTTCAACACACAAATGTCCATGCCCTGCAAACAATTCCACATTCATTCCCAATGACACATTCAAAAAACATTAGTTACATTCAACATCATTTCATATTATTCTATATCTTTCAATATCAGTCCATATTTTTGAATATCATTCCACATTGTTGAAAGATGAGAGATGCGTGTCCTATCTTTTGTCTCTTACGGGTTCACATTTTCCCATGACAATGAATGTGCGCCTCAACTGATCTTACTGGGTGGTGTGTGGTTCGAGGGCGAGGCAGCGAGGCGCAGGCCACTCCCTCGAAGCTGTCTGCTTGTCTGCTGATGTCCAGAGCGGCGACGAGGCTGGACAACATTCCCAAGATGTGAATTATTGACGGTTTATTGGCAGGATCAACCTGCGCAGAAAGAGACACACAATATATTTGTATTTTTTCTACAATATTGTAAATTGAATATTATAACGATATCATATTAAGACGTTTGGAGATCATTGCATCCCTGTTGATAGCATTTATATTTTTTTATTTAATACAGTTTACAGTCATTTGTAGACAAGAACTAAAACTACTCGGCATTAATTGAATGTAAACAGACATCACAATGCACTACTCTGCAATTTCCAAATCCCGAAGGCTGCAATTTGGAAAGTAAAAAATATGATTCATTGCTTCATTTCGGTTGGTAATTAAGCCAACTTAATTAAGCGTATTTTTTATATTTATAGTGTCTAGATCAGGGGTGTCCAAACTTATTATTGAGAACCACATGCAGAAAAAATTGAAGGATGCAAAGGCCACTTTGAATTTATTTGTATTTTATTTTACCAAACACATTGAAATCAAACAATCAAGCAATTATTTATTGTTTATATTTTGTAGTTATTTGGGGAAAACTGCTCCAAAACCATTTGGGATTTTGGGATATTTTTGGGGTGGCCTCGGTCATGTATCCCTGTAGACTCAATCCACAAACAGACATAAACTGACCATTTTTTTAAACAGGTACTTGAGGATTATTCATGCTCAGAAATCAGATCTTGGCACAGAGCAGAAAGTGGAGGAAATCATTTTTGCTTCCAAAGACATCATCAAATATTAAATCGCAATCTCAGTTGTTTGTTTTTAGGCGGGTGGGGTTGCAATTTTATGATTTTTCAATGCCCTGGATTGGCTGGCAACCACTTCGGGGTGTACCCCGCCTACTACCCTAAGCCAGCTGGGATAGGCTCCAGCACCCCTGTGGGCCGTGACCCTTGTTAAGAATAAACGGTTCAGATGATGGATGGGTGGATGGGTGGATGGACAGACGGATGGATGGACGGACAGATGGATGGATGGACAAATGGACGGACAGATCAATGGATGGACAAATGGACGGACAGATCAATGGATGGACGGACGGACGGACGATTTTTCAAAACTGCGCCACTCTAATTCAGACCGCCGTCATAATCTTTGTGCTTGTTTGCCAAGTCCATCAACACATTCTCTATTTTTAGCTCACCGCTTCTTGGGCCAGAGTGTCCAGCTGCTGGATGTGAGGGCTGATGAGCGAGTGAAGTTTTCCCAAGATCTCGTCGGCCGGCAGAGCGGAAAGCAGGTAGCCCAGAGCCTGCATGAGCCACACGCACTGGCTGCTCTGCACATACACCAAATCCAATCACACATGCTTTCCTCACTTTTGCTACACTCACTTTGAGCTAACTTCACTCACCTTGTGGATCTCTTTCACCAGCACATCCTGCAGAGTTTTATGTATTATTATTATTATTATTACCTGTATGGATGTGATTTAGTCAGCAGTGCGAAGTCGTGTGTGACCTGCGACACGGCGAGAATGTCCCGAGCGAAGGACCCGAGATTGTGCCGACACTCCCTGCAGATCCTCTTCAGAGTAGAAACACTGGACACGGACAGCTCGGGCCTAGCAAGACCCTGGAGCACCATGGGTAACGTGCCCCCGAGCATCACCGGGTGGTCCGCCAGCCACTCGGCCAGGGATCCTTAATGACATTCACAGACGCAGTACAGTGATACATGTGCTTGCTAACAGTACATCTTAAGAAAAAGAAACAAGTTGATGTAACTGTAAAACGTGAAAAAGTGAAACGTGACTTAATTGCTGTCATTTTCAGTCGTCATTAAGTCTTTGCAATGGATTTCCTCAAACTAACTCATCAGGTTTTACAGTGCACTATTAGTAATCCACGCACCAATTGTGTACATGACTGTGTCGGCCAGCATGACATTACTGATGTTGATTCTGGGGATCAGGCCAATCAGACCTGGGATCACATCCGAGTAGTTCACATCGATGGTCTCGGCTATGGACTGGAAGCCAAATAGCAACGCTTCTGTTTCCTTCAACAAGGAAAGTAGAAAAGAAAATGAAAATGAGGATGGAACTATATGGATGAGGAACTAACACATGTATTGGGACACTTAAGCGAAGTAAAAAAAAAAAAACTCATTTAACTCATAAATGCATTTGTGACGTCTATAGACGTCAATGGCAGTGAACGAGTTAAAGCTGCCTGCGGTTTCTGAATTTTGCGATAAAGCATAAAAAATGCCAACTTCAAACAGCAGGATACCTGTTATCAGAATTCCAATAATGTATGCTTCATCTACATCTACAAAATGTATTATTTATGGCAGTGGTGCAATTATTTACTACCTGCCATTCTGCTGACTTCTGGGGGTCCATCAGCTGCCTGCCCAAGCGGTCGTAAAGGTTACTGAGCAGCTCAGCTCCCAACATTTCGTAGACATACATCAGTGTGTCCGAGATGTCCACTCTGGAAGGTAAAACAATTGATTTCTTGTAAAATAAAAAATAAAAAATAAAAACGAATAATATTAATAATAATAATAAATATTTGTTTAAATAATAATAATAATAATGATAATAATAATATATATATTTTTTTTTAATAATAATAAGAAGAAGAATAAATAAAATGTTTAATTAATGAAATGCAATGGAACCGTTTTCGTCACGTGTACAAGTACAGAGCAACAAAATTCAAAAAAGGTATTTTAAACCGTTTTAAATCATGTTTTTTCCCTTTTAATTATTATTATTTAAATTTTTATTATTATTATTTTAATCTTCCTTACGCTAAATGTTTTCATTAACTCCCAGCCACTGAAGCAATCCCCTTCACTCCCGGCTGTTTTACTGGATTTTGCAAGGCAATATTATATTATATTAAATATATATATATATATATATATATATAATACAATATTGTGTTCTATTGCTATAAAAACATGAAACCTACCAAAAGAAAGATTAAAGTATTTTCTTTCATCAGGAAAAAAAGTATATTTCTATCCGTTTCCGTTTTTCAGCAATTAGCACTAGAACATAGCTAAGTTTCATCATTATTCACAAATCTATTTAGAATTCTGAGTAATTGAGAATTTTTTCAACATGGTCCTGGTTCATTTCCTATGCTCTGCTGCCACCTGCTGGCTGTTTGTGTAATAAATACAATTTATTCAACCGTTCTTTGCAGTTGAGAGGCTGCATCAAAGCCTTCTGTATGCTCTAACATACAAAAAAACTTATAAATACGTCTTTGGGACACTTACATTTTTTTAAATAGAACGTTTTGGGGAGCAAATGAGTTAAAGTTTGCTGTGTAATGTTTTAACATTGTCAATGTATGTTATTTTAGTAAATTTTGTAACCTTTTGTTTTCTTGCTCTGTTAACTAAACTACTGTGTTTGTCGATGCTTATCTTCTTGTGTAAAGCACATTGAGTTTCCTTGTGTCTGAAATGTGCTATACAAATAAACTTGCCTTGATTTAGTTAAAATCATTCCATGTCCACTCTGCAAGGTAAAACAACCGAATCCTTGTTAAAATAAATAAAAATAAATAAATAAAATAAAATAAAATAAATGTTTTTTTTTATCAATGAAATGGAATGGAACCTTTTTTGTCATTACATGTACAAGTACAGAGCAACAAAATTCCCTTAGTTACAACCCTTTCAAGTGACATAAAAAACAATGACCAACAGAGGGACAAAGAACAGAGAAGCCTAAAAGGTCGCCAAACAGCGCCCCGATTTTCTTTGATGGAAAGGAAAACACAATGGAAGGCTAAGGGGAAAAATGTAAACATACAAAATGTATACACATTTCAAACTGGGAAAATGCTCATTAAAACTAAAGTGTTTTCAACCATTTCATGCCCTTTAATGGCTTTCTGAAGGTAGAAATGAACACCGCTGCCATATGTAAAATTGTTCATTTCATCTGTCTCACCTGTAGATTCTGAACTGTTCCTTGTCATCACAAGTCCAGGAGGTGTACTCTTCCAGGGAAGGATAATGAGATTTGTGTAGTAACACATCCACCAGCTGGAAGTAAACGGGCCTGTAGACTTGCAGATAAATGACTTGCTTCTCCTCCTCAAATGACAAGATGTCATCCTGAACACAAACATAAGAATGATGCAACTCGTGTGAAAGGTTTGCAGGTTTCCAGCAAGTAACAGTTTGGTCCCCACCTGTAAGGTGTACCAGAAAGTGAGTGTGAGGGAACTGGTTGTCTCGCTGATCGGGTACTGGCCAGGAATCCCGGTACAGAACAGAATCATGTTGACCAAGGCCAGATACTGCTGCCAGTGCTCCACCTGCTCCAGCAACACCCTGTCATACACATACACGACTCTTAAGAACATTATTACCATGATATATTTGATATTTAACGCAGAGTAATAGCTCTTATTATTATTATTTTATTATTTATATTTTTGTATATTTGTTTAAATATTTTGTTTGTATTTTTTTAATTTTTTAATGTTTTAATTTTTTATTTTTTATTATTAATTTTATTAATTTTTATTTTTTTTATTTTTCAATAAAAGAGTAATTCCCCTAGTCACAACCAATCCAAGAAACATGAAAACAAAAATGACCAACAGGGGGAGACAGAGCGGGAAGCCTGGCGGGTTGCCTTTCAGTAAACGAAAAGAAAAAACATAAAGAAGGGGGAGCGAAGAAAACAAGGACCAAGCCATGCCGCTATAAAGGGGGGCACAGTATGGACCTGGAAAAAAACCTCAGCCACGTAAAGCCACGTAATAAAAGACATTACAACAGAACTCCAAAACTTGCATACTAGCATGTAGCCATCCTAAACTCCGTTGCACATAACAACACACTGTGCTGGCAATCAAAGTGGTTTTGTGTGTGCACCTGGAGTGCGTTTCACCCATAGCGACGGCAATGCGGCAGATCCCATGTGAGGTCTCCATGTCCCCTTCTTGAGCTGCAGACTTTAGCTGATCATGGAGACCCAACACCAGCGGCATTAAACTCATCAGAGCATTGCTGTACCTGCATAAATACAGATATATAGATTATACAGATTTGACATTTTACTAATTTTCTTAAATGACAATAATATGTTATATGTGACCTCACTAGTCTAAACATGACATTCTGATTAATATTACATTTGTGGAATATGGGTTATGCAGCAAACTCCAGCCGTTTTTCTCCATCTCAGGGGGCGGCCATTTTGCCACTTGCTGTCGACTGAAGATGACATCACAGTTGCTCAGGGGTCAGGCAACAACCAATCACAGCTCACATGCTTTCTGAAGCTGAGCTGTGATTGGTTGTTACCTGAGACCTCAGCAACTGTGATGTCATCTTCAGTTGACAACAAGTGGCAAAAAATGGCCGCCCCCTGAGATGGATAAAAAACGGCAGGATTTTGCTGCTTAACTCACACTCTAAAAACAGGTGGGCAAAAAAATAACCCAAATTGGGTCAGAATGGACCAACCCACATTTTTTTGTTATTTAACCCAAAAATGATTAACGCACAAAGCAACCCAATTTTTTGTACTGTTTTCTGGGTTATCTATGTGACACATCTTTTGGGGGTACTTTAATAACTCACTTGAATTGGGGCAAAAATTAACGGACCCAGCTTTTTGAGTTATTTAACCCAAAATGTTGCAAGCAATCAACAGTCCACAAAGCAACCCAAAAACTGGGGTTGTTTTGTGGGTTATTTATGCGACCCAACTTTTTGACTAAATTGAGAAACCCAAAAGTCGGGTTGGTCACTTTTTTAACCCAATTTGGGTTATATTCGTCCCAACTGTTTTTAGAGCGCATATTCCACTAACGCAATATTAACCAGAATGGACCTATTTAGACTAGTGGGGGTGCATAGGAATATAATACTCGTGATTTTTTTTTGGGGGGGGGGGGGGGGGGTGGCGGGGGTTGACTTCCCCTTTAATTTAATTGTAAAACGAATTAATAACTGAGCAGTGTGTCATTTGTAGTTTTCTTTCTTCTGGTATTTTACGTGACTAGTGCAGATAGAATGGAATGGAACGCAGCCGCCTTCCGGTCAATCGAAGCGGCTCCCCTCATTCCTGTTAAAATCAGGATGGTCAAAGCACACACAGTGCTTGACTGTGCATGAATTCGGTTTCTCCATTATTCTCCATATTATCCTGACAACCTCGGGAATTTTCAGAATGTTTCCAACTCAAATTCACTTCACATACACACAAGGTTCCGTCAAAACTATGCAGTCGCAGTGCATGTGTGCTTACCTCTGGCAGTCAGGTTGTGAGATAGCGTTGACAATCGTCTCAACGGCCGTGTCAAACAGCTCTGGGTCGGATAAAGTGGCGAAACAATCCTGAACCAGTTCCTGAGTCTCCCCAAGCGGCACATCCAGTCCCACCCAGCTGGACAAGCATCGGAGCACCTTCTCCTTCACCTGCTTGGACGAGTCCTGGCTTTGGAGGAGCTGACGCAGCAGGGGACAAACGGCGCTCCACTCCCCGACCAGGGCTTCCCTCAGCTGGCCGCGTCGGCTCCGCGCCAGCCGGCTGCTCTGAAACTCCTCCGGCAGCACAACCAGGAGCTCCAGCAGGGCCAGGCAGTGCTGGTGAGGGTCCTGCTTGGCCTTGGCACCTTCAGGGTTTTGCGGTTGGAAGGCTTGTACCATGTCAGCAACCGGCTGCGACCACACGTGCGGAATTAAGTTTAGCGCCATGGAGGCTAGCGCGACACATAGCCTGGTTAGGACCATTTTGGGCCCGCAGGAGAAGTACAAAATGTGGGAAAGGAGCTGCACTCTCAGGTGCTCAGGTTGGTCTGCAGGCAGGTCGCTCCAGTGAGAGGAGATTTTTTTGTGGAGGGTGCTGGCACCAAAAAACTGCACCTCTGGGAGCTGGGGACCACACAAGTAATGAGCGTACAACAAGCGTGCCTAAAGTTTGAAGGAGATGGTCAGACCTTGTCTGGGCCGAGCAGGGCCCAGCAGAAGTGCCACGCCTGCGCAGACGCCTGGGCCTGGCTCAGCCACTTCTGGGCCGCATTCTTGCGCTCCATGTCTGGCTCGAAATACAGCTGGTAGAGAGCCTGGAAAACAAGTGGGGCTTTACAGATAACTTACAGATACGTTTGAATGTAATTGCGTGAATATTCATACTGAAGGTCCATTTGATTGAAAAGGGTACCGACATTTTTTTTGTCATAGTGACTAATCCAACGCGCACTGTGCTAGCTATTATTAGGGAAGCATCTGCTTATAGTTGGTATCATGTTACAAAAATGTCTGCTGGGCCTTATCTCCCCCACACTGTCTCTTTTAACTGCTTTTGTTTTGATCTTGAAATGTTATGTTAAACTATATTGACTCATTCACTGCCATTGACGGCTATAGACGTCAAAAATTCATTTGAACTATTTCTATTAATTGAACATTTTTTTCTCCACTTTTCTTAACAAGAGTATGAAAACCTAGATTTTTTTCTATTGTGCCTTTAGAACAGATATAATACCTCGATTAATAACAAAATAAAAAATGTCATCACCTGATGAAATGATTATTAAAAATTAGTGGTGTCTGGCAATTAAAAAAAAAATCCACTTTTTTTTAACAAGAGTATGAAAACCTAGAAAAAATATTGTACATTTAGAACAGATGTAAAATGTGTGATTAATTGTGAGTTAACTATTGAAGTCATGCAATTAAATCCAATAAAAAAGATTAATCGATTAAAAAAAAAGAAAATATTATACAAAATTAGGGGCGTCAGGTGATTAAATTTTTTTATCGTAATTGAATCGCATGACTTCACTAGTTAACTCACGATTAATCACACATTTTTTATCTGTTCTAAATGTACAATAAAACAATTCTAGGTTTTCATACTCTTGTTAACAAAATTGGAAAAAAATGTTTTTGAAACATTTTTGACGTCTATAGCCATCAATGGCAGTGAATGAGTTAAAGCCTAGATTTTTATTTTATTGATTCGATGTTTTCAGCACATAAAAGAGAACAATAATTAAACTGGAGGTGGTATTCAGTATTTTATCTCCTTAAATCATTGTAGCCCAAAATAACAAGAACATGCATGACTAAGTTAATGTAGTAGCGTAACTACCAGCCTTTATGTCAATGCTAATGCTAATGTCATTCTATTTCTTTTTCGTCATGTCAAAAAAAAAAAAACTATTGTGAACTATCAATACAAAGACTTGAAATCTTTTTATTTTTATTTTATTTTATTAATTCAATTGAGAGGCAATACAGCATACAGAAAACACATATTTGTTCTCTAATGTCTTTACATTAGCGATATAGCTGATCATATTCAAGACATGAAATCTTAACGCTGTCATTATGTAATTAAAAGATGTATCAGTCATTAAAGTCAAGCATACTAATGTAATGCGTTTTATTGTATGTATTTATCCTGGTAAATCCATTGAGATGCCAAAGAGAATCAAACACAAATAGATAAGACTACAAACTGCACAATGTGATGTAGTTATGCAATACCTACACGACATTACAAATGTAACGTTAGTATTTAAGTAATAATGTGACAGTATGTAAAATAATATGATTTACATATTTATTTTCCTTTTTCCCCCATCTAAGAAACTTGGGGCGCTAAATTAGCGGACCACCAGGCATCCCGTTTGTTATTTGTCATGTTTCTCAGACAGGTTGTGACCGTGACGACAGATTTCTTGTGTGTGTTTTTGTTTTACATACTTGGCCAACAAATCTGATCAATGCCGAGACGGAAAAACAATGCAACGGTATCATGCATCAACATTCTTAGTGCTTACTACATATCCAATCAGATTGCCATATGAGTTTCCAATAGTGGTGCCCAAAATATTTTCATAATATTACAGTGTCATGTTTTTTTTTTTTTTTAATCCAGTACAGGATATTTAAGTTAAGCACAGTTAAGTGGTATTTATCTTTTAAGTCCAATACATTTGCATGCATTCATTTACAAGAGGTTTGTTTCGGTACAATTTTTACTTAACATTGATGTGCAATGCATGATGTTGAAGTGGCTTACTGTATTATCAAAAATACATTTAACACTTTTTTGATGAAAGCTTGGGCATACTACTCTTTTAATATCGATCATTATAGAGGGACTTGGCGATTTTAGAGCTGGTACTTGGTGAAAAAAAAAGTTTGAGAACTACTTCTGCCTTGCTGGAATTCCTAGGAACCATTGCTATGAAAATTAGGCTGCAGTTAACTAAGCTTCATGGTCTATATGTAAATTGTTCTATATTTGTCAGCATTCAAAATCAAAACGATGACAAGCAACTCACCGCCTCCACATTTTCCACTGTCAACTCCTGCAGGTCGTCAACATTAGTTGCACTTTCCGTCGAGTGCAACACGAAGGTCTCTCCATGTTGCCTCTGGATATCCATTCGGAATCACTCCTGAGAAAGAGGGATAACCAACTTGCTCAAAAGCACACGCAGCCCTCTAAAGAGTGTGAAAGCAAGCAGCCAGAGGACACCGAAGTGTGCCTGTCAGCTGTCCACGCTGACACGTGACCACGCTGACCTCTTGACGGACTTCAAGTCTGCCTCGCAAAAAGCGATCTTTTTATATAATAACAAAAAAAACAAATATCGTTAATTGACGAAGGTGCATTTATTTTAGCGCAACATGCATTATAGATAAAAGCTGCAACAACAACAACAACAAAACAGCGGTCATGTGCGTTGAGCACGACAGGCGCGCTTCTGACGCACTCGCGTCTGATTGGCTGAGCGTTTATGCATAAGCAGGAATCAGCAGCTCGTGCTAAGCTTGCAAATTGCTACATGTCGTGGAGTGGCGAGTAACAGGTGAACATGCGAGTAAAGTATAAATACTAAAACACTAAATGCCTTTTTCTTATTGCTGTGTGCGCATGTGTGTGCGTCTGCACGAGACCCCACCCATCCCCTCCTCTTCTGCCCGACTCCCCTAGGATATTTTTAGCCCGGATGATGTCCCTTCACGTATCACGTAACGGAAACAAGCACCGATCAACAGAACCGAGCCGCCGAGGAAAACGCAACCCGGTGCACTTCGAAGTTGCTTTCTGCAAGGGAATGAGATGAAATCAGCTTTTCTTTTTGGATTTGTGATGGTTTTGCTTACCGGTTCATCCCAGGCAAGAGGTGGGAGTCATCGCGCCGCGGTGTGTGCGCGTGTGATGATCGATCGATAAAATGATGCTGGTTTTACAGTCATTTGCTGATTTTATTCCACGAAAGGGAAGTTCAAGATGTGCCTGTAAACATCCAATTTAGCCGATCAGAAGCTCGGCATGTTATGTTGTGTAGAGTCAATGTAATGATTTTTGGCTTGGTGTACTATGCAATCTCACAATTTTAATAGAAACTCAACAAGCAACTGACACATCGATGCTGAAAGAAACTTAATGACTTGAACATTTATAAGATTGCATTTGGGAGATTCAAAAGCGATGGTAAATTAGAAAAAATCATTAACATATATAACATCTTGTTCCCACACTACGGGAAAAAGCAACCAAGCCCTGTGGCCAAAGCAAAAATCTGTAAGTAATTGATACCACACAAAAGGTTTAAAATGCCCCAAATTGGCAGTTAAGCATTACTTTTGTCTAAATAAAACTCCTCAAAATTACGTCAACATTTAACTCATTCACTGCCATTGACGCCTATAAACGAACATCAAAAAAAAATTAAACTGTTTTTATTAGTTTAAAATTGTTTCCACTTTTGTTTAAAAAAAATTAAAATAATATTTATTTATTTTTAAAGAAAGAAAAAAAGAAAAGATTATCAAAAATTAGAGGCGTCAGGCGATTATTATTTTTTTAATTGTAATTAATCGCATGACTTCAATAGTTCTAATGGTAACTCACGATTAATCACAAATTGTATATCTGTTCTAAATGTACAATATTTATTTCTAGGTTTTTATACTCTTGTTAACAAAAGTGGAAAAAAATGTTAAACCAATAGAAATAGTTCAAATGATTTTTTTTTTACGTCTATAGCCGTCAATGGCAGTGAATGAGTTAACTTTGGCACTAAGAGGCCCCTAAAAAATACTTTTGTGGCTTTGGCCTAAGCACACACACAAAAAAAGCAGTGAATAGGTGAGCATTTTAGCAAATAGCAGAGGAAAAGGACCACCTCACCTCTCCCCTCCAGGAAAAAAAAATAGATAAAGAAAAAATAAAACGGTTCAATTTTAAACATGTGATTAGCATTATGCTACTCTGACATGATTTAAAAAAATGAGCATTGAGATTACATATTGCACAAAACTTTCATTTGATGCAATGTAATTATTCTCTAGTGCTATGTTGAACTAATTGTTATTGCTAACTCACCATCCAATATTTAAATTCCGTTTTAATTCAATCCACTTTCCTATACACATTCACCAAACCCTTCTTTCTTGAAAAATAGAATTATATTGTTTTGTTTTGTTTTCAAATTCAAGCCATAGGTTGGCTATAGAGTTTACTGGTGAACAAAATGAAAAGGGCGAGTAGCCTTTTCATCAAATCTGGCTCCTTTAGCGTTTGTGCTGGACTAGAATTGCTCAAATAGGCATTGCAACTCATGCAGTGAGGATGCTGATTCCCGTCACTCAACTCGACTCAAACTTTATTTATAGAGCACTTTAAAACAACAACCGCTGTTTTCTTAAGATGGAACCCAAAGGCAGCAGATACAATGAAAACAGCAGAGGCCCTAGAATTGAACCCTGTGGAACACCATATGTTCTGTGATACATGTGATTTCATATTGCACATGTTCATCCGACCACTTTCTTTTGTTTGCTTGACATATGAAGGGATTACAATAATAAGGAAATCACACGACGTACCATCACAATAGTCGACTACTGAGCGCACCAAACTCTCTGCAGCACAGATTGGCCGAGCAATGTTGCGTCATCACCTGCAGCCAATGATGGCCAAGCAGGGCTAATCATCCTGAATCGCTTGAGTCGGGTGTGTGTCCGCTGTGGTTCGAGACAATCCAGGTTAACTCATTCACTGCCATTGACGGCTATAGACGTCAAAAATTCATGAGAACTATTTCCATTAGTTTCACATTTTTCCCACTTTTTTTTAACAAGAGTATAAAAACCTAGAAAAATTATTATTATAGTATATTTAGAACAGATATAAAATTTGTGATTAATTGTGAGTTAACTAGTGAAGTCATGTGATTGATTACAATTTTAAAAAAATGATCGTCTGATGCCCCTAATTAAAAAAAGGAAAATAAAAGATTATTAAAAATTAGGGGCGTCAGACGATTAACATTTTTAATTGTAATTAATCGCATGACTTCAATAGTCACTCACGATTAATCACACATTTTATATCTGTTCTAAATGTACAATAAAAAAATTCTAGGTTTTCATACTCTTGTTAACAAAAGTGGATTTTCTTTTTTTTAACTAATCGAAATAGTTCAAATGAATTTTTGACGTCTATAGCCGTCAATGGCAGTGAATGAGTTAAGAACCACTGTTTTAATTATTCTGCAGGTCAAAGTGTTGCTGGGCCTCCCGCTGTCACCCTGTCAACCTTCTTAATGCGTCACGCTGGTACCTCAGAAGTTCCCGACTTGCTACAAGGTCACCTGGAGGACGTCCCGCACCAAACACACGATCCTGCAGATGTTAAGACAAACGCTACAGCGGTTACAAGTCCTTCAGATTCTCTTTTCACCACTGCTCAGCCAGGAAGTGAATCAGGTGAACAAGACAATCGTATATGAGACCTGGAAACATTTACAGTACGAATTATAAAGCCATGTTTGATTAAGATTTGCTATGAGTAAAAGTGTGTCTGGATGGCCCCTCTCAGCCGCTCCACACAATCTGCCATTTTCTCATCTCGTGCATGTGACCGCAACGGAGGGCAAACATGCCTCCACTCAGCCGCACTCAAGGACCCCGTGGAGAGCATCAAGCCACCGGACCCCCGCTGCAGGTCAACACCCGGACGCCCCCTCTGAACTCAACATCGGCGACGAAGGTACGCTAACCCACAAGTGTGTGCGTAATGTCCAAACACAACACAATAATAATCAGGCTTGGGGAGTAATGGAATACATGTACCGCCGTTACGTAATCAGATTGCAAAATAAATGTAACTGTATTCCATTACAGTTACAGGAAAACAAAAAAAAACAATCAAATTACAGATACATTTATTAAAAGTGGGGATTACTTCGAGGGATTACAATTACGGTGAGAGAGTGCGAAAGAGGGCGAGAAAAAGAGGGCGAGAAAAAGAGGGCGAGAGAGAGAGAGAGAGAGAGGACAGAGAGAGAGCGTGCACGCCGCGCGAGTGGGACCGTTGCTACATGTCGGGGAGGTGGGAACGAACGAACTGACTCGTCGCGTCCTCCACACGCGGCCAGTTTGAAAAAAACTTCACGGACTGTGGGAGGAAATGGCGACCGGTATCAACTGGAACTTACTCGGAGCGAAAGTTTGCGCTGAGAGTCCAGCAGCATGCTACGCGCTGTAGCTTCTTGCTAGCTAGCCCGCTAGCCTACAACCATAATGTGAGTTACACCTTCCAAACAAATCTTCCTCCCACCAATTCACTCTTTAAACGGCTAAACTTGTGACTGGAATAAAAGTTAATTTTGCAGTTGATGTCACACATCGTCATCCTCATTGGATGACTATCTATCAAACTGTGAGTTGTAGTTGCTTTCAGTGACAGTTCGAAAACAGCATATGGCCATCGATCAATCAATCAATCATTTAATCAATAGCCTACATGCTTTTTAATTACAGAAGGATTTATGCTATTTGCACGCTGCCCGAATCCCTATCACCTGCAAATAGCAGGGGCACATTGTATAGAATATATATTGTGGTGATATTTATTTAGATTTTGTCTTCATGAGCATACTCAATATTGGAGTAATCCAAAAGTAATCCAGTTACATTACTTTAATATTATGGTACTTGGATTATGTTACTAATTACATTTTTTAGCAGGTAACTTGTAACTGTAATGGATTACATTTTAAAAGTAACCCTCCCAACCATGATAATAATATTGATGTGAGCATTTTCCACCTAGACCTCAAAAGGCAACGGCCGAGGTCTTACGCTGCTCTGGATCCGTTCCTTGCTGGGCTATTGTCGGTTTTCATCATCATCACTGCTATGGTCTTCATCGTCGTCTTTCTGCGCTTCCGTCAGCAAACTGATCAACCCGAGTTCCGTCGGCTCCAGGACATCCCCATGGTAGGTCGCATACGCACTGGGTCATCAACTCAAATCGGGTTTGTTTTACTTTTAAAGTAAACCACAAAAGCTTTCCGGTACA
Source organism: Leptonotus elevatus (assembly GCF_054856555.1). NCBI lineage: Eukaryota > Metazoa > Chordata > Actinopteri > Syngnathiformes > Syngnathidae > Leptonotus > Leptonotus elevatus. The sequence goes on along the minus strand of NC_141239.1, from coordinate 17,093,837 downwards.
CGTTGCAATGGCACACATCTATCTGGCCTTTGTTTACTTTTCCGATCAAGTATGTTGTTTTGTTCCCTTCCTCCAGGATGACTTGATGGAGGACACGCCCCTCTCCAGATGCACTCACTGATGGAAGCGACGCTCACCTTTTCAGCAAGCAGAAACCAAAACCAAAAGGAACAGCGGCATGCAGGGCTGGATTGGCCATCTGGCATACAGGGGAGACGCCTGGTGGGCGGGTCTCTTTTAGGACCGATGCAGTGCTTTTTAATGATTACTTTCCTACATTTTACCCCAAGAGACTGGTCGACCAGTCTCTTAATACATTTTGAATTAGGGGTAGACTGATGTTTTTTCCAGGGCCAATACCGATACTGATTATTAGTAGTCAAGGAGGCCGATAACCGATATTTCAAGCCGATACTTATTTGCAGTAGGAGAGAAAATATTAGCATTAAAAAAAAATCTTTTAATTTTAAACACAAAGAATAGACGACCGCTTTTTGTTAAAAAAAAAAAAAAAAAAACTTGCAGGGAGCTTCCAAGGTAATCAGCATGTGTTAAGCTAAATTAAAAACTAAGGAAGTAAATAGTTCTCTAAAGTTTTCTACTGTAAATAAAGTTTTCCAAAATTTCAACATAATTTCTTAATTTTTTAAAATATTTTGTTTTCATTTTTAAAAATAAAAATTAGTGTTGTTCCGATACTGTTTTTTGGCCTCCGGTACCGATTCCGATATCAAGCTTTGCAGTATCGGCTAATGCCAAAGTTTTTTTTCTCAACATGAAAAAGCTGTCCTGCCATTGGTTCAGAGCATTCAAGGGCCAATAGGATATCTTAGCTTGGCATGCATGTCACACATCAGTGAATGTCGTGCATGAGCAAGACACAAGATGCTGCATCCAAAGTCAGAATTAATGGTATCGGCATATTACTTGTTAGTACTCGCCAATACCACTGTAATAATGCAGTATTGGGGCCTCTGCCGATACCAGTATCAGTATCGCAACAACACTAATAAAAAGTGTAGGAAGTTTCCAGTGTCAGCATAATCTTTTATTAAGTGGAAATTTAAATACATCCATAAATGAAAAGTTCCCTGTATCTCACTGAGCAACAAATGCATGCGAAATTGCGAACGTAGCTAATTGAGGGTTTTCATCAGGGTTCGTAAAAGGCTCATAAGATCTTCACACAGTAAAAAATTGTCTAAATAGGTTTGAAATGTTTTTGCCAAAAGTAAAACATGTCTGTGAACATCTTACAAATCCTGATGAAAACCCTCAATTTCGCTACGTTCGCAAGCATACACCGCTCAGATTCAGATTTGTCAAAATGCAGATGCCGATATTTGTCAAAATGCCAAATATGGGCCCGGCCGATAATCGGTCTATCCCAATTTTGAATTTAGGTAGCAAACTGAAACGTCATCAATAAACAACAGTGGCAGAACTACATGAGTTAAAATGCCAGGGCCCATTTTTTTCGTGTGCCAATCCAGCCCTGGCAGCATGCAAGCGCTCTGTGGGCGACTTCCTGGGACCGAGAACCCGTGTCATTTTTTTCCCACAACTTTTCCCTTTTTTGTCTTGAGGCAACTTAGTCGATTGTCTTCTTCCCTGACGGACTACTTCTCTACATACAGCTCATTAACCTGAAACATCACAAAAGGGGATGCGGGGGTCATCGGAGGTCATGACATGGCTCACAGTTGCACGAAGTCCTCGACCCAGGTCAGCTCAGGTTTATGTAGTGAACGAAGCATGACAATTTATTATGATCGCGTAGCAGACCAAATATTTAAAAAACGCACTTTGAGAAAATGTCGCCACGGTGTCTTAAAATGAACGAGAGTTCTTCTGGAAAATTCAATTGGAAAGGTTTGTCCTCCCAAACTGTGGTTTTCAAACTGGGGTCCCAGATCTGCAAAATAATATAATTTTGCAAAAAAAAATTGTTTGCAATTAAAAGGTTAATTGGCTTAAGGGGAATTATGAGGTCTTCTCCAACCTAAAATGCTTGCGAACCCCTGCTCTAAAACAACGCAAATGTTCTGGAAAACTCATTTCACTCTTGCACTTGAAAGGAAATATCTATGTAGCACATACTCACATATGCCAATTGCTTCTTTTCTTTTCTTTTTATCATTAAAACGTGTCAACTAATAGTGTCAACATTCCACATTACCCTTAAAATGTTAGCAAGGTAGAAAACGCCCATATTGTCGATTGTGTTAAACAGAGACAAGATGCTTCTGTAGAAAATGTCGAAGCAAAATTGATTGTTGAATGTTGCACATATTGCAACCTCTATTTTTACTAGTTGAAGAATGATGCAAATGTGCCAAGCCATTTTTATTTGATGATATTTTACTTACTATTAAGTGCCAACAGTTATCTATGATATGAAGCTATTGTGTACTAGATGTCATTGCTATGTGGATGTTTACTAATAAAACAAGACGGACTTCAAGGTTCCAATTAAATGCAGATGATCCACGCACTGAGGTCCTTGGCCTGATTATTAACTCATTCACTGCCATTGACGGTTATAAACGTCAATTTTTTTAAACTATTTCATTTAGCTTAACATTTTGTTCTACTTTTGTCAACAAGAGTATGAAAACCTAGATTTTTTTATTGTACATTTAGAACAGATATAAAATTTGTGATTAATCGTGTGTTAACTAGTGAAGTCATGCGATTAATTACGATTTAAAAATAATAATAATCGCCTGACTCCTAATTTTTAATAATCATCTCGTCAGGCGATTAATTACTTTAATTGTAATTAATCGCATGACTTAACTAGTTAACTCACAATTAATCACAAATTTTATATCTGTTCTAAATGTACAATACATTTTTTCTCTAGGTTTTCATACTGGAAAAAAATGTTAAACAAATAGAAATAGTTCAAATTAATTTTTGACGTTTATAGCCGTCAATGGCAGTGAATGAGTTAAGAAAGGGAACATAGCAGCCAGAATTGCACTAATTCATGTTTCTGTTAACTTGTGCCATTGATTGGGAGTCCACAAAAAAGATATTGTTATTAACATTGGAAACAGAATATTCACATTATATTTGTATTAAACTGAATACAGTGATTTGAAATATTCAAAATGTAAAGCGGTAAAATGGCATTTGGGGGGCAGGGGGGGGGGGTGATTCTTTGTTTACTTGTGTTAAATGTATGTAGACTGTTGACCGCAAAGTGTTGTTGATAGTTTATTGAATTAAACTATCCCAAAAAAGAAAAAGACAAGTTATCTTCTTCTCTTGTGGTTAAGTGTTGCAAATATGCCGCTCTTCACTGCCTCCTATAGCCTGGGAGAATATTGTATTGCATATTCACGTGAAGCAAACAAAGAGTCACAGTCACGCAAAACGACTTGTTACGAGCGTGCCCATATTAGGAAGTGCTGTCGTAGCAGTTAGCCTGGTGGGTTGCTGGGCTAATAAAATGCTGGAGGAAAGCCAGCAAGAGCTTTATTCAACAATGACAACATGTTTTGAATTAACCTCTAAGTTGATGTAGAAAGGTGGCCTAGTGACCATTATTTATTATCCTTAGCAAATTTCAACAATGAAAACTGATACAACAAACAACTTTTTAAATCTCTGAATGGATTTTGGTTAACAAATGACTGGGACTGTATCTATTCATTTCTATCAAGTCAAACTGAAACATCCATTACTGCAGTCAACTCACACACTATTCTGCTGCCCTCTAGTGGTTGGATCACTAGAAAAGTGTACTTTACAAAGCATTAGAAAAATCTCACAGCTGCACATTACTTATCAAACTGAAATTATTGATGATGACTTGTGGGCCTGTTTAATTGAACACAAATCTGATCGTGGCCGATTCTGTCGTATGAACAGCAACAAATGGATTAACAGGTTTTTAGTAACTACTGACATCTAACCAAAGAGCATTTGCTTGTTCTTGCCTGTCACTTTACATTGTTGGCATAAACAGAAAAATACTCAAGAGTGCTACAGCACCCTTGACGGTAAGCACCGTTTAAAATGATGTCATCAATGTCGGTTGTTATAAAAGGGAGAGGCGCTCTTTTGTTTGGAGCCATAAACTCACATGTCGAGATATGCTTTGTGGACTTTGACCATTAAATAAATGGAAAAATACTTAAATACATTAAACTCATAAAATTGTGGAAAAAAACATGCAAGCATGTATTTATTTATTCAAAGAGCAATAATAGTTTGGGAATGCCAATAGGTACAAACAACCTCCCTCTTAATCTATGTAAGGCCACTCCCGACATACAGAACCAGTCAGGCCACTTAATGTGATTTTTGTGCTTACGAGTATAAAACACACACTGCAAGAAATATGGCAAAAGCCAAGCTGCTGTTTGTATAAATGCATGTGTTTGCATTAGGGGCCCCTCCCACCCTGAGGGCTTTTTTAACAACATTTGTTAACGTCGCACCAAGAAGACCCCAAACGTGGTCGCGACCAGCCCAACAGGTTGTGTCCAAAGCTGGCGGTGGTCAGGATCATCCCAAGCAGAGCCACGTTCCCAAAAGCTCCACGCATTCGTTTCTTCGGATCTGATTGAGAATTGTTTTGTTTTTTGCCACTGAATTTATTAAAATGTACAAAATCCAAAGCTATTTAACACATCTCACCTCCTGTTGAATATCCGTGCGCGTAAACCTCTCGGCTTATGATCCAAACAACTCCCAGTCCGCTGCTGAGACGCTGGAAGCAGACAGACGCATGTTTACATTTTATCAGATAGTAACATTTGGAATGAGGTTTTTTTTTTGCTGTGAAGTGATATTGATCAACTTACAGGACAATGCAAGCCGCCAACAGCCAGACAGAAAAGGAAGGCAGGGTACAGCTCCAGACTGTTTTTTTTTTTTTTTTAAATAAAGACACAATAAAAAAATAATAACTTGATCCTCCTTTCTTTTCCCACAGGTGTAAACATTTGATCTGATCAACTTTAACCACACATATACAAAAAAACAACAAACATATTGGAAAAGCATGTCCCATTACTTTCGTCCATAGCGTGTTCCCCTATGGAAGACTAAAAATGGCTAAAATAAATAAATAAGAAAAAAGTGAAAATAAAAACAATGAAATATAATCAAAAAATTTAAAATAAATAAATTGACAGTGTATGTAGCATGAAATAAAAGAATATGAGAGCAGAGCGTTTTTATTTATTGATTGACATTTAATTATATTTATATATTTATTTCTGTATTTATTTCCACATTAATTTTTATATTGGAATCTCGTTTAAAAAAATATATATATTAATTCATGGGTACATATTAGGGGTGTTAGAAAAAATCGATTCGGCAAGCAATATATCGCAATATTACAGCGCGCAATTCTCATATCTATTCGATATGCGGCCGAATCGATTTTTAAACATCAATTTTTTATGGGAATATTCGACAAAGGGTCTTATTCAGGGTTAGGATTCACACATTAAGCATGTAAGAATGTTATATTAATGGAACATTATGCCTTAATATTTTATTTCTGTGCTGTTCAAACATGAAACAGACTGCAACCTGTTTGTTAAATGCAGTGGCTCAGTTAAAAGCCTCAATTTTCAAATAAATAAATACATTTTCATACATATCTTACAGTGTACATGTACAAGTTTACTGATTAGTATTTTCTCAATTTGAGTTTAAAAAAAAAAATAATAATCGCAAAAATCTATTTATAGATTCGTATCTGGATGAATCGGTATCGAATCGTGACACAAATTGAATCGCCAGGTACTAGGCAATTCACATCCCTAATATATATATATATATATATATATATATATTTGCATTTAATTTTTGAAATATATTTTTATATCAGTTTTTATTTTGCACTTTCATTTTGGCATATTTGGTCCTCCATAGTTGCCGACTCACGTGTTTTGATGTGCACGCTGCACGCAGTTGAAAATGTTGCCCTCTTCGCTGGCATCGTCACTGTACATCTTAGGGTACTGTAAAAGCACAAAAACAATTACAGTGTGTGTTTATGTCGTGCTCATAATGTGCAGACACACAGAAGTCAGTTTGCATGCATGCCGCAGCTTGTCTGCGCATCAGCCTGTTGTCTGCGCATCAGACTGTTGTCTGCCACATGTTGTCAAGGTCGCTCACCCGCACGTTGTACTTCTTGCGAGCTTTGCCGACTTGATATGCCAAGTGTCCCACCATGATTATACTGGCAACGCCAGTGAACACCACGTAGCCATATTCCTTGGACATTACAACCATCTTGAAACCTGAGGGGAAACAATACAGTTAGAATCAAATGCAAATAGGGACCACGCCTAAGTAAATAAAATAAATAAATCTGTAGTAGTAGGCGAATCTGTCATTGTGAAGGAGAAACAAATACTTTAGTTTTGCATGATGCAATCTTCAGTAATATTCCTCATCAATACAAATCCCAAATTGCCACAAATTACAGGGAGAAAACAATGCTAGGCCATGAAGAGGAAACTAATTAAACACAGTAAGTACACGACTACGTTCGTAAACTCGAGGAACGACTGTAACGCGATATGGAATTAAATATTTTCAAATCAGAGTGGAACCAGAATGATTCGCCCCAAAAGACGGGTAAGCAAAAGTAGCAAAAGTAGCAAAAGTAGCAAAAGTAGCGAGCGATCATGTCCTTAAAAAAAGGTCAAACGAGGACAGCGTCATTAAACCGTACGAAACACAATGGACACTTTGATATTTATTTTTTCTGAGCGATTGGAAACGAGAAAGGCATTTACCTTGATTAAGCACGGCAAAACATGCAGAAGTTACAATCGACTGAACAGAACACACAACACAACAAACAGGTTTAGTCTGACATCTTTACGCGTGCGTCCGAGCCTACGTAACACGCGCACGCTGAGGGCGTGGCTGCCAAGTTTTACTTAAAGGGGAACCTACCCTTTTTTTCTTTCCAATTTACAGTGACGTACTTTAGCAACTTTAACAAAAACAATCCCATTTTGCATTTATAAACAGATAACTTAACGCTAGGATAGAAATGGTTGTAAATGTAAAGATTGCCTAATTGAAGAATTGGAACTGGAAAAATTAGAGACCACGCACTTTCTACCCAGATGTATGACAAAAATGCAATTCTAAATATGGACAAAATTATAAATTAAAAAATCCGCATAAAATCGACACGTTGAAATCAATTTGGGAACTTTTATTTATTTATGTATTTATTTTGTGGGCGCCACAAGCCGCCGTTGCTCTATATTCTTATTTACCAAATGTTGCAGTATACTAAGTAGATGTTTAAGAAAAAAGACAGGTAAAAGAAGAGGTACTAATTCAACTTTCTTATCCTGCTCAATCTTGTTACAATCCCATAAATAAATAAATAAAAACAAAAATAAATAAAGTAGCAATATGCTCATTACTATTATTGGGCGGCATGGCTCAGTGGTTGAGTGGTTGTCTCCTAACTCAGAGGTTGTGGAATCGATCCAATACCATTTGTGACCACGTCGAAGTACCCTTAAGCAAGATACTGAACCCCCAGTTACTCCTGATTCTGTGACATCAGTAGGTGAAGGAGTAGTAATTAGTAATTAGTTGATTACCTGCTGCTGAGCTTGCAACCTGCCAATTCCAATTCAAGTTACACTTTCATTCCAGCCACATTATATTTCATTGTAATATGTTTGTTTGTAAAATATATATTTGTATTTAAAAATATATATATTTAGGTGGGGGTGGGAGCTTGGAAATATTGCATTTATTTGAAGCCCCCCTAAAATAGGCCTAATGACACCACTGCCGGATCAGTCTTCTCACGGTATATGAAGAACACGGTACTGTCGCGAGTGTTCCAATTCCATGATGCTACTACCAAACATTCATCACTAGATGTCCTCGTAACATCACCTAACATCTGACAAACGGTGTTTGGCTCAGATAGTTGGCTGTTACATTCCCACGAGACCAACCTGGTGAGTCCTCCTTCACTTCCTGCCAGTGTATGGCTCAAAGTGAAAGAGTCAGAATGCTCAGCGTACACAGTTGACATTTTCTCTGTGGGTCTTTAAGCAGCACATCTGTCGGCCCTTTTCCCCACCTCCTCCTCCACACTGAGTCTGATTCAGCACTACAACACCTACACATGGAACCAAGAATAGATTCCGACTGGGTGAGGAGAACAACAAGTGAGACCACCCTGTCCCATCCCATCTCCCATCATCAGCTTGCCAGCCACATATGCTCAGTTTGGACTGGCGCAAGGTGCAGCCAGGAGCTAAATGTCAGGAAAGATTATTTTGGAGTGAATATTTAACATTTTGTATTTTCTGGACTGTAGAGGAGGGTGCTCTATTTTGGACAGATGTGTTCCTCCCTGAATTCCTAAGCTTTCTTGGCATGAGACCTTATGAAAGATGTGAACATCACCAAAGGTCAGAGCATGTTGACCAGACCAGACTCCTTAAAGTCCCTGTAAAGCAGTGCTTGTCAATTAATTTTTTGCTAACTCCCCCAGGAAGAAGAAAATATTTTTCTGCCTTAACTAAAATACTATAATTTTCCTCAAAAATGGTCGTGTTGTGCCACTGCCACCTGAAGCGGATGTGCAATTACACTTTTTTTTTTCTAGTGTGACAAAAAAAAAGTTCCCCGAGGTCACACGCCTCCCACTAATTAAAAAAAGTGAAAACAAAGTTTACCACATGGGGACAAGCCTAACAAATCTGAATGAATGACCCTGGAAGAGTTTGATTATTTTTCATTGTATTTATTTTAATTTTTTATTTTAATGATGCTCTTTTTTTCTTCCTATTCTTGTTTTCCTTTTTTTACTTCAACTTATATTTTATACTTGTAATGTGTTTTGTGTTTATATGTTCAATAAACCAACCCACAAACTAAAAAATAAAAAATAAAAAAGTAACTGATGAAAAAATTTGGCCTCTTCCATCAATTAAGTTGTCCACGAACTAAGATAAATAAATACATACTGGGACCAATTAAATGTAACTGGATGATTTCCTGTACAGCAGAGCGATTGGGAATAACTACGCTATAGGCCACCGTGCATGCCACCCTTTATTGTTATTTTTTGTGGTCGTACTTATTTTTGTTGTTTTAATTACACCAGTAGGCCTAATTGTGGCTAAACGCATTTGATGCTGTTGTTGTTTTTAAGTCTGTGATGCAGCTGCGTACTGAGTCACACACCTGAGGCCACACCAACACACGTGCACAACAACCATGCATGTTTCATGATCGATCAACGTGAGCACACGTGCACGCACGTGCGGATGAGGGAGCCGCCGCGAGTTGCTAAAGCAAATAGGCCATGCAAGCAAACACGCACACGCAAATGCGTTGGATTACACTGAATATTTTGTTCCAATTGCAGCCGCTGCCCGGTGCTTCAACCCTCTGAGCGAGGAGCCGCCCCCCCCCCCCCCCCGCCCTCACCGGAGTTGGTGTCTTTCGGAAGGCGAGAGGATGCCACAGCCAAACATGACAAGTGACCGCGCACACCGCGAGCGGGGCAGCACCATGACACGTCGTGAGCGCGCGCAGCGGGAGCGCACAAACGTGTTCGGGTGAAGGAAACCCAGTACTGCCATAAATCCACGAGGCATGACAACCACCGTGAGCTCATCGGATGCACGCTGGATCGGGATCAGGACCAGCTGACAGGATGAGCTGAAACATTACGCGCGAGAGAGGCGCCAAGGGCAACCGTCTCCACTGACCTCTGTGGAAACATCCTCGTGCTAATAGATCGTCTGGCGGAGGTCCATGAAGAATGTAAGCGTGCGTGGATCGCTCCGAGCGGGCTGGATGAAGCGCTCGGCGGTGTCATGCGTCTTGCCCCGCAGCCAAGCGCGCTCCTGGTCGTCGCCGTGCTTCTGCTCTCCTCCGGGGTGATCGCGTCCCCGCGGCTTTCGTCCGGCTGCCCGGACCGGTGCGTGTGCGACGAGCAGCTGGTGGTCCAATGCGCCGGGCAGCACCTGAGCAGCTTCCCCGAGGACCTGCCGCTGGCCACCCGGCAGCTGATTATCTCCAACAACTTCATCGCGGAGCTGCCGCCACTTGCGCTCAACTACCTCTCGGACCTCGTCTACCTGGACTGCAGCAACAATTCCTTGACGGAGATCTCCCAGTCCACGTTTGGGAATCTCAGAAAGTTGGCCTATCTTGACCTCTCCTTCAACATCCTCGCCAGGATCGAGGACAGAACCTTCGGCCCCTTGGACAGTTTGGTTATGCTGAGGATGACGGATAACCCGTTCCTGTCTGAGATCCACCAGGACGCCTTTGCAGAGAACGTGGCTCTTCAGGTGCTCGACGTGAGCCGGAACAACTTGACGATGCTGAACATCAGCTCCCTCATCTCACTACCCGCCCTGCGCTCTGTGGGCCTCAGTGGCAACCCGTGGAGCTGTGAGTGCGGGAGCGAGGAGCTTTGTCTCTGGGTCCACTTGGAGGACTTCAAGTTTCAAGGTTCCACTTTGTTTTACTAATGTCACCATTTGACAATTTGAATGCACCAATGTGAATTAGGGATGTAACGGCAACGGCAATATCTTGATATTGCGATATTAAATTTGGCCACGGCATGCATGTCACGATATTAAAAGCAGCACATCTGTTAAAAAGGTGAGGTTATTCCATTTGCGCAGTTTTACTGCCATTGACGATTATAAACGTCAAAAAATCATTTTAACTATTTCTATTAGTTTAAAAAAAAATTCTACTTTGGTTAACAAGAGCATGAAAACCTAGTCTTTTTTTATTGTACGTTTAGAACAGATATAAAATTTGTGATTATTTGAGAGTTAACTATTGAAGTCATGCGATTAAAAAAAAAAGAATCGCCTGACGCCCCTAATTTTTACTAATTAGCTCATCAGGTGATTAACACTTTTTATTGTAATTAATCGCATGACTTCACTAGTTCACTCACGATTAATCCCAAATTTTATATCTGTTCTAAATGTACAATAAAAAAAAAAATCTAGGTTTTCATACTCTTGTTAACAGAAGTAGACAATTTTTTACTAATAGAAATAGTTCAAATGAATTTTTTTATGTTTATAGCCGTCATGGACAGTGAATGAGTTAATTAGGAATGTTTTGGCCATATAAAGCAGTCATATCAGCAAATATATTTATAATTTTTTGGGGCAAAATTTTAGGTTTTTACACAGTATAATGAGTTATTTTTATTTTTTTTAATAATCGCCAACCTCCCCACAATATTGTGATCATTATATCATATCGTATCACTACTCTACACTTTCACCCTATGATCCAACTGCCTCAGACTAAGAATTTGAACTCATCCCTGAACATAAAGTTGCACCACATGTTCAGGTTTCAGCACGTGCGGCGCTGACACCAGCATCAACGGCCGTGACACTAAAGACCACTCACGGCAGATCCCCTGGCTTGGGGAGCCCATTTGGCAGTCTGCCGTCGTTATTCAGTCTAGAGACGATACTCGGGTTCACTCCAAAGAATGCTGCAACTTGATTTTGGGGAACACCAGTATGAAACTGTTCTATTTGGCAAATAGACAAAAAAACCTTGGCATGCATATGTTTATCAAACACAAACAAATGGCTCCACGCAGGTTGGTGAGCTCCGCAAAGAGATGCAGGTGACGGAAGTGGAGCATGATGACATTCTATCAAATAAGCGGCAGGATAAAAGCAGGTGCATGGCCAGAGAGGCCGCGCGATCCTTGCAACTGTGCTCATTAATTCATATTTGCAGGCTGTGTTACAAACAATCAGTGCTCCATCTCTTAATCAATGTGCGTTCGGGTCAGCCGATTCAGGCGGAATGTGATTATCTTACGTCAGATAATGACACTTGACTATTAGTAATAGTATCAAATGTATATTATTTCATAAGCCTGAATGCTTTTTTTAAATAATCTAATTGAGATTTTATTATCCCCTCAGTATTGCGATTGAACTCATTCACTCCCAGCCATTTTCACTGAAGCAACCCCCTTTGCTCTTGACTGTTTTACTGGATTTTGACTGATTTTGCAAGGCCCACTGAATATTGTGTTCCATTGCTATAAAAACATGGATTTTAATTTGCAACAATTAGCATTAGAATATAGCTAAGTTTCATTATTATTCACAAATCTCATGTGCTTAAAAAAAAAACATGGAAAAGAGCCTCTCTTGTACTCTGCTGCCACCTGCTGGCCGTTTTTGTTATAACTACTATTGCTTTAAGCGTTCTCTTCAGTTCAGACACTGCATCAAAGCCTTCTGTATGCTCTAGCATAAAAAAAACATAAAAAAAACGAATACATTCTTGGGACCATGGCAATATTTTAAATAGAACGTTTTAATACGTTTTTGGGGACACGTGAGTTAATATGCGATTATTTTTGTGAAATTTGTATTCACATGTATTTTTTAAAGAACACAAGCAATAAATGAATCTCAATTACAATAAACAATATTGTGGTAATCACATCGGGGTTACCAATTGTGGAGATGCGGTAAATGATGAGACGAGGAGATGAAAATAATACAAAGCAAATGAAAAATGAATTAATATGAAACACAATTTACTAGGCCGTCTTCTAAACGTTCACAACAACAACTTCGCCAAATTCTACCAAACAAGTGTGGCGTAAACCTAATTCGGTAATTCACAGGTCAGATGACAAAAACAATGCAAACAAATTCGGCGGCTTTACCACTCCTACTTGAAACAATGATATGTAAACCTGCCGACTGCAATTCTTAAGCAATGAAATTATCTTCATCAGTGGTGTCCAAACGACGGCCCCAGGGGCCATTTGCAGCCCACCTTCCATTTTTCAGCGGCCCACAGGCATGTGCTAAAAATGACATTTGAAGGTGTTGAATGAACTTGGTATGCAAACATGGACTTCACTTTTTAAGACCATAATTTGGCTACACTACAGTATATAAATGAATAAATAAAATCGACATATATAAAATAAACCCTACCGGACATTTGATGTGAATTCAGTTAATTGTTCAGCCCTGTAATTCAGGTCTTATTTTGATTTGGAACTACTGTGGATGTGTGACTGTGCAAAAGGGCAGCTGCTATTTATAGTGAGCAAAGACGCCAGTCATAATTCTAACAGCAGCGTTATAATGCAGCCGCCACGCTCTCGCTAAAAAGGCATCCCCTGCTTCTCTCTCTCCCACACATGCGTGCACATATATACACCCGCCCGCCCACGCTCAAACCCCGCAGCTTAGGCCAAGTCCGAAAGAGCTGCCCTACTTCCGTGCAGCTCCGTGCCTTTTGTCTAACTTCATTTGGAGTCGAGTCTCCGGTGGAGACAGCTGCCAGCAAGGGAGGAAGAGGAGGACACTTAATGTCAGACGATACCTCTTGGTGACTATTTTGTCTCCCAAACCAGCTTTAGGAAGACCTACTTTTAGTGCTGGGGGTTTGGGTGAGAGACACCTGCGTTGCCAGCGCCGTGACTCTTGTTAAGTCTCATCTGTGTCCCACCTGGTTCACGCAACACGACTGGCCTGTCTCTTCAATTTAGGAGACGCATCAATGGCGAGAGAGAGAGAGAGAGAGATGGAAAGCTCGAGGAAGGAACCAACAGATTCTCCTCTGTGTCGTCCTCCTTGGTTAGATTAGCAGCTCCCTCAGCTGTTATATAAAGGGGGGGGGGCATCTCAAAATAGAGCAGAGCGAGGATGGGGGAAGCAGAAAGGGAAAGCCCTCACGTTTTTATGCCCTTTTTTTTTTTCAGGGAGGGGGTGGTGGTATGGAGCCAGAAGGGTTTCCTTTTTCGCTGTCAGACACGTGCACAGATATTAAGAAAGTGTGCAAATGCACAAAGGGATGATCGGGAAGCTTTGTGCTGAGGAGACGTGCCTGCCTGCTCAATATGCATACATTTATGTCACATGTGTGTGCTGAAGCAGGAATGAGGCAACCTCTACAAAACTGGTCCAAAGATAAGATCACACAAAAAAAGTTGGGTCAAAAATAACCTAGATTGGATCAAAAATGGAACGACCTAACATTTTGAGTTATTCAACTCAAATTAAATTAATAACCCACAAAACAACCCAAACAAATTGGGTTGCTTTATTCATTTGATACAACTTTTTGGGTAAAAAAAATAACTGCCCCAACTTTTTGAGTGATTTAACCCAAAAAGTTGGGTCAAATAACCCACAAAGCAACCCAGTTTTTTTGTCTTGTTTTTTGGGTTATTTGTTTGACCCAACTCTTTGAATTCAATGAATAACCCAGAGTTATTTGTGAGTTACTAATTGGATAAAAAATGGGGGAGAGGGGAGGGGGGTGTATTTGAATATCCCTTTTTGAGTTATTTAACCAAAGTAGTCAGGTCAAATAAAATTAATAACCCACAAAACAACCCAGTCCTTGTGGGTTAATCATAGACCCAAGTTTTTGTGATAATCGAGTAACCCAATTGAATTGGGTCGAAAAGGAATCAAGCAAACTTTCTGAGTTACTTAATCCAAAAAGTTGTGTAAAATTAAATTAATAACCCACAAAGCAACCCCGTTAGTTGACTAACCCAAAAAGTTGGGTTTGTCCCTTTTTGAATTTGGGTTATCTTTGACCCAAGTGTTTTAAGAGTGCATAGTTGGCTGTGGATTTTCTGTACTGGTTGGAGCTTACAGGAGGAGCAGACTCAGTTTCACATGTGCACCCCTTCCTTGACTTTAAGAAAGAAAAGGGATTTGTGTGCCAAACATCCATTCATTGTCTTCCACCTATCCGTGGTTGGGTTGCATCTGATTTAGCAAGAAACTATCCTCTTCCCAGCCACTTCGTCCAGCTCTTCCAGGGGAACCCCGAGGTGTTCCCAGGCCAGTCCGGAGACATTCTCTCCTGCTTGTACTGGGTGGGCCCCAGTTCCTCCTCCTGGTGGGACCAGTCCAGGAGGCATCCTAACTCGATGCCCGAGCCACTTCATCTGACTCCTCTCAATGTTGAGGAGCAGCGGCTTGACTGAGTCATTTTTTAATTTTGGTTCTTCAAGTCCAATTTAACATACTGTATTTCCACCATTACAGAAAAGTACAGCAGAGAGAGTTGGTTATTTTCAGGCTCAGTTTTTTCCAGATCAAGTGTCACAGAAGACAGTACCTTGTACAGTTAAGTCTTTGGATCACTCCTGCTGGGAATTCTCGTCAAATCTATGAATAAGAATGACTGTGAATGAAAGAAAAAAAAACGTATTTAGGATTATTTTCTCAAAAAGGCTTCTCTTTTGAGGTGCTGTGGAGCACAACAGACGTGTTAAAAATGACTGGCAGGCTGTTGAAAATGTATATGGTAATTTATAGAAAACCAAGGATTTGGACCTTTTTTTTTTTTTGGGTATTCTCTGCAAGCTCTCAGTTCAAGTTTCACCCTTTTATTTTCTGGTTTCGTGCTCAGTCTCAGACAAGCCTGTGAAGAGGAAAGGGGATTTGAATAATTCAACCTTCGTGCGGTCTGGTAATTTAGTGCCGCATGAAGATAGTGTAACATTGTTGCTTGCGGTTTCCTATTTGGACAAGGTACCATTGCTGAGCACGTGTAGCCTCTGCACATGATAGACGGAACTGAGTGTGAATATGTTCTATGCAAAACAATACGTAACCCTTTGAATTATTTATCCAGCTCTTCGGTTGAACTTAAAGGCCTCTGGGATGCTATTTATGGTTCACGAGAACAGAGAGATTCAAACATTTTCTGCCAAAGTAAAATTTCTTCCCTCAGAGATCTTTGCAGCAGTTTCTAAAATAAGCCCCAATCAAAGTGTGCTGAAAGTCATGATGATGCTGTGCGCTGCTACCGCTGGCATCGCAATCTCATTACAACACTCACGCAAACTTCTGATTATGCTCATTAGCTCATTAGTTTTTGTCATACAAACTCCTTCTGTAAAAGGCCCTCATTTCCAATGAAGGGACATTAGTTTATTAGTTTATATACACCCACAGGCTGCAACATAAAAGCTGTATCAAACGTTCAGCCTGTTCAAAGACAACATTTGTTCATTTAACAAAATGTTTTATTATTATTGTAGTTTCGGTTTTATAGAACTGCACAGAGGCATTTCTAACATTGGCAGAACGTTAGGATGAGCTGACCTTAACATAATCAGAAGTACTGACCTACTTTTGCAACCTAAATTCTAATATTTGTTCCCTGAAATTGGATGAATTCATTCCCAACAGTCTATTCTCTTCATTTCATAGCGTTTCTCCTGGCTGCACTGCTTCCAGTACTGTATGTGGATGTTTGAATTTTTGTCCAATCAGATTTCAGCATCTATGTGTTGCCATGTTAATCTAATCTGGCTTCAGAATCAGGAAGCGTAATTTAATGTTAAGGCATGGGACGGTTTCTTTAACCAATCCGATTTCAAATTCACCTCACAGGTGGCTCTTGATCACGTCAGCATTTTTCTGTCTTCTTATTGGTCGATCAGAGCAAAACAACAACAACAACAACAACAACAAAAACTACTTTGACCAACAAAACACGTCGGTAGCACGGCAGGGAAAAAACAGTAAAACAGAATAAATCGACCACAAAAATGAGTCGACCCAAAGGTTTTGTGCCGATGCTTCGCTGGCGCCAAAAGAAAAACAACTGCATTGTACTGTATTCACAGGCAACTAGCACCCTCTATTGATGGAAAGTTGATACTGCAGTCAAGTTCAAATCTATCCGATTATTCGATCGATAGGATAATTGATTCTAAAACGATTCGAAAGAGATACTCGACTTAAGTCATTTCCAGCAGAAAGATGTTAATATGTTGATCATTTATTTGATAACATCGTTATTTTTCAAGTAAAATTAATAATTTTAAAAACACATTATGCCACTTGCTGTCGACTGAAAATGACATCATCTGTGCTCAGGGCACAGGTAACGACCAATCACGGCTCACTTCGCAACTGTCACATGACCTAACCCGGAAAACAGGTGAGCCGTGATTGGTCGTTAGCTGAGCTCTGAGCACCTGTGATGTCATTTCCAGTCGACAGCAAGTGGCAAAATGTGTTTGAAATGTAATAATTGGACCTGAAGTTATTTATTCTAAACAAAATATTAACTAACTGATTAAAATGGTTAAATTAATCAAGTATCCCTTTAAGAGATAACACAGTCCAATACTCTGAAAACAAAAAAATAACCCAGTTTGGGTCTGGTCCACTACTCAACTTTCTGGGTTGAAACAACCCATTTTTTAATAAATTCTAAAAACAGTTGGGTAAAAAAAGAAAAGATCAATGACATGGGTCAATTTGACCCAACTTTTTTTTTATTTTTAACAAAGTAACCAAACTTTTTATTAAGTGTAAATTAATTTGGTTAATTCAGCATAAAAGTAGGGTGAAAAATACCCCGATTTGGGTTAATTTGACCAATTTTGGGGAGTTATTATTGTACAAAACAACCCAAATTTTGGATTTGTTTTATACACAACGACCCTAATTTTTGAGAAAGTTGTGTCAGGTTGACCCAAGTAGTATTTCGGTCCATTTGTTGTTTTATTTCAATGTTTTGTATTCTAACATTAGAAATATGCTTGCCACGTCATTAGGCACACCTAATCTCGTAGAAATCCACTGTAATTCTGAGGACTGACGCTGATTTACTGTGTGTGTGTAACAGACGAGGGCCAGACCGTATGCAGTTCCCCAGACGACCAGCAGGGCCGTCGTCTCGGCGAAGCGGGCATCGAACTACGGGCGTTGTGCCACCACACGTTAGGTTCCTGGGACTATCTATTCTTCGTCATCATCGGCTTTGTCATCTTCGCCTCCGGTACCGTGTTGGCCTGGGTCATGGGGGTCATCATGGTGCTTTACGAGCGCTACATCAAGAAGAAAGATGAGCAGCTGGAAGTGGACGGGGAAGAGGAGTCAGGGCGGACCGCACGGACCGGGAATGAGCACGAGAACGCTTTGTTAAAACATACTGTTTAGGAGGTCCGCTTTGGATTCTCACAGTGCCTCGACGTCTGCTTTTAGGACCTCCTGGATGTCCTACATGGAACTCTCACCAGAGAGCAGGAACTGGCTCCAAACACACAATGGAGGCTACAGTGAGTTACTGATTCTCCTTTCGTTCGATGGGGTCAAGTGGTCAGTCAGGATAACGATGAAGATGGCGAGTCGATCGGATTCTCTTCAAGCAGGGATGATCATAAGTGAGTGTTGAAGACAGAAATCAACTAAAAATTGCTGGGTCAAAAATAACCCAAATTGGGTAAATAGCTAATAGTAGGACAGGGTTTCATAAATCGAATAATCAAAATCAAATCGATTTTCCTTTTAGAGCAGGAATCGATTATTTTAATCTCTTTTTTCCTCCATAAATTAAGAAAATATAATTTTGAAGGCCAATTTTTATTTTATTGTTTTCTTGAAAAGTATTGCTCACATGAATTTAAAGGATCTTTGTGCAGTTTGTCACTTTTTTTTTTTTTACTCACGACTGCCACCTCTGGCCCAAAACGTAACTGCAACATCTGTGTCAGGCTCGTCCATGATGCGCTTGAGAGTTCGCGCACAGTTTTAAAACGACAGCCACAATTGACAAATGAATACATGACTTATGGAGGTATGAAAAACTCCTCCCCTCCCCAAAGAAATTGTGGAGTGTAAAGGGAAGATAAAAGTTAATCGGTGCAGTCAGAGTAAAACAGTCGAGAGCTCCTTCACACTCATCTGGTCATTGGTGGAGCATGCATGTTGCAGAAAAAAACTTGACTACCTTTTTAAACTGCACAATGCACCTTTAAAAGTATTTTTCTTACATTTATGAGAGACCTGATTTATTGCACTTTATGACAATTCAGAATCTTTTTAATTTATGAATAACCGGTTAAGAAAATGGATGGATGGATTTACAATTGCTGAATTAGAATTATGAAAAAACATTTTCATCTCATCCATGCTGATGTCAATGTTTGTGTAACACTTAAGTGATTATAACACGTCATTTTCATGAATAAATTAAATAAATCATTTAACCAGTTACTGCCTCTGCAAAATTGAATGTTAGTGGAGTGTTTATTTATTTATTTACCATGTCCTTGATATTTAAGAAGACTTGCTGTTCCAAGTGAGTAGAGCTGAATCGTGAAAAATTTAAATTGAATCGAACTGAACTCTTGTGAATCGAAATCGAATTGATTGATGAACTTTGAATCAATGCCCACTCCTACCAAATAGCTCATCCAAAAATGACTAAGCCAAAAGATGGGTTAGTCAGTAGATTGTGTTGACGATTTGACCCAGCGCACTGGGCCAAGATTTTGATCCATCAAAAGGGCAAAAACAGATTCGAATCCCATTTTCTAAGAGTGTCACATTAAATGTACATCAACTTCAGTACATATCAAAATGGCAACCAAATCAAATTTTCAACCCAATCTGTTGGGTCAAAAATAATTCACCCAACCTTGGGTAAAAGTAACCAATTCAGCAGCTACCCATGTGAGTGAATTAGGAAAACAACCCAGCATTTTTTTTTAGTGTGTGCCAACTCCCTCGTAAATTCCATCATAGGGCTAAATATCGGACTCCTGTGTACGTATTCAAACAGTTTTAAGGTCACAATAAAATTCTAAAGCTGTAAAAGTCAAGCGTACAAAAGCGTTAAAGTCAACAAACGAGTGTGAGGTTAAAGAATGAAAGAATGAGATGACCAAATGTGTTCTATGATAAGGCAATGTGGTCATTTGTATAGTGGTTAAAAAAAACGTGCATCGTTACGCAATAGGCTGTGGGCAAACTTCATCTCCATGTAGATCCTCGACCTGCTGACCTTCGATGAATTGAGGATACAATACAGTTTGCTAAAACAATCACTCAAAGCGTTAACTATTATGATGCAAAAAGGATCAGTGCCATTCATTTATTTATCACGAGAACAACTAAAATCGTTTGCGGATTTGTTTTCCCACAAATAACAGCTACACTCGCTTCGACTAAATCAAATGAAAATCATTCTCAGTTTGTCAAACTCTAATCCAAGGATCACAGGATTGTGGACACCGGAGCACATATTGGACACACATCATAGGGTGTTTGTTGGCATGCAAAATCTTCCACGTATGGGTAGACCAGGGGTGGGCAAACTTTTTGACTTGCGGGCCACAATGGATTTGAAATTTTGACAAATGGGCCGGACCAGGAGCATTTGGACCTCAGAGCACAGTAAACACAAAACAGATAAATGTACAACCCGATTTACTTAGTGTGCACTAAGGACTGCGTTTTTCAAATGTGCAAAACAGTGTTGTTGGTCTCCCTTTTTTGCCAGTACATCAAAGTCCGGAGTTAGTTTTGTTGTGGCAATTCTAAGGATAGATCCGAGGTGTTGGTCAGTTAACTTGGATCTGTGACGGCCTTTATTGATGTTCACGATGCTGAACGTCTGCTCACACACGTAGGCCGAGCCAAACAACACCAGCATCTTCTGTGCCGTCCTCCGGAGGTTTGGAAACGCGGCTTCGTTCAGTGAGGCATAAAAGTCACTCAGTTTAAGAGACTTGAACTTCTCCTTTGAAGCAGAGTCGGACTGAAGATCGATCAGTTCCAACTGCAGCTCCGGCGGTGCCGTTTCAGGCTCTTGTGACACCAGCTGAAGTGATGAGGCAGTTTGTTTAAAATCAGAGAAGCGACGGCAGACTTCTCTGTGCAGGTCGTCCAGTGATTTGCAGTATTTATTTGCGTTTTGGATGGTCCCTTTCTGCACGGCTAGTGTGGGGAAATGAGCGAAAGATTTGTTTGACAATAAAATCAGCTTGGATTTGAAGGCGCTCACATTTGTGTACATGTTGTGCACAAACTGATCTTTCCCCTGTAGCTTCACGTTCAGCTCATTCAGGTGTGAAAATATGTCCACGGCAAACCCAAAGTCACAAAGCCAGTTCACGTCACTCAACTCGGAATATTCTTCGGATTTTCCCATTAACTCCAAAATGAGCTAATCTCCTCTTTGAGCTCCCACACTCGTGGGAACACTCTTCCCAAATTTAACCAGCGGACACGAGAGTGGTAAAGTAGGTCCTGGTGACCCGCATCGGTTTCCTCCAACAGTGTAACGAACTGACGATGATCAAGTCCCCTCGCTCGTATGAAGTTAACAAGTTTTACAACTGGATCGACAACGTGATTAAGCTGCAACAGACTTACACAGAGACTCCTGGTGAATGATGCAGTGAAGGAAAATAACGTCCTGCTCGGGGTTTTGCTCCTTCACTTTATCCTGGATCCTTTTCAGCAGTCCGACATTTTTTCCTGTTAAATTTGGCGATCCATCCGTGGTGACATTGGAAAGTTTACTCCAAGGAAGCTTCATCCTCTCAACGACAGCGGACACATGTGCATACAAGTCCTCTCCTCGCGTTTTCCCCTTCAGCGACTCCATGCTCAAAAGCTCCTCAGTTATCTCAAAACTGTCGTTTATCCCTCGGACGAAAATTAGGAGCCGAGCAGTGTCTTTTATGTCGTTACTTTCATCAAGTGCCAGCGAATATAACGTAAAGGTTTTTATTTAATGTGCTCACTATATCTTCATCAATCAGTTCCACACGGCGAGTCACTGTCCTGCGCGATAAACTGATTTTTTTTCAAACTTGCCTTTGGTCTCCGGACACAAGAGACTTGACTGTCTCTACCATGCATTCTTTCAAAAACTCGCCTTCGGAGAAAGGCTTGCTAGCCTTCGCCAATTTGAACGCCAGCAAAAAACCTGCCCTGGTACTTGACTCCTGAATTGAGGGCTGGGGTTTGCCCATGTCTGGGGTAGAATGATGATGCACAAACAAGAAGGTGAGAGCAAACGTTTGTCTGATTACGGAGAAGCAGGGCTGTAGTGTTGTCCACATTAGTTAGAAGAATTACGCTGATTGAAGCGGGCGCTACGGACCATTGATTCCGGTCAGAGAATCAGGAGTCTAGAATGTCTTGAATGCATTAATGGCAATAGCTGGAATATTATTTTCATGAGCATTGTGTGCGAGTGAGTGTGTATGTGTGGCCTGAAACAGAAGAAACGCAAAAAGCCACATTACAAAATATAATGTTTGTATAAAAGCTACAATTACGACTCTGAAGGCCGCAAGCGGGACCATTCTATTTTTAGCACCGAAGCACGTGACATTAACGAGGCAATTGAGCGCCGCAGCATCGTTAACATATACAGCATCTTATTGTCAGTAACGCACACTGAAATGACGCTGCCGGAAGTAATACAATGAACAAGTGCTGCATCATAAAGAGACACATGAAAAACAAAACGGAACAAAACATTTGTTCCCCCCAGTCTTTCTGACAAGGGCTATTCAACAACTTTGACGTACACTTGTGTGACCTGCCTGCACTTTATTGCAGACTGTTGAATTAAGATAATTACCTTTTTTATCAGACTCCTCGGTGTCCCGTGGAACTCTGAGAAAGACCTTTATTTTTGGTTTCTACCATGATTGTGCAAAATGCTACATGCACACAGGTTTAATTTTCTGTCCGTCAAATATTATACATTCCATACTCTATATTGTCACTGTTGTGTTTGTAAAATCGCCTGAGTCAGCATGATTTAAGAACTTGAGTTTAGAGGGGAGCACAATCTTCATACAACCCATCACTTAATGTTGCAAATGCTGGATGTCAGGCAGCTTTTAATTGATCCAATCAACTATTTATTCCAAAGTCATGGTTCATTTACGGCACTTATTTGCTTGAGGCTTTTAAACAATATCAATTTATTTAAAACAGCGCAGGAGCAATGTTCACAACAATCATATTGCAGTGTTACAGTCCATCTGTGTTTGCAGAACACAAATCTCTTTTTTTTCTTCCTAAGGTTACAACCTTATGCCATAATATAAATTAATAATCATGTGCAAAGACGTACATTATAAAATGAACTTGCAGCTGTTGCTTTCCGTAGGCGTAAAATGCAGGTTTGAAGAGGGTTTCATATTCAATCATTTTCAGCAAAAAGTAGGCTGAGTTTGAAATACTTCCTGTTTTCACCCTTCTTCTTTTAAATATCAGCAGAAGGCAGACAAAAATATAGGATAAAGGGATAGACCAATTATCGGCCGGGCCGATTATCAGCGCTGATATTCAGCATTTTGACAAATATCGGCATCGGCCATTTTGAAGAATCATATGGCCGATAATAGATCCATTTAAATAAAAAAGTGTTAATTTCAGGGAACAGTTAAAATTGATAAATGTTTTTAATTTTCAGAGATGCTGCTGACCGTGGGATTCTCTGCACCTTATGTTTTTGTTTGAAATTAAAATCAGTAAAAATTGAATACTTCAGATATTTTGAAATAATTGTTTTCTACAGTAAATAAAGTAAGTTTTTATTTCACTTTTGAAAACATGCTACTGCCCCTGGGAGATCCCAGAACTTTTTGACTAAGATTTGAAAAAATAAAAAAACATTTTTGCAAAGACTCAAAGTTTTTAATAACCTATGCTTTAAAATTTCCCCAAAAATTCAGAGCTAAAGTATTTTTTTCAAATTTTGATGCCAATATTTTCCTTTTTAGTGAAAATGAATATCGGCTCCAAATATCGGTTATCGGCGTCCTTGACTATTAATAATCAGTATTGGTATCGGCACTGAAAAACCCATATTGGTCTATCTCTAGTCAGATCTACCTTTAATACTCCGACTATGATAATCTATGAAGTTCTGTTGTGTTATAGAATCAGGTTTATGGTCAGACAGTAAGCTAGCTGTGATGCGAGTTTCTCGGAAATCGACTTCTTATGACAACAAAAAAAAGCTGCAAGGTGACACCAATATGCATAATCTTAACCCTAATGGAACAGCATACTACTTTAATGAACCTTCTGATACTGCTCCTCAGTAGCTCTGCTGATCATTAAGTGGCATTGTTAGATATCGGCTTTTTCTTTATGGACCTTTTTGAAAGCCATTTGAAAATAAGAGCGGTGATTAAGATACACAGTGGCTTTGTTACAGCAAGATTCTCCAGTTACAGCTTCTCGGCGTCAGACTTACTGGCGCTCACTGAAGGATACTTACTAGAAAAACACAAAGCGACATCAAAACTGAATATCTAAGTCTTTGAAAGGTTAATAGTCAAACTCATGTTTAAATGATTAGATACATATTCCAATACAAGAGACGTCACCAAAACGTATGTCTTTATAAAAGGTAATGGTGAATTTTGATTGACGGCAGTATTAACTCATTCACTGCCATATATTCATTTTAACTATTTATATTAGTTTAACATTTTCTTACTCTTTTGTTAACAAGAGTATGAAAACCTACAATTTATTTAATTGTACTTTTCGAACAGATATAAAATTTGTGATTAATCGTGAGTTAACATTCCGATTAAAAAATGTAATCGCCTGACACTCCTAATTTTTAATAATCTTTTTTTTTTATCGCATTAGGCGATTAAAATTTATAATTGTAATTACATGACTTCAATAGTTAACCATACATTTTATATCTGTTCTAGATGTACACATTTTCTTTCTTTCTAGGTGTTCATACTCGTGTTAACAAAAGTGGAAAAAAATGTTAAACTAATAGAAATAGTTCAAAATAATTGTTGACGTCAATGGCAGTGAATGAGTTCATGTAACAAAATTGAGTTCTAATATTTTGCTCACAGTCTGTCTATTGAGTAATGAACCATATTTGGTCATTTAAAATTCACCCCACATCCCCAAAAATGAAAATGATTATATTGTTTATTATAAAGTGATGAAAAATTATATGGATAAAGGAAGTCATGTGATCCCACTATGACACGATGAGTTCTACATCACTGCAAACTACTGAAATACATTCATTGTTGAAATGAATAACTAACAGAACAGTATGCTCATTTGTGTGAAGACAAATTTATTTTGTCCCACTCTTGTATTGGATATCATTAATATTGAACAGCAAATGAGTGTACTTTAGTACTATAAAGAAAAAAAGATATCTTGTTCATCCATCCATGCATGCCAACATAGCAGTCGGTGTATATATAATTATGTACACTATGCATCCATTTGGCCACAGTCGCATCCATAAATGGTCAAATGCTAACCAATGCAGAAATTTCCTCGCCTGTGGCCGTTCAGGGTTCGGCACACTTGTGTGGATCTACTGAACTCAAGGCGGAATAGTCGCTTGCTGACGGGAGACGTGACATCAAGTACGAGCGTCTCTAACTCTCCATAATAAGCCATCTCATCCATTTCACACACAAACCCAATAGGAAGAAAATCCTTCTCATGCAGGAACAGAATGACTTACACATTTAGACATGGCGGATGAAGAAGTGGGAGCCTGTGTTCCAATTTAAAAAAAAAAAAAAAAAAAAAAAAATCACTTATAATCACTGCCGCATAGACATGACAGCGTCAAATTAGCATGAGCACAAGTTATATAAAATGCTTAGGCAGACACGGGCAAACATGCCAACTCTGTATAGTGAGACCTTCTGTACTGAACTCTCTTTTCCAGTCAAATTTGTTACTTTAGTCGCACTAATGCCCGGTTTGTTTTCAATGTTATGCAATACAGCGTTTGCGGTTTCTATACCACTTGTTCCACTGACGAGTTTTGGACCTAGCAGGCCTCGAGTGGGTATTTAACTTACCTAATCACTTAAAAACACTATCATGTCACAAAATAAATCTACAAAAACAACATGTGCCAAAGAGACAGAGGCCGGCTTTCTTTGCTCCTGCCCGTCTGTGCAAGCTAGCTTTAGCGCCTATACATACTACTCTGAAAGTGGCCCAAATATCCACAACCAGGTTTAAACAAGCTAGCTAGCAACTGTGTTGAGTGACCTAGCCTAATTCTAACAAGTCTGACTGACGTCCCAAAAACGTAGGCCCAGACAGAAAAATAAAATTTAGAAAGTTGATTTACAAACAAACAATGCCAGGAAGAAAAACAACAGAAAGCGCGAGCACTACACCCGGAATAGTTAATAACAAAAAAAACACTTGCAAAAGGCAAGGAGAAAATGAAGTGAACACAAAATACTTACAATGCAAGCAGGCTTTACAGGAGTATAACAAACTACAATCTAATTATATACAAAACAGAAAGCACCGTGGCAGACACACGTGAAAACAATAACACTATCGAAACAAAAAAACAAGACTTGACTATAACGCGTGACTAGGATTCAGAAAAAGGGCCTTAGAATAACTTGAGTAATGACCGCGAGCAAGGAATAATCCTACAAGCTTCTGTTCTGCTCCTGGAGTCCTTTTAAAGTTTGTTGATTAGAAATGCTCCTCAGGTGCGGCGCTGGTGGGAACGCCCACTTCACTCGCCCACTGGAAAAACACCAGACACACGGACTGAGCTCAGGATCATATCACTAATAAAGTTGAGTTTTTCTTAAAACGCTGCTTTAAAAATGAATTTTTAATAATGTCTGACACACACCCGTAACCATGGGCGGGCCATAGAGGTCCGTGCCCGCCCACCAAGATGATTGTGCTCCCCCCTTTTGAGGCATGGATCTCTATAATGGTTCTCCTTTTTATTATTACATTTTTCATTCTTTTTGTTTTGCACTCTTATGTCCGAGTGTCAGTAAACACAACACAGGTCTCCCGGACGGCGGCGGAGGTAGGGATGGCAGAAATGGAACATTGAAACGATTAAATCATTTGAAACGATTGATTCACAAAAAGAATCGATCTTTTGAAATGTTCGAAACATCTCCCCACAGCGACATCTGGTGGCCAAGTGTAAAATATTACAATCAAACAGTAGATCAGTGTTGCCAGCTCCCCAGTAAGGAAACGAACTATTGCAGCGGTGGGTAAACTCGGTAATCGAGGGCCTGCAGGTTTTGGAGGTTTCCCTGCTGCAACGCAGCTGATTCCAATCAACAGGATCGTTACCAAGCTTATGTTGGGCTTGCTGATGAGCTGATCATATATCAGCTGTGTTGGAGAAAGGAAACATCCAAAACCAGCAGGACTCCGGCCCTCGAGGACCGAGTGTGCCCACCCCTGAACTATTGGCTGTCTATCATCACCTAATTTACACAACTGGCAATCAGGCTATAATTGTAATGGACGTCATAAGAGAAAGAAATAATATGATGGGAAACTATGGGGAGAAATTTGTCTAAAAAATATTCACACAAATACATTTTTCATTTTTACATGTGTTTTTCAGATCCACAAACATATTCGTCATTTTCACGTGTTTTTCAAATACACAATTATTTTCTTGATTTTCACAAATGTATCCGCGATTTCCAGGTCTTTTTTAATTTTGTGTGTGCATTTTCCATGACTTTTGCTTGCGAGTTGTCGAAAGTGCGTTTGTGGATCGTTGCGCACGCGCATTTATTTTTGAGACAAATATAAATATCACGCTGTTTCGAGATATTCACGCACACGCACAAGCTCACAAATATTCACATGCGTCTAAGGCCCGCTCCTCCGCCGTCCACGGGGAGGCAGTGTTACTGTCTTCATTGAACAGTGTGATGTTAGTCTCAAAAATAAATGTGCGTGCGCAACGATCCACAAACGCACTTTCGACAAATCACAAGCAAGTCTTATATTATTGCATTAAATTTAACTTAAAGTCTCCACGATCACAATTTGATGCACCTTCAGCATTCAGCCACTAACGCCGAGGGCCAAGATACTCCGAAGGCACTTTCATCACGGAGGTTGTTATTGACTTCCGAAGACAGCCTGCCAAAAATCTGTTTTTCGGGCCTCTACTTTGTTTACAAGTGTCTCCAGCTTGCATCATTTTTTTTCCCCCTCATTTGTGCCCCATGCTTTGGAATGTGATTATCTTATCATGCATCATAATCATTCCCACCCGCAAGCCCTGTTTATACTAATTTGCATATTTATGTACGGGCGTGGAGAGGGAGGAGTCTAGTACTGTAACATTTCGGCATTAATTGACATGTATGAAAGGAATGTGCTTGGATTCGTAGGTACGCACAGATTCGTACATCTGGAAATACGGCGTGTTTTAGTATGAAAGCCACGACTTGAAGTACACGAGGCCCCTGATCCGACATATTTGTATTCATTTAGGCTCAACCAGTCTCACTCAGATGGCTGAACCAATCAGAAGATGGAAAATTGCAGACGTCTCTATGAGCCTTAGCGAAAGCGCAGAGTGGCAAATCTAATCTTTTCATCTTGGGCCTGCGGAGAAGGTCCGTATCGATTCTGTTCCTCTGCCGTACTTCACAATGACTGTTATGAGTAGCTGGCCTCTGGCCGCTGATTGACGGACAACAGGAAGTGGCTTGGCAGAATGGCGGATGCTGCTGCTTTTCCATATCCGCACACATCAAGCTCAAGGGGCCTGCCGGCTCTTCGCCCCTCCCCAAGGTCCTTTCAAAGGATATGTTGTGTCCTTCTGTGCACCCAGAAAATATACAAGAAGCCTATGTATGCTTCACAACACAATGGCAGGAATGTGCATCCGTTGTGCCTTGACGGGTTCACATGTGATCCTGATCCAATAGAGGAGTCTGCGCAAGTGAGATAATGAAAATCCGTAAGCTGCCATTCAAAGGGAGCAAAACAGACACATGGACTCCGCAAATGGTCCCGCTATATTTTTATGCAAACGGCCAAGCCTGAAATGCTCTTAGAAATCTTTTGATTCACTTTATCCGTCTTATCTGCGGCTTGCCTCTTTTTAGCCTTCCTTTAGGCTTTGTTGATTTTCCCCTCAAGATATTTGGAGCAGTTTTCTTGTGACATCTCTATTTCTGTCTTTATCCTCCCGTTTGAAAGAAAATTTTGCCATTTTGGGAACTATGATTGTGCTCTTTTTTAATAAAGAGCGAGATGATCAGAGCGATACGAGTGTGATGTCAGCAGTCAGCTAAGCCAGATTAAACGGTGCAAAATGGAGAGCCAGAAAGCCAAAGCAGGAAATCTGCCCAAAGCTCTTTAGTTAACATATTAAGTGGATATGGTTACATCTCAATTCTGAGTATGAAAACGAATGCAAATGTGCCATTTTATATTTAAAAAAAACTTGCACCTTCAAGTCAGCTATGAGTTGATATTTTAAAGTCAAAACTACAATTTGATGTTAATTAAAATTGAGCATACGTTGCAGTCACAATTTTGGAATGACACTCAGAAAAGAAAAAAAAACTATTGGTTACATAACAGCAGTACATGGACTCGTACACCAAATTCACATTCGCATATTTGTTTACCATTTAAGTACATTTGTCGAAAAACACGTCATAGTCCCAAAAAAGAATAAAGAAAATCCAATTTGATCATCATGGTAAATGGAGTGCACTTCTATTAGCGCTTTATCAACATCGTATGGTGTTCAAAGCCTATATTCATTTTTTTGAAAACATCAGATGGTCAACACGCTAGCGCAGCTGCACAAGACTGCACTGTTAAAAATGTTTTCCCTTTTAAGTTTAAAATAACTTACTTTACTTTTTTAATTCTGGGATCCTTCGCTATACACTGGCCAACATCAGAACCCAGTGTTTGTGTGTGTGTGTATGCTTTAGGTAAAGTTTAAAATCCATCCATGTTGTGTCATACCAGCTAGCTAGCACAAAGCTAACCTGGGAGATTGTCCCTCCGGTTAAGCATCCAAGTTCACAAACTCCCTTCAGGCTATTGCTAGGACGACGTCTGAGGCCAACAGTGAAATTACGACAAAGGCCTTGATACACTGCCTAGGTGGGCACTGACTGATCTTAACAGTTTAATATAATGCTCATGATGATGGTCCCTTGACCTCTGAACCCCAAGTCAGCAAATCTTGAATTGTTCTTGTTTTAACTTTTTTGTTTTTGTTTTCTAAATTATTATTTACCTGTCTATATGTGTATTTTTGTATTTATGTAAAGCACTTTGTTTGAGTTACGGGTGTTCTTAAAATGCTATATACTTAAAAGTTACCGTGAGATTTGACTGATGACCATTCACACCATAATCCCTGAAACCAAAGCACTCAAACGCCCTCTGGTGGCCATTTGTGCCAACAGGCATGAAGCGTTCGATGTGTTTACTTGGGGATGACATCACATGTGTGCACTCGTCCACTTAAATATATAATTATAATTAAACACTTTAGTTATCAAAAGTATTGCACTCATAAAATACAGATCTGCTTATACAATTTATCTAATACATAAATAAAACAGCCATCCTTCTATTTCACGCTGCACAAAATGTGGGTTCACATCAACTATTTATGGTTGGGTTTTATTGCATCTTGCAACCTCAGCACATACTTTCACAAGTCCCGCATGAAATATAAAAGCCAACAATACTGCTAAGAGCTGTGAGGGCCTGCCTGCTTGTTGAAGGGCCCCGGGCGTTGGCGCCGACGCATAAGCAAGATGCTCTCCGTTAGTCCCCTAATGATGATGTGTGTGTCGGGACGTGTAGTCAGAGCCTTCAGAAGTTCCGTCACGCCTTCCTGCTCCAGCATCCAGCTGTAATGCGAAGCTGAGGGGAAAATGGAGCCAGAAAGGACGGGTGAGAGACGTTTGCACTGACCGACAACCGCCCACCACGGAAATATTCCTCATGTGAATCAGTATCTATCTCATGCTGCCGCGTGAGGCCCTGAGGCTTATGTACAATGAGGAGGAAAACACACTGAAGTCAGTTGCAACCTACCGTTTTGAGTGATGACAAAATGAATGGCCCACACAGCCCACAGTTGCACCCCCGTGGGTTGATATGTCTGAAGCAGGTGGCAAAATGGGCGTAATGACCTAAACGTAAAGACAGACCATTAGGTACATCTTCACAATCTAATGAGATCTAACACATGAGATGTAGAAAGAGGATAACATAAGAAAGCAGTTTTAATTTAACAATGTTTGCTATTTAGTGGTATAATAGAACTGCACTGAGATAACATTGAAAGAATATGAAAATCGATTTTTGACTTGATATTGATTGATTTTCATATAAGGAAAACTCGGACACCCAGACAGGATGTAAAAAAGTGGACATACCTGGGCAAAAGAGGACGTTGGGTCACACTAAGATATCTACAATAGAATAATATCTATCTATCTAATCTACTTTAAAAATAAATAAACCCAGACAGGATGTAAAAAAGTGGGCATACCTGGGCAAAAGAGGGCATTTGGTCACCTAGCTAAATAGCTAACTAGCAAGCTATCGGTATTTAGTAAGGGTGGGAATCTTTGAATGTCTCACGATTCGATTTGATTCAGATTTTTGGGTGTGCGATTCGATTCAGAACCGATTTTCGATTAAGAACGATTTTTGATTCAAAATGATTTGATTGACGATTTTTGTTTCAATCTATAGATGTGCAAGGAATTGTAATGATCTACTCGCTAATGCTAATTAGCGCGTTACTCGCGGCACTTTTATCACTCAAAAGAACGGCTCCACACTGCAAAAACAACAACTTTTATTGGAATAACTTGATTGTGACTTTTTCCTTCTACTCTCTAATGTGGCTACAACTTAACAATGTATTAGACCGCGTGGAACCACACTGCCCCTAAGTGGCCTAATCGGGTACAACATGAACATAGCCACACACAGACAAAGGCAAGACAGTATAAAATAATTTAAATAAAATTGATTTGGGGACATTAAAAATCGATTTTGAATCGTTCTAAATGAGAATCGTGATTCTTATGAGAATCGATTTTTGGGCACACCCCTAGTATTTACCTAGCTAGCTAGCGACAAAATAAGGCAGATAAAGCTCTTCGTTTGACTGTGTAGTGGAACCTTTCAAATTACCAGTTGATTCTCAATTTCTGGATTATTTTCCCTGAGTTTCTAAAAAAAAAAAAGAAGTTATTTTTTAAGCCTCTGTTCAAATTCTAGAATAACTGTCTCACCTGTAAATTACAATTTCTTTATCCAGTTGGGTCCACGCTGCAATGGACACATGCTGTGAGGAAACCCAAAAAATTGTGAACATCTATAGTAGTAAATATACATATATATATATTTGGTTTTGACTAGCACACACACCAGCTGGTTTAGTATGGTGCTGCAAAGCTTCTCATCCAGGATCCAAGCCTCCGGTCTGGAGGTGACGTGAGCAAGAATCCCCCCAGCAAAGTAGCGGACCCCCATCTCTATCTGGGTGTCCTGCAGGAGGCTGAGGATGTGCTCCAACAGGTCTCCTTCCATTAGTGCTGTCTGCAACTCCTCCACTTCTGCTATGTTGTTCTGCAACATAGTGGCAAGAGCTTTTGGTTTAAATTAAGCAATAGAAATAAATGATGTCACACAAACCACATTTCAAATTCATATTACAACTCAAACTGAACCCACCAGGAGCCCAAGAACTTTTTGCTGAATAGAAGATTCATTGTAGTAGGACTGCAAAACAAAACAAAACAAAAAAAGAACACTCAGCGAGCCAAGGCTCAAACATTTTACCAGCACAATCCATTAAAAGGCTAATATCCAGAAACTTAAAAGGAAGTCAAGTCAATTAAAAAAAAAAAGTCTTCTTGATAATGTTTGATAATAATAATGTTTCATGTGCTCCCCACTAATCTAAACATGGTATTCTGATTAATCCTGAGTTTGTGGAATAGAAATTAGGCAGCAAAATCCAGACATTTTTATCCACGTAATTCTCAGGGGGTGGCCATTTTGTCACTTGATGTCGACTGAATATGACATCACAGTGCTTAACGCTGCATTCGAGGATGGTCGGAAGTCGGACTTTTCTGACTTCAAACCACAAAGTGTGTACGGGAACGCCCCCTTGAACTGAGAAATCTCGCTTGCGAAGTCGGGGAAAAAAAGTACCCCGACTTTGCCGACAGACTACAATGTGACGTCACTCTACAATGGCGACCCCTTTGGAAACACAGACCGTGAATGGTAAAACACAATTTACTCGAGTATAAAACTAGATAGCTTTCTTCATTCATAAATATTTGACATAACTTCACGTAACACAACGCACGTAACAGTATGCCGCAATCACCCTGCATGAAATTATACGGTGAACTACTGAACTGTATGGAACGCTTAAGAAATAAGGTTTTTTTTAAATAAATGAAGCAAAATTGCGAGAAGGCAAATTTGCTGGAGCTCAAAATGAGTTTCGAGGACCAAAATAAAAACAATTTATCATTATGTGCTGTTTACTTTCGCCACAAACGCTTTCAGGTCGGAACTGAGAAAAGCCAACTGGGATAAATCCGACGTCCGACATTCCTTGAATGCAGCATAAGGGCTCAGCTTGAGAACATCTCATGACCAAACTCAGAACAGGTGAGCTGTGTTTGGTCGTTAGTGCCCTGAGCAGCTGTGATGTCATTTTCAATTAACAGCAAGTGGAAAAATGGCCGCCACCTGAGATGGCTAAAAACTGGTGGATTTGCTGACCAACTCATATTTCACAAACGCAATCAGAATGCTTTGTTTGGACTAGTGGGGGCACATACGACAGAAAAGTTTTAACTTAGGCCCCGTCCAGACGGAAGCAAAGCCGGCTTCGTTCCTCAAACAAATCTCGCACGCACAGAAGCATTTCAAGACTTGCGTGTGTCCAAAAGAAGACGCTGAGGACGTTTAACGGCTGTAATGTATATGCCAAGTCTGGAGTGGCGCTGTAGCGCAGCCACAAGGAGTTAACGGAATGCGTAGAAGAAGAATCAGCGAAGAAGATGATTTTTTTTCTAACTTTATTGCAATCTACAGAAGAAACATGGCTTTGCATGTATCAAAACAACATGAAAAAGACGAACACAGGAGAAGTGACAATGGCGGGTGATTCAAGTACAACACCGCTTGTTGAACGTGGGAATAAAGAAGCAAAATATTTTGCTGCAAAAGCATAAGCAAGCTAAGGAGGCTGCGCAAAACGACTACCACGCGGCTATCCGCCATTGTTGTTGACAGACTGACGATTCGCGCGCAGTCACGCGAGAATTGCCGCATACGTCATCAATCTGCGACAATGCGTCGTCACCGAGCTGCGACCATTACGCCATCGCTGGAGGAGTGTCCTGCATGTGGTGTCCAGACGGACGCGTTCGGGGCGCGTATTGAAATTTTTCCACTCTGGAGCCCGGTTTCAAAAGTGATCGGTTTCAAGCTCCGAAACCGCGCCATCATGTGGACGAACGGTCTAAACGGTAACAAAACTTGTGAGGATACATTGAAACTGGCTTTCGTGTGGACGGGGTCTTAACTTCAAGGACTTTCGGATCAAACGAAACCTACTAAAAAATTACAACCTGATTATTATTTATTTATTTGCATTTATCAATGTGTAAATCCCTAACAGTCACTTTAAAAATGGTGTGGAAAAAGTCAGTTTTCCAAATACTTAAAGAGATTGTCATGATTCCTAAATTATTATTTTTTTAACTACGGTACTACGGTAAAAGTGTACCGTTTTAACGACAAAAAAAAAGTATCTCAACTACACAATTTAACATGAAATATCTTGGTTGTGGTTTGTAGTTTGTGGGTTGGCATTGTGTGTCGGGGCATCTCTACCTCCAGAACTTCTTCGTATAACTCCAAGCCGTTACACTCAATGAAGTTGCGGGATGCTACGGGCATTTCATCTGTCAGGTCCCACAAAGCTCTCAGGGCAAACTTGAGAGTGGAATCGACCACTCCGAACATGGCCCTCTGCTGCACGATTGCCAACAGCTGCTGTTGGCAAAACAAAAAAAAGACACACAAAAAAAAAAAGACTTTCGGGAATCGTGGCAAGATGACACACGCAGGGATTAAATGTGACAAAGCACTGCGATCTAAGATAATGATTTTGCTGGGTGAATGACGGCGCAAGAATAATGCCATTAGAAATAACTGAAGCAGAGTTTGACTGTATCCACGCATAGCAGAAAATAGACATTAAGTAACAGAGCAACAGTAAGCTGAGAAGGACATGTGCATGTGACGACAGGGTGCGAGCGGGTAAACGCGTCGACGCAGTAGGTGAGGGAAAATAGAGCTGGTGAGAGAAAGACATATGGAAGAACTAAAAAGACACTTGCATTCCGAGGGTATAAAAAGTCTACACGCCCCTGCTCAAATGCCAGTTTGTTGTTGTGGTATACAAAAATGACACCAAGAAAAATATTTTCCAAAATTGTTCCATCATTAACTCATTCACTGCCATTGACGGCTATTGACGTCAAAAATTCATTTGAACTATTTCTATTAGTGTAAAAAAAATTCCCACTTTTGTTAACAAGAGTATGAAAACCTAGAATTTATTTATTTATTGTACATTTAGAACAGATATAAAATTTATGATTAATCGTGAGTTAACCCATTCACTGCCATTAAAGGTTCTAGACGTCAAAAATTCATTTGAACTATTTCTATTAGTGTAAAAAAAAATTCCACTTTTGTTAACAAGAGTATGAAAACCTAGAATTTATTTATTTATTGTACATTTAGAACAGATATAAAATGTATGATTAACTATTAAGGTCATGTGATTAATGACAGTTCAAAGTTAGGAGCATCGGGCAATTAAAATCATAATTAATTGCACGACTTCATGAGTTAACTCACGATCAATCACACATTTTATATCTGTTCTAAATGTACAATAAAAAAATCTAAGTTTTCATACTCTTGTTAACAAAAGTGGAAAAAAATTTAACTAATAGAAATAGTTCAAATGAATTTTTGACGTCTATAACCGTCAATGGCAGTGAATGGGTTAATGTGACCGATAACCTGTATAACACCATTCAGTGAAAAAAATGAAATCTTTTCGATGCAGTAAATAAAAATAAACAACAGATAATGTGGTTGCACAAGTGTGCACACCCTTTTATAACTGTGGTGTGGCTGTGTTCAGATTTAACCAATCAAATTGAAACTTAAATGGGAGGCAGCACACACCTGCCAACATATGAAGTGCCTCTTATTAATACCATATAAAGTTCAGATGTTCTAGTATGCTTTTCCTAACATCATTTTCCAGCAGAAGTTTTGCTTTTTGGATCTATTCTTGTGGGGCAGGCGGGTAGCCACTGTTTGTTCGAATGGTTCACTGTACAATTACACCACATTATGTCAATTTGTTATTTTTGCTTTCCCTCTCAAAAATATGTTTTAATTGAGTTGAACATGTTGTAGTTTAAATGAATGGTGGAAAAAGTTTTGAAAGGATTTATCTTCTTCTAGGGTTTAACTCATTTGCTCCCAAAAACGTATAAATGTGTTCTAATTGAAACCTTTTAAGTGTCCCAAAGACGTATTTATAAGTTTTGTATGTTGTTTTTTATGCTAGAGCATACAAAAGGCTTTGATGCAGCCTCTCAACTGCAGAGAACGGTTAAAGCAATGGTAGTTATTACAAAAACAGCCAGCAGCTGGCAGCAGAGTATCAGAGATCAACCAGGGCCATGTTGCAAACAAGCTGATTTCCCCACAGTTCTAAACCGATTTGTGAATAATGATGAAATATGCTATATTCTAATGCTAATTGCTGCAAAACGTAAACATGAATATACTTTTTTTTCCTGATCTTTCTTTTGGTAGGTTCCATGTTTTTATAGCAATAGAACACAATATTCTGTGGGCCTTGCAAAATCAGTCAAAATCCAGTAATGTAGACTTCTTATATCCTTTGCATATTAAATCTAGGAAGATCAGTGCACACTGTGACTGCAAACCTACTTTCATTATGAAGACATCCTCTCCAAGCTTTGCAACTTCCGCTGTGGATAACTGCAACAAAAACAAAATGGGACAATATTTTAATGATTTAATTATGCTACTTATCCACTTCTCTATATGAACAAAATAAGCTCTTCTTTTATCCCACAAGTGTAACTGGGATGATTTAAAGCCTGCATTTGGCTGATGTACTGACGCTTCGAGAGCAGGCGGGAGGAGGCGACAGGTGCTCAAATGTGTTCCTACTGCACACTAATGTCACACTTAACCTTGGCCACCAGAATGGAGATGACGGCCACAGCTATGCTCTGAAGGGTGGGATCCTCGTGGCTGCTCAGCCAGTTAATCACCAGTGTGGCTGCTAAATACCTGAACCATGATCACAGCACGCATGAGGAACACAAAGACACCACCAAAAATGTTCACACAATCTGTGAGAGAGATTTCCTGCCCTCTTATCGTGCTGCAAAAGCAGTGTATATAGGTCAGAGATGGGACTGATTATCAAGGCTACTGTGCATCTATGTGCTCAAGTATCTTAGAATAACCGAATGGAAATAAACTGACGTATCAAAGGGGACGTCCTGAAGGATATGGTCACTGCAGAGTGCCAGAAGGCAATTCTTTTGGACCTGAAATATAAAGAAACACAACATTTTAATGTATTTGTTTTTATTGATTTGTATATTTTTTATTTGTATGTATTTAATTTAGGGGCGTCAGGCGATTCATTTTTTTTTTAATCGTAATTAATTGCATGACTTCAACAGTTAACTCACGATTAATTAATCACAAATTTTATATATGTTCTAAATGTACAATAAAAAAGTGGTTAACAAAAGTAGGAAAAAAAGTTAAACCGTTAGAAATATGGCAGCAGCTTTTAGTCATTGATATAGTAATTTCATAATAATTCATAAAATTGAGTTAAAATTAAAAATATGTACTGTACTGTAAAAAAAACAAGTGTGATATTGATTTGTGTTGGTCATATTCTGCCACTAGATGGCATAATTGCATTTGTACAACGTTGGTGACAGCTCAGTGCATTTTTCTTCTCAATATAAGAGCTATCTAATCTTTCACTTATTCACTGATGTCAAAAATTCATTTAAACTATTTCTATTAGTTAATTTTTGTTAACAAGAGTATGAAAACCTAGAATTTTTTAATTGTACATTTAGAACAGATCTAAAATTTGTGATTAATCGTGAGCTAACTAGTAAAGTCATGCGATTAATGATTTTTTTTATTTTTATAATTGTCTAATTTTTAATCAGCTTTTCTTTTTTCTTTTCTTTTTTTAAGAAAATATTATTAAAAACAACAAATAAAATGACTTAAAATAAATAAATAAAAGATTATTAAAAATTAGGGGCATCAGGTGATTAAATGTTTTCGTAATTAATTGCATGACTTCACTAGTTAACTCACGACTAATTACACATTTTATATCTGTTCTAAATGTACAATATTTTTTTCTAGGTTTTCATACTCCTGTTAACAAGTGAGACACATTTTTTAAACTAATAGAAATAGTTAAAATACATTTTTGACGTCCATAGCCGTCAATGGCAGTGAATGAGTTGATATGAAGTAACTTGTGAAATTCTGCATATTTTTAAAATTGTAAAATACAACTTGACCCCGGTCTCCACAAATATATGCATTATTATTAAATTCTGTCTTCCGCTGCTAAATTTTGACGTGGATGTGTCTGTTGGTAGAATTCCCCCAGTACAGGCTTTCCCCAAAAATGAGTGGCGTTAAAGGAACTTTTAATTCACTCAAAATGAACACACTAATTTTGACACCCCTCATTTATTTATTTTATTTTAGGGTTATATAGTTTCCTAGAAACTATCACGCTAAACGATAGTACCGTTGATAACGCTAGAGTATGTACAGTACATGATGGATGGACAGCCGGACAGACAGACAGACTGGCACCTGCGTATGTTCATGGAACGTCTTCATGCTGTGCAGCAGCTGGGTGACGGTGGAGCAGAGCAAGCGAACAGACATGGCCTCGACCTGGTCCTGAGTGGTGAGATTGATCACGCACGCTGTGGCCACCAAGTGGACGTGCAGACATGCAGGATGGCTCTGCATGGCCCGCAGCACTAGCTACAAGATATGCAATAGCTGAATCAGCAACAGGCACATTCATTTAAACTGTGTCTATTGAGAATATTAGATTAGTACATTTTTCCATCCGAAAACAGAGAGATGCTGCACTGGAAATTTTGAGTGAGAAAATAAATCTTCCACTATTGCCAAACAATTCTAAATATGTCGATTTAACATTTCAAATCATGGCACGCAAGGACATGACATCGCTGCAGCCTTGGATGCAGCACTATCTGCTGGATCTGGTTGGGTACTGCAGATGTATGACAAAAATGCTATTTCAGATATGGACAAAATGTGAGCATATGTGCAAAATATGGGCTCTTAACTCATTCACTGCCATTGACGGTTATAAAAGTAAAAAAATCATGTTAATTTTTCTATTTAACATTTTTTTTCTACTTTTGTTAACAAGAGTATGAAAACCTAGATTTTTTTTATTGCGCATTTAGAACAGATATAAAATTTGTGGTTAATAGTCAGTTAACTATTGAAGTAATGCGATTAATTACAATAAAAAATTTGAATCGCCTGACGCCCCTAATTTTTAATAATCATCTCGTCAGGCAATTACAATTTTTTATTGTAATTAATCGCATGACTTTACTAGTTAACTCGTGATTAATCACAAATTTTATATCTGTTCTAAATGTACAATAAAGATTTTTTTCCTAGGTTTTCATACTCTTGTTAACAAAAGTAGAAAAAAAATGTTAAACTAATAGAAATAGTTCAAATGAATTTTTGACGTTTATAGCCGTCAGTGGCAGTGAATGAGTTCCCAACCCACTATCCTAACCCCAAAATTGTTTTACAGCATACAACAAAATAGCCACATATTGTGTCCAAATAGCTCTCTTGTATAAATATTCCCATTCAAGAACACCATAAAACTGTTGAACAGCAAACCAACATTAAGGGCAAGAACTCATTTTATGCATTTTTTTAACAAAAATAAACTCAATCAAAATGGTATTATTGATTGTATTTTTTCTGTATAGTCATTCCAAATCCAAATAAAATGATTCGGCCTACTCATGTTGTAGTATGGGGCAGTATATTGCTACATTCAAGGAAGGTGGGAACTCGGACTTATCCCACTCGGATTGTCGCAGTTCCGACCTCAAGGAGTTCGAGGCGAATGTAAACAACAAAGATGGCTGACTCCGATAAGTTGTTTGTTGTTCTGGTTCAGGCAGTCAGTCCAAATCATGTGTTAAGTGAAGTTACTTATTTCGAATAACTACATTAATGTTACAATAAATAAAGACATTATTTTTTTTAATAATATATTCAAATTAGGTTTTGCCATTCACGGTGTGTGTCTCTTAGGGGGTCACCATTGTTGAGTGATATGAGATTAGACTAAAGCCGCTTGGTGAAGTTGGGGTCCTTTTTCTTCCGACTTTGGCAACTTGGATCTCCGTGTTTAAAGGGATGTTCCAGTGCACACATTCTGGTATGTGTTTGGAAAAATCCAACTTCCCACCTTCCTCGAATGCAGCATGAGACCCTGTCTAAGACATGTCTGCTATTTAGTGGTGAATGGTGGTATTAAACTAGAGTCGATTCATATTCTCATTTCAGCACCCATACATTTGCATATTCACTGATTCCCCCTCCCCCCCAATATTTGTTTTCCCCATAATCCCCCCCAAATTAACCCAATTTTTTGTTTGTTTTTCATTTTAGAATAATTTTTGGTGTTTTGTAAAAAGAAAAAAAAAAGTCTAAAACCTTAAATGGATTAAAACCTCAAAAAGTGATAGTAAAATTCAGATCCTGTTGTTTGTTTTCTCATCGCTTATGCCGCCGTAAGCATAGTTTTGCGTAACATTTTGCCGCTCTTCCAGTTTAATATTGGAGTCACAATATTAGAAACAGCTGTCAGGACGATGTAATGAAATTCTACATTACTGCAAACTGCACACACAACAACAGCAGTGGAACTTGTCATGGCTAAGTGGCTATCAATACCTTGCTTGCAGTAACTAATGTGAATAGTATATGGCAATTTAGAGAAACTAAATTTTGTTCAAACGTTTTAATTGGGTAGGTGTAGCCTCCAAATAGTGGCCGGCTAATAGTCAAGATGGCCTCGAATGCGATTTTCGGTTTCCATACACAAAGATGACTCATACATAAGGTATGTTGACTTGTAGTGGCCCCCAACAGGAAGAGACGGGAATGAACGGGGACTACATCACCTCCAGCATTTCTGGTTGTGGTTTGTGCGAGTCGGTGGTAAAATTGTAGAGATGAAAGAGGGCCTCTCGGGCGAAGCACTCTCTGTCTCTGTACCTTCTCAGGGCCTCACACAACTGCTTCTCGTTAGCCTCTCCAGTTACCTAAACACACCAGCATTGTCAGTGAAACAGGAAATGTATAGTCAGTACATTCGTAGACTACAGCCCCGTGCCACAATGAAGCTCGTGAGGCAGAAAATCCTTACTTTGAGATTTTGGTGCGACGCCAGGGTAGCGCAGGAGCTAACTCCGGTAGCTAGCAGACCCAAGAAGACCAGCTCCTTCCTGGCCTCCACAAACGCGCCGACAGCTGCCTCGCTGATTCTCCTCCTGCCTGACACGTCCAAAGAAACCAATGAGGGAAGAACCTCGGGGCCGGCCCGCAGAAGACGAAGAACTGAATCCCCGTCACTCCGGTCGCCGTCGTCCGCTGTCAAGTGGTCATCTGAGAAGTCCAAATGTCTGACAGCGCGAAGCTGGCCCAGGACGGACATCAAACTCGCTGCCGTCATATCCAGCTGCCAAAGTCGATGGGCGATCAAACAACTGAGCGTGTTCTTGCATTGAAGGAGTGCTGTGAGCTTTGAGATGGCAGTGCAGGAAATGTCTAAGTTCTCCAGTTGAGGGAGTTTGCAGACATCTTCTAAGGCGATGTCAGTCAGGTCAGTGCTGGCGAGGTTGAGCGTCCGGAGGCCTTGCAGAGAGCTGACGCCGGCGCAGTCCTCTCCCAGCGAGGCCCAGTCCAGACGTAGGCCATTCAGGGACAACTTTTGGAGGCTGGATCTGCACTTGAGGTTGGACGCCAAGCTGGAGACGATGTTAGCACCGCTGATGTCGCCAGCAGCCCAGGATGCATCCAGTTCTTGAAGCCGGTGAGGGCAGATGGCCAGTCGAAATGCTTCTGCAGACACCAGACTGCGGCGGATGCAGACTCGACTCAAACGCAGCTCTTTGCGGTTCCGGAAAATCCCGATGGTTTTGTCATTCAGTATTCCTTGATAAGAAAAAAAAAAGTGTTAGGAGATTTCCAATGGATTTAGAGCATGGGTGTTAAACTCAAGGCCTGGGGGCCAGATCTGGTCTGCCACATCATTTTATGTGGCCCGTTTTTCTTCTCCTTTTGCCATATTACAATTACAGTTTTTCTTGACTTTAACTGATTTCACAAGCATTTTTTTTCACAAACGCCCATACACATAAATTGACTATTTCCACTATTTTCCTTGGCTTCTGATTTCAAATTCTGCTTTTTGTGAAAATATATATATACAGTAAGGATGTTCGATAGGACTTTTTTTTTTCCAGAACGATACCAGTATGAGACTGAGTATTCATGCTTGAGTACTCACCATGTACCATTAGTATTAATGATGCATAAAATTTCAATAAACACAATGACATTCTACTGCCCTCTGGTGGCGAAAGTGGTGTTTGCGCCTTTGAATGTTTTTTGACTCTCCAGTGCTACCGTAGTGCATTGTATTCCAAGCAACGCTCCTACACGGCTACACATCTAATCCAGTTAAAGCCTATAGTGTTTAATTTTGGCTCCAGAAATATCTGTCTGTAAGTACGTTCTTTTCAGAAGTGTTGGCATGCACTAGGTTATTGAATCGGATGTTTAGATAGTGTTTTAAGTTCTAATGTGACATAAGTTACTAGGCGCTAGTTAGCATAGCATTTCCATGGTAGTGCCCATGTAAACTAGCATTATGCTAACGGCTAAAAACGATCCTGTTTTTTTGTAGGGTTTGCAGTTAATTTTAGTAAATGATGCAAATTTATATTATTTTAAACTTTAAATAACATGATTGTAATGTCTTCTTATGTTTTGTATATTACAGTTTTACAGTTTCACCCAGTAAATTGCCAAAACAGCAAGAGGCTTCCTGGTCTTTATTGGAGAAGCAGTTAGCTATCTGTACAGCTAGTTCCTAAACACTAGTGAAGACAGAATAGACATAATTGTGAACAACGACCTCTCTGTCTTTTTGACACATGATGCTTCACTAATGTGTCAAACGGCCACAGTGTAGCACCAACTACAGGCAAGGA
This sequence comes from Leptonotus elevatus, assembly GCF_054856555.1. Classification (NCBI taxonomy): domain Eukaryota; kingdom Metazoa; phylum Chordata; class Actinopteri; order Syngnathiformes; family Syngnathidae; genus Leptonotus; species Leptonotus elevatus. The sequence continues at coordinate 17,050,717 of NC_141239.1, read as the reverse complement.
GGACTTACTTGATATCAGATTTTTTTTTTTGCCTCAGGGGAAGTCAACCCCCAAAATATTTATTGACAATAATATGCCCCACTAGTCGAATTATGGTATTTTGGTTATTAATATTGCGTTAGTGGAAAATGAGTGAAGCAGCAAAATCCAGCCATTATTTTAATCAATATCAGAAGGCGGCCATTTTGCCACTTACTGTCGACTGAAAATGACATCATAGTTACTCAGGGCTCAGGCAACAACCAATCACTGCTCACCTGTTTTCCGAAGCAGAGCTGTGATTTGTTGTTACCTGATACCCGAGCAACTGTGATGTCATTTTTACTCGGATGGCTGGATTTTGTTTGCATAATTCATATTCCACAAATGAAATATTAATCAGAATGTCATGTTTAGACTAGTGATGTCACATATAACAAATTATTGCCATGAAATGTTTAAGGTTGACTTCCTCTTTAAGTACTGAAGGACAGGAAATTTTGTTTACGCAATAATATGATGATTATACATTATATGGTCCAAGACAAAAATGTTTGACACCATGATAATGTGAACGAGAACATGGGAAAAAAAAATTCTTGATGAGATTTGTTGTTTTTGCAATGATATAACATACATCTATATTACAATCAGTTTATTATTATTTACAGTACTGTGCGAAAGTCTTGGGCCACCATGAGATTTTTCAGGCTACTTCCTGGTGCATGGAGGAAGGACATCAGACGAGGTGCCATTATGATTCTACTGGTTGGATGGCTTAAAATAAATAAATAAACACATAAATAAATCACATTGACTGCTGTGAAAAGGGCTCATTATAAATATAAAGCTAGTGTCCATTAATATCTTTAGACAGCGCTGTGTATAAATGTAATGAAAAAAACATCTACACAATTTAGGCCAAAAATTAAATGAATTCAAAATTCAACAACAAATGCACAACAACTCTGTTGTCATCTTTAACTCATTCACTGCCATTGACGGCTTTAGATGTCAAAAATTCATTTAAACTATTTTTATTGGTTTAAAATGTTTTCCCACTTTTGTTATCAAGAGTTTGAAAACCTAGATTTTTTTTATTGTATTAAAGAAAACCTCGATTTTTTTATTGTATTAAAACAGATATAATAATAATAATAATATTTTCTTTAAAAAAAAAAGTTTTTTTTTTTTTTTTAAAGAAAAGATTATTAAAAATTAGGGGCATCAGGCGATTAAATTTTTTATTCGTAATTAATCGCATTACTTCACTAGTTAACTCACATTTAATCATACATTTTACATCTGTTCTAAATGTACACACAAAAAATTATAGATTTTCATACTCTTGTTAACAAAAATGGAAAAAAATGTTACATAGAAATAGTTTATTTTTACGTCTATAGCCGTCAATGGCAGCAAATGAGTTAAGCTGCTCCCCACTCACCTTTTGAGGCCATCTTGTGCAGTAGCTGGTCAGCTATGTGCTGAGGGAAGAGCGATGCCGACCCGAGGAGCAGAGAGCCATCTGTCCGCTTGCTGCACAGCTCGTCCAGGCTGCAGCACACCTGAGCCAAGCACAGCTCACACAGTGTCTGTTGAGGCACATCACCAGTAATTAGAAGTGTCATTCAACATGTGCTTAAATAAAAAGTCACACCTGCACGATATCATGAGTTTTTAGCAGGATTGCTCAAAATAACATTTTGGTGTGGGTCCAAACACTGTCATCTTATTGAAAGTGTCTATAAATTCACAGTAAATAATACAACTTTGCACAATGCAAACTACAGTAACTCCCTGTCTTAGCGACTGCTATTTGTTTATACTATGACATGCACCAAACTTCAAACAATAAATCCAGATGTTATTGTTGCCGCATTCTTCACATCCCCAAAATACCTGATGCTGAAATAAGATGCCTGTATTGTGTAGATCAGTCAAAAGTGGGTCACTGATCAATTTTGGGTGGGTTGCAGAGAGCTCGTACGAAATTAAGGTGAGTTCTCGGTTTCATATTGGAGGTTATATGAATAGCACACAGAAAGGCAAACAAAACAGGTGGTCATGTGGTAAAAGAAGGAATGCTTAGCTTCATTTTATTGATTTATATTTACAGACTAAAAGTGTTTTTTGTAGAGTAATGTCTTTACTATTTGATGTCATTTATTTTTAATGCAGTTGTGGTAAATAATCCAATTGCTCTTAATTGATCCAAACCACATTATACATAAACTATAAATAGTGTAGGGATTTTGTTGTTGTTTTATACCTATGCCAGCTATGTATCTATAGCTATCTATGTGTAGCTAGCTATATATCCTGGATAGCAGAAGATACCTATGTAGCAACCTTTGTTACATTCTTGGTGGTGTGACATAAGATTTTTAGTGTAAAATGTGTAATTTCCGCTTCAGTAGCTTCTGTTCCATGGCTCACAATTATGAACCTATCTCACTGTGACACTACACTCACAGCACAATGACACAAGATCACAAAAGCTGCAGCAGGAGTCTAATTTTATCCCCAGGACAAGAACCCAAGTGCAGCAGTAAAGCTCACTTGAATCACATAATCCATCAAATCTCTGCAGTCCCATGTGGGCAAAACAAATGTTGCATGTAAACAGTCGCTGACATAATAAAACAGTGGCATGGGCAAACTCACCATGCCGCTGAAGTAAAACAGTCCACACGAGATTAAAAACAACAACACACTAATACAACTGCGTTATTTGCGTTTGTTTACATCGACAGTCGTCATTGTGATCGACGAAGAATGTATGAACCAGAGAGAAGTGGTCAAATAAGCCGCGAAGCGTCTGATCGTCAAGCGTTATCCGGTTTGGTCACGAGCCGAGTGGTCCCTATTGGTCAGTTCGTGTGACGTCATTCAGCGAGCCTCTCAATAATTTCACGGCTATTTTTATTTTTTATTTGTTTAGCACTTTGAGACGATCTTTCCGTCTCCATGCTAGTACAATGTAGTAGCCTACTGTACGTCTCAACGGACTAAGTATTCAAGTTTCACTACACCTTACTTGCCTAACTAATGTTTTTTTTTTTCTGGCAATGCAGTTAGACTTATTATAAATTATGAAGTTAATTAATTTCCCACTGCATTGACATTGTCATTTAAAAGTAGGTTGCAAAAAAAGAAAACTGTGCAAAAAGGGTCATATTTAATTTTTAAGAGACAGATGGCTTGGTCATTTCGAGATGAGGTCAAAAAAGTGCCTGTACATTAATAATAAAATTATTATTTTTTAAATCATTTTATAGTTCATTGTTATTTTAATGTAATTATAATTACCTAACCTTATTTTAAAAAAGTACAATTAAATTGTGTTAATTGTACTGCTACTTTTATTGTCTTGTTTGCAGATCTTCAACTAAGGAAGTCAAGTCAAAAAAATTATTTACAATGTGTTCTGTGTGGCACTACTATTCTAAACACTGTATTCTGATTAATATTGTGTTCGTTGAATGAATCCACACATTTTTATCCATCTCACGGGGCGGCCATTTTACCACTTGCTGTCGACTGAAAATGACATCACAGTAGCGCAGGCCTCAGATAACGACCAATCACAGCCCAGCTTGCAAATGTCACATAACCAAAATAAAAAAAAAAAAGAGGTAAGCTGTGATTAGTCGATACCCTGAGCAACGATGATGTCATTTTCAGTCAACAATTGGCAAAATGGCCGCCCCTGAGATAGATAAAAACAGGTGGATTTTGCTGCTTAATTCATATTCCACAAATATAATATTAATCAGAATGTCATGTTTAGACCAGTGAGGGCACACATAATATATTGTAAACAACATTTTTCACTTGACTTTCTCTCCAATATATTGTACAGGTGTACCGAACCGAATGAAAAGTCTGCTGAGTGTCCACCCTTTCCCCAGCACTGGGATACATCATGCCCAGACACTAATATTTCTTCTACGCATATGGTCAAATGTAAACATAAACACAACTATTTATTTTGCTTTTACAAACCATTAAACATTTATCCATTCAACATGTGAAGATCATTCTCAATCACTCGCACACAAAACAAACACATCCCCTTTGTGGGTCAAGGACAAGCACTCTCACTCCATGCAATCACACGCTACCAAAATAAAAACATCCTGTCTTGAATATTACAAGCAAAGCTGTCCTCCCACGCGGCTGAGTACGTCTCCCCATGCAGAGCATCCCGATGCATCAAAGCCAGCCCCCTTCACATTTCAAAACATTTAGCTCAAGGGGCGTTCTTCTTGCCTGAATCTTGCCACTCATTGTCCTTATGAGCACATAAACACAGCTGCCAGATGCATTCTGGGCCGCCACAGGAAGCGAGGACAAATCCAAAACAGACCTCTGGTGATCATCAATTTGGTTAGAATAATAATGCAAAAGGGAAGGAGGAGAGTTTGATGCACAGCTGTACAAATCTATAAACAAGAGAAATACACAACACAATTCTTTATTCACCTTTTTCTAATTGTGGTCAAACTTAATAAGGAGGAGTGGCATGACATCACTGCGAGAAGGCAGGGCCAATCCTCATCTTTCCTGTGACTACTGAGGAACCCAAACCATCAGCCTCCCTCTTTTTTTTTTTGCACATGGACCACCCTCTTGTGTTCTCCTACCGGGCCGGGTTAGCTTGCGCGGCAGCTGTGAGCGGGCCTTCATTCTCAATGAGAGCAAAGACTCAGGGAGCGTGAGGAGAGCATGGAGGGTATGACAACTCAACGTAGCTGAGATACTGACCTGGATCCTTCAACCTGCATCCGCTGGACTCCTGACAACCAAGAGAGGTAAGAGGTCATGCTCCAATGTATTATGAAATGAATGAACAATAATTCATATGCACAACATTCTTAGCCGCCGTGAGCAATTCAAAAGTCAGGAGTCTGTTTGAAGGAACCATCTTTATATTTATTTTGACATTCTTTCTGCATGTCTGCTTGCGGACCTCCTCTTCATTAACAGTATGGACAAAGCTCATATGTCGTCCCTCAGGACCCGAACAGACTCTGATTAAATCCGTCTGTACCAAGAAAAAGAAAAAAACCTGCGGGGTAATTGGCACAGTCAATAACCTCAAGACAGTTTGATGTGAAAAACTGAATTCTCTGGAAAGTCATACTTTGTGCCATATGTTTGCTGGAAATGACTCATGGTAATCAACATCCACATCCGCGCTCAATGGAGTCAGCCAGTGGTCAGGAGAAGCAACCCCTGCAAAGTTTGGCATGTTTATTTGCAATGCCTGGATTGATATCTTCGCAGCTGTCTCGGTAAAGCCCTCGCAGGCGCGAATGACAGCGAGGAAGCTGTGTAGGTAAGGAGTGCCAACAGGAGTGTAGCCAGAAAAGTTTTTATTGGGATGGCCAGTGTAATTCTATAATAAATAAAGAAATGAAATATAATATAATAGATCAAAATAATGATGATAATAATAATGAAGAAAAATCACGGATTCTATCATTTTCCCTTAGTTATGGGGGTGGCCATGGCCACCCCTGGCCACCATGTAGCTCCGCCCCTGAGTGCCAATGAGACCCACAGCCCAGGACTGAGGAAAACACTGTCGCTCCTGTCAGGCCACAGCTTCCTCGTGGCATTCATATTAGGAGCTCCGAGACGAGCAGACGGGCCGATTGCAGAGAGCGGCCTATTGAGGGGGACGAGTGATGATTGCAGAAAGACAGGAAAAAGTACCCTGTGGGTGAAATGAAGTGAGTGACAGTGCCAAGGCGTTTCTGAGCTCTGACACATGGCCCATTTTCCGTCAAGTGTCTTTTCCTTGCCCTCAGATGGTTTATAATGTCATACAACAAGCAGATTATTGTTTACCATATATGACAGCCACAGGGAGTTGTTTAAAATGTATGCATGTCTGCGTAGACACTTTTTCCCCCTGTTACTAAGTTGTTGTGATTTAAACCACACGCGAAAACTTGACATGAAGGAGAGCATATTTTTCCAGTGACGTTGACAAAAGAGTATTATTCTGCCTTAGCAGCAGTTTGAGCTTCTGTAATGCTTTGGGATCTCTCCCATTAAGTGTGGTGCAGACTCATCAGTACGAGCACACATCAAGAGGTGACCACAGGAATGAGCCAACCAAAACCTTCTGTCTGTGTCTTGAGCTCATTTATTTCTCCCTTTTTGGCGTTTGTTATAACTCCTTGTTGGACTTGTTTGGACAAGCTCCACTGAGAAGTAGGCCGTGCAATGTTTCTTCTATGCCTTTACGCTCTTATAACTGCTAACCCAAATGGGATGAAATAGCTAACTCAGCACTGCCCCCCCCCCCCCAAAAAAAAAGAGACCCAATTTGGGGGTTTTATACCCAGTGCACTGAGGTGAGGATTTGACCCAGCCTGTTGAGTAAAGATTTTGATTCGACAAGTGGTAAAAACTAGCCATATACTGATGTGGTAAAGCGACCAAGAAATGCGTTCGTGTTTATTTTACTAGCCACATTTTCTAAGAAGAAGAAACAACTTTCCCTTGTCAGAGTTCGCCACAGAAAGTCACTCGCGTGATATGTTTGGCACATTTTTTACGCTCCTTCCCAACACAACCCACCCATTTATATCCAGGCACTATCGAATATTTTTACAATTGATTAATTTATTGATTATTCCATCGATTAACCGACGAATCAGATTTTAATTTCACATTTAAAAAAATAAATAAATTCCCCTTATTACTCTTTGTTAACCTGTTTGTTATACTATGTTACTCATTGTTTTCCAAATTAAAAAAAAAGTTTGCTTAAACACAGAAGATATTCAGTCTTCTTCCATGAAGGACTACAGAAATCAGTAAACAATTACTGTTGATATACTGAAATCAGAAGATTTGGACTATTTAAATTAAAAATGTCTCCAAACGATTATTTGATTATTAAAATAGTTGTCGATTAATTTGATCATCTATTACTTGTCGATTAATCGATTAATTTTGACAGCTATAGAGTCTGTATTACTAGCCATCCCGATTTGGTAAAAGTTTGGAATTTCTGATAAGGTCATTTTTCCTCTGATAGATGACCCCCCCCCCCCCACCCCCCACCCCCATCAATTGTTAGCGTTTTTCCGCCATTTTTGACCATGTACCGCAATTTTGTATATAACACTGCTACTATTTGCACTATTTGCACTATTTGCACTGTTGATGTTTCTGTGTAGTTCTTTGGGCCAAATGGATGTTTGGTTGCTGTTATTCATTTTTATTTTATTTTTTTAAAGGTCATGGAATTTTCTGCCAATTGTGATTATCTGCTGCTGAATTCCTTAAAAATCCCAATCTTTCAACAGAAGATGCCACCACATAAAGCCAAACAGTACGGGCTAATGCATACTGTGTCAAAAATGGTGACCAGCTTCAACAATTCAGACCACCCAAATCTAACCTTCAACCCATTCTGCTGGGTCCAAATGAACAATTAACCCAAACTTTGATAGCAGTAACTCAATCTGCTGAAAATTCACAGCTACCCAGCAAGGAGGTTATGAACAAAAGCAAATTTTCTCGTGTGTAATTTATCACCATGGCCATATAGACAGCAGACGGCCTTCTGAATAGATGCGGCCCGTTGTGCCAAAGTCAGCTCAAAGCTGGCGGCCCATTAGCCCTACTAGCAGAGCCAAGCCTGCTTATTAAAGGAGGGAAACATCTTTTACTTTTGCACACTTGAACGTCACCCGCTTCTTCTCCATTTGATAGCCTGTCAAAACCAATAAGAACCAAAGAACACACCCGCTCCTGCCAAAATTGGACTCAATAACGCAGCACTCATAAATCAGTCATTCCTCCTAACCCCTGCTGCTTCTGAAACCCATCAATTTCCTCTATTTCTAACACAAATTCAGATTTTTTTTTTTTTAAACATTAGTACCAGCCAAGAAGGAATAGCACACATTGAAAGGAGTCTGAGCAGCCCAATAAATATATTCCTTTTGCTCTGAGTTTGATTTTCCTTCTGCATGCTAATCCTCATCACAAACCAGTGCAGGTAAGCTAAGGTTCATGGCAGCTCGGCAGACGTATTCAAAACAGATCTCAGCCCTTGCACACACTCGGACACCTGATACTGATGTGGCAAGGACTATAATTAAAGAGAACCCACAAGCAAATGCCCTGAAAATATGATTCTTGAGCATTTTTGGTGGGTGGGTGGCATGTCTCAAACTTAATCACAAATGAGCCAGAGGGCCTGTTTGCGAGGCGCTTTTTGATTGCTTAGACTGACGTCTTTACCATATTGAGCTGGAGTTGGACTTTTACACGAGTGCCTTACCATTTATTGTTAGTTCATAAAATGTATTTTGCATTACAGTGCTGCTATTAGCAGTTAACTGCGAGATGTTTGCTAACACAAAAGAAAAGTGTTTTGAGGGAGAGCTACATGTCCGTAAGGTGATTCAACTTCCTTTATTAACGTCAAAATGATGGGTGTTGTAGGTAGGTATGTGTGTGATTCAGTAACACAAATAATCAAATAAAGACATCAGTACACAATGAATCAGTAAGGTAAACGAAACAAACAACGCCTCAATCGAGAATAGCTTGTAAAATATAAATGAACTTGGCATGAATGGGCCATCGGCACGCTAGCAATGGTAAGTAGCGGCCCACGGATATGAACACCGTTCTACTAACCTACACAAGCCCCGCATTAACCATAAACATTATATATTAGGCTGTGTCTTTGCTGTTAACGCAATACTCACTTATTTATGACGCACACTGACCCAACTACGTTATCTGCACACCAACTTACGCAACTTAGCGAAACGATGCGATCTCAACCAAACTTAGCAAGCACGCTAACTTCTGATTGGCTACAGTGGCTGTCAATAAAATGGCAAAATCAATGGAAGTGGAAAACAACTGGTTGTGTATAGCTACTAATGAGTAGCATTTGGAAAGTGCCCAGCTGGTTTAGGAAAATACAAGGCCGTTTATGAGAAGGAACCAACTTGAATATTTATGAGAATGTTATAAATAGCAACCAGTGACACACACATAGGACTATTAGAAACATATGAGGGACGGGGTGGAATTTCCTCACAATTAGGTAATAAAACCTCTGAGCAAAATGTTCTTTACTTTTCCTTGTCTTCACAGAAATCTTCGTTTATGGTGATAAATCAAGAGCGAAAGAATGGGACCTGGAATGTGGAGCTTGTTTACTTTGTTTGGCCTGTCCCTCTGGAGCAACAGCGAAGCCCTATTCAAAAACCCCATCCTGTCCCGGGCACGGCGAGCTCCAGAGGCCAATGGAGACAAATCCAGGTGCTCCTACACCTTCCTGGTCCCTGAGCAGAAGATCACAGGCCCCATCTGCGCAGCCAGCGGTCCCGTCCCAGACAAAGACCGAGTGACTCGCCTTGATGTGGCCGCAGTGCGTGACCTTCTGTCAAAGCAAAGGCGGGAGATGGAGACTCTGAAACTGGTGGTGGACGTGGACGGTAACCTGGTGAATGAGATGAAGCTGCTGAGAAAAGAGAGCAGGAACATGAACTCCAGGGTGACCCAGCTTTATATGCAGCTGCTGCACGAAATCATCAGGAAGAGGGACAACTCACTGGAGCTGGCTCAGTTGGAGACACGCATCCTTAACGCCACTGCTGAGTCACTGCGTCTGTCCTCCCGTTACAAGGAACTGGAGGCCAAATACGCTGCTCTCTCAGCGATGGTCAACAACCAGTCGGTGGTGATCGGCGCTCTGGAAGAAAGTTGCATGAAGATGGAGGACCGTAGACAAGAGCCGCCACCACTTGGCCCTCCGATGGTGCACGTGGTGCCTGAGAACATTCCTGTTAATGTCCCGCGTATCACCAATGAGATCCGAGGGGATAATAGCGGAAGCTTTGCCCGCGAAAGGGGCTCTCGTTCGGGGCCGTCACCCACAGGCGGCACCCTGGAAGTCCTGAAACCCCCTCAGACAAACTTTAGTGCTGAAGGTGAGTAAATATACACATCAAATGATCATATGAATGAGTATAAGTATCTGGATACAATTCAAGGACGGTTTGTTTTAAAATGAAACCATTCGATTCGCTTCCATTCAGTCGGATAATGATTCGATTGAATATAGTCCGTTTATGAGAGTGTGATACAATTCGTTTCTTGTTGTCATTTTACAATACGAATGAACTTGTCAGTATTGTAAATAAGACATTTCCTTCCAAAAATATATACAGTAGTACATATGTACATATATTAGTGCTGTCAAGGGATTGACATTTTCCTAATTAATCACAATAAATCACGTTTACCTCTACTTTCCAGAGGTGGGCGTGCCAATAAATTATCGAGCGTTCGACTTTCGGAAATCGTCATAGTCGGGACACCCTTCATTGTCAATCCGTCAAAATTTCAAGCCAAACCGCATTGTAATCATCAATCCGTCATTGCTCAGCAGAATGAGCGTCCAATCGTCCATCAATGTTTCTGTCATTCGAAGTGGGCATCCATCAATGCTCCGTCATTCGTCAATTCGTCAGAAAAATGGGATGCCTGGCATTGACGGATTGACGATTACATTGACGAACCATGCTCGGTTCGTCAATTTTTCGAACTTTCCTATCAATCGTCAATAAAATGGGCGTCCGTCATTGACGGATTGACGGACCTTCTGTCAATAATGACGGAATGGCCACCTCTGCTATTTTCTACGAATAGTGTAACAGATATTTGAGTAAAATCTTGGAATTCATCTAAAATCCACAAATACAAAGTATATTTTAATTCAAAGACTGTTCTAATAGCTTTCTTTGATCCCTGAATACAATTATTTAACTGTTGAACAAAACAGCTTTACAGGTTCTTATATTCTTCTCATAGAAACAGCTGTCACAATGGCCCAGTGACGCAGTGATGTTGAAAATTTTTTAAATGATGTACTTATTTTCAAGCATTATGATTGACCCTTATTGGAGATTTCAATGGATGCATTCATTCATTTGCAGAGCATTCACTACTTTACAGGTCAACCATAACAAAATTATACACACTCACTTTGAGTTCAGCTGCAGGTGGTCTAGTGGCCCCGTTTTCAAAGGTCAACGATCTGCAAATTCAGCTGCAGTTTCACTCCTTGCTCAACAGAAAGCGTAGAGACCCGTATGGAAATAAAAATGTTGTAATGTCTAAACTGAGGCTGGGGACTTAAAGCAAAGCAAAGAAAAACCTTACCAGCTCGATTTTGCTCATCAACAGAAATTCCTCGCACATTTAGCTCACCCTCACCCAAGAATAATAAAGTGTGTAAGGTTTCTGTGCAGCTGTATGGAAATTATTCTTTTGGAGACTGTTCCATTGCATTGCAGACATGGACCAAACCCAGACTGCCATGATAGGCTCAAACCACTAAGTGCCTCTGGGATACCAAATCCAGTGCTTAATATTTCATAAACTATGCCATGAAGATGTGAATAGACTCTACAGTATCTTTAGGTTGTTATTATATCATTAGTTGCATAGGGTTTACCTTCATGTTGACTGTAGCACACATGATTGTGGGTGAAAATCCTGAGCTAAAGGAATTATCTTGATTGAAAAGCAGACATTCTGTATACAATAGTTAAGGAAGGAATGAGGGTAACTAATTCATAATGTGACCTAATTAGACCCTCTTTCCTCTGCTTTTTCAGACATGTCGCTGTGCAGACTTTGATAAATATGTTTTTTTTATTACTCTGCCAGACCATGAGAGTTAGTTTGCTCAACCAGATATCAACAAAAGGCAATGTTTTCACACAAAAAAAAGTCATAAAAAAGCATTTCACCCAAAGCTAGGGCTTTGGTATAAAAATTGGAGGGTCCCCTGAATGATCCTATGTAATCTCCAACTGACATACACAATTGAAAGAAAATCCAAAACATAAACTTTGTAGAGTATCCTGTAATAGCTTGCAGGAACTAAGCAGATGAACAAATTATACTCTGCCTAATTCACAGAAGCCTAAACTCACATCTTGTTTATGTTTCTCCAACAGATTTGTATAGTATTTCAGGTTGTTATACTGCCAGTGAGAGGAAACCGTTATATTGAAGACGGCTGGTTCTTCTGGAAGCAAGCGGGGAATAATGCCTTTAAGATGGCCCAGTGTAGAGGACACCAATTAATTTTTATCTCACAATCAGAATTTATCTCGCTTCTTTTCTTGAACCACTTATCTGTTCATGGTCACAATTAGTCCTTTAGCCTGCGCTGGTTCCAATCGATCAGTGGGTAGTTTGGGAATTCTGCATTCCATTTAGTGACAATTGATCCAACGTTATGCAGTATATTTAATAGTTATATAGGCTTAATTAAGACAGAGAAGCTGCTTTCGAACGTAAGTCCTCTATTGTAAGCTTTCCTGACCTAGTAAAAAAAAAAAAAAAAAAGTTAATGTCCATTAGATTGACGTGTTAGATATAAACATGCAATCAAAGCAGGAGAGCATAATTTACATAATTTTCAAGCTGTTATGTTGATGGGGTACAGTGGGGATAACTTACAGATTTACAGTATAGACAGCTAGCTAGCTAGCTAGCTAACTAGTTTGTTATCTAAAGATAGATAGATAGATAGATAGATAGATAGATAGATAGATAGATAGATAGATAGATAGATAGATAGATAGATAGATAGATAGATAGATAGATAGATAGATAGATAGATAGATAGATTTTGATGATATTCTTTAGCATTTTAGTTGTTCTATCCCTAAAGGTCCATTCCGAGACTGTCTGGAGGCTCAAGAGGCCGGCCACGTCACCAGCGGCATGTATTTGATCAAACCTGACGAGGCAGAGAAGTCCCTGCAAGTCTGGTGTGAGCAGGATATGGACAATGGAGGCTGGACTGTGATTCTTAGCAGGAAAGACGGCTCTGTTAACTTCTTCAGGAACTGGGAAAATTACAAGGTGATTGCACTGACACTTTTTGGTGTTTCCTCAACCTCAGACTGCTTCAGCCAGAGATAACAGTGTTGCCTTTGTGGGACTCGCAGGAACCTTGTGGGGGGACTATTTCCTATAGGTCAGAATCTGTGTGTTTTCGTTGTAAAAAATATAATGCCGCGTCAGCAGTGTTATTCATCCCAGGCTTTTTAGTTTGAGATTTCCATTATGAAACATTAGCTGGCCCGCTGGAGAGGTATGTTCCACAGCACAATCTGTAGGGGCTTCTTTCCAAAACCGCTACTACTTTGGTGCCTTCCTGCATGGATGGCTGGTTAGTTTAGTGCATACCACAACATATAGGCCCTCTCATCAAAGATCTGTGAGGAATAGGTGGAGTAAATCACTGATGCAAACCTTGGTTGGCCATTCAGTGTTCCATTCAACATGAGAATGTCTAAGTGGGGGTTAAATTGCTCCCTCTTTGGCATTGATTTGCCTTTGCGCTTTCCCACAAAGCCACAACAAGCACGCACACATTCATTCACATGTACACGCACAAAGCCCAAGAGGGGAGGGGTCACACTGAAACTCGCCATCTTTTATCAAATGCTGGCTTACTTTACTAATCCAAGTCACAAACCTCAACCATGTTTACTGAGTAAAGTGTTCTAGAGGCATATGGCCAGACTACCGGATTCTTCGGGCCAGTTTTCCTCTTAGTGATTGATTCTGGTAGGTTGACTGGACTAGCTTTCAGAAGACTGGTGGTTATTTTCCTAGAATAATTGTTCACATCTTTTGCGTGCTAAAGTAATAGACTGGAGCCTGTGTTCCTGTGTCATAGGCTAGCAAAAAAAAAAAAAACAGTTGCTGATAGTGTCCCTGCTATTGATGGGCCATGAGGTCATTCTCTTCTTTTCCAAAGTTGGGGACCCAAAATATTAACCCAACCTCAAATCCTCAACTCAATGCACTAGGTATAAATAACTCAGCATCGGCTCTGTCCCATTTGGACCTAACGCTGGGCTAGCTATTTCACCCATTTGGGTTATTTTTAAGAGTCTAGTAATCATAATCCTTTTCCATCATCTTTCTGAAACATTCATTTTCATCTTCCTGTCACTCAGAGCGGGTTCGGAAACACAGATGGGGAGTACTGGCTCGGTCTGGACGGCATTTACAAGCTGGGACGTCAGGGCGACTACAAACTACAGGTGGAGCTGGAAGACTGGATGAACAAGAAGGTGTACGCTCAGTACAGTAGCTTCCACCTTGAGCCTGAGAGCGAGGGCTACCGTCTCAGGTTGGGCACTTATCGAGGCAATGCTGGCGACTCTCTCAGCAGCCACAACGGAAAACAGTTCACTACTCTGGATCGAGACAAGGATGCCTTCTCAGGTACGCATGAGACTGCTCAGCTTATTCTGCTGTTCTGTAACTTTGAGCTAAATTAAAAATGTGAGTGGAGAACAACAGCATGGATACATCACAGCACGCCATTACATCACCCTTCAAACAAGAGTAACTATAAAGATGATGACATTAGAGCAGACTGCATACAGTGTATGTAAGGTCAAACAATCCATTACTGAGTCGACCTCTGATTTGTTGATTTTAGAAAGATCCTCATTTGCTTTAAATTTGGCACAGTTAGAGGGAGGCGACCAACATGGTATGTACTTGTAGATGCTGGAGATCAGCCCCTACAAATTACATTTAAAAGGAACTGCAAGAAGCTCTCCACTTCTAGATAATGTAAAGTTATTCGTTATGGAGTGGGCACTCGGAGACTGCCTTCTACCACTGATTGTGCGTCCGAGTATGAGAACAATTCCCATGCCGCAGCACAGGGGCTGTTTTAATAAATATAATAACGATTAAAATAAATAAATAATAATAATAATAATAAAATAATAATAATAATAATAATGAATAGCAACAAATTACAATGATGATTATAATAATAATAATAATTTGTTCGATTATTTTTTTTCTACATTTATTCAGAGTAATTGTCCCATACATGACATGACATGTTCATAACGAAATACAATGACCTCCACCACACACATTCGCAGAGTTCATAATCCGCCTGCCTGTGTCTTGATCAAATCCACCAAAATCACGTTACACCACCTGTGCCACAATTTAGACCTGCTTTTAGCTAGTCTAAATTATATTCTACTGTCTGTCACCAAAATGTCAGGTGCGCTGGGGGCATGTAATAATAATTTAAAAAAATAAAAATAAAAATCACCCAGAGAGGGGCAAGGGGCCTGCCAAGTTCCCCAACACAAAAATGCATGAATGAAGGAAGATGTTTTTATGCCGAACGCACGTGCGCCATTCTGATGCAGCTTTTGAAACCATTTGGAAGTCATATGAGAGCCAACCGCAAAGAGTAAATGTAAACAAAAATTGGACAAGCGTGGCAATTGATCAAACTCCAATTTGGTGTCAGCGGCAGCGCCATTGTTGTTTGTCTGACATCTGATTATTATTATATCCCATTAAAGGGGAGGTGCATCATTTTGTTCACGAATAACCCTCAGCAGAACTTAAGCCTCGTTGAAAGGCAGGCGTACCAATTTGCAGCTTCCCTAATTATACAGCATTCATTCATCCTTTCATATTTAAAAATGTAAAACTGCCATTCATCAAGCACTTGGTCTTGTTTAGTTGCCAACACAGGCTGGATATGAAGCTGTTGTAGCGTCGGTTGAAATAATAGAAGCTTTACTGGTGGTCTGAAATTTCTTTTAATCCCTTTTTGGCTCGTATACAAACCTCGTACACTGAAGAGCTAGAAAATAAAACCGTCTAGATATGCACTGTCGATTACCCTCTAATCCTCCGTTATCCATTTTTGGATTCTATCAAAATAAAACTTAAACTCAACAGGAAGTTGAAAAAAATAAGAGCTCAAAAATTGTAGACAATTTGGCAAAAAAGAAAAAGTCCTTTACAGCTGTATATTTTAAATGCGATTTTCCAGTAAATATTTGAGGCCACAACGAGAAGAGATCTCAATAAAATGTTAATTGTTAACTACATAGACAATTTCACACGCTCTGTCTCATTTGTCAACCCAATTCCCCGTTGCAGGTAACTGTGCCCATTTCCACAAAGGCGGCTGGTGGTACAACGCTTGCGGCCAAGCCAACCTCAACGGCGTGTGGTACAGCGGAGGCGTCTACAGAAGCAAATTCCAGGACGGGATCTTCTGGGCTGACTACGGTGGAGGCTTCTACTCCATGAAGTCCGTCCGCCTGATGATTCGGCCCATCGATGGATGATGAGACACTGGACTGTGCTGGTCCACACACCAAACTTGAACCTCATTTTAAAGGGTGATGTCAAAGGTCACCATTGACAGGAGGGTTAAACCAGATCAACATCAGTGGTGTATAGCCATCCCTCCTCTTACAGATTGGACTGCTCTGTTTATATGTACATGCATATCACTATAGAGACATAGGGAGAGTGGGGGCATTTTTATAAGATATATTGTTACTTTATACAATAATGACATATGAAGGAAAATTAAGAACTGCAGGTGCAGTTTTATCAATGTTGCAGCTTGCAACATGTCTGCATAATTCTACAGCCTTTGTTTCCCTTAATCCTGCTATATCCAAACAGCAGCTGTAAGGATTAAAATCTTAATACAGCGTTTCCTACCTCACCGCCAATGTAAACATCTGTAGGAAACGCACGTTTTTGGCATTTAACTTGTGCCATACTTCTTGGAAACTGGAAAATTCCTCCTATCTTTATTTGGACTCGCCCCCTCTGAAATCAAGACCTGTCATTTACACTTAATATGTTACCTTTGTGAGATATGTTTAACTACTTTTTGAGCAAAAACTCTAATTTATATGTACAATTAACTTATCAAAACAGTGAAAAGGGCCTGGTGTCCTGAGGGAAAGGTTGTGTAGCAATCATTTTGTGTGCGTCCTCACATATGTATATGGACAATTTGGACATGTGTTGCTTGTTTTACTCATTCAACCTTTGATTTTGGAAAGACTCCCGGAGGAGCAATAGTGGAATTGCATGTTGTTTTGCAGAGTTTGAAGAGTTATAGGCACTTAGACAAACAACGAGAAACACATTTCACGAGGCTAGACATGATGGAGTGAGAAAAAGAGCAGGGGGTGTATTGGGATGGAATCGGTCCAGGTTTCCAAGTTATTCCCACTAGCTCCCTTTTAAATACACAGACATTTACATTCTTTCCACACAAAAACTGCTTGAACTGTATGTTTTCTTCCATCAACTAAGTCACGGGTCAGTGTTCGCGACTTTGCGGTAAGCTCTGATATGAAAGTCAAGTCAGCTGGTGAGTCGGCCTGATTGCACATCGGTCTTCGCACCCATCACTTTACAAGGGTCAAATCAAGCCTGCCAGGCAAACAGTTACAATAAATTAAAAGCTATGTTGGATTACAGATTTTGCACAATGTAATTGTTCATGAGCGAGACAGTTGCGGTGGATCGGGCATCTGGTTCGGATTCCTCCTGGACGCCTCCCTGGAGAGGTGTTCCGGGCATGTCCCACTGGCGGGAGGCCCCGGAGACGACCCAGGACACGCTGGAGAGACTATGTCTCTTGGCTGGCCTGGGAACGCCTTGGGATCCCGCTGGAGGAGCTGGTTGAAGTGGCTGGGGAGAGGGAAGTCTGGGCCTCCCTGCTAAAGCTGCTGCCCCCGCGACCCGAGCTCGGATAAGCGGCAGAAGATGGATGGATGGATGTAATGGTTCATGAATTAGCGGCCCCCTTTTGTTTACTGCGTATCAAATGATCTCACTTGTGCCATTACGCCATTAACTAAGGAACAGTTACAGTTCATGTGTTTTATTTTTTGTTGAGATTACATGCACATTCCAAGCTTATCTTGTGGATGTGAACCGTGTAGATAAATGGTCATATTAAATCGAGTGGAAGAAACGGATTGTCTTCATGGAAAGAAAGTTGTCAGACCAATCTTCTGGAACATTCTGTACTTAAGTTTATTGAAATGTGGAGGGTTTTTTTTTTTTGACACTCATGGTTGTTGACAGAAGACAGATATATTTCGCAATACAATTTCTTTCAGAGTGCTAACACATTTTTGTGGATAAGCGGAATTGACCAATTCATCAGTTTGTGTATGACTCATAACCACAATAATTTATTATATGTTGATAGTATTTGTCACACCATTGTTTGTTTGAACAATGAGTGGTTTGCTTATTTTGTGCATATTAGTGCAAAATCATTCATAACGTTTGAAAGTGTATCATCTGCCTGGAAATGACTCAAAAGTGGCAAAAAGACTTCATAAAATGAATATATTTTCAAGGTTTTTATTTTTTGTGCCATTTCCAGTCCAAAGACACCATTCAAATTCACTTTTAATTCAAATTTGGCACAAACGTTGGTTTAAATGTTGGTTTAACTGTATATAATTTGGGGTGTAAAATAGATTTTGTAATTGTATGTAGTAATTTTAGATTGACTTTGTTGAAACTACATTTAGTTAGTTAGTTTAGTTATTTTTGTTAAGTGACAGTGTGTGGGATTTAGTGCCATCTATTGGTGAACTAATGTAATGCAATGATTTTGAAGCACGTGCACTACGGTGCCTCAGAGAGACCATACTTCGCAAGTCTACCACCAATCACTACCAATTATTATTAAAGTGAATAGTAAGAGTAGCTACTGGCTAATGATGAGTTATTAACATTGTTTTTTAGTTTTAAATCATATTTTAGCCGTTTATAATTTAGTTAACTCAGTATGGCTGTATGAATAGACCTGTATTCTTATCTGTGTTACTTTCATGAGAAAGAGCAACGGGTCTGTCTATTCATTCTGTAATCTAAAAGGGAGGTTTCCGGGGCTATGTCACCTAGGGAGTCAGGCTCATTATTATTGTATTCTTTTAATCTGATTTATACCCATGGGAACGGATTTTCTTGTAAACAGGTGTGTTGTGGGCTGACCTTTTTCTGAACCCTTTTTGTGAATAAATAACGATGTGAGCTGGAGAGAGGGAGCCACATCAGAACAGATGATCGCTTGGATGATTTGTCAATGTGGACCAGAAGCTTCTGGTAATTAAATCTTTGCAAAGGAACTCCTTCAACAGAATCTCACCATTCAGTTAATTGAACACGCAAAGAGTACAATACTTAATATTGTCTACTCTAACACTAGCAAGAACTCACTGGAGAGGCTAAGAAGAGCGGCTAGCATGAACTAGCTGGAGTGGCTAAGAAGAGCGGCTAGCGGGAGAAGATAGCAAAAGCTAGCGAGAGCAAAGCAGAGGGAGACGAATGGCAGGATCTCAAATCACAGGAATCGCGACGACCACCTGCAGGTCCCAGCTGTGGAAGGTATGAGCGGCGGTCAAAACATTGGGTCCGACACTCGACCCAAGCAGCACCGGGGCTTACTACGCTCGTGATGTTTCCTGCTTCAAGAAAGATGGTAGCAGAACATATCAGCCTCCTGTAAGGTGTGACACGACCTATATAATATAATTAGCGATTACTAGACTTACAAAATATACAAAAATGTGCATTGATGTGATACAACTTTTTTTCCATAATTTGAAATTAATTGTGGGATTTTATAAGGAATGAATAGTTTAACAATAGATGGTACTAAATCCTACACACTGTGTGTTTAAGTAAAATTGTGGAATCCTTTGGGTCGTTTCAGTTTTCAAAAATTTGGTTTAAAGTATGACATCATCATAAAAGATGCAGCAAAAAGTCCCTCATAAAGTATTTGCAACCTTTTGGTTGTATGAATATTCAAGGACCTTCGGATATAGCAGTTTGAAAACGTGGCAGTCCTCAACCCTCACTTGAGTGGTCACTTAAGCCCCGTCCACACGAAAGCCAGTTTCAATGTATCCTCACAAGTTTCTTACCGTTTAGACCGTTCGTCCACACGGTGGCGCGGTTTCGGAGCTTGAAACCGATCACTTTTAAAAACCTGGCTCCAGAGTGGACAAATTTCAATACGCGCCCCGAACGCGTCCGTCTGGACACCACATGCAGGACACTCCTCCAGTGATGACGTAATGGTCGCAGCTCGATGACGACGCATTGTCGCACATTGATGACGTATGCGCCAATTCTCGCGTGACTGCGCGCGAACCGTCAGTCTGTCAACAATGACGGTTAGCCGTGTCGTAGTCGCTTTGCGCAGCCTCCTTAGCTTGCTTATGCTTTTGCAGCAAAATATTTAGCTTCTTTATTCCCACGTTCAACAAGCGGCATTGTACTTGAATCACCCGCCATTGTCACTTCTGTGTTCGTCTTTTTCCATGTTGTTTTGATACATGCAAAGCCATGTTTGTTCTGTAGATTGCAATAAAGTTAGAAAAAAAAGTGTTCTTCTTCTTCGCTGATTCTTCTTCTAGGCTTTCCGTTAACTCGCTGTGGCTGCGCTACAGCGCCACTCCAGACTTGGCATACACATTACAGCCGTTAAACGTTCTCAGCGTCTTCTTTTGGACACACGCAAGTCTTGAAATGCTTCTGTATGTACAAGATTTGTTTGAGGAACGAAGCCCGCTTTGCTTCCGTCTGGACGGGGCCTTAGTGAGACTTCAGTGTTTATCGAATTCCAATATTCCACCATCAGAATGGTATCACCCAAGGAAGACTTGTTAAGGAGGATCCTAACGGCTCCATGCTGCATTGCGAAATTACATCTGCCAGTGACTCATTGGCCCACAAATGCTAAGTTTGTGTCATCAACAGACAGGATGTGAAGCTGTTTTCACTGAAAATAAGCACCACGACTAATTTATGACTGTAGTGAAGCAGTTAAACCACCTAAGAATGTTTGTTCTTATGTGCCCTTTTGATTTAAAGCCGAACAGACACTTGTTTAAAATGGATACTCATTTGAAAGGATCTGGACAGGCTCAGTCTGCCACAGACTGATGTAGTTTCCACTCTGAGTTTGTTCAAGCGATTTTCCGTGTTGCTGTCAAACACGGCGACGAGTGCTGAGATTGTGAAAAATGGACTTATTTAATATGGGTTTGTTCAATTGTAGGGATATGTTAACTAAGCAACGAATACAAACAAAGGAAAACTGGAGACATGAGAAGCATGCTGCTTGAGTTTCAGCAGCTTATTAGCAGGCACATGTTGAACGTGTCTGTTAGTGAGAAGAGATTCACATAGTTCCCATTGTTAAAAGAGAGGACACGCTGGTTTAGTATGTTTCCTTCACATGATCATATAGCAAACACTCAGAACACTGTAAAGTCAGCATTAGTCTGTCACGGTTGCCAGTGGTTTTGGACTCAAGTGTGGGGAGGCAGAGCGAGGAGGCTGAGTTAAGTCCCAAACAAAAGGGTTTTATTATTTAAACAAAAACAAGGTGGTGCACAACATGCCACAGGAAACAACAAAAACAACAAAGTCCTAAATCGAAGCAAACTCAAGTGGCATGACGAGGAACTGGCAAGACATGGGGGAAACGACAACGGACGGACAAAGACTCAAATAAAAATCCAGACGGAAGCAAAGCGGGCTTCGTTCCTCAAACAAATCTCGTACACACAGAAGCATTTCAAGACTTGCGTGTGTCCAAAAGAAGACGCTGAGGACGTTTAACGGCTGTAATGTATATGCCAAGTCTGGAGTGGCGCTGTAGCGCAGCCACAGGGAGTTTACGGAAAGCGTAGAAGAAGAATCAGCGAAGAAGAACACTTTTTTCCCCTAACTTTATTGTAATCTACAGAACAAACATGGCTTTGCATGTATCAAAACAACATGAAAAAGACGAAGAAAGGAGAAGTGACAATGACGGGTGATTCAAGTACAGCGCCGCTTGTCGAATGTGGGAATAAAGAAACAAAATATTTTGCTGCAAAAGCATAAGCAAGCTAACGACTATGACACGGCTATCCGCCATTGTTGTTGTTGTTTTTTTTTTGTTTTTGTTTTTTTTATTGTGCAAACCTAGTGTAGTGAGTTAAGAGGAGCGACCAGCGGGGCCCTCCCCAACCGGGCGGGGGCAGGAGGCACACCGGCCCACCAAGCCCCCACCCACCCCACCGGGCATATGGGACCCGTCCGGCGGGGCGATAGGGCTCACCCCCCGGATACTGGGTCCCGCCCGAGGTGCCAGGACGCCCACCGGAGCGGGGCGGGCACGACAAACCCCAGCCACCCCCGTCGGCCCCCGTAGCACCGAGACCCGGGCCATGGATGGAGCCCCCGGCCCAGGGGAGGGGAAGGAAGGCGTACCGCGGAGGGGGAAGGGAGGGGGGAAGGAGACGACAAGAAGGGCAGGGGGCAGCGGCAGGGCCGCAGAGAGAGGGGGAGAGGAGGAGGAAGGGTGACGAGGGAGAAGGGACAGGGAGGCGGAGGATGGGCGGGGAGAGGCGAGGAGGGAGAGGCAGCAAGGTAGAGGAAGGGGGAGGGGAGAGGGAACCACCGGGCACCCCGGCGGCCCACAGGCCCCGAACCGCGTCGCCGGGCCCAGAGCAACGGACCGCGACGGACCGCGCCGGAACGGCGCCGCCCCCGACACCAGGGAAAGCCCCGCAACGCAGCACCCCCCAAGAGACCCAGGGAACGGCCAAGACGCAGCCGCCACCCAGCAGCCAACAGAGGGGCAGACCCGCCCACGCCCAGCCAGGGGGGACAGCACCCACAGAATTAACCCACTGGCATGCCGTGAATCCGAATATCAACCCCTGGTGCCCATCGGAGGCGAATCCGCTCGATCCCGCTGGCAGCAGCCGGGTTCCTGACTATAGAAACACAACCATTAGTTACAAATTGCCTAATACAGAAACATCAATGCAAGTTATAACGCTGCTGTGGCTCTCGCTAACAGGCAGAATTAAAATCCAAGTTTAGGTTTAAAAATTCTATATACGTAGACCATGTTTCTTTAAATTTTGACATTTGGTTTTTATTTGAGGCAGATATTTTTTCCATTAAAATATGATTTATGAGGAGGTTAGACCATTGGTCGATATTCAAAGTTTGTTTATTTTTCCAGTTAACAAGAATTGTTTTTTTTGCAATAGTAAGGGCTACAAGTATAGATTGAAATTGTTTATGTGGTAAATCAGTTGTTGTTAAGTCACCTAGCAAACACAAGTTTGGAGAGAACGGTATCCCACAGTCCAAGACAGCGGAAAGTTTTTCTAAGACTTTAGTCCAGAAACACATAACCGGAGTACATAACCATAAAGCATGAAAATAAGTGTCTGTAGTGTTTTGTAAACACTGGAGACAAATGTCGGAGTCTGAGACTCCCATTTTCTCTATCATATATTGAGTAATGTATGTTCTGTGAATAATTTTATATTGGATAAGTTGTAAATTTGTGTGTTTTGTCATTTTAAAAACGTTTTCACAAACTTGAATCCAAAAGTCAGATTCCGGAGCTATAGACAAGTCTGTTTCCCATTTCGAGATGGGTAAAGACGTTTTATCAGTATATGAAAGTAACTTATATATTTTTGAGAGTTTTTTTGTTGTTGTCGGAGAAAGCTTGGTAATATCTTTAGCTAAAACAGGCGGTTGGAGCGTACCCTGGAGTGTTGGAATTTGTTTCTTTATCATACTTTTAACTTGCAAATAATGTAAAAAGTTTCCGTTTTTTATTTTATATTTTTGGAGCAAGGATGTATATGATATAAACATATTATCTGAGAAGAGATGGTGGAGATGTGTAATTCCTTTCTGCTCCCACACATTCAAATAAAACGATTGGTTGTTAATTTGAAAGTCGGGGTTATGCCATAGGGGAGAAAGCCCGCTGGGCTCCACTTGGGCTTTTGTCATTTCTAGTGCCTTCCACCAGGCAGTCAGGGTGGCGGAAATCATTGGATTTTTAAAGCAGTTATGTCGCTTAATCGATGTTGTAATAAAGAGTAAATCTAGGAGTCTGAGGTTATTACAATCCTTCTGTTCTAGTTCCAGCCAACAGTTAGTATCTCTATTGGGTTGTGCCCATAAAATAATATATTGTAGCTGGTTGGCTATATAATAGTGCATAAAATTTGGTGCCTCTAGACCTCCTTTGGATTAATTTTTCTGAAGAGTAGATAGACTAATCTTTGCTTCTTTTTTTTTTCCAGTAAAATTTTGTAACGGCTGAGTCCAACAACTGGAACCAGTTAGCCGTAGGTTTAAATGGAATCATTGAGAAAAAATAGTTTATTTTGGGTAAAACTTTCATTTTAATAGTGGCTATTCGTCCTATTAGAGAAATAGGAAGATTATTCCAGCGCTCCAAGTCACTATAAATGCTATCCAGAAGTGGAGTGAAATTTAAATTAACTAAATCAGTTAATTTAGGTGAGATTTTTATGCCTAAGTATTTTAAATTACCTATAGGAAATGAGTAGTATGGGTCCTGGCTTGCAGGGTTCCATGAATTTTCTGTAATAGGTAGAAGTGTTGATTTTGTCCAGTTAATAGAATAGTCTGATAACTGTGAGAATTTAGTTATTAAGTTAAATACTTCCCCTAACGAAATAGCAGGCTTTTCTAAATAAAGTAAAATATCATCGGCATATAGATTAATTTTATGTTCTGTTACCCCAGAGTGAATTCCTTGAATCATTCTTTCCTGGCGTATGGCTAATGCAAGCGGTTCAATAAATATTGCAAATAATAAAGGCGACAGTGGGCATCCCTGTCTTGTGCCTCTCTGTAGAGTAAAACTCTTAGATATAATCCCATTAGTAGTAACAGTAGCTTTAGGAGAATCATATAATACTGACACCCAGTGAATAAATGACTTCCCAAAGCCAAATTTATTTAAAACAGCAAAGAGGAAGGACCAGTTAACTTTATCAAAAGCTTTTTCTGCATCCAATGATATAATAACTGCCTTTTTATCATGCCGCTGTGACATACTAATAAGGTTAAAGAGCCTTCTAATATTATTAGTAGAGTGACGCTCTTTAATAAAGCCTGTTTGGTCGCTATGAATGATTGTCGGGATTACTGTTTCTAATCTAGATGTAAAAGCCTTAGTGATAATTTTAATATCAGTGTTAATTAGTGAAATCGGACGGTAACTTGATGGAAGGGTGGGGTCTTTTTCTGGCTTTAATAAAAGTTTAATTGCTGCTGTATTCATGTGTGGGCGTATCCGCCATTGTTGTTGACAGACTGACAGTTCGCGCGCAGTCACGCGAGAATTGGCTCATACGTCATCAATCTGCGACAATGCGTCGTCATCGAGCTGCGACCGTTACGTCATCGCTGGAGGAGTATCCTGCATGTGGTGTCCAGACGGACGCGTACGGGCCGCGTTTTGAAATCTTTCCACTCTGGAGCCCGGTTTCAAAAGTGATCGGTTTCAAGCTCCGAAACCACGCCATCATGTGGACGAACGGCTTAAACGGTAAGAAACTTGTGAGGATACATTGAAACTGGCTTTCGTGTGGACGGGGTCTAAATACACCAACACTAATGAGACACACCTGGGGAACACAATAGGCTGAAGGCAGCGATTGGTCAGACACACTAGGAAGGGAAGAAACACACAGGTGGACGTGATCAGACATAACGAGACAAGGGGAGAAATCAGGAACACATGACAAACACCAACCACAGACAAAAACAACAAACACATCCATAATAAACAAAATCTAACCCCTACAAAACCAAAACATAACATAGTCACTCAACCGGAGGACTAATCCATAAAAGCACAAAATTCCATTCCACAGTTTGTATGAGAGCTTATCGAAGGCTTCACAAGCACCAAAGGACACACTGTTTATTTGTCATAAACCCGCAAGTCACTTAGGAGAAAAGAATAACAAAATACTTTGTTAGTTTGGATTCATAATGCTTTTTAATTCAGTCAATGTAAACATTAAACAAAAATGCTGGACATTTGTGTTTGGTGGATTATTTTTCTGCTGTAGGAAATTCAGAGGAGATTCATGCTAACACTGTAACCTATATTTTATACCTTTGGAAAGCCAGTCATGTTTTCTGGTATTTATTTATTTTTTAGAAATGTGTTTGTGGGATGACCTATACAACCGAGTATGTGCACTGGCCAAGCATTTACTAAATTACTATCTTTGCCAAAAATGCATTCTCAGAAAAATAAATGTTCAGGAGATCTCTGTAGTGTATGGAAGAACCATACACTCCTTGTGGTGGTCACCATCCTCGTCACACACTGTGGGATGTCTTTCAATCCCACAACCTTAAACCAAAACTTTTCACGTCGGCCAATGTGGTTGTCCTCTCACACATAACAGACAGCACACTAAAGCTGATCCAACGTCAGGTCATTTGAGTCGAGATCACGACTGTTGACATGCCACTCCATTTGTTTTTCGAGTGGCAGGTCATACATTTGCCTTACCCAGCTTAATTCATTTTTTAGTAGGCCTGTACCACTGCCACGTTCCACATTATAGAAACCGTCAATAGCCTACCAAACAAAAACACAATATAACAGAATGCAGCTGTGTGTACATCATCTGAAGCAGTTTGGAGTCAACATTGATCCAATAACATGAAAAAACATGACTTTTCCCCCCCAACAATATCTTGAATTTTTCAAAATGGGAATACAAAACAAAACAGCCTATTGACACATGTAGCATGTTTGTATACAGAATATGTTCATGCAAAGTAAAATAACAAAAACAAAAAACCTGCATGTCCAAAACAATCTTTTACATACATATACAACATGTCACTATAACAGTGCAAACATAAGGATGTTTATGTGAACATCCTCCGACAGTTCCATGATGGAATGAATTCTACGGTGACAATTGGGGGACAAGAGTCTTCCTCCTTTCCTGTGTGCGCAGGTGTCAGGCAGGGGTGTGTACTTGCACCAGTGCTCTTTAACTCATTCACTGCCATTGACGGCTATAGACGTCGAAAAATAATTTTTACTATTTCTAATAGTTTAACATTTTTTTCCACTTTTGTTAACAAGAGTATGAAAACCTAGAATTTTTGTTATTGTACATTTAGAACAGATATAAAATTTGTGATTAACTCATTCACTGCCTTTGACGGCTATAGACGTCAAAAATAAATTTTAACTATTTCTATTAGTTTAATTTTCCCCCCCACTTTTGTTAACAAGAGAATGAAAACCTAGAAAAAAATACTGTAAATTTAGAACAGATATAAAATTTGTGATTAATTGTTAGTTAACAAGTGAAGTCATGTGATTAATTACAATTAAAAAATGTAATCGCCTGACAGGCGAAAATTTATTAAAAATAAGGAAAGTTTAATCGTAATTATTTACATGATCATTTTATATCTGTTATAAATGTACAATAAAAAATCTAGGTTTTCATAAAAAAATTAAATAAAATGAAAAAAAAGTTAAATTAATAGCAATAGTTCACATGAATTTTTGACGTCTATAGTCGTCAATTGCAGTGAATGAGTTAATTGTGAGTTCATTATTGAAGTCATGCGATTGATTACAATTTTAAAAAATGATCGCCTGCAAGTAACAACCAAACTGCACACGGTAAGTGTCCTCAAACTGCAGTATGAGGACGACTGTGCTCTTTTGGCTCACAGTCCAGAAGATCTCCATACTGTTCTTAACGCAGCAGTTCAGGCTTACAGTAGACTGGGACTGACGATCAACACTGCTAAAACTGAGGTTTTGTGTCAGTGGAGCAAGCCCCCCCCCCCCCCACCCTCCCATACCACCTACCTTCACTGCCGTTGGTAAAGTCGTATCATCATTTTAATACCTGGGAAGCATCCGCTCTGAGGACCTACAGCATTGACAATGAAGTCCAAAACCGTCTGTGGCAAGTATCAGCTGCATTTGGGAGACTTTCAAAACTAAAATCTACATCTCCGCACACAAGTGTCCGTATATCAAGCTGTCTGCATCACCACCCTCCTCTACAGCTGTGAAAGCTGGGTCACTTACAGTCGCCATATGAAGTCCTTGGAGCAGTTTCACATCCGCTGTCTTCAGCGCATTCTACACAGTAAAATCGGAAGTGTAAATTTAACTCCCATAGTGTTAAATGTAACACTTTTAATGAGTTTATATCGTTCTCGCCAGTTCCAAAAGTGTAAAAATTTAACTCATTGGTAGAGTGAAATTACAACACTCATAGTGTTATTATTTGACACATAAAAGTGAACTTTTTGCACTTTAAAGTGTCATCTACTTTCACCTATCAGTGTTATTTTTTAACACTTAAAAGTGTTATTTCCTTTCTTTTTTTTGGTATTAATTTCTCACAGTTTTATTGTCACTTTCAACCACGAAGTGTTATTTTCATTCCCTTTTGTGTTAATTTCTCTGTTTTAGTGTTATTTCTTGACAAGTTTGTATTTTCCAACCCAAATGGAGACAGTGGGACTCAAACTTAGGACTTGGTTGGCAACGACACTAACAAGTACGCCACGAGATTTGTTGCCGCAAAATTCTTTCTTGTAGGCCTAGTTCCCGCACGACTCACGGTAAATGAGAAAAGAGAGAAAAGAGCCCCGATGTATAAGGTAACTAACTCAGCCTGGAGTCAATGAGTTTGACTCGCTGAAATAACACCACCCGTAGAGCTTTTTCTTCACTTTGAGTGTTCAAATAACACCCAAATCAACACCCAGTAATGCAAAAATAATTAACACTAGATTTTTAACTCAATTTAACACTACAGAATTTGCTGTGTGGGACTCACTTGGCGTGACCGAGTGCCTCACACACACAGAACAGGCTGCAAGAGTATTGAGGCCACCATCAGCTGCGGTGGCTGGGTCATGTTCTCAGGGTGCCCCAAAATCGCCTACCTCGTAGAGTGTTTTATGGCCAGTTACACCATGGCCAACGCTCTGCTGGAGGCCAGAGAAAGCGCTATAAAGACCAGCTGAAAATAGCCCTTAAGAAGTGCTTGATCAAGCCTGTGGTCCTTGAGAGTGTGGCTGCTAAGCGAAGCACCTGGCGGCAACTATGCTCAGTTGGGATCCAAACACTTGAGTAGGAGAGGATAGCCAGGATGCAGCAAAAAAAGACACAAAAGAGCCAACGCAGCAGCTATTGCCAGCAACTCTACTACTACATACACCCGCCCCACTTGTAACAGGGCCTGAGGATCCAGGATAGGATTATACAGTCACCAAAAAAACTCACCGTTAGACAGAAGAGGACGTCATCATCGTTTTTGATGGACAACTACAACAAGCAAACATAAGGAAAAATTTAAGAAAACAAAAAAGGCAGTTGATAGAAAAAAACAATGGCATTTAACTCATTTGCTCCCAAAACGTAAAAAAATGTTCTATTAAAAGTGTCCCAAAGACGTATGTATACGTTGTTTTTATTTATTTATGCTAGAGCATACAGAGGCTTTGATGCAGCCTCTCAACTGCAAAGAACAGGTGAAGAAATAGTAAGTTATTACACAAACGGCCAGCTGGTGGCAGCAGAGCAGAGGAAATGGACCAGTACCATGTTGAAAAACCCCTCAATTACTCAAAATTCTAAATAGATTTGTGAATAATGATTAAACTTAGCTATATTCTAATGCTAACTGCTGCAAAACGGAAACAGACAGAAATATACTTTTTTTTCCTATTGAAAGAAGAGACTTTAATCTTTATTTTGGATGTTTTCATAACAATAGAACACAATATTCTGTGGGCCTTGCAAAATCTGTCAAAAAACAAAAAACAAAACGCATCACCACCAGGGATAGTGATTATTAATTGTATTGATGTGTTCATCTCACTACTGATGTGTCTTGCCCATCTTGCCCTTCGAAGTTTTCCTCTCACCAACCAATCAGACAATACAGATGAAAAATATTGACTTTTGAAGTTCATTGTTAAAGAACAGCCATTGCTAACACAATTTCAGTTACATACGCCAGAACAGATACTGAAGGCTGTGGGCATGTTTAGATTGATGTGGCAGCTCGTTGAGGCAGAAATATGATTGGACAAGACGAAAAAGAACAAATCAAACATTCTCGTGCAGAACTGGAAGCAGTGCAGCCAATTTCATGTAACAAACATAAGACTTTAGGTTGTAAATAATGACCTCTCTGAGGGCCACCGTTGTCATCTTGGCGAGTGTCATCTTTACATTTCTAAATTAAGATGACCCTCAATGATGACAAGAGGTTTTCCTTTTTAAGACAATAAGATTTGTATTTACCTTTTCTTCTTTTTTTTTTTTACTAGTTTCAGAGTAGGCGTGGACAGCCTCTGAGGAACGCCGAAAGTAGTAAAAAGGTAAATGCAAACCATATTGTCTTAAAAAAAAAAGAAAAACAAATGACTGATGTCAACACAGATTTTTTTGAGTGATGAACATTAAAAAAATATAGCAACAACAGAAAATGATCATGTGTTTGCCATGGGCAGTGAACGACTTTGGTCAAATGAAACATAACTCAATTGTCTGCTCATGCCACAAATAGGCGTTTCTTACCAATGGGATATCGTTTAAAAAGAAAACAAACAGGTTAAACAGTGGGATAAATTGTAATGACGATGCAATCATGCAACACAGACACATTTTATGCTGACACATTATTGCTCTGCAACTATGTTGCACACTTTGTTCTGTACACGGGATTACATATTTGACAAACGATATGTTTTCACAGTTTTGTTAAAACCTTTTCCACTGGAATAATTACAAGATTTTAACGTAATACTACCATCTAGTGGTTTGTTGGTTTTACATGTTTTGCGTGTCTCCCGTGGCATTCCTAACTTTTTCTTATTTCTTTTTTAGCTCTTGCGTATCGTTTCCACTTTCCAGCACATAAACATGCGACGCTAATATTATCAAACTAGTGATTCTGTTGCTAAGGCCGCACAAATCATAGCAGCGAAGCCTTTCCAGGGCTTGTGGTATCAGCGAAGACATTTTACACCCCTTTAATAAACTGTTTTCCCTTCTGCCATCAGGAAAACGTTGTCGGAGTTTGAGGTGCAAAACTGCCAGATTCTTGAAGAGTTTTTATCCGACCGCCATGAGACCGCTAAATAGAAAGACAAGTGCAATATATAATGAGTTCAAACTCTCCCGAAGTGTAAATTGTATTGTTATTTTAATACTTTTTTTTATTTTTTATTTTTTTTATACTGTATAGTTTTTATTCCGTGTTTTTATTTCTGTGCAGTTTTTACATTTCGTTCGGTGACATCTGGGATGTTATGTTTGCTGAATGACAATAGTCTGACCCTGAGTCTGATTCTTATTATTGCTGTACATTTTCGCGGGGGGATTATTTTGCCTCCAACTCAAATGAATTTTACAATAAAGTTTTGAAGAAAAAAAAGTCGCTGGGCGATGACGTAATTGTATATCTCCATGAACGCAATGGCATCTCATGCTGGCGAGCTTGAGATCGCAAAGAAGAATTTAACCGATGCAATTGGCGATAATGTCAAACAGTGAGTAAATACTTGACGCCTGGTGATGTGGGGATTTGCTTGGGTCGTTTAAGAGTTTCTTTACAATTATATGGCCGTTCCGTAGCTGTGTATAGCTGTGCTTGTGGCTAGCTTTCACACTGATGTCTGCAGCGTTGCTTCAATGTGTGTTTTATTCGATATATCTATCACACTGTGTGGCTTCATTGTAAGGCTCCTTTATTGTTACGATATATTCGTATACTACACTGTACTGGCAAATGCAAGTGTTCAATCTGGATTTATGAAAACCCCATGATGGTTTTTAGTTACTCCTCTTTAAACTACAACTTCAATAAAAAGACACATTACAAATATCTCTAATCTAACGTCGTGGCATGTTAAGTGTGAGTTGATTGTTTTCTGTTCACACAGCTATTGGGCAAACCTCAAACTTTGGTTCAAGCAGAAGATCAGCAAGGACGAGTTTGATATTGAGGCACGACGTCTGTTGGCACAGGAAAATGGTTTGTGCATGATTATTAATTCCCCCCCCCCCCCCCCCCCCGCAAACTAAATTTTTTCTTTCAGTTTTTACATACTCTCTATTTCTGTGCAGTCCATGTTCACAATGACTTCCTCTTGGCAATTCTGACACGCTGCCAGATCATTGTTTCCACTCCAGGTTAGTGTAATTAATCTTTTATTTTATATTTAATCTTTTATATTATATGTATATGGTCTGCGTATTAACAGCACATCAGCCAGTATTCATGCAATAGGAGCTCAATATTTGCTGTGAAGTCAACTCAAATTTGATTTATACTCCATCATTTTCATTTGACTGGCAGTTTTAGGCTGCTATCATTTTAGGTTAGCTGGAAAAATTACAATTGGACAACATGGCAGACGCTGCCACAGGGTGTCTTTATAATAATGTAGAACATTTTCATTTTTCCCCCCTTCCTCCAGAGGGCGCTGGGCAATTGCAATGGCAAGGTGGCTCTGCTTCCAAGCCAGGCAAACCAAAAGGAAAGAAGAAATGTTCATCTAGACAGAAATTTGACGTGAGTAACTTACTGGAGTGATACACAAATGTGATGAATGTGCAAGTTACAGACGATTAAGAATAACAATTATTGGTGTGTGTACATCCTGTTTGGTCCTTCAGCATCGTTTCCAGCCTCAGAACCCTTTGAGTGCCGCACAGCCATTCAGCCCGCGAGAAGCGGCGGGTGAGGAAGAAGAACTCCGACTGAGCGCCCACACTTTGCTATTGCCCACACGGGGTCAGCTGGAGGCCCGCATGATGGTGACAGCCTTTGAGCTCGGCCTGGATAACATCACGGAGGATGCGGTCAGCGCAATGACCTGTGCCGTAGAGGTGAGTTGAAGAGAGATACGGTAACACCTGGTTTAATGTGAGTGTTTGTATGAATTAAAAGGATTGTTGATCAATTCAATTTAACTATATTTCTTTAATCAGTATTCGCGGTTATTGAAACCTTGACTTTTTAAAACCACACTAAACTGTCAAACCGGTAATCGACCCATTCCTATTCATTATGGTACGTTTTTGTCATTTTGAAGTGTAACATCTATATTGGGTTTGATGATATTCCTTTCGGTCTTTGCTTTATTACAGCATCATTTGAAAGACGTTTTGACCGCTGTGATTTCCCGAAGGAAAGCATATCGCTTACGGGACGGTCATTTTCCCTACGCTTTTGGCACCGATGTCACACCGCAGCCTTATCTGAAGAACAGCCTTGCCGCTTATCACCGCGTCACTGAACGGTAGGAGCAATGCGCTTCATCGTGGTTGGAGTAACACTGTAGTCCCATACATTTGTTTATTTTTGCCCTTCAGCCCGCTTCCAAGTGCATCACTCCCTGCTGGCCCGCCGCCTCAAATCTCCCCAGATGATGCAGAGCAGCAAGCCGTTCACTTGTTAGCTTGCTCTGCCCCCAGTCTCCATACGGCCCTCCCACCCATCACCATGTTTGACCTCTTGGAGGCTTTACAGGTCAGACTCATATTCCATGTCGCATCCAAGTGAACCTCTGGTGAAGGGCGAATTTTGAAACTAAAGTTTGTATATTGAGATCATTATTCGCCAGATGAGGAAGTAAGGCGCTAAAATATGCAAAAATGTGAGGGTGGATTGTTGCTGTTGTTAATATTTTATTTAGGAGGTGTCAAAATGAGTGCTTTAATGTCGAGTTCCTTTAACGCCACTCGTTTTTTTAAACTTGATTAACAGTGCTGTCATCAATATCCAACATTAAACACTTATGCCATCGACTGTAGGGGTGGGAATCTTTGAATGTCTCACGATTCGATTCAGATTTTTGGGTATGCGATTCGATTCAGAATCGATTTTCGATTAAGAGCGATTTTCGATTGGCAATGATTTGATTGACAATGATTTTTGCTTCAATCTATAGATGTGCAAGGAGTTGTAATGATCTACTCCAGTCTGACTCGCTAATGCTAATAAGCGCGCTACTCGCGACACTTTTATCACTCAAAAGAACGGCTCCACGCTGAAAAAACACAAACTTTTATTGGAATAACTTGATCGTGACTTTTTCCTTCTACTCGCTAATGTGGCTACAACTTAACAGTGTATTAGACAGTGTGGAACCCACTGCCCCTCAGTGGCCAAGCCGGGTACAACATGAACAGCGCTCCAAATAAAGGCACACAGAGATAAAGACAAGAAAATCGATTTTGGGACATTTAAAATCGATTCTGAATTGTACTAAATGAGAATCGTGATTCTTATGAGAATCGATCTTTTTGGCACACCCCTAATCTACTGGCACAAATCAATGTCTCACACTTTTTTTTTACAGCACAGAATATCTTTTTAACTTTAACTTCAAATAACTATAATAATTACTATGAAATTACTGTATCAGTGAACAAAATTATACCACCATATTTGTACTAGGTTAACATATTTTTCCACTTTTATGTTAACATGAGTATGACAAATTGGGAGAAAAAAACCATTTTGTTGAACGTTTAGAACAGGTATAAAATGTTAGATTAATTTGCGATTAATCATGAGTTAATTATTGATGTCATGCAAGTAATTACGATTAAAAAGTGTAATTGGCTGACACCCCTGATTTTAGTAATATTTCTCTGCTCCAGGTTCACCGCGGGGTGATGCCCTCCCACACCATGTATGCTCTGAACATGGAGCGCATCCTGTCGCGGCTTTGGCACCCCAGCCACGAAGAACTAGAGCAGGACCACGTGCACAGGCAGCGACTTACCGCCAAAGACGGCGTGCTGATCAGCTGAGGTCAACACGCAATCCATGGACTCCGTATGCATAAAATGTGGAACATAAAGTTAGTTCTCTGCTGGAGATGGATGGGAAGTAGTGTCCAAATAATGCCTCCTATGTAGGAAAACTGCACTCGTGTTGCAGAGGATCAATGGACCAAGATGAAACAAAGCAATTGGACGGCGGGCACATGACTGTGTGTCCGCCTGGTGCTGGCATATTTTCACTCTGCTGTACCACCGTTTTTTGGCAACTAATTGCCAGCTGGAGTTGCAGTTCTGTAGTCAGATTGGACTTTAAAGTGTTTACTTTTAGAATTTAGCTGGGGGGCAGTGGTCCTTTTTAGGGTTGGGGAGCTGAAGACACATGGGCCATAGATGACCCGCATGAGCATTTGATGCAACCTGTGACACGACTTTAAAGGGGAAGTCAGCCTTAAGCATTTCTTTACAATAATATATGTGACCTCACTAGTCTAAACATGACATTCTGATTAATATTACATTTGTGGGATATGAGTTATGAAGCAAAATCCAGCTGTTTTTATCCATCTCAGGGGGCGGCCATTTTGCCACTTGCTGGCGACTGAAGATGACATCACAGTTGCTCAGGTCACGACCAATCACAGCTCACTGTTTTCTGAAGCTGAGCTGTGATTGGTTGTTACATGAGCATCTGTGATGTCATTTTCACTCGACAGCAAGTGGCAAAATGGCTTCCTTCTGATAGTGATAAAAACTGCTGGAACTCGTACTCCACTAATGCAATATTAACAAAAATACCGTATTGACTATTGGGGCTGCATAGAACATATTGTTAAGATTTTTTGGGGGGGGCTTCACTTCCCCTTTAACCCCGAGAAAACTATTTGAAAAGCACAAAATGTAACCTACAAATGTTCACGCTATATATAATAGGATTTATTTGGTGCATTTTGTGTGTATCATTTGAAAAAAATAAAAGGTATTAATGTGGCAGGATTCAAGTGAACATTGTAAAGAAATCATAACATCAAGTAATATACATTAGTGTACTTGAACAAAAAGTATACTCGGAAAAAATGTGGCCAAAGTTTGAGGCATTTGACATAAACATTTTGTGAAGTCAAGACTGAAAAAGGGCACTAAAATTGAGTCCTAAAATTGTGTTTACATGTGGTTCCGAAAAGGGCCTTGACTCTGCTGTTTTCCCTGTCTCATCTATATGTTTGTTTCATGAAAATATATACAGTACACAATTTGATTTAAGTGGCCCGGTGGCGCATGGATCTGTTTTTCTTTTTTATATACATTTTGTACAAAGCTTTTTTTTTTTCATTTGTATGTGCAAGGAATAAAACTAAAGTTCATAGTTTGTTGTTAAATACTTTCCTGAAATAATGTAAAAGTGAGTTTGTTTCCAATCACTTTCTTCCCCTTATACACGGGACAGTGACTCAGAAGACATCCCACTGTGCCGAGGGGCCTTTTACCAAATATGGCATATCGCCACTCACTTCCGCTGCGCGGACATCCAATCAGAGCTCGTGCTGACTTCCAAGCCATGACGACCCGCGCTGCACTGGAAGTGACTCACTTTCTACCCTACTTCATGTCTGCTAGGAAACATTCATTATTAAGGACGCATAAGCATTGTCGAGTCCAACGTTTTATTTTGTCATATGTACAATTGTGAAGTGCTCAAAAACAGCGTACAAATAATTCAATGTCTAACATTAGTTACACCTGACCTGCATCCCAAAAGTTGCATCAATGTGAAGATTAAGAGTAAGTAAGGCAGGTTTAGTCAGTAAACGTTTCACACCTGAGTGCGTAAAAGGTTAGATAATGTTAGTGTTACTGTACAAGTGCATCCAATGTGTTATTTATTGCAGCTTGTTTGACATCATAGCATGGCTGGGTCTGCGGATGCTCCCACATCAGTACTGGATGGAGTAAAAAGAGACAAAGAACCCCCTTAAAAGATGTTTGTAACAGGTATGATGTCATATTTCATCTGCACATGGCCCAGGTTTCTGCGTCATTCATCATTACAAATCAGCGTGTCTGCAGAAAAGCTGGAAGGAGAAAGTGCCTGAGCTGACGATCATTTGGACTTGCGGCCACTCGGAGTTATTTGGTCCCCCCAAGACATGTCCCATCATGCACCCCCGCCGGGAGTCTAGAACGCCTGGAGCTGCTGTGTCAAGATGAGCTGACAGCCGCTGTTGACGTGGTCCATGACCTTTTGTTTGAGCAGAGCCAGCTCGTCCCGCAGGGTGTTGGCAGACGACACCAACTCCGTGTGCTGGCTTTTGAGGTTTTTCACCCTGTCCTCCAGACGAGATATCCTCTCCAGCTTCCGTTTCCGGCACTTGGACGCGGCCACCCTGTTCCTCAATCGCTTCCTTTCTGCCTTGATACGCTCCTGGCTCTCCATGTTGATGGGAGAGAGCGGCGGCGTCTCGCCGAGCATCTCGGGCACCGTCTGCGGCTCCTCTTTCAGGGCACGGAGCCTCGAGTGCTGCGCCTGGTGGTCCACGTGGGGCGCCGGGTAACAGGCGAGTGGGTGTCTGTCGTTGACGGGTGCGGATGAGCCCTGCACGGCCCGGTTGAAATTCGCCAAATTGGTGTATTCCGGAGGCTCCGGGGGGCGCACCGTGCAGCTGTAAGGGTTCTCACCGGTGTCGGCCGCAGCTGTACCGGATGCCATGCCGGTGGTCTGCGGCGCTTGGGGGTGGGCGGCGCCTATCTGGTGATAGTGGAGCTCAGCCAGCGCCTTCGCGAAGCCCTCGGCGAAGCCCTCCTGCTCGTCCGTGATGTTCTTGGGACAGACGAATTGGGTCGGGGTGGGGGTCGTCAGGCCCGTGCACGACTGGATGATTAGCCGCTCCAGCTCCGGGGAGGCCAGCTTCAGCAGACCCACGTCGGGCGACGTGAGGATGTCCAGGGCCTTGGAGCCCAGCTGGGGTTTGAAGTTTCGGGGGTCGTTTAGATTCAGAGTCATGGATTGCTTGAGGGCTTTTGTGTTGAAGCCGTATACCCTCGCCCCGTCGTGGTGAGGGTTCGACCCGTTCACGGCGTCGTCGTAGAACGTCGCTTCCATTTTCCCGGACATGAAGTTTGTGTCACTTTAAGAGAGGGCTTCTCACCTTGAAAACAATCCACTGTTTACATATGACTTGTTTCCTCTCGGCCTTGTGACAGAGTCCGCCTTTTGTTGAAGTTCAAACCACTTGACAACTTCGCGTCCCGAGAAAACTTTTCTCTCCCCAACCGCGCGATCATCGATTAAAAAAAAAAACGTCGTTTCCCCACCACCAACAACAAAATGTCTGACAAAATATCCTCTTTTGATTGATCCTCCTCCTTAAAAAGAGAAATCGGTGCCTGATTTGGGATAGTACTTTCTATCACTTCCAACGTGGAGACGAACTTTATCCACCTCTGAGCTGCAGCTCCCCTGAAAATAACAATGATGTCATTTCTAAGCGTTCCGATTGGCTGGAGCGGATTCGTTGGGCGGAGTCTATCTACTGACATGGGGGTTGCTCTGACAACAGGCCATGTCCCCGCCCCCCGCGGTGCTTCATGGGATTAGGTAATGCAGACAGTGGAGCAATGTACCCTGGGATTACGTATGTGTTTTTGAATATTTATTTACCCGCTCAA
Source organism: Leptonotus elevatus (assembly GCF_054856555.1). NCBI lineage: Eukaryota > Metazoa > Chordata > Actinopteri > Syngnathiformes > Syngnathidae > Leptonotus > Leptonotus elevatus. The sequence goes on along the minus strand of NC_141239.1, from coordinate 17,012,496 downwards.
TCGTTACTGAAACTCTTCTTCATGAACACGAACAGGGAAGTTTAGTCTTTCAAGGGGATGCTATTGGAACATGTTTACAACTGAAACATCTATATAGTTTTAAACGTTTTTATCGTGCACACCGAGACCCAAAATTGGGTCTTCCTGGTACACACACGTTGTACTCACGTCCAAAACTAACACAGGACGCTAAAGTAGGGCTGTTAAACTTGTTTTCATCAGTCACGGGGAGCAGTTTATGCTGGTGAAAGTGCACAAAATAATTGCATGACACAAATCTCTGTCTGGAGGGCATACCATTTTTTAGAGTAAGGGAACAAAATAAAAAACATTTTGTGTAACCGATTTAATGGTATTTGAAATGACAACAAACAAATAATGGCGTTTGTTTTTTGGGTCCATCTGAAGAGCCTGGGAGAGGCTGATTAAATCCCAGTGGAAATTGCATTAGTACAATGCTTTGTTGTCTGTAGCGATGATGTCCACCAACTGTCTACTACGCATATGGAGTCCCTTATAGTCACTTACCAGAAATGTAAATGTCGTTTGAGGGAACCCTGTTTATCGCTCCATCATATTACATAGTTGTTTCTGTATTTGATTATTCTAAATTTTATGACAGCTAACTTATTTTGAAATCATGTGGCAAGCTTTCGCGGGCCACATAAAATCCGGCCCATTGTTCTTAATACTCAGTGGTTCAATTCCCAGCTTTGGCTTTCCACTGTCAGTTTCTTTTAGCAAGATGCTGATCCTTAAATAACCTCCAGATTGGAAACATACATGAGGAACTGTTCTCAATTGCCTTACCTGCCAGGTAAGGCAATTGAGAACAGGTAATATCTGGTTATTATTAATAATAATAATAATTTGACAGGCTCTTAAAAAATGGTAGTACTTGGAAGAAGGTGCTTGTATATCTGTTCTTTCTCCTCGTATGTTCAGTTTGCATTGTATTTTTAGCCTACTATACCTAACTTGGTTTCAAACAATTTCAAAGACAATACTCTGTGTACTGATATTAAAAAATAAACTAACTGTGGTACAGTGGAACCTCGGAGTTTGAACGTCTCGGAACTCGTACAAATCGGATTTCAACCAAAAAAATCGGAGTAAAAAATGCCTCGCAGTTTGAACTCATTTTTGGAGGTGCTCCATACTCGCGAGAGCATTTAGATTTTTCCACGACAATTTTCTTCGCCATGGGCCCAAAGAAAGACAACAGTGCCAGTGGCAGCAAAGAAAAACATACAGTGCTACGAATCACAGTGGAATTAGGAAGGAGATTATCGTGCACTTGTAACTACCGTGACCACTTCTGTAAATACTGGCATGAGGACCCCCCTTAGCTGTTCAACAACGTGCCTGACGTTAAACGACGCACGCAAGAACCGCTTAGTAGTCTAACAATATGCCCATTGTAAAATACACAAACTCAGCACTGAACTAAAGCTAACATAGCATTTATCATCCACTGATGCCATCACACCACAACAGGTAAGGTAAGGTATTTTTATTGTTTAAATACTGTACTATACTGTAAATGTAAAAAAACATAAATAGAAATTAAAATATGAATTTTCTGTTTTTGGAACTTGGGAACGGATTCATTGCATTTACATGATTTCCTATGAGAAAAAATGTTTCGGAAGTTGAACAATTCGGACTTTGAACACTTCGCAGGAACGAATTTTGTTCAAACACTTTTCTTTCTCAATTTTGCTTTTATGATTTAATATGCATTATAATTTTCAATGTCCACTTCCCATGTTTTTTTTTTTAACAAACGTTAAAAGTTGTGATTTTACAGGTTAGTCTTGCACTAAAATGAATCCAAATGAACCATGAATTGACATGAAAGAACCTTTATTCAGTTTCTTCAATTTGAGTGGTTAACACACTTTGACTTGCAGTCTTTTAAGCGCTCACTATGACAATGCCACAAAATTCTCCAAACAAGTGTGGTGTAAACATAAGTCCTAATTCAGATTAAAACAATAATGCAAACAAATCTGTGGCTTTATCACGTCAACTTGAAAGAATGATATCTAAACATGTGGACTGCACTTCTTCAGCACTGAGTTTATCTAGACACTCCATAAACACATACACAACTTGCAACCTTTACAATTTACATTTCTCTGTTGATTTGAATGTGATGAATTGTCCAGCCCTGGTAGGAATGTTCTGACCCACGAGGAGTGGCAGCAGTGTCTGTTCTCAGTTCTCCCCCCCCCAGCACTCTTCAGAAGATAGCGCTGTTTAGTTTTTTTCCCCTCATTGCCCGTGCCAGCTGCTTCCAACTAGTTCTTCCATCATGAGCAGAGAGGCCTTAAAGGTGGGACAGTCCAGGGCCCATTGGAACAAAAACAGAGAACCCAGTATGCGCGCATGTGTTGATCTATCAGCTAAGCAAAGTTTTGATGACTTCTAAACACTGAGTTGAGGGGTACACGCAACACACACACGCACACACAAACACACGCCAAGTAGCGAGAGAGACAGATGAAATTTCAAACAGTGTCTGTGCTATGTTTGTTGAAGACCAGCTGTTTCTTCCTGTCTTGCTGCTTGATTTCTGTGTGCAATCTCTCACTCACTCGTTCGTCGCTGTTTCCTTTTAACTCCAAGGAAATAACACAATGGAGTTAAGACAGGATGCAGTGAAGAACTAAAAACAAACCTTCTTAATCTGTAACAGCTACACTGGTGGGTTAACAATCATTCAATCGTTCGTTCTCCGAACCTTTTACTTTTATTCGGCCGAGGCGGCACATGATAGCAACACTCTCAGGCTGTCATCTTGAAAACACTCAAAATAAAATACAGTATATGCATCAATAGAGCCATTTTGAAATATAACATCTAATCCCAAACGTTTGATTTATAACTCACAAGCTAACTCATTCACTGCCATTGACGACTATTGAAGTCAAAAATTCATTTGAACTATCAGTTTAACATTTATAGAAATAAAATTATTGTTTATTTAGAACAGATATAAAATGTATGATTAATCGTGAGTTAACTATTGAAGCCATGCAATTAATTACAATTGAAAATTAGGAGCATCGGGCGATTAAAATCATAATTAATTGCATGACTTTACGAGTTAACTCACGATTAATCACAAATTTTATATCTGTTCTAAATGTACAATAAAAAAAATCTAGGTTTTCATACTCTTGTTAACAAAAGTGGGAAAAAATGTTAAACTAATAGAAATAGTTCAAATACATTTTTGACGTCTATAACCGTCAATGGCAGTGAATGAGTTAACTATCAATTGTAACTTTTCAAGGAGTGCAACACCCTATAATGTAATCATTTCCTAAAAATTTTATTAAATGCGCTTAACTTGATATTTTTTTTAAATAAAACCCAATAATGGAATCATTTTACCAATAATGTATTTAAAAAAAAAAAAGACTGATATTGTAATAACATTTTCACCAATAACATTATTGTGGATTTATTACATTTTCAGGTGGGTATTTCCCCCTCCCAAAACTGATCATGTAAAACTTTTTTTTTCAGTCCACTCCAAAGTTCTACATTTTGTGTTATTTGTAAAATTATTCAATTTCTTGGGGTTTATTATGTTTTTTTTTTAGATTGATTTAAGTGCAAATTGTATGACATTTTTATGAAATGATTCCATAGTGTGCTACAAAGAGTCCAGCCAAGACGGGCATCTGGATTTAGTCTACTCTTTAAACTACTCCTGAACTCTCCATCTGACCTTTGGTTACGACCTTTGCTAATCTCAAACTGTTGGATCAGTCAGAGGTTAAAATACTTGAAGGAACACATGGTGGACATGTCACAGTGATGTGCGCCTCATTGCTCTTGCACACGCACACAGTCACTTTATTTCAAACCAGCTTAACCAACATTATTCCAGAAGTTAGTGCCACTGGTGGATTCTATGCCAGAATGGCCTAAAACCTGCACAATCATAATCATCATGAGTGGGCATGTCAAAGACATAACCTTGGTTGGAGCAGCTGCAAAAGGCTTTTAGCTGCTGCGAGGGCCAGCCAATCACATCACACATGGCCATGACCTGCCATTTTTTGGCATGGCGGTGAGTCCATTACAGTGTCCCTCCACTATATTGCGGTGTTTTTTTTTTTTAATAGAACATTTATAGAACGCAGGAAGAAAAGTCAAACACTTCAGCATACTCATGCAGTAGCTGCTGTTGGCCACAACTCACACCCAGACTCACACGCCACATGCAGACTTAAATGTCCCGTTTGCATGTCTTATTGCGGTCATGCGAAGTTGTCCATGACCTTTCTCCTTTCTCCAGATTGACCACAAGGCGAAGGGTCATGCCGCTTAGACGCATCTCCAGGAAAAGGCGCGGCAGAGGTTAGCAGATGTATTCAGGGTTTGTCTCTTCAAAGACATCAGAAGAACACTCCTTAATCAGGTGACACATAATATGGTGCGTCATGAGTAAGATCGTGTCTGGGAAGACTGTTTGTTGCGTATGACTCACAAGATTGTCATTGCTGGCTAATATGTGCCGATAAATCAATGTTAAGTGTTAAGGTGAAGACCACCACAGCCATTCACATTCATATTCTATCTACGGACAATCAGTTTCGTGTCTTCAGTTAACCAAAGAAGCAAGTTTTGGGAGGAATTCTGCAGATTTCTGGAATTCTTTGTTTTCTCAGATGTCAAACCACAGGCGACGGCATCTCCGCGTACCTGAACAGCCAACCAAGTCTAATAGCTTCATCATGTTCAGCTGTTGACTTGCTGGCCTCCAGTCTTCATGTGTGGCCAGGCTTTCATGGGAACAGGTCACCGCTGGCTGACCCCGCCTTGGAAGAGGGTATGGTAAGTTAAAGGCTGGTGTAAACTTCACTTGTAAACTTTACATTTGTGGTTATACATAGAGTGTAAATATAGTATCACGTGTCTGTGTCATGCTTTCATTCAAAAACTAAACAAAAATAATATATAACACTTAATGCAACTCTGCTTACCTATTGGCTTTGACATCATGCTTTAGACAGCCTTGTTCATGTGTGGCTTAAAAGTGGTGGATCTTCACCCAGCCCAGCACCAAGTCACGGGCAAAATTAGTGCGGGGACGGTAATATGCCAAATTAATTGTGACGTCATGTTTAAAATTTGTTACGGCTTGCGCTGGGTAGCAACATATTATTTACTAGGGGTGTGCCCAAAAATTGATTATCATAAGCATCGCGATTCTCATTTAGTACGATTCAGAACGATTTAAAATGTCCCAAAATCGATTTTATTTAAATTATTTTATACTGTCTTGCCTTTGCCTGCGTGTGCCTTTATTTGGAGCGCTGTTCATGTTGTACCCGATTTGGCCTCTTAGGGGCAGTGTGGTTCCACGCGGTCTAATACACTGTTAAGTTGTAGCCACATTAGAGAGTAGAAGGAAAAAGTCACGATCAAGTTATTTCAATAAAAGTTTGTTTTTTTTTGCAGTGTGGAGCCGTTCTTTTGAGTGATAAAAGTGCCGCGAGTAGCGTGCTAATTAGCATTAGCAAGTCAGACTGGAGTAGATCCTTACAATTCCTTGCACATCTATAGATTGAAGCAAAAATCGTTGTCAATCAACTCATTTTGAATCAAAAATCGTTCTTAAGCGAAAATAGATTCTGAATCGGATCGCAGACCCAAAAATGGAATGGAATCGAATCGTGAGACATTCAAAGATTCCCACCCCTAATATTTACTTTGTGTTTTAAATCGCACATGATGGGTAGTACGCCAGTCGCCAGAGATTCTACTGTATTTATATACATGCAGTTAAAAAGTCAATTTTACATAAAATGTCCCTTTTAATGATATTGTGAGAAGTGAATTGAAAAATAAGATTTCAAGCACCACCATACACATTGTCACTTTTTAGGAAAGTTAGAGTAGAGCCAACGGCTTTAATGTTATATTGAGTTTTAAAATAGTTGAGTGGTTAACTTTATTTGACACTTTAAGACCGTTAATAATCTTAAGAAGTATCCTAAATAGTAAATGTTTTATGATTCCAGTACTTTAACCCTGTAATTGATCATTGCTATTTTCTATGGATATAAATTCTGAAACAGATCGTGTTTGATCGAGGAGTTTCCATTGTTGTATTTAATTGTGTGAGATTGAATGAAGACTGATTTTACAGGTGGTTTGACTGTCACTTTCTCATACTGGTTGACTTAGCTTTGTTCTACTTGGCCACCATACAAACCCTTGCGGTCAGTCCATTGCTTTTAGATAAAAAAATAAAAATTAAAAAAAATTAAAATTCCTCAAATGACCTCATCTGAGACTTAATCTTTCATTTGAGTGTTTCCCTTTCTGAATCCTTCTCTGATTTCAGCTTGTACACTACACATCATATACTGGAAGCCATGAAAAAAAAAAAATCAGGGCATAATATTAAAACCATCTTCTTATTTGGGGAATTGAGAAAAAAACTATGAATGCAGACTTAAGCCAATGCAACAGGTACAAAGTACAAACAAGGGACCATGACATGCTTTTATGTTTGGGAACAGCTATTTGCAACACTAAATAAACATACACAGCACCCCAAAAGTATTGGAACAGCGATGACAATTCCTTTCTTTTTGTTTATTCTTCATAGGCCTAAAATCTGAAACTGAGCAGCGTTATTTATTGTTCAAATAATCATTTTAATACAGGGGGAAAAACAACTTGCGCAAATGAAAAATGGGTGGATTCAAACATAAAGGTGGTAGCTTCTAATTGGTTTATCAGATCCGAAAACCGGTACCTGAAAATAAAAGCTGTAACAATGGTCTTGTATTTTGATGTCGAACCCAAATGTTTTTAATGTACAACAGATATTAAGGACTTGATCTCGCTGTCCTAATACTTTTGAAAGGGAGTATACACAAAACATAGTGTGCATTATCACCCACGTGGTCACTTATGCAACCCTGAAGTCATGAAAATTTCAAGTATTATAGCACATTATGTTCCAATTATTTTAAACACAAGAGCAAGATTTAATGCATAAGTGTGTTTAAGATTCAAGATTCTGAATCATCTTTTGCTTCGTCAAGTTGTCATCCCTCTGATCTCTCATCATCAGGTTCTCATAACACCAGAGAACGGTGAGCCTCTAAGCCAGATACACTAAAAATAAGACATTATTGTTTGTACTAGGCTGCACCTGTCAAACCTCCTTCCAAAGACGAAACTGCAGCCGGCAGTTGTTGTCTGACCCGCTGGATTGTGCAGCTTTAGAGTGCGTAAAGGCCGTTCACTGCATAAGTCATCAGCTGAACCGCATCAAAACCACTGTAGCCAAATTCTTTCTACAAGTGGGTCATGGACGTCCTGAAAGCGCACATGATTTATTCAAGGTTATTTTACATTTTTGTTAATGCTATTAAAGAGGAAACGGCGAAAATGATCACAGCCTTCAGAGGTAAAGGCAAAACATTGTCATCATCATGTTTGTCCTTAGCTGTATTCTTTGTCCATATGACATGTTAGTAGAGGAAAGCATAAAGTAATCCTTCATTAAAAAAATATATTATTTATGATATGTGCAAAGTCCTAAAAGTGATCCAACAGCAATGTAATGTTACAGGCATAATTTGAAATAGTACACCTAAATGGATTAACTATATAACCTTTTGTTACACCAATGGTTACACTTATGGCACATTATTGACCACCAGAGGGAGTATCAAGCCGATATGAACACATTTGGGAATGAGACGGTGTCAGTCACTATAACTACCAACAGGGCTTTACCATGAATTTGGGGCCCGTGGGAAGAAAAGATAACTTTGCTCTGTGTTTCTTTTTTTTTTAATGCAGCTCTTGTATTATAAGTAATCAGATTGTGCACACGTGTCTATTAAAGAAATTACCACTGGGTGTTCTAGAGCAAAACGACCCAAGTAAAACAACATTTCCCTTTTTGGATCATGAAAGAATATTCCTCTCCAACCCCCCCCCCCCCTTAAAAAAAAAAGTATTTTCAGAAATTTCAGCTGTTAACATATGCTGATATAATGAGAATTGGTCTTTAAGTGTAATCACGCGTTGGTGGTATAGTGGTGAGCATAGCTGCCTTCCAAGCAGTTGACCCGGGTTCGATTCCCGGCCAACGCATTCGTTTTTTTTGTTATTGTTGTTTTTTAAATAATTTATATATATATATATTTGGTGGTAGGCTCCAGGAATCTAACCATCGTGACTCATGGCTGCGAACTGTCCCGAGCACTGTGCACACAGTAGTGCAGAAGCAACACGGCAGTTGTAGGAGTGGGCTGAACTATTTTACAACCAGGAAACAAACAAGGTACCAGTACATGGACGTTTAAATTTGAAATTAAGGTTTTCGAATGAATGTTGTTTCAGTTATGTTTAACAAGATTTAATAATTTTTAAGTTATGTTTAACTAGAAATCAAGATTTTCAAATTAACGCTCTTTCTCTTATGTCTTTTGCAGTAATCAGTACATGGGCCTTTATCTAGACAGCAACGTTTTCGAATTCATGTTTTTTCCCCCCAGATATGTCTTTTGCAGTAACATCGGCCTTGTTACGGCTCTAAAATTCACACTTTAAAAGATAAATAAAAACCACAGTACTCGTAAACCGTGGTTATACTTCTTTCAACTCTTTTTAGCCTTTTTACGAAGAGCTAACGCGAAGTTTACAGAGAACTGATCACTTGAGAGTAGCGTTACAGAGCTAGTAACTCTTCTTCTTATATTCCCTTTCGCGAATCTCTGTGGACTAACGCTACTACTGTCATCTATTGTACTGAAAGTGCAACTGCATCTACCATAACCCAGCCCTCGCGTGCTATGGGAAAGATGGCCCTTACTACTAGCCTAGGAAACTCATAATTACGACCTTTGACGGAATTCTGTTCATGTGCTTTTGTTTTACCAAAAAATACACATGGCTGCTGATGTAGTCTTTGCTCGTAAAACCGAACACGTAAGGCAAATAATGAGTTGTGAAGAACAGGACATTGAATTGTGTACGCTTGGTAATTGTGTAGATTCTAAAATAACCTGCCAGCGGTCATGTTGAAACTTGAAAAGTTCACTCGGCTCGGAAACTCGGGTATCAAAATAAATTCCCAGTTGTCCAGTGGAAAATACGACATGAGGGGGCGTTCTTGTGCAATTTTCTACTTGACAGCTGGTATTTACCCATAATTTCGATACCACATGAAGGCAGCACATTGGCTTCTAATGTGCCGTACACAGTTACACATGCATGAACTAAAACTGAAAATTATTCAAAATTTACATTATGATGAGGCAATACTTGGTGCTCCTTTTTTTGGAAGATAGTTTTAACATAAAAATTTAATTGTCATGTGCAGGACCTCGTGGCGCAACGGTAGCGCGTCTGACTCCAGATCAGAAGGTTGCGTGTTCAAATCACGTCGGGGTCAATTAGTATTTAGTTTGTGTGAACAATTTTTTTAAATTATATTTTTATTTACAATCCAGGAGTTTGGGTGGATTCGAGGATACGAACCGCGCACTATGTTATCAAGCGGCGAAAGAATACGTCGTCACGTTGTGGGTCGTCACGCGGCACAAAACCAGAAGACACACTATTACCATCAGGCATACTTTTTTATGTTTGTTTACATCCGATAAGTGTTTCATACTGTCATATAGTCATATATCTATTTTATTCAATTATGACCTTAGCTATGGTGGTAACACATTTATAGCGCGTATCAATGTACGTATCAATCGATTGTACATCGCCGCTGAGTTGACATGACTACCACCAGTGTAGCATAAAATTTTAAAAGACTTTTGAGTGTACTGCGTCAGAAAGCTATAGAAAAAAACTGGGCTCGTCCGGGATTTGAACCCGGGACCTCTCGCACCCTAAGCGAGAATCATACCCCTAGACCAACGAGCCGCATGACGTGGAGACAGCACCGGTCTTTATAAAATGCAAATAGTAGTTGAGACGAAATTTTAATAACTTGTCCTTAAAACTTTAGATAGCAACATGATTTCCTCCCTTACTAATTACTTTATTACCCAGTCGTCAACTACGCCCATTCTGCCAGTAATAGCATATTAATTTTCAGTTTCAATCCACACAAAAAAGTTTCTATTTTGTAATAAATGATGCGTTAATTTCCAACAGCGTGTAGTAGTAGTCAGCACATTTTCTTTTCACGCCATGTACGGGTTTCATCTGCAAGTCATGTGACTCCCCCCACGCAGCCATCTTGTGGCGAAAGGGAGGGGGTGCGTGATGGACCCCACTGCCGTTCTAAACAGGGCACGTGCTGCTGCAGAATGATTGGCTGCTGTATCCAGGTAAGACACGCCCTACATATCTGGATAGGTCGCTTTTTATAACGTATCCTTATAGGGCGTGTCCTGCCACGATGTAGCAGCCAATCATTTTGTAACGAGGCGTGTCGTGCCTAAAACTCCAGTGGGATTTCTGAATAACACGGAAGGGAGGGGGCGAGCAAAAGTGAGAGGGGACGAGAGAGAGAAGGGGGACGAAAGAGAGATAGCTAGAGCGAGAGAGAGCTAGAGCTTACACACACACAACTCGAATTCAAAACCTTGCGCTGTCACATCAAGCAGAGGTAAGACAGCCAAAATTAAACGCCCTACCAGCACCAGACTGCTGAAAGTAAAGTGCCACGTCGTCAAGCCAACATCGAGCCGAAGCGGGCTGCTTTTTAGGGGCACTGTTACGAAGCCTCCTCCGTGTTTACTCCGGGAGGCCTCCGTCCAAAAAAAAGCTAGTGAGCTAACCTGTTAGCATGCTAGCCACAAGTGCTTGGGCTTTTCGAGGATTAACTTGTGCCGCGGTGGCAATATCGCGATTATTATTGTTCGGATCGTCGGTGTATGACAACATGCTGAGGTGGATGAACGTGCGGTTACGTGTGTGTTTCTCACCGCGGCTGTTCGAATCTTGCTCGCTGAGATTTAACGCTGTGTGCACTTGGTCAACTGCAGTTAGCTCCTTTTTTTTTTTTTTTAGCACAGCGGCTAACGCAAGAGTTAGCTGCAGTGTGGCATCAAAGTGTCTCCCAAAAGCATACAACTCCTCTCACCGTCACCGAAATAATTCACTGTAACGCATCAGGGGGCTGTTTAGTAATGCGTTAAGCATTCTCGTACACGCGAATTAACTATCTTGACGGACTGTCGAGGGTAAATTTTGCTAACGTGACGAAATGAACCATTCGTGAAGTAATGTAAGCGTCACCACTCTTAACCCATGCGCCGAATTAATTTTATTTATGACTGTGTAAGACCGAAATTGTCAGTGTTATCCCCTCCATTCTAGTGGGTTCACAAACGTGTCACTGGTGGATTTTATGGTCCGTGAAACTTTGCTGTTATTGGGCGGCCATTCATGGTGTAGCGTAGCATTTCCTTAAATGTATGCAACCATGACTGAACAGCGGGTGTGTCCACATAAAAAAAAAAAAACTGACGTCGCGGTCCCCACTCGTGTTAGCTACAATGTTTGTCACCTTTCTGTCGGATTTAGTGCGGTAAGTAGCAATTTACACGTGGCTTATCCCGACTTCCCATATGGTGAGTGGGATCCCCCCCAAAAATAAAAAATAAAATAAATCTATAAATACAAAATTTGTGGCTCATTTATCATGTCTTCAATGTGACAATTTTAGTGGACACAAAAAAAAAAAACGACTTGACGACCTATCTTGCATCGAGTTATCACATTCCGGCTTGTACTTGAAGTTAGGACAACTTCCCTTGTCAATTACAGGTGTCCATAGCATACTCACTCACACTCCAAGAGCTAAAATAGCTTTAGCACATTGAAATTGTACACTTGTGTGTGTCAGTGGGATGGGCTCTGTTGTAGGGGCCCCGGACATAGTAAGTCAGCTTACAAAATTTCTTCCCAAACGAAACAAGATTTGGTTAATGAGACTGAGATGCAACATTCCTTATTTTTTTTACAAGAAAGTGTCAAGAAGAATGAAGTCTTAGAAAGTGCGTTATTGATTATTTTCTTTTTTTTTTACATTTACAGACCTTTAAGGAAAAATGGCAGAGATCCAAACACTTAACTTTGGACCAGAATGGTAAGTCGTCCATTTAGGATCAATATGTGTGATCTGTTTGTTGTGAAACTAGTTATCATCCTTTTGGCTCCGCACAGGCTCCGTGCCCTGTCTGGAGGTGGAGGCGGCGGAGTCGGAGGAAGCGGTAGCAGTGCCGTTGCCTCGCCACCTCTCTCGCCTGCCTTGCCAAAGTACAAGCTTGCAGACTATCGCTACGGAAGAGAAGAAATGTTAGCACTTTATGTAAAAGACAACAAGGTAAACATGACATCCTCAGTGGCTTGTACGTTTCTAAATACCCTGAGCCCTCATTTATCGGACGTGATCAGGACCCACCCGCGTTGGGCAAAAAGCTCAAATTTTGAGAGGCCATGCCAGTTTTTTTTAACCTCTCCCACAGGGTGTAATCACATTCATTAAAAACATTTTAAATACATTATTACGCAGTATTCTTAAGCACCTTTTGTCACCCTCTCGCGGTCAAGAAATAGAAATCCAACTTGATAGAAAATTTATAAGAACACAGCTAAACACACTGTATAATGTAAAGAAAAAAAATCACCAAGACACAACTCGTTAATGGAGAAAAAAATACTTTGAATATAAGACTGATATAGAACAATGATTAAAACACCCATTCCCCCCCAAAAATGTAGAAAACAATACATAAATAAAACCTAGATAAAAATAAACATCAGTATTTAAAACTGATGTAAAAGCCAGAGGGAAAAACATTTAAGAAAAGATTTCAAAACAGGAAGTGAATCGGCCTGTCAAAGGTGCAGGAGCAGCTCATTCCACGGTTTTGGCACAGCAACTGTAAAAGTGCGGCCCACACTTTGAGTAAACAAAAAGACTCTCTTGCTCACAGTTCTCCAAATAAGAAGCAAAGTCTGCTTGCTTCAGCTGTTTGTCGCTCACATTTGACACATAAAACAAAAGACAATCATACATGGTATATTTAAACACCATAACATTATATGCTAACATATAATGAATGCCCAATGCTATAGACGGGGTACTGGAAATTAGCATAACATTCAAATAAGTGCTACTTTAACACACACACACCAGCAACGCATAAAAACAACATACAACAGTAGTCACAGGTATCTATTTGCTCTCCGATGTGAACGATGAACCGAGACACAGTGGGGGTTTCTCTACGTATCAGTTAGTACCTCAAGTGTTTTCTGTTCATCTCTGTTCTCTTTGCTAGATCCCTATAGACTTGCATGATAAGGAGTTCCTGCCCATATTGCAAGAGGAGCCTTTGCTGCCTCTGGCACTTGTTTCTTTTACAGACGAAGAACAGGTAGGACTGCTTGTCCTAAAATGTGTTCGTTCTCAATGAAAAAAAGTTGAATTCACACAAACTCACCCTCAAGCCCAAATTTCACTCCGTGGTGACGTTTTGCCACAAGTTACTTTCTGTTACATGCTAAATAAGCAGATATTGTTGCTGTCAGATGACAAGCTTGTGTTGCACTGACTTTTTAAACATAATGACCTCTTGTGTTCTACTGCATGTGCTGTTAAATCTGTGTTGCTGACTTAACCAATCAAAGTTATCTTTTCCGTCCTGCTTTAGCTGCAGAATTGTCCTTCAGAACACGTACAGAGTAGACGACATGCCCCCCACATTTATTTACCGGTAGTTACAAGCTGAGATATTTTTCCCCAGGCAGCCAGTATCTTATTCGTTCGGACGTGGACATTATTTACAAGTTAATTAAAAATGTTAAAGCGTTAAACAGACAGTTTGTCGTTACGGCCAAACTTTTTTTTTTTTTTGTTCATAAATGAAGAATAAACAGTTCAGGACAGCAATAAAATACCAGTTGCATTAAAAAATACGTTGACAATTGTTCTTGTCCCTTTTGTTTGTATTTGCAGAGAAATTTTTCCATGTCTGTAAACAGTGCAGCTGTACTCCGGCTGACAGGGCGAGGAGGCGGTCCGGTAGTGGGGGCGCCTCGTGGCCGAAGTACCTCAAGGGGTCGAGGTAAGCACTACCTAATTTCCTTTCTAGTTTTACGGCTGCGGCAGAATTTCCTTCTGCGTGACTTTAAAAGTTGTGTCTGTGCCTTTTAAGAAGAGCCGTAACAACTGTGCATACTTGAGATGCCTCTAATGGCTCCCACCAATTCAGGTCCGACTCGAGACGAGCGGTGTTCTATTAGCGCTCTGTTGCTCTCTGTTTGCATTGATGTCCCTGCAACATGGAAATCTTAAATTTTATTTGCACAGTAATGCAGTGATTCTTTATTTAATTTGAGTCTGTTTGTTGTCAGGTCGAGGAAGAGGAGACGGAGGGTTTTACCAAAGAAGTTTTGATGATGTGGAAGGTTTTGGCCGTGGGGGCAGGGAGATGCATCGCTCCCAGAGTTGGGAGGAAAGGTACTGACGCATCCATTTGTCCTTTCAAGTTTGGACAAATCCCACCGGGAGTCATGTCAATAAGAAAAGTTGAATGCACTGTTTAATAATTTATCATCTTGGTGAGTTAGCAAACCTGCTCTGATTTACTGTTGTTTTTTTCCCCCCCAACAGGGTCGATAGAAGGTTTGAAAAGCCAGGGCGGAAAGACCCAGGTGAGTGTCGAAATAGCTTGCCCAAATAATCTCTTTGTACATTGATGGCGCACAACACTGGCTTATATTGCTGTTCACTGTTTCTATGTACCGTAGATGCTGCCCCGGGACATTTCCAGATGAATCACGGTAAATTTGTTCAGTCACACCATGTCTAATGAAAAACAACTTGCTTCAACTCTAACCAGCTTCCCAAATGACTCATTCTTTCGCAGTTCGAAACAACTACGATGATGCCGGGCCGGGCCTGTCGAGGAAACACGACTTCACGCGCTCGGAGAGTGAGAATTGGCGTAACTCTCGTGACGATCAGATCGGTGAGGATGATGATGAGTGGAAAGGTTCTCTCGACAGCATTGACCTGCAGCAGTCCCATTTTTTCCGCTTTATCAACTTTTGCAGTGTATTAACCTTCATTTTGTGGCATGAACTTTTAATGTCACAGTAGCTTTGACATTTTGTTTAGTTCTATAAAAGAACTTGAGCGCCTTCGCTCACATCAGCAAACAACCAGCGCATGTGCAATATACCGATAGCTATGTCTACACCCCAGGAATGCATCTTGGCTTCGAAGAGTCCACTGGTGTGGCTGCTTTAGGGTTTCTCGTTGGCTGCAAGTCCATGCGTCATGCAGAGACTGACATACAGTAAGAACAAGGACGGAGTTTTTTAAAATTAGTATTATTAAAAAATATAAAAAGCCCTACAACGACTCGGTGGGATATATTCTAGCCACCAGAGGGCTTAAACCGATATTTTTTTGCAGCTCTTATGTTTAGGCCACAGAAAGGTGCGAGACAAATTGACATCCATTTTTCAAGGTCGTACCAGTGGTAGTGACAGTTGAGTGGGGGTGTGGTTTCTTTGCATTCTGTGGACACACCCATAGTGTTGGGAGGGGGTTTCATGATTGTCAACCCTCGTTTTATATATTTGTCATATATTTTGGTTAGCTATTCACATTTGACAAGGTTTTAAACAACTCTTCTTTGTATTGTGTCAAATTTAAGATGTATTTATTTTCACATTGCAGGGATTTTTGACACGACAGTTTATTTCTATTTATTTGGCAGGCCCACAAGCTATGGCCTGAGGCACCCGGTGTGTACAAAGTCTATTTGTGAACTGCTGCCTCAGTCAAAGCTGTCCCTATCAAGCTTGTTACAATTAATGAAAACCAATGAAATAACTAAAACTGCAATTGAGATTTTTTTTAAATTAATGAAATCAAATAACAATAAAATTGTTTTAAAAAACAACTCAACTTATAGTACAGGCCATACGTTTAGAAACTCTTTCTTACTCAATGCATTTGTTATATTCTCACAACTGGTTACTTTGTAGATTCTCACTGAAGGCATTACAACTATGTATGAACTAATGTGGAGTTATGTACTTAACAAAAAAAGGTGAAATAACTGAAAACATGTTTTATATTATAGAGTCTTCAAAATAGCCATCCTTTGCTCTGGTTACTTTTTTTGCATACTATTGACATTCTTACCTTTGGAAAACCCTTTCATCGAGAGAATGCCAATAATTTGCAAAAAAGTAATCAAAGCGAAAAGGGTGGCTATTTATTTATGTATTTATTTTATTATTTTCAAGTACATAACTCCAAATGTGTTTGTTAGTTGTCATAGTTGTCGTCATAGTTTTAATGCCTTCAGTAAGAATCTACAATGTACATAGTCATGAAAATAAAGCATGTATTGAATGAGAAGGTGTGTCCAAACTTTTGGCCTGTACGGTATACATAATAAGTTAACAAAACTTATGATTAAAGTGAAAATGTCCTTTGTTCTCATCTTTGTCAATATCATACATGAGCTATTGGGGTTTATTTTAAATGTATTCATTTCTGTAATGGCGTACAGAAGAAAGATGGTCAAATGGTTGTTTGAGAATTGTAATTCACTTTATTACACAATACTTGGTGACCTTTAAAAAAATAAAAAAATTGCGCCGGACAAATACTCCATATATTAAAATCAAAACAAAACTGAATCTTTAATAAAACAAAACAAAATTTAGCTCTTAAAAACTAATTGAAAAAAAAAATCTAAACAAAATAAAAACAAGTATAATGACAAATTTGACTATCAAAAACATTATGACCGTGGTCACAATCCACCATAATGAAACCCATATTGATCATTTACTTTTTACCAGATGGTCCTCGCAGTGCAATGTGGCATCCGGAGCAGCGACGCCGTCTCCCGTTTGACTCGCGAGAAGACGAACGGAGCTACAGGAGGCCGCGATCGGGCAGCGGCAGCCTGGACGACGACAGGGACGCTCTGCCTGAGTGGTGTCTTGAGGATGCAGACGAGGAGGCGGGCACCTTTGACTCATCCGGGGCCTTCCTCTCGCTCAAGGCAAGCAGAGATAATCTGTCAAGATCCTCTGATTTCTATGAATGGATCAACTTGACATTGGTTTAGTGTAACTTTCTGTTGCTTTAGCAGAAAGCCTCCAAAGAGCCCATCCTGGAGGAGGCAGAGTTGGATTTTAAACACTTGGAAGAGTGTGAGGAGGCCCTAGAGGAGGAAGACAGTCATCCCAAGGAGACCAAAGAACCAGAAACGGAGGCCAAGCAAGATTCTGACCGAAAAGGTTGGACCCTTTGAAATTCATGCTGTGTCATCCTCTCACGAAATAGAATCCACTTGCAGGACCTCCAGCTGGAATGTGCTAAGCAGCAGTAGCTAAGCAAACATTTTCACTGGTAACTGCTGCAAGAGTTCTGTGAGCGTAGGCAAAAGGAAAGTGAAAAAATTGGAGTGAAACCCACAGACAAAAAGCTCGTGGCCCACTTAATCAACCAAGCAAGAGAAAAGTGCTGTTTAGAAGCCCATTACTGTGCCCAGCGCACCATGCGGGAGACTTTCTTTTTGTTTGTGATCAATTGCAGCAATACAGACCACAACAAGAACAAGTGATGTTTACACAACGTCATCTATCTCTCTACCTTAGTATTCATGGGGGTGAGCAGAGTGTCAGAGGAGGCGCTATCTGTTCCTTCAGCCGCCATTCCACCTATCCCAGAAACCCAGACGACGGCCAAGTCTGTGTCACCGAGCCATCCCAACAGAACGGAGGAATCCGAGAGGCCGGCCGAAAGGCAACCTCCCGTGGAGCGACCACCAGAACCGTGCAAAGTTCCCCTGCATGTCCCATTGTCAAACAGCATGTCGCTACCCATGACCCGTATTAACACCACCCTCACAGGTGACTGTTCTTCTTTGGGCGCATTGTAAAAAACAAAACAAAACAAAAAATGTTAAAAACAAAATACTGAGAGTACCACTTAGTTGGTATTTGTCTGTTCCTCACAGAAGTTCGCACACAATCGTCCACCATGCAGAAGCCAATGGAAGTTCTCATTGCCATGAACAACCCCCTGCCCTTTTCTTCAAGTGCGTTAGCCCCAATATCCAGGCCCACCACCGTGTCACATGACACAGATGAAGATGAGGGGTTGAAACACTTTGAACAGGTAACATAATAATGCTCTTCTGGGCGTCCTTGGTTTTAGATGGAGCTCCGTTCCTATGTCTGTGTCATAACCTGAATTGGTGCATTGTGCTGTAGTCTATTACTAATCTATGCTAACGCAGTCGTAAAGTCTTTACATTAAAAACACTTGTAGGGCCATAACTATATAACAATCAAATGAAAAACAGTAAGGGTAACTGAGCATTCGTTGTTGTGCCGTTGCACCATTCGTAACCTCGAAATGTCCCAATAGTTGTATATCAAGGATACACTCTATTAGCATTGCAGTAAATATCCATATATTTGTGTTTCGCTTTTTAAAAAATTACATATTTTTTGTCGATAAATGCTAATTAAAATTGTTATGGAAAATAATTATTTAGCAAGTATTAACATAAGTTTATACTGTATTGTAGTGTTAATTTCGTCAACGAAAACCAAACAAAAATAATTTTGTCAACACACATTTTTTACCGGATTTAGACTAAACTGGACTAAAACGCTCATTAATAAACAAAAACTGGGACTAAATCAGTTTGCGTTTTTGTCGACTAATGAAGACGAGAGGGAAATATACTTCACTTAATAAAAACTGGACATGAACAAAATTGAGAGAGAAATAATATGATTTTTGTAAAATCTTGTCTCTGCTAATCTGTCACGTGGGACACTGTCATGTGACACAGTGACACCCCCCCCCCCCCCCCCCCCCTTCAAATCTGCAGCAAGCGAGTGCAACATGCACAGACAGGAAGTGGATTCACGCTGAAAGGTTAAAAAAAAAAAGTTAAGTAAATTATAGTTTTAATGTAACATGAATCCAACGTCTGTAACGTTCCAACAATAATGTTAATCTGACCGCTAACTAATGCTGGCTAATTTACTAGCTCATAGCATGACGCCATAGTAGCCACTCGGTTATATACTGTAATTGTGTGTGGAGTCGTTTTTCATCAAAAAGATGAGAAAATTTGATGTGAAATAATTTTGGATCCGAAATGTTCAACATAATCTGCTGACAAAAAAAAAATACAGGGGTTAAATGATTGTCCTGACTAAAACTAGACTAAAACGATGGCAGTTTTTGTTGACTAAAACTAGACAAATAAAATGACGTTTTCTTGGACTAAAATAAAGACTAAAATGCTAGATGTATAGTCGACTAAAAATTTACTAAATAAAAACGGGATGTGGTTGACTACTGGTAACTATGATAAAAACTAACGAGCGTGATTGCAGCTGGGCTAAAACTGAGCCAACATTTGAATTTTTTTTCGATACAATTAACACTACTGTATTAAGGGCACCTGTGTTTTCTTTAACAATGGGCTTTTCACTTCTTGCACATGAAGCAATATCGAAGTCTCCTTGACTGAGAATCCTGCTCGGAACAGACTGCTTGCTTTCTTGTTTAACTGACCCTCCCCTTTCTCCTCCCAAAACCTAACCAGGCTGCTTAAAGAATCTTCTCATGATAATTTACTGCGCGCACTCTCCCAAATTTCTTCTTGTAGATTGCTCTCTAAGACTTGTGTATATTTGAAGCTTCAAATAGACAGAAACCCAGAAGACAAAATTGTTTTCCAGACTGTCCAGATTTTGTGAAATGTATTTTGTTTATGAACTTTTTCAACATGGTGCTCTACCGCACAATATAACCCTCTATCGCTTGTGTCATTATTTTGAGGTGTGGGTTAACCGGTTAGCTCTGTTGTTACACTAATGTAGTGTCCAAGACAGTAACACAACACAACAGTCCCTTTTCTAGAACGTCATCCTTGTCCAAAAAGAGGCTTCACTGTACTACTAAATTGTGTCACACCATTATCTTTCTCCCCCTTCTATATCTCCAGGAGGCAGAGAAGATGGTGGCTTACCTCCAGGATGGCGTGGTGGATGATGACAGAAGACTTGCAGCAAAAATACCCGAAAAGCTCAAACCTGCAGGCCTGCCGCTCACCCACAAGACCGCACTCAAGTGGTCTTACAAAGACCCTCAAGGGGAGATACAGGGTAAGACTGATGCAGGAAGTTACCAGAAAAATGTGCAAGAGCCTCAATTTGCCCAGTTTGAATATAATGTTTGAATTTGGCTTTAGGACCATTCAGCAACCAGGAGATGGCAGAATGGTTCCAGGCTGGTTACTTCACCATGTCTCTTCTGGTTAAAAGAGGCTGTGATGACATCTTTCAGGCCTTGGGGGAGATGATGAAGATTTGGGGGAGAGTCCCATTCACTCCGGGCCCCGCACCTCCACCTCTACAGGTGCATGTTCAAAAATGTGCACAGTTTTAAATACCAGTACATGTTCTAACCAAACAAAAGTAAATGGACTTTGTGATGAAAAATTGTAACAATGTATTCAAAAAGATGTAGATATTGTAACTAATTTCCCAAACTTTATAATTATACAATATGCACAATGTCTTGTGACATGACATGTTTTGCTTTTTCCCGTCCTCATTGAAATTTTTTTGTACCATGTCCAAATCTGCTTTGTCGTTGGTAGATTTTTATTGAATCCCCCAAAATGCACATTGCACACATTTGTTGTTTTGAGTACCGTATTTTCACGACCATAAGGCGCACCGTATTAGAAGGCGCAGTCAGTTACTTGTGCTATTCCTGTGTTTAACACACACATAAGGCACTAAGTCCTCTCACACAGTCAAATCAGATTTTGGACCTTGGCCACACACAAGGCGGACCTTACTATTAGGCGCACCGTCGATTTTTGAGAAAAATCAAGACTTTAATGTGCGCCTTATAGACGTGAAAATATGAAAAACACAAAATGTATTTTAATTGCTCATGAATGTTATTCTTCACCCGAGCAAAAAAACAAACAAAAAAAACATACCAACTTAAGTTTGAGTAAACTTAGTTTATACTTGTTTTGGGGCATAAATTGGTTGTAGTGATTGCGAAACAAATGTCAATTTTGTGGGGGGACAGCCTTTATTTTCTTCAAGCAATTTAGCTTTTTCCAGGTTTGCCAGAATTGATCTGAATTCTATTTCTCATACGCAAACATTTAATTGCAAAACCCGATGCACGTCTAGATACTCAAATCTTCTTTTCACCTTTGTCGCCAGATTGTTAACAATCGTGTGTATCTGTCCTATGATTGCTGATGCAGGGTGACGCCGATCAAGAAAGGTTGAAGAGGCAGCAGGAGCTCACTGCACTCAACCTGTTCCAGTTACAGCAGCTTCAATATCAATACCTCTTAAGGTATATTCATCTGTAAAAATGCTGTATTATGTCCAAATGGAGACATAAGTACTGTATGTGCCTCCCAGCCCAACAGCTACAGAAGTAGGTAGTGAACAGAGGTAGGTAGACAAAAATAATACTCTAGTAAGAGTACTTTTACTTGAGTACATTATGATTTGAGTAAAAAGTAATAATTGCTGAAGGTACTCTGTGAAAAAAATACTCAAGTGAGTAATTGGTGAGTACTGCTACTTGAGAATAGGACTCAACTAAAAGTAAAACTTTAATTTGAGTAATTGTAGAGGGCTACTACCCACCTCTTGTAGTGAATGCGTCTGTTAAACACTTCATCACATTTGTTGATGGCCCCACATGCACTCCTGTTGCGGAGAATAAAAAGAAACACCTACAGCTTTGTATTAAAGGCTGAAATGTCTTTGTTGTGGCCTTTCAGGCAGCAGTATGCCCAGGCTCTGGCCCAGCAGAAGGCCGCAGTGCTGAGCTCGGCGCCACTCCAACAGCAGCAGCAACACCAACAGCAGCTCAACCTGCTTCAACAGCAATACCAAGCTCTCAAGATAAGGTGCGTACCGCTTTAATGTTTTCACTACCATAACACTTTACTTGAACCCTATAGTAACAATCTATTGTTGTCACCCCTTTTTGCAGAACATCTGAGAGCCTTCTACCTCCTGTTACACATTCTCTGTCTGTACCCGACTCAGGTTCTGTATGGGAAATGCAGAACCCGTCCTCTCAGGCTTCCTGCACACCAAACCTCCCGCCAGCTACATCAAGCAGTGAGTCAACTTCACTGAAATATATATTTTTTAAAAAACTGTGTGTGTCATACCTAATTTCTTTCTTTTCCTTTTTTTTCTCAACAGCATGGGATGGCAGCAGTGTGTGGGACTTGCCCATCGACTCCATGGCAAAGGCGCCAACCATCGAGCAGATGCAGCAGTTTGAGAAATCAAAGGCTGCGAAGGTAATTCGTATTCCTACTTATAAAGTTGAGACTACAGTAATGCACTACTATTTGTGTGGAACAAAGGCCAACCCCAAAACCAAATAACAAAAACATGCAAATAAATGTAATTGCCTATAGTTCAAATGATCAAATTTACAGCAAGCTCTGATCCCAAATCAGTTTAATATCATTTTGAATGAATTTTTATTAAAAATAAATAGCTCACACATTATTTAATGTTGACACAATGACCCGGAAGTATGCAAATGTGGCAAAGACTCTCCTGCGTTTTGCTAATAACCCAGGCTCATCGTTGACATGCAAAATTCAGGGAGCAAGACGACAGAATAAATGTGACTAATTTTCTCAACCGGACACCAACAGTCTTTTCGATTGTTGGTTTGTGCTGTTTGCACTTGTTTATTTCCAACAGTATGGTTGGCAATTTGTGTGTTTGTCTTTTTGTTTAGTAGCATGTGAGGCTTATAAACCATTGTGTCCTGTGTGGGGGGGAAAAACATTCCTATGAATAAATAAATAGTGGGCTGTGGCTTGTATACCAATGCGCTCAATAGACGCAAGTTACTTTACTGTTTCTTTATCCCAACACAAACTCACTTTCCTAAAGGTGAAAGTGCTAACTGCGTTAGCATTTCTACTGTAGAACTTTCCGACAACACTTGTTCTCTTCTTGTCTTAACCATCAGTTGGAATTAGAGAGGCGTGAAGCTGAAATGAGAGCCAAAAGGGAAGAAGAAGAGAGGAAGCGTCTGGAGGAGGCTCTGCGGGCTCGTCAAGAGGAGGAGCGGAAGCGCCTAGAGGAGGAGGAGTTGGCGAGACAAAAACAGGTTGAGCCCTCGAGCTGCTTCTTCTCTTTTCTTTTTTAAAATCAAATTGCCTGCAAATCAGGGGGTTAACATTGGTGTACATCTACAGGAGGAAGCTCTTAGACGACAGAGAGAACAGGAGGAGGCACATCGGAGAAAAAAAGAGGAAGAGGAGAGACTGGCACAGGAGGAAGCCCTGCGAAGGCTCGAAGAGAGGAGAAGAGAGGAGGAGGAGAGGAAGAAAAGGGAGGAGTTCCTTCGCAAACAGGTCAAGCCAGCCGATCGCCTTCTCAAAACTTTTAAATGCACGTCCGGTTGCTGAATGTTTCACTACTTTTTGCACAACTTGCTCTTAGGACAGTTAAATGATCCATGAATGGACCAATATATTTCCTGCTTCAATTACAATTGGTATTTAAACAGTATGTGCTAGTACTATTTAAACTAGGGATGCATGTTAATTATCGAACTGATAGTTATCTGATTGATTTTGGGGGGGAAATGGCGGCATTTCTATCGGTCCGATACCCCAGAATTAGGCCAATATTGAAAGCCACCTGAAATTGACAAACGTTGCTCTGGTTACTGTCACTTTAAGAACTCAAGCCTCCGCTGCATGACATACAGAAGGCAAAATGCTGCCATTGCACGCGACTTCAGAAGTAAACGGTGTACCATTTGTCAACACGGTTTGGCAACTGAAAAAAATTATGACTTGCCGAAGTCCCCTTGATTTCTGGAGTGCCGGAGTAGTCCCCTTACCTTGTGGAGTGCTTAGAGACCGCAGAGTGATGACAACCGTGCCACCGTGCTTTTTCCGTTTTAGCTGCACTTTTATCTTTGTTGTTGGATACTATAATCGTGTGGACTTAATCAACATTGGGGTACAGTACAAATTGACGGGTTCCAGCGACTTCTACCGCACTTTACCATCTCGGCAAGACCTCCTTGGATTGCTGTCGGGTCCGGATGGTTGCCATACGAGGCAACGTAAGCAAAAGGGGGGCAGCCGAGCCAAGCATTAGCTTAGCTAGCTACTTATGGATGGATATTAGTAAACGCTACGACAGCATGTGCACAACTCATTGAAGTGCAGCTACTGTATAGTGGTTGATATTTTTAATCTTTAGTTTTTATTGTAGTCCTCGAGAATGTCTAGAAAATGGCCAGTAGCACTAAAATGTTTGGGGTCTTGTTTTTATTTAAAAAATACCGGTATGTGTCTGAAATGTGCATTGTTGAAACGTCACTAGTGCTAAGTAAATGTTTGTAACTGATGTATTCGTTGAAGCATTAATAGATACTAGTGGGGGTGACAACAAAACGTGGCCAATTTTGTTAAGTTACTGATATCAGAGCTTTTGAGATTGCTCATCGACTCACTGTCTGAAGTGACGAGTTCAGAAAGCAAAACATTCAGCTGTATGTTGTAGTTGACCACTTTTTTTATGTCGTACTCCGAGCCGGCTACATTAGCAGGAAGTGGGATTGAAATGTTTTAGGATCATTTCATTGACGGGTAAGGATTTTACCAGACCAAGCACAGCTATAAAAAATAAATTAAAAAAACATACAATATTTATTCTTTACTATTTACTATCATCTACACTTTTACTATTATCTACAATTTGGGACATCTATAGTTTAGGACATACACCTGTCATCATGGAAAGCTTTCTACAATGCTCACACCGGATAATGGTTGGTCCCACGACTCACACCACATAATATTTTCAATTTAAAGCTACAATATGGAACTTTTTTCCCCAACTTTACAATAAGCTTTTTATTTGACCATTTATGACTGAAATGCCTTCTAATTAGTAGATTAACACCTTAGCTGTTCATAATGGGTACTCCTGCAAGCGTCTTGCCAATAGTTTTCAGACTGGATTAGGGTTAGAATTTCCCACGCCCCGAATGCGGATGTGACGTCATGTGCGTGGTGTGTATGTGCAGTTTCATTTTTCGTCAGCAGGTGGCAATAGCGATTCGAAATGGAATATTCTAGGTTCAGTAGCTTTAAATCAAAGTTATGAGGCAAACACTTTGCTATCTAAATAAAACAAGCTAGCTAGCCGCACAAGTGAAATTATTTAAAAAAAAATCATATTTGCTGGGCTTTTTTTTTCTCGGATTATACCACATGATGTCCAAATATGACCACTGCTTACCAGATGCCAAAAGGGTAACTTTTTTACATAGTTGAGAGACAGTACAAACCCGATAGCTGCCCCCATGAGTTGTTGACTGTCTTGTGGATGATACGAACTCCTGTCTTTAAATGTATTTTAAAATAAAAGTCCCAAATTGGTTATTTCATTTTAGTACCACCACATGATAATTCATAATCTGACACATTTATTCATCATATGACCGTTCATTCTTTTAAGCTGCACCAACAGATATATTTGGAGTTTACGGTCATCGATATGAGTGGGGAAAAAAACAATTATCGTACATTTGTAATTTAAACCTCATCAGTAACTGGCTGGCTTTAGACAAACCTTCATTATTAGGATTAGTTGCTTCTACCGTGCGTGCCTTTTCTCTTACCTGCCGATTGTGACTCACACAGGAGGAGGAGCGCAGAAAACAAGAGGAACTGGAGGCATTAAAGAGGCGCGAGGAGGAGAAGCGAGCAGAGGAGGCGGCAGCTGCTGCTGCTGCGGCGGGCGCTGCTGCAGCTGCTGCCGCAGCCGCCCTCGCTCAACAACAGCAGGAGGAGCAAAAGAAGAGGGATCAGGAGGCACAGAGACAGCAGGAGCTGCAGAGACAGAGGCAGCAGCAA
The DNA here is from genome assembly GCF_054856555.1 of Leptonotus elevatus. NCBI lineage: Eukaryota > Metazoa > Chordata > Actinopteri > Syngnathiformes > Syngnathidae > Leptonotus > Leptonotus elevatus. The sequence continues at coordinate 16,986,514 of NC_141239.1, read as the reverse complement.
CAGGATGCTCTCAGGAGACTGCAGCAGCAGCAGCAGCTTGCACAAATGAAGGTGAAGTACATTCAGGGATGTGATTTTTCCGCTAATTCGCGGAATTCCGCTTTTTTTATCTCCAAAAATAAAATGTTACAATTTTTTAAGTGGTAAAAAATCCGATTTCGTCTCTCGACAGCATTCCTTTTGAGTGTTTCCGTAACTGAAATGAAACTGATCTTGCGATTGGCTGAAGTCTCCGTGTTGACCAATAAACGCGCTTGTTATAAAGGCATAGGCGTATGCCATTGTTTGTTGACCAATAAACGCGCTTGTTATAAAGGCATAGGAGTATGCCATTGTTCATTTCTCAGACGTTTTTGCCGGGTGTTTAAAGAAAGATGTCCGTGATCGAACGCAAAGATGCTCCGCGAGTTAAGGAAATTGACAAGATCGTAAAAAACAAGTTTCGATGGGACTGGTTAGAGAAGGATATATCTACAAATGTTGGAAAGAAGACTGTGACGAATTTGTTCAGTGACTTTATTCGGAAGATCGATCGTGCCGGGAAAGCGCTTTGCATTTGGTGCCATGATACCATTGACTATGGTGGGAGAGGTTTCAAAGCTCTTGAAAGTCACGCAAAGAGCAAAAAACACGTGAAAGAACTCCAGTCAAGAACAACAAATTATTCCATCGCTGGAAGTTTCGGTGCCCAAACGAAAACTCCAAAACTTTACGGCCTCCATCCCTTATTGACATCACAATCGGAAGCGGTAATAGAGAGACGTGATCCACCCCAACAACCTGTATCAGTTGCTGACAGAGTCGTGAATTTTGAGGTCGGTGGTAAACTTTTCAAATTAATCGAAATCAAATTTTCGAAAATATTATAACGTAATAAAAATGGCCATAAATATTTAACATGGTTAATCATTGACACAAACTCAAATGAAGGCTGCATGTTTGCACTTTTCAGGTTTCAATATGTTGACTGTCTTGATGTATGCAGTTACAGAGATGATCTTAGTCAATAATGTATTCGACGAATGCATGATTGTTTTTTTACCAGAGCTTGCTGCATGAGGTATTTTATGTTTTTGTTATGCATTATGTATTAAATTAAGAATGATTGATTAAATGATTTATTGCATGGTAAATATATATGATGATATTCTCAGTGATAGTTTTTAAAAGCAAAGGCAGTCCAATGTTTTTGAATGTGACTGATTTTGAGTTGACTAAAACTGCAATTTTATATGAGATAGTTCAATATACATTGAAAATTTATGCTGTTGTTTTGTCTATTTCTTTGTCATCTGAGTGCATTGAAAGTACTTAAAAACACGGAAAACCCATGAGCTCTGGACCTAGCTGAGTGCCCGCGGCCCCCAGACCCCCGGCTAAATTTTCAGATAATTTAACTTTGGTCAAATCACATCCCTGTACATTTGCTGGACAGTAACCACACATCTTTAGAGATGCGTGAATATTTATTTGTCAAGTTCAACCAACACTCTTTTCCTGTTTCTAGCTTCCATTGTCATCAAAGTGGGGTCATCAGTCTGCCAGCTCTAGCAACAAGAATCAGAACACCCTGTCGCTGGCCGAGATCCAGAAACTGGAAGAGGAGCGGGAAAGGCAGGCACTAGAAGAGGTAAAAACATCCTGATCGCCACACCGCCTTTTATTTGTATCATTTTAACAGTGTTTTTTTTTTTTTTTGCCCGCCTTCACCTTGCAGCAGCAGCGTCAGCAGCAGGAACTCCTGAAGCTGCAGCAGCACCAGGCCCTGCAGCAGGCCCAGCAGGCCCAGGCCAAGCTGTCGGGGTGGGGGCACGCCGCCAAGCAAGCTCCTGTTACCAAGTCCCTGCTGGAGATTCAGAGGGAGGAAGCGCAGCAGATGAAACAGAGGAAGGAACAGCCGCTACAACAGCAGCAGCAGCAGCAACAGCAACAACAGCAGCAGCAGCAGCAGCAGCAACAACAACAACAACAGCAGCAGCAACAGAATCACATCTTCACCCAGCCAGCCCGACCGCAGAACAGAACTGTATGTAACCCATGTCACACAGGAGCACAACTATTGGCCGCACAAATGAGCGAAGGGAAAGTTTGTTGAGGATCTTAACCCGCTTGGTGGAAGAAATTAAGACTTGGAAACAAGCAAACAAGTGTTGTTACAGTTTTTTTAAAGAGCGTCTCATTCTCATCAGACATCTCTGAGCAACTCCGTATGGGGCTCGGTGAACATCACCCCTTGCTCAAACTGGGCGGCGGACTCCAGCAGCATCTGGGGGGACACCAACAACTCCAACATGGGCTTCTGGGACGAAGCTGTGAAGGAGGCCGTCCAGCAGCCTCCGCCCAGCAAGAAAGCAAATGCGCAGAAAAACAAGGGCAATGCCAATCTCAGGTATGACTTGGAGCTGCCAAACTGACCATTGCACAGCTATAAAAATATAATTCAAAAATTAATATAAACGAAAAATAAAAACAACAAAATAAATAAGTAAAAAGTAAATAGGACCGCCCCCTCATTTGAATAACATTTCATGATTCATTTAATGAGAGCAGAGTATTTTTATTTTATTTATTGATTGATTTTTAATTGTATTTATTTCCACTTGTTTTAATCTTGCTTTTTATTTTTGTATTTATTTTTACTTTGTTTTTATATTTGTTTTTATTTTCATTTATATTTTCTACCTAAATTTTTTATATTTTATATATTTAATTTTTGAATTGTGTGTTTTAGATCTGTTTTTATTTTCACATTTATTTATTTTAATTTTGGCATTTTTGGTCCTCCATACTACATATACCCCTGCCAGTGTTTTTATATGAAAATGAAATTTGACGATGATAAATCATAAGTTAGATTGTAACCTATAAACTGTATGTAACTAAGTCTTTTTTTTTTCTTTTGGGAGGGGAAGTTAATGCATAACTGAGGATGTGTCAGTGTTCAGCATTAATCAGTTAAATTCAGACTTGTGGTAAATGCGAGTCAGCACACACCTGCCAATATTTAAAGTGCCCCTGATTAACTCCAAATCAGGTTTAGATGTTATGGTTGGCTTTTCCTGATTTAACTCTAAGAAAAGCCTCATAGTTTTGTGCTAACAGTGACTGATATTTCTCTTCATATTTCCCTCCACCTGGACTTCTATAGCCGTCAGTGGCAGCGAATGGCTTTTGTAGAAAAAGTTTTGACATATTTTTTTTTTAATCCCAAAAACCTGGCATTTGTGTAGACTTTTTAAATACATTGCATTAGTCCTGTAAGTCGTGCGCTCCACCCCTCCCTTATTTTATGTCTTCTATATTTGTTTGGGCATGTGAAGTAATTCCACGAGTGGACGTGCAAACAAGAAGGTGGAGGAGGAAGAGAAGCTTCTCAAATTGTTCCAAGGGGTCAACAAGAGCCAGCAGGACGGCTTCATGCAGTGGTGTGAGCACACACTGCACAACCTCAACACAGCCAACAACCTGGATGGTAAATAGTGCAAAGTGTGCAGCGTGGAGGCGGAACCGTCCATTTGAACTAACGTTTTCCCCGCCCCCTAAACGCGCGCTTTTGCCACAGTTCCCACGTTTGCTACGTTCTTGAAAGAAGTGGAGTCTCCATACGAGGTGCACGACTATGTCAAGGCCTACCTGGGGGACACTCCCGAGGCCAAGGACTTTGCCAAGCATTTCCTGGAGCGACGTGCCAAACAGAATGCTAATCAGCAAAAAACGTCATCATCGCTGCAGAATCACCCGCAAGCCGTGAAACAGCAGGTGAGCAAACAAAAGCAAAATGGCCTCACAAACAGGCGACCGCTGTATCAAAAGTTCTCTTTCACATTGACCTGGAATGAAAAGCTAAAAATGCTTTAATATGCAGGCCAGTCCGCATTTTAATATGAGTTCTTAACTTTTTTTTTTTTTCAACCTCCAGAGCCCAATTTTTCTGTTCCGATATTTACAATTTAAATTTTTCAATTGGTGAAACTCTGGTTTAAGTACTATTCAGTAACTAAATCCACTTAACTTATTTTAAAACGCTAAAACATTGTCCAATAAATTACATTTTAGATGTGATTATCCTAATTATCATTATCATCATTGAGGTGAAAACTTGCAGTATGTCCACGTTTGGTCAAGCATCCCCCCCCCCCCCCCCCGAAATTATTGTACAGTCTCTTGCATTTTACACCAGAAAAATATAGTAAAGTGCATACATGACTCTATAACAAGCAAAATATGCTTTTAATGTATCCCATTCTACACATTTAAGTTAAAAAATATATTATTTTTTAAATTATGAATATTTTCACACATTAACTCATTTACTCCCAAAAACGTATAAATATGTTCTATATTAAATGTTTCAAGTGTCCCAAAGACGTATTTGGTTTTATGCTAGAGAGCACATAGAAGGCTTTGTTGCAGCCTCTGAAAAAAATGGTAGTTATTACACAAACGGCCAGCAGGTAGCAGCAGAGCAAAGGAAATGAATCAGGACCATGTTGAAAATTCTGAATAGATTTGTGAATAATGATGAAACGGCCGACTTCCAAACTCTGAGACACACCACACGTGAAGAGAAAAAATCACGGGAATAACCGTTTTGAACATACCGTGTGCCACACCGCACAATCAACACACCACACACACACGAGCCGAGTTCATTCATAAATGTGACGGGAAGTCTCGCAAAACCTCTCGAGATTAAAGTGACTCCTGAGTCAACAAATATGCAGGACCGGTCGCAATAGTTCCTGGTTTTCCTGCCGAAAAAGCGGTATAAAAAGACAAGGCGTTGTTTAATGGAGTGTAAATGGGCTCTGGGCGGCAGCGCGGGTTCGCGTCACACCCGGAGACCACATTGTGTGTGTGTGTGTGTGTGTGTGTGTGTGTGTGTGTGTGTGTGTGTGTGTGTGTGTGTGTGTGTGTGTGTGTGTGTGTGTGTGTGTGTGTGTGTGTGTGTGTGTGTGTGTGTGTGTGTGTGTGTGTGTGTGTGTGTGTGTGTGTGTGTGTGTGTGTGTGTGTGTGTGTAAAGAAATAATAATAATAAATAAAAAGGAATGTAATAGCGCAAGCACTGACTTTCTGCTGCATGATGACTGTTTTGATTTTGGATTCCCCACCGGCTTTCTCGCCAGCTCGCTTTCTGATTGGCTGCACGTCTTTGCCAACCGGCGGCGCGATGCTTTGTCCTCGGGGCACACGGAGCAAAGTTGGGCCAAAACAATCCAACATGTTGAATATCCCCGATTTCAAGTCACGGCAGGATAATCTGTTAAGATTATCGTTTGCGTGTCGGCACGTCCTTGCGATTGTCGGGAGGGGAAACTCGGGGCCGAAATCGGGCCAATACTCCTGCCGTGTGAACCAGGCTTTAGCTCTATTCTAATGCTAATTGCTGCAGAACGGAAACAGATAGAAATATAAAAAAAAATTCCTGATGAAAGAAGAGACTTAGATTTTTCTTTTGGTGTCCATGTTTTTATAGCAATAGAACATAATATTCTGTGGGCCTTGCAAAATCAGTCCAAATTTAGTAAAACAGCCGGGAGCGAAGGGAATTGCTTCTGTGAAAATGACTGGGAGTGAATGAGTTTTAACGTGGAATTTGTGGTGATGAGGGGAGGTGGGTGGAGCCGGGGAATGGTGAGCGGTCTCTGGTCTCTCGCCCGGTCATGCTTCCCCTTCCTTCCCAATGTAACTATGGGAGGGGCACTAGATTAAAACCAAAAATATTTTTTTCCCCCATTATTCAGCACTTTCCTTTCAGTACATATTTGTTTGAAATTGAAACTTTGGTACTCTCCTTTTTTTGTTGTTTATTTTGTTATGATTTTTTGGGGGGGTCAATATAGTATTGTTACTGTGTAACATTGACCACTTTGTATTTCTGATGTGAGACGGTTGTTCAGTAACCAGAAGGTGGGCTGTTCGATCCCCGCTCTCCCCAAGTCATGTGTCGTCGTGTCCTTGGGCAAGGCACTTCACACACATTGCCTCCAGTGCTACTCACACTGGTGAATGGAAGGTGCGAATGTTTGGTGGTGATCGGAGGGGCCGTAGGCGCACACTGGCAGCCATGCTTCCGTCAGCCTGCCCCAGGGCAGCTGTGGCTACTTAAGTAGCTTACCGCCACCACAGTGTGAATGTGTGAGGGCATGAATAATGTATCCATTCCATTGTAAAGCGTCTTTGAGTGTCTAGAAAAGCGCTATATATAACAAATGCATTATTATTATTATTACTTCTATTTCTACTTGGTGTTTTGTTTTATTTTTTTATTTTTTCCCTGTATCTGCAATTTTAACTCATTCACTGCCATTGACGGCTATATGCGTCAAAAATTAATTTGAACTATTTCTATTAGTTTAACATTTTTCCCAGTTTTGTTAACTCTTTGACTGCCAGACGTTTTCAGAAAAGGGATGCTGTCAGTGCCAGCCGATTTAAGCATTTTGACTGATCTTTCAAGGTCCACAGAAAATGTTGTGTTTGGACTATGGAAACACACGTACTACCAAATGAAAGATTGAACGCTCATCTTTCATCAGAATTTTTTTTTGTTTCTACCTTATTCCGTTCTTCAGTAATCAACAATAGAAAATGGTTAGTTTCACCCGATTGCGCTTGTTTTGGACCAAAATACGGAGAAATCAAGCTTTTAGTGAAACGATATTATTTCATGCACTCTAGTGAATTTGACACCTTTTTTTTTCCATGAATGATGCCACAAACATCTAAACAGTGCTTTACTTATGTAAAACACTACCACCAACAATGAAAAAGTGTTTTTTGATAGCAAAATACGTTTATTTACATTCAACAGTGTAACAATTTGACACAACAATTTGGCAAACTATTTACAAATGTGTGCAACTGTGGTACTATTTACAATTATGTGGATGTTTCAACGACAGTTTTTCTTTTTGTGTAACACTCCTCTGTATGCAAGGAGACGCAACAGGATTTGCACAATAGATTAGTTTCACTGCGATTGCCCCTTCGCGTGCACTTTCTTGCCGGCCGTTTTTTCCGGGGAATAGCAAGTATATATTGCAGTGTGTGTTTGGCCATGTTGTCATCAAGTCTACTCTCAGGATCATGATACGGTTACGTTACGGTGGTGTTACGTCTGGCTTCCTCATGTCCTTCAGTTCCTATACCGGGTGGTAAGAGATGTTCTGATCCATCTTATCCACTCCATTCATGGTGGCATCGTAGTCCAGAACCAGTGTCTTCTCCGTGATCAGACTGTACCCGCTCCTCCGATGAATATGCATTGGACTCGGGGTACTCTTCATCGTCCGATTGAACGTCCGCCTGTGTGCTCGGTTGTGCTCCGCGTTTTCCGCTGTTAGCATCGCTAGCCGGTGAGGCTTTATGACGTGATAATAGCCGCCGCGTCAACGCTTCCAACTTCGGCATCAACCTTGGCAGTCACCATCATCATCATCGTCGACATCAATGTGCTCTTTAGTATTAGTCTATGCTTTTCGACTACTCTTCATCGTCCGATTGAACGTCCGCTTGTGCAGAAGTGCTCGTCTTCCGCCGTTAGCATCGCGTCTGGCAGTCAGAGTTAATCACAGATTTTATATCTCTTCTAAATGTAAAAAAATATTTCTAGGTTTTCATACTTATGTTAACAAAAGTGGAAGAAAATGTTAAACTAATAGAAATAGTTCAAATGAATGTGGACGTTACCCTCATTTATATCAGTGGTAGAAGATTCAGTGCAGGCTAGCTGAACACTATGTCACGTTAAATAATTGTTTTATTATGCAGTTTATTGTACAGTGGAACTTCGGTTTACAAATCGAATCTGATCCGTGACAATGTTCGCGAAAGGAAAGGCAATTATTGTCTTCCTGTCCCAATTTAAAATTATATTTATTTCATTTTTGTGGGTGTGTGCTGTGTGGTTAAAAATAAGTACTGTAAATAACAATAATAAAGAAATAAGACGGTGTTTGCTAGCAAATCACCGCGCATAGTCTAAGCTTTTTTTGTATACATTATTGCACGTTTTGGCAAAACTGGAACTGCTTCTGTTGGATCTGTAGCAGTAAATATAATGCATATTGTAATGAATGAATGTTTTTCCATGAATAGAAAATAATTATTTTTGCCACGTTACAATGTGTGAATAGGTGAATTTGCCATGAAAATAGAGAGTCAACAAATTGGTATTGTGCGGCCATATTTTGCGCTGTTCGCCTGCAAACGTGCTGTGATATTCACTCTGGTCAAGGATTCCGTGTGGGGTGGAACGGGATCGTCACCGGGATCATCACCGCTCTACCAGACCAACCACACAAGTGGTCAGCAGAAGCAACATCATCAACAACAACATCAAGCGCAGCAACAGCAGCGCTTTGAAACGGTCACCTCAGGGAAGAAGAAAAAGAAGCAGAAGATGGTCCGTGCGGATCCGAGCCTTCTAGGTGAGCCCCCGTCGCCCCGTCACGGCCGACAATGACGATGTCCTCACTGTCTGTTTCGCTTTTTATGCCCGCAGGTTTTTCTGTTAACGCATCGTCCGAGAGACTGAACATGGGGGAGATTGAGACTCTGGAGGATTTTTAAGGGAATGCAGCCAAGCAAAAACGCCAAGTGACTGACTCGAACCCCAACCCTCCCTCGACTTCAGCTGCCATACTGTATTGCACCTTTTTCTTTTGCGGCCCTCATTATCGAACCTTACCTGGCAATATCAACCCAAATGAATGCCCTCTGAGGCCGTGGCTCTTTTTCAAATCTGACTAGTAATTACAATCACTGCATTCTGCCAGTCTGCAGAAGTATTTCTCTCACAATTTGCCCCCCCCCCCCAAAAAAAAAAGTATTGGTGGGTAAAGTTACAGAGATTATATCCATTCTTCTATTTATTGAATTAGAATTTACCCCATCCACCCCGACACACTCTCGTCTTTTTGTCCCCCCTCCCCCTGCCCGATGATGCTGGTTGTTGGTGGATAAAGACGGCAGAGTTAAGCCCAAGGATCGGTGCCTACTTTATGTCCTGTTTTAAGGACATGCTCAAAGTCCCAAGTAGTTATCTATTTCTTGTAAAATACTAGGCTGTTTAAAAAATAAACTTTCAACTTGCATCTGTATCATAATATATGGAACATGATCTGTTTGAGTCGTACTTTTTTTTTTTATTATTACTGTTGCCATTTTTCCATTATCTTGCATTTTTGCTGTTTAGTGCGAGTTAAAAAAGCGCCTGAGGATTATGCAACATTTCAGTCGATTTGACCTTTAAAATACAAAAAGGGATGTGTTCATTGGCATACTCGTACCGTGGTTCTTTAGCTGTAGAAAGACGTAAAAATGAACTTTGTCTAATAATTATAATTATGGTTTATAAGTATAGATTCTTCCTTTCCTCCTTGACTATTGCATATTGCTGGCGGTGGGTGGAATCCTTTAAAAAGGTCCATTGAAAAAAATAATAAAAAATAGAACATGCATATTATTATGAATATAATAGTGCTGACCTATTGGCAGCTGCACAGTCCTCTCCACACTGTCTCAATTTTGACTGCACAAACAAGTTGCCACGTAGCTGTGGTTGAGTAACCAGTTTTTCGTACTACAGCTAATCAGTGGAATTTTGCTTATCAGGAGGATAAGAAGTGGAGGAAAGAAACTTTACCTGCTAGGAAAACATTTGCTGCAATTTTCGAATCTGCATCCCAACTTTAGTTCTAATCAACAGAAAAATACCCCCCCCCCCCCAAAAAAAAAACACCCATACGTATGACCGACCAATAGTACATACCGAAAAATGTGAAATGGACCAAATTATGACTTAGGAGGTTCCATCCACACCGGCGATATACAGGTGCGTCTCAAATTACAATATGGTGTCAAAAATTATTTAAAAAAATGTGTCCGATATTCACAAGTGACAGAAAAGGAAAGCAAAACGGCCATCATCGGAAGAGTTGGTGACGTGACCTGGTCAAGACCGGCTGGGGGCGTCGTGTTTACCTCGCACCCGCCTGTGTGGCCCGAGGAGCTTGGAGTGGGTGGGCGCTACCGAGATGAACTCACAAAGTCGGCACTGTCCCGACAGTTGGGTACACATCCCGCCCCGCCCTCCCGGCCTCCCACTTAACTCTGCTCTTCTCTCACCCGTACCTTACAGAAGCCTCCACATTCGCTTCTCAGATCCTCTCCTGCGCTTCACTTCTTATTACTTCAGCAGATTGGGGACGTCTCCTCGTCATGATCCGCAGCAGCACCTGCAGAGTCCTGGTCCTCCTGGGCCTCTTGGTGGTCTTTGTACGCGCAGGTAAAAAAAATAAAATAAATACAATGTGTTCATCTGATTAGTCTCAATCTTCTAGTTCAGGGATTTGCAAACAGATTTGTGCCAAAAATGACAATTTAAATATGGACAAAATATGTTCTCGTGATATATTTTTAATTTTTTATTATGTTTTTTAATGCATTTATAAAAGATCCACTATGACTATCCTAACCCAACAACAAATAACCAGATGTTGTGATTCCCCGCCTCATTTCAAAGGGCTCTTGCATAAAAATAGCAAAACAACATTAAATGTAAGAACTCTTGCTTTCTTTTTTTGTAATAATTGTAATATTATTCAAGCACGATGTTTGTCCTGCATATCATTCCAAAATTTTTAGAACCCCTCATGTTGCAGTAAAGGGTGGTGTGAAACCCAATGTCTGCCATCTAGTGGTTAATGGTGATATTACAATTTAAAACTACAGACGTCCCTGCATATTCACAGTTTGACACTCTGATTTGCATATTCATGGTGTATTTTTATATTTTTAAATATTTGGAGGGCTTTTTCCCACCCCAAGAATGTTTTTCAACGTTTTTTGTGGAAACATATATTGAACGTTTTTTTCAACGTTTGATATAGATATTTGTTCATTCTGCATGCTTTCATGAAGAAGTGACCTGTGTGCATGAATGGTACAGTATGTGTCCCCTTACATGCAGGCTGAGGTAAATGATGCACTTGTAGACGCTGTGAAAGCGTCTCTTTGACAATCAGGGAGGCAAAGTAGTAATGGCGCCGTCTTTGAAGGGAGTTGGACAGAGTTTGTCCATGAAAAGGGAGTAATTAATATGTGCGTATTCTCAGCATTTCATCAGTGCTACTGGGGGGCACACATATGACCACACACTTGAAAAATGTCATTATGGACAAAATTGAACCAATGTACATCATATTATCTTAATATAGTTCATGCACAATGCATATATATAACCCATTGTCAGCAATGTCTGTCATCTAGTGGTGAATGGTGACATTACAACTTCAAACTATACGTTGCATATAATTGATGCCTGAAATGAAATGTATTGGAATTTATTTATTTTTTTAACCCCAAAATTTGTCAAAACATGCTGATATGCTTTTTAAATGAAAAATGGGGACCGGCTTTCCAATAAAAATAAATAAGTAAAAAAATTAATTTAAAAAAAGCAGTGAATAGGTTAATCTGATCTGTGGCCGCGGGTTTCGTACCACAAGTATGTGCAGGGGTCTAATATAGTTGAAGAACCGTAATGCTGATAAACCACCAATATGCATTTTAAATGAAAAACGGGCTGGCTTTCCCCAAAAAATATTGGTAAAAAAAATAAGTAAAAAATTACTTACCTGAGCAGAACTGAGGTCAACAACAACGCTGGGTGTGAGAAGCAAAAGATATGTGGATGAATGGAAACGGATGGATGCATGTCACTGAAGTCAGCTACTAAATGACTCACACTATAATTGACAACTTTTGAGCTACTTTTTGCAATGGCTTTTAAGATCTGTAGTACTTTTTTTTTTTTTATGTAACATTTAACACATTTTAATATTTTTTAAAACATTTACAATATAACATTTAACAGATTTAACCCTACTGACTACTAAGAGAAAACCCATGTGGATTTCGAACCCTGAACATCCTGACTGAGATGTCTAAAAGAGTAACGAGAAAAGAGAATGGAGTGCAAGGAAAACACAGGAAGGCCAAAGTCCGGCTTCAAACACCCAACCTCACAACTGTGGGGCATTTACACTTCATTTTCCCCCCAAACTACCGTATACAGTATACTTTCTTTTTTTTTTGTCTTTGTACTACCCTGTATGTACTTTAGTTGGACTAGTTTTAATTGTTGTACTTTCTATTACTTTACACTTAATTCTTTACTACTAGAGCTTCTATAATGGGCATTTATTTCCATTCATTCAATGATTTCCATTTTTTTCCCAATAGCATATCTTCCTCTGTTATATATGCATAGCTGGTACAATAGATATATTTATAATTTTTAATATTTTTTTTAAATATTAAAAAAAATATATATATATTTAGTGGTGCCTTGTGATAAATTTAATTTGTTCTTTTATTAGTTATATATAATGAAAAATATCTATATAATGATATATATATGATGATAAATTCTATATAATGATATCTATATATTTTTCATTATAATTAACTAATAAAAGAACAAATTAAATTGTATCACTGAATAAAAAAAATATTTTAAAAATTACAAATTATAAATATTTATATGGTGCTATGATATAATGATAATATCTATATATTTTTCATTATATATAACTAATAAAATAACAATTTAATTACTGAACTAATTTGTTCTTTTATTAGTTATATATAATGAAAAATATCTATATAATGATTATCTATATATTTTTCATTATATATAACTAATAAAATAACTAATTAAATTGTATCACAAGGCACCACTGAATTAAAAAAAAAAAGATTACCAAATGATTGCAAATTATAAATATATCTATTGTACCAGCTATGTTATGTAAAATTCAGTGGTGCCTTGTGATACAATTTAATAATGATAATATATAGATATTATCATTATATAGATATTTTTCATATCTAATAAACTAATAACTTAGTATAAAAAGAACGCATTAAGTTGAATCGCAAATTGTATCACAAGGCACCACTGAATCGAAAAAAAAAAAAATTCAGTGGTGCCTTGTGATACAATTTATTTTTAATGATAAAAAAAAATACAAATTATAAATATATCTATTGTACCAGCTAGATATGCTATTGAAAAAAAAATTGAAATAATTGAATGAATAATATATATTATCATTATATAGATATTTTTCATTATAACTAATAAAATAACTAATTAAATTGTATCACAAGGCACCACTGAATCGAAACAATAAGCAAAGAATTCAGATTTACAATTTACTGTTTGCCACATAGCTGTTGATGTTAAGTCAGTGTCAGAGTGGAACATCTTTGGACCATTTTCCCATCAAGCTGTCGTCATGGAAACACGTCTCCATGTTCTTGTTTGTTGCCCTCTCCAGTCGGATCAGCCTTTCTCAAACCGCTCCATCAACAAGTTTGTTTGACAAACAGAACCTGGCCGCTGTCCGCTTTGGGCCAAGCCGGTTGTTACCGGTCGCCGGCCCAGCAAGCACAAGCCGCCTTTTGTACGCCGGCCCTGAACGCCGCATTCATGGCGCTTCTGGCCCGAGGCCCGCGCCTGCAAAAACCTCCCGTCCTGCTACGAGGACAGGAAGCTTCTGGCTCAACACAAATACTCACCAAGCTAAAAAGACGCCGCTTGGCATCCATTTTATGCTGAATTACCATCAGAGGTGGCAAAAGTTTTCACGCTCTCTACTTACAGTGGCTATAAAAAGTCTACACACCCCTCTTCTGTTGCTGGTTTTTGTGATATAAACAAATGAGACCAGCACATTTCACAACTTTTTTTAACCATTAAAATTGAGGAGGGGGAAGAAATATTTTTATGTGCACAAGTAAAAAATAACTGAGATAAAGTGGTTGCAAAAGTATGCACCCCCCTAAAACTAGGGATGTTGCAATGTTTTGAATTATCCAATCCCATGTGTCGAACCCATGTTAAATGGTTATCAGCATTTAAAATCCCAAATGAAGTTCGGATGTTTTAGTAGGCCTTTCCTGAAATTTTGGTAGTCGCATCTTACAGCACAAGGCATAGAATTAATATTCAAGTACAGTACAGATATCTGAAAATATACTCAAGTACGCCAATAAAGCATTTGTACTTGGTTACTTCTCAGCAACTGACAGTCGAGAAGGAACAAGAGCGAAGAGTTCAGTGAAGACATCACAGACCCACAGAGTCAATGTTGAATAAGGCCCAGCGTCAACATTTTTGGATGGTTTTGTTGGTATGTGCTGAGTCAATGTGTGCGTGAATGGACTGGCTTGTGTTTTTGTGTGAATGAATTGGCTTGTGTATGCCAAGTTTGTTTTTATAGTTGACTATATATGAACATTTTCCAAGAGTTTCACATACGTTCTGAAAGAAAAAAGTGCCTTTTTACGTTAAGAGCAAGTTTGACACTACCCCACCAAATCCAGCAGGGGGCGCAAGAATGGCCAAAACCTCTTGTTGTCCCACAAATGTTGCTCTTTGGTCCAGAAAGGCATGCTAGCCCGACTTCAGGGGTTTTGGAAGTATATCAGTCGGTTTTAAGAAGTAACCACAAGACTTAATCTTTGCTTGACAAAGGTGGGGGTCCCACAGGGCTCAATTCTCAATCCTTTGTTGTTTTATGTTATGCTTCAGCCTGGGTCTATAAGGCACAAACATGGAATTTGGATGGTTGGCAAATTTAAAAATAAATTTTCCTGCAGCACACAGGTTGAGTAACATGCATCATGTGATGGTGTACCTAATGATGTGGCCATGGCTTTCATTTTGAAGAACGTCTTCATCTGCTCTTCTTCTGTGATAACCGCCTAGACTTGGGGAGCTTTTCTGCCAGTCCGTGAGCTTCTTTGGAAAGTTGACGGAAGGAAAAAAAAACATGTGAGGAGGCCACTTGAAGCTCAAACGGACAAAATGTTGCCTCGCTACAAAGCCTTCCTTATATTCCCCTCCGGAGCTGTTAGGGGGCACACAGAAGACCCTTATGGACGACTCAAACGTACCAACGGTAACCTCGTTTTATATCAACTCACCTTCAAATCCACGTTTTTTTTTCTTTCCGTTATTTGCAGAGACGGTTGCTGACCCGTCCACGGACAATCAAGACATCGTGTCAGGAGAGATCCCCGCTGACGTGGCCCCCACCGGCACCACCACCAAAGGGCCCCCTCATCATATGACCGAGCAGGCCTTCACCTTCGACTACGAGGACGCCACACAAGGCCTCGGCGTGGACGAGGAGGAAGGTAAAAGCCGCTTTTGTCAACTTTTAATCAAGTATGGATGTAAAAGTTCTCAAATCGGGGGTCTGTAAAAGAAAAAGAAAAAAAAAGGTATTTGCAATAAATTATTTTAAAGATTATTTTTTGTACAGTTATATAACTCACTTTTGTTGTTTTGGGTGTAATCTCACTTTAAAGAGATTTTGATCAGCAAAAAGTTACTATTTTGTCCAGAATTAATTTGGTAACTTCATTATTTTTCATGTACAATTAATATTGTTAAATACAAATTTTCCCACTTGTGTCGACTGAAGATGACATCATCTCTGCTGAGGAAGTAGGTAACGACCAATCATGGCTCAGTTTGCTGACCAAACCCAGAAAACAGGTGAGCCATGATTGGCCATTACCTACTTCCTCAGCAGAGGTGATGTCATCTTCAGCAAGTGGAAAAAATTGTTTTTAAACATTAATTTTACATGAAAAATAATGAAATTATCAAATTAATTCAGGACAAAATATAAACTTTTTACTGCTGAAAATGGCTCAATGAGTCAAGTAGCCCTTTAACACTAAACTTGAAATTAGCGGGAAACAGGAAGTATTTCAAGATCAACCTGATTTTTGCTGAAGCAATTTGAGAGATTATTGATTGCCAACTCCTCTACAATCCTGCTTTTTACGCCAACAGAATGTGTCAGCTATAAGGTTTGTGATTATTGATGTATATTGTGAGATGATAAATTTGCTATATTTAGAGAAAAACTGGATTTGTTTACTGTAAACGCATAGCGCAGTAAACTGTACAATATTTTTGTGTTATCCATTGCGTTGCAAAAAAAATTATTTACATGTTAATTGGATTTTGTGTTTTTCCGTTTTCGCAAACTACAATAACCTTTCTGGGTTTGTCACGTGACATCACAAATTCTCGTGTGTCCTGTGTGTAGGGGTCCTGGGCCCGGGTGCCATCACCGCCATCGTCATTGCCGTCTTCCTCGGAGCGTCCGTCCTGCTGGCGCTCATCGTCATCACGCTTAGGAAATTCACAGCCTCATAGAATGTGTTTGGATGTGTGTGTGTGTGTGTGTGTGTGTGTGTGTGTGTGTGTGTGTGTGTGTGTGTGTGTGTGTGTGTGTGTGTGTGTGTGTGTGTGTGTGTGTGTGTGTATTTTTACTTGTTGTGTAAAATGTGAGTGTTAATTGATGCTGTGGCAGGTCCCCTCGTTGAGAAAGCGTAGCTGCTCTGCTCCAGTCTGTGCTCATTCAGACATGTTGTTTTATGCACTTCGGTTTCACAATTGAAAAGTTCCCAGGTGTCTCAACGACGTGTCTGTGACATGTTGACATAAAAATAGGGTGAAAAGCAAAACAAAACACCTCACTGTCTTTTATACAAACCTAGCATAAATTAGCCTGTTTTGAGGGGGCGGGCCTCATCTTGCTCCATATGTAGCTTGGTCTATAGTATGTATGTTGTTACCATGACAACAGACAAGTTGTCTGGCCGTTGTCGTCGTGGTTACTGAGGTCAGGCACACCTGGATTAATCAGTTTGTCCAATCATGAAAGACAGGAAATGAAAGAGTGGTACTGAGTTCAGGAAGTAGTGCCCCCCCCCCCCCCCCACACACACACACAATTTTTTTTTTTTTAATCACTTCATACAGTGTGTATGTGGCTCATGGACACGTCACCAAACACAAATTCCCACGGTCGCTGTCACTGGCAATCGTGTGTGTGCCGCTTATCAGATGCTAACACTGTTCGCTAATGTTAATCTGTGCATTCAGCAAAAACAACAACAGCTCTGCTTACCTTTTGGATTTGATAACGGGCAAGGTCATTTCCTTTGTTTTCATTGACGCCAAAAAACATTTTAGATCAAAAGATGAATTTGAGACTGAAGTTAAGAATTCCAGCTTTTGTGTCACCGTTTTTAGATGTGCATCTAGATGTGTTCAAAAGCTCAGGACCACCCACCCACTTTTCAAGTGAGCAAAAGTATTGCAAACGGCCATTATAAAAAAAAAAAGAATTTGGTGGCATAACCCTAACTTAAACAAAATGCCAGCAAAAAATGGTTTGTAGACTTCAGAATTTTCTCCCTTAGACTGTGGTCTTCATGTTTGCATAATAACAAATGCAATTTTCACAAGTGAAACCCAAAGCCAAAAACAATAAGCAATCTAATGTTTAAGCAATCAATCTGAGCAACGAGAAACAGCCATCACACATGTTCCAATACTTGAAAAGTGGGTGGGTTCCATCAAAGGGTTCCACTACTTTTAGAGGGGACTTCTTCTTCACAAAGCCAATATTTGATTGCAATTTCACTTGTGTAGGCAGCACTTCCCCACCGAGCAGCCACACTGCACTTTGGCAATTAGTTAAGCGGACCAGATATATTTTCAGAAATAGGCAGCTTTTGTTTTTTAACTCATTCCATTGACGGCCATAGACGTCAAAAATTCATTTGAAATATTTCTATTAGTTTAGCATTTTTTTCACTTCTGTTAACTAGAGTATGAAAACCTCGATTTTTATTTTATTGTACATTTAGAACAGATATACATTTTGTGATTAATCGTGAGTTAACTAGTGAAGTCACGCGATTAATTACGATTTTTAAAAAAGTATTGCCTGACGGCCCTAATTTTTAATGATCTTTTCTTTAAAAAAAATAACATAATAATAATTAAAAATAATAATAATTAAGATAAAAAAAATTTAAAGAAAATATTATATTAAAAATTTTAATCACGATTCATCACACATTTTATATTTGTTCTAATACAATAAAAACAATTCTAGGTTTTCATACTCTTTACTAATTACTAATAGAAATAGTTCAAAATATTTTTTTCTATAGCCATCAATGGCAGTGAATGAGTTAAGATCACATTCCAGAGGCACCACTATTTGTATACAAGCCATAAATATAACAACTTTCATAGCGTGTCACCTTTAAAGCAGCTTTCCTCAAAACTGGCTGGTTCTCCCAGTGGAAGCTCCTATCGTGTCCACATCATTTAATTTTTTCTCAATTTAATACATTGGAACCCTTTTACAAATGAACATGTTGTCGTAGTCCGCCTAATGTCACATCAAGTACAGCGTTTGTTTCCCTGCAAATCATGCAAATAATTGATGCCCCTCTACAAATATTTAGAATTGTGGCGCCAAAGTACCACATGAGACCCCTCAACCTTAAAAGTTCCTTGGCACCAAGATGATACCAAAGCACTAGAAACTCAACTCACTTTAGCATACTTGTTTTTTATATGACTGATTGTTACCGGTACTTTATGAACAACACTTTGTATGCACTTGCAGCTCGTCTGTTTTTAACCTACTCTACGAATAAAGTTGAATTGAGAGTTGATGAAATGTTACAAATCTGAGTAGACTATACAGGGTAATACCGTATTGGTTTGTGGCCCATTAACAAAATTAGCATGATTGTTCACTTCTGATCGAGTTGTTTGTGTTTTATATGAGCAAATAGTGTTTGTAGAATTGTATGTATTGATATGAGTTGTATGAATGTTTGTGTGTAGTAGTAGGGGGTTTGGAGAGCAGGGAAAGGGGGGGGGGGGGTCGGGTCTGTATTATCTTTATTGTTTTTCCCCTGAGGTCTCACAGACGCCATAGAAATTTCACTGCCAGACTCTAAGTTTTAACATTAAAAGCTAAAAACAAAAATGCCTTGGTCTTTAATGAAGCTTACAAATTGACTACTAGTATGATATGTGTAAAACAGTATTGAGTTTGCACTTCGTCCACCAGGAGGCAGTATAATACACAAACACAATAGTGGTTTTAGCGTCTAATAAATGCCATCTTTGCCATCAAAACATTACCTAATCTGTTTCATAGGGATGTTTGATACTTTTTGAGACCAGTACGAGTACTCAACCGATACACTAGTAGTATTGATACATAACATTTTCCCCACAACACAATTAAAAAAACTACCAATCCCATTTTTCCTTAAAATTGCATTAAAATATTGGCAATTTTCTATTCCTAATTTACCTATAATTTGTACTTCGCACAATCTAATTCAGGCACCTTCAAATCTCAAGGGAGGTTGAGGTCTGGAATTTAGCATTAACTTCGTAATGGTTTAGTTTATGAAACGTTGAATTTAGATTTTTGTTGACCTTTAGCACACTCTAGTGGCGAAAAGTGTAGTAAGAATACATTTGTATTGCTTTGACTTGTGTTAAAATGCCTGAGAGCAACAAGTAATGGCGGAGTGTTGCCCCACTGAAGGTTTTTAGTGACTTGTGGTCAAGTACATAAATTAGTTAAGTAAATAAATTCATGTTTTGGCAAGGCAAGAGTTGCTAGAGAGGCCATTTAAGTACATTCATGTGGCAAATGTTACTAGAAATGAGCAACTTAAGATGTTAGCTAAATGCTAACTGCACATTTTTTTGTAATTCAGAACACATTTTACGTAACGATGATAAAAATAAAGAAAAGCACTTCATGGTGTGATCATATATACTTTACATTTTGGGACAGGTGTGTGCTACTGTAGCGAGAAAACAATGTTAGCCATATTTCAACTGTACAATAAAGATACATTATTCTATAAAGTCCATAACACAACATATCATCTGTTGACTGTGTAGCTGGATAATGCAGCTCATCTCACAATTCAACTTAAATTACCGTTTAAAAAAAAATCCAAGGACAAATAAAGTTGAATAGTTTATTAAAGCAGGCAAGATATACATTTAAGTACAGTTATACATAAATATATGAATCACACATCAACTGAGACAAATAACCCAATTTTTTATTTGTATTTTTTAACCCAGATGTGATTTCGGTTATCATCTACTGTTAAGTAATCTTAGAAAAAAATTCTAGAATTGTTAATACCAGTAACAAATTTCAAAAAACATTCTATTATAATAATTATACCAGTAACTGCAGAAAACACACTTTTGGTTCCTTTCCGACACACTAAAGCTCTTCTGTTGACAGTCAAAAGCCGTTTAAAAAAATACAAATCAATACAGAATATGCATTGAACATTTTCCAATGCAGAAAATTGCTGTATATTCATATATTGCTTGGAAACAATCAAAGGTCATTTAACTATACACCGTCAACATCTAACTTCATGAGGTATGTTTTTTTGTTGTTGTTTGTACATAATTCATGTTACAAATTGACCTTGAAATCAAATTCCCATCCGTTTTCTATTCTGTAGCGTTGCTTATCCCAGTTGACTGAGCGAGAGGCAAGAACAATTTGGGATCTTCAATGCACCTAACGTGTATGTTTTGGGAAATGTGGGAGGAAACCGGAGCACCCGGAGTAAACCCACGCTAGCACGGGGAGAACATACAAACTCCCAACACAGGATGGCCGGAGCCCCGAACCACCAAACTGCGAGGCGGATGTGTTAACCACTCCGCCTCCGTGCCATTACATACATACTGTACATACGATTTAAACTGTATTGAAATAATGAAAGAAAGTGAAACAAGGGTTAAAGTGCAGTTTAGAAGCGTAGTCAAGAGCTGGAGGGTTGTGATGGCCAAGTAGCTTAAGTTTAGTAGGCCGAGTTGCGATCGCAGATGTAGGTTTCCACCATGTAACGATTCTCGAAGTGCACAATGTGGTTGCAGGTGTTCAAAAATTCTGCAGATGCAACACAACATGATAAGACATTCATTTTCAGTGTTCATGAAGCACTTGTGATATTTTTTCATCAGTGTTCCCCAACCACCCGGCGGCCACAGCTCGGCAAGCTGCACAGTTGAAAAAAAAAAAGTTTTTTCCTTTTTTTTTTTTACTCAGTCCATATTTGTGCAACGGTGAAAGGAAGTGAGTTGCATCATCACCCCCAACAAGCTGTCATGCCAATCAAAGGCACTCGTCACTCATCCGTCCATCCTCCACACTTTGGTCTCACTCCGCGAGCAGTGACTCACAAAGAGTTCCCAAGCTGTGCCCACATGTAATCACTACAACAGGAAGTTTGCATTTGCTCATGTTGGTTTTTCACAATTCGCGTGCTCTCAACTCGGATTCCCTGTGACTAAGTGGTACAATTTGTCCCTGCTGGTGAGTACGACTCAAAATAAGATTTGGTGTTGGAATTTTTATTTCTTATACTCAGTGCTTTTACCATCAACACTTTTTTTTTTCAATCAGGGGGAAAAAAATCAACATATTCCAAAAACATTTTTTTTTAAAAATCATTAAATTCTAATGTCTTGAGACTTGTTTTAATGCTGAATTAAATGTTTTTTACATTGAATTTAGAGTTTTTTTCCACTGACTATTTAAGAGGGGGGAAAAATGCTCAGAGAAATTCAAACGTGGATTAAAAAAATCTGTATATTTTCCTGTATAAAATCCTGAGTGATGTTTTTTAAATGTTGCATTTTTTACATAGAAAACTAAATAAAAAACAATTGAAATTGATGGCAAAAAAATAAAAAAAAGATGAATTGTTTAAAATTTTTAAATAAATTGAAAATATTCAACTACATTTTTAAATATTGCATTTTTTTACATGTAGAATTAAAATTGATGGCAAAAAACTAAATTGTTGAATTTAAATTGATGGTTAAAATATTCACTAACTCAATTCAAGGAAATCTCAAAAATGGATTCATAGAAAAAAATTATAATCTGAGACCGTATTGTATAAGTGTTCATTTTTTACACCTGGAATTTTAGCAAACATTTTATTTATTTAAAAAAAAAAAGATTTTGGGTACAAGACGTTGGTTAAAAATAATCTTGAGCTAAATTCAATTTTGATATTTCACATGGGGAGATTTTGGTGGCAAAAAATTGTGATGCCTGATTATTTTTTTACATAAAAGAAAAAAAAAGTAATTCAAATTGAACCTGCAATGGCGCATTTGCAATATGGTTAATTTAACCCTAGGCCGGTGTTAATTAGTATTAATGAGCAGTGCCCCAGTATCAGACAGAATGGACGGGGCATGGCCGGGGGAATCATATTTTCTTTGAATTGCTGCAGTTAATATGCCGCAGTGTTTCCCTACATTCCCTAATTTGTAGTTTGCTCGCAATTGACACTGGCTTCCCCTCCACTGCTCAGTGTCTTAACAGCTCTGCATGGCAGGTGGGCCCCGCCCCAACAAAAGGCTTATACTAGTAATCAACAAGACATGGATGAAACCTTGGGCATCGGAGAGCCCCCCTAACTAACAAGGTTGTCATTAACATGAAGCAAATAGGAAATTTGAAAATATTTGCGCAACTCGGTCCAAGAGGCCTGCTAACCTATATTCGGGCCGTGGACTGGTGGTTGTGGACCACTGCAGTAGGACGCCTCGGCCCCGGTAGAGTCCGGTACTCACCAATTTCAAATTCCGCGCTTCCCTCCTCGGGCGTCATTTGAAAGATCATCGTGTTTTGACACATCTCTCGGATGGCTGAGCCCAGATCTTTGTCGTCAGTTAGTTGCTCTCCCATGATCTGAATGTCCTGCAATATGTACTGATTTGGAAAGTATATCTCCTTCTGTGGGCAGAAAAAACAACACACAATATAAGACAATAAATAACAATTGCACACCATGTTCCACAAGGGCTAATTTCCTGAGGCAGTGATCAGCTTGGGAATGTCACATGACCAAACAGGGAAAACAAAGCAACTGATGTCATTTTCAGTTGATAGCCAAGTGGCAAAATGGCCGCCCCTTAAGATCGATAAAAACGGGTGCATTTCGCTGTTAACTCATAGATGAATCAGAATGCTATGTTTAGACTAGTGGAGATGCATACATGTTATCGTAAACAAAATGTTGGGGTTGACGTCCCCCTTTAACCCATTCACTGCCATTGACGGCTATAGACGTCAAAAATTAATTTGAACTATTTCTATTTTGTTAACAAAAGTCATTTCCCCCCCACTTTTGTTAACAAGAGTATGATATCCTAGATTTTTTTTACTGTACATTTAGAACAGAAAACCTAGATTTTTTTTTTATTGTACATTTAGAACAGATATAAAATTAGTGATTCATTTTTGAGTTAACTAGTGAAGTCATGCGATTAATTACAATTAAAAATGTTAATGTTTTTAATGAATTGGCAGTGAATGAGTTAATAAAATATAAATATGCAACTTTATGTACATGATTACCAAACATCACAAAAGTCATTTCCCCCCCACTTTTGTTAACAAGAGTATGATATCCTAGATTTTTTTTACTGTACATTTAGAACAGAAAACCTAGAATTTTTTTTATTGTACATTTAGAACAGATATAAAATTAGTGATTAATTTTTGAGTTAACTAGTGAAGTCATGCGATTAATTACAATTAAAAATGTTAATGTTTTTAATGAATTGGCAGTGAATGAGTTAATAAAATATAAATATGCAACTTTATGTACATGATTACCAAACATCATTCACTTCAAGCACTTTACAATACCTTTTAGCAGGTTTAAGACTCATTGTATTTACTATTATTTATTAGGGGATGATTGATACCACTTTTTTTTCACACCGATACCACTAGTACTTTTGATACATAAAATAATTTAATTTAATTAAAATATTTTTTAAAGACATTTGAATCCCAATGTAGCATTTTTCCTTAAATTACATCAACTTCCACTTGTTCATAAAATACCTATTGTGTATAGAAAAACACAATAAATCACACTGCAATAAATAAAATAAAACTAATAAATCAGTGGCCATAAAAAGTCTGTCAGGCATGTGTATGCCTTTAGATCTTGATCATAAAACGTCCACAAGAGGGTGGCTGCGAGTACGACGAGAATATCTTGAAATTCGACTGGTATCGGCCCGATACGGATACATGGTATCGGTACTCCCCCATCCCTAACGAGGGGAAATTCAACTTACTCTTTTCCACGTATTTTAAAAATCCTGGCCACATTTTTTTCTAACACCACTGCAAGGTCTTCCCATGTGGCTGATCATTATTAGCACTAGCTTGTGCACGAGCCGCAATATCCCGCTGGCGCTATCACACGCGGTCTCACCTTGGTATTGCTCAGCATCTCCATAAGGTTGCTTGGCGCCTTGACCACGTTCTTGTCCAGCGCAGTCACATAGCACAGTTCCCTTACTTTGTCATAATAAGCCGTCTTGCCCTATCGGTACAAACACGTTTTAATATCCGCTTGAAATAAATACGTACAAATACTTGGACATTGGTAATAAGCTTGCTGGTCCAAGGTGAGAAGCGCGTCTTACATTTGCGAAGTCATGGACGATGTCAATGTTGTCAGCGCTACCAAGACCTCTGACCATGAGAACCTTGATGAACTGGAACTCCTCTTCCACGGAGATGGCCACCTTCAATTCCATCTCCAGGTTCCAAGATTTGGTCTCCAACACAACGTGGCAATTGAATTCCTCCGCACGCTAAACACACGCACACGCCACACGCACCTTGGTCAGCACACAGCACCTTCCATCAATAACCTCACACTTTTTCTTTGGGGTACTGGATAGATGTATGAAATGGATGGATGGATGGATGGATGGATGGATGGATGGATGGATGGATGGATGCATGAAAATGGATGGATGGATGACAGCATGGATGAGCAGATGGGTGGATGGATGATGGAATATTAGGATGGCAGGATGGCTAAGAGATGATATATGGATGGATGGCAGGATGGATGGCAGGATGGATAGAAATGGATGGATGGATGGCAGGATGGATGAGCAGCCGGGTGGGTGGATGGATGGATGGATGGATGGATGAATGGATGGATGAGCAAGCAGCTGGGTGGATGGATGGATGACAGCATGGATGAGCAGATGGGTGGATGGATGATGGAATATTAGGATGACAGGATGGATGAGAGATGATATGTGGATGGACAGACGGATGGATGGATAATGGATGGATGGCTCAATAGGATGGATGGATGGAAATGGATGGCAGGATGGATAGATCGAAAGGTATGGATGGATAATGGATGGATGGATGGCAAGATAGATGACCAGATGGTTGGATTAATGGACAATGGAATAATATTAGAATGGCAGGATGGATGAGAGATGATATATGGATGGACAGACGGATAGATGGATAGCGGATGGATGGATATATAGGAATTATGGATGGATTGCTCAATAGGATGGCAGAATGAATGGATGGACGGAAATGTAAGTATGTATCAATATGGATGGATGGATGGCAGGATGGATATATAGGGATTATGGATGGATGGATGGATGGACAGATGGAATAATGGATAATAATGGATGGAAATGTATGGACGGATGATGGATGGATGGATGTGTCAATATTAGGATGGATGCATGGATGTCTCAATATTAGGATTGCAGGATGAATGAGATATATATGGACGGACCGACGGATGAATGGATAACTGACGGATGGATATATAGGGATTATGGATGGATCAATATTAGGATGGATGAATGGATGGATGGTTGGATGGATGGACAGATGGAATAATATGAGGATGGCAGGATGAATGAGAGATGATATTTGGATAGACTAACGGATGGATGGAAATGGATGGATGTCTCAATATTAGGATGGCAGGATGGATGGATGGATGGATGGATTGATGTGAATATAAGGATAGGATGGATGGATAACATATATGAATGGATGGATGGATGGACGGAGACGTACACTCAAAAATTCATAGACTTTGGAGTCAGTTGGCCGGTACAATTTATGGACAGATAGGTCTGCAGAGATGTCCTCCAGCTGGACGGATGGATAAACACATCGACAATGAGTCATGTCAAGGAAA
The DNA here is from genome assembly GCF_054856555.1 of Leptonotus elevatus. NCBI lineage: Eukaryota > Metazoa > Chordata > Actinopteri > Syngnathiformes > Syngnathidae > Leptonotus > Leptonotus elevatus. The sequence continues at coordinate 16,960,537 of NC_141239.1, read as the reverse complement.
ATGGCTGTCAGGATCACTGCACTTAGTGATTAACGAAGACGGACGATCACGCAGGCGCCTGATGGGCGTGCAGTGATGCAAAAGGTACCTCAACAGGAAAGAAGTGGCGGTACGCGTAGATGGAACCCAGCACCAGTCCTAAGAGGACGACCAGCACAGAAATCAAGAGGGCGCACAAGCGGACTGGAAAATACTTCTTGATCCGGGAAGAAGTGTCCGTTTCCAGGTCCTGCCGAATAGACCCCCCCAAAAAATTATCTTTGGGTTGCCAAAGAACGGAGGCCCTTCTTATAGCATCAAGGACTTTCTACTCAACGGGTACCTCTTTTGGATACTGACTTGATTCTAAGTTCCAAACATAAAACCAATAATCACACTCCCGACACAATAGGTTGGCGTGTTTACAGTGCTAATGCTAACTTAGCATTGCTAGGGCTGCCATTTTGAAGCCAAAGAGCGGGGAAAAATGGATACAGGCCATTTGTCATTTGTGTTAGAATCACTTTGACATTGTTCCTTTACACAGACTCACACTTCGTATGAACTTTTTTTTTCTGAGATGTTAAATTTGAAGTTGCGACTTTTACCGTCTCTGCGGCAACCTCCTTATGAAACTGACAAAACATGACTCAAATTAACTCATTCACTGCCATTGACGGCTATAGACATTAAAAATTATTTTTAACTATTAGTCTAACATTTTTTCCACTTTTGTTAACAAGAGTATGAAAACCTAAAAAAAATTGAATTGTACATTTAGAACAGAGATCAAATTTGTGATTACTCATGAGTTAACTCGTTAGCCCCTAATTTTTAATATTCTTCTCTTTACTTTTTTAATCTTTTCTTTTATTAAAAAATTTAATAGTGAAGTCATGCGATTTATTATAATAAAAAAAATAATCGCCTGACGCCCCGAAATTTTAGTAATCTTTTCTTCTAAAAAGAAAATATTTAAAAAAAAGAAAAAATAGGGATGTCAGGCATTTAAAATTTGTAATCCTAATTAATCGCATGATTTCACGAGTTAACTTATGATTGATCACAAATTTTATATCTGTTCTAAATATACACTAAAAAAAAATTTTGGTTTTCATACTCTTGTTAACAAAAGTGGAAAAAAATGTTAAATAGAAATAGTAAAAATAAAATTTTGACGTCTATAGCCATCAATGACGGTGAATGAGTTAACAAAGAATTCGTTTTTTTTTTTTTTTGCTGCAGTTGTGGAACAATTTAAATTTTTAGCTAAAACCACCAAACACCATATTTTTTGGTAATTTAAGAACTTATTTCAACCAAACAATTTTTTTAAACACAATCAGTTTCTACAGTTTTTATTAGTGGTTCCATGTTGTCACCACCAAAATCTATTTGTGTTCAACCAATTAACACCTGTTGTGAATTCTGTGAGTAGTCACTAATGTATTCGGGAATCACCTCTCGACAGGAAGTCCCGACGTGTGAATTGCGTCGCCGAGCCGTGAGTCAGTCAGAGAGATCTGATAGACGCAAGAGCAGGCGGCGCTGAGACCCGCCAGATGCCCACCCACGGCCTCACTAGCAATCTGCCGCCTTCGCCGTACTACCGTCTCCATGGCGAGGAGCGGAAGTGGGAGCATCAGGAGGCTCTGACGAAAGGTGTTTTGGCGGAGGCCTATTCTGAGACGCCTGCGTCCATATCTGAAACTCGACGTGGGAATCTTGGAGCTCATTTATTTCCCTTATTTTTAGACACTTGCGGCCCCCGTTTATTGACGTAACGCGGGACTGGCAGACCGTGTGATTCGTCACTTGCTCGTATGTGGAATTATCACACAAGTACTTCATTAACTCATTCACTGCCATTGACGGCTACAGACGTCAAATATGAATTTGAACTATTAGTTTCACATTTTTTTCCACTTTTGTTAACAAGAGTATGAAAACCTAGAAAATTTAGAACAGATATCAAATTTGTGATTAATTACAATTAACTCATTCACTGCCATTGATGGTATCGATGTAAAAAATTCATTTGAACCATTTCCATTAATTTAACGTTTTTTTCCCCACTTTTGTTAACAAGAGTATGAAAACCTAGATTTTTTTATTGTACATTTAGAACATATATAAAATGTGTGATTAATCATGCGTTAACTAGTGAAGTCATGCGATTAATTACAATTAAAAATAATAAATCGCCTGATGCCCCTAATTTTTTATATATTTTTTAAAATCGTGTCAGGTGATTATTATTTTTTAAATTGTAATTAATCGCATGACTTCAATAGTTAACTCACAATTATTTGTAGATTTGATATCTGTTCTAAATGTACAATAAAAAAAATTCTAGGTTTTCATACTATTGTTAACAAAAGTGGAAATTATTTTAAATAGAAAATAGAAATAGTTCAAATGAATTTTTGACGTCTATAGCCGTCAATGGCAGCGGATGAGTGAAAAGTTGTAATCGCCTGATGCCCCTAATTAAAAAAAAGAAAAAGAAAAGATTATAAAAAATTATGGGCGTTACATTTTTTAAATTGTAATTAATCGATTAATCATTAATTTAATATCTGTTATAAATGCACAATAAAAAAAATCTAGGTTTTCATACTCTTGTTAACAAAAGTGGAAAAAAAATTAAAACTAATATAGTTCAAATGAATTTTTGACGTCTATAGCCGTCAATGGCAGTGAATGAGGTAATATGAGTGGTTGTCTCCCTGGGAGGTTGTGGGTTCGATCCCCAGCCCTTATGACCATGTTGAAGTTAGTAGTAGTAGTTTGCTCGCAGTGGACAATTAAGGCAGCAGTCGACCACGGTGAGGCTTTACAAAGAGTTTTGGACAGCATTATGGTGTAAATTAAGCGTTGTATTATAAGCAGTCCATTTACTGCGCAAGAAAATGGCTCATTTTGTCAACACTTTATGAGCATCACAAGACAAAACATTAGGTACACGTGCACCACTGAGCTACTTACCAAAAAGAGTCTTTACAAGGAATTAATACTCACATATACAGTACAGGCCAAAAGTTTGGAAACACTTTCTTATTCTATGCATTTGTTTTATTCTCACGACTGGTTACTTTGTAGATTTTTCACTGAAAGCATCACAACTATGTATGAACTAATATGGAGTATGTAAAAGGTGAAATAAATAATTAAAAACATGTTTTATATGCCATCTTTTGCTCTGGTAACCTTTTTGCATACTTTTGACATTCTTACCTGTGGGAACTCCTTAAAAACTGATGGAAAACCCTTTCAGGGGTTGGAAAAACCTTTTGAAGCTCATCGAGAATGCCAAGAAGGTGCAAAAAAGTAATCAGAGAAAAGGGTGGCTTTTTATTTATGTATTTATTTTCACCTTTTTTTTTGTTAAGTACAGAACTCCAAATGTGTTCGATAGTTGTCGTCATAGTTTTGATGTCTTCAGTGAGACTCTACAATGCGCATAGTCATGAAAATAAAGCATATTATTGAATGAGAAGGTGTGTCCTGACTTTTGGCCTGTACTGTAATGTACTGCATTTAAATTAAATTAAATAACATTATGTCCACTAACAATATTATTGAAAAACTGAAAATAGTCAAAACGCCCATACACATAATTAATCATAAAACACTCATGCATACATAGTATTTAAATAATTCATATTATATATAATTCAGGTTCACAGCAAAATAGCGCTAGCAGGATGTGGCCGGTCATTGCTAAATATCCAGTGTTTAATATTTAATAAAAAAAGAAGAAAAGATAATTGAAAACTAAAAATATTACCTTAAAGTACCCACACAGGATTATAAAAAATATTTGACTAAAATAAAAAAATACTAAACTGGTAATCACAAAGTCCCCACACAGGATTTTAATAAACAATATTTACTTTTAGGAGTACTCATTGTACAAATCATCATCATATACATCATATACATCATATAAAATCCCCACAAAGGCCACAGGTACCTTATATAATGCATACAATATAATTATGTTTATTATCTTAGTAAAACCATAGCCACAAAGTACCCACACAGGATTATAAAAACATTTTACTTAAAAAAAAAAGTCCCCACACAGGATTATGATAAAAATATTTACTAAAAATCTGGAAGAAAAAAACTCAAAAATCATCCTAAATCCCCACACGGGATCATAAAAACATAACTGATCTTATATGATACACAGTTTGTACATTGTTCGTTATTTTAATCATTGCATACAGCTTAAGACAATAAATTCAATTTATAAAAAATAGTAATTACTCTACTTTAAATATGTATACTGTGCAATCAAGAATAAAAGTGTGCCTTGATCATCGTCGTCATTTCTCTTTGGCCCGTGATGGGCTGGCTGGTGACATATATAAACATAGTAACAAAAGGGGTCCTGCTCAGGTACATTTATTATAATTATAATTAGCATTGTTATAACTTATTAGTATATAATTGGCTTTATAAATTTTGCAGGACAACTTAAACAAGCATGACAATCAGACGAAAGTCACTTTCATAAAGAGAGGGGTGGGAAAGTGCAAACTTACGCTCAGCTGGTTGATAACCACATCAGCTTCATCACCTTTCTCTATCTTGTCAGACGTCGTAGGACGCAAGGTAATCCTCACCATTGTGGACTTTCTGTCTGGTCTGCGTTTTGATGTTCAGGTTTCGTCTATTTTCAAGGATACACTTGCTCGGCTCTCGGCAACTCTAATAGTTCGTGCAGATTGTATACCCTTTATACCCACTGACGGGGACACCATGACGTCACAAGCACGTCTTCTGTGACCAACACCGGCGTGTGTGGGTATCGAGGAAGAGTCGCCCTCGTACAAGTCAAGTAAAAGCACAACGTCTAAATAACCCGCTTAATTTGACACATAATGCGACTGTTTACGTTTTATTATAAGATTATACTAAAGTGTTGACGGTTTCCTATCGGTAAACGCGATTATAAAACGTCGTTAACGCAGTTCATGCCAATCGATACTTTTATTTTGAATGTAATAGTCAGATATGGTTCCGGAAGCGCAGCTTTGTTCAAAGTGAACTTGTCTGCAATCGTACTAAATTTGCATCCCTAAATCTCATTTACATGCCAGCAAATATCACAATACCACAACAACCCCCACATAATAAAAAAAAAAAAGATGTAATAGTGGATTCCAAACCATTCAAAAAATTTGAATAGTATGCTGGAAGCCAAGGGAAACTGAGTGTATATTGTGTTGAATGTCGCTAAAACACAAGGTTTTATCAGTAGGGACAACATCGTATGGTAAGCAGTTAAACATTTGAAGAAAAAACGGAAAAACTGTGACGTGAAAAAGAAATATCATTATAACATTAGAATTTATTGACAATTTTAGAGTTGAAAAATGTGTGTCAAATCCCCCCCCCCCAATAAAAAAATAAAATATAAAAATAAAAAATAAAAATAAAAATAAAAAAATAAATAAAAATAAAAATAAAAATACATGTAACATTTCAATGTATTTTAAATTTTAAAGAAAAATAATAATTACGATTATTTTACATATTCAAAAACAATTAAAAATAATAAGTCTGAGATATTGTAACATTCAACTTTTGTACTAGGCTCTACATTAACTTGAAAAATATGTAATGTGCTGCAAATTGTTCATATGTGTGAATGTAAGAGGTTGTTTGCCCTGCAATTGGCTGGCGACCGCTTTTCTGGCCCAAAGTCAGACACTTAGGAAGCTAACCTTTGTATCTAATGTATGTAAAGTTATTTTAGAGTGCTACAAAACTGTTATAAAACTTGTTCTTTTTAAACACAATTTCAAATTTTCTAAATAAAAAACACTGGCAAAATATTGGCAAAACTTCAGGAGGTGTAGAAGCTTCTTTGTAAGTATTGCAAGTATGTACAACATGTCCATTCAAAGCCTGATGAATTCATTTTACATTGAATGACAGAACGTGCACAGTGATGTTCTTCACAGCCAGGAACTGTCAGATGTTCCGGGCATTGTGAGCAGTCACAAATTGTCCAGGATTAGGGGATTAGGGAAAGTGGAGAGAAGAAAAAAAAATTGGCAGGATTCTGACTTTATTCTCAGAATTCTGACTTTAAAATCAGAATTCTGAGAAAAAAGTCAGAATTCTGCTTTTTATCTCAGAATTCTGCTTTTAATCTCAGAATTCTGACTCTAAAGTGAGAATTCTGCCTTTAATCTCAGAATTCTGATTTAAAAGTGAAAATTCTGACTTCAATTTCAGAATTCTGTGATTAAAGTGAGAATTCTCGAAACGAATAAAATGCCACACAATCTGTTTGTAGAACGTGTAGGTTATCAAGGCCATATTGAAGGGAAGGGTGTCCATAAAGCCTGGGTGCATGGTAAAAAATAAATAAATAAATCAAACAAAACAATTTTATCTAATTGTGATAATGATAAATAATAATTTCAACATGATTTCCATAATTTTCAACATATAATTTGATGTGCTTTGCAAAATTGCGGTATACTCAATGAAGATTACAAATTGAAACCACATTAGATAACATTGACGGCAATGCAGACCTATTCAAGTTATGCATTGAAAATTATGGCAATCATGTTGAAATGATTCTATAATAACAATAAAATTGAACAAAATAACTTTATTTTAAGAAATATGTTTTTGTTTTTGTTTTTGAACCATGTAATTAGACTTTATGGACACCCTGTAGTTTGGCTCTGAAATATTACATTGTGTCCTAGAACTTTTCGGACACACGTACCTCGTGCATCTTGAAAATGTTAGCCCAAATATTAACCCAAACTTTTTTGTGAGCAGTGCATGTAGGCTGTAGTGCCATCCCATCCCGGAGAACCCCCCCCCCCCCCATTCATATGTAAATCAGTCGTCACATATATATTGAACCTAGCCCATGTCTCCCCCTCCAGTGGCAGCACTAAAAAGAAACTAGGTCTGCTGGCCGAGCCATCTGTCTAGTGTCTCCCCACTGAGGAGGGGGGGGCTTCGAAAGACAGTACCGAGGGTTCTCGTTGTATTTTTTTGTGACAGGAATGGCCCCCACTGGCAAGCACACATCGACTGACCACTGCACGGGCGGACACAAGTCTGACAGAAAGGTAAAAAGAATAACAAAGGGGGCGGATTTATTCTAATATGTACCGTCGTTGTTATTTTTGGCGGCGCTAAAAATAATTTTGTGTTTCCAGAAGAGGAAACCTCTAGTCGAGAAGAAACGACGAGCTCGTATTAACGACAGCCTACACGAACTCAGGGCTCTCATGGCGGATACAGAGGTAAAAAGCACTTCATATATTCATCTTAATAGGCCAATCATTCGCTTTTTAATGTGCTAAACATGAGCTGAATGTGACTAGCGTGTGTGTCGCGTTGCAGCTGCATTCAAAGATGGAGAATGCCGAAGTGCTGGAGATGACAGTCAAACGGGTTGAGAGCATCCTGCAACACCGGGCTCAAGGTAAATAATAAACACAAAAGAATTAAACACATAGTGCCATTGATAATCTTAGTTAGTTGGTCTTCTTTTCATTTTAGTGCGATTATGGCAGTGAATTGTATTTTACTCGAGTTTGCCTCGCTTTTGCTTGGCAAGTGGCAACCCGTTGCCAAAAACCTTGCTAAATGTTGCATTCAAAGGCAGCTGGGAATTCAGAGAAATTTGTACATCCGACCAGGAAGCTCGCAAGGAAATGGAGTGCAAATTCTGGTTTTGATGACAAAATAAGGGAAAGTCGGTCAATATCTTTATAAATGTCTAAAGTCATCGTTTACATGAATGTTAGTACGCTCAAATTGGTAGTTATTTTCCATTTCCCAGTCCCACCGAACGTAGCGTTGGTAGCTAGTACCCTACAGTTGCATTTGACACACTAATCAAGCATCGAGGCTACAGGTGTAACATATATAACGTTATATATTATATATAATAATATTTTAATTTATTTTATTTATATATATTATTTTTTATTTATTTATTAATTTATAAAAAAAAATTGTGGGTAACATCGCTAATAAAGTAAGTCTAAAGTAAGTTTTAAAATGCAGTCACAATATCAATAAATATACAAAAAAAACTATCATAGTTTAAAATAAAGCCTTTCCAACTCTGAAAATGTGGTAAAGAATTATACGCATTTTTTTTGCACTCCCCACCAACATCTAACCTTTTGTTTTGTTTCTGTTGACTCCAGAAGTGGAAGCGGGCGAGCGTTTTGCGGCCGGTTACATCCAGTGCATGCACGACGTGCACACATTTGTGTCCAGCTGCCCGGGGATGGACCCCACGGTGGCGGCCGAGCTGCTCAACCATCTCCTGGAGAGCATGCCGCTGCACGGCCAGGACCGCCTCAGAGCCACGCTTTCGGGCACAGACCTCAACGCCGGCCCCTGGTCCCCACCGGGCCCCGCTCCCGCACCGGCCCCGGGTTCGTTGGTGTCCCCGGCCCCTTCATCTTCCTCCGCCTCCAGCGATGACCTCTGCTCAGATCTCGAGGACACAGACTCGGAGCAAAGTCAAGGTTCGTCTTCTGAGGAGTCGGAACAAAGTCAGGTTTCTTCGTCAGAAGAAACGGAGCCGCAGGACGTGGCGGCATGTGTGTCCGTAAATGGCAACAGATCCGTTTGGAGACCTTGGTAGAATGAAATGGCTGTTCGAGTCTATGAAGTGTTTTAAAGCAGGGGTGTCAGACTCGGTTTCATGGCGGGCCACATTGTAGTAGAGGGTTGGTGGGGTGACTGCGAAAAACTTATAAAGGAATAGTCGCGTCATTGTACAGTCGTGCTGAATACAATTAAATATATTCTTATTTATTATTGTGGCAGTAAGGTAGTAGTATATTTTATTCAGTCACCCTTCAGGAATTTATTCCATATAACAATCAATACTTAGTACTCAGTACTTTAAAAGTGAAAAGTGGATCACACTTTTTCAAATTCATATTTGCATCATTCCAATATTTGACATTTTATTTTATTTTTTGTGTGCAATAAACTTACAAACACCTATCAACTCATATTGAGATTCCCAAATTAAAAATAAGTTAAGTAAATAAGTTAACCAAACAACTTGGGCAATTCTGATATATTAGATCAGGGTTGGGCACACTCGGTCCTCGAGGGCCGGAGTCCTGCAGGTTTTGGATGTTTCCCTTCTCCAACACAGCTAATATATGATCAGCTCATCAGCAAGCTTTGCATCAGCCTGATAACGATTCTGTTAATTAGATTCAGCTTTGTTGGAGCAGGAAACATCCAAAACCAACCCTCCAGGACCGAGTTTGCCCATCACTGTGTTAGATGGAACAGAATTGTGTATATTTTAAACAACAAATAGAATTTGAAATCTGAAGTTAAGGGGAAAAAATATTTGGAACAAAGAAAAATTGTGTGTGGGTCAAGGCCGGGGGGTTTTCACTCGACCAACTCGATCGTTTCAAAGTCCTGAACTTAAACTGATAGTTTAAATAAATAAAAACATACATTTTTTTTAAGCAAATTTGCCATACATTTGTAGTACACCCACTTCATTTGCTTTGGTGAGCCCCCCCCAAAAAAGAAAAAAAGATGCGTTGGGCCAGATCTGACCCCCGAGGGCGTCGAGTTTGACACCTGTGTTTTAAAGCGACGTCTAAACGTGTGTAATATGTAAACTAATTGTTTTAAAATGCAAATCGGTGATCTGATTTGGAAGCGTAACTACCTCAGATAGGAGGCAAATATACTGTATATATTTACTTGTAAGACAAGCTATGTAGAGCGGTGTTTTCCCAACCTTAATTAAGCCAGACTCATATTTTACATTCAAAAAAGAATCACGACACACTACTCCATGAATTGTAAGCAAACGATTCTTCAAAAAAAGACGCTTCCAGCTGTTTATTCCCAATACCCACTTGAAGCTTACTGCCAAACGAAACATAAAACAAGGAGAATTACAACATTGTGTTTTCAAACAAGCCACACAACTTTGCTTAAAGAATGTGCTAGCTTAATGCTAACACATACAGTACTGGGAAAAGCCAGGCTAACCAAAACTAGCATTAATATAGCATTAAACTTGTAAGTCAAGGAAACAATTTCACGGTTTATTTATCGACCTTCTGCCATCTACTGGCAGACCATTTTAATCTTCTGTTAAGTTGTCACTATACGTCACCGCGATAGATAGAACAAATACACATTTTTACATTCAGTGTTTGGGAATCACTGCTTTACCAGCTAGAACGCCATTGTTAAAATTGTGTAAATTATTCCTCATTTTTAAAAAGTGGTTTTAATGTATTTATATGCATGAAATGATAAGCACAGAACCTTTGTCAATAAATTGCTTTGTGACAGTTGACTTTTCTTGGAAGTTTGTGTCAAACGAGCCCACTCGGCGCCCACTCACGGCTGTGTTTTGTGTGTGTTTGTTTTTCTTCCAGGATGTTAGCTAATATTCTGCAATGGCCGTTCATTTGCGTACACGTCATAGGCACTGCAGAGGTGTTAAAGATGAGTAAGCCACTTTAGGAGGAGCCAATAAAGCTTTTCAAATATTATTTCATCGGAGGGAGACACCCTTCGATGAAATGGAATAAATGATAAATTATGTTTAGTTTATGAGAATGGGTTAGCAATATTGTTGTAATTTGCTGTGGTATAAAACTGAGATCGGATTGGAGTACTGTTGGCCTATTAGCATAATTGCTACTTACTTTCACAATGCTAATGTACTTGCTAAACAGGTAATACGCGAAGGTTGAATCACAGCAAATTAATTCTTGTTTGTTGAATTTGTTTTGAGTTTTTCTTGTCCTGAAAATGTAAAAAAAAATAGCATAGGCAACTATGCTATTAGGCTAACCATTTGCGTTAATGGATGATACTTTTTAAGATCCTTGAGGTACTTATTAAAACTTTAAATGGTTCCTGTAGGAAAAGTGTTCCCCAACTTCTCCATTTAAAATGGCAGCTAGCTTGAATTTTCACGTTATACAGTGTACTCTACAATTTGTGTTAACACGCTTTGTTCGATAAAGGACACCTACCGATGAAATAAAAATAAAAATCTGTCCTTTTAAAATAATAGTGATGCTTATTTTGGTTACAGGGGGTTGACAATACTGTTGTAATTTGCTGCGGTATAAAAGTGAGATAGTATTGCTAGCATATTAGCCTAATTGCTACTTACTTTCACAATGCTAATGTGCTTGCTAAACAAGTACCGGTAATCAATCTGCAAAGGTTGAACCAAGGCAATTAGATTATTTTTGTTTGTTGAGTTTTCTGTGTTTTTTGTTTGTTTTCCAAAAACACTCAAAAATGACACAGGCAACCATGCTATTAGGCTAACAATTTGCGGCATTGGATGATACTCCTATACATTTTTATAGCCCTCGAGATACTTTATAAAACTGTAGCAAAAGAGTTCCCCACTTAAAACAGTACCTAGCTTGAATTTTCATAGCTAGCTTGAATTTTCATAGCTAGCTTGAATTTCGTAGCTAACTTGAATTTTCACGTTACATGACGAGTGAATAAAGAGTTTAATTGCCATTTAGTGGAAGAGCATTGAATCGCTGGCATAGACCAACAACCAAAGAAACATCTTTCTGTATTAAATAAAACAGAATTTTCAGCCCACTTAACTTAAAATTAGAAATTTGTCACGGAACAACGGTTGAGAATCACTGCTCCACATCACTTTTTTTTTTATTCTGACATATAATTTACATAATTAAGGTTGAAATACAGAATCCACAATCTAGGCTATCTAGTAAGCTAAAAAGCTCATGTTAATAGTCCGGTGTTCCCCACGGGGGGCCCACTCAGTCCCCCACAGGGGCCACTGACTTCTTCCCTCCCGTCCTGACTCCTGCAGCTGCATGAGAAAAGCCGATGGTGCACTCGTAATGTCATGTCTGCTCTGTGATGTGCATGCAGGGTGTCATTTGTCATGCCGTAACACTTGCGAGTGAGGAAACAGTAAAGATGGTACTACATAGATTGCACGCTTTACTATGGGGCCTTTTTTAAGAAACTCCAAGAAGGCTTCAATGGAGTTTTGCGATGTGGTGTCATATGTACTTCCGGGGTGGCAAAAACTCATGTTATCCGGAATAAATGGCTTGAATTATGATTTTTTTTTTATTTAAAAAAAACCCTTTTTCTCTAGTTTTATGGTATGATGCGTCAGCTGGAAAAAAAAGAGGTTCCATGAGGTAAATTGAGGGGATACGGAACACATTTCAACAGATAAGTTAAAAAAAACTAATGATGGAAATTCAGACATAGTTAACATGGTCATTTAAGTACTGGTTCATTAGTTGACTTTAATAAAACTTGGATTAACGGCACAGGTGTGTTTTAGTTTTTAATTGTAAAATGGATAGCGTGCTGACATTAGCTAGCAGGCTAGTAGCGCTGCATCGAACAATTATTAAAAAGTTACCTATTATTTTTTCTATTAGTTAATGAATTGGACAAAACAAATGTAACTTACATCACTTCATTCAAAAACAGGAAATTATTTCAAACTGACAGTGCAGAAAATGTGCAAACATGATATGGGTTTGGTTCGTAAGGTCATAAAATCGGCCAAAATGTTGATTGTTTAAGTTTGCAAATGTCTTATTTTCAAAATATACAAATCAGTCAGCTTTCACTGGAATCTCAGAATATTTGCTGTTGAGAGGCTGAAATTGATTATCATAATTGCATAATTTGAATATTGACTTGTCAGTTAATTTATTAATTGTTGCAGCGCTACAAGCTAGCCATTATTTTTAGGTTAATCACTCAAGTACAACAGTCCTGCCACTATTTAAAACATCCCCTGATTCATCCTACTCTCAGCCGGATGGGATTATCTGGATTCATTTTGATTATTTTTGAAGTGCATATATACAATTTTAAGGCCTGTATATGACCTTGGTGGGCTTTGCAGACGCCCAAAAGGTTCAAACGGGCCTCTGGCTGCAGGGGGGCGGCTGCCTAACATTCACACCTTCACCCCGAGGTGCGAAGATGTGGAGGAGGCTGCTGGCTTTGATCAAACATGCTGAGTCTGCAGGATCTGACTCTCAAGAAATTTGCATTAAGAAGGTCAACCTCCGCAGGACTTTGAGGATTCTTGCATTGCAGGGATTTGCCGAAAAGCCATCTTAAAAGAAAAAAATCGAATTTCTTGCCTTAATGTTTCTTTAAATGTCAATTTTCAACAAAGAGGGACATTTGGCCAACTTTTCTCATTCATCACTGCAGCCACTATTTTTAACATGTTCCTTCCCGCTTCTTAAAATGTCACTTTTTGAACAAAATATGCATTTGGGAAACAATTTCTCTTACATGACACATACAAATGGTTAAGAAAAATCATCCCTGCAGGCCATATCAGAGATTGACAGTCACATCAAACCCTCAACAGCATCCCCACTATTTAAAATAACTAACACTTAAGTAATGACTAATTCAAGCAAATGAGCGTTTGTCAGATTTAAACTAACACGAACAGCTCGTCACTGTGCCAACGAGGCTCAAAGTGGACATTTCACTCAGTGGAAACTAAATGAGGATTCCCCCATTAGGGAAAATGTGGGGGTGTTTGAAAGAGGTCGAGCTGGACCAGCTTCAAAGTGGAGGAAAGGCCTCGTTGTCTCCTGGCCGCCGCAATAACCCTAAAACGTCACCTTGTCGAGATGGGCAATGAGCTGCGGGAATGTCCACATTTTATGAGGGGCACACAACACCCAATAAAAGTTCGCAACTTAAATAGTGATGCTTTCATATACAGCAATGGTGTCAAATTGAAAAGTAAAAAAAACAACAACAACAACCCCAAAACAAAATAAAAAACCTCCTAGGTAAACCCGCATTGTCATTCTTATGAAAACCCTAAGCCACAAAATGGCGAGAGAATGGCATTATCAGGAATTAGTAAGGATGGGAAAGTCCAATAGCAGATGTCGGGCTGATACCCAGTTTTATTTCAAAGTATTGGTGCTTGCTGTGACAGCCGATATTGAGCGCCCTCTTGTGGCCGTTTTATGATCAGGGAGTACAAATTAAAAATGAGAAGAATAGAAAATGGCCGTTAATTCTATTCAATTTGAAGGAAACATGCTATATTTGTATATGTAGGTATTACTTTAAAACTATCTGCCATTTTTTGTTGTATCAAACATCCCTAGTAAATAGCAATGAAATCAGTCCAAAGCACGTTATGTAAAAAAGTAAAAACATTGATTGTGACGTAACAATGGCCTACCAAGACTAACACAGCAGATTTCACCTTCCGATTCAAACTGGTTTAGTTTTGCTACCCTTGCCAGTTCCCAACATTGTTTTTATTTTTGGAAATTGACATTAAACACCCCAGACAGTAAATAACACGAAAACGCCGCAGAGAAATGAATTTATTCAAGTTAGGCGAGATTTGCGAGTGGTATCTTAAAATGGACGCCAGTGGCTTCACTTCTCCTGACAGCGAGCAAAATGCTGCATTCGAGGATGGTCGGAAGTCGGATATATCAGAGCTGTTTTTCCCCAGTTCCGACCTGAAAGCGTTAGAGGCTAAAGTAAAAAACGAAAATGGCGGATAGTGTTAAATTGTTTTTTATTTTGGTCGTCAAAACTCATTTTGAACTCCAGCAAACTTGCCTTCTCGCAAGTTTGCTTCATTACTTATTTTTTATAAGCATTTCATACAGCTCAGTAGTTCACCATATATTTTCATGCAGGGAGATAGCGCCATACCGTCACGTACGTTGTGTTACGTGAAGAATATTTATGAATGAAGAAAGCTATCTAGTTTTATACTCGAGTAAACTGTGTATTGCCATTCACGGTCTCTTTCCAAAGGGGCTGCCATTGTAGAGTGACGTCATATTATAGTCCGTCGTGAAGTGGGGTTACTTTTTTGTGTGGAATTTCCGAGTTGAAGGGGACGTTCCCGTACACACTTCCTGGTTTGAACTCGGAAAAGTCTGACTTCCGACCATCCTCGAATGCAGCGTTAATACATTCATATACAAGTCCGAGGTATACGTTAGCATTAGCATTAAGCTAGCGGGCTAAAGGCTATATTTGTTTTAAGTACACAACATGTAAATTCTCTTTGTTTTATGTTTAGTTTTAAATATATTACATATATACAACTCCTTCTCAACTCCCTAATCCAGTAAATTTTGTTTTAAAATTATTTTCCAGCACTGTACATGTGCAATTGTTTATTTTACTAATATGTCCATTTCAGTAGGCTATTTATAATAAATTTTAAAATGGTTTCATAAAACATGAATAAGGTGAAGAAATACATGTCGTACATTTGAATTTTAAAAAGCTTTTAGGAAAAATTGCTCAGTGGGCCATGACTTCAGCAGTTCACTGTCTTTATTTCACATTATTTACAATCAGAGTGCAAAACCAGAAAAGAACGATAGGGCACAGAAAAAATGTCCTTACGTTTTCTCCTCTGACGTCACTCATAAAAGTGCACTTGTGCATTCCAAGGCCTCATCTACGCAACGAGCCAGCAAAAGCAATGTTAAGTAACAGCAAATCACAGAAGTCTGTGACTTTTACGTCAGTAACTACCACACACTCCAAAAACGGTTGAGTCAAACGTGACCTAATTTGGGTCAAAAACAGACCGATATTCAGAAAGTTGTGTCAAATCGACCCGAATAGTGGATGGGTCTATTTTTACCTAAATGGGGTTACTTTTTGACAATATTATTTTTTGAGTGTGTGATCACTTTCTGCTGCACATTTTTTAACCTCCTGAAGCTCCCTTTCAGTGTCTCATCTTCAGTGCTAGACAGATGCAGACATAAATAGCTGCACTTTAGTTTTTTTTAAATAAAGCTGTGAAAAACAGATGACAATAATAAAAAATAAAATCTCCATCCAGCACGGATCCCTTTAAGCCTCCTGTCGTGTTCCCAGATCAAATTGAGCCACAAAAAAAAAAAAAAAAATGTTAGGCATGAAACTTAATATGTGTAATCAACATATATTGTGAAATCATTTTGTATGTTTTCAAGTTGAATTACTCAAGACACATATTTGGGTTTTATTTAAATATACTCGTAAATATGTAAAATATTTGCATTTTATTGACGGATTGATTTGGGGATTCGGTTGTGAAAAAACGTGAAAATAATGAACAATGCGTCAATTATTTTGTGAATGTGAGAAGATGTTTTGATGAAGTTGGAATGATACCAATCAGACGAGAAATGTGGAAGATTTAGGATTAATTTGTAATATTTCGCATTCGTTTCAGTGGGATTTTTTTTTCATGGAAATTGTTGAATTGTGGGAAAAACTGGAATTTCAAGAATGTGTAAAATACTTCCACAAGTTGAATATGTATTTGAAATGTAAAAAAAAAATAAAAAAAAATAAATAAATATATTTTTGGGTACGAAAATAAAAGTAGGTCATGGTTTCTTTGACAGCGAACCAATTTGACTTGCAACATGACAGGAGGGTTAAAAATATATATATACACATCGTACAAAAATAATGAAAACACATCCGAAGTCTAAAGAGCAAGAAGTAGACTCTTATTATCTTGGAATGATGCCCCCCCCCCCCCAAAAAAAAAACTAAAAACAAATCAGTCTGTCACGTTAGAAAGTCTTGAGCATTCTTCCTGCGTGTTGACGTCGTTCGACTACTTGTTTGAGTCTGCGAGCACGCGGGGGTGTCGACCCCACAGGAGGGATCCTCTCTGGGGGTCCTCTGACAGCTCCCGTCCACCACGGGCTCCTGCTCGACCAGCTCCAAGTCCGGCAGGTCGTCGATGGCCGGCGCGTGGATGGCGCCGTCGCAACACCAGCACACCTGGACAACGACAAAATGTTGGATGAAGGACACATACGGGCATACTGGCCACTTCATTAGGTACACGTGCACAATCGTATCTGAAATTTTGCTATTAAAAAAGGGGCAGTGTGTATTTTTTAGTACCATCTAGAAGTGAACTAATAATTAATTTAAAAAACAACAACAATTATTTCAATAATGTGCAACAAAATATGTTCTCACATCAACATACATTTAAAAATATATATATAATCGTAGGTCTAGTAATCGCTAATTAGTTTACATAGCTTCTTACGGGTGGCTGACATCTTTCACTGCCGTCTTTCTGTTGCGGATACCAGAAGAAGAAGATCTTTGCAAATGTAGTTAGCCTTTGCAGCTGTCGGACCCGATGGGTTGACCGACGCTTACCTTCCACAGCTGGGGCCTGCAGGTGGTCCCCACTGAGTCCCGTGATTCGGGCTCCTACCACTTGTTTCCCTCTGATTTCCTGCCACTAGCTTCTCTTGTTAACCGCTCCAGTGAGTTTTTGCTAGCCACTCTTGCTTGCCGCTCACGCTACCTCCTGCTCGCTCGATCCAAATAGTTGGGAGTAGGCTTGCAATTGCAAAGTGTGGTCTGTCTGAGGTACGCGTGCTTAAAAATCGTTGCATTCTATTAATTCAACACTAGATGGCACTAAATAATACACACGGTACCTTTAAAAGTGAAACAATATTAAAAAACTGAAGAATGTTTGGTTGCTGAGCACCAAATGTGGGGAAAAGACAATAATAGCTCTCCCTTTTCCCCCCCTCACTTTTTATAATGTTAATTTAAAAAAAATAAAAAAGACCATATATTTATCCACTATTATTATATATGTATGTGGACAATTTAAATATTGTTTTTATAAATTATTGGCTATTAGTCAAATTTATTCTTGAGTTTTGTACAACCATGTGAAGACTTTCTTCTTTTTTTTTTGCTTTGACATATGATATATATGTGGGTGATTTTATTTTTAAATATATTATTTAATCTTGGTTAGTCAAATGAATGATTGGGTTTGTGTAGCCCAATGAGAGGATTTTTTTAAAATTACGATTATAATCTTTTCATTTAATACAATGCTGTTCACGTGTGGCCTTTCATTAAATGTATTTTATTTCCTTCATTAATGAATTTTTGTTTTATAATTCAAAGAAGTGACTTTTTAAAATTATCTTTTTTTTTTTTTAAAGTATTACATGGACATATATTATTTAAAATAAGTTAAATATTATTAGTCAAATTAATTGATCTTTTTATAATCCCATGAAGACATTTTTATTATTTATAATACAAAATTATTTAAAAAATATTATTATAATAATTTTTAATATGTAATCATATATTTTTAATTTCATTTTTATTATTACTTAA
Organism: Leptonotus elevatus; assembly: GCF_054856555.1. NCBI lineage: Eukaryota > Metazoa > Chordata > Actinopteri > Syngnathiformes > Syngnathidae > Leptonotus > Leptonotus elevatus. The sequence continues at coordinate 16,942,327 of NC_141239.1, read as the reverse complement.
AAAAAAATACTATAGTATGTATGTGTGGGTATTTATTCCATACATGTTTTTAATCATATTTCCTTAAATCCCTCATGGGGTTGAATATGATTATTAGTAAAATTCATTTTAGTTTAACCATTATTTTTGATTATTAATAAAATTTATTACAGCTTTTTATAAAGACAGATTTTTTTCCAGTTATTTTTATTAATAGAGTGCTATGAGTGTATTTAATATATTTTTAAATGAACAAATACAGTATCAGCATAATTAAACAAAATGTGTCACCACATACCAAAGTGCAACAACTTAATCATTGACATTTAAATTTATTTTAATCCTTCAATATTGATATTATTTTTGTACTTTGCTTTTATGATTAATATTAGTGTGCATGTGTGAATATAGCTGTTGTGACATGGCTGAAGCATCCATCCATCCAAATCTCACATTGCCGTCAGCGACCGTCTGACTTTTGCAGCACATACCTTGACATCCAGGGCTTTGGGCAGTCCCCCCTTCTTCATCCAGGCGTGCACCTGCGCCAGCTCCTTCTTCTGTTCCTCAGTGAAGCTCGGCTGGCTTGTCTGCATCAGCCTCAGCTTCCCGCGGTCTTCCTCCAGAACTTGCTGGATGTCGCTGTTGACAAAATACAAATCACATCTCATTCAACTGCCAAAGTTTGAACAGCAGTGAACGTGCTCTGAGAGAGTCATTGCAGTGCAAGCTGAATGCCACCAGGGGGCAGCAGGCAACAATACTGAAATGGGGGAATTGTTAAGTCTTGGGCAGAGACGCTCACGTTTCATTGTGATGATTGCAATTTGCAAATGTGCCTGCTTGTGCCACATAACCACGTATTCTTACTTGCACATGCTTTCCAAGACGGGGTTAGGGGTTCAATATCATGTTAGGGGTTCAAAATAGGGTTAGGGTTTGAAATGAGGGCTCCAAGCCAGTTTGAGATTTTCAAATTGCAGTTTTAAGATAGAAATCAGAGTCAAGCTTTCAAATTAGGACTTCAAATTCAGGTCTTAAGCCAGGGTTAGAGATTCAAACTACAATTAAGTTTTCAAGTCAGGGATTTCAAACTTAAGTTAACTTTTCAAATTGGGGGTTTAAACCAGGGTTTCAAATCCAAGTTAACTTAACAAATCAAGGTTTTAAGATTTCAAACTAGAGTTACTTTTTCAAATTAAGGTTTCAAGACAAGTTTATGGTTCCAAACTAGGGTTAAATTTTCAAATTTTGGTTTAAAGTTGAGATTCCGAGATATTATTAGGGTTTCAAATTAAGGTTTCTATCCAGGGTTCAGGACTGCAAGGATTTCAACCCTGAGTTTGAGTTTAGGGTTTCAAGATCGGGTTAGGGTTTCAAATGATTTAGCCAAAGTTATGTTTCCAAAATAGGATTGGCGTGTCAAATGAGTTGTTTCAAAGTAGCAGTACGGTTTCAAATTGCAAGTGATGACTCACCGCGAGGGCAGCTGGTAAGTCATCATGACTTTGTCGTCGGCCTTGGCCATGAGGAGCCAAACGGGGTCCTGGAGGACGTAATTGATGAAGCGCTCGCTCGGCTCCATCTCGCTGCCGCTCGAGTGACCTTTCACCTTCTGGCTCTTTTGCGACGAGTCAACGCTGCCAAAGTATTTGCTGCTGTTGCTACCTGATGGCCCAACACAACAGTCCAGTTGTTGGCCAATATTCATCGTATAACCAAATACTTCAATAGAATAAATATACATGATTTGTAGTGAATAATGAATACGTTTGTGACCAATTAAAACTCGCTCACTGCCAGCCCAGTTCAAATGGATCCTGACGTCTCGAGCCGCCAAAGGCAGTGAATGAGTGAAGTGAAATGGGATCATTTGGGCTAAAGCCCTAACCCACCTGCCCCACTTCCGGAGATCCCGCTGCCCGAAGCGCCGCTGTTGGACGTCCCGCTGTTGGACGTCCCGCTAGCTGAGGTTCCGCAGCCGTTGGAGCGAGAGTGCATGGAACTAGAGGTGGCCGAGCCGGTGCCCGAATACGAATCCTCCTGCAGGATGATGTCCAGCATGTCGCTGGAGGATGAGTTGTTGTCACTGTGGTTGCCGTCACCGCGAGAGCTCGCCTGGGAGACAAGAGACACACACGCACGGATGTTGAGTGACAGTGTTGACATCTCAGTGCTGCATCCTCAAAATATAAGTCAATGGAAAAACATTGGTTGCTGCTTTTAGTGTGTGTTTTTTTGGGATACAATTATTGACTGACTTTTTCATTGTATACACACACAAAGGGCCGGTCCATCTAGTAAGTGTGAAACAATCAAGGGGGTAAAAATGATGTGCCCACAAGTGAGGTTTCACATTGACAAATGAGAATATATAAAGTACATACAATAATAATAATAATAATAATAATAAAATATTTTATTTAAAGAAATCAATACATTATTTAAATAAAAAAAAATTAAATACTGTATCACACATAATATACAATTAAAATATATCTTGTAATTTGCAATAATTATAGCAAACCATCATTTAACAAAAAAAACAAACAAATTGTTCAATGTTCTTCATTTTACTGATCTTGATTTGACTTACAATACTTACTTACTTTGACTTACAGTTTTATGTACAATAAACTATTTTAAAAAAATCAATAATTGGGGTATATTATTATTAAAATCATCAACTATTATGGATGTTCGATAGCACCTTTTTTTTTTAGGCCAATATCAGCATTCACCGATACCAAGTACTAATATCACCAGTGCTTTACATAAATAAAGTCCCCTATAGCCCCCAAAACAATGACAGATCATTTTAAAGAAAGACCTATATATACACAGTAATATAGAATTTCTCATTAAAATTGTCTGAAATTAATGGAAATTTTCTATTCTTCTAATTTCTAGTTCCTGATCATAAAGCAGCCACCTTGAAAAAAGGCCTGGTATTTGTCCGAAACAGATACCGTGAAAAGACACGCGAAACAATGCATCAAATACCACAGGACTAAATGTTAATACTAGGTGGAAAAAAAAGGGAAAAAAGTAAAATAAAATAAAAAAGGACCATACTTTAACCACCCCTACTACGGTTCAAATGGCTAGTGGTGGCACACGCATTATTCATTTGCAGTCTTCTCCAGAGTCTCAAGTAACACCACCCAAAAAAATGCTAGATTTTTGCAATTAAATTAGCTCGTAGTGAGCGTCAAAGACAAACACATTCATGTCATAGACTATAATACCAACATCGTAAAATAACTTGTCTGAAAGATATACAAGCATAAAAAGGTCATTCCTCACCGTGATGACATTTCTAAATAAACATTGCCTGACCATTTTACCAACAGCACAACTGCTGCTGATGCTATTCGTCTTAATAGCAATACAACATCCCATGAATTTCCTTCATGAGGTTTAAATATGCACACCAGTCGACAAAAGTTGGAGTGAGATGGGAAGAGCGATATAGTTACACCTTGAACGGACATAATGGAATTGAGTAGGAATGGGATTGGACAAGGATGGAAAGGTTTTCGGACGGTCAGCCTACCTCGCTGCTGCAAGCCCTCAGCCTAGAAGAGAATATGCCTTTATCCCAAGACAAACGCTCACAGACATGGATCGAGCCCTCGTAATACAACGGTCCAGGTGGACCAAGGAGACTGAGAGATGGCTAAAGGGTGTAAGGCATAATACAGCACGTGTTAACACCCATATGGAGCTCGGGACCAAATTTGGCTTTTACACACGGTATAGGAGGTACATGCGAAATTCTTGGGAGGAATCAATTTGACATTCATTTTAGTCAGAGCTGATGAGTTTTGCACAGGCTCAGCAGGCCCAATAATGGTGACTTGCAGGATGGCACATATAGACAGAGAGTGGGTACAGTGCTCCCCGCTATATCATCTGTCCAATAATAGATCAATTTTTCCAATTGAAGTTTTCCTTACACTCGTATCAAAATGTGGTTAAAAAGTGTGGTTTTTTTTCATGTGAGAGGTAAAACTCGCGGATTTCCCCCATTGATGGGTCTGGATACACCCCCACCCCCCCTGCGCGATGAAGCGGGGTTCACTGTATTGGGAGAGGGAAAAAGTTCCGTTGCTTGCCTACCTTATTCAGCTCTTTGGCTTGGCCCCCGACCGCTCCTTTCTCCCGTTCGGCCGCGTTGCCGCATTGTCCCGCGGAGGGCAACGCCATGCCGTCCTGCCGGTCCCCGGAGAGCTCCAACTCCAGCAGGTTCAGAGGAGAACTGCAGCGGGACTGGAAGAGCGGCGGCGAAGCAGACTGTGGCGTGGAGGCGCGAGACTGGCCCTCCGCCGGGGCCTTGGGAGCTTCCGAAGTCGTCGGGGGGAAGTAGAATGAGGGCGTCACGTAGCCCACTTGAGGGGTAAAAGGGCTCTGGGGGCTTAACAGGGTTGGAGTCATTATGGTCGCTTGTCCTGGAAAGGTGAGTTGGGTGTAAGGTTGGGCCTGGATGGGGAAACCGTCAGTCCCTGGAAGATACAATGGCTGTGGAGGTCCGGGACCCAAGGGTGGGTAAAGGTAGTTAGGCAGCACAAGAGCCATGATGGGGGCCACCATTGGTGCTGTGTAGGGGGAATGAGGGACCCCTGGTGGGCAAGGAGGAGCCCCTAGATTGTCACCAAAGCCTTGTAAAGGGCCGTTCACACAGGGAACTACAGAAGTGTCTCTGGGGAAATCCTGGAGGGGGAAGCCAGGGTACGCTACAGGAAACATTGTCTGCGATGCGTCCGAAACGGACCAGGATGTGGGGTTAAGGCCTTGGTTCAGGAAGGGACCTCGCTGCTGGTGGTGTCTCGGATAAGACGCGGTGCTGTCCGAGGACTCGGTCTGCTTGGCTCGCTTGGTTTTGGTCTTTTTGTTACGGGTGCCGCGCCGTGCTGCGTTGGGATTGGACCCTGGGCCGCTTTGCTTCCCAGGCTGGGAAGCTGGTGCCACTGTGAGGAAGGAAATTAGCAATGCATTCAAGTAGGGAACATATTTTGGTATGGAACAACCAATAATAACGCTGGCGTATCGGGCCGAATATGATCACAGCACCCTGTGTGGTGTGAGGTGTTTTAAGAGTAATTTTTCTACCCTGAGCTCTTCCAAAAATGGTAGGGTCAATAATCGTAGATGTTAAACTTGTTCAATATTTATGATCACAAATCCTTGCGGGTCAATAATCGTAGATGTTAAACCTGTTCAATATTTACAAACCTGTGTGATTATCCTCTGTTGTGGGGTATGGCAAGAGTGATATTCCCACCCAAACTGCTCGGAAAACGGGCAGGGCCAACAATCTTAAATGTTAAACCTGTTCACCATTTCCGATCACAACTCCTTTTGACTCATTCAGTGCCGGTGACGGCCATAGACGTCAAAAATCAATTTGAACTGAGCTAGCAGTGAATGAGTTATGCATGCGTTTAATGCAGAGGTTATCATCGTAAATATGCCAGAACGAAAGAAAACACTCAATACACCTCAAACCACAAGATAATCACTCTGGATAATATTTTTTTAAATGTGCTGACTTTGACTATAAATGGTCATAAATCAGCCTGTTTATCATTATGTGTAATGTTTGACTTAAAAAAAAATATCTTTTTTTTTACCGTCTGTGTTCTTTTCCCTGTGACGTTCCAGGTACTGCGAACAGTCGGCTTTGAGGTCGGTGAGCCGGCGAAGTTCCTTGAAGCGAAACAGGAAGGCCTGCTCTTCCTTCTGCGTGTGGGCTGCCAAAACCTGCTTGGTCAAACCCAGTTTCCTGTACGACTCCTGTTCTTGGCCCCGGGGCGAAACGGCCCGAGACGGCGCCGCCTGTGCCGGGTTGTGGCTGCATTCTGCCGCCTCACCCGCCCCTGACACATCCTCTGTGATCTCTGTATGGATGACAGAGGACCAAGAACTCTAATGAGTCCACATATGATATGAATTGAGCTGATTGAGTTCATATACACAGTGAGAATAGAGTGGAAGACAGTGGAAAGAACTTTGGACACAAACTTATCCACAACTGAACTTGTTCACATGCACACACTCAGAGAGACAGAGAACTCGGTAGGAAGCACAAATGCATCACGTTGATCCTGTGATCAGAATTTCTGCATGACATCATTTCGTATTTAAGAACCTTTTGTCTCATTACCCTTACTCCTTGGTTTTGATCACATCATCAAGGTGCAAATGTGCAGTAAACAATTACATACATAAAACGCAGATGTATTTACAGTGCTGTGAAAAAAGATCATTTCCTCGATTTTCTCCTTTTATTGCATATTCCTTTGACAAGAGCCGCATCGAAAATGACATATTTACAAAGACGATGATGCTTATTATTTTAACAACCATTACAGTGGTACCATGAGGTAAGAGTGACCTGTGTCGCTTCACTGATTTTGGTTGCAGTGAACAAGCAACAGTTTATCAGAAAAATTAACAATTATTTTTTTCTTAAAAAAAAAAACGTTTATTGCCACTCACACTTACTGTCAAATTAAAAATGAAAACAACACATGTTTTAATTTTTTAAATAATGCAAAGACTATATATGGGTGTCTGTAATAAAACCCTTTAACAAAGGTAGACGGGGAACAATAGTCATAGCCATATATTCTTTATCCTCTGCAAAGAAAGACTAATATTACTGTGGGTTACTAAGGATCAGTGACCGTTTTCTGTACTCAGGTGGCCAAGGCACAATTTTGAAGTAAAAAAAACAAAAGGTGACAAAAACTTTATATTCTATTTAATTGTGTCATTACTGTATGTTTTTATAAAGTCCAATATTGTTGTGTTTTTTGGGAGGCTGTAACAGTTAATGGCGTTTCAATTCATTTAAATGGGGAAAGATGATTTGAGATACGACTAGTGTGAGCTACAAAGAGGTCAGGTAACAAATTCAACTCAAGGCGCCACTGTATTGCAATAAAACAAAAATTGGAAAATTACATAAATAGTAATTAATAATTATGTAATATATTTTTTTTAAACTAATCTAATTATTGTTTATATATTTTTTTAAATGTGTAATCAATTTAATAATAAATAAAAATAATGATAACATAAGTTATTACTAAATATAATACTGACAACGTAATACGAGAGGAAATATGCATCAAAAGAGGAAAACCGCCAGGAAATGGATCCTTTTCACGACACTGTACCTGATTCTTGCTGAGGTTTCTTGTCCCCAACATGCACTATGGTGCTACTGTAGCTACACTGGCTGGTGATGGACACCACACTTTCGGGTTTGTTAGGTAAAGGTAGGGGCAGCGAGGTGCCCACTACCGCTCTGGCCGCGTCACTGGACTTTTTATCTGTGTCGTCCAAAGTGGAGAGACCGGACTGATCCTTCAACAAGGCCGGTTCTGCCAAAGAGAACAGAGAACAAAAAAAAAAAGATGCTGACATGGGACTGCCGTTCTGGAGAGTCTGAGAAAGAAGAAGATTTTAAGCAGGGATGTCCAAACTTTTGCCACTGAGGATCAAATATGGAAGGAATGGGGGAAGAGGTGGGGCATGTTATAACCAATTCAAGATGCTGTCGGTCAACTTAGAAAACAATCCATCCAGCAAACTAAATCTTACTTTTGATGTATTAGTTGAAAAAGCAAAAAGCCTCCAATATTGAATTGTAATAATTTTAATTGAAAAAAAGAGCAATATCTGGAAACGGTCTTGGGATGGACTCACTAGCGGATTGTGCTTTTGCTCTCGCACTGCGTAGCCATCATTGGCAACGTGCATGATAAATTGCTGTAAGCTAAATAATAGATTTATCGCTCCAAGGCGGAAAACGGAAATATGTTGCATTTGCAGGCTGAAGTTCCGCCTCCATATTCTCAATCATCCAATCACAAATGATGACGCCAATTATTTGATTTTCATCAGAAAATATTATCTATATAGCATAGCGTGTATGTTATTTATTGAATTGTAGTGTCTCTAATGTTGGTATAATCATTTCAAAATAGCTGCCCACGCATGTGATAAAGGCGGAAGTTCCACCCATGCGCAATACATTCAACTCAACCACAGATGCCAGAAGCAGGCGCGTCCACTCCAAAGCAGCGCTGCTTTCTGTTAATAGAAATCACCGTGCTGGTGATAGCGTGAGCGAGGCAGTCAAGAAATTATCAAAATGACCACAAAAAATGTGTAGCAAAGTAATCTTTTAAATACAAAATGGTATGAAAAACGTATTTTTTTTTTTAATAATTTGAATCTGAAATTAACATAGTCACCTCAAAACATTCTTTAAATAAAACGTTATTTTGTCACATTCAGTTTTTAATTTCATGTTTAAAAAAATTCTGTGCTCTTGTAGCAGTCGAAGTTACATACTATATTAAATAAAAACGATGGTGTGATTTTTTTTATAACATCACTACATTCTTATTTTTAATTTAAAACAAATAGTGAGCTATCGTTCAATGTTTTAGTCTTTTCTTGTAACCTTTTAATGCAGGCTGTTGGATTTTATGATTCGACTATGCGGCAAAACATGCAGCCGGGACCGCAAGTGGCCCCCGGGTCGGACTTTGGACACCCTTGCTTTTAAGGTAAGAGTAAGAAAGCCTTTGAAAGATGACTTTCCAATGAGAGGGCTAACTTTTATGAAGGTGATGCAGTGGGACATACCTTGAGAAGTCTGCATTGTGGTGCCCACTTTGTGTTTGTCCTCATCAGAGGACGTGGTGTTACAGGACGATTGGCATTTCCTCTTCAGAGCGAAGGGAACATTGCAATTCTCCAAGTACCTGCGGTGATTGATAATCATAATTAGGGACAAAATGATGGCAACTTTATTATTATTATTATTTTTTTAATGGCCGACATGGCGTCAACACGCACCGGTGTATATTATTGGCAGCAATATGGGTCTATCAAAAGTTGTGTTTGTACCTGACAACACTGTCCAGACAGCTGATCTGCTGGTAGGAGTAGACCATCTGGTCGTTGAGCGGCATCTCCTCATGGGAAGAGGACCTGCTCTCCTCCATCGGCGTGGGGCTCTCCTTCCAGCCGAGGAGGTCGGATAAATCCTTGGGCCGTACCACTGCCGGGCTCTTTTGAGCAGAGTCGACTAAAGAGACGGATTTAAGGGGTGACTGCAAGGCGGGATGGCGTTCACTATCAAAGCAGAACGGAATTCTGAACTTACTGCTGTTAATTTTCGTGCACTGTTCCTGGTGCTTCTGGAGATGGATTCCCTTGCAGATTTCCTGGAAGGTTCGCTACCAAAGAAATGGGAAACAAACGTTAGAGTCTCCTTTGTCGATTCAATTTGACATTTTCAGTTGGGTCCACTGTGTAAAGTGGACACAAACTCACCGGCCGGGCTTTGCTGCTCACGTCTTCCTCCTCATCGTACTCTTGATGGAATTTGTTGCCGTTGTTGAGGCTCTCGCTAGAGGAGGTCATGCCCAGGAGGTGGTCGGTGCTGTTCAGACTCCTGTAGCCACTCGAGCCACTGTTATGAACCGGCTGGAGGAGAAACAGAAGATACACATCAGGATGTCAACAACACCTGTATAAACCTTATTTAGCTTTCCTACAAGAACACCAAGTACTGTAAATTGGGCATTTACTGTATCCAGACTAGGGGTAACCTGATCACACTTTTGTGGCACCTGAGTCAGAGTATTTGGTTTTAAGTATCTGCCAATACAGTACAGAGCCTCGATCTGACACCTTGGCAATACGTCAAGAAAAATAAATAAATATCCAAATTGCCTCAAATATGGAAATATACATACAGACACGTACTGTATATACATAAATGTGTACGTATATGCATAGGGTTAGGGTAACTAATCCAAACAACAAAACATAACATTGCGTAACAAAAAATTAAGCTATCACTGTTACCATTTGACAAGTTGATTATAATTTTTTTGTCCTGATCAGCTGGAAATCACATGATCGGCACCAATTTCCGATCACATGATCGGAACACCCCTAATCGAGAATTGTGGAACACCCCCTTGTTTTTCCACTGTGATCCCAGGCAATGTTGACATTCAAAAATCAAGTTGACTGAGCAGCAAGCCTTGTGGAACCTCTCCCTTGTTCTCACCTGCAGGAGGAGTCTGTGGATCTGCTCAGTGACCTCCTGGATGTCCGAGTCCATGGCCTTTGATTCGGCGCCAGCAGAGAGCGGGGCCATGAATACATCCTCGTTGACGGGGCCCCTGGGGTCCAACAAATTAAAAGGTTTAGTAACCAGAGTACCACTTAGTGATATATTTGAGTAGTGGAGGGAAGGAAGTAAAATACAAATACTTTTTTTTATTATACTTAAGTCGATTTTTTTCAGCTATCTGTACTTTACTAGAAGATCAATTTCTCTGGTGACTTTTTACTTTTATCCCCCAAGAATGTTTTGGGGTGAACGTGTTCTGTCTTGTCTAAAAAACACTTGCTTCTAGTGTTAAAAAAAATTAGCTGTCGAATCTGGAAAAAACACTTACTGTATGTAAAATGAACTTATGCCAGTCGTTATCATTAGTTAATTTTTTGTTAGTAACATTAGCAAAGCTATGGGAAAATAATAAATTTGTTTTACGCATGCTCAGTATGAGCACTATGTAAGGAAATAAAAGAACCATTTTGTCTAATATTCAAAAGGCAAAAACTCACGTTCGCACTCTGTGTCTCCCGATGACAAAGGAGACCTTGCGACTCCAGGGGTTGACAAAACTGGACCAGCTGGTGTCCAGGATGACGTATTCTCCGTTGCGTGCGCAGAATCGGATCGACGAGTGGTCGAACGGTTGCCCTGCGTACTGGAGGACTGGATGTGGGGAGGGGAACGTCACATTACAGGTTTAAAAAAATAATAATTGTTGAGAGATTGATAAAAAAATGAAGATGTTGCTTGTGGTAAGTGACATATAGTGTAATTATGTTACAGTAATATTTGTACAATTAGTCCAAAGTGAGAAGTCTAATATTATTACTGTTGCTATGCCAAGTACTCACTCTTTCTGTGAATGGCCAGCATGATGTGTCTGTCATTAGGATGCAAGTGGAGGAGAACCTGTGTACCGATCAGATCCTGGGGTAGGTAACCCAGGAGAGGAACCACTCTGAAATACACACAAAAAGTACATTTATGACACCGGAAGAAGCAATAAATGCGCTAACATGATGAGATGGCATGAATGTACAGTAAATGTTTGTTTGCCAAATATGCCCTATGTTGACTGGCGACCAATCCAGGGTTTACCCTCTTCGCTTGCCCAAAAATCACCTGCTACCCTAATGACAAAATGGACCATACAAAACGGATGGATGCCTAAATAGAACACGGCAACCTCTAATCAAAAGTAGGAAGAAAATTCACACCGTTTCCAGTTGTGACCCAGTGACTCAGAACTATGATTGAAAATTGTCATGAATGTCTGGCTCACCGTTCATCCACATCCTGGAACACGCAACTTGGAGAATGCGTCGTGGTGAAAACGCGCTTATCTGTCGGAATCCGGGGTGCTGTCAAAAATGAAAACAGGGTTAAGGTTACTGTGCAGTAAAACATAGACGTGGAAGCACTAACCTATATAAACAATTCTAATATTAGTTCAATGAAATTGTATTAACTTATTTCAAATATTCATTTTGTAGTTTCTCTAGGCTGCACTGCTTCCAGTGTCTTGGATGTTAGATTTTTGTCCAATCAGATTTCAGTATTGCCATGTCAAATAGTCTGCCTTCGAAATGAGTCACGGACCTAAAGCAAAGACGTACTTACTAGGGGTAGGCGATTTTTTTATTATTATTATTATTATTTTTAATCGTAATTAGGCACATGACTTCTATTGTTAACTTACGATAAATCACAAATTTTATATCTGTTCTAAATGTCCAATCAAATATTTTAAAGTTTTCATACTCTTTACTACTCATTAATCATCAAATTTGTGGCGTAAAAGGAACTTTTTATAAATTTTGACATCCCTAGAATTGACATATGTGGACGTCCTTACCGTCATAACCCGAGTGAACCCTCTCAGCCAGGAGGAGGCAGCAAAACTGGTCCTCAGCATGTGCTGCAACTTGGACCTTCATCAGGTACGGAGTCATTCGGAAGGGATAGTACTGCAGGTCGCCTTTACACCCCTTTCCTCCACTGGACCAACAAGTTGAAAAAAATGTGGAAGAAGAACCAATATGAGCAAAGACCATTAAATGTGCCATGTTCATCTGGCCAGCATAGCGGGGTACACACATAACAATCGGTTATATAATAATCATGTATTTGGTTTCGGAAACGTTGGGTATATGTGGAGCCCACTTAACTGACAAAATGATGGCCTTGGCACGCAAATGTTATTATGCATAACAGAGCATCTCATTAGCAGTGATGCGCATATGATGTCACAACGTCAGTTAAAAAAACACATCCGGAAATGGAACAAAGACATGACTAAAAAATCACAAGCAGCAGATGGTCCGCTAGCGAGAACGCAGAGCCGGCGCCCACCCACCTGATGCGGCAGAAAAAGGACTTCTCCTGCATGCAGTCAGGCAGCGATGACTCTGAAATGGGAAAAGGAGCATGTTTTAATTCAGAGGTAAAACGATAGGGCACAACTTCGCTTGCTTTTGCTCCCCCGGTCGGGGGCAGGTGCTCGGATTTTCATGAATTCCATAAATTAATTCATAGCTCTACCTCTGGTTGCAATGACTTAATTAAAATGTGAGAGTTTGGCTGTTGGTGGTTAGGAAAAACAAGCGGTGATGAATGGGGAGTGGGTGTTTCTTTTTCCACTAAAGTGTAGGTCATCAAGATGTTGATTCACTTCCAATTTCTTAAGAGCAAGGGCGGACAAACTTTTAAAACAGGGAGATGGGTCAGAGCATGTAGATGAAGTAAAGAAAATAGTCAACTAAAATTCATGCTTATTTTGAAATTGCCATTTTCAGCAGTAAAAAGTTCATATTTTGTCCAGAATTAATTTGATAACTTCAGAATAACATTTTAAAAACACATTTTCCACTTTCTGTCGACTAAAGATGACATCACTTTTGCTGAGGAAGTAGGTAACGACCTCCACAAGAGAAAATGATTTTATTGCAGTTTCGACATTAAAATGTCTTCATCCTTTTGTTTTGTTTCTTCTGCTTTGTAATTTTTTTTTTTTTTACGACATTTCTAATCCCCCCTCATTGACGATAACTTCAACAAACAATAGCTCTTACCGGCCCCAGTGCACATGCTCCAGGATGGCAAGCGGTACGGCGTGGTGAAGCTGTAGAACATGCTGACATCCTGCGGGATCAGGAACTCCACAAACTTGCTGTTGTTGAACACTTCCCTTTTGCAGTTGAGGATGGAGGCGGCCTGGTCGGAAATGTACACGATCTTTCCCGTGATGAGTGACACGGCCACCGCGAAAATGTCCTGTTAATAGAGCACAGCGACGACGTCATGCGGACTTTTGTCAATACACATTTGATGCTAGCTTAGCTGCTATGCTAACTGCTAAGGCTTAGCAGTTAGAACGGCTTCTTCATTTTCTCTTCTTTTTTTCGTATTTGGACGATAATTGACGACTTACATTGTTTTTGAGGGTGTATTCAGATGTAATGCTGTCTATCTCGTCGATGGTATACGACGATACGTCCAGGCCAGAAGGTTGACTGTCATTTGTCATCAGCAGCTGGTAATACTCCTCATTAGCTGAAAACAAATGTAACTATTCAAGTCTCGCAGACAAGAAAATTATTTTGACATAAAAAACAAAACAAAAACAAAAATAATAATTTGAACCAGAGAATCGGATTTGATTTAAAAAATGTGCGGTTATTTTTACATTTTGTCTGAAAATATCTATAAAAAAAAAAAAAGTCTCAGAGGAAGTGCGTGGCCCATTACCTTCCACCTGCTTGACGCAGCGCAGGGCGTACTTGAGTGTGTTCAACGTGGTGGACTTGCTGCCATGCCTCTTCTCGGCAGGCAGGTAGTGCTTCAGCTCTTTCAGGATCTTCAGAACCTCCTTTTGAGTCTTGGCTCTAGCCGATTCTTGACTACTGCAAGTGGCACAAGCGCATTTGTGTTTAGTCATATATGCATATATGCATATATAAAAAATAAAGAAAAAGCCCAATTTGAGTTTACGGCCTTCGGGTTTACGTACCTGCAACCACTGGTGGAAGGGTTGTCCTGCTCGGAGCTGAGCAAACTGAAGGCATTTGAACTACTGGGGGGAGATGTACTGTGGGAGTTTGAGCTGAGGGGGGACAGAGAAGGAAAATGGACTTTATGACTAAGTGGTTTATAAACACTTAACCCACAAGCCTAACAAGGACCTGCTCAAGCCAGAATGGACTCTGAGATGCTGACTGATCACAACACAGGTGAACCTAAATAGCAGGCTAATCCGGTTAAGAATAGCGCCGCAATGCCACAATTAGCAACCTTTGAGCATAGGAGGGCTTTTAAATGCAGTTACGCGGAGTGCGACAGGCCCAACATGTACTAAGCTTTTACCGGAGGCTAATTGGCCTGCATTGCATCATCACCGACTTGAGAGTTTAATTCTGCTTGAATGACCCTGTAGTTGTGGAAAATAGCACACCATTCAGTTTTGCTTTTAGTTACATGGGCTACTTTGTTACACACACTCACTTTGTGTTCATGTTCTAAATTGGTGACTTTCAACCGCTGTGTCGAAGAATATTAGTGTGACGCGCGAAATGATCTAATTTGACTTCATATATTGCTAGCCTAGCAAAATATGCGCATAGTTGTGCTAGACTTGCGCTGGGTAAGAAAATAGGGCTTTAATAGTGAGTGAGTGCTGCAATAAAAAAAAAGAAAGAAGATGAACTGCCTAAAAAGTGCAATAAATTATAATCTACATGCAAATTGACCCTCGTAGCTGGCGCGCTTCGTTCCGCAATGACGAATTACATAATTGACATTTAGTCAAACAGAACTACTGAAATGCATCTTCAGCCACTTCACTCAATATTTAATTTTTTATTTTATCTCGAGGTGACATCATTCTGCACGGCTCCTGCGGAGTGAGGAAGAGGCAGCGTTTCACAACACTTCTCTGACAGTTTATGTCCGAAATTTGTTCAAGCTATTTTCAACACATGAAATTGGTTACAATAACAGAAGACCTTTAGTATTGATTTGTGGGAAAAATATGAAATTGGTCATATTTGACACATTTGAACGTATGGGGTTTGTGGCAGAAAATGTGACAATATGCTGATTTGGTTTTCGAAAATGAAACACTACAACTTTGCTTAAGTACTCTAAATACAAAATTATTATTACGCACAGCATTTGAAAATGGCCCAAATAGATTGTAAATGACTCTTGTGGAACCAATGCCAACACATTTGCTCATAAAATTACATGTTAACATAGAAGACTTTCTTAAAAATCTCCTCACCTACCAGAGATCTCATTAGGGTTACGGTCTGGGTATGCTAGTAGCCATGTATCCATCACAGCTAAAGCTTCTCTTGTATCTATTAGCCATGTTGCAATTATTTTACTTAGGGCGGCACAGAAAATTAGAAACCCCACTTATTTGGAGGAGGTCATTTCGACTTTTCGATTTTTTTTCCCCCGATTCACTTAAATGCAATATTGACGAATTAAGGAGCACCAATTCTTCTTAAATATCAAGGACATTATAAAAAATACATATTAAATTCAAAATAAAATGCTGCTTAAATGATTTAGTTTATCAATGAAAGTAACATGTGTTATAATCACTTACATGTTACACAAACATTGACCTCAGGGAGGATGAGATGAAAATATTTTCAGAATTCGAATTCAATAATTGTAAACATGAATTAAAAAGGTTCTAAATTGTCTTAATTTTTCATTGAATTATTTATTTTTCTCCTTTTTTGTGTGCAGTGTATCATCCAGGTACAAATAGCAGATTTGCAAATATTACGAGATTGAAGACACGCTCACTCACCTCTTGTTGCTCCCAGAAGACTCCAACAAAGCGGAATCTTTGCTGTTACTGTTAGAGCTGCCCACCGACTCGCGGCCGTTGCTCTCATGGCCGCGGCTCTCGTTGCCGTGCGACTCCGTCCCGCTGCCGCTGGACCCGCTGCTCTTCATCTCCACGTCCTCCTCCAGTAGCGACAGGGAACGAGAACTCTTGCGAAGTTTGCGCGGCCCGGCGGGACGAGGGTCCTGGCCGCTGCTGTCGCTGCCCTCCGACGGCAGGCCCAGCTCGGGCCCGCCTTGGCCGTAGCCGCTCATCCGCTGCAGCTGCGCCATGGAGCTGCAGCCGGAGGCCCCCATCGGCATGGAGCCGCACGATGCGGACGCTCGGCAGTTCGGAGCGCCATCTTTGTCCTCCAGTACGGAAAAGCAGTAGCGCTTGGTGTCCGAATCTTCTGACATCAGGAGGATGAGCTGATTTTCTTATCGTTGGTGGTGTATTTGGGTAGGCGGAGCGCAATCACCCCATCGTCAGTAAACTTGCGGAAGGAATGGAATGGGACTGATCTGTTAAGAGAAGAATGGAAATAAAATCAGACTTATACATCTTCAATCTCTTCACATATTGTTGCTGTCGGGCGGAAACACGGCCTGTCCAATTCAAGGTTATTTTAGTTTTTGTTCAAACTAACTATAACTATAGCAAAAATGTCCTTCGTTTTAGTCTTTTATTAATTTAATGCATGAGCCTTTGGGGATGATTTTAAATGTGATTAATTAACCGGATTAAAATTGTTTGTGATGTCATCTAACAGCAGCCAATAGAAAAGCACCTTCAGATGACGTCGCTCCGAGGCGTCAATTTTGCGTGTTTTGGCTCGCCTGCTTTTTCATTCGACTCAGCCGAAACGCAACTAGGTAAGAAATGCATGACTTTTTTCATTTTACCACGGTCTTTATTATATTGCGCACAAATAATACACATAAAAGACAAAACGAAAAATATTTCTGGAACCAACTAAAACTAAGATGTTTTTTTAACTAAAACTAACAGAACTACACTGAAAACTAATTAAAGCTAACTAAATTTAAAAAACAAAATAAAAACGAACAAAAATGAAAATTCCCAAACTATAATAACCCTGGTCCAAATGTAGTCAATTTCATATACTTTTTTCACATTTCACATTTAGTTTAGGCCCATCTATCCCTTCTAAAACTCCAACGTGCCCCCCCCACCCCCGAGTATAAATATGTGCCCACCCCTAAGCTTGAGCAGCCCTAATAAATCACCATATGTATCATATAACTTACTTGCCTTCCCAAAATGATCATTATCGGTTTTATGACGGAGAACGAGTTCTGAACAGAAGTCAAGGGAAAACTGGCCCGAGGGATTTGATTTTGACACCTGTGCGTTCGAATGCTAATGATGGAACTGTGAAATGCTCCAACAAACAAGCAAGCTCACCCATGCAGAGATTTCAAAGACAAAAATCTATTTTCTAGACATAGACATGAAACGCTCAACACATGGCAGAGTTCATCTTCTGACCTCGATAAACACTCTGCAGGTGCTTTTTTATTTATTTATCTACAGTGAAAAGGTGAGCAGGTTCAAGCTGTGTAGCCTTTGAAAAGAGAAGCTCCAACTGAGCCCTCTGACCCTTTCAAAAGGATCATCTATCACGTGAGACACAAACAAACGTTTACTTGAATGCCACGTTAGGTTGCGGCGGCGTGTTGTTGTTGTTGTTTCGTGGCCTTCAGTCACCACTTCAGACTGAGGATGCAGCGAGCAGCAAATATGACAAATGCAAAAGAAAATGAAATGTCTGCTCTGTAACCACACGGTGGATTCTTTGGTAACAGGAATGAACACGTTTCATAATTTTAGCATCTAAAATACATTTGGGAGGAAAACGTGGGTGGTTACACCAACCAAATAATTTCCACCCATTTTTGCTTCTATCTTAAGTTTTACTGAAGTTTAGTGATTCCATGAACTCGGGTCTATTCCAGTTGATTATTGCTTTGGCGGAGACTTGTCGTAGTCCACCGCTAACGAGTCAAGTGGGTCAATACGCAGAAACATGGCCAGGATGTCATGTCAACAAGCAAACTTGCACTCTATCAAGGAACAACGTTTGTGTTCAGAGAGCACTCATACTTCATCTGTCTGCTCTCATTTGGTGTCGGGCTAAACCAAAGCAAGAGCTGTATTTGCATTTCTATCCATTCCATCTGTTCAAGCCATAAAAGAAGAGCACTTAAAAATAGTAACTGAGTGTTCCAGTAAAATTTCTCCCACAATTTACATCTAACTATATAGACCAGGGTTCCTCAGAACTAAACATCAGACAAATCGAACTCCTTCTTCGCGGTGGTGTTTTTAGCTGCAAGTTTTGCACCATTATTGTTAATAGACCAAGACACTGAGAAGAACATTTCACTCCAGAATTCCTTGAAAGTCTTGGGATTTGACCCTGTGCAAAATTAATCGACCAGCAATCGATTATCAAAACTATTTTAATAATCAAGTCATCGTTTGGCGCCATTCTGTAATAGAAAATAGTCTAAATTCTCTGATTTATGTAGTCCTTCATGAAAGAAGGCTGATTATATTTTTTATTTAATCAAAATAAGACATTTGCAAACATCTATTTTTTATTTGGAAAACAATGACCCAACTGGTAACAGTACAACGTCCATCCCCCACCCCACTTCTTTTTTTTTTCTTCTTTTTTTTAAATCAGTGATCGCTATATGAATACGAAGTACGGAATAACCACAGATAACTGGTTAATAAACAGTAATCAGGGGGAAATGCTTTTGTAATACACTTTAATGCAACATTAAAATTAATCTGATTAATGGATTGAATAATCGATAGATTAATCGATTCTAAATATATTCAATGCATCAAAGCAGCCTCAGAACATAGCCAAGACAGCCCGTTTCGGATTTCATCTTATCATGCACAGTTTAAGATACCAGATGGGGCAAAGCAGCCGCAGAACAAAGCGCCAACTAAGCTTTCTGACACCAAACAGCACAGTTAGCTTCACAATGCCTTAAGATTATGTTATACAAAGCAAAGATTCAATACAGCCCGTTCAGATGGCGCTAAAGCAGCCCCAACATTGTACAAAAATGTAGAAATGTACCCAAACTAATAGTTTTGGGTGAAAAAGCACAC
The DNA here is from genome assembly GCF_054856555.1 of Leptonotus elevatus. Classification (NCBI taxonomy): domain Eukaryota; kingdom Metazoa; phylum Chordata; class Actinopteri; order Syngnathiformes; family Syngnathidae; genus Leptonotus; species Leptonotus elevatus. The sequence continues at coordinate 16,923,197 of NC_141239.1, read as the reverse complement.
CTGGAGTTGCTCGTCTAGCATGGACTCGGTGTCAAGTACACTGAAATAGTTGACTGTAACTACTAGTATATTTCTTTTAAGCATAGGAGTATGCATTCCGAGCATTCTTCATTAATCGCTGCTGCATGACAAACTCCAACGGTCATGTGCTGCGCTGCGCTATTTATGTAAGGTGTTGTGTCGGACCTTTTTTTTTTAAGCACGAGCTCTTTTTCTTTCTTTCTTTTTGTGTGTGTGTGTGTGTGTGTGTGTGTGTGTGTGTGTGTGTGTGTGTGTGTGTGTGTGTGTGTGTGTGTGTGCCTCCTACTCTATTTAACTTAAATTCATTGTTTCTCGAATGAACACATCGTTGATATAAGCGACACTTATGAAGTTAACGTTCTCATGTGAAAGCCCAGCCAGCTGATCCAGTAGTCCACTGACACAGTTATGCAATTTAGACAACTGTCACCTTTATAGGAGAGTGTGGATAGTGAGTATAAAGAGCTCTACGTACCGTAAACAACAAACAACCCTGGTCCTAGCGTGCACGCTCAACTGAAATCTTGAATCCAACTGGAAAAGCAGGCATGGAGATATCAATTCTTCGCTGCCCGTGACACAGTTGCTCACTCGGTCAGAATTGTACTCGCACTGCGTAGTGGAGCTCCGGCTGAAGTAGTGACCTCATTCGCAGCGACTCCTCCTTCCTTGTTCTAATTGGCTTCTGCGGCTGTCAGTCTTGCGCTTCCAGCCAAGTGGCGCCATTCTTCCGGGTAAAGAGGCGTTCCGGCGGGAGCAGCTCGGTTCTATGATTGGCCAGCACCACTGTCACTCTTTTTATATAAGCACGTCACCGGTTTCACGTGGAGAACTAACGGTGGCCAATCAGCAGCGAGCAAGCGGTAGTGAATGAAACGCCCGGGATTCTGTTGTATAAACGCTTATACAAGGCCGCGTCATGCCGACTGCGCATGCGCGGAAGTATTAAAGTTCGCAGAGACGCAGACACTTCAATGGTATGATATAACACAAGGTGACTTAATAGCAAGTAATCACAGCGGCACTTATTAGATAAGTCTTCCTTCTCGACACTCATATTGCTTCTATGCTGTAATAGAATAGGCTGAAGTAAACTCAGCTAAATAAAAATAAAAATATATACTTATAATATAATATAAACCCGTATTTTCTTACCATGAATGAGCCAAGGAACATGTTTTACATGATAAAAATCGAATCAAAAAGGTCACAAAAAAGGATATTGAACGGAAAAAAATAGATGCTTGTCATAATTTATTCATAAATTTACTTGGTGTAAAATGGTATAATCTGGGCCTGTTTAGTTGAGCACAAAGTTAGTAATTTATTTCACACAAGTAAATTGTACCTGCTTCTGCATCGAAGTGGCAAAGATTGATGACATAAGTTTTGTTTTAAAGAACTGATTGGGAATGAAGAGGAACATTCAGCAATTCCAGACTCACACACAAAATACATTTCCAATTTGTTGGTGTCGCTTTCCAGATGGAATTGTTATGATTATAGTGCATTTCCACTTATTGATGCTTTCATTTTTTTTTTTACTGTGGGCAAACTTTTGCACTCAAGGACCACATTTGATTTCCAAAATGTACAAGGTCATTTGTCGATGAGGATAAAATAAGTAAATTAATTAATTAAAAAAAAAGTGGTGTGTGTATGTAAAACATTAAAAAAATCATTAAATTAAAATTCATATCATTATAATTAACTAAATGTATATTTAAAATGTTATGAATATTTATGTATTAATCATTCATAATTAATTGACTTGTTATTTAACAGAAATATTTTAATTAAACAATTTTTGGGGAAAATAAGCCAGATAGATAGACATACTGATTCTTTATTAATATTGTGAGGGAAATTATAAAGGATATAAAAAAAAATTGATTAACTCAAATATTATGAATTCAACAAATATTACAGGACTCTTGGTTATGTAAATGCTTTGTGGGCTGGTTTAAAGAATAGAGTCTTCATGCATAACTCTTCAAAAACACCATCAAATGTACTGTAGTGAGATTAATTGCAAGTCAAGAAAACAGCAACAGTTTGGGAGATTGTAAATGTTATTAGCAACATTGAATATCCGCTCGCTTTGTTGCAACACCCTAGCTCTGCCCAGTCATCATGGTAGACTCCACTTTCCCCAAAAATGTGAATAACCATAGTTAATTGATGATTTAACTATGAGGGAGATCAATACTTTTTCAACACAGAGCCAGGTAGCTTTTATTTTTTCCCTCCCTTGACAAATAAAATCACCATTTAAAAAATGCATTTTATATCAAAAGTGAACACCACTTCTGATATTTGTATTTGTTTGATCACCGTAACATTAGAGGAGGGGAACTATGCAAAAATAGTTTGAGAAAGGGGAAAACACTTTCTCAAGGAACTGCATGAGTATTGATTAGAGATAGACTGATACGGTTATTTCAGGGCAGATACCGATACCGATTATTAATAGTCAAGGCGATAACTGATATTTGGAGCTGATATTAATTTTCACTAAAAAGGAAAATATTGGCATAAAAAAAAAAATACAACCTCCAGCTCTTTAATTTGTTGAATTTTTAAGCATATGTTTATTGAGCAACTTTTAGGATTCGTAAAAATATTGGCGTTAAAAAAATAAATAAATCTTAGTCAATAGACATTTATATTTAAAAAATCTAATAAAAAGTTTAGGGATCTCCCAAGGGCAGTAGCATGCCTTGGAAAGTTAAATAAAAACGTAAACAAGTAAATAGCTTGCTATTGTTTTGTACAGTAAATAAAGTTTTCCAAAATTTCAAAATGTTTTTCAGTATTAAAATTGGACTCATCTTAGTTATCATTTCAAACAAAAACAGAAGGTCCAGAGAGTTCCCAGGGTCAGCAGCATCTCTTATAACGTTAACTGAAAATTGAAATGAATAGTTTTCCATTTTTAAATTGATATATTATCGGCCGCATGATTCTTCAAAAAAGGCCGATGCCGATATTCGTCAAAATGCTGAATACCGGCACCGATAATTGGCCCGGCCGATTATCTGTCTGTCCCTCGTACCGATACAGAAATGATGGTGAATGATGTATTTCGCAAAACACGTTATCTCCTTTCCATCTGCTACAAGCAGAAATAGCTTACATTAAGTCAGCGTTAATTGGCATAATCAAAGCTCATTTTGATCCAATTTGCATTCATCTGGTAATATGATTCCCCAACAAAGGAAAACAGACTGAGATGAATATTTGCTGAAAGTGAATCAAGCTTCCGACTGCATTCATATTCATTAATCATGACTGAGTAATTCGATAAGGTGTTAAACTATTATGATGTATCATACATTATAGCTCTTGGCTTTGTTAGAGTGACTTTGGGCGAGAGACACGGACGGGGTACACCCCGGACTGGTTGCAAGCCAGTGAACATGAACAAGCACGCACGCTCACATTTACACACATGGACAATTTCAAATCTTCAATTAAACTGGATTACAGTCTCACACTGATGACTTTTCTTCCCTGAATAATTACCACAAAACAAAAACATATTAAAATTAATTTTGAATTAAACAACCCCAAATAATAATAAAAAAAATAGAGATAAATATTCAGTATGCCTTCCCATGACGAACAGGTGGGAAATTGTGGAAATTACTCCGCAAATACTTGGAAAAATCAAAATCTGAATAACATTGAGATAAAAAAGTATCTGCGAATATACTGTAGTTTTAAGTTGTAATAGACATGTCTTATTTGCGTTTACACTGGGTCTTATACTGCCCAATACTGTAACATTAGTTGGCCTAATAATAATGTTTGTGGATTTGGAAAGCGCGACAAACATAATACCTCAATAATATTTAAAAATGCTGAGTGAGTTGATTCTTGTGAAAAAAAAGAAGAAAAAAAAGACCAAATTGACTTCTTGCACTTTCCTCCTATACACTGGAAAGAAAAAGAAAAAAAAAAGGAAGTGTGTGATCCCATGTGAACCCCCAGGATCACTGATGAAAAATTGTGGCCCCCTCCAGCATTTTAAGTAGCCCATTCCTGAAGGAGATAAATAAACTAGGGGTGTCAGGTGATTACAATTTTTAATCGTAATTAATCGCATGACTTCAATAGTTAACTCACGATTAATCTAAAATTTTGTATCTGTTCTAAATATACAATAAAATGTGCAATAATTTTTTTTTTAAGTTCCATACTCTTGTAAACATAAAAGTGGAACAAGTTAAATTAATATAAATATGGCTGCATCTTTTAGTGATTGATACAGTAATTTCATAATAATTCATAAAATTGAGTTCAAATTAAAAAGATGAGCTGTATTGTAAACGAGTGTGATATTAATTTGTGTTGAGTTCATAATTCTGCCACTAGATGGCATAATTGCATTTGTAAAACATTGGTGACAGCTCAGTGCATTTTTCTTTTCATATTAAGACCTATCTAATCTTTAACATAACTTTAAAATTGTAAAATACAACTTGACCCCAGTCTCCACAAATATATGCATTATTATTCCATTTATTACTGCTAAATATTGACCTGGACGTGTCTGCTGCGTTGCGACTTGAATTCCTCTTGTACAGGCTTTCCAAGTAAGGGGCGGCCATTGATTGTGTGTTTAAAAAAATAGTAGCGTTAAAGGAACTTTAAATTAACTCAAAATGGATGCACTAATTTTGACACCCCTAGAATAAACCAAACATCTTTCATACGAATACCTAGTTCATTATATAAGACCAAAGCATTTATGTACCATTATAATGAATTTGATATTTTTTATTGTCATAAAAATAATTTGTGTCTGTTAAAAAAAATGCATGGAAAGATGACCATATATTAAATCACAATTGAAATATTGAATGGGAGGTGGGGACACACAATTCGACTATTTTTCAAAATCGTACAGCTCTTCACAGGGGACATAATGTATAAACAAGTATTCAAACTCACATTCACACCAGCGGACAGGTTTACATTTTCAATGAAAGTTTTGGATGCAAACTTGTCCCACACAGATGTTCCAAAGGAGATTCAAATACGCACACGTGCCAAGCACAACGCCACCATGTGCGCCTCATCCAGTACAAATCAATTTGAAAACACGCATTCCTCTCCAATTTCTCTTGTTTCCTGCCATGCCTCGTTGTCGTCTCCGGAGCTATTTGAGGGTTCCAGATGGACGAGAGTCTGTCAAACACATTTCCACATAAGGAATGGAGCGACTCATGGCGAAAACTAACGAGCCGTTTTTGACAAACATAGTGGGGAAAAAAGCTGTAGAATGTCGATTTTCTTTTTAAAAACAAGTCAAACTTGAACATTGAAACATAACGAAAAATGGACTTTAATATTAATTTTTTTGTAGACAAATATTTGTGTTTTTGGAGTGCCCGCCCACCCCAGTCAGTGTGAAATTACACCAAGTAAATCTTTCGTAATCTACCTATTTTTGAAAATGTGTTGGTGAGCAAGTCCTTATGAATTTTGCTGAATTGTGACATCACAGTGGGCCTAATTGACCTTGTAACAGTCTACACACCGTTTCTCGCCCATAACATGATGAGCTGCTGTAATGTGTTTGGCAGAGCTGGACAATCATCATCATCATTTCCATCATGTCGATGCGCACCTTTCAGCGAGCGCACATTGCACGAATTTTCCGTCAGCCTCGGAAAAAATACATCAACTCACTTTTTTTTTTAACCCCGGAGAACCCACTCCGTTATTTGTTTTTAAGGCTCTAACTGGTCTCGCCATTTAAAAAAACAAAACGCATCTTAAAACCCTTCTTTATTCTCAAGCTAGCAAAAGGGTTCTAGGGTTCACATATTACAACATATGGCTATGATGACGTTTTGTGCAAAGCCAGGATTGGCTGGTAAGAACGGCAGGCAGACGACAGGATGCTCAACTCTTACTCACGAGGAGAGGGCGCTTGCCAATGGAGGCTGTGAGCAAACAATTCTAAATATGGCGCCCGGAAGCTGACGTTACAGAACAGATGGAGGCACTACCTTACATCTTAACACTTTGCAGGAACCAGCCTGAGGTGCTCAGTCTTAGCATGTGTCGCTTGTAAATGTCTTTCCAAATTCTATTGTTATCACCCGACCACCCATTTTCGACAGCACAGTCCTCATTTGGGTGCCATCTTGGATGACATTAAGGCGGAGCAATTTCCTCCTCCCGTCCGTGAAGCTTTTTCAAACTGCCCGCGTGTGGAGGACACGACTCGTCAGTTCGTTCGTCCTCACCTCACGACATGTAGCAACGGTCTCTCTCTCTCTCTCATCGTAATTGTAATCCCTCAAAGTAATCCCCATTTTAAATAAATGTACCTGTAACCTGATTACATGTATTTTCCTGTAACTGTAATGGAATAGTTACATTTATTTTGCAATCTGATTACGTAATGGCGGTACATGTATTCCGTTACTCCCCAAGCCTCCATCTGTGGCTCCCTCCCACACAGAGTTTGTCACTTTTGTGTAGGCAGGTGTCAAAGCCTCCACTGCACGAGCGCATGCGAATGATCTCGCACCGCACGGCATATGCCGCGGATGGCGCTGGATGGACGTCAGAAGGGAGAAATTTCCACGTGCCTATCGCCAAACGACTAACTGCGTCACTCGTATTCAGTGAAGTTTAATAAGAGAAGTGCGCATCTCTGCAGCGCGGTGCATTATGGGTAGGCCGGCTGGTAGCCCGCTACCAACTTGTCATTGAAAACTGATGGAGTCTAACGCTGATTTGGACCATTTCAACCGTTGGAAAGTTGATGATTTTTATTGAATCTATTTTAAACATGAATAGCATGTCGTTACCGACTACCCTCTGCCGGGACACGACAGTTAAGCCTATTTAAGTGTTTATTATTTGATTCAATGTGTGCACTTTACCTGGAGTTGGACCGAGGACACAACACCGGGACGCGATCAAGAGATGGGTAGGATCTTTCTTCACTGAAGGGGTCAATTGGAGCTAAAAGCAGGTTCTCAAATGACTGTCACTCCATTAGTTTGGTTACACGTACGTCCGCTTGTAAGCTTCGTGATGCTTCAGTCTGTTCTTTCGCGTTCAGGATATTGACAAAATAAATGTTATATATATATATATATATATATATATATATATATATATATATATATATATATATATATATAATAAAAAAAAATCTATTTTAGCCTCTTATACGTCCGTTTGGATCTTTCTTTTCTGTCTGAAAATTGTGAAGAGTGAAAGGTTTACAAGCGTATACTTCGTCTTCTCGAGCATTGCAATGGTGTTTTTTTAATTTATTTTTTTAAATAAGAATAGCACCAAGTGCACCTGTCGTTTTTTCACTTAAGGCTGAAAGTCGTTTAAACAATGCTTGCAAGCTTTAAGGTGTGCAGAAACTTTTGAGCAGCACTGTATATCCTGGCCAATCTGTCCTTTTACCATTCAAATGTGGCCCTTGAGCACCAAAGCACCTGGGAAACTATCAGCAGCAGGCCTTACTCATTCAATGACGAGGGAGAGAACAAGGTAACAATTACTTTTATTTATTATTCTTTCAACAGGTAGATAAAAGTCATTCTACGTCAATGTGCAAATTGTACGTATTACATAGGGAGTAAATCAAGTGTGAGCATAAAAACATTCCATTGTAGTTTCACAGTACAGCTCCAAGTGATCTTATAATCTCTTCATAAACCCTCCGAAGTGTCTTGATAAGTTAGTGAGGGGCAATTTGACAAAAATGTCAAATAGCAATGATGAAGAATCAATATTCAAGCAAATGTTGATTTTGTTCCAAATGCTAACTGAATGGGTGTTCTAGATGTCCGTAGTGACAACTGGTGTGACTCCGTGGACGAGCAACGTGGGACCCAAATCCTGACTCAGCAGGTCCACTTGATGCAGGTAGGCCGAGTAGCGGCTTGTATCGGCGGGCGGGTGCGGTAAATACAGGAAGCGCACAGCCGGCTGGGGTGCGCCATGCCTTCGGATAAGAATGTTGACAGCGCTGATGTACTCATCTGTCAGCTGTGCTGCATTGCTGGGAAACGCTTCTTTATGCCCATCGTCCACTTCCTCACCCTGCTCCTCGTCTTGATCCTTTCCTCGTCTTTGCCAGTGTAGCTCCACCACCTGGTCCCAAGCCACTGTCTGCACTTGCGCCGACATCCGGAGCTCCCTGAGCATTAGTCGCAGCTTGGCCGCCTCTTCCTCCCGCAGACCTCCGCCGGCCTCCACGCATAGGAAAAGGCGCAACCTGGCCTGGCTCCAGGCCCGAGTTTCGTGAAGTACGCAGGCCAGCTGAAGCAAAAACAGGGAGCATACGTCCACATAGCCGCAGCTGTCCGGTCGCAGCAAATTCAGCGGCCAAATGTCAACAAACGGGCCCGCCGTGCCTTTGTTAGTCTTTGTCTTCTTCCCCGAACCTAAAACCTCTTCCCTGTTGAACTGGCTGAAGTATCGAGCCAGGGTCACATTCTTGCCCATTTTTACAGCGTCAGCAATAATTGACACATACTCCTCTTCTTTGATGTCTTTGGGTTTATCTGTGTCACGTACATTAGGGAAAAAAGGGAACAGTGGTTCTCCTGGGTCTTTGTTTGCAGGCACTGTATCCAAGCTGTTGTCTGGAGGTAAAATTTTGCCTTGGAGGTCGTCTTCAGGGGGGCAGTCATCATAGAAACCCAAGACAAGAGTGTTTGGCCTCATCCCGCCTAGGAAAAATTACGATAAACGTTTTAGTCCAAAAGAGGCGCGTTTCAGGTCATGAAAAGTAAAATAGTGAACCCCCCCGCATAGTCACTGCTCGGGCATACGTGAATTTGCTGATTTTTTTGTGGAACCCTTCTTCCATTAATCACTAAAAGGCTAACCTAAAGCCGTGTCTCATATCAAAGTGTTGCTTTGGAGCCTTTTTGTAGATTTTAGATGCCAAGGAACCATGTTGAAATGAGGACAGGAGCTTCATTTAGTCAGGTGATAGCTCAGTCAATAGAAAAGTAGTGCTTTGCCGCCATTTTGTGGCATCGAGATGCAATTAAATTAATTACTCATGGATGTTTGCTATTCAGAGCAGGGTTCGCTTCTTATACCCTTATGAAAAAAGAAAAGAGGAATCCCTGTACAGCTAAACAGGCGTTAAATTCATTTTTTGGCTTTTTTTAAACACAACCTTGCCGATTTGTGTATTTGTTTCCGCTTCCTTCAACTCCCTACAAAGCCACAAGATGGCACCACAGCCCAGGCCAATAGTAACATAGTAACTGGTGTCAAAAATTTATAATGTATGAATTTGAGCTTTTATAGCTGGGAGGAGAATGTGTATGTTTTTGCTAGTGCAGTTTGTTTTAATATGAAATCATTAAGAGTAATGTTGTAAGAAGAGTTTAAAATACTGTACAGTGTTATGGGGGTCACAGTTTGTGATAGATTTGCAATTTAAAGAAGTAATATAGGCAATTATGTATGAACATTTTCGGGGGCATCAATTACTCAAGTTTTTTTGTGTGTGTGCAATTTATGGCAGGCTAAGGCCGTTTTCCTCGTGAATAGCAGAGGATTACTCTACAACAAAAACATGTACCCACCAAAGCCTGAGATGAAAAGAAGGTTCTGAACTCCACGTCGAACAGATTCGGCCAAGGTGAGGTTAACAAAGGCTTTAATGTTCAAATGGTCCACCAAAGACAGCCAAGAGTCGTAATAGCTCTGCAAAGGATCAGACGGCCTCTCATCTACAGAAATGGACACAAAGTCAAAAGATGATTGCATCTCCAGGTTCAATCCATGTGTGTAAATGTGAATATGGTATGGCATCACTGAAATGCAGCAAGAGCGCCAATAAAAACTTTGAAAATATTACCTAGCAATCCCAGTTTGACATGACCCAGTACATAGAGGCCACTCTTCTTCAGGTCATTAATGAAAGTCAGCAAGCCCACACAACTGCGAGGGTTGGCCACCATTAGCAGCACCTGAGGCCTCCAGAACTTGACGTGGTCCTTGCGCACATCCAGCATCAAGAGGTACTTGCGGACCTGAGCAAGAACAAGTGGTGAGAAAAGGCTAGAAATGACAGTCAATCATGCATATTGGTCCTGATAATGACAGGGTTGATAAAAATCCCGTTATTTAAAAAACAAAACAAAAAACCTTGAAAATAAAATAAACCAGACTTTAAAAAGTATTGTTTCAGTTCATCTAAACTCTAAACTAAAGAATACATTTTTACATGCATATATATATATGTATATATATATATATTTTTTTTATTGATTCTTATCCAGTTTTTCATAATGAGATTTCTGCCCAAAAATTACCAATTTAAGATTATTTTTCTTTCTTGACAGAAAAAAATAAAATAAAATAAGTACATCTGAAGACTATTTTAATTTTAAATATGACATGAGGCAATGCCTGGTTCAGGCCATGGTGGTAGATATTAGTGTAATAGTATTACTTTTACATATGCATATTTAAATTTCTTAGTATTTTAAAAATGACTAATTACTTTTCAAACTACTTTTCAATGGGATTGATGCGAATTGTAACTGTGTGTGTGTGTGTGTGTGTGTGGCCAGAGTTAGACTCAAATTAACCTGATGATTCAAAATGGAGTTTGTGTACCTGGTGGAAGATGAGAGCCTGGCTAATGTAGCCCCAGTTACTGATGGGTCCCAGATAATGAATGAGCATCAGGAGCAGCAGCATAAATGCTATGCTGGCAAAAGCATAGATGGCATTGATCAGGAACATCATAACCAGGCAGCCAAAAATGCCCAGGGTGCAGGTGTGCCACGTGAAACAACGGAAAGAGGGCCTTAATGCATAAACAACAAAAAAGAGACATTTTCAACATGAAATGTGAAAAAAAGAGTCAAAGTAGAAAGACTACCCTGTATTCCAAATTATTTACACAGGATTTTAGTCAAAGTTTTTGTTTTCCAGTTTCAAGAGTTTTATCAATTCGCCCATTTAAAGGAAAATGTACAGAAACACAATGGTAAATAATCATTCGGAAGAGTGTCGACTACATCAAGTCGGTGCTTAGTCCTGCACCTTACCTAAAGTTTGGCGCAGACGCCCACTCTAGAGCCAAACAGGCCAGGTTGACAGTGGCATAGACCAACAAGAAGAAGATGGTCACAATTCCAGCAATGGTGTTCAATTTCCCAGCAAACAGCACCATCTAGTGGCAAACAAAGCACCTTATTCACCTGACACCTCATTCATTACTTTTGTGATGAGGGTGGACAGATGTGCATGTTAAAACACATTTTAATAATGGGTCAGAAATCTTATTTGTTTACAGGGCAACATTATACAATTACAATGAATTTAGGCAAGAACACTGCTCCATTGTGAATAAGAAAAAGACATGCATGCGACTCATGGACGCTGTGTCAGTAATGCCAGTTTCATAATTTATTCACATTATTAATCTCATCCTGATTTTAGTGTTACTTTTTAAACACCCGAAAGCCTTGAAAATGCAACGTGCATAAATACAAAATACTGCGAGTGGATACCAGGGAGCCGAATAAGAGCTTTAAGTCATCGTTTGGCTGGATTTTACTTTGCGTTTGTGATGTAGTGACACCCCCAAAATAGCTTCAAGCCATTTAATGCCTGCATTACCAGTTGAAATTTACTTTCAAAAATTAAACTTCAAACAAAGAATTACACGTTATGCGTTTCAAACAGCTTTCCATTACAGCAGTCTGTTTGGCTAAATGCACAATAGATGGTTATGTTGCTGTGCTACAGCACAAATGGTGGAGCAACACGTACATAGACAGAGCAATAATCACAGGCATATATTCTTTATCCTGTGTGAAGATTGTCTAATACTGCAGTTTTCTGAGTCAGTTGTGAAATTGTTTTTGTATTATACCCCCACCTGGTGGCCAAGGTAAGCACACCAGAAGGAGTAGCACAATGTGCATTAATGAAGAAAAACCTTGTAAAATTAATATCTTTAAAGGCTATTGAATTATGTAATTACTGTATTTTTTTTTTTTTAATTTACAAAATATTGTTGGCTTTTTTTGGGAGGCTGGAATGGATTAATGGCATCCTCACTTACACGACTAAGCCTAAAATGCATTCAAACCTTTACAGGTGAAGTTAATGTGACTTTCTCAAAGCTTTTGAATGCACATGTCCAACTGTTAAATGTTTCAGTACTTTTTGCACATGTTGCTGTTCGCTAACGAGGAGCTTAACGGCAAAAAAACGATATGGGACGTGCGTTGAACGGGGGCATATTGGCTTCATAACTGAATCGCTTTGTGCTTAAAAAGACTTGTTATACCCTCCGGCTCCAGCTCCGACATGAAAGCAAGTGGCCCTGTACTTCCTACTTCCTTTCCTCCGTGACCGGGCGGGGGTCACATGACTACAGGGAATGCGCAAAAAAAGTGTTTCCATTACACTTTTGCAAAATACTCAGATTTCAACACGTTTCAAAACCACCTCATGAGCGCGTAAAAACTTTTTTGCGATATTTGATTTGAGTTTTTTCGAAAATCATGTTTCCATTACCAGCTTGCTTTTGCGCAAAACTGAGGGTAATGGAAACATACCAGGTAATCCAGTGATTGTGCCCCTACATGAACAACACGGGCCTAATTTCATCTTCATGGACAACAATGCTCCTGTTATTGGAGGTGGCATCATCAGGGAACGAGTGTTGGGGTCTGGTGTACCTCAAATGACATGACCTGACCAGCTGAGTCGCCGTGTAGAGGCTGGAAACTCTGCTGCCCTGCCCCGCCCCGCCCCGCAAACCCACAAAAGGGAAGAGTAGCATCGTTGCCAGAATTAAACTGTTTACCTGTACAAGCAACCAAGAGACAAGCACCGAGGCCCAGGGGTTGCCACTGCGGGACGTCTTCCTCGCCAGAGCCAGGACACCACCTGTAGTCATGTTTTAAAAAGCTCAGTCAAAAAGTTAAAGTGCGCCTGTCTGTTGCCTGCTCATTTGGTTGTCAATGAGACAAACAACTGAGTTATCCCGCGGTGGTGTTTAAACAAAACACACGGTGATGGGATTTGTGTCTGCAGAGAAAGTCAACACCGCCAGCCATCTGTTGTCAAATGACGCATTCCAAATGAACACGGCACTATCAGGAAAACAACACATTAAATGAATAACTCTGGTCCATTTCCCACAGATGGCCAGCTATTAAAATGCTGACTTTTACACAGGGGTCGGCTGGGGTGGAACCGTCGCATTGAGCAACGCCTCAACTATCAACGGGTCATTTGATCCTTTCACACTTCTCAAAACTGTCGGAGGATGAATCAACTCGTGTCAAAATAACATTTTGCTTCTACTTGCATGCAGTACCAAATCTTACGGAAAATCTAGGACAATGTTTCTCAAACATTCTGAGTGCAAGTGCGCCCTTCTGAGCAAGATTTTTTTCTGAGGACCAGAGGCAATTCTAGGGTCAGAGGTTTAGGCGTGCTATAAAGACTAACGGTGCTTGGTTGCTCCTTTCGATACATATTGACAGTATGCATGTTTCTGGAGTAAACCAGCTCTCCACAGTTTACAGTGAGAACACAAATGGACCTTGGACTAGGTTGTTTTCTGACTATATATTGCTTGTTTGTACTTTGTTATAAAAATAATATATACATTAATATACACTTTAAAAAAGAAATGCACTTGAATCCGTAAAATAATAATTTTGTATGCACAAGTCTGTGTATGGATGAAGTGCAGACACCATATTAAACATTTTAACAAAACAAATTGACTTTAGTTTGTCTCTGCGTTTTAACATCTTGTCTTTAATACAAATGTATAAATAAAAAATACACTTCAAAATGGAGGTTTTGTTTGCTGAAAAACAATCTTGTGTCCATGACTTTCTCCATGAGGCGACTTTCTTTCTTTGCAGATACACACATGCAAGCACGCCACATTAGTTAAGATAGCCAATAGCAACACAACAGAGACATTAATATTAATACTTGTTTCCCTCATTCCACTCAAAAATGACAGAGGGGCATAAGCCTTCAGTCTGACCACCTGGAACATTTCCTAGCTTTGCTGGAAACTTCAGCTAACTACCTACCAAGTAGCATGACTACAAGAGCAAAAAAAAAGAAGAAGAAAAAAAAAAAGAGGCAGACTAGTAATGTGAATAATATGTTGGTAGAGTAATAAACCTTTCACATATGCTGGTGGAAGTAAGGCACTTACAATTTCACTCGACTAGACAGACACACTAGGGAGGAACCGCTGGAGGCGTGCTCTGCTTGTACACAATGTCACAACAAACCATTTCTAATCAAATGGGGATGTACTGTATTTTTGCTGTTTAAATATTACTTTTAAACTCTAACGTTTATATACATACTATATCATTTTCTAGCTTGTTAAAAAGAACACAGTAAAAATATACCTATATACTCTAAAATTTTGGGGGTGCTATGCTTCAACACCCCCAAAAAGGGGCTAAATACGTGTCTGTTGAGGACCTATCATAATCCAAAAATGCAATTGCCATATTTTTCCTACTATACATTTTTTCAGAGTGTAATCGCACAAGTCAAAAAATTCATCATGCAATAAAGAAGAAAAAAACCCAAACCGCTCTGGAGTATAGTATGTCACATTGTTGGGGGAAATGTATCTGATAAAAACCGAGACCAAGAACAGTAACGCTCAGACTCGCATACAAACATTGAGTTCCCTAATCATGAATGCATTCAGAAATACATTCTGAGCGTACACTGCATCACTCTGACCATCTGGAAACACAGAGTGTTCTTCAAATGTGCGGTTTGGTCATTCAGTGTCCCAAAAAATGAGTGCTAGAGCCCACTATGGTGTGACGGCGTCAGAGTGAATTTGTGAAAGCACCCCATGTTGACGGCAGTGAATACGTTCAAGTTTTGGTGCTGTAAATCCTCAAGGGACACGTATGCTAAACTAGCGATGGATCACACATTCGTTGCCATGACTACTACCACTACTTCCATTTATTCTTACACTTTCATTTGGAGGTTGGAAAATACTTTTGGTGTATTACCGCCACCTGCTAGCCACTGACGGCAATGCACCAAAAGTATTAACAACAGCCAAATAGAAAGCCAACACAATAAGGGAACGGGGATTTTGGATGCCAGTCCAGCTCAGTCACCTTGAGTATAAGTTGCACGAACAGACAAACTACCACTAGAATAAAAAAGTTGCCTATTTAAGGAAAGAAAGTAAAAATTTAACAGTTTGACTTTTTCCAGGTTGGAGCTGTACTGGCACCCAAAATCCCCATTTTACAAGTAAAACATTTTTTAGAGAGGAAAACATGTAAAGTTGTGAAATAAAGCAGTATTTTTTCAAGCAACAAGTTGTCGGGATGAAAAGTCAATCATTAGAAAAAAAGCTGTATTTTCCCCAAAAGTCATTATGCAAAAATAAAATAAAATAAAATAAAATAAAAAAAATAAATAAATAAAAGAGTTTAACAAAGGAAGTCATATTTTAATATGAATTCCCCCAAAAAAATCTTTTTTTAAAAACTTAATATTGTTTATGTGATATATCACAATAAAACCAGGGCTTTTGATTACCCCAAAGCTAAATTAGGTAAAAGACTAACGTTTTATTCTGGTCCCCATATTTATGTATACATATTTATAAATGATACGATGACTGCCCAGTATTTTGCAGACCCTCAAGTTCCAGCTCAAGGACACCCCAGTTTGAGAGCTACTGACCTAGCACCCACACAATGGCTGTCTTACCAAACAGGTTGTCTTTAGATAGCGCATACAGGACTCTGGAGGCTCCGATGAGGTTGCTCATGGCGGCGGACATGGCCGAGGAGTAGATACCAACTGTGACCAGAGGAGGCCAAACATTGATGGTCCCAAGGAAACTGTAGTCTCTTTGCAGAATGGGACTAAAGACAGATGGATAGAATTCTCAGTGTGAAATTTAGGACAAATAATTATGTATATACAAATATACAAAAAAAACATTTTGAGCAAACACCTCACCTATCCCTATAGTCTCATATAGGAACTCAAAAATCATTGTTCTAATGTGAATGTAGAATTCTTGACTATTAGCACAAGTATAACTTTATAATCTTACTCTCTCTTCAGCAATCAGCACTAGGATTTTTTTGGGTTTCTACTTCCTTTCTTGATGATTTTCCATATATCATTAACACGAGTGTACATGCTTGAATATTGCTGTTTCCTCACAAGAAGAATAAGATGCATTTCCCCCATTGTGAAACAAAAGCTCAAATGAATTGCCAAATGGGCTCCTTAAAAGTCAGCCCCCTTACAGTAGAAATGGCCTGAATTGATTTCCTATTTATAGATTAAACTGTTTACTAACCGTGATAATAATAAAAAAAATAATAATAATAATATATATATATATATATATATAGATATAGATATATCTCAAGGCTACCAGGTTTAAATTTGGTAAGGTCTTGCATAACATGGCATTTCATTTTGATGTTGCTGTTCTTTTTTTTTTCCCCAACATGGAAAAAGTGTGCTGGGTTGTTGCTTTTAGATTTGCTAGAATCCAAACAAAAACTTATTGAAATGCTTTGGATGAAAGCATTTCATTTCCCTTTTTCACCATTATCTTGATATCCAATTTTCATTCAGCTTCATCTCATCATCTAGTAGCAGTCACCGTTGGCAATCAGTGTACCCACATCTTTGCATACAAATGACGCAGACAATTTCTTAGACAGATACTTCTGAACTACCTTTGTGTTGATGTTTTCAAAGTGAAGGATTTATGGACGTGATTTGTTTCATGTCTCTCGAGTTAAAATATCAAATACGTCAAAAAAGGAAGAAGGACTTGTGACTCACTCCTGGGGAAGAGTTGAGTTTCATCCCTTGTTATGGTTAAATCTGTTTGAAATGGACCTTAAGACACTCTTTGGCACCCTTTTCCCTTGACTACGGTCTTCAGGCTCAGAATAGGACTCCTGATTTTAGCATAGATATCCTGATAGTCATATACTAACCGTTCACAAGACGATGCAGCCAGCAGACTTAACAGGTTGTATGTGACAAATGTTGTAAAAACTGCCGTCAAGGTTCCTCTGGGGATAGAATAACTTGGGTTCTTCAAGTCACCTGGTGAAAAAAAAAAAACAGAAGTTGTTGCAATCAAACCTCTTTTTATTGGCACCAGGTCTAGGCGATTTTCAGGATAGCGACTAGTGGCTAGTTAGCAGAATCATTAAGAATAGAGCGTGGTGAAAAGCAATCAGCAAGTTTATCATGCTAAACATTGCCAAAGACATGGTGCTCATTTATATGTTGCAAAAACAGAGGATTTAATGCCAGTACTGTATGTCGAAAGTCAGACAGGGTTTAGGCACCTTGAGCACTCAAATTGAGTACGTAAATATACACAGCGGTAGGAAGGGTCCACGTGGTGAGTCACTCACGTTAGTCATATATGGGTACATACATTTTGATTTTGGAATCAAAATACGTGTCTTTTTTTTTTGTTGCTTTGTGGTTTGAGGCGTCACAAAAGCAAAACATAAGTTCTGCTTGACAAGTTTCTTTTCACAAAAAGGTCACTTTTTGGTCAATAACAGGCGTTTTCAGTAAAACCAACCCATGCTCAACTGTTAATTTCTACAAAATGAAAAAAGGTAAAAACTAATTTATATTTACTCTTTCTTAGGTAGTTTAGTGACACGCCTTACCAGACATGTTTGATCCAGCCATGATTCCGGTGCAACCGTTGAACATGACCGCAAATACGGTGGCAAAATTCATCATGGCTCCAGTGGTGTAGTCGACTGTGTAACTAGCTGTAAGGAAATAGGAGACACCACTCGTCCAGTTGTGTTGGTATTATAAAACAAAAACCAGTCCTGGACATGCTTTGAAGTGATTTTTGCATATCACTGCAAAGTATTACATTCAACATTATGACAACGTTGCAGGGACATACCCCAAAGGTTGCCCTCCAAGGTGTGGAGTCGGAGGCCAGTGTAGTTGGCAGTGGTGTGGGTGGAACCGTTCATAAAGGAGGAATCTGGAAGTGTGATCATCCTGGGCTCCACAGAGAAGAAGCTGCAGAAGATGGATGCTAGGACAGTTGTGACAATGAGGAAGATGACAAAAGTGGCTTTGGCGTAGATGTGGGTGCCTACCTGTAAATCACAAGCAGCTTGGCCTGAGAGGCAAGTTCAACATAGTACAGTTATGACATAATGATCAATTACACAATCAATAATAATCATAATAATAATTGAAAGCAGGAGATGTTTTTATCCCCATTTTCATTTTTCTTAGATTTTCCAACTTTAAAAAAAATTCACTTTGACCAGCCGCAATATAACCGGAGGGTTAATGAAATTAAAAAGTACATCAAGCATGAAGTCAACACAGTGGTTAACTTATTCCACAACTGCATGGCTGTTAAAAGGGAAGTCGACCCCTCCCATTCCCACCTTCCACCAAAAATTCTTGACAATAATATGTTCTATGCAGCCCCACTAGTCTAAATACGGTATTCTTGTTAATATTGCGTTGGTGGGATTAGAGTTAAGCATCAATATCAGAGGGCGGCCATTTTGTCACTTGCTGTTGAGTGAAAATTACATCACAGTTGCTCAGGTAACAAATAATCACAGCTCAGCTTCAGAAAACAGGCGATCTGTGATTGGTCGTTACCCGTTACCAGCAACTGTGATGTCATCTTCAGTCGACAGCAAGTGGCAAAATGGCCACCCCCTGAAATGGATCAAAACGGCTGTATTTTGCGGCATAAGTCCTATTCCACAAAGGTAATATTAATCAGAATGTCAAGTTTAGACTAGCGAGGTCACATATGGTGAAGAAATGTTTAAGGTTGACTTCCCCTTTAAGTTTGTTAAAAGGTTATCATGAAACAGTGAAACATTTTAATATTATACATTTCTTTGTTTCCAATGTAAAAAATAGTTTTGCAATGCAAATTGTTCCAGTCAGCCAGCATCCCACTGGATTGCAGTTAACCTTCAAGATTCTACTTAAGTGACTGAATGAAATTACATGGCATGTTGTTGTCTCTCACCAAGCAAACAATAAAACAAATTAAAAGCAGCACAGTGCTGTAAAGCAAAGACCACCAGTATCCTGAAGGCAGCACCCGATGGACGGCTCCAATAACCCTCACAGCCTCTGAAGCTGGAACAAATATTAAACGATGGGTTAGCAGAGCCAAACATTGATATGCCCCCTGAATGTGATATTATGACAACCAACCTTCTGGGACGCCAAAGGCAGACATGATCGCTTCAACCAGACCTAAAATGTAGAGCGCACTGCCACACACGTTGGCAAAGAAAAACATGATTCCAATGCTGCCACCAAACTCTGGACCCAGGGCTCGACTGATCATGTCTGAAGGCCATCATTAAAGAACTGTAGGGGGCATACTTAGGAAATTTTTTGTTAATTTATGTAAATTGTGCATGTCCAGCCATCAAGCGTGAAATCAAACAACCTAGAAAGTATTTTGTTACGTGTCTATTTACAAAAATGTATGCGTGTGCAAACCACTCAAAATGTTGTCAGTGTAAAGCTAAATGGGGCTAAAAACCTATTAAAGTTTCTTGTCCAATACTTGGTAACTAGGCTGGGTGAATTTCTGCCATTTCCAAGCCACCGAAATACAGGGAGACACTATCATTTCAAAGCCAAAGGGTAAGCAGAGCGTTAGCCAACAGCGGTATCATTATCTTCTATACTCGGCACATAATAGAATGTTCAAATAAGTTGGGGAAGAAGTTTTAGTTTGTTAATGTGTCTGCTATTGTGCCACATGTGTGTAATTCAGCGGCTGAATGAAAATACTTTTCTCTTCAGACTCTGGGTGGTGTGAGTTGCCACTCACCTAGTTGCAGGGCTCGTCCCCAGTCGTCATGACAATAAAAGCTTCGTAGAACAAGGGTGTGGGGTGTGAGCAGTGTCTCAAAAAGGCAATAGACAAAATTGACAACCAGTTGTTGATGTAAAGTTTACTGTTATTCTGACAGAGACCTTTATGACTCTCTATGAAAATATATGCATTATATGTCAACAAGGAGACTAAAACTCCTGAATAGAGAGCAAAGCCTGACAATCATCATCAGCACCCACTATATGTTAGTTACCCTCGAAATGCAGATCAACTGAAGGATACAGTAGGCACCCCCTGCATCCAAGGCTCCATTAGTTGAGATGGCGCAGACGGAAAAGACTGTCAATGTGATAATGATGTAGGCCACCAAGAACATTGCGATTGCTTGGTACAGCCCTGCTTGACCCACAACAAATCCTGCAGACAAATAAACTGTTTTGACTGTACAGTGAATAGCAGCAGAGGTAGCGGTCCAACAAGCAGTAAAGCTTCCTTGTGGGGTTGACGCTGGAGTAATCAGGGTGGTAAACCTCTCAAGGTGACGCAGAGAAAGGAGATGCAAATTACAGCAAATGCCCAAGATAAAGCTTAGTATTCCCCCAGAAAACCCCACTAATAGCAAGGGTTCATTGTAATGTTGTTAGATTTATTTATCTATTTTTGTTCCACAAATTATTTCCATCCTGCCATCATTGTTTATTTACAGAGTTCAGACTAATTAATGTAGAATCATTAGCTCTAGAGGAGCAATTGATTCATTTTGTTGAGACCATAAATCACATTTGTCAAGTGTAATTTATCCTCTGGCTTTAATTACTCTTCGGGAAACAACAGAAGGCATAATTACTTTGGACAAAACGTATTAAATACCACCACTAGGCATCAAACAAACAAAAATAAAAAGACGGATGGCAATTAATAAAAAAGAAAGAAAAAAAGATGTTGACTCAAATTGGTTTGACCGACCACCTGCCCCCCCAAACTCGATATATGTTAAATAGTACCCGACAAGACATTGCTGACTTTGTGTTTGTTTTTATCCAGTAGTTTTTTAGCCTCTTTGTTTTTGTTTTGTTTTGACTCACCAATACGGAGGAACACGACGACACTAAACATAGACAGCAACGTCGGAATAACAACTCCGAAAAGGACGCCGAGTTTTCGGTCACTTTTGGTGGTGGCTGACCGACGACGGCCTCGATCTTCGCCATCAGGCGTCCTGTTTGCGGGCTCATTCTTCGACTCCGAGCCGCCGACGCCGTCTGTGCTAGTAGTGAGTCGATAGTTGAGAAGAGGAGCCTTTTCGGACATTCCAACGGTTAATTGTCCCTCTATTGACTACAACAACATAGTGGGTAAATCTTAATTTCTCAGATATGGTAGAATTGTGCTGCTAATCTCGCAAACCAAAATTGATAACCTCGACCGCAGCAGGTGGGCAAGGTGTGCTAACGCTAATGAGGCCGGAAATGTGACGTGGCTTCCTTTAATGGATTATTTTTATATCTCTTTTTTTTGTATTAGTTTTGTGTTAAGCTTCATTATACGAACATGAGTGTTTCTAATATTTTGTTAGTAGCTAACAAGGAAAATGTCTCAGTAGCCTATATCATGCAGTTTAAATACCACAAGCTACAACCACTAAGAATCCATTATTAAATGCCCAGCCATTTTTAAACTGAGCGTGACTATCTTGTTAGTGGAAACACAACAAATTAACCGGATCAACCAACCAGTATGATTGAGCACAAAGCACTAGTGGTTGCATCTTTGCCACACAGTCTGGTGGTTCAGAGTTAAAATCTCTGGCTTCCTTGAACCCTCCAAAAATAGCATCAAACTGTCCATTTTGTATATTGTCCTCATTAGGGTCCCGCGAGAACCATTTCCATCTGATTTAGTGAAAAAGCTGACTGCACCGTGGTCTGGTCGCCAGTCAGTCACTGGGCACACATAGAGACAGGCAGTCATTCACGCCAACCATCATTGAGTGCAGGAAGCTGAACCTACACTGAAGTCAGGCGAGGGGACCACTAAACCCTCAAACGATCTAAAAACATGCATTCGACGTTAATTGAAAACACGTGTCTATCTATATGTGCTCTGCGATTGGATGGCGACCAATCCAGGGTGTATCCGGCTTCTCTCAAGAAAAGTCAGGTGAGATAGCCTCCAGCTCCCCTGCAACCTTAGTCAGTGCCATGAAAAATAAATGTGTGGATGGTATGGTATTGCATCAATGTAGCTTTCTTTCTTTCTTTTCTTATAAATGATGGACTGCAACCAGTCCAAGCCGGCTTTTCTAATCCAAAATCAGATAAAATATGATACAGTCCAATCCACCTAATGGGGTTTATTTTTCAACCAGCTAGTTTTTGTTAAAAGACAGCCTTAAATAAGGATAAAATGAAACAACAGACAAAACTGAATGTCTACATGCTGAAAAATGCTTTATTGATTGTAAATGTGATATTCTTAAATTTTCACGCATTTTATTAAATAAAGGAATTGTTGTTTTGAATCCACAAGAGAGCGTAAGGAAAAAAACCAGCATGACTCATGTAAACATAAATCAGAAGTGTAACAGCAATACAATAGATCAGAAACAATCCCTTGTTCTCTTGGTTAATTTAGCTCATAGACTGCTAAATATCAATCCAGTAATAAGTACTGGAGAAAAAAATAAAGCCAGACCACATTTGCCTCTCTGCTTTGTGATCAGTAACTTTTCAGTGTAACAACATGGTTGATTTCTGACACGATGAAAAAAATGATAAATGATCTCACCATCGACATGGGGCCTGCAGGCTGTCAACATTTTTTTGTATTTGTGCATTTGACATGCCCATTAAATTCAGGGAAAGTGCCAGTCTTATGAAAGATGAGGTTAGCCTTCATATATTCAGATTTTGCCTCAGTTTTGACAGTGTCATTCTTGTGGTTCATTTCACTCATATTTCCTCTTATTCTGTCTGCAGTTGTGCAAAACGGATACTTTCAGAAACTACCAGATGGGCATAATGATTGACGCATTGATTGTTAACAATTCTATCGTTTGTGGAATTTATTGATTGTGGATTAATTTTGTCTTAAAGGGGATCTGTTATGGAAAATTTACCTTTTAATGACTCGTATGCAAATATTTGGGTCTCTGGAATGCCTGCCCACATCTAGTGTAAAGTGAAACAAGTCTTTTTTAATCAGAATATTTCTAAAAATGTGTCTATGAGCGAGACTTTATTGATGTTTTTATGTTAATTGATGTGTGACATCACAAATTGGCTTGTGTATGTAATAGCGTCCCTTCACTGAATTTCTCCCTACATGACATGATCAGCTAACCTGGGTGAAGATCCAGAGCCACTTTCAAACAACCTCCTGCTGAACTACGTCATGCAGAAACACCAACATCTTCACAGGGGCGACACCACTGCTATCACGTCAAAGCCCAAAGGTAAGCAGAGCTGCATTGTTGGATGCACAGATTAGCATTAGCTAACACCGATAGCTTCTGATAAGCGGCACATACTTGGTTGATTAGTAAAGTTATCAAGTCAGTAATGGCGGTGGTGTGATATTTGTGTTTGGTGATGTGTCCATGCGCCACATACTGTACATTCATTTTCAGACTCTACCATCGGTTGTCATGGTAAAAAAAAAAAAAAAAAAAAAAAAAAAAAAAAAAAAAATCCACTCTCACAATGTTATTAAAACGCGTGGGAGCTGTTTTAAAAAATATTGCATAAAATAGCTCCCTCAAAAAAAGTTGAAAAAAATGGAGTGCACTAGAAGGGCTGTTGATTTTGCGATCCAGTTAACTCATTGAGATAGTGGTCCAAAGAAGAACATCATGAACGCTGTTTGATGAACTACATCCTCACAGTCTTCCAATTCTGGACAAAGCTCCATATTTTGCTGTGTTTGTCATTGGGCCTTCATGGACCATTTTTGTCATGAAAATTAGCTTTATTGAAGATGCTCCTCTTGTAACTGGGAAGTGCATCTGCTTTCCAAGCTCATCATCAACCGCTCCAGTTTGCCCGTGATTAGCCGCCTGTAGTTCAGCAGGACCGTGCTCAGACTGAGGGTGCTTCGAGGAACACAAGATAATTCTGTGCTTTCCACTGGCCCCTGCTGGTCCTAACAGAATACACAACAGTCAGAGTGAAGCGTAGAAATTGGGGTACAGACTCTTTTAGTCAACCTTAAACATTTCTTGACAATAATATGTTATATGTGACCTCACTCATTTAAACATGACATTTGTGGAATATGTGTTATGCAGCAAAATCCAGCCGTTATTACCCATCTCAGGGGGCGGCCATTTTGCCACTTGCTGTCGAATGAAGTTGACATCACAGTTACTCAGGGCTCAGGCATCAACCAATCACAGCTCACCTATTTTCTAAAACAGAGCTGTGATTGGTTGTTACCTGAGACCTGAGCAAGTGGCAAAATGGCCGCCTTCTGATATCGATAAAAACTGCTGGATTATTGTCAATAATTTTTTGGGGGGTTGACTTCCTTAACCAATTTATAAACTCACACACACAACCGACCATAGTACAATCACTCAAGATAATCTTTTAAAGATGTCTGATATTCTGGGCTTTGCTGACTTTGATCACAAGGAAGGAAAAATCATACCCATACCACAGGATAATCGCTCACGATAATCTTTCAGAGACACATGATAATCTGACACTTGCTGACGGAAGGGAGGGAAAATGTTCAGTCGAGCAGATAGTATGTTTTTTATTTTTTTTATTTTTTAAGTATAGGCTTTTAAAACCTCTGAATTCAAGCAAGTGGTACAATTTACATACATACAGTTAAGAAGAAGTCAACCTTTGGAGCATATTTTGTAGGGGTGGGAATCTTTGAATGTCTCACGATTCGATTCAATTCCGATTTTTGGGTCTGCGATTCGATTCAGAATCGATTTTCGTTTGGGGACTATTTTTGATTCAAAATAATTGGATTGACAATGATTTTTGCTTCAATCTATAGATGTGCAAGGAATTGTAATGATCTACTCCAGTCTGACTCGCTAATGCTAATTAGTGGGCTACTCGCAACACTTTTATCACTCAAAAGAACGGCTCCACACTGTAAAAAAACAACTTTTATTGGAATAACTTGATTGTGACTTTTTCCTTCTACTCTCTAATGTGGCTACAACTTAACAGTGTATTAGACCGCGTGGAACCACACTGCCCCTCAGTGGCCAAAACCGGGTACATTATGAACAGCGCTCCAAATAAAGGCACACACAGACAAAGGCAAGACTTATATAATTTAAATAAAATCGATTTTGGGACATTTTAAATCGATTCTGAATCGTACTAAATGAGAATCATGATTCTTATTAGAATCGATTTTTTGGCACACCCCTAATATTTTGTTAGACTTTGGAGACACCACTCATGTGGAAAGTATGCTCTCCTATCTTCTTCTTGTCCTGAGGAAGGAAGTCTTTGGGGTCAGAAAACGTTCCCCGCATCATTCCCGGAGAACCAGTGATTCTAAAAGCCTTACGAGAAGCCCGGATGTTTACACACTTCATGAGACTGATAATGCTTCTGAATTCTTTGCGGCGCACAAAGAGAAACCCATTAACACTCAGCGACTCAGTGATTTGATGATTTGATATTACAGAAAAGCATGAAGGTTGCTAGAGGAAGGATTTTTTTTTTGGTAACACGTTTAGAAATAACATCATAGTTAATATTGTAAACATCATGTCACAATCTGGACAATGTGATTGCTCTTGACCAACAAATCACAGAATGAGCGCTTACTGCTTTTCTCTACTGTAATTGTGTCACCTTGACAGCCTCTTACACTCAATTGAAGATGTGTGAGGATGAGGAGGTAGCTGTTGATGTTGTGCTCCAATCTCTGCAAAAGCACTGAACCACATTCTGCCTGGTTGAGGGGCCTCGCAACTTTGACACCGTCGAAAAGATGCCTCAAGGAAGCACTGATGTCTTGTCTCCTCTCATGGTGCTGTGGAGGAGAGACACGCAGACAAGTGAAATGTGGTCGTAGGAGGAAATTATCGATTGTAAGTAAAATAATCGAATTATCATTGGACTCATGGGTGCACTAACATACTGATTTTCTTTCCCAAGATGCTACGTGGAGCTCGGTGCAGGGTAGCTGAACTGGCGTTGGCAGGATGGTGGAACTGTTGCAGTTGTTCTGCAAGGATGGAGTTTTGGAAGTGGAAATACGAATCAGTGAGTTTGAGATTACATACAATTGTGCCTCCGATGTTTAACGCCATATTTGGTCAGTTGCAGTGTTTTTTTTTAGCCTATTCTCTTTTATTCACCCCTATGGTCTGTGTTTATGCCCAGGTGTAATCTGCATAAAATTGACAGCAATTATAAATTCACTGAATTATTTTTGTTTTTTTAAAGCCCAAAAATTCATAAAAAAAAAATGGGGATAAATCTCCAATAACCGTTTTGTACGAAAACCGGAGATTGGCAGTACCCCCACAAAAATATGAATTATATAAAATTAAAGAAAAATATCCATCCTTCCATTGTATTTTTTGAAATAAATTATTGAAAAATAATTTGCTATAGGTAAATATGCAGGTGCCGAACCATGAGTAGACAGGGGTCCACTTCACAGTATTTGAAATTTAACCAGAACATTCTGAAAACATCTACCTCTAAAATTGCTTGAAAAAAGGTCAAGGTCACTAACGTCAGCCACTTAAAGGGTCTACTTCATCTTCAGTGATAGATTAATTTATTATTTTCAGTTTGGCAGAAAACCTGTACCGAAATTGCAATTTTTCTTCACTTTGACCAGTTTTACAAGCATTTATGTTTACCAAATTTCTTATCAACATAAAATTGTAAATAGTTGTAGGTGACAGTATTATAAATATTTGCTTGCCACTTTGTTGTTAAAAATATAATACAATATAATAAATGTGAATGAATAAATACCCAATGTGAGAGCATTTGTGTAATGTATGATGAGGTGGTTACAGTTTCTTAGCTTTTTTTTTTTTTAAAGAGAGCTCACTCAGTATTGTTCATTCGGTAATCTTACCAATTCAACATGTCATCATCATTGCTCTCTCTCTTTATTTTGTGTGTGTGCGTGCATATGTGCATGCATGTGAGTTTGCGCTCATTGATTTACCTGAAACCTATTAAAAATCCCATACTCTTCACCTAAACCGAATACTTCAGAATCCCGATAGTCGTGAAGTTGTCAGGAGACCCGAGGAAGGATCAAAGAAAAGAAAGAAAAGTGAAATCCAGCACCGACCAGACACCACCTATTACCCACAGGGTTACAAACCAGAATCTTTTTCCAACCCCAGAAACATCTAAATTCCAACAAATTAGGGAGACCTCAAGAGAGCAAAGGAAAGACTGAAGAAAGGAAGAAAGGATAGATGAAGCAGAGTGAGATCCACTAACATCAGCCTCCTCCGATTCAGTGCCTAGAGGAAGTAGCAGATTGTGTTTGAATTTCAGTATATGCTGATGTGGTGGACCTGGCATGCATGAAAACCTCCACCAAAAAAGGGAGCCGTCGACCCCCGGCCAGGACAGGGCAAGCACAACCCCCCAGGCCGCAGGAGTGCCAGGGCACAACCCCCAGGCCCCGCGGGGGCCACCGGCCGGAGAGCAAACCCAGGAGCCCGGAGCGCCCCCCACCCGCGCCCCAAGCCTCACGCTCCCCCTCACGCCCCCCCCCCCCCCCCCACCTACACCCGCCACCCACCACCACCCACACCCGCCACAGTATATGTGAGAAAGTTCAACTTGAAGCCTCACCAGCGCCGTCTGCATCTCTGCCACAATATTCATTGCTCTCCTTGCTGATCTGCTGCACACAAAGTCAATGGGCTTGGTTTCGGCATACAGCACTTCAGAGGCTAGCATACATATCAGCAGGAGTCCTGGATGAACACATCAACACACACTGAAGTCGAGTCACAGCAAAACCCTGAGTCCTGTTCAGCCCGTAAAGTACATCTCCTGCTACTCACTGCTTAAATCCATGCCCTGCGTTGCCACGCTCGATAAGTCCACATTTGTTCCATTAAGAAGACAAGCCAGGTGGAAAATGTCCCATGTCCACAGCGTGGTCTCACCGAGAGGAGCCGTGTTTCCTTTTGTGTTCTCCCCTCTTGCTTTCCAGCCTTTTTATTCAGCGGAGGGGAAGCGCTATCTAGCCTGAGAGCAGGCTGTGCTCCAACTTTCCAGCATACTTAAACCCGTATAGAAGCAAAACTGGATTTCATTGATACGGTGTTTACTTTCGCCACCCACGGAGCTTTTGGTGCTCATGGGACAGCTTCCTGGCTGACTGAAAGGTTAATGATTTATGATTGTGAAAGACTCCATTTGCACAAGTGACATCAAATTATCAATGCTGGAGGCTATTTACCTTTTGTTAAAGTGGCCAGAAGAGGTAGCCCTTCTGGTTCATATCACCAAACCAGAATAGAGGGAGCAACTTGTGGGCGGGGGTGTATTCCATATATGTGGACATTTATCGAGTTGATCCAATGCACATACTTTAAGATTACAACCTGTGACCAATAGTTTTCAGTCCCTTGACTGTCATTCAAAGCTATATAGCTAACTCCTCTCATTGCTCCATGGTGCTGTTGCATCCCAATAAGGAGGTTCTATATCATCTCAAGTCTTTCTGTCTTTGTCTTTGTACCTTCTCTTTGTGCTGCTTTTTATCGTGGTAAATGACTTGTGAGACACTTACTTACTATACAAACAGCCAGCCAATTGATCCTCTATTTATGTTTGGTAACGGACATCATGCTAATTGGCTAGCATTTAGTTTCACGTCACAATCAAACAAAAGGACCCACACACACACACACACACAAGAATTTGCGATTGTAAATGCTTTTACAATAGTTGCTCTGATTGGCGAGACAAAAAAAACAAACAAACAAACACTTTTTTCACCCTCACAACAGCATAATATTTCAGAAATGGTGATTGCAAGCTGCAAGTAATGAAAAATTCTCAAATTTGGCCCAATTGTCGGAATGTAAAACCTTGCTAAGTTGGCAACCGTTATTCCGTTTCATGTCACACTCACGGAGTAGGCCTACATGCATTGTCAAAACTTGGTGTTGACTGCACGCAATCATTTTTCAGTCATAAATATCAAACAAGTTGAACTTTTACATTAGTTTTCACCAACTGTTTTCCAAGTAAATTAGGGAGGGAGAAATCCCAAAATATTTTATTTTAAAGGGCGGAAAATTCTTAAATTTCCCACTTAAGGCTGAACTTATCAGCTCCACGACAGCGGTTGACCTCTTATTGTTTCCCGATATTGACATCATTTTTTCCATAGGCTTAAATGGAATACTCCAATTTGTCACCATTTTAAACCTCTGCTAATTGTTCAGTCTGCTTTATTGACAGTCCCGACATAAGTGCGAGGATCTACTTTGCGCATGGTGTAAAAATATGTGGTCACGCGGCCCAAGATGCTCTTACCGCCATACTTAATGTTGTTCATTTGATTGCTTGACATTCATGGCCTAGAAGTGTTCTTCATAAAAATCTTTACTGTCGTCATTTAACAACTGAATTTGTGTATAGTTTAGTGATAGACTACAACTCATTTTGACTTTGTACGATTTTGGCTTGTAAACCAAGGTCCAAAATCTGGTTAGTGTGGTCACTGCTGTGTTGTACCCTAACTCTTGCCCGCAGTCATGTATGGGCTCCGGATCACCCACCACTGTAATGAAGGCCTGAGGTATACAAAAAGGATGGATGAATGCTTCATCTGTATCCAGATCACACAATCCCTGCCATGTTGTGTCTTCTATGTATTTACTCCATCAATTTATCAGTCAGCATCCTTTAGTTTGTATGTTTGGAGGCCTCAGCTGGAAGACGGCTAAGATGCAATGTGATTGTCAGGTTGAGGGTGCCTTAACAGCTGTCAAAAAGCACACAGCCAGGAAAAAGCACTTCGGGATGTGCCATCCATTCTCATTTTGGACAGCTGTGTTTGTCCTATCATTAGTTTGGACGTTGACTGAGCTCCCCTGTATGATCCAGGCTGTTTATGGGGGTCATTATTGAAATGGATAACGCCTAGATTTAGACCCCATTGCAGTGGTTGGTGCACAATGGCCAGGAAGGCTTTCACTGCTGGCCTAGAGACTGTCAGAATCACTGACCTACATGTACAACTTAAATTCTTCCATCTTTTCCATGGAATTGCATTAATTTATTCTTAATAGCCTTTTCTTATCTGTACACAGTACATTATGTAGAGTAAATTTGACTCAATTTAGAGTAAGTTTGACTCTATTTTGAGTGGGAGAAAATAGACTCTGTTTTATAGTAGGCTAATTTTACACTTGGAGGAGAGTAAAATAAAGAATTGAGGGAAAAAATAAAAGTCACTCAAGGGTTGAGAGACTAACTCACGACCTTCAGCTTGAGCTTGGGAGACTGCCACACTACCGCCTGAGCTATGCCCCTCCTACTGTTTGCTTATCTCTAAGAAGAGACCAAAAATTATGTTTTTGAAGTAGATCGACAGTCTGAAGGCAGTGAGCTCGTTCCTCAACCCTTGAGTGACTTTTATCGAATTATTTTTTTAATTCTTTATTTTACTCTCTTCCAAGTCTAAATATCACTCTAAAACTGAGTCTATTTGGTCCCACTCTAAATAGAGTCAAATATACTCTACATAATTTACTGTGTACAGTATGTGTTATATTTTTTGTCCAATCAGATTTCAGCCTCTGTCTGTCAATCTAATTCAGTGATTCCCAACCAGTGCTGTCTTGTGTTGTGTCTGAAAATTATTACATTGAAAAAATATGTTGCTTGTTGAGACTGATGGATATAAACATTCGATCCTGTGTGCATGACTTACATGGATTATTATTATTTTTTTAGCAAAGAGTGAAAGGGATCTTTAACCAATAAGATTTCACATCTTTCCTCTCATCTGATAATGCCAGCATTTTTCTGTCGTCGTGATTGTTTGGTCAGAGCAAAACTTGTTGCAGCCAACTGCGATGATACCAAAAGACATCTGTAGCGATCTGCACACACCAATACATTTAATAACCAGCATATGATGTATTTATTGTTAAATTGTTAGATCTAAATATTGAAGTAGAAACGGTATGGTGTTTGCTTATAGTTTATATTATATAAATGTGACGTGATAAGGGGTGCATTTATTTATTAAATTCCCCACTGAAGAGAACCTATAGGTACCTAATGCCCTCCATTCCCACGCACCACTCTCCACACACTTCCCCAATGACATTGTGTGTGCATCGGAGAGAGAATGGGGAGATCAGCGAGGGAAAATATACACATAGTTTCCCACCTCCTCCTCCCCTCCCTTGTCTCTGCAGACAATGCAGAAATTAAGACAAATGCACGCAAGTGCTCCCCAGCGAATAACCGTGGTGACAGCATTGCTGCACGCATGGAGAAAGCTGCAGGACGCGGCACCGGCGCTACCCGCATTGCATCACGGACACGACTCCCGGAACCCCGCTGTCTTCTTCCTCCTACATCAGCCGTAGCCGGCCTAATAGGACGACTTTTTGTCTTCGCCTGGGAGGCTCATTACAGCACACAAACGCATAATCGCCGTTGCTGATATAGATCCAAACTGCTCGCTTGTGTGCGCCAAACCAGCTAATTGCGCGCCGCGCGGGCAACTTTTTTTTTTTTTAGACCCACTGAATGGATTGCACATCTGCGTGGGGCCAGCGTTTGGCATCCACCCAGACCTCCCACGCGTGTCATTTGCAGCCGAGTCACGTTATCGATTAAGGAGAGCGGCAGCCACACACAACCTGTGGCTGCGCGCGTCCTTGGCTCAACTTCTTCCTGCGAGGTGCAATGGAGCAACGCAGCTGACGATTTGGAAGCGCCTGGAGGAGAAAAGTCGCCCAGGGGAAAGGTGAGTATGTTACGTCCGACTCCTTTCTATAGCTCTAAACTGTCAAAAATTTGATCTCTGCTCAACTGTCCACGTTTTTGCTCAAGGGCAAATGCTGCCAGAAGGTCTTGTTGGATGCGAGTGTGATATTTGTGGTACTTTGGTTACTTCCATCCCCTCTGGGTGCTTATTCTTACTTTGATTGAGATAAACTTGCAGACTTTCTGTCATGGTGTAAACAAAAGACACAGGTGGTTGCTGTGTAGCACATACTCCAATATATATATATATATATATATATATATATATATATATATATATATATATATATATATATATATATATAAAGTGAACATTGCTGCCTCAGAATCCTGTCTGGCATGCAACCCAAGAAAATGGCAATGACCCCGAGATGAAGGGAGCCATGAGAAACAACTGACATTGGTCCTGATCAATGACAAAACAATGGCACTGCTTTAGACACTGCAAAAACGTGCTGGGCATCCCCCACATAAGGCCCCAATCTCGTGGATGCTGACTGGTCCAAAGTAATGGGCCCCTGAGAGACGGCTGATATTGGTTTGTGTCAACAAGACATAAGGAAATCAGGATTTGTGAATCTCCCTAATGAGGCCGCCTACTAGCATGCTGTAGTACCTTTCGGTGAAATGCTTCAGAACGCCAATCCTGGCTGTCATGGTTATGCAGATGACACACAACTGTATTTATTGATGTCCCCAAATGGCAGCGGTTCAATTAATGTATAGTGTCACTGTCTAGAGCAAATTAACAACTGGATGAACCGACATTTCCTTCAGCTCAACCAAAACAAAACAGAAGTAATTGTTTTCTGCAATAAAGAAAAGAGGATTGCTGTTAGAAAACACCTAAAGTCACTATCTTTAGAAACCAGAGACCAAGTTTGAAATCTTGGGGTTCTGATAGACTCAGACCTGACTTTCAGCATCTGGACTCGCTCAAAAGAGGATCAGACAGTTGCAGCTCATTCAGAATGCTGCAGCTCAGGTTCTGACCAAAACAAAGAGATCAGAACGTATCACTAAAGACTTTCCACTAGCTCACAGTCAGCTGTAGTATAGATTTCAAAATTCTGCTACTGGTTTAAAAGTCACTAAATAATTTGGGTCCTGAATGCACGAAAGAAATGCTGATTAAATATGAACCCAGTAGGGTTCTGGTATCTGCAGACTTGGGTCAATTCGTAGAACCCAGAGTTCAAAGTAAACATGGTGAAGCTGTATTTAGCTGTTATGTTGCACACACATGGAATAAGATGCCAACAAAAGTGAAGTCAGCCCAGAGTGTAAATGCTTTTAAATCTAGGTTACAAACTTTGCTTTTTTTCCCTATACCTTTTAAGGTCTTCTAAACATTTGTAATAAATCAAAACATTTAAAGGGAAAACATCCCTTTAAATCTTTTAGAAAACTACTCTTATTTCTTTACTCTTAAATACTTTTAAAGTTTCTGTTTTAACGTTGTCTATGTTCTTTTAGTCATTTTATACTTTTGTTTTCTCTACTTTGTTTCTGAATGTCATTAAATGATGTTTTTGTTAATGTTTGTAGTTGTTGTTTGTGTAAAGCACATTGAGTTCTGGTTATGAAATGTGCTATAGAAATAAAACTGCCTTGTCTTGCTTATTGTCAAAAACACAGACAGTAAAATGAAGCAAGCTTATGATTCACAAATAGAAAAATTTAAAAAGTGGATGCAAAAAAAATCAGATATTGTTCATTAACTTATTTGTTCATTTAATAAAAGATATCTCTTATACATTCAAGTATGAACGATTGAAACACTCACCTCAGGTAGGCAGATGCAGTTTAATCTCGTCATCTAGCGGAAGGAGCATTTATTTCCCCCCCCCCCCGTCATATATATCGCTGGCATAGATAGAAGAACAAAGATACATTATTTTTGTTAAATAATCTTTTTTGATCCATTAAGTGAAATTGAATAATATTAATGTTTTGCAAAACACTGGTTGGGAATCACTGCAATAGTGTATGACATGGCGCCTTGTATATGTAGCACAACATTGACAGTGTCCAAGAAATATATGAATGATAATCAGATATTCACTTCATTTTCTGGCATCAGAGAACTGATTTGTGTTGGACTTTGTAGATTTCACTGAAAATAATTATTTAATTTAATTTAGATTAATTTCCAATTTGGCTAGAACGCTAGCAGAGGGTCACCTTCATGGTTTTCCTGGTCATGTGGTCATGGTGCTTACTGGCAAACAAAACGTATTGATCTTTGTTGTTATACACTAAGTATAGACATAACAGGTGACACTATCAGACAGTGGCTCTTCATGTGGATTGTACAACTCTACAGGGTTCTGCGGGGATGTTGAGATGTGGGTCAGTGTTCTGGTGCTCGGGGCTACAGAGCACCTAGTTCCTTGGCTGTCATGGCCACAATACTTCAGTCAGCCCGTTAGGGGCTAAAACGAAATCGGTGGCATTCCTCTAGGCAAAAAATAAATACAAATGACGCAACCTGCTTTAAAGGGGACAAATATGGAATACAGTATTGACTTTTTAATGGATTGCATAAAAATAGGTCTCTGGAATTTTTTCCTCGCAAGTGTGAAATTGAACTGCTACTAAATCTTTTGTCAGCTCTAGGTTGTGTGTGAGTAAGCCTTTCTGAATATCCCTTATTTACATAATAACCACCGCCACATTTGAGTTTCTCTCTCCACGACTCGGGTGCTAGACTGTCTGAAGATCCAAAGCCACTTTACAGCAATGTTTGGATGACACCGCGTGAAACACGAACCCATGTCAAATGTACACCTGATACATGAATACATGATGGGGTGTTTGACGACTTGTCTGCTGAAGTGTAGTGTATGATGTGCTGCCTCCATGAGTGAAAATGTGTTAGTTGGTTTTTTCACTTCACATCACAATCTGAGCTCAGCTTCCGCCAATAGAAGCCGCTTGCCTCTTTCAACTCGGCTTAAGTAGTGGCGTGTAAAGTGGCCTGTTATTTCACTCCATATAATTCTTGATCAATGGGGTATGTTAACGGAAGCGCGTGATAGACGTCGTGTATATAATTAGACCGACAAATGCATTAGTTGAAACTTTGTTTAAAGCTCAACACAGTTCAGACCCTAAAGTGCCTCAATATTAAAAATAAATTCACATTGTGACTGGCAGGGTGAGCACATGAAAGTGTTCATCTGCGAGTGGTCCCAGAGGGCCAGCTTGGTGCTCGTGTCCGTGGTCCCTACCTTTTTAAGATGAAACATTTTCATCTTCTATGCTGCAAAAGATCAGAGAGTTTCATGTGAAGGTTGTTTAATGTTATGCCATTTTCTCAGCTCTCCTCAACAGTTTTCAGTGCACTTTATCTAACTGTAAGTGTATGGAAAGCCCGCAATGATGAGCTGACTATATGTACAGAAAATGACATGGCCTTTAAGCGTTACGTCCTAAAGTGTGAGCTTTTACCTGCCGGATACAAGCTCCCTTGATGCGTTCATGTGCAAGAATGGGCAACCTTGACCTTGTGTGTGCTCAAGGGATGGTACCAATGAGCAGGGCACTTGTTTATAAAATATTGCCAAAGCGGAGGAACACATGCCCATTTAAACATCTTAATCAATTTTAGTATATGAAAGACACAACACATGATATAGAAAATGCTTTTTTGGGCTTTATTCTCCTGTTTACGTGTACGTCTTATTTGTTTTTTACACATCTGTGCACTTTGCATCTATATGTTTTCTTGATATCTGACACCCAAGTATGTTGTGAATGAGGGTGCAAACACAAGAGTGACATGATTCAAGGAGATTTGAGGCTGACTGTAAATCATGGAGCGTGGAGTTTCCTGAGACTTGTGAATGTTAAGAAGTCTGTGAGAGAAAAACGTCACACTTAATTGTGAAAATACCACAGACTGAGTGAGTCACATTAACATAGACATTTTTTTTATGATTGACATAGAAGCAAATCAAAATAAATAATTAATTAAATATATAACTCACCATTGCTCCATTATGATGATTGGTGTTGTTGAAATAGTGGGAGGGGGATCCCTGCGCTTTCAAAAAACTCCAAAGGCTTGTCCTTTAATGCCGATCGCTGGTACCACGTTTGAAGTGGAATTGCTTGCTTGTAAGGGATAACCCGGCTAATACACTGATAGCCGACTCACACTGCCTTTTAGTTCAGCTCAATAAATACATATCTTTTTCCTATACACATTTGACAGCTTGCTGGAAGTCACTTACCGTACTTCATGTGGCGATTCATGTTTTTTTCTTTTAGAGACATGTATCCCACTTTACGAGAAGCCCAAAAAATATAAATTAGGATGGATTACTTTTGGATTACTCCAATATTGAGTATGCTCATGAAGACAAAATAAAAATAAATATTACCACAATATATATTCTATACAATGTGCCCCTGCTATTTGCAGGTGATAGGGACCCGGGCAGCCTACAAATAGAAAAAATCCTTGTGTAATTAAAAAGCACGTAGGCTATTGATTGATTAATTGATTGATTGAAGGCCATATGCTGTTTTCCAACTGTCACTGAAAGCAACCACACATCACAGTTTGATAGATAGATAGATAGATAGATAGATAGATAGATAGATAGATAGATAGATAGATAGATAGATAGATAGATAGATAGATAGATAGATAGATAGATAGATAGATAGATAGATAGATAGATAGATAGATAGATAGATAGATAGATAGATAGATAGTCAGTCATCCAATGAGGATGACGATGTGTGACATCAACTGCAAAATGAACTTTTATCCCAGTCACAAGTTTAGCCGTGTATATGTTGTGTATGATGTTTAAATAGTGAATTGGTGAGAGGAAGATTTGTTTGGAAGGTGTAACTCACATTATGGTTGTAGGCTAGCAGGCTAGCTAGCAAGAAGCTACAACGCGTAGCATGCCGCTGGACTCTCAGCTCAAACTTTCGCTCCGAGTAAGTTCCAGTGAATACCGGTCATCTTTTCCCCCTCCCGTCTGTGAAGCTTTTTCAAACTGCCCGCGTGTGGAGGGCACGACTAGTCAATTCGTTCGTTCCCACCTCCCCGACATGTAGCAACGGTCCCACTCACGCGGGGCGTGCACGCGCTCTTTCGCACTCTGTCCTTCTCTCTCTCTCTCTCTCTCTCTCTCTCTCTCTCTCTCTCTCTCTCTCTCTCTCTCTCTCTCTCTCTCTCTCTCTCTCTCTCTCTCTCTCTCTCTCTCTCTCTCTCTCTCTCTCTCTTTCGCACTCTCTCTCATCGTAATTGTAATCCCTCAAAGTAATCCCCATTTTAAATAAATGTACATGTAACCTAATGACATGTTTTTTTTCCTGTAACTGTAATGGAATAGTGATTACGTACCGGCGGTACATGTATTCTGTTACTCCCCAAGCCTGCTTCTGATCATTCTTCCTACAACAAACCCTTATTTAGTGTTTTGTTATCGTCAAATAGTATCTAATAATAATAATAATGCATCAGATTCATATAGCGCTTCTCTAGACACTCAAAGACGCTTCACAATGGAATGGATACATTATTCATGCCCTCACACATTCACACTGTGGTGGCGGTAAGCTACTTAAGTAGCTACAGCTGCCTTGGAGCAGGCTGACGGAAGCATGGCTGCCAGTGTGCGCCTACGGCCCCTCCGACCACCACGGCTGACCTTCTGGACCTACTGAACGACCGTCTCTACACCCTGAGCCACGGCCGCCATCTAAGATAATTGTAGGGCTCAGCATGTTAATCGATTCACTGACCCATAAAAGACATTAAGATTCATTGTGAATCGCTCCATCCAGGAAGCTAACAACTGGGCTGGGACCCATGAATTTAATGATCTTAACAATGCAATTTCCCATACATTTAGGCTCAGCGTATTGTGGACCACACTGCATTCTGTTTGCCTTTTGGCTGTGTTGTTTACTTTAATGGAAAATAGAAAAGTCAGCCTGTAGGAAAAACATTTTTAAGTTGTATGTTGACTTAAGATAAGGTTCTAGCCAGGTCCCAAATAACATTTTCAGATAAAGAAATAACATTAGAAGAAAGAGGGAACTAAGGATCCTCGCCAAGAATAGAAAGTTGATTTTTCCAAAAAGTAACAATTTGGTCCATTTTGAAGGAGCTCCACTTCTCTGTCTTTCTCTGACTCTTCCAGTCTCTCTGGATCTTGCCATTCTGTAGATTGTTAAACAACAGCTCAGTAGTGCAAAAAGTACTAAAACATTGAACAAATTGACATGAATTAAAAAAGTTCAGAGAAGGTCCAATTGAATCCAATGAAATTTCACCCGAAAGCTGAATATCCCTAACTTTTAGTCGGTAGCATATACATATATCCTAGCAAGAATATACGTGTGTGTGTATATAATGTATGTATACCCACCCCGTTTTCCTTTCACAGTGATTGAATATTCATGACTATTTCCTGGGTTGTTACCAAGGTCCAATGTGTGAACTGACGGGATGTGTTAAATTAATCGTTTCAATTGCCAGAAAGACTTATTTAAAAATGCAGATGAGCAAGAAAATAAAGTAGCTGGAACATATTCCTACCATCCGTCACAGCCACTGTTTACTTTTCCTCAATTTTAGAGTGTTTACAAATGGATACACTCCATTGGCTTTAGTCATGAGGCCGGGATGATTCATCAGGGGGAGTACTCAGCCAGCGAGAACAGTTTTATTCTATTTGACTTTGGGAGAGAGATGAATTGGGATGAATTTATATTGCTGAATTTGAAATGAAACAACCATCCATTCTTTAAACCTGTACGCAATTGACGATCGCAAATCCTTTTATGTGTGGTCAACACTGAGTCTTGCTGAGCCTCAGACTTTAGGATTTTTAGGAGATTCACTTTGTGCTGCTGTCCTCATTTCTTACCGCCAGTCCCGCCGCCACTGGTATGACGTTTTTCTTAATAGGTGAAGCCAGCGAGGCTAACTGCTGTTCGCACAGACGTATGAAGACTGTCGCCTTATTGGCCGGACATTTCTCTGCTACATAAAGCGTGATAGTCCGGTCAATTACAGTATCTTTCTTTTGTTTTGACCATTCATAGCAACGGATGAAAATGTCCTCACTGGCATGCGCATCGTTTTGACCTGTGGGCAATTTTAAGAGAACAGGATAAATTGTAGCTTCCTTCCATGCATTTGTCCAACGGTGTCACCATGTTTGCTTTGTTTATTTCACCTGGCCTCAGCGCTTCTTGTTTTCTTCACAGTCGCATATTCTACCCCCAAACACACTGTTACTGTATTTTGTGTTTGGGCCGCTCAAGCAGTGGTGCGTCTCGGAGCAAATCCGTGGGCTTGGGTCAAGGTGGATTCTCAGGGTTGTGAATTTACAAGTACTGCGAGAATTCAGCTTGCAGGCATGGTTAACAATAATTAATAATAATAAATATCAATATGCAATACTGAATTTCTTTAAACCTCTGCCTCTGTTGACATTTTGTAATGATCACTACTTCAACGTTTCTATAAAATTACATGTCCTATCACCGGTGAGCTATTTTTAGCACAGGCCTGCGGGCTTCTCATGTGGTCCTTGGTTGCTGACCTCTGCTTTAGAATTATATGACTTGAGTCAAAGTAAAAAGTAGTCCCAATATAATTACTCATGCAACTCAAGTACTAGTGAGTAACTTTACATTTATTTTTGAATGAAAGCATGAACTATCAAAAATTACTTAAGTAAATGTAGTATGTTACTATCCACCTCATTTGATTAGTGATTAGTTTAGGGCTAATCGATTTTGAACCGTAACAGGCTTTTCTGGTTAAAACTATTTTAAAAATGTTCAAATCGATACCTTCGATTTTCAAAACCGCATCATCTTTGTTTTATTCAAGTCACCATAGTTTCCTCTGCATTTCCGCTTCCTCCCACGAGTCTTAAACAACAAGGCGATTCAGCTACGTTTACCCATGCAAGTGAACAATTAGTTGATAAATTGGGCAAAAGTAGATCGGTAATGTGGAAATGGTATGGTTTCAATGAAATGGACACAGACCAAAACAATCCCCAGTGCAAAGTGTGCTTGTGTGTGCCATTTTTGTTTTTACGAAGAGCACAGGAGCCTTGATGCCTATTGTAAAGATGAGATGTTCATAATCCCAATGGATCATTCTGTGTTTGTTACTTTCACTGGCATTAGGGATGCATATTTGTGTTTGTTTAGACAAGGTGATTGTCACCTTGCATATTATTATTTGCACTAATCATTGAGTGCAATCAGTAAACTGTTTAAGTAAGACCAGAGAGAAATGTGACTGTAGCACATCACCCTGAGAATGGCTTCCTACCTACCACACCTGACTGACTGAATTGACTGGCTGGCTGACTGGCTAGTTGCTTGGCAGACTGACTTGCTGACAGACTGTTTGGTTTACAGACTGACTGACTACCTTTTCTCATGTTTGATTTGGTTTTAAATGGTATATGCATTTTCTTCTTTCATTATTTGTTTAATTAAGAACAGAGTTGAAGTCTGCTGTATAAGTAAACTGCTCTTAATCCCAAGGGATTGTTCTGTGTGTATTAACAGTTAAATTCACTGGTACTTTGAGTTCAAAGAAAAATTACGTTTAAATGAAATATATTCAAAATACTTTATTTGTCATATTTAGTTTACAAAGAAATCGTAATTGTTATCGGAATATCGAGTGTGAGGGAAAATCCTGATTTTCTTGTTGCAAAATCGAACATCCCTCGAGTAGTTGACTTCAAGCTTTAAATTTGACTCATCGACTAGTCGACTAATCGGTTCAGTTTATACTTTGGATCATACATACACAATACACAATACACATAGCTAATTTGCAATCTGTGTGCCTAAATTCAACATCTACAGTATCCCTATCTCGCCTCGAATACATCTTATCCAAAACAGTAGCCAGGAAGTCAAGCACATAAACCACACACATATTGCCACTTGTGTAGCACAACACCGAGGCTGAGTGGTGGAGGGGGAGGTGATGTTAGGCAGTGGAGCTGCAGGACCTGAGTGTGTGTAGCCTCTCACGCACGGACTACGGCAGCTCGACGTCGCCTGGCATCATGATCCGCGGTGAGGATTTCGCGTATGAGACCTGTTACTCCAAGCTCACGCCATGTCGGCCGGGGGTGTGTGTTAATTAACTAACAGACTCCTCGCGCTCCGGAGGGGTCTCTGGGTGCTTTGTCCTAATGAGGATACCGCGGCCATGGTGAAGGGCAAGACAGAGAACCGGACGTTGCAGTACCAGCAAACTTTGGTGAGTTGGCGATGAGGTAACGCACGGTGTTTTTCTGTCATGCGTGCAGATTGAAGCTTTTATTGCATAGGTGGTACTGTGTGTTTATTAGAGGTGGGGAGCCTCTGCCTTCTGCCAGCTTCTGAATGATCATTCCTCTAAAATATGTGTTTCTACTTTTATTGTCCTCTTCCTGCTTGCAATTCACCTTGAGCCACAGGTGTCGTGTCCCTATGCCACCCTATCGATGTGATTAATTCCTCTTCATTTAGATTGCAGCCTTCCATGTCAAATGAGTTTTCTGGCCTTAAATGAAAGGCAATTGGAGTAGGGTGATTACTTTACCTAATGGCCCATTGATTGAAATATCGCCGAAGTATTAAGAGCAGAGTCTGACACCAACTGTTTTATAACCCTTTTATCCATCTTCGGACCCCCCCCCGATCCTCGGTATTTCTCTGCCCTCCTTCCTTTTTAACCCAAAGAGGAGTGTTTCTGAATATTAATTGACTCATGCAGCAGTTTTCCCCCCCACTCGTGTAGTAGGACTGACAGCCATGCCCTGGAGCACTGCAAGGGGGGATCAAACCTATGGAGATGTGGAGGCAGACTGTCACTCAATAGTGGATTCATTCTAATCTAGACTGCAGTTGTGTTTCTACATTTAGACATCCGTAGTCCATGCATTGCATTGCGCTTTATTTCTTGCATGAGTTTGGCCCGTGTGGCACAGCGGTGCTTCTTCAGCTCATACTGGCGTCAAAGATCGATGGCGCGCCCGGTATCTCTGCGTTCAAAATCAATAGTAATGTAAGATTGGTCTCTCTGTGGATTGGAATGCGCCGTCTGCGACATTGTCACCTCCTTTTCTGGCCGTAACACTCGGATCAATGACTCTACCGTTTGCTTGTAGCATCCGAGTCCATTAAACCCCAAGGATAGAGGCATGAGTTTGGATGTGAAGGTGATTGTACTGGACTGAGACGCATTCTCTTGACTGACTACGTTGGGAAAATCAATAATCGTATCTATTTTTTATCTTTACAAACACTAAAAATATGTTTATACACAACAATGAACCTCCGTTTATTGCGGGGGATACATTTCAGACCTACACATATAGAAAGACCTTATTATGTCATACAATATCACTCTAAAAACTGCTGGGTCAAAAGGAACCCCAAATGGTGAAATAGCTAATCCAGCGCTCGGTCCAATAGGGACTAAGCTGATGCTAGGTTATTTATATCTAGCGCTTTGGGTGGCCAGCACATTGGGTCAAGATTTTGATCCAACAAGGGGCAAAAACTACACATAATGATGAGATAAAGCTACCAAGAAATGGGTTACCAGGTTATCAGTAGAGCTTTTCTTCAAAAGGGTGCTATTACCAACGTTTTTAAGAGGAAGAATTTTACCCTGTCTGGGGTCACCACAATATGTCACTCGTATGATGTATTTAGCACAGGCTTTACATTGAATGCTC
The DNA here is from genome assembly GCF_054856555.1 of Leptonotus elevatus. Taxonomy (NCBI): domain Eukaryota; kingdom Metazoa; phylum Chordata; class Actinopteri; order Syngnathiformes; family Syngnathidae; genus Leptonotus; species Leptonotus elevatus. The sequence goes on along the minus strand of NC_141239.1, from coordinate 16,880,541 downwards.
TTTCTGACACATTGATTCCAGGGATGGGCCATCTGTCCTGACCGGGATTTGAACCCTGATCCCTCTGTCCACATTCAGCGGTGTTACTTGTTGAATTCCGTCCGAACCTTTGCTGGATCTTTTTCTTGAATGTCTACTCTACTAACATTAACTATCAGAAGACTGTATATTCTCTTGGAGCCTCAACTTCAGTACTTCAGTGCACAAAATGGTGACCAGCTTTAGTTCTTCAGCCCCCCCCCCCCAAATTCAATCTTCAACCCTAATCTTCTGGGTCAAAAATAATTAACAGAATAGCCTAACTGAGATACTTTTTTCAGATGTTTACTGCTCCCCACCCTTATAGGCCTTGAGGGTGCTCCAAAGGTTCTTAAGAGGGTTGAGGTCAAAGTAGGATGGGAACCACACCATGAGCTTCTCATCTTTGATACCTATAGCAGACGATAATGCAGTGGTAGTCCTCCCCTCATAAGGTTGTTCAATGATTAGTGCCGTTTAACACTGGATGGTCCAGAAGGACGGAGTAGTACAGAGGTGTCCAAACATTTTCTTTCAAAGGCCGCATACAGAGAAATTGAAAGAAGTAAAGGCCATTTAGACATTCTTCACCTCAATTTGTAAAAACAAAACAAAAAAACTGTGTAAGAAAAGTTTTTAACACGCTCTTTGATAATGTGAAGAAGGAAAATAAAATAAATCAACTTGAGCTCTTTTGGGGGGGGTCTGGGTTCATTCAAACGGTCACCAAACATTCAGCACAACAGTTTTAATGTATTTTCTTGTCACGACAACAAGTTAGAATTTTCCTGCGACAAGAAAAAAACCTTTAAACTGTTGGCAAAAGTCTGGCCTTGAAGGAACCGTGATGAAAAATTGACATTCGCTACCTTCACAAAACTTTGCCCCCTCAGTGGGATACGGGGAGGTTCACTAGAAAACAATCAAATTCTACACTATACATACATGTCATACCTTTGATACATTTTTACTGTTATGATCCACTATTTAAGAAAAACACATTTGAGTGCAATTTAAGTTTTTTTTTATTTTTTTTTTAATACTGTTGTAATTGGTAGATCTACTGTCATCGACTCTTTAGGAAAACCGGAGAAAAACAGTAAAAAAAAAAAATGTTTTACCATTGTACGTAATTGCATTTTAGTGTTACAAAAAATATCTGTACTTCTGCTAAAGTAGAGAGCGTGAAACCAAAGCAATTACATAACCTAACCTTCCGAACCTTTTTGGTAACCACACTAGATCAATCACCTTCCACATGGTCCACAAAGTTCTTAATTAATCCAAAATCAATGGAATTGATGCATATGCCCAAGCCTAGACCTTATGCTTTCAAGGTTGTGGCAGTAGTCATCAAATGTCCTCCCTCGGGCGAGACAAAGCATGTGTGTTTTCCCTCTTGGGAATCTGAGCGAAATGCACAGATTGATAACACATTTAAATCAGATAAGTGCAAGCCCACGCCGGCGGCCTCACGTTTTTCACAGTCTAAAATTGGATTGCAGTGTTGACGAAGCATCCTCAGAGTTTTGCTGTTTGCCGTCAAGATTCACAGCATTTTCAAGCTTGTATAACTTGGAATGGCCATGCTGAAACTATCACTGTAGTTGGGCAGAAGGCATACACAAAAAACAACAAAAAAAGATCCATTTTGATGTGTAATCCTGGAGGAAATCTCGACTATCGAATCTGATGTGTGATAGTGCGCCGCATCACTCCAGTATGTTTGCAGGAATCTTAAAAATAGAAGCAGCATCTGTTGGACAGCAGTGTTTGTTTACACCAGGAAAAATGTGTGCCATTTTAGCACAAATTTGTGCAGCTTTGCTGAGATATGAAGTGCATTATAAACAGAATTTCCAACTTAAGAAAGTAATTAATATATTAATTACGGGTGTCAAAATTAGTGCGTTAATTTTTAGTTAATTTAAAATTCCTTTAATACCACTAAAAAAAATGTGCGCGCGATTAAGGACCTTACTTGGAAAGCCTGTACTGGGGGAATTCCAATTGCAACGCAGCAGACACGTCCACGTCAACATTTAGCAGTAATAATAATAATAATAATAATAATAGTTAATAATAATGCATATATTTGTTGAGACTGGGGTCAAGTTGCATTTTACACTTATTAAAAATGTACAGAATTTCACAAGTTACTTCTTGTTAAAGATTAGATAGCTCTTAATGAAAAGAAAAATGCACTGAGCTATCACCAACGTCTTACAAATGCAATTATGCCATCTAGTGGCAGAAAAATGACCTCAACACAAATCTATATCACACTCGTTTTTTACAGTACAGGACATCTTTTTAATTATAACTCAATTTTATGACTTATTATGAAATTACTCTATCAATGACCAAAAGATGCAACCATATTTCAATTAGTTTAACATTTCCCCCCCTCTTTTATGTTAACAACTATATGAAAACTTTGGAAGAAATATTTTACTGTACATTTTATTGTACATTTAGAACAGATATAAAATTTGTGATTAATTGTGAGTTAACTATTGAAGTCATGCGATTAATTATGATTAAAAAATGTAATTGCCTGACAACCCAAATATTAATATTTCTATACACTGCAGGTCCAAATTCCGAATTAATGCCTGGATTATTTATTTATTTATTTATTTACATTCAAGTGACATATATGTGAATGTTATACATTGATGGAAAACGTGAACCTGATTAAATTGCATGTAAATAGCTACACAGATGTCAACCCGGACGTAAACATTAATACATTATTAATACAATATTAAATGTCGCATAGCATTCAGTTATTCATTTAGCCTGTGCCAACTCATTTCCAATTGTTTTAATTGAGCTCAAAATGAATTCTATGATTTGTTTCGAAATACATTATACATGTTTGAAGATAATTGCTGAAAACATTTGCAGCATCTGAGCACTATTGTTGTACTGTAATTGTGGAGATACTGTATAGCGTTTTGGTTTTCCAGATTTTTTTATTTTTTTCACGTGGTTAAAGCAAGGCCTAGTGACGCACTATGGAACCTGGACTCACACCAGGCTACATAGTAAGAACTGATTGTCTGTTTGCATCAGTGGTTGCAATTTACAGTTAGCTAGCTAGCTATTCTGTGGGCGACAGCGGGAAGTAGCATCCATTTATTTTTTAGGCTAGGCAGGATTTCGTGAATTCAGCGAGCATGGCCACAGCGGAGTGGAGAAAACTGCCTGATTTTAACATTATGGCAGAAATACTGGACGAGTCACAGAAAGGCAGAAATGTAGACAGTGTTTAAACACCTGTTGTGAATTTTGAAATTCAACTGCTTGTTAGAAAACAGCAATTTGTGCAAAAAGTGCTGAAATATAAACAGTTGGACATGTGCATTCAAAAGTGTAACAAAGGTCAAATTAAGTTCACTTGTAAAAGTTATAGTGCATTTTAGGTTCATCCTGTGTCCCTTGCTTTTTGTGAGTCCTGTATACAAACCGAGACATCTGTGAGCAAAACTGGTGGTCTCAGGTTCTTTTGAGGGACCTGAGCGCAAGTGAGACATTTTTCCTGTGAGTGACAGCAGGAGAGCCACCAGGGATAGCTTCACGGGTCACTGGCTTCTTCACTGCTGTCAGACGCAGTGCATGCTGGGACCGTAGGCAGTGGCGATCTGCCTTGTAAGGATTCCACGTGGGATGGGACAGGTGGGCAGAGATTGGGACTTGGTGTCAAAACACTGCTGCTGCCTTCAATCTGATTTTTTTTTTCTCTCCAGAAGTGTGGGAGGTATAACCATGTCCTGTTTTGTTACATTTTTGACACGTGTGGGCATGTATGCTCTATATGTATTTATTTGTGTACTTTAAATGCACCATCCATAGCATTGAGCGTGATGGGATTAAATATAAAGATGACAATGCCAAGTTTTGATTGAGACTCTCAGATAAATATCAATTTATGATAGTGTGTTTATTATTTTGCCTCAGGTTTTCCATAATTTTTATATTTTTCATGTACACTATATCGCTGGCATCAGGCTGAAACCTCAAAAGTCACAATTTCGTGAATTTAATATATTTTTTCAAGAATCTATACTATTGCTCAGTCCATGTGTGGGTGCTATTTACAAATTAATGACAAATCTTAAGTGTTGAAAATGTCTCACGCTCTTGGATGATGTAGTGTTAACGGCTGAACAAATATGCAGTTTTTGGGGTCTTGTGAGAAGTGAGTATTTACAAGGTACAAGGTTTCAGCCCGACGTCAGCGATATTGTGACACCTCAAATTATAAAACAACAAAAACAAGACGGAGGCTGTGTCCGAATGTCCACCCTTCCATCCCATAACACGGGGGTCGGCAACCTGCAGTTCTCGAGCCACATGCTGCTCTTTAGCACCACCCTAATGGCTCCCTGAAGCTTTTTTTTTTTAAGTATAAAAATGGAAAAAAGTTTGGGGGGGGGAGAACATATATTTTGTTTAATTATGGTTTCTGTCGGATTACAAACCTTTTCCAGTGCTGTAAAAATAATATGAAATGAATAATACATTTCCACATTTCTGCCAACGAGATTTGTGTCATAGCTTGCGACCCACATTCCTATCAGCTCGGCATTGTGCCAGGCAGGTTCAAACTCTCCACAAAGACAGTGAAGGAAAAGGCCACTAAAATGGCAGACAACATCACCAATCTGCATTTTTTTCTGAAATGAATAAGAGAAGTAAACACAAATGCCATTCTTGATGCAAAACAGCGTCAACAATGTCCGTGGTTGTTCGCTGTTGGGATGACTATGTATGATGGTGACACGCGGTGAGAAGGCGAACTTCAAAATAAACCTTCAAGTACCAAAGAATACATGGACATCAATGCCTTGCTTTGATTTTATTTTGAAGTTGTTCCCGACAGCGCAGCTGTCATGGCAGCTGTCATGACTCGTCTCTTGTACCTGTCGTTTGGGGAAATATTCTGTATATCGTTGTCACAAACTGTTGCCACCATTATCAATTCCATCCTGAAATCATGTTCAACTGCTAATTAAGGACACTCAAAATAATAATAATAATAATTACGTCGACATTCAGCCGAGTGTCTTGTGGCAGAGAGACGCTCTAATATGATGCCATCTCATGGCGCCGTTTCAGCTCCTCTCAATATTCGCAAAATGATAAATCTCTGTAAGATCTCTATTTAGTGTAATAAGAATGTGTTTACACTGTATTTTATTTCCTTTATTGTAATATTTTCAATGAAAACAAATTAATTATTTCTGTATGTAGGTATATGTAGTATGCAGGTAATTCCTGCTTGCAATGCATTGTGGTCTATATTAACCAGTTGGGTAACTCATCAATGTTCACTACTTTTCCAAGTGCATTGTGGGTAGCTTTGAGTGCATTAAGTTTTTTTTTCTTCTTTTGGACATTTGGACATCCCTACAAAATGGCGTGACCCCTTAGTAGTGCACTATATGGGGAGTGGTGGGCACATTCGGACACTGCCGAAGAATGGGCTTTAGATGGCAAAATAATTTATTTAGAGATTCATTCATGGCTCACGTTGAATGTCAGTGCCTTTTTTTTTTTTTACATGGTGTTTGCTATTCACTCTATGAACTGCATTTTCTCACGATCGAGACTTGCACTTTTTACTACTTACCGCAACGCATACTCTGTTTATACCATACATATACTGTACATAATCTGTTTGAGTGAGAGGTATCTAAATTTGTCCAACTTCCAACACAATCAACATGACAAGCCAGGATTCACTGCCTAATTTTTATCTTCTACTCAGAAGCTGTACTGATCTTAAATCCAAAGCGATGTGATGCCACTCTCGACACAGGGGGGTCGTTATTGCGTAGATTTATAAACCTGAATTTAATCTCACAGACAACCTTGGTGAAGCCATCTTCCATGCCTACTTATTGAAAAAGGTACTTGATGAATGTATTTGTGTATGGCAGGAAACAAATATAAGCGAATGAGATTATAACATGTCTGTGACATGCTTTTGTCAAAAATAGCCTAATGATCAAGACATGTACACCTTACAAACTTTATTTCTTGAGTTTACCTGAATTTAGCTCATTTTTTATGCGCTGGCCAAATGGTGAGGCCGTTTTTTGTTCCAATGTAAGCAGTGAAGGCAGTTTGTGCCTGCTGGAAAAATAGAGCGTTCGTAACGGATAAAAGCATTTTCACTTTTGGATGCAGAACTTCATATGCCACATTGTGTGTATGTGGCACATTCCATATGAATACTGATTACTGTGCATATGCAGGACTCAAGAGGTTGGTATAAGTCCTTCCATGAGGTGTCAAGAGTGTTGACACGTGTAGGTGGGTGGGATTGAGCATATGTTTTCACCTTCACATACATGCCAGGGTGTGGTGCGTCTCAGTCAGAGCAGATGTTTGGAGGTGGCACGCTCATGTCCTTCTAACACCAGGGAGCTCAAGAATTGGCAACTGCAGGGATCAAAGTCACAAAACAGTCAGCGCGCACACACATTCACTGGCGACCTAGATTTACAACCTCGATTTTCTTAACACGCTAATTATGTTAAAACATGAAAGTTGTCATGTACAAACATGAAACTTATCATGTAAAAGTGTGAAAACGATCATGTTAAAACATGAATCTTATGTAAAAACGGGAAAAAGATCATGTAAATACGTGAAACATCGCGTTGAAGCAGTAGTGTTAGCGAGAGGAACGGCGTCTGCAGAATGGATAACGCAGTTCATTTAAATGATTTGATTAAGTTCTATTTCATGCTTGGTTTAAGACATGGCGAGATTTTACAATTATGAAGCACTGTCGATGGCGTTGTAATACGTATGCGTACTCTCAGACGGAATTTAAAGTGCATGGGACTGTACAGGAGGAAGAATAAGTTTGGAGGTAGCGTCATTTATCATGGATCAGCTGGAGGGGCACGGACGGCGTCACGGCTACAAGCTATGTTTCACGCTTTTACATGATAAGTTGCACATTTTCACACGATAAGTTTCATGTTTTAATATAATAATTATCATGTTAAAATGTGAAATTATCAATGTTAAAATGTGAAATTGATCATGTTAAAACGGGAAAATGATCATGTTAAATCGTGATATGGGTCTTATTTGTGTTTTTTTCCTGGTGTGGCAGCAATACGCTTCCGTAACTTTGTACTACTTTCAGTACATGTATGTGAATGTTGTATTTTTCATTTTCGGTCCAATCAGATTTCAGCCTCTATGTGTTGCCATGGCAACCTAATCTGCCCAGAACCTTGAGAATCAGTAGAGCTGGTAGTGTAACTTAAGCTATATTAGCAATGAGGCTGTTTCTATAACCTTTCAGATTTCAAAGTCATCCTCACAGGGCCAGAACTCTGGCCTTTGATGACGACATTTTTATGTGCAGCAAGCTAAAGTTAGACTAGCAAAACACACCTGTAGCGATCTGCACACTCTAATACATTAGTAAGAGTGAGTGTGATATATTTTATTTACATTTCTTTAGTTTTTGTCATGAATTGGTTGTGAAGTGCTGCAGATAATGCCAGATAACGTACGTAGCACGGTTGCATACTGTTATATTGTGGGGGGTTGTATTGCATTGCATTAATGGTTTTGATAATTACAATGTGATGCTATTAAGAGGCAATTAAGATGGTCTCTAATGAAGGCCCACGTACCAAATGCACAAACCCCTAGTGTGCAAGCGCACACACATTTACACACTCCACGGTTCTGCAGCACCACTGGAATACCGCAAAGTCTATAGGTTGGCAGTTATTATTAAATCCAGCCAATGTGTGCGCATAGATTTCTATCATGACATTTCAGCACTGAGAAGATCTTCTCCCGATCCTCCAGAATGGCCCGGGCTGATTAATATTTAAAGCCACACTGCTGCAACATCTTTATGTAAAACATGCTATAGTGGTGCAGTGGGACCACTTAATATTCCATTATCTACCTCGGACAATGCACGGGAAAGATAGACGCAAGACAAATTGAATGTTTAGTATGAAAAATGGTATGATCTGGCTGCAGATTGCTTCCTGATTGTACTAGAAGCGCATGTGCTGCAATCTCTCCATCCACACTCACAAGCGTGAGATCAGCTGCTTTTGGTGTTGTTTGTTTCAAAAAGTCACAGCAGCTTTGCAGCTTTCTTCCAGGTGTCAAACTGAAGCTTCGGTTTAGGTGGACCAAGCATGCTACAAATTTTCCTGCACTGCTACTACATGAAAATGTAAAGAAAATGTTGTAGAAATAAACAAAAGTGTAGTTTGCTTATCCCCAGTGCAAATAAATTAGCCCTTAGATTGTTCATATTTTCAGCTACCAGTGCTTATTTGCACTTCTTCATACGGCACTCTTATAATCATTGTCTATTTATGGTAAAGCTCAGGACTGAACATGAGTCAGCAATTTGGGGTACGAGTATATTGTCATTGTGCACCTTGTCCTTTCCGTGCGCCTGCTGCAACACCAATTTCCCCTGTAAGGGACAATAAGATTCCGATTCTAACTGCCTTGCACTCTGGCCACATGCTTGTAGACAAACACATTGCAGCTCAGCCTCTGGCAAGTATGATAAAAATGCCATTTCCAGAGTTTTTTTTTTTAACCTACCAGGCTCATCAGATGGAGCCAAATGTCATCATGAGGGTATTTATATAACACATTTGAATCTGTTACGTGTTGTCTACACTGTTCATTTCCTAAAATGAATCCAAACTATTGACGTTGTGGCTAATTAAAGATTCAAAAATTCCATTGGTGCAAAAGTGTGAATGTGCTCTGTTATTGTGTGTCTCGTGTCTACTCCACCTCTTGCCTAAAAATATCAGCTGTGATAGGCTCGAGCTCGCATGTAACCACAATGAGGAGTGGGATGGAAAATAGATGGATGTGCGCTTCATCTCAAATGTCAGTACGTGTATTCGTGTTTACACAGCAGATAAGCAGTTTGTTTTGTTCGGTGGCTGAAACGGCAGCACTTGTCCTTGTCAAGGTTGTTGTTGTTTTACAGTCTTGACGCATGTACATTGTATGTCCATCTCGTGCACCGAAGCCTTCTCTTGTGGTGACCTTCCGTTCTTTATCCAAAGACACTCAAGGTAAAAGTGCTGTCTCTTTGCATTCCCCCCAGTCAGCACTCCTGTCCTTTTTTCCCACACCGCTGATTCATCTCAATATCAGGCCTAAAATAGATTTGGAAACTTACACTGGAAGATTACCATGAAATTGTAAATAATGGAAGCTCTGATGTTTGAGTTTAACATTCACCATTGACGCCCCAACCATATCAGGGAGGGGGAAAATATCACCTCAACACACCACACCACATGATAATCACTCAGGATGAAACATGAGATACCTGATGACCGGGCCTGTGCTGACTTCAAATTCATCCCATTTATCAGTATGTGTGTTGGGGTGGGGGGAAAAAAATCAATATTGCAATATTGTTGCGCTCTCTGTTGCAATAAATATATCGATACACTGACGGCGGTATCGATATTTTATGACAGCACACCAACGCGACGCAGATAATGGATTTACCCTGTCATTCAGACATGTCAATAAAGCTAGAAACGTACTCACTGTAACACACCGCCTACGCTAAGGCTAACTTAAAAAAATAAAGCTTTACCAAATAATACATTGACCAATAAAACAGCCTTGGTGAGCTTTTACTTTGAAGCTAGCCTGCGCGGCGACGTGACCGCCAGCTTGACTTCCCTTTTCGACATCTTAAATGTCAAAGTTTTTAATTGAAATTACATATTTTTTACCAACATTATCACAATGCCATCCCAAAAGTATATTTAAAAACTTGTTGTTGTTGCGCTAAGAAACCGCTATTTAATCACGGCGCCATTGTATGATACGGCGCAAGTCTCCAACGTTAGTGGCTAGCAGCTAGTGTTAGCATGAGTGCCTGGCTGGTACGGTGGCCCTGAAGCGCAATACTTCTTTTTTAATATCTTTGACCTAGGCTACTTTGTAATTCACTCTCCATGTTTAAAGAAAGGGAATGTGCCTTAAATTGAACTTTGTCTTTTTCATTATTAAAAAAAAGAGAAGAAGATAATAGGACGTTGTCTTCATTTATTTTATAAAACACCTTTGCCAATAAATAAAAACATTCAACTCAAAATGTCACATATTGGGTTTTAGATTTTAGGAACACAGCTTAAATCCATTCATACCTTGTTATTTTATACAGAGACTAGGTATAAAATAAGAATATATCTGCCTCCTATTGCCCTTAAAGTTGTGTACCTAGATCCTAAACGACCATTTTAGACAATTTGAGTTGATTGTTTTGTTTTTTATTTAATGGGCAAAAGTTATTTTTTTGAAATAAATAAATGTATCTTGTTTTGCTTTGTTTTCTGATCCAAAAATGATTCGATCTGCGACTCAAATCTGTGATCTGATCCGAACCGTGACTTTTGTGATTCTTTGCTGTCACCGTCAGTACTTCATTTCTCCTGCCCTGTTTGTGGGGGCGCTAATCCCCTAAATGGCGGTAAAGTAGGCAGAAGCAGTGGCGAACAACGGGTTTCTAGACACTATTTGCAAAGAAGAACAGTCGGCAAATTTTCACTGTCACTCACATACTGAATAGCACGATATATCGCGGAGAACATTTCTGACAATATATCGAATACCGTAGATATCGTATATCGTGATATTATCGTTATCGTGGGCCACATATCGCCACAGTATCAAATCGTGAGTTGCCAGTAATGTCTTACCCCTAGTGTGTAGCCCGTTTAATCGTTCTGTTCAACGTCACAATGAATAATCGGTACATGTGAACCCCATTTAATCGACTATCATTCTGTTTAACGTCACAATCATGAAATCGTTGGATGGGTCAAACTCGCTGTTTACATAAGAATTTGTGATTATAAATCAGGTTTGCCATTTTTATTATTTTCTGAGCTGATTGGGGAAGGAAAATCGCTATTAACAAACCCCACATCAATAATTGATGAGACAATCAGTAGAAAACAGTTTTATTGGTATCTGCAGCCCTAATCCTGAGCAGTTATACTGTACTGTAGTGTGGGTGTCTTAAAGGGACAGTCAGTGATCTCTAGAGCCACATAGTGGTAAACTAAAAATTCATTCATTTTAAAAGACAACTGTTTATGTCAATAGTTCGCAAAAAAAGATGTTGTATCACATAAACATATATATTTATATATATATATATATATATATATATATATATATATATATAATTGTAGGTCTAGTACTCACTAATTATATTACATGGCTGTATTCTCACCTTACGAGAGCTGCCATGTTTCGCAGCCATCTTACTGCTACAGATGCCCAAAGGACAACTTCACAAATATAGTTAACCCGGGTGGTGCTTGCATGGAGTGTCGGACCCAATGGATCACGCAAAATAAGAATTGGTGGTCGGTTTGTGAAATGGGGACTCTCTGAGCCACCGTAGTGTGCATGCTCCTGCGTGCTTTTAATGCTATTCTTTGACCACTATATGGCGCTAAGGACTACACACTGGGTCTTTAAGAGTGATTTTATTCCCTCCGTGATCCACTTGATAGATGTTAAGATGGGTACATACACACATGTATACACTTTGTAGATCTGGAGAAAGCGTATGACAGGGTGCCCAGAGAGGAACTGTGGTTTTGTATGAGGAAGACTGGAGTGGCAGAGAAGTATGTTCAAGCGGTGTAGGACATGCATGAGGACTGTAAGGCAGTGGTGAGGTGTGCTGTAGGTGCGACGGAGGAGTTCAAAGTGGAAGTGGGACTACATCAGGGATCAGCTCTGAGCCCCTTCTTGTTCTCTATGGTAATGGACAGGATGATAGACGAGGTGAGACTCGGGAAAGGGTGGGGGCTGAAGGCTTGATTATCGGATGTCTGCTAAAGATGATCCCTCCCCGATCTGTTCGTAAAATGATCCAGGCTGATAATCATAAATATGAAATGGGTTACAGACTTACAGATAATTAGGACAAATTAGAATTTTTTTTCTCACCCTTCCAAGCAAAGTGAGCATAGGCCTGTTTCTCACCGGATTCTGAGACTGTGGTGTGAAACGGACTGATCAATTTAACAGTTGAGAAAATTCAGCAAATGCTTGATTATTTGATGTGGGGTGTGGTAAGATTGCTTTTTTTTACCCATTCTCCAATCTGCTTGGAAAAAGGTGCAGGCCGATAAAGATCAATTTTAAGATGGGTTCACGCTTAGAGATAATCAAGGAGAATTTGAAAATTGTCCCGATTATCATGTTTTGCTCAAATATATATATATATATTCTGAACGATTATCATGTGGAAATGTTGAGCCTGGTACACAACTACAGATATCAAGCAGAATTTAAAATATTTTTTTCCCCTCACCACTTCTGATCAATTATTGAATGATTATCCTGTGGTGTAGGGTGTTAAAAGGTGATTTTTTTGTTTGTTTGTTTGTAACGGCAACTTTTTGTTGCATCTCATTTGATTGAGGTGCTTTTATAACTTGTACGGTGATTGTTGTTTTGCCTTTTTTTGTTAGAATGCCATGTGTGTTTGACGACACGTAATTGCCCTTTGAAACCCGTTGCCAATATCACATCGGCAGGTTGCGAGCAACAAGCAGCCCTGACCCTTCCAGTCTTTTTCTGACAGGCTATCGTTCTCCCAGACTGATCCCTCAACCTCCGCGTCACTCTCCAGCCCCCTCCTCCATTCTTCAGCCATCGTGCTAACGAGATTGCATGTCGGCGCGTCTCCTTTTCGCTCTCTCGGCGTCACATTGCTGTCACATTCGGTCTGTTCAACAGCAGCGAGGTTCTTCTGTCTTTAACCCCCCTTAAGAGCTGTGAGTCATTGATAACTATTCAGAGCTGTAATGATGCAAATGTTGATGGTGAGATGAGTCCGTTTTGCTTCTCCTGCACTGATTGAATTTTCTTTCTCATCTCAGGAGGGTTTAGGGCCTAATTCATCTTGTTTCCATCACAGTCACGCCGCTATCATATGTAACGTCTGTTGTTGTAACAAGATAAAAGTAATGCCTTGACATGAGGAATACAGTGATGCTCTGACTAGATAAGTTTAATTTGTTCTATGAATGACTAAGCCTTTATCAAATGACTACCAAAATATATATATAAAAAAACAAAAAAAACATTTAATAAAAGGAGTAAGTCGCAAATATGTAGTGCCGAACGGTGAATCTGCGGGGGTCCACTCTAGTTCTTATTTTAAATCAAACTTACTCATAACCATATTTTGCCCTGATTTGAGATGTTTACTCTTGGTTAGATTGTGTTGTTTTGCAGCATTAGTCCTTTAAATATGGTTGAGAATCACACTTTGATAACATTGTGAAAATGTAATTAAAAAATATCCCTATTTCTTATATGAGATGGAAATCACAAATTTTGTAACGTATGTTGCAATCACTCATATTTGATATTATTCACATGTAGGTATGGGCGAGTACCGATACCTACCGATAACAGGTATTGGTATCGGTGCTGACGGCACGACGGAGGCCAATACAAGTATTGTCGCCCTCTTGTGGCTGTTTTACGATCAGGAACTAGAAATGAAATTAATAGAAAATTGCCATTAATTTGAATTATTTTGTCAGAAAAATACTATATTTGAATATATAAGTCTTTCTTTAAAATTATCTGCCATTTTGGGGGGGAATTTTATGTAGTAGTGATATCGGCATCAGTGACTACGCAAGAGTTGAGCATTGTATCGGTCTGAAAATAAGTGGTATCAAACATCACTATTCGCATGTAATACTGATGAAAAACAAATGTGATTAGATGCTTATATCTGTCAAATATTCACAAGGTGTTTTCAGATTAGTTTATTTATACTTTTTTTTTGTGCTAATTTTTTCAGTGGGAAAAAATGCTTTACTACAAAAACTGCCTGATAAGAAGAATTTTTTTTTAGCAGCCAAATAAAAACATACAGTATCCCACCTTGCTTTGAGACATGAAATCTTGATAACATTTTTGTCTTTGCAATGATGTTTTTTTCCTCATGTATCATCAACATTTTTATGAGCAGTCCTGCAAGCACACACAATGCTTTGGTCATTAGAATGTCAAATGTTTGTCCTTTACGCCGCCTCCATCTCCTCACAGCGAATTCATTACTCTGCAGCGCCTTGGGATTTGCTGAATAATGAACAAGTTTAATCTCATCTGTTGTGTGATACCCGCACATGGCCAGGCTTGAAAATGTGGCAGAGAGAGGCATGCGCCACTTGAGCGGGGAGGCTGTTTCACGGGGGAAAACTTGTCATTGTTGTTGGGAAAGTTCTCTCACGAGGAGGATATGTTTCATACTCACAGTTAAAACCAACAAGATAGGGAAGGAGTGCAAAACAGCATAATGTTAAGCCAGGGACACTCATACAATCAGGGCAATTCTGCCATGGCCTGATTTTTGCATGCCTCTGAAACATTATTCTGAATGATTATCCTGTGGTGTGAAGTTATTGAATGATTTTGTTTTGAACTCATTCACTGCCCTGGACATTTCTATCCATGAGCTGTCATGACGAATATATTCGTGAAGTACCGGTAATATTTTAATGCGGCAAAATAGCACTCCATATAGATGCTTAATGCTTGTTAGCATTGAGCTAGCGGACCGACAGACTAAGCTTTGTGTGCATTCACAGTGGACACCATTCAAACATGTCAAGAAAGCTGAAACATACTCAACGTAACATACCGCTTACGCTCAGGCTAACTTCAAAATAAAGTTTTTTTACATTGATGGCAATGCAAATAGCCTTAGTGGACATTTGTGTACTTTAAACGTGGCCCACGTCGTGGCATGATGGCTAGCTTGACTTCCCTTTTAGACGTTTGTAGTTTTGATTGACATTTAAGTTGCGACCAACATCAACACAACGCTATCCCAAACTCATATTCAATAACTAATTTCGGACGTTAAGAAACCGCTAATTAATTGATGCGGCAGAAGTCTCCGACGTAAGTGGCTACTGGGCAGCATGCGGCTAGCTGTTAGCATTAACTACGGGTGCCTGGTTGGTAGCTGTAAATGAGCTTACTTGAATTATTTTTCAATATTCTGGACCAAGGCTACTTTGTAATTCACTCTCTATGTTTAAAGGAAGGGAATGCGCCTTAAATTACACTTTGAGGTCTTTTCATTATTTATATTTAAAAAAAAAAGAAAGATAAATAGCACTTTGTCTTCATTTATTTTATAAAAACACTTTTGTCCATTATAAAACAAAAACATTCAACTCCCAATGTCAATTATAGTCGTTTAGATTATAGGAACACATCTTTAATCCATTAGTACATTGTTATTTTAAACATGGACCATGTATAAAATGGGAATGTTTCTGCCTCATATTGCACTTAAAGTTCTGTTCCTAAATCCTAAATGTCTATATTAGACATTTAGATTTTTTTATTTTATTTAATGGGGGAAAACCATTTTACAAAATAAATGAAGACACTAAATCCTAAAGAGCTATATTAGACATTTTGAATTGTTTTTTTATTTATTTAATGGGGAATAGTATTTAAAAAATAAAATAAAAATGAAGACATAGTACTATTTATCTTTATTTTCTTTATTTTTCTTTTTTTTTGGCTGATCCGAAAAATGACCCGATCCATGGCTCAAGTCCATGATCCGATCCAAACCGGGATTTTTGTGGTCCGTTGCACCACTACTTTTTAGTGAGTGTTTTACGCCAGGATCCCTGCATAGGATAAGAGAGCTTCATAACTTCACTGTTTGCATCATTCATTCAGAGTGTATTATCTCTGTAACGTGAATTGTGACTTGCAGAAGTTAGATTTACATTTTGCAGCAAAATGTTTTCTTGATGTGCTTTGCGTTCATTTGATTGTTGATGGTTCTGACAAGTGTTGGGAATAACGGTGTTTAAACTAACAGCGTTCGGTAACTCTGTTTTTTTTTTCATAAATAGACTAATCTAACTAATTATTCTCCATATATTTGAAATGCCGTTATCGTTATTGTATGAGAAATGCGTTGCGTTACAATTTATTTATTAGTTTCAAGGCTCGAAATAAGCTTACAAGACGTTGTGCGGTGACAGGCTCCTCAAAAGTCATTTGCGCACAGTTAGAGGCACTGTTGTTTTTGGACTTCGTCACAATAAAAGTGTCTTGACAGCTGAAATGTAGAGTGACTTTTATTTTGGAGGTGCCGCAGGCAGCGTGTAACGACGTGACGGTAGAGATTTGCCGTAAAACAGCCGCCATGAGGAGCGATTTGTTGATAATTCTGTTCCACCAAGAACCATATTGCGCCTCCACAAGCACCAGAACAGCGATAAAGATACCGGTAAGTCATAGCAACACGCACGCCTAGTGTAATTAATAGCGCCAACAATTGTATTTCTCTTATTTCACGAGTGGTAAACACGTGAAAAATGTTGAAAGAAATATGCTCACATTCATGGAGGCGATGGAGTGACATTTGTATGCAAATGATGCACGTTAAGCCTCGAGTTGGGCAGTTTTCTGACGTACACCAATCATTAAAGCCTTTAAGCCTTTAAATGTGTAGAATTTTAAGCTGAAGATATATCACCATATTGAAAGTGTATAAAAGTATGTTTTTCATAGAGATCAAGTGGAAGCTGATGATTTTGAGGAGTAAATGTAGTTGTAGTTATGGCAATGATTTTGGCTATGATAGCATTAAGCGCCGTATATTTTAATATCATTGGCAATTTATTTGATCTATTATTGATTATTTTAGCCAGCAACAATCAAAAAATGCCCGCAAAATCCTGGAGGGACTGGCTAGGACTGTCTACAAATTAGTTATAGATGACATATGTGCCACAAATCACCATATATCTAGTATTTATTTTATTTGTATTATTATTCTGATTGCTGTAGTAACTGGTAGTAGTAGAACATACATCACCACTCCAAATTTAATGAATTATTATTATTATTATTATTATTATTATTATTATTATTATTATTATTATTATTATTATTATTATTATTATTGTTATTATTATTATTATTATATGATACGTCATATTATGGAGTGAGGCATTTGTGTGACATAAATACTCACAAAAATAAATGAAAACACCCTATATAGCCTGGACATAATTTGAATTCCTTGTATAAAAATATAATAATAATAATAACTAATAAATACAAATCCAAATTGTTTGATATAATTATTATTTTTTAAGTAGTGAAAATAGTTACTTTGCCTGGTAACGAGTTACTTTTATTATGAAGTAATTCAATTACTAACGCTGTTACTTTTTTAAGCAAGTAATGAGTAACTATAACTAATTGATGATACATAATACAGACCAGTCTTTGAGTAGCACTCAGAAAAATACCTTATGAGAGAAACGACTGTACACGCGCTTTTGGGTGTGCTAGCATCACGTTTACAGCAGGCGGCTTGAATGACGCATGCACGCTTCTCTCGTAAAGCACAGAGCTGTGTGCGTATTTTGGAGTCTCGGCAAGATGACGTAGTAAGCGGACTCTCGGTGATGTGATGAGCAGTGCAGCGGAGCGGGTTTTACGAGAACGCTGACAGTACCTTCTTTGCACGCTGAAAAGTGCCTGGACGCCCAAGGGATATTTTTAGAAGTGCCGGAGCTCCGTACTGGTGCGTTCTGGCCCAGTTAAAACACTGAGTTTGACAGTAAATCTGAAGCTTTTTGGGATGAATTGTTATTCGCCAAAAGTGATGCTCGCCCAGGCAAGCTTAGCACCTCAGACTTGGATAGAGGTTATATTTGTATAGTATAAACAAAGTGTGTGTCGCGACTGTGAGAAAAGATGACGCAGTTCATGGTGTGAATGGCGAAAGCCATGCCATGTAAAAAAGTCACACTCCAGCTAGGCAGTGATTCAGTGTCACTTACAGTTTCTTTCTTAGTTTCATAAATGTAAATAAATGATTATTTTGTCATCAAAGTCATTTCTCAGTCTTGCGTTTGTTTCATGATTTGAAATGTCACAAAAGCAAAATATTGTGGTATTAAAGTCACTATTCTGCTTGGCATTTTTTTTCTCCACAAATAGCTCATTTTCTCAGCTTTTTGGTCAGAAATTGGTGTTTTGGTGAAACCAACCAATATTCCGCTGCCTATCACTAAGAAAATAAAACGCTAGAAACAATTTTTTTCTACTCTTTTGGTATAGGTCCAGTGCTTATATTTTCACAGAACATAACATTCTGTGGGTCTTGAGTCCAGTTCAGTAAAAAGCTGACTGTAAATGAGTTAAAAACTGTTCATGTATTAAAGTTGTTTTGATGGTGTATGTTTTGTCAGTTTCTTGTGCTTAATACTGTACTGCTAATCAAGGTGGATTTGAGCATTTTTCCCGCTTTCCAATCAAAGTCACCTGGGATTCAGCTCCAGCGTCTCACAATCGACAGAAACAGTAGAGAATAAATAAATGATTGCATCTCTTCTCAATTAACACAAAACTGCTTCACAAGAAGGCTCCAGAATGCAAAGCAGTGGGAAATAAAACCTAATAACAATGTAGGCAGGGCACTATAAAAAGTAAACAACGCTATAAAATACTGAGCAATGAAACAGCTAATAAAGTGAACGACTGGAACGATTAGATCTTTTGTGAATATCTATTCTGTATTTTTCTCTTGTTGACTTTGACACCGTTCACACTGCGACAATAATCCCTTTGCCCAATGCACCCCTCTGAAAAAAAGACTACTGTCTCCCTTCAATGCAGTCATAAAGCATCCAACAGCAAACAGATGGGAGGCGCGGGAGCTGAACTGGTGTCCAGGGTTCAGTGTGGGAGTTAAACTGACTAATTCTGCTTCTGAAGTTGCTCTCGTGGGAGGTGAACCAGTTAGAGATGGCAGCTCTGGTAACCCACCTGCTGCTCTCCTAAGGGCGCCGCTAGCCAGATGGCCAGGTACTGCTCCCCCTGTCTCTCGCACCAGGGAGGCCAATAGAGAAGCACTAACATGCCCCAATTAAACACTTGATGGGCCTAAATATGTGAGTGCAAGCTGTCTGCCGTGACTGAGTCATCATCACATCGGATCAAGTCGCTGGTCTCAATTGCAGGGCACGGAGAAAGCAATCTATGGACAATGTAGAACTCCACATTGTAGAGTCTTCAAGGAACCGGAAGGCACAAAAATTAACCAGATTTTGTTCCTTCCCAGCCAAGGATAACAATCGCCAGATTATTTAGTTTGATAGGATTATTTCAGAAGATTATCCTGTGGTTTGAAGTGTGCTGAAAGGGAAATGATCCCTTTAATAGGGTTGGACATTCCTATTTTATATTTTTGTGTTCCCTCGTTTTCCGCTGGGGTTAACTTCCCAAAAATACCCGCAATTAATGAAATCCACGAAGTAGTTAGCGTTATGTTTTACATTGATTTTGGTCATGGTAGCCATGTGCTAATGTTGTGAATGGAAACGACTGGCCATGGAAGCAGAAGAAAAGAAAAATACAGACATGTCTTTTACACATTTGAGAAATATTTTAATATGTGTAAAAGTGGCATAATGTTTTAGCGTGAGAACAAGTAGCATAACGTTACTACAGATACTGTATCAGATGTTGTAGCGTTTGTGATTGTTTAGGCAATGGTTATTTTTGCCGTAACCGTGAATGTCTCCGATGTGCCGTGAACGCTTGTAGACATTTACAAGCGGTTATGAATAACACAAATGTGCACATTTAGGCCACTGTCGCAACGTCTCGTCGAGAAGACTTAGCGGCCGGTTAGCGTCACAAAGTCATGTCAACTAGGTGGCGAGTTGCCAGTCACGGCAAATGAACCACCGCGGATTGTATCTTGACAAAACAATACGCAACCGCTTCATATGATCCAACCACCGTCTGCTTTATCATATCTGACCTCTTGTAACCAAATAACCTCCACACGGAAGTTTAATCTGCCCGTTTGAAGCACACATTTTAGAAAGGAGGAGAAAGCTAAAGAAGTCGCGGATAACCTTTTTTTATTCCTGGTTGGATTGTAAGACACATAGATGCACATAGATGCATATTATTGATAGAAACCCCCACTAAAGTGTATTTTCATACTATGGGACCTTTAAGGCTGTGTAACTTGAAATACCTCCCGTTCCGTTCCTTCAAATTAAACCTGTCTCAAAGTAAATAAGTGTGTCAATAGCGGAATTACTTAATTGTGGTTGATAATAAAATTCCGCATAATATAAATGAGGGTTCGACCAAAATAACGGTACTGTAATAACTGTACAAAAATAAATAAATCCATGAAATAACGGGACCACGAGTCTAGAACCTGCGATGGAGAGGAGGTTTACTGTGCTGAATAATGAATAACTTCTGATTCATTATTTTCTTAACATGAACATCCAGGGTTCCCTTGCTATAACGCGGTAAATTTTTCGCGGCCTTGCTGTATCGTGGATTTTTTTGTGTGTGCAATTTTGCATTAATTTTTTTACAGTCATGTACCTATTTTTTATTTATTTATGAAAGTTTGAACATTGACAATGTTTAAACGAGAGAGAAATGTGAGAAAATGTTAATGCCTCAATTGGAAAAGTGTATAAACTGTGTGGTGAGGGGTTGAAACATTTATAATAAATGTCCCTTTGAGAGAGAAGGGTATGGCCTAGGCGTGGCCTGGTGCAGCTATTTACGTAAAAGTGACACACCCCTAAAACAGGCTGTTTAGAACAGAGCGGTTTTTTTTGGCTGATTTAGGGACAGCAAAAATATTAGATCCAATGTCAATTTTGACAAATGCATGTCACAGACATGTCTTTCAAACATTTGAGAACTATATTAGCATGTAGAATTTTTTTATAATATGAGACCTTTAAGGCTCATCTCCGTTGTCTCAATTTATTAGATCCCTACTCTTCTTTTTACATGCTAGCACATCAAACCAGAAATTCCTTCAAGGAGGGAGGAGACTGACAGAGGAGCGAGGTGGGAAAAGATAGAAATGTTTTGGGGAAAATTAGACGATGTCGTCTGCTAAAGATGACGTCATGTCATTGACGTGCATCACAAATCCAACATCTGCTAGTTGCATTCAAGGTTTTGATGGGCGAGGAGCTACTGTCGGACATTTGACATTTAGAGACTTGAAACTTGTTGAAAATGATTGAATGCCATCCACTGGAATCCTGCTTTTTACGCATACAGAAAGTGACAACTGTAGGTTAATTTTATAATTTATGACAAGGGGGCTAAACACGTCGATCACGATTTACAAGTTGATCACAAAGGTCGCATTGGTAGATCATATGACATCATCCAGTTAAGCACTCAAATGAGGTGCTGATCTGTGTGGACAGCCCAGAATTTTAGCTCACCGCTAGTGCTCTGCGCTCTCAACTGGCGGGTGCAGGTTCGAACACAGAGCGGACCCCCCCCCAAAAAAAGGGCTGATTGCGGGAGGTTGGGGGAACCCCTGATTTACTGTACCTTTGGGCATGATTATTGTTGCATGTGTTGAGATTATAAGTTTGTTAGTTTGGGAAAAAATAATTTGTTTACTTTAAACATATATAGGGATCAGTACATTTTTACAATATTTTGTGTTGCTCTTGCTTTTTCTCAAGATGTGTTTACATGTCTCTGCCTGCAACCCTAAGCAGCGTAAGCAATAGAAACTAACCGAATGATTGAAGGTCTTCTCAATATCCCATAAAAGCTTTACAAGACAAGTACAGAATGCAAAGCGGTAGAAAACAAGAACTTATAACAGTGTAGGCAGGACACTATAAAACAGAGCAGTGAAACAGCTAATAAAATACACAGCCGCCATTAACCAGCCAGACAGACCCCAATTAAATCCTTCCTGATCATTTTGGCTCAAGGACAACTTCTCTCGTTAATCACATCTCATCTCTCATCATTGCAATTTCTTGTTAACCCTGTCCTGATGAACATGACACACACACATACAATCTCACTAATCCATTGTGCTTAGAGTGACATTTTCCTTGTCATGTTTTATTGATCTGCAATCGATGTGAAAATGCTCTACACTATATAAAACAATTTACAGTATTATTGTGGCACCTATTTGTTTATTATACTTTTCTTCTTTTTTCAACTAGCCTTGCGGGCCATGTCAAACGGTATTTTTAATATATGCCGCGGGTCGCTGAAAATGGTGGGCCGCAAATGGCCCCGGTCCGTAGTTTGGACACCACTGGTTTAGTGTTGACCTTATTGATTTCCAAAACAAAAAAAGACACAAAGGCCCTGCCTCAGGATACTTAAATTATACTTGAAGTTTACTCGTGTACCTCCTTTGTATGGATAGAAAAAAAAGAAGCTATTTTCAAGTTTTGAAAAATATAACATCTTACTATTCATTTGAGTGTAATACAGTAAATAAATCAGTAGCATCACAAGGATGCTAATTTAACAAATAAAAAAAATGCTGTTTAGTTTTTCTCTCTCATCCTTGTTTAACTCGGTCAACTTTGCAGATGAACATTCACCTCGCGCACCTCTGTGTTTTTCTTTGTCCTCATGAGCTTTGAAATCTCCGGCAGCTTTATTAGAACCCTGAAACATAAATGGCAACATTGCGCATTGGGGCACGCCACCTCTCATTTGTCACAATCAGGAAGGTAAGCGGGGATTTGTGTTGTTTTTTTCCTGCAGTTCATCTATAAAGCGGCATGTGCGCATTGCCATTTTGTGAGAAGCAATGCTGCTCCCTCTATTCCTGAGCACAGCACAGCAGAGCCATCCACTAGGCAGTCTCTCGGGGATTACGTCACAGGCAACATTGTACCGTAGTATCCTGTGCAAAATGTCAATATCATCAAATGCTAGTGAAAAATAATGAAAATTTAGCATTTTCATAAATTAAAAAAATCTATTTTTTATAACTCTGGGGAGAAACAGGGCAGAGAAAATAAGAAGACTTCTTTCTGCTCCTTTTCATTCTCACATCAATTTTTTTTTTGTCCTTTTACAAGTGATTGAAATGAAACATGTAGAACACCTCCAGGTGCTCCAAACAGGGTGTAAACTGTAGACTTGTCCAGGTAAGAGTTTAACATCCTGTTAGTTTATAATCTGCCATCGCAAGTCAGAACCTACTGTTAGCCTAGCAACACTAGTTGGGATGTACTGTATGGTGGTTGGAGATGTGTAAAGATGGGAATGGAAAAAAGTGAAAATAGTTCATACAGCAATTCTGTCCAATTAATGACAAGGATTTGAAAGTGAATCCCACTCCGTATTGATTTAGTAACATCTAATTGGAAGGGTGGGAAAATGCCGAACAGGGAGATGGTTGAATCACTCAACGATCTGGCTTTTGCTGACTAAGTGTCCAAATATGATATTCAGGCCGAAGCCATCTTCTGTAGCTCCAAAACATTTTCCAGCAGGTTTGATTTTAGGCCAACGTACAGGGAAACCAACACAGTGCTCATTGCCTTTCTGTCAAGAGTGAACCCACATATAGAGCTGCGCCGCTTTTTCATCTGCAACCCTCCACCCTCTGTTCATAAGAGCAGAACAGGCAAGTCTGGAAGAGTCGTGATGCCCATTTCAATGAAAAGAGGGGGTGGAGGAGCTAGGAAAGAGGCGTGCAGAGCAGTGCAGGAGAATGATGCACTAGTTGCAGCATTGAGAAAACTCACAGGGAGACCGGAGGATGCGCATCTTTAAATTGATAGCCCACATTAATGCAAATGGATATTTTTTTTTTTTATGACTGGGAGATGTCAAACTGAAAATTTATACCTTGTGCAACAACTCTAGTAGCCATTTGAAGTCTGCCATCGTACTTTGACATTCTAGGCTATCCTGTGCCAATGTTCATTTTATGCCCTATGGTTAAAGAATAAAAACCTTTTGTTCTAGTCTATAGCACTCAAATGACAAGTCAAGGGCAGTGTGTCAAGACTTTAAGCAATCTATTTACCACCACATTTCACAATGTGACCATAAATGAGTTCCGAGTCAAGGTTGTGACCTTCACATTAGCAATGAGAAAACGCATGGCTACAACAGTGATTTTAACAAGCCTTTATTAAAAGTCATGACTGGCTTTGGGCAAGTGGTCATCTGTTCCATTTTGTCAGGCCACCAGTAGAGAAGCCTCTCATTGGAGTCAGAATCACCGACCTGCTTGAGACCACATCCTGGCTTTGAGACTTACGGGCTGAAGTCACAGGTTTACCTGCATATTCTGGAGAGGGGAACAATATAAAATAATCAAGTCAAGCACGAAGAGCAGCCATCTTTCAAAGTCGCAAGCAGTTACTCACGGTGTCTATGATGGCATGGTTGGTCACAGGAGTTTGTGCTGCTGGGATGGCACACTGTTGTAGCACAGTGGATGAAAACCTGAAAAGTCAATAGTTTAGCCAGTTGGATTGGGCATACGGTCAAGTAACACAAATCTGATTTAACCTTTCAATGAGTCCCAATTTCAAATTGCTTAATGACTAGACCACGGGTGGGAAAACTTGGGCCTCAGTCCTGCATGTTTTGAAGTTTCTCTGCTCCAACACAAGCAGATTCCAATCAACAGGATCATCATGCTTATGAGCTGATCATAGAGCAGCGGTGTTGGAGAAGGGAAACATCAAAACCTGCAGGACTCTGGCCCTCATGGATTGAGTTTGTCCACCCCTTGGACTAGACCCAGTCACAAACAAGGCGACTAATAGCCAAAGTGGGGTAAATGCATACTGATCAGGCCGTATTTGACAAATTACCACTCCCTTGCAATCCAAATTAGAAAAACACCAGATTAATTTTCTATGGATTCTATCCTGTGGTGTGGTTTCTGTTGGCACCCCAAGCTTTATTTAAAAAAAATAAAAAAAAGTCTGAAAATCAACTTTGCTCAGTGTACACTAAAATTTTGTCTGATTAAACACAGCTTTTAAAAAAATATATATATCTCATGTAGTTTGTTCAAAACAGGCCGATAGGGGCTCTTTAGGAGCCTGATCTACCGTCTGCAACATGAAACAGGACAAGTAGTTAAGCAGAGTGCACTCTTATGCATAATCAGGCCCAATTTAGATAATTTTCCTTCCTTGATCCAAATCAGCGCATAGGCCTAATTAGTCAATATCTGAAGGGTTACTAACCTGAAGTCAGGGCTTTTATCAAGTTTGCACGATGAATTTCACAAGTCAGGCAACCAGATAAAACCAGTTTGCCTCATATCAATTATTAAAAGCAAGGCACGTCAGAGGTTCATTATACCCCATCTCAAAAGATGTTTGAGTGAAGCTTTGAGACGTACCCTGTCCCTCTGAGGACTGACGTGGTTTGGATCCACAAAGGAGAACATCTTGAAGAGGAAACGCTTGTAGTGTGTCGGGTAATATATGCTAGAGGACTCCTGCACAGGCACCAATATGGTCTGGTAGCGATCATCTTTGTAGGGACACCTGCAACAAGCCAAAAAAATAAAATCTTAAACTAGAAGGCAAAATTTGGTGGCGGGGGGGTAAATCATTTTCAGATCAACAGAAGCATTTACCCATCAACTAGAAGATCCCACTGAGGGATACTGTTCAGATTGGGCGTGGTGGTGGCCCAGCAGCGCTCCAGATTCAAAACAATGTTGGGATCAGACCTGTCGAGAACGCGGACCTCAACATACACCGGTTGCTTGAGAACTTTGGTGACTGGGTAGTCAGCTGCAGTGTAGAACGAGTTATACGCCACCTCTTCTGCAAGTAGACTTTCTTTTAGAAACAACGCAACTACTGCATTGCAAGACCGCACTGCGATACGCACCTTCAATGCAACCCTTGGAGAAACACTCGCCATTGCCCAGTCGGAGCTCCACTCTGAGGGGTCCCCCGGCAGCTACTGGCACAGGTGGAGGAAGGGCATTGACCTCGATGACCAACGCTTCCACACCTGTGCCTGAATATCTACACTGGAACAGCAACCTGGGGAAAGAAAACATTAGGACGTTCCAAACACTATCAAATGAAATGACTTTGTTACAGTATGGAAAACTGAGACTTCAGCCCACAGGGGAGTACTTTTGATCTGTGAAAATACTGTTGCGTGACAAGTAAACCAAAATAATTTACTCATGTTGGTATTCAGTCATTTTAAATGACTGTTTAAGCCTCCAATTTAACCTTTTAATATATAATGAAAGACATCTTTAATACCTCAATGACATATCAGTTTTCACTAACTTACTCAAAATGGCTGTCCCTGGTAATAGAGCCTCTGGGTCCAATTCCCACTTCATACGCTGACGACATGTGGTTCTCGTACACCACAAAACCGTCTTCCTCCTGCCGTAAATTGTAGCAAAAAAATAAAAAGAGAAGCCATTAGACAGTTAAACTTCTTTGAGTGCCCTTAAACAGACTAGCAGTAGTTTGTGACAAAGTTCAACTTCTGCATAAGTTCAAAAAAAAAAAAAAGCAACAACCACCCACCTTGACCGTAGTGCCACACAGGGTCATGGGGAACTGAAAGATGGCGAATGTTTCGGTAGTGTCGACTGCATTGCAAGTGGGATCGTCCATTTCCATCAGGCTGACTGAAGTCACATCCACTGGGGGCAATGTAGAGTCACGAGCCACCACCACCACAAATTGGCCATCTCTTGTACACTGCACAGTCACTGACAAGATTTATGGAAAGTTGTTAGCCGATCAGCATCATTTTTTTTAATTACCACTACTAAAAATAACTTTGCTTGTAAAAACTGTCAATTTGTAACCCATGTGACATAATTAGCAACGGTTGAATCAAAACTGATCCTCGTTTGACAGTTTTTTGTAAGAATGTTTAAGTGACAGGCTATTATGCAAACAAATTTTGTCTTTGCCAATTTTAAAGGCTAAGTCAATTCAAAAAGCACCTCTACAATAATGTCCTGTGGTACCACTAATTTAAACACTATTGTGATATTCTGTTTGTGGGATATGAACAAAATCCAGCCATCTTGCTATCAACAGTGACATCAGTTGCTCAAGGCTCAACACAGCTTTTGATCACATGACCAAGAAAAAGTTGCAGTGATTAGTCACTCTGACCAACTGATGTCATTTTCAGTCAACAGTAAGTGGCAAAATGGACACCCTTTGAGATGGATAAAATGGGTGGATTCTACAAATGTAATGTTAAATCACAGTGCCTTGTTTAGACTCTGAGGCACATAAAACTTTATTTGCTTTTTAAGTCAAAGCACTGGCCCCAGTCTGAAAAAATAAAATAAAAAAAATAGTGAAATTTAAGCTTTTATAACCATAAACCCCAGTCTGCTGTATTAGATTTTTTTTTTTACAAAATTTTAGAAATTCAGATAAGTACCTACATGGCTTGATCAAATTAAAAAGTTTCTTAAAAAAAAAAAGACCCTTTCCCTTTACTGTGCAATATTTATTCTACTATGAGAGTTTGTTCATTCGGGTCTTATTTGTTTTAGAGTACCAAATGTTCCAATTTAACATTAGATAAGAGTTTAGCAGTATCAACATTATGAAAGCTTCAATAAGTTGTACCATTTGAAAACAAAAAAAACCCCACTCATTTCATTATTTAGCACAAAGGAATGTAGCACCACTTGAACTACATTTCAAAATACTCATCTGATAATGCTAGTCTCATGTAAACCAATTTTAGAAATTTTACACACATCCCTACATAATGTCAAGTTACCTGCTTTGCCGTAGTAGCACTGGCGTCCATTGTGGCAGCAGTTGATGGCTCCGCATTGCTCCCTGGTGATGTCGCGGGTGCCGCACTGGATCATCTCATGGTGCTCCACTTGACATTTGTCAACATGAGTCGCAGGGAAAGGGACCCCCAACTGCTTCTGCGGCAGGGACTCGAGATGCTCATTGTTGATGTGCAGAGCCTCCATCCAGTGCTGGGCCACAGCGTCACCAGCCAAAAGTCCGACAATCACCAACAAAACGCCAAACAGGCTCCTGGAATGCTCCATGACGGTGCTTGAGAGTGCAGGGACAACTCATAAAAGGCACACGCAGGCTTTATACTTGATGGATGGCAGCGGGGTTGGCTGCGGGTTCCGCCTCTTGTCATCAGGAGTCAATTGAATGCCAGCCGTGTGGAGTTAATCAGCTCGGCGCTGACAGGTGGAGATTATTGGCTGGGAGGGGGGCAGTTTGTGAGTGCTGGGTTCAAAACAAGTGGATTTGTGGGTTGTTGGTTTTTTTTTAGAGGTGATAGAGGTTTCGTTTTTTGCGTGTTTTTTTAATTTAATTTAATTTTATTTTTTACATCTTTACTACTGCCAGTCCATGATTGTCATCAGTGATTGTCCTGTTGTGTTAAAAGTGCTTTTTCAACACTTGGTCGACTATTATATTAAGCTTGTTTAATAATATCTCAAATTCTTATATGTACTGAGTTTGACTAAACATGATTTTCTTATGTATATATATATTTTTTTAATTTTGTCTGGATCAGGCATGGGCAACTTAAATGCTGGAAGGGGCCACAAAAGGGCTACTACTCTAAAATTACTATTCAAGTAGAATGGTACAAAACTGCTGAACAGCACTGTGAAAAGTCATTTTTGTTTTCACATGAATCAACTCACTCAAAAAAATATATATATTAGTAGGCTTACTCATGTTATTGTGTATATAGGGGCAGTATAAAAATCTGGTGGAAGTGATTGATTAGTGGTTAATGGTGATATTACAAGTTTAAGCTACAGTCAATGCATATTTGCAATTCAAAACCTGTGAATTTGCATATGGGCCCCCCTCACCACAGTTTTAAATAAATATTTTGTGTTTTTTGTTTCAGGGGCTTTAAGGATTTGTATTTACCTCCCGCTTTGTCAGCGTTTTCCTTTTTTGGGGGGAAGAATTTTCAGGGTTTGTTAAAAAAATTAAAATTAATAGGAAAAATATGAATTAATTTATTTTTAATTAATCTGGGGGCCATTCAGTGGGCCGTAATGTGGCCCGTGGGCCACCAGCTGGTCCTCTCTGGTCTGCATGATGGGCCTACTACTTGGCAAGTAGGGTACTCACATACTGAGAATTGCATTTATTTTGACTTTAAACCCAGGTCCCCCTCTTTTTCAGTCAGTAAACGCCATATTGTCAAACGTCTTTGATTCATATTATCCCGAGTGATTATCATGTGGTGGTTTTTTTCTTTTCTTTTTTTCTCGATCTGCTTGTAAAATGTTCAGGAACCAACTATTGTAAATGTTTAACCTGTTCAATATATAGCCTACAATTGCAAATACTTACAGTATTAGCCTACAGTATGTGGTCAACGCCAAATTTGAATATACTGTAATTACAATCTTTCTTTTTTTTTTACTTTATGGATTACATTTGAGTTGGTAGTGATTAGGGCGGGAATAAGTAAATATTCTAGTACAATTACTGTTAATTGCTATGACTGACCAGGAATCCCCCCCCCCCCCCCCTGTATTAATATATGTGAAAAACTGTTGTGACACATGCAGATGTATGGGCGGTACACTCAGGAGCTGGGTGTCTACGCCAAGGCGGAAGCGGCCCGCCTACGGGCTGGCGACGTGCGGAACGGCGGAGGACTACGCCGGAACACGAGCGTCCGAAGTCGTGCCGCAGATCTGCAAGAGTACCAGAAAGATCCGTGTGCCAAGTGCCAGTGTAAGTGCTTTCGTGTTTTGTCCTGTTGACCTTTCTTTTAACTGCCATTCTATAGAAAGCAAAGACTAAATATGGCATTTACACGATTAAGAATATTGTAGTATTAATATTTGGTTGGTTTATTGTCAATAATAACACTTAAATAATATGTCAACAATTTGTCAAAAATACATTACAGCTATACCTTAATTAATACAATTTATTTTAATAAGTAAATGGTTAATTATTTACAATTAAATTCATTGATTAATATGGAAAACAAATTAATTGTTTTATTTTTTAAATAGCCTATTTCTCAGAAGTAACGTCTTTTAAAATGTATTTTATTAAATAATTGCGTAATTTATCATTTGAATTAATTATGAATAATATAAAATGATAAAAATGAGAATGAATTATATCATTATTAAAATACACAATTTTACACATGTAAAAAACATTTTATTAATGTATTTTATCAAATATTTGGTTAATTCAGTATAGCTATAAGTAGTAACATTTTGAGTGACTATTTTATGCGTATGATAAACAATTTTACACATACAGTTACCATTTTTTTAGACTGTATTATGTTATATATTTGGTTATTCGAATATTGATTACAAATAGTGAAATGAAATATGGCATTGAATAATTTTGGTAATTCTAAACTATTTTACAAAGACAAAAAAGTATTTTTATTATTTTTTGCGGGGAATATTTGAATTTAACATAATTAAAATATGAATGAGTTATTTTATTATTAAAATCATTTTACATACCGTATATAGTTGACATGTTTTACACATGTATTTTATAAAACAATTGATAAATTTGTTATACTTAAATGAACCAAAATTTGTCTAATTTAAAAATGAAAGATTTATGTCCTTTTTTTGTTGCTGTGAGGGGGAGGAAACATTTAGAAAAATTAAAAAGTAAAGCAAAGGGTCTACCTGAGTGTCGAGGTGATGAGACGTGACCATGATTCCTTGAGACTGATCTGAGCAATGACCTCCAGCCAAGCAAGCTGTCTCAATGTCAAACACAAGTGCTCAGTGTGTGTGTGGGGTGGTTCAAGCGTGTTGTTTCCTTGTTGGTTCAGTCTCGTCTGTTAGATTATCTTGCGTCTTGTCTTGTGAGTAGACAAAAGAGTGGCACCTGAGGAGGCACGCTCCACTGCAATATGCAGGAAGACAGAGAAGGGGACACACAAAACAATTGGGGGAGGGGGGATATTTGAACTATTTTCCTTCATCTTTGTGGGGTTACATAATAATTGAAAAGGACTGAAAGCGGCTATCTATCTATCTATCTATCTATCTATCTATCTATCTATCTATCTATCTATCTATCTATCTATCTATGATAGCAGCAAGCAGCTAGCTTAGCTATCTACTGTATCTAGCTAATGCTATCTCCCCACCTATCTATCCATCATCCATCTATCTTTCCAATGTGTCACTGTACCTGTCTGAAGTGCACCATTCAATAACGGCAATAACGATGTCACCCCCCCCCCCCCCCCCCCGCGCATATTCGTCTGTGTGCCCTTGTGACCATTGATCTGATTAAATCTGAGATGGATAGACACAGGTGAAAGCGCCTTTAAATTCAAGCTCGCTCAATTTTTATTGGAGCCGTTTAAAACCCGCACAAAACAACCTAACTGATTTGTGTTCTGGCTGCCTGCTTGCTTGTAGATCAAGAGACTTTTTTTGTTTTTTGTTTTTTGTTTTTTTTTATGCCGGTCATTCAATTACACAAGTGTGCCGCAGAAATCAACCAGGTTAGTGGCCAAGCCACACACCAGAAGGAGCCACACAATGAATGTATGAAATGACGCCCAAAATTCTTTACATAGTACCTCATTATGTCATCAATGTATGTTAAAACACATTATAGTTTACAGTAATCCCCCCTCCATCACAGAGTTTGCGTTACGCTCTAGACCAACCCCGCAATAAGTAAAATCCATGATATAGAAATACCCAATTGAAATACTGCTGAGGCATCTTTTTTAATAACATTTAAGATCTTTAAACACACTTTTAAAATAAATACTGAGTTAAAGATAACACAAAATTATTGCACCGTGTAAAAGTGTACTGGTGCCTGTATGTGTTTACAGTAACTCACAATGTGCCTCAATAATCATGCCCAAAGATGATATATTATCAT
Organism: Leptonotus elevatus; assembly: GCF_054856555.1. Classification (NCBI taxonomy): domain Eukaryota; kingdom Metazoa; phylum Chordata; class Actinopteri; order Syngnathiformes; family Syngnathidae; genus Leptonotus; species Leptonotus elevatus. The sequence goes on along the minus strand of NC_141239.1, from coordinate 16,848,718 downwards.
AAAATGAGCTTGGAGTCGTCACTTTCTGTAGGCGTAAAAAGCAGGATTACAGAGGATTTGACATGATTCATTAATCTTCAGCAAAAACTAGGCTGGGCTTGAAATACTTCCTGTTTTCATTCTTCTTTCCAATTTACACCATGTCAAACACAATAGTGTGCTGCCATCTAGTGGTCGACAGTTTCATTACACCCAAAATAAACAGGAGGCAGACCAAAATACTTACAAACTGTACCCCAAAAATCTGCAAAGAGAGATCATATTTATTTGCATATTTATTTGCTGGGTGTTTAATTGGATTCATGGCATTTACATGAATTTCAATTGGGAAAGATCATTTGAGAGAGAAGTTAAACGTGGTCACAGAACAAATTAAATTGGCACCACTCCACTTTTTTTTTTTAGGATTTTCTGTTGGTGTGCTTTGAGGTTTTTCTAATGTGGAATAATTATCTTCCTTTGCTCAATAAATGTTGGGAAACTTTTTAAACACCGCGGCTGGACAGCCCTCCTCTGTTGTGTCTTGTTAGGTAAGAGTTTAACAAATTCCACTGCGGGAGTTTTAGTGATTCCCTCGTGTGTGTTATATCACATCACGGGGACAATTTTCTGGGTTTTTACTATCATCGTGGGGACCTCGTGTCCTTGTGGGGACATTTTGGTGGTCCCCATGAGTCCAAACTTTTTGAGGGTCAAGACTTGGTTTTAGAGTTTAGGTTTGAATTGGGTTATGGTTGAGGTTAGAGTAAGGAATAGGGGTAGGCAATAATTTTTGATGGTTGGGGTTAGGGGGAGGGGCTAGGAAATGCATTATGTCAATGAGATGGCCCCACAAAGATAGTAAAACAAACTTGTGTGTGTGTGTGTGTGTGTGTGTGTGTGTGTGTGTGTGTGTGTGTGTGTGTGTGTGTGTGTGTGTGTGTGTGTGTGTGTGTGTGTGTGTGTGTGTGTGTGTGTGTGTGTGTGTGTGTGGTGAGCTGCACTACATTTGTGTGTTTTTGATGATGAGTAACCAGAGCTGTAGCTTTTTGGACGAAGGTAGCCCACGCATGCAGCAAAAGGCGATGCTTTTTTTCTGGCCCAGAGCTAAAAACAAGCCTTGGATCCATGTGTGTGTGTGTGAATGTGTGCGTGTGTGCATTTTTAAACCTCGAGCAGTAAGGCTTTCTGAGACTTGTTACACATATCTCCGTCTGCCAGGCAGTGTCCAGTGAAGTGTGAATAACCCTCCACAAAACTATCAAAGGAACATCACTGCCGCAAAATAAAAAAAAATTCTCTTTTTAATCTCGTGTTTGTCCACGCAGTGTCTTTACAAGTGTGTGTGAATGACGGATTAAACAGTTTATGGTGGACATTTTAAGAAAAACTCATTTTCAAGTATAATGTTTTTTTTCTTCTTTTTTGTAATACATTCAGAATAAATTCAGATTGTTTCCTAATGAAGTAAAAAGATTTACAGATAAATTAATACATTTCAAACTGAGGTTTAGTGTTATCATTTTCTATCGTCAATATCGTAATTAGCATCTCTTAAGTGTAAACGGCTCTGTTGCCGGCTCTGCTTTGTATTCTGTGTCAACACCTGTTAATAGTGGTAACAAATAATTCTCATGTATAAAGTTTTGAAAAATAGATTGGACAAAATAATTATGATGGTACAAGAATATTTTTTGAAGGGAAGTCAGGCTTTCAAATACATTTTGAGAAAGAAATTCGATTTACTGATCAACTCTGAGATGGTTATTTTATATCATAATTATCATCTATACCATATTTAGCAGAGGTGGGCGCCTCAAATAATTTTTTTAGCGTCCGTCATTTGTCGATCTTGAACAATTGGGACACTCCTCTGTCATTGTCAATCCGTCAATATTTCAAGCCTAACCGCATTATAATGATCAATGTTTCTGTCATACGTCAGCAAAATGGGCATTCTGTCATTGACGGATTGTCGATTGGATTGACAAATTGACGATTACTTTGACGGATGAAAACCCACTGCTTCGTCTGTCATTCATTAATCGTTAGCAAAATCCGTCATTGACGGATTGACTGTCCGTCAGTGTTGACTAGGGACGTAACGATAACGGCAATATCATGATATTAAAACTGCCACAATATCGTCGTCGTAATGTCACGATATTAAAAGCAGCATATCTCTTTAAAAAAGTCAGGTAGATTTCCATTTTATGCAGTTCTAGCACCCTCTGGTGGCTAGTTTTTGAGTGCAATTAAATTTTCACAAGGCATGTTTTGGCCCTTCTATGTTTAAAATCCACGCTAGTGGTCAGATGAAGGGGAATGTAATATGCTTGTGAACCGAGTCAATATGCGGAGGAAGTCAATGTAAGTGCCTCAATATTAAGTGATATTAGAGATTGTTGTTTATATGCATTGCTGTTATGTACAAAAGCATAATATTGTGTTTTTTTTTTTTTAGTATGAGTTCATTTTTGTTACAATATTGTAACTTTTTTTATATCGGCAACCTCCCCACAATATCGTGATAATTATCATATCGTGACCTTCATATTGTGATAATATCGTATTATGATGTTTAGATATCGTTACATCCCTAGTGATGATGGAATGCCCACCTTTGGTATTTAGCGTCTCTGAGCTTAAATGGCTTTGTCGCGACCCCTGAAAGGAAAAGACGAAAGGAAAAGAAGAAGAAGAAGACTGGCCCCGCTTTGTATTCTGCGATGCAGCTTGATAACATTTTAAGTAGTTTTACATTTTAAACAGTATTACCGTTAATACCATATTTAGCGTTTTTGAGAGTTAGCAACTCTGTCAACGGCCCTCTTTGTATTGAAAGCTAACAGCTGTGTCGCTTGTTCTCTTTGTATTTTGTGACGAAGTTTAATAGCATTTCATATGCTTAGCATTACCGCTCTATTGATTAATCACTAATACTGTTTTTTTATATTATAATTATCGTTGATGCATTATTTAGCGTCTCTCTTAATGCTGTCAGTGGCTCTTTATATTCGGTGATATGATTGATTAATTTGATCGCCCTTTGATTTCTTATGTGTTAATGCTGGAACTTGTTGCAATCAATTAGGTGAATGTATGTGATTTTTTTGTTGACATTTCTCTTAGCAAGATCCTGATAATACAAATAATGCTAAGCGTTTACTCGAGACAGCCTGTCAGGTTTTTTGTTTTTCTGAATTATGGCTCTGGCAAATGTGTCAGTAGCACATGTGCACGTTCTCAGGGGACTTGCACATCTACCAATGCTCTGGATCACTCAAAGTGGATTCCAGGCTTTGGCCGTGTCCGCAGACAAAATAAAATGAGTCCAGCGATGCTCCTTTTAGCTGACCTACCTCTCAGTTATTTTGCGTAACGTAACGTCGTAATTAAAACCCTGACCCAGCTTTGTTGTGTCTGTCATTTTTCAAATATTCCCCCGATTAATTGCCTCTTTTCCTACCACACTTCAATTCACAATTAAAATGTATAGAATTGAATTTGACATTTCTTGTCCAGCTTTATTGTAGCTCTATTATTCTGTCAAGTTGACATGGATATGATGAGGACTTTTGCACATTTCATTATTTCCCCAAGCAGGTTTACAAAAGCAGACGCCTTCTCATTAAAAGTGGATGTACAAAAGCCTCTCCACAAACATTCCACTTAATGAGGTTATTTACTTAGCTTTGCCACTGATTGCCATTTGGATCTTGGAGTTTGTTTGTTTTTTCTTGTTTCGACAAATGTTTATTCTCTCCATTCGAATGGAATTGCTACACAAAGAGAAAAGTTGCCCACCCCAGATACATTCCCAGATAAAAGGAAAAAAAAGTACACCATTTAAGGTAATGCTTTTGTTCTCTTGTAGAGATGAAATGCTATGAACATTTTGTATCACGACTATAGTGACTTCAATGATCCCCATTTTTTTGATATCATAATCATAATGCCGTATTAAATGCATGCACCTAAATCAAAGCGACAAATTCCATTCCGAACATAGAAAAATGCTAAATTGGCAATCGCGTGTACTTTTTACACATTAGAAACCAGCAAGGAAAATGAATTTCAAAATTCTCAGATTCTTCGCATAAACTACATGACACAGATGCCTTCTCTTATTTGTCACAAGAACATAAACTGAAGGAAGGTTTGCTTTCATGCCCGAATAAAGCAGCACAAACAATTACATTAAAAGACGTTGCAGTATCAACCCTTGACAATTGATCATGGTATACTTTTTCCATCCCTATGCTAGTACCTTTTTTGTCTTGATTAGATTACAACAATGTCATGGTTGTACTTTATGTGATGGAAAAAGTCTGCTTTTGTAGCCCTATTTCTGTTTTCTCGATAGCATTGACAGCAGAACTCACAGTTGCATTTTTGTCTTTTTTTCCCTCCCTCTGCTAATGAACATGTTTGCTTGTTTCCCAAAGTGTTTTCCTGACGACGTAACCTTTAAAACGCTCCGCTTGTTTTGTCCTTGTGATGCATCTCATCGTGTAAAGTTTGACTTTCTGCTGATTTATATCTCAAATGTATTATTATTTATTTATTTATTTTCCTGTCTACATTTAAGCATGCGCATCCAGCTGTCAGAAGTTCCTGATCTCGCGGGTGGGTGAGGACTGGATTTTCCTCATCCTGCTGGGGTTGCTGATGGCACTGGTCAGCTGGGTCATGGACTACGCCATTGCCTTTTGCCAAGAAGGTAGGAAAGAGGCACAGAGCAGACAGAAAAGCTTGTAGAGCTCTTGTCATGAGCGTAGGGGTGTCACACTCGTTTTATGTCACAGGGCGCATCTCAGAGAAGAAATAAATGACAGATGGAATTATATTTCAAATGAAACGTCAACAGCTTAAGCCGAAGTGCAACGTCAAGAATTTGTCTTCTTTTTAGGAAATGGCAGATAGAGACAAGTGTTAAGATTATTATGATAAAAAGAAAATTCAATTACTTTGCCACTAGAAATTGCATTCGAACCGCCGCACTGATTCATGTGATGCCATCTTAGTAAGTTTGACAGCACCATATGTGCCATGAAGTAGTGACATAAATATTCACAAAAATCAATGGAAACACCCTTTGTAGCCTGGACATAATTTGAATTCCTTGTATAAAAATATAATACAAATAATAATAATAATAATTATTATTATTATTATTATATACAATTTAAAAAAAAAAATCCAAATTATTTGATATAAAGCTTTTTTTTAGTAGTGAAAATAGTTACTTTGCCTGGTAACTAAAGTTACTTTTATTATGAAGTTACTTTTTTGAACAAGTAACGAGTAACTACGACTAATTACTTTTATAAAGTAATGTTCACAACATTGCCTTGTAGTGGGATTATTTCATGTATAGTAACAATTCAGAGGGTTTGATGCTGCTATTTGATGTTCACATATGAACAAAATGTGTCCCACCCTGTACCGGTGCGAGGCGTGGTCCGAGCAGGCATGTACTTTTGGATCCACTTTCTGCCCCCAAATTGTCACTCCACCAGGCGCATTTTCAAGACACTCTTTCTGCTGTGACGGCTCGCCAAATTAGCAAACGTGCTGATCCGAAAATCTGGATTTTGCTGTCATTGACGCCACAGTGCAGATACACTGTCTACGAAAGTACAGCCTTGTATATTTTAAAAAGTGCTTGTGGATTCAATCTGGCCCAAAAATAAACAATCTATTGATTCAATTGATTAATCGTCCTATTTCTAAGTTTTATTTTATATGAATAAATGAAGGGCGGCACGGTGGATGACTGGTTAGCACGTCCGCCTCCGTCCGGCCTTCCTGGGTGGAGTTTGCATGTTCTCCCCGTGCTTGCGTGGGTTTTTTCCGGGTACTCCGGTTTCCTCCCACATTCCAAAGACAAGCATGGCAGGTTCATTGAACACTCCAAATTGTCCGTAGGTGTGTTTGTGATTGTGGATGGTTGTTCGTCTCTGTGTGCCCTGCGATTGGCTGGCAACCAGTTCAGGGTGTACCCCGCCTACTGCCCGAAGCCAGCTGGGATAGGCTCCAGCAACTCCCGCGACCCTTGTGAGGACAAGCGGTTAAGAAAATGGATGGATGGGTGAATGAATGAGTTCAAATCTGCTTATTCTGCACAAACTGAGCCTCAGTGTGGTTATGTGTAAGTCATCTACATGTGGTTGGAACATGAAAAAATGTGGGGAAAAAAAGTTTGTAGATTTTGAATACTTCAGCAAGATGCAAGAATTTCACTGACACTGATATGTATGTGCGGTATGTGTGTGTGTGTGTGTGCGCGTGTGTGCAGTACAGAAGTGGATGTACGGCGGCCTGGACAGTAATCTTCTGCTGCAGTACATCGCCTGGGTCAGCTACCCCGTGGTGCTCATCACATTCTCGGCAGGATTCACCCAGATCCTGGCTCCTCAGGCCGTGGGTGAGGCGCACCTTTAAAGACTTAATTCGCCAACACATGTTTCAGGCCGGCCGATTGGCAGTCGCTGTTGCGTGTTTGAATAACGTAATTGCCTCTGTAATGCACCGCAAGGCCTCCAAGGACGTGGACCAACATCCCTTTCAAACTCGCGTCGGTGGAAAATCCATAAAATATTGCTCTGATGAGATGTGCATACAGAAGATTATATGAATATCCATCAGCCACTAACCCCCCCCCCCCCCTCTTCCCCCTCGACCCTCCTTTTTGTTGCTGGTTTATTCCTCGATAATTGCTTTCTTTCAATTCCTCTTTTGGCTCCACTCCATCATGGCAACACCTGGCATCTTGTCCTTCCTCAGGCTCGGGCATTCCGGAGATGAAGACCATCCTGAGGGGCGTGGTCCTCAAGGAGTACTTGACTTTTAAGACGTTTGTGGCCAAGGTCATCGGGCTCACCTGCGCCCTGGGCAGCGGGATGCCTCTGGGGAAGGAGGTAGAGGATCTGTTGCCACCTGTGATGTTTGACAGCTTCCCGTTGGGATGGAATAGGATTCTGAAAAGTTCATTCTTGTCTCTAAAACATCACATTGCTTGTAATCAAATTTTTCTATAGCAATTGGCAAATTCACTGCGATAGAATTCATACCAACAAAAGTTATCTCAAGTCATTTCTCATCTGGTCACTGTCAGGGAGAAACCTCCAAATATGGTCAATTTGAATATTTTTTCACATATTTTGTTGGTCAGTCACCCCGACGTCTGTTATTTGTACGCACTACTAACCAATTTAAAGAGTTGAAAATATCTTGATAACGATATTTTGAGAAGTTTTGAAAAATTCCGCCTCTTCTCTCACTCTGCGGGAGCCGTGCAACATTTTGTTGATTGAAGATTGAAAGTGGATGTTTTACACATTGAGTGAAAATAGTTAGGTTTTTGTTAGAAATGGATAGCTGTAAAGTAGCGGTGCAACCATTAATTGATTAATCACCAACAAATTAATAATCAAATTTTGATCATGGATTAATCATTTAAAGACCTTGTTTATTTTAAAATGATCCAAATGTTCGCATGTCAGCTTCTCAACGTAAATCTTCTGTGATTTCTGTCACCCACCATGCAAGCAAACTTAATCGTAAACTTTTGTCAATAAAATTCATTGATTAACCAAAGTAAAATAAACTCATCAATAATTAATCAATTAAAGTAATCACGCAGCTTCATTTCTGTCTATGACATTTCTCAGCCAGCTCATAGTTTCATTTATTGCATTACTCGTGGCTTAAAGAACTTTGAAAAAAGAGTTTGGGATGTAACCAGTAGTGCAGATTTTGATGTGCACAGCTGATTGCGGTCGGTGTCAATTACATAATGTATTGATACATAACATAACCATTTTTTTATGTATTCAATTAGCGATTTAACAACTTTGGGGTGGTCTTGTGTTGATGTTGCAACGGTAAATGATAGCAATACTGTATAATACCAAATTGGACCAAATTGTGATGTTTGATCACTTGAGCCTCAAGAGTTGTCCTTTTAGAGATGGGAATATTCTGCCCGGCTGCTTCATTATCGTTTTGGACCACACTGTGACACTGAGGTTAAAAATAAATAACAAAAACATTGGATTATTTGAGTTCGTTGAGTAGTTCCTCCTGTCGGAAGATTTCCCTTTAACAAGACAAAATGTGTCATCTGCTCTGCAAGTAGTAATCAAAAGACATGAGTCAAGATAAACAAATGATATACTGCAAAGTACACACACACGGATATTCCAAGCTCATTTCGATCTGATTTGACCCCCTTCAGCTCTAAGCCATCAACGTCCAAAAAAAGAAACATTATACATACTGTATTGTACAGACAAGAATTCACCATGCACGCCACGATTGTTCAATGAAACGGATCGATAGTCACTGAGGCAGCAACTTACAGCTCGCACACACTGCAGGATAATCACGCGGGATAATCGACATCCTTTCGTTGGGCCCGAAATCTGCTCTGAACAGTCCGATTGTTGGTACGTGTGTTTCTGTGCCACCGCTGACGATGTTTAGCTGTCATACAAGATTTGAAAATGGAGTTCTTAAAAGCACTTAGTGGTCCACTAACGTCCCGTTCTTCTCCGTCCTGCTCTTCAGGGACCTTTTGTCCATGTTGCCAGCCTGTGCGCCGCCCTGCTCAGCAAATTTATGGCCGCTCTTTTTGGTGGAATCTACATGGTGAGAATGGACGTACGTCATACATTCATGCATACAACTTTTCATCAAACCCTGATGAATGTTTTATTACCCATTAACGATTGACTTAAGAACAATAATAATGACACTCTACACATTTTATTAGTGAGACATGCCATTTAGGTCTAGTTTGGGAGTCGGATAATGGTTGAGGTAATTTTGAATAAACACAATTTTTGACATATCAGCTCCTACTTTTTTTTATGTCAGTAAGGACAGATTTCACATAGTTTGGATTGACACTGCAGGTTCAAGTGCCTAATTCTGATTTAATGCCTATTTACGAAATTCCACATGTGTTTACAATGATAGCGCACCAGAAATGATGGAAATGTATCAATCCACCTGTCGACAGTTTTCTGAGTTTTTTCCTGTATACTTGCTTACTGTTGAAACGGGGAGCCACAGTTGCTGATGTACTTTTCAGCCATTTATTGAAAACAATTGTAAACATATGAACACAATGAGATCACTCAAGCAGTAGCTGCTGTCGGCCTCTGCTCACGCCCATACTCTCGCATGCAGATTTGCCGGAGTCTCACGCCGACTTAAAAACAGGATTGCTTTGGTTCCATCTGGTGGCATCTTACTGCAATTATACTTTGACGTAAGAGGAGTTTTGTTGGTAGAAAAGTGGTCATTTGCTGCCATCTAGAGGCAACTCGAGGTAACAGTTCAGTATGCTTGAAGCGGATTGGAGGGGTAAAACTATTTTTTAAAAAGTTTTTATATAATCTCTGCATCTTGTGAATAATCATGTATTGCAGGTGGTACTGGAACGCACCAAATATGTATGAGATTTTTATCCCCTTTCGGAAGAGGCCTGATCCCAATCTCGTTTTGGGTTTTTTAAGCTGCCAACTGTGCTACTTGAGAACAAAAAAAAATCAGGATTGTATCACTTGAACCATGCAGTGAAAAATCCAGCCTCCGTCAATCTACTCTTCCAAAATGCGTCACGTCTCTGGTCCTTGATGTCGGCTCTCTACCACTCAACAGGGCGCACTTTTAAAGACGGACGCCGGCGATGCGGAGGAGGCAAAACATCGCTTTCAGTTAGACTGAAATAGTCCAAGGAGGTCGAGCTCCCATTAAAAGATAATCAGTCTGGGAAGATGTTGATTCAGTCCAACCCAGACCGTTTGCCCGAGTTCATTTGCTGCTTGTTTCAGAGGGAAAAGGTAACTTGTGCACACTTCCACCACTCAAACATCTCTCTCTTTATCCCCCCCCCCCCCCCCCCCCCCCCCGCTGCTATTACCGCTAAAGGAAGAGCCCTTTGAGGGAAGCAAGGTATGAGTTGTGGCCACTTCCATCAACATTCAGCAAAAGCAGTTTGAGCATCTATTTCATATCTTTGCTATTCAGCTAATAGGGACATGTTTTAGTGTGCTTTTTGTCCTCACGAGTAAGACAAGTCAGTATATCCCGAGTGACGTTTTTTTCCCCCCCGGCACTTTTTTCTAGTAAGACACGTTTGTTCCACCAGTGCTTATAATTAATGAAAACTAACAGAATAACCGAACCTAAAATGTTAACATTTTTGTTAACAAAATAAAATACAAACTAAAATTATTTAAAGACAAAAACAAATAAATAATGATAATAAAATAACTGAAACTACAGCTTACATTTATAAAACTAACTATAAGTAGAGCGAAATTGCCCTTCGTTTTTGTCAGTTAATATACATACGCTTTTGGGGTTAATTTTTTAAATGTATTTATTGTGGTATTGCTGTACATCCGTACAGAAGAAGGAAGACCAAACAATCAGTTTAAAAATTATAGATTTTTTATTTTTATTTTTTATTTCATTACATAATCTTTAGTGACTTTCTTTTTATCTTGTACTGGACAATGCGCCATATATTTAAAAAATAATAAAATAAATTAACACTAAAACTAATAAAAACTCAACTAAAACACTCTTGTAAAAATAAAAACTAACAAACCTGCTCTAAAAAACGAATGAAACTAGCTGAATTAAAAATAAGAGCTAACGCCAATGAAAAATCCAAAGTTTTTATGACCTTGCTTACTAGTGAGGACAGATAGCACGCTTGTCCGTCGATCCTTCAGCTGGATATGGACTAAATGCTCAAACGGCTTTCCATACGCCACGTCCATTTGCGGGCATGATAGATGGATGCTTTTCCATTTGTCTGCAGCGTGTCATGCATCCGCGTCGCCCATCGTCGTGCGCAAACGCGTCCTTTCACGATTTCAACATCTCTCATGCGGAACCTCATGCAATGTGGAACGATGACAGCAGCTTTGTAGTGCAGCATTTTGCTTTTCAAACCTGTACGTATTTGCTTGAATGTACAAGGGGTTCCTCAGTTTTAAGACATTCGAGCTTTCATACAATGCATATTTTCAAGAAATTACATTTTCAACATCGATTATAGATTTCCAATTTTTTTTGTTGCAAAGGTTGATGCGTTGTTCTTTGGGGAGCATGATTGAAAAACATGTTATACGTGTTATTTAACCTTTTCATGTGATAAATGTAATAAAGGAGAAAGTGAAGTCAGTGAAAATCACGCTTGACGGAACGTGTAACGAGTGAATGGGCTTAAATTGCTGTCAATGTGCATCGCATCAAGTTAATGGGAATCTTGCAAAAAGCCAGTGGCGGTAATTGGCACGTGCGAAGTGTGCGATCACACGGAGCCGCATGGAGGCGGGGCCGCAGAAATGTTTGATATATTTGTCAAATATATACGTATTTGTAAATTAGACGAGCACACTAACAGCGAAGGAGGGACATTTTTGGAAAGGTGAATACGTGATACATTACAATGTCAATCTTCGGAGTTAGCGCCCCCTGTTGGAGAAATTGAGAATTTCTGTACAAATAAAGGAGTAACACTTTTTTGTTGTTGTTTTGTTTTATGACCTTATAGCCTTTTTTGGTATTTTCTATTTTTAGGTTTCATTGCATGTGCAATAATGACGTTTTATTAGCCTTAATCTGAGCCAGTTCACAGCGAGAACGCAGCCTGTACATAATAGTACACACCTGTAGCAATACGCATTCATTATGACACACGACATATTATTTCATACCTTGCATTCTGTAAATATCGGTACTTTTACAGTATACAGATTTTTTTTAACGATATAATCCCATAAAGAAATGTTCATGTTATTTTTTGCTAATTTGTGGGAAAATGGAGAGTGTTTGTGCCAGCTTACACTGCCATTAGCAATGATGTAGAGGAGGAAGTTGATGGGGTGGGCATTAGAGTGTGTGTGTGGGGGGGGGGGGGGGGGCATGCAAGCTAGCAACGCCACTCCAAACAATATTGACCTTTGCATCACAAATGTTGGAGATGTTATTTGTAAACATTCTAACTGAATAAAATGGGACTACAAATTTTATTTCTTGAAAATATCGTCAGCCTAATAGCATGATTGCCGAAGTCATATATATTTTTTCTTTCTGAAAAACAAGTAAAAACACAACAAAGTCAGCAAACAAGAGGAGTCCAGTTGTCCTGATTCAGCTGAGAATGTTCACAGAAATATAGGGAAAAAATTAAGAAAACCATTTTTGGTAAGCACTTATTTGATATTGCTATTGTGACAGTCATTTTAAAACGACTTGGGCAATTATGCTATAAGGTTAACCATGTATGTATTTTTTGTACATGTCCACACATCAGGGACACCCTTTTTTCAATTACGGTAATTATGATCTTGCATAGACTATGGGATGTTCCAAAATAATTTGGGTTCAGTCATTGCGGTCATAAACCAAGGACTACCTGCATATGTCTTTTTATTTTTGTTGTGTATCTGACGCCGATCGTACAGAACGAGTTGAGAAACACGGAAATGCTATCGGCTGCTTGCGCAGTGGGCGTGGGATGCTGCTTTGCTGCACCTATCGGAGGTAAGATGACATCTATGGAAAGCCGTCTGAACAGTTTTTTCCATATTCTTGATCTCCACTTTAGGGTGCGTGTACTAATAGGGCAATTGTGTCTTACCGGCAATGTTTTTTACACTACTCGTGACACTTTTAGCCTACTAGTATTATGTAATTAATTCAACCTTATTGGTAAATGAATCTGCTTGCACTAGTAACACCACAATGCCAACTAGTAATTTGGCCTCACTAGTAGCGTAGTTGCACTACTAGTGTGCAGAAATGTCATTCAGTAGTGAAAGGCCGTAGTGGTAAATATGTTACTAGTAAGTCAACCGTTCTACTATTAGGTAGTTTAAGGTATGGATCAAAGCATTTCTTTAATATTCTTGATTGTAGCTAAAGGTCCACGTCCTAGTAGGCTCTTGCCATGCCATACCTTGTCAATGTTGGACAGTGGTGTAAAAATAATAATAATAATAATAAAAGAAGCAGAAAAAAACCCAAAAAACATTACTAATAAGACGATAGTTCTACCAGGGGACTGAATTGTTTTACTAGTGAGGACAAAGGGCCTACTAGCACCGGGCCTCAAAATGGATTTATTGAATAATGGCTTAAATGGTCTTCTTTATACAGTACAAGCAATTGAAACCAATATGCTACATAATGAGTATTTTTTTTTTTTTTTAAGTTGGGCTGTTTAGACTCACAATGTCAATGAAACAATTCGCTGACTTCATTAGAAATGCACATTGACCACTACACGTTCGATCAATCTTATACTTTTGCTGTATCAACGATTGCTGTGCGAGAACGTCAGAGGTGTGTGTGTGTGTGTGTGTGTGTATTTGTGTGTGTTCGCCAAAGGGGTGTTGTTCAGCATCGAGGTCACGTCGACGTTTTTCGCCGTGAGGAACTACTGGAGGGGCTTCTTCGCTGCTACCTTCAGTGCCTTCATCTTCCGAGTGCTGGCCGTGTTGAACCAGGAGGAAGGTACGCGAGCGCGAAGAATCAATTCTTATTATCTCGTGAACCATTTGTGTCTGGAACATTGCACGGGCCCTGTTGGTCACGACCGTCAATATTGTTTCAAAACAATCGCTTCTTGTACGATTCCTTTTCGGCATTGATTCTGAAAAAAACCCACACAGAATCAATCATGGACTGTGGCTAAATTAGGCAATCAAAAATATTTAGGACATCTGACGCTGTGAGCAACAACTGGTCTTTTTAAGACTGTGTACCATCGAACAAGGGTTGGAAGAAAAAAAAAGAAGGTGTTTCCTTTACTGAGCCAAAGTACACATCTGCGTCAAAAAGTGGATACACAGGTTAATCAGGATTTTCTTTTTTCTTTCTTTCTTTTTGGTTTTTCTTTCTTTCTATTTATTATTTTAGTTTCAAGCTGTTCAATGCCACTTCCAGCTGAAATGTACTGTCAAACTAAACATAAAACAAACAAAATAATGCATTCTGAAATTAAAACAAACCCATAACTTTGCGTAAAAAAGTCTGCTAGAGTAATGCTGACCCATAATGGAAAACACTGGAGACGGGCTAACGAATACAGTAGCTTTAATATTGCAGTTTTATAACCACTTAAACAACAAATGAGTGGTTCGGGGAACGAATGAATAAATATTCCGGCACAAATGGAAGAGCAACACTTGTAGACTCAGATAATATAACAATACTCACAACTAGCATATATTCCTTATCCTCTGCAAAGAATGTTTTTATGAAGTACAATAACGAGGAAGGCTTTTTAAAGCATAATACAGTTTTTTGGGGGGTGGGGGGCTAAATAATTATAGCTTGATTACATAAATGACATTTGTTGAATAAATAAATACATGCATGAACATTGTTGTGATACAGATAATCATAATCATCGTGGCCATGATCATTGTGATGGGACATTACATAGTGTTTCATTTCTATTGAAACAATTTGTTTTACTTTCTCAATCATTTTTCTTTTACTCACTCTTAGAAAGAGAAAAACATTTTGCACCACTGCAACTCTCTGCCGCCACTATGAATATTATTTGTATATAAAATCGATCTACATGCACGTCCGCATAACACTGTATCCTTGTTAACATTCAGGAAAACAAAAAAAGAAAGATATATAGATCGACATTGTTTTTTTTTAGTCTGTACCAGAAAAGATTTGAAGTGCATCAAAAATAAGAAAGAAAAAAAGAAAAGAAAATGTGAGCACTACAGCCACCTACTGTAGTGGATGTACAATTACACTTTATTCCAGCAAATTGGGGTCTCACGGGGTCACACCTTAATATTGCACAGCCCCCCCACCCCCACTACAGTATTTGAGAAGGTCTGCTTTGGAGTCAAATTGTTTCACCAACTTGAACTGAATTTCATTATAAAGTAGCTGATGTGCGTCGGTCACATTTGTTAACTAAACTCATTTGTTTCCCCTCAGAGACCATCACTGCTCTCTTTAAGACTCGCTTCCGTCTGGACTTCCCCTTCGACCTTCAGGAGCTGCCCGCCTTCGCCATCCTGGGGTGAGTGTTTGCCTTCCGCCGAAGGACGTTTTCCTTCCTTTCAGCGTCCTCATTTGCATTCCTGTCGAGTTGACTGGATTTGTGTTTGATGAGCCGGGCTTGAAATGGACTTTTTTTTCCCCGATGGCTTACTCCATTTTACACAGTTGTCTTTTTCAATACAGTGTTCCTTCATATAATATTAAATTCTCCTTTTTTATGTGTCCGTTTTACAGAAAAATTCAACTTAGAGCAGTCAAATAGTAAGGCACGGCTCAGTGGAAGAGTGGTCATCTCCCAACCGTGAGGTTGTTGGATCGATCCTCTCGTGACCATGTTGAAGTGACCTTGAGCAAGACACTGAACCCCGATTTGCTCCCAGCCGACCACTTGTGTGTGAATGGGTGAATGTGAGACATTGTAAAGCGCTTAGTTAGGTAAGGCACCATATGGTGTAGATGAAAGCGCTATATAAAAAGACGCCCATTTACCATTTACCATGCGGTGTGACTGCAGCATAAAAGACAAGTTTTGTATGTCGGGGAGGAGCTAAGTTTAGCCTGGGTCGTTAGTGAAAGTCAGGAGAGTCTTGTAAATGTAGGTGCATATTTTCTAAAAAGAATCGTTTGTCAGCCATTTGTAATGTAATTAATGTAGTAAGATTCATTTGAAATAGTAGTAAAATGTTTTGGGATTATAGTTTTTTTTGTTTTTTTTTACTAGCAGCAGGGTTCATTCAGTACCAATCCCTGTATACCAATAAATAATAAGAAATAGCAAAACTCATGGGATGAACACAAAGACGAGTCACCGGGTTTCTGGAGTGTCCGATATCATTTGTGTTGTGTTTTTAGGATCGCCTGCGGTTTCGGCGGCGCCCTTTTTGTCTACCTGAACCGGCTCATCGTGGAGTGCATGAGGAAGCAGAAGACCATTAACAAGCTCTTGCTGAGGAAGTAAGTATCTCATCCTTTACACGCAATTGAGTGTCACCCTCACACTAGCCCTCTTAATTGTTTAATCGGCACAAAAGCAGCACGGCGAACAGTATGTCGCCCAGACCCCAGGGATTACTCAGCTTTATCAGAGAGAGAACCTAATTGTTTTCTAACAAGATCGTCAATCAGCGTAACAACATTTTTCAAATTGGGTACCCACGCACTGATTTTAACCATCTTAACTCGGGGTGTCAAAATTAGTGCATTCATTTTGAGTTAATATGAAGTTCCTTTAACGCCACCATTTTTTTTTAACGTGAGATGAATGACCGCCCCTTACTTGGAAAGCCCGTACTGGGAGAATTCCAGTCACAACGCAGCAGACACGTCCACGTCAAAACTCAGCAGTAATAAATGTAATAATAATGCATATATTTTTGGAAACTGGGGTCAAGTTGTATTTTACAATTTTAAAAATGTGCAGAATTTCACAAGTTCTTTCATGTTAAATATTCAATAGCTCTTAATATGAAAAGAAAAACGCACTGACCTGTCACCAATGTCTTACAAATGCAATTATGCCATCTCGGGGCAGAAAAATGACCTGAACACAAATCAATATCACACTCGTTTTTTTTTTACAGTATAGTACATCTTTTTAATTTAAATTCAATTGTATGAAATTACTGTATCAATGGGGGGGGGGGGGGGGGGGGGCAAATCACTCTTGACACAGCACACACCACAGGATAATATTTTAGAGATGCCTGATAATCCGTCCTCTGATTACTTTAATTGGACATTAGTTGATTCTCATCAAAGTCAGCAAAAATCAGATGA
This sequence comes from Leptonotus elevatus, assembly GCF_054856555.1. Lineage (NCBI taxonomy): Eukaryota > Metazoa > Chordata > Actinopteri > Syngnathiformes > Syngnathidae > Leptonotus > Leptonotus elevatus. The sequence continues at coordinate 16,831,897 of NC_141239.1, read as the reverse complement.
TCAGATGTCTCTAAAAGATCATCCTGATTGATTATCATGTGGTGTGGGGTGTGTTAAGTGTGAATTTTCCCCAGAATTTTTTTTTAAATCAGGTTGCATATCGTTAATGTTAAACCTGTTCAATATTAATGATGTGTGTGCTAATAAAGTTAGGCCCAACTGTGGGCATGAAACTGCATGATAGCCATCCAAATCAAATACACACATATCGATAATCAGGCCGAATTTAAGCATGTTATCACTTCCGATAAAAATAAGCAACGGCTCGATTATCAGGTGTCTAAAAGATTATCCCAAGTGATTATCCTGTGGTTGTGTTTAGTGATGTTGTTTTCCCTCCCTCCCTGATATGCTCAAAAACCGCTTGGGCTGATAATCGTAAATGTTAAACATGTTCAACATTTGCGATTATGTGAGTGCAGATTTATGTGTGTGCTGTGCTGTGCTAGTCACGTCGAGTACTAAACACCACTTGACTTGACTTATATTATACTTAATTATTATAATTACTTATAATAAGAGCAGTAAGAACGTGTGCCCTTTTTTTTTACTCATCGCGTGGTGTCTCTCACATTTTAAAAATCAGTGAAATGTTCCAAATCGGTATGTGTGCACCCCGTCCACATACGGCAGCCTTGTGCCGACTAGACTTGATTTTTTTAAATATTTTTTCTGAAGTTGCAGGTCCAATTTGGAGTGGCATGAAGAGAAGCCACATTGAAATCGATTGAGGTTTAAATGTGCTGCTGAGGGCTAAAAATTGCGCTCAGTGGCCCCAAATTTGTGCTTAAAATTGGCCTGGCGGCGTTTTAATTGGGTCAGTTAGTCTCACACATCACACAGACGCTATTTGCGGACGCTGCTCCCTCACCACCTGTGCTTGAAAAATAAAAATCTCACCCTGCCTGGATGCTGAGCGGACCCATTAATGACCTCGCAGTCCATCTCTTCCTGTCAGGCGTTTGGCGTATCCGGCGCTTGTCACCCTGCTGGTGTCCACACTCACGTTCCCGCCGGGCTTTGGGCAGTTCATGGCGGGCCAGGTGAGGATGCCGTTCCCCCCCCCCCTTTTGGGGGGTGATTGATTACTAATTTAAAATAACTAAATATCAACTGCACTGACAATTTTACAGACGTTTGTGCTCAACGGCCTAATGTTTGATTTATAAAATGGAAACTTGTTACAAGTCACCGAATAGTAAAAAAAAAAAAAAAAGTAAAATGTTAATAATAATTCCGTCTATAAATTAATAAAATAATATAATTCATTATCCAATTATTCATTAAATACTGTTTTATGAAATAGAGTTAATTAACTCATTACTTAACAGAATTTGTTAAAATGTTACCTGTGTATAAAATAGTTTTTATTGATGCAATATCAATTCATTCCCTTTCTTAATCATTGTAGTTAATTTACATATGCATGAATATAGTTTTTATTTAATTATGAAAAATGCTTTTAATGATCAATAAAAATTCATCCTATTTTTTTTTTTGTTGCTATAATTTAGTTAGAACAAATTAACTAATTATTTAGGAAAACCGATTACAGACATTTAACACGGTTGGAAACTTAAAATGGTTTATTTGATAATAAAATGATAGTGCATCTTTATTTTTTATTTATCAGTTACATTTGTAAATAATCATTTTAATAATATTTTGCCATTCTTCTATGTGAATTTAACAATTATTTAATCAAATCAGTGAATAAAATTGTGTTAAAAATGTTGAAAGTTTAATTTAATAATAAAATAGTTTATTACAATTTTACTAATAATCAATTTATAATACATAAAAATATGAAGAATTAGCAAATTATGTAATCTATTTTTTAAAAAAAATCCCTTACAATCTTCCTATAATAAACACATGAAAAAAAAATTATACATTTTTTTGAATGCCCAATGTTGTCATTATTGGATGTTGTGTTGAATTTGAAGGGCAAAATTGACTTCATTCCATTTGGGATTGAGCCTGTGAGATTACAGAAAATGTGCACCAATGTGTTTGTGACCTCGCTCAGCTGACGCAGCACGAGTCGTTAACGGCGCTGTTCGACAACCGCACGTGGTGCCGCCAAGGTGTGGCCGAGGAGTTCGACTACATCAGCCACCACCACGCCTGGAAGCACCCCCAGGTCAACGTCTTCATCACGCTCATCCTCTTCATCGTCATGAAGGTGCGTTCTAGACAAACTCTTTTATGCCGTTTTTCACAACTTAAAACAGTTCTTATGTCATTTAAAGGGGAACTCAAGGCAAAACTGTTTGCTATAATATGCTACATATTTCCCCCTCTAGTCTAAAGATGGTATTCTGATTAATGTTGCATTTGTGGAATAAGATTTAAGAAGATTAATCCATCTGTTTTCATCCATCTGATATTTTTGCCATTATACCGCCCTCTGCTGTCAACTGAAAATGTTCAGTTGCGAACCACAAATCAAGTTTCAGCGCCCTCAAAAAACACCAACAACATTTTTTGTGACATGTTTGTAATTTAAAAAAAAATAGAGCTGCATTATTATGATTGTACAATCATAATAAACACACACAAATAGCATTTATAAATATTTTAAAGTCATGGTTATTGTCGTGGGGGCTTTGGCCACCAGAGGGCAGAATATCACTTACAGACTTACATCAAGCAGAAGAAGAGAAGTTTTTGGCAGAGGATAGAGAACATGCATTTTGCCTATATGTTTTGTCTGCGTGAGTTGCTTTTGCTCAAATACAAGTTGTTTAAAGGTTCATTTACATTTCACATCTAGTTTTGTTAGCCTGCCTATTGCATTTTGCATTGTGTGTTAGCATTCAGCTAGCGGATTTTCATACGACTATGGTAACGTGGTTTGGATAAATACAGAAAGTAAAAATAAAATTAAGTAAAATAAAAAAGACTAAAAAAAAGTAAAAGAACAAATGTAAAAAATAAAAATAAAATAATAATAATAATATAAAATATATCTAAAAATAATAATCTAAAAATAAATACAATTTTAAAACAAAGTAAAATAAAGATAATTCTTTATTTTACGTTTATTTTGACGGTGAGTGGCAATGAGCTGACATAAACTCTCAATCTGAAAGCGGTTAAAATGTCAAATTTTCCATATGTCCACTCTCAGTTCTGGATGTCGGCCGTGGCCACCACCATGCCCGTCCCATGTGGGGCCTTCATGCCAGTTTTCCTCATTGGTGAGTCCAAGCCTGCATAAATTATTTCTCTTTATAACATCATTTTGAAATACATCATGTTGTGAACGTGTGCGGTTGTTAGGTGCAGCATTTGGCAGGCTGGTTGGGGAGATCATGGCTGCCATGTTTCCTGATGGTATCCATGCCGACGGCAGCGTCTATCCCATAGTTCCCGGCGGTTATGCCGTAGTGGGTGAGCATCTCCAGCATCTTGGAGCTAATTTGGCTTCATAGACAATTTTCAGGAATCACTTCGCAATCTGCTGCCATTTTTATCACTTCATCGCAGCTTATGGGATGTGACTGATTAAAATGGATCCCGCTTAGGTTCAACATTACATCAAAGGCAGACCAGAAAGTGGAAAATGGTTTGTAGATAAAATCACTATGGTCTCGGCACAAGGCTGTCTGTCTTTCCCATTTGACGAAGAAAACGCGTGACTTCCCCGTTTGTGTTAGCCCACCGTATAGAGAGAAATAAATAGATTTCCGCAAAGAGAGAGTGAGGATATTTTGAGAAGCTGTTGGCAATGAGCAAACACCTCATTCACTGCACGGCAACAGAGACTCTCCACACTTTGCTTTCTAGCCGCAGGTACATATGAAATTGTAAATATAGTTGAGTATTATTGCAAAGTATAACATACACTTGTCTTGTATGTACTGTATTTTGACATTTTTGATTGACTAATATCTGCAACATTGCGACACCGTTCCCAAATTTTGAATCTCAGCAAAACCACCAGCTGATAGTCGGCCACTCATGAAAAATAGTAGTCGGTCACGTGGTGTGCAGCAGACATTAAAATAGCAGTTGTTTGAAGATTTATATTGAACCTTCATGCTCATTTCCATTAGCCTGTCAATGGAATTTTATATTATATGTTAGCATAAAGATAACAGATTTTGTTTGACGAAATTACACGGCTTGGTTGTACATTTTGATATACAATATTCTAATTCTAATTATTTTGTTTATGTTTTAGAGTCCAACTTTCTTCATTTTATTTTTTTCTTTCTTATTTTCCCCCTCCTTGGGCAGGTGCTGCGGCGCTGTCCGGGGCCGTCACCCACACCGTGTCCACGGCGGTCATCGTCTTTGAGCTGACCGGTCAGATCTCGCACATCCTGCCCGTGATGATCGCAGTGATCCTGGCCAACGCCGTGGCCCAGTCGCTCCAGCCGTCCCTGTACGATTCCATCATCCGCATCAAGAAGCTGCCCTATCTTCCCGAGTTAGGCATGGGACATCACGAGTGAGTCTCCAGGCTGACTTGTATAAAGTGGCCATTTTGCATTGCTGTTTGGATGTACGGTATCAAACTCCGGTCCTGGAGGGCCGCAGTCCTGCAGGTTTTGGATGTTTCCCTTCTCCAACACAGCTGATATATGATCAGCTCATCAGCAAGATCTTCATAAGCCTGATAATGATCCTTCTGATTGGAATCAGCTAGTGTTGGAAGAGGGAAACCTCCAAAACATGCAGGACTGCGGCCCTCCAGGACCGGAGTTTGACACCTATGCCCTTTGGTTTCCTCGAAAAAGTAGTAAACAATCGGTGGTCACTAAAAAAGTAGTACAGTACAATTTATAAGCCAACTAAGTAGCAAAGTAGAAGTGCAGCAACAACTAATTGATTATCAAATTAATCAATTATTTTGATAATCAACGAATTATTTAGAGACCTTGTTTATATATCCCCTTTACCAGGGTTCAGCAATTTTCGATCGTTTTAAAAGTTTCCACGCACTAGCACACCTGATTCATATAATCAGCTAGTATCAGGTGTGTTGGTAGGCGGAAACATCTAAAACCTGCAGGACTCTGAACCTCGAGGCCCGGAATTGGTGAACCCTGCCCTATACCCTAACTTTCTCACCGGGAAATATTCTCAAATTTCTGCAGTCTTCCAGGAAAAAAATTCCAATAACTAATTAAATGGCTGATTAATTTAAAAAATAGATAATTACTCAAATACAGTAATTATTGTTTTGGGGTCCCTGAATGTTTAAACTACAAAGATATAAATTACAGGACTGTTTTACTTTTGAATTTTAATGAACTTGCAACCGGGCGAAAAATCTGCAAAAAAAAATCATCTGTTTTGAAAAGGGCTAATCTTGTCCGATTCATTGGTCTCTTCCCCTCCCGTGTTGCAGGAAGTATAATATCCGCGTGGAGGACATCATGGTGCGGGATGTGCGCTTCATCACACTCACCTCGTCCTATCGCGAGCTGCAGGAGATGATGCTGAGCGGTCAGCTCAAGACGCTCGCCTTGGTTGAATCTCGAGGTAAGGAAGGATGATAATATTATGCATTTTCTTTTTCTTTTTTCGCAATTTAAATCAGTTGAAGTTGTTTGATAACTTTCGGCAAAATACCCCAGGGATCAAAATACAAATAATGTTGTGTTAGAAGACAACAAAATGTGATGAAATTAATTGATATGTGGCGTTTTGGATGTGATGAGGGTGTGAGGGTGTGATGTCAAACTCATTTTGTTAAATAAATGATACACGACAACTGTACTGATGCACATTTTCTGTAATCTCACAGGCTCAATCCCAAATGGAATGAAGTCAATTGTGCCCTTCAAATTCAACACAACAGCCAATAATGACAACATTGGGCATTCCAAAAAAATAAAAATAATTTTTTTTTTTTAGAAATTACAAAATATTTTTTTCATGTTTTCATTATAAGTAGACTTTAATGGGATAACATTTTAAAAATATTACATAATTGGCTAATTCTTCATATTTTTGTGTATTATATATTGATAATCAGACATCAAGTATAAGACTGTAGTTTATTCAACCATTGTTCAAGTTACTGTAAAAAAAAGCTTAGTAAAGGAAATTGCTTGTCTCTATGTTACTATTTCTACATATTTGGTTGGATTTGTTTACATGTCAACAGTTAAAACCTTAACATGGAGCGAGCAGTGATTGGAAACTTTTCTTTTTTTTAAGTCCAACTTTTACTTGGCAGCCAGAATGTGGACCCGAGCTTTAGGCTCGCATTACTGCTTTAGAGCGTCCCGTTGTTGGCTGTGAGTGCATGCACGACATGCAGAGAAATGCGGGATAGTGGGGAATGGGAGTTTTGTTTTGTTTTGTTTTTTAAGTCCAATTTGACAGCCATAATATGGGCCGTATCTTCTTCAGGCTTTAGAGCGCCTCATTGTTGCAACTTGCAAGTGTGTAAAAGTCCCACAATGACCCATATATGGGATATATTCCAGTCACGGGAGGTTTTAAGTGGGATTATTTTCGAGGCTCAAACATATTGTGTAGCACTTTTTATATATACTTGTTTTGTAAATATTCAAGTTAGACATAATTGTTAACAACTCCCTTCTATGTGGTGTATCAAATTAGACGACGTACAGTATTTATTGTCACTTTCCAGGGACTGTAAATGTTAATGTCATGCAAGCCCACGTGACATCCCCTTGGCCAATTTCCATTCAGACTCCATGATCCTCCTGGGCTCCATCGAGAAGCTTCAGCTGCAGTCTCTGCTCTCGCTGCAGCTGAGTCGCCAGCGCCGCCTGACCCACCTGCGGCAGCTGGTCCTGGACGGCGACGCCAACGACAACCTGACCAGCCTCACCAGTCTGACGAGCGACAGCGCCCCCGCTTCCCCGCGCGACGCCAACGCTCATCAAGGGGTTCGCTTCCTGGTGAGCACCCAAGAGGTGTGGAAGCGAGGGTTCGAGAGTGAGGGCGGGTCCGGGGCGGAGCCTGACTCCTGACACGGGTTGGGGAGTAGACTTAAGACACAGCATGTGAGCTGCATGTAGCAGGAGGTAAAGGCACAGATGGAGCATGTGCAACACAACACGGTGGTGGTAAGTGCTTTGGATTTAAACTAGATATGAAAATTATTTATCACGATTATCATCCCCAAAACGATGGCGATTATCGGTGTGCTTGTCACTTAGACGGGAAATTCACTTTGTTCTCAGCTTGGTATCTTTGTACCACAAGATTAATACAATATCAGTTCCAAGATCGAAACGAATGACAGTGACACATATTTTTATCCTCTTGCCAAGTGAGCTCATCTAAGATTCAAGACTTCAGCGCTGTCTCTTCTTTCTGTAGCTTTGGTCTGTCTTGGACTTTGTCTTGAGATTTACAACATTATGGATGGATGTAAAAACAAAACAAAATAACAAGCATAACTTTGCTGTAAAACCGCTAGCTCAATGCTAACGCGGTCGCATTTTTCAAACCAATTTAGCAAAAAGTCCAATATTCCTGCAGAAAACAAATTACGTCGTGATGAAACTGTTCTTTGCTCGCTTTTACGTCTGTGTTGTAGTGCCCCCAGGTGGCCACGGTGTGCACACCATAAGGAGCAGCACAATGTCCATTGAAGTGATGCAAAAAATGTGCCGAAAACAATTCTTTACATTCTATTTATAATTTTGTAAAGTACAATATTATAGAATTCTATTTTAGTAATTTACACATTACAACCATTTTTGTTGCGTTTTTGGGGAGGCTTAAATGGATGTGTTGCATTTCCATTCACTTCAAAGAGGAAGGATGATTTGAGATACAAGTTTTTGGGTTACGAGGAAGGCCCGCCGGATAAATTGGGCGATATTAGTGCTTTTAAAATGGGCAGAAATCAGGCCTTTTTTTTTACACATTAAACTCAGTCAAAAAAATTAAATATCAGTGTTTCCCATAGATTTGAAATCTACTTGGGTGGGGTGGGGGTGGTGGGGGGATTTTCCCATTCCTGCTACTTGCGTATCCTATAACCTCATGATCCACAAGTGAGTGACAGTGAACTAATGTTACATGCGGTATATCTGGTCACGACACTTTTTTTAATTTTTATATTTTTTATTGATATTTTTGGAAATCTACTAGGGTGGTGGCCACTTTACTTGGGTGGCCCGCCCAAGTCTTAACATGGTGTGGGAAACACAGAATATTCCCTCCACCCAATTATATGTTATTTCTGTTGTAAAGTTGAACAAATACTAAAGGGCAAAGTATTGTAAAATATTTAAATGTTCGACCTGTAATTCATATCTTGACTGTTGCAAGCTCCAAGGGACCAAAAATGAAGTTATTTCATGTATTTTTTTAATTAATTGGCCGGGACCCGGGTTACTTTCATCGTATTGTAAAGTGTTCAAATGTCGTGCCAGTTGACATTAACGCGCTTGTCTTGTATGTCTCTCGTGGTCTGTGCCCTTACCTGTGCTGTCTCCCGTCCATTTGCATGTCCTCCTTTTTCATGTGTGCATGTGCATGTCGTGGGTGTGTGCGTTTCCCTTTTGTTAATTCGTCTTTCGTCCAGATCTCCACAGAGGAGTCGTCCTCCTTCGGTCCGGCCGTCTCCAACGTTCGCCGTCCTCTCAAATCGGCGCTCAAAAGCGCGCCGGCCGTCGGCGACGCCAACACACCTGGTGGTACGTCACGGCCATGCGATTCGCATCAAATGGGAAAATCTGATTGTGTCTTTTCCCTCAAAGGCTCTCAGATGCTTTCCTGTGCTGACCGAGACAAGGAGATGCAAGAGGTGAGAACAAACTGTGGCAGCAACTCACTTGTTCCACATTTAATACATGTAGTAAATGTATCCCATTATTTGCCACAACAGCCCTACTTGAAAGCCTAACCTTACTTTGAAACCCTAACCCCAATTTTAAACCCTATTTTGAAACCTTAAGCCTTCTTTAAAAACCCTGCTCCTGATTTGAAACCCTTACCCCACTTTGAAACACTAATTAAAAAGCTTAATCCTAATTTGAAACCCGAATTTGAAACCCTAGCCCTACTTTGAAACACTAATTTCAAACCGCACTCCTATTTTTAAATTCAAATTTCAAAACTATTTTAAACCCCAATTTGAGATTCTAACCCTGATTTCAAACACCAATTTGAAACCCTACTCATCTTTTAAACCCTAACTTGAAACCCCACTCCAATTTAAAAAAAAAACAATTTGAAACCCTAACCCTACTTTTAAACCCTAATTTGAAATATGATGGTTTACCCTAAGGTTAATTTGAAACCCCAACACTAGTTTAAAACCCCAAAACCCTACATTGAAATCCGAGCCCTAATTCAAACGGTAATCTCAAACCCTAGTTTAAAAACCTACATTGAAATCCTACCCCTACTTTCAAGCCTTAATTTAAAACACTAACTCTCGTTTAAAACCCTACTTTAAAACTTTGAGGTCACACACTGTGGCGCAATTGTGAGCTGTGGGCAGGTCACTTTTGACCGAGTAAGATCGAAGTGAGTTCAGCTTGAAGTGAGCGAATGTCGGAGTGAAGATTTTTGGCTGTTGATATCAGTAGCTTCTTTTTGTTTCCTTCAAGCTGTCAGCAACACTTCCCTCACCGAAGGAGACTTTTTTTCCCCCGCCTCAAACTGTCCTCTGTCCCTCATGTTGTCTTTGTCTTGTCATGCGTCCACTATCCTTTGGACCCTCTTTCCCGATGGAAAGAGCCCGTCCGGGGCGGCCCCTTGTGAAAGAAGGAAGCCCAAACGCGTGAGGATCTCCATGGCGGTAAGATTGTCTTGTCTGTTGCCTGGTAACCGTTGCCTTGCGACACACCCGGCCGGCTACTGGAGGACCAAAGTACTTGTGGCGCATGAGCAAAATGTGCACGCGTGCGTGCGTGTGTGTGTGTATTCTGCAAGATCATTCTGATCATTCCATGATGTCTTTTTTCTTTGAGTTTAGCTTTTAGAAACTTCAATTCATCTTAAAATTCCCCCAAAAACATATTTTACAATTTACAAGTTTCTTATTATTATTCCAGTTCCCTCCAGACCACCCCCGCACCAAGTGGATTCCCCCATATAGAAATACACTATTTGAATACTCCCTAGACATGTTTTTATAGTGTTTATGACCCTTAATTTATTTTTAACAAGCATACATTTTAAATGAATATAAACACATAATATACTGAGAGAGAGCAAGAGCAGTGGAAAAGCAATATTGCACAGTGTAACAAATATTGTTGTTGTTTTTTCAAACAAACTTCATTTATCATCCCATAATATATATCAAAAATCATCCCGAAAATTATAAACAGCTGTTCACTTTTTGTAGACATAAAAAGTGGGATTGTAGAGGATTTGACATTCAGTAATCATCAGCAAAAACTAGGACAATACTTTCTGTTTTAATTCTTCTTCTTTCCAATGTACATCGTGCCAAACAAAATAGCCTGCCGCCAACTACTGGTCAACAGTGGTAATGCGTGCAATAGTTACAAACTGGACCATGAAACTGCAACCAGCGATGGAGGGGGATCGCTTCATTAGTAATAGTATGTTTGTAATGTGAATATAGTATTTCCTTTTGTTTCATCAGGACTCAACTGAAGTAGAAGACTGCATGAGCCCAACTGAGGTGAGACCCAAAGAAACAGAATACTTTTCTAAGTATTGGTAGTACCGATATGTCCTTTCTGGTTTTAGATCGCCGAGTGGCAAGAACAGCAGCTGGACCAGCCGCTAGATTTTAAGAACTCCAAGATCGACCCCGCTCCATTCCAGCTCGTGGAGCAAACCTCGCTTCATAAGGTGAAACCAGCCCACCTAAACTGTGTGGGACCAAGCTCGTTATGTTAACAGCATCATTCCTGTATCTTGTACCCTCTGCAGACCCACACCATCTTCTCTCTTCTGGGTCTGGATCACGCCTACGTGACCAGCATGGGCCGTCTGGTCGGTGTCGTGTCTCTCAAAGAGGTTTGTGCTTCTCTTTGGCTGGCTACACACCTAACGATCTTTAGCATCAAAACCGATTTTTGAGATGCGAGAGTCCCCATACCTACGTAAAAAGGATATTCGACTGGGTAAACGTTTATTGGTTGGGGATGAAAATGTCACCCTTGACCCACACCACACCACAGAATAATCACTCCAGATGATCTTTTAGACATCCCATAAAGTGTGAAAATCTGTACAATGAATCCACTGACACACCTAAGGATTTGCTATCATAAATATTGAACAGGTTTAACATTTACGATTGTCGGATCACCTTTTTAGGCACAATCTGGCCTTTTTGGTGACTTTCATCAGAAGGGAAATAAAAGGCTCAAATGACATTTAGGATTTTCAGTCATAAACATTTAGGGAACAGACTGGGGAGGGAAAATCTTTCTTGACACGCCACGCACCACGAAATAATCACTCAAGGTTATCTCTCGGAGACATCCAATAAAATGTGAAAGACACCACACACAAGGGGAAAAAAATCACTGACAAACCTAAAGATTTGCGATCGTAAATATTGAACAGGTTTAACATTTACGATTTTCGGATCACCTTTTTTAGACACAATCAAATCTTGATCGGAAGGGGATTTAAAATGCTCAAATGACATTTACGACTATCGGCCACAATCACTTCGCGAGCAAATTGGAAAGGAAAAATTAAACACCACACCGCAGGATGATCATTCAGGATAATCTCATACAGAAAACCAATAATTGGGTCCTTTCTGAAAATCGGGCTGCTCGTCAGTATGTGTGTGCCTCAGCCTTGTTGTCATGTGACTAAAACCCCTGTCCAGCTACGTAAGGCCATCGAGGGCTCGGTGACGGTGACCGGCGTGAAAGTGCGCCCCCCGCTGGCCAGTTTCCGCGACAGCGGCAACACCAGCAGCATCTCCGAGGTCACGGAGCTCCACAAGCTGTGCATCCGCCACCGGGGGCTCTCGTTGCCGCGGGAACCCAGACCCCCGGACCAAGTGGAGGACCAGCCGGACGTGGCGTACCAGGATATGCCCGTCGACGTGTCGAACCCGACCGGCCCGGGCGAGGCCGAGCTCCAGGAGAGCCCCTCGTTCACCGAGGACCAATCGGACTTTACTTTTGACTGCAGCCCCTCCCACACCGAGGAGTCCCAGCTGGGTTATGACTTTGAGCCACCGCCGGGACAAATTCCTGAGCCGGACCAAGCGGCACGAGGATGTGTGAGTCCTCTTCTGAGTGGCGACCAATCACAACCAGCGTCGGTGAGACAAATCAGTGACGACCAATCAGAGTGAGGAATGTTGACGTTTCTTCCGTTTGTAGACATGCAGTATCTGTTATGTATAAACTCAGTGGTTCTCAAACTTTTTATCTACGGGTGTCGTTTTGTCACTACAGGTATGTTGAAGCGGGAATTTTTTGTGCGAGTGAGACACTCTTTCTTGCCTGCCCGTTGAAGAACATACTTGATGAATATATTCGTAAACGGTTGGATTTCAGTTGGCAAAAACATTTTAAAAAATTATGACACAACATAATCTATTTCACGTTATTTTGCAGACCTTCAAGCTGCAGCCTGCGGACGCGCCGGCATCCCGAACCCCAGTTTGAGAATCACTGATTTTGCCAATTTACTCCAAGTGCCATCCTTATTTGCACACCAGACCAATAGGGGGCAGCATATGATATTTTGTTATTATACGGGGGATACCTCATGTGGATATGTTTTTTCATAAAGTAGGAATGGGGAACCCGTATGGCATAATATTTAACCTACAAATACGCATAATAAATAATTCAATTTAAAAGGTGAAATTCATACAAAACTGATTTGAAAGTACTTTTCGTTCCCACACAAAAGCTTTTCTTTTTTTTCTTTTAAATCAATTTTCTTAAAATGTCTTGACAGGGTGAACTTTCATCAATTTTTGTTTTCTGTGAGTTATAAAATTCAAGATTATTTTTTTAAATTATGACAAATTGCACTCTGAACATAAACATGTGAGTTTCACTTTTTAAATTAATCTATATTCCAATTTATTACGATGCAGCTGTAGATATTTTTTGGACCAAATGCTTCAAATAGATTGACATTTATGCAACTTGAAATTTTAATAATAGTAAATTCCTACCAGTATAAAAATTGCATGAAAGGAGTTACATCCTTGCATCATATTTACATAAATGGTATGACTTAATTCAGCATAAAAAAAGGTTCCCCACGCCTGCTTCAAATCACTGACATGAACTTTGAAATATATTCCATTAGGTCACACGGCTCATGGATGATGTCATCATCCCCGTAGTCAACCGACGTTGTCTCGGGCCTGTTATGGACGCCACAGGTGGTGCATGTTGATTATGAATGATTGTCGAATCACCAGCCCGCGTCTTTGAATATTTCCTCGTGCGTGTTCTTTCCTTCTGTACAGACAAATGAATCGCGTGCGCCCAAATCGAGAGGAAAGCACATGCAGCTGTTAACTACCTATTCCCCATAATGGGCTCACCTATGACAGCTTCTATATTCCATCGTATACTGTATAGAATACAGTACGTATATATTTGTAAAGCGGTGTTGGCTTATTCATCACCGGATATGCAATAAACAAACAGTAATAATGCGGTAAAAGGGATTTCACAAATTCACCCAGGCTGTCTTCAGTGGACAAACTTATGTTTGTCCACTGAAGATGTTTTAGGGCCACAACGATAAGAACATTACATTATGGCACTAATGTCATATTTTCGAGATTAATGTTGTAATACTGGGAGAAAGTAACCACATTGGGAAAAACAATGGCAAAATTAATGTAATATATTTTTTATTTGTATTACTTTGTGCAATGAATTTAATTATTTTTAAATGCATGGTTTTTTTTCAAAAAGTACAATGTTTTAGCTAAAAAGTTGTCTACTTTTGAGATTAAAGTATTGTTATGAGAGTAAAATATATTATTAAGAAAATAGGATGTTTTTGAGGGGAAAAAAAGTTGTACTTTCAAGATTTAAATTATAATATTGCCATGATAATGCACATTTTCAAGATTAAAAGTCATATTTGAACAAAATTTATCTTTCCATCTAAAAAAAATATTGTGGAAAAAAATCTTTTTTCCCCATCAAAAATTGGCATTCCTCAAATATAGTGACTTTAATCTGAAAAAGATCTATCTTTTTATTTTGGAAAACTATATGACTTTGACTTTATTATGGATTATGGTAATATTACACTAATCTTGAAAATATATTACTTTCTATCTTGAAAATATAAAAATTTATTCTTGGAATATTTTATTTTTTATTTTATTTTTCCTTGGAAATGCACCTCTATCTCAAAAACCTGTTACCTGATTCTGGTATTTGTACGACTTTAATTCAAATGAAATGCAACTTTTTGGGGGGGATAAAACTATGACTAATCTTGAAAATAGATGACTTTTGTCTATAAAGTTGTTTTTCTTCAAAATGACTTTATTGTGTTACTATTAGCACGTTAATCTTGAAAAAAAATTCTCAAATATACAACTTTATTCTGATAATAATAACACTTTTATTGAAAAAAAAAAAGTTTTTCATGAAAATAGAAGCCTATTCTCAATATGACAACTGTTACAACTGTTAAAACTACCAGAATATATATATATATATATATATATATTTATTTATTCTGATAGTTTTACCATGTTTATTGCGCAATTTTACGACTTACAGCAACACTAAGGAACTTTCAGTTTACGTTGATTATGGCGGCGCCATATGGACAAAAGCGGTAATGTTATGCCTGAAGGAAGACCACATTTCCCATGAGGACAAGCGCTATTGCGTTGTTTTTGAGCTCACGCCAGCGAGTGAAAGCCGGGCCAATGTGATCCTTGGCTGTCCTTTTATCCGGGTAGCTTCCCTTTTTCTTTTTTCTTTTTAGTTGTTTTGCAGCTTCTGCCATGTAGGCAATAATCGTGCGTTGACATTTAAATTGACTTCTATGTTTGTAACGAATGGGGAAAGGGGGAAGGGTCATATGCCATAAAGCAGTCAGCACTTTTGTAGTTTTTTGTGTGGCAGTGTTCCTACCATCCTCCTCTTTTTTTTTTGTGCCAGTAAAAATGATACCGACCCCCTCAGGCCATGGCAAAGGTACCATTCAACTAGTTTTAAGTCAATGTTTCATCAGAAGAGTTATGAACATATTTTATTAAGGTTGAAAAGTTCCTTAGTCCTACTTTAAGTCCCTTAATATTACATTGCTTGAAAATATAACACTTCATTTCATAATATTACAAGTCTAAAAAAAATATTTATGTATGACTATTTTCTCTAAAGAATAAATGTTTTCCCCAAAAAAAATATCCAACTTTATTTTGGTAATATTACCACAATCATTTTGAAAATGAAAAACTTTTTGCTTGAGAATATATAACTTTATTCTCGAAATCTTGAAACTTTTCTCATGAAAAATGATTTTAAAAAATCACTAAAATATGAAATTTAATTTCAGTAAAACTATAGCTATAATTTTGAAAGTATGACTTTTTTTCTCAAAATTCCAACATTTTAGGCCTTTATACTAGTAATGTTACTACTGATCGAGGAAAAAATAAGTTTACCCCAAAAATAGATACCGTAAATATAAAATATTCTCTCAATATTTTGACTGATGTTAAAAAAAAAAAATCTGACATATATTTGAGATTTAGCCTAGATAATAGAAAACACTGTTCATGACTTTATCTGGTAATATTAACATTGTAATCTCGAAAATATACCACATAAAATTATAAATTTATAATTTATAAAATCATAACTTTAATTTCATTCTTTTCAGTGTGGCCCTTATACTCCTTTGCGTCTTTGTTGGCCCCTCCCAAAAATCCCCACGGTCTTTTCTCTCTCTCCTTATTACTGACAAAGGCAGCTTTTAAAAGGTCCACCGGGCTGAGCAGACAACTGCCGCTACAAGTACAAGTACAAGTGCAGGACTTGGAATACGCATGAAGCACACTGTAAATATCACTCTGGCTTTCCAGCGGCCGCCACTTGTGGCTTTATAAGGGCATCGACTATATAACGACCGTGTAAACTGCCACCGCATCGCCACACGAACATATGGCGACGTGCACACGATTATATTCTGTGATATGACCAAGAATATACGTCTATAATCCAGCCTGGTTTTGAATGCAGCGTTGACATTATGTAACCAAGAAGCACACAAAATATTGTCGAGTCGCGAATGTGTGTCGCTTCCACATTTTGGAGCCATGTTTTTGTTCTCGTGCGTGTCGACGTGTGCCACGAATCTCTTTGTATCGTAGAATGTGACGTAGTGCTCGGCCTATAAAAGAACACGCACACAATTCAATGTAAGCTGGTTTGCAGCGTATCTAGTTCAGCAATAAGTCTGTAGTACACGGTCTCCCTTTATATGGCCTGGACATGCTTTTGTACATACCACATACATGCAAGTGTAAATAGAGCCAGGATGAATTCAGAGTCAAACAGCCATTGTTCTTTTTCAGACATGAAATATGTTTTTGTACATGAGCCACTGATTTTGGTTTCAGCAAAAAGCACCTTGGGAAGAAAAATCAACTTGTCTCGGCTCTTTTTTTGTCGTCATTTCATTACCGGGCCGGTAGCGTGGTTTATTATGATTCCTTTAGCCAATTATTCTGCTTTTGGGGGCCTCAACACGGCCGAAAAAACCCGCAACAAACATGAGTGAGAATTTTAGGGGTCCCGATCACAATGCCTTTAAACTCACTCAAGTAGTTACCCATGGAAAGTTTGAAAAATTAGCGCCTGACACCTGTTCAATCGGGTGGCGTCTCAAGGACCAGGAAGTCGTCCATTTTGATTTGAAGCAGCCATTTCACATTCTGTGGCACCCCTGAGAAAGTTTGGGAAAAGTAGTAACAAGACAAAGACAAGAAAAATTGAAGAGGAAATTGTTTATCATAACAGGACGTACGAAAAAGTCTTAGGAACTAACACCTCGAATTCAACAGGAAGTCGGCCATTGTACAGTAGTTTGAATCACATATTTTTGGGCCACTTTGGCAATTTTCACCAGTGTGAAAACGTAACCCTCAACACCAGTTTGATAAATTGACACAAAAGTGGATAGACATGTCTAGCGTAACAAGGCACACAAAAAAGCAATAACAAACAAAACCAGTGCCTTAAATTCAACAGAATGTCGGCCATTTTAGTTTGAAGCAGCCATGTCCATATGACCATTTACACACGTTTGAAAAATTGGTAACTGACAGTAGTTTTACCGATTGGCACTAAATTGGGAGGACTTGAAAAGTTTCAAAACCCCATGCATGAAATCGAGCAGGAAGTCAGCCATTTTTGTTTGAAGCGGCCATTTCGGAGTCACTGTAACCATTTATGTGAATTTGAAAAATAAGCTTGTGACACCAGTTTGACCAATCAACATTAAATTTGGTGGACACGTCTTATCAAAACAGGAGACACCAAGAAGTTTCAACGCCCATTGCTCAGTCAACAGGAAGTCGGCCATTTTAGTTTCAAGCAGTTTTGGTCAATTTAACCATTTATATTTGAAAAATTACTAGTCACCGACACTAGTTTAACTGATGAGAACTAAATTGGGAGGACTTGAAAAGTTTCAAAACCCCATGCATGAAATCGAGCAGGAAGTCAGCCATTTTTGTTTGAAGCGGCCATTTCGGAGTCACTGTAACCATTTATGTGAATTTGAAAAATAAGCTTGTGACACCAGTTTGACCAATCAACATTAAATTTGGTGGACACGTCTTATCAAAACAGGAGACACCAAGAAGTTTCAACGCCCATTGCTCAGTCAACAGGAAGTCGGCCATTTTAGTTTCAAGCAGTTTTGGTCAATTTAACCATTTATATTTGAAAAATTACTAGTCACCGACACTAGTTTAACTGATGAGAACTAAATTGGGACGATTTGTCAATCCTATCAGGGCATGTAAAAAAAAAAAAAGTCTCAAAAACCCATTCATGAAGTCCAACAGGAAGTCAGCCATTTTTGTTTGAAGTCACCATTTTGGAGTCAATTTGACCATTTATATAATTTGAAAAATGTCCCCTTAGCACCAAATTGGGTTAGTATGGCTATGATAATGGGATGCATGAAAAAGTCATAAGGACCAATGCCTTAAATCTAACAGGAAGTTGACCATTTTAATTTGAAGAAGACATTTTTGTGTCAATTTGACCATTTACACACATTTGACACACACAAACTGGACATGTCTACCATAACAATATGCATTAAAAAGTCTCAAACCTATGCATGAAATTAATTAGGTAATTATTATAATTGATTATTTATATTTAATATACATATATATTATTTTTTATATTTATAATTATTAATTACTAATTAATTATAATATTAATTAATTATTCTGAAGTCAATTTGACCAATTGTGCAAATTTGAAAAATTAACCCCTGACACCAGATCCAGCAATTTGACATGATATTTGGTGGACATGTCTATCATAACTGGACACACAAATAAACCGTTAGGACCCATGCCCGGAAATGAACAGGAAGTTGCCCATTTTTGTTTTGAAAAGCTATTTTTGGTCACATTGTCCACTAACACCAGTTTGTCCAATCGACAAGAAATTGGATCAGCATGTCTAGCATAACACTACGCACAAAAAAAAAAAAAAAGTGTCAAGGGCCCTGTTGGGGGTTTGAAGCTTCCTGGAAATAAACGACAAGACTCGTGCGCTCCAGAAAAAGTCACCTTATATTTTGACGTGTGCAAGGACATTCAGTATCAACATCCACGTGACACAGCATGAACCCCGATAAAATACAACACTACAAAATATTCCATAGAAAAACAACGCCATAGCAACACTTGACACCAAAAAATGTACAAAACTGACAGCGTTACATTCCGCTCGCAATTCTCCCGTGGTACTTTTGGCCTGAAAAGAGACTTAAGAGAGAAGAGAAGAAGAAGGACACGAGGCAAAGCAGGACAGATGACGTCATATCCACCATCAACGACACGGACCACACATCACATCAAATATTCTTTCTCCTCCTTCTTGTCTGCTCCTTGGTCCTGGTTCTCTTGGTCTTCTTCGTCCAGGGACGCCACCCCGGAGGACGCCTGGTCAAACGGGAAGCGGCCGGAGCTCCACGCCCGAGCTTCGTGGAACACCTCATCCTCGTCTTCCTCTTCCTCCTCTCCGGGAGATTCCGAGTGCGAGGTGGAGTAGCAGGAATCGAAACGGGCGGGCCTCCACTCGGGTTTGTGGTGGACGCACACCTCGTCGCCGCCGCCGCCACCGCCGCCCGCCTCCTCCTCGGAAATCCTCTCAGACGGGACCGGAGCTGCGCGTGTAAGATCGGACGTGGTGGAGTCTAAAGGAGGAGGAAAGAGTCAGAAAATCGACGTGGATGGATGGGAAAGATGGGAATGTGGGTTTTGGTCAGCGACGGTGGCGGAATGGAAATGGTTTGGGGGTACCTGCTGTGCTGTGAGGGGGGAAGTCGGCGTGAGAGCCCGTTTTGGCGTCCACGTCGTTGAAGTCTTCCTCGTCCGCGTCGTCCTCGTCCACCGACGCCCACGCTCGCAGCTTGGCCTCGGCGATGGCGAACTGCTCGGCCACGCCTTTTGGGAGAGCCAATGGAGTCAAGTTGGTGCAGATTAGACCTACTATGGGTCAAATTGACCCATTTCAACGTTTGAAGCTGGTTAAATTGACGAGCTGTCAAAAAAATCTATAAAATGTTTGTTTTTGTTTTTCTATGTACAAAGAAATCCAATGGAGTCACGCTGCTCCTTTCCCATAACTTAACCCTCTGGTTATGTAGTGGGTTAAATTGACCCATTTTAAAGTTTAAAGCAGGTCAATCTGATACATTTCAAGTTTAAAACTCTCAAAAATACATGGTATCAAAAACAATAGTCTTTGTATCCATTGCAGGTCAAATTGACCCTCAAGTTTGAAACACGTCATTCTGACCCCAAATTAGTTTAAGTTTAAAACTCTAAAAATACATATTTTTAAAATGAACCAAAAAAAAATCCAATCAATTCACATTGAGGCTCTATACGAGTTTAGTCCTGTTGTTTTATTGTGCGTGGGTCAAATTGACCCACTGTCAAGTTTATAACTCTTGAAAATGTTTTTGTATTTTTTTTAAATAATAAATTAAATTAAGTCCTGCAGAATTATGTTGCTCCTTTAGCAAAACTTAATCCTGTTGTAATGCAATGGGTCAGATTGTCTTGAAATTATTATTAATTATTTTTATTTATTTATTTATTTTTTAATTAAGAAAATCCTACAGTCATGTTGCTCCTTTAGCAACACTTAACCCCAATATATAATACAGTGGGTCAAATTGACCTTTTTTCAAGGTTGAATCTGCTGTTTTAAAGTTTGTAGTACAACTTGACACACTTTCAAGTTCAAAACTCACAATTTATATATATATATATATATATATTTGTTTATTTTTTAATACAATAGTGTCTCTGTCACTACCAGAGGTGAGTTAGCCCTGCTGTTATGCTGTGGGTCAAATGAGCCCATTTTAAAGTCACACTGACCCATTTTAAAGTTTAATAATATCTAAAAACACATTTCTAAAATGTACCCAAAAAATATTCCAGAGTCCTTTTACTTCTCTATAAAAAATTTAGTCTTGCTGTTTTTAAAGTTGTAATCTCTCGATGTAACATGATTTAAAAAGTGCAAATATTTTGTGTATAAACTTTCTGCTTCAGGCATAATTCTTTTATTGTTGTAATTATATGAACATTTTATTTTTAAAACATTTACTGTATAATAATATAATAAATGTATCTCATTGAACAGAGTGAAACTGCAATGTGCGGACCCCGATATCGCGGGGGATTACTGTATACTTTTGCGGGGAGGTTTTATTTGGCGTGCCTTGGCTCAGTCCCCGTTGGCGAAACACTGTCAAGTGTTTTGATTGTAGATAAGCAGTAGCATTTTCCTCGAAGCGGAGAACGTCACGGATGAGGGTGAGTCATGGCACAAAAACAACAAGTGTTTTTTCGCAGAGCTGCCGCCGCCATCTGCTCGGCGCCAAAAATCTGCCGTTCTGCTCCAGGAGACTTTTATGGGATTAGGTGCTTGGCAGAAGGTCGCAGGTGCCAGATGATGTCGCTGCTACACCCGACTAAGTCAAAGGACACGCGTGTGCAGTAGGCTGCGACTTTCGTGCTTCAGGCATTGCAGCATATTTAAAAGAAATATTCTGCATATTGAATTGCATTGCAACAACTTTGTAATGTAAAGCATGAATGATTTCACGTCACTATTAAAGTGCTATTGACGTGACATAAGGTGCTACTTTTAAAGACTCCTGGTTGGAAGGAAACATGGCATTATCAGCATTTTAATAATCATGAAATATATTTAATTTTAGAAATGGAAAATTTAGACAAATGGATATTAACATAATTAAAATATTGCTTAAAAGTATTTCTTGCATTACGTTTTTCATTTTATAATCATTTATTTTAATATTATTGATATGATTATTTTGTTAAATATTGAAAAATATTGTGTCTAATAATTGTATATTTAATGCATTAAAATAAAAAAAATATATAGACAGTAGAATGTTTAATACATTATTAAAATGTGCAAATATGTTAGATTTGTTCAAATTTTACTACTTAATATACTAAATATAAATACTAGTACTAACTACTAATACAAACGTATACCCTGTAATGAATAATCAAAATAAATGAATGCTTGTATTTAAAATTATTTTCAGACATATAATTTAATGCATTGAACAGCCATATTCACAAATAAAAATGTCTAACATAAATAGGTTATCGATTACAAATAATATTACAATTAATTTATTCCAAATTGAACCGAATTCATGTGCATGTTTGTGAAAAAATAATACATATAAAAATATTGTACAAAATGCATTCCTAATTGCAAATATTAATAATTCTGTATTACATACAATTTCTTCTAATTTTATTGGAACATATGTAAACACTTGTATTTACAATCCTTTATAAATACAGTAAATAAATAATAACTTGTGATAGCTAAAAATGTGTCAAACTAAAACAAATGAATTGCAAATGTGAGCAATAATGTAATTAATTTATTTATTATTGAATGGTGTTCATGTGAATGCTTGGAAAAGGAAAAAAAAGTTGTTGTTTTTTCATTTAGAATAGTCTCAAGCCACGTTTTTTCACTTCAATTTATCTGAGCACAATAAAATCAGTCAATCAAGAAATTGCATATTATTTTTACACTAAGTTGTTGGGGGTTTTTTTGTTTCTTTGAAAAACTGCTACTTGGCTATATGTGCAGTTTCATTTTTCATCAGCACGTGGCAGTAGCGATTCAAAATTAAATTTTCTACGTTCAGTAGCTGTATATGCCGCGGACCGCTTACAATTGGATAGTGGGCCACAAATGCCCCCCGGGTCATAGTTTGGACACGCGTGCTCTAAACTTTTGCATGAAATTAAACGTGTGTGTTGTACCTGCAGCGAAGCGGGCCTCCTTCTCGCCTTCGCTCAGGTGGCAGTAGGAGCTGAAGTGTGCGGCCTGTGGAGGGTCCATGGGTTTGGGCCAACCTTTCCATTCAATGAGGTGGGCCACCCGGCCCTGAGCCAGCGAGGTGGGCTTGGTCACATGGTCCCTCATCGCCTGAGAGATGCCTGTGTGCGGACAGCCGTGTCACAAAATACAGCGCTGCCTCCAGACACAAGTTTAGCTTGATGCTCACACATCATGCAAAACACTATTGTCGGGCTAACAAAACTAGCACTGATGTTGCGTATTTATTAAACCTTTCAGCAATGAATATTT
Source organism: Leptonotus elevatus (assembly GCF_054856555.1). Lineage (NCBI taxonomy): Eukaryota > Metazoa > Chordata > Actinopteri > Syngnathiformes > Syngnathidae > Leptonotus > Leptonotus elevatus. Next base: position 16,809,080 of record NC_141239.1, on the reverse strand, counting down.
GACGCAGACTCACGGGAAAAAACATTTCTCCTTTATGAAGAATGACTAAATATTACCGCGATTTACTGAGTTTGAACTGTACATCTTCATGTCTGTAATATACGGTCTCGGATAAAAGAAGCAAAACGTGGCAAAATCAGTAACATTTTATAAATTTTATTTAACGATGTTATTGCTATATGTTTTTACAAAATAAATTATTATAAAACTCTCTTTTTATCATAAAAAAAACCCCACAATACGAGCATTTTTGTTTGTTTTTTTGGTGGCTGAAACGGATTGATGGTATTTCCATTCATTTCAATGGGCAAAGATGATTTGAGATACGTGTGGTTAGAGAATGAAATCAACTTTTATCTCAAAACATCACTGTATATATATCTTTATTACATTAAAAGCACGTATAGTATAATTTAAAATGTATATATATATATGTAAATACAGTATTTAATGTGAGAAAAAAAAATTAAATGACACAAATTAATCAACAAGTGTGAATTAACCAATTGTAGGGCAATACAAAATCATCATTTTGACACCATTTAACATCAATCTTATACAATAATTTGGAAGACCGTGTCACAGTATTTCTCCGAGCTGCTTGTTTACCAAATATGGCGCCATGTTTACAAACGTTTGAGAGTTTTACCATTCAGGGAGGATCTAGCTAGCGCCGCAAACTCATGGATGCCCACACTTTTCCGCGAGTCCGCCGGAGATTTTCCTGACTTTGGAATCATGTCACTCTCCTCGAATTTCACCTGCCAAGTCACAACAGTGCATGGTTATCACAAGTCAAAAAACAAAAACACACTCAAACAAAAGAAACTTTCTGCTGTTTACCTCCGCCTCCTCCTGCCACCTCGTTCGCCTCCTTTCGCTACTCCCGGACCTCAACCTCATGGCGTACATGCAAACTAACAACTAACACTAACCACAAACGGCTAGCGTGTTTTCAAAGCTTTGCCCTTGCCCTACATTTCCTTGTTAAGCCAGCCAAATGGTTGCCCAAAGGTCAGAGTGCAGCGAGGGGGTGAGGTTCAAGCATATGGCTTGTAGTAAGCAGCTCAGGCGCAGAGCGCGAAGTGATCCATGTAAAATAACTGAATTGGTCTGAAAAATAGCATTTATTTACAACAAATAATGCATTTTTGTTTATTTTTCAGAGGAAACACACCTCCATCGTTACGTATAGAAATGCCTTATTTAAAAAAAAAAAATGATGTTTTTAGATTATTTCCAGCACTTATTTTCTTTAAGGTCTTAAAGCACACTTTTCAAATAATACAGTACATCCATGTTTAAAAACATATTGCGAGAGAAAATTGTACAGGCTATTGTTACAGTCCCTCAAACCTTTTAAATGTTTACAGTAAACAAAATCCTTTTATTTAGCAAAGCAACAAATTTATCATCTCACAATCCACAAAACTAAACCTGGCCATGATAAAAATTAAGCTCCAGTTGTTGCTTTCTGTTGGTGTAACAAGCAGGACTGAAGAGGATTTGACATTCAGTGATCTTTAGCAAAAACAAGGCTGAGCTTGAAAAACTTCCTGTTTTTTCTTTTTCTTTCAATTGTACACAGTGTGGCCAACAAAAGTGTGCCGCCATCCTGAAGGCCAAAAGTGGAATTACACCCTAAATAAACTGGAGGCAGGACAATTTTTTTTATTAAATTACATAGCAGACATAAGTGACAAAAATTTTGACTTGTTTCATTTCTGTTATTTCTTGGAGAAGAGTGTTTCAGATGATAATGGAAAATTACAAATAAAGTGTTCAAAACTAATTTTTGACACTATCACTGAAGCAGTGATTCCCAATCAGTGAGCCGTGAACACTCTTAGTGTGTGCAATGGGAAATGACCAGAATCAGAATCCTTTTATCGTCATCATGGACATAGCATGACGAGATACCACTGAAAATGGCGTCTCAAGTCGTAACAAGAATTTAAATCTTAAAATCTACAACAACAAAAAATAATTAAAAGAAATGCCACTTCATTGGTCACAAAATCTGTGCCATGATACTTATAGTGACAGACAGAACAAATAAATGATCTTCTAGTAGATGACATTTGTGACATTTTTGTTTAGTGGTGTTTCATTAAGATTTTGTGCCTTGGTTCAATTCAGGTTGCGAATGACTGATTGAGATGAGCGTCATTCGTAGAACTGGTAGCACACAGATGTCAACTAGTGCAATTTTGCCTCACTTGTAACATAAACTGTACTTGTCCTGTGCTTGCCAGATAACTCACTAGGACTATAAGACAGTTGTTCGATGAACATTGAAGCACTAATAATAGACAACAATAGTACGAATGAAGAAAAAAATGCGTGCCACTAGCGCCATTTGTCTAAATAACGTATATATGTGTACGAGTAGCGCCCATATTCAAGTAGTGCAGTTTTTCTCATTAGTAGCATATTCTATTAATATACTAGTGCAGTCCGCAACGTCAAACAGTAGTTGAAAAAAAAAAAACGTTAGTTTAGTAGACGTTCTACTTCAGTGCCCTAATTCTAGTGCACTTAAACTGGATATCAAGGACTCGAACATGAGACGCAATATCAGGCACAGCTCTCATTATAATGCACTGCAACTCCAATAATACATTTGGAAATGAATATCTTAAATTGAAGGGGGGGGGGGGGCAGCGCTGTTGTCGCAAAGGGTGTCATAGTGGATAGTGAATAAAATGTCCTGGAAATAAGACGCACACACACGCGGCTGACCATGGCGGAGGACCAACAAGTGGGGCTCCAGATGAGCCGGCCTGGGCAGCTTCGTTGCGGGGGCGAGTCAGAGACGGTTGCAGGGGGAGCTGGCCGGCTCGTATGTTAAGAAATGGTGCGTTCAAGTACCGCAGCACTGCACACGCGTGACGTCAGGGCCTGCAAATGATGCCGTTACATGGCAAAAACAAGGCAGGGGGGACGCAGGGATGGCGCGTGTGCTGCACCCCCCCCCCCCTCCCCCAAATCAACCTCCACCCCCGTACCCCGCATCGGTCTCTGCCCCTGCGTCCATCCGTGCACCACTTACCTGTAAATCACATCGCTCATCATAATGCGCAGCGCGTCGTCCAACCCAAAGCCCGATCAACAGATTCGAAGAAAGGGAGAAAGCGCGTTCGTCCTCGCGCTGTCACGCCGACCCCGCGCCGAGCATCTTCAGCCACTCCGGCGTCCGATTTCCGCCACGAAAGGAGGATGATGACGAGGAGGCACCATGGATCGCTCGGCTGGCCAAATGTCTCCCGATATGGCGAGCGTCATCAAGGCGGTGGCACACCCCGCCCCTCCCCTCCGGTACCCCTTCTTTTGCAGCCAGCCCCCCCCCCCCCCACTACAGGCCCCAACCTGCAGCCAATATTATTATTTTATTCACTATGCAGACTCTTCTATAGATGCATTAAACAGGAGGCAAAAACAACAACAACACAACAACAAAAAACAGTCCAAACACATACGCACGGCAAAGATAACTTTACCCATTGAAAAACTGACAAACAAACAAAAAAAACCCCCCCCACTGAATTCTGTTTTTAACGCCCTCCTGACCCCCCAAAAAAGACTATTGCACTCAAAATGTATACTGCATAAGGGGAGACCGGGGCTAGTTGTATCACGGGTAAATTGTCACATTTTTTTAAATCTCCACCAGAGGGCGCAACAAAAAAGTAAAGAACACTAACTTTCTTCGTATAAATGGTCAGGGGTTGTGTAATGTCTGAGAAGAGAATAGCACATTGTGAGCTGAGTTGAGGGCCCGTTTTCTGTTTTGCACGATCCCAAGTAACATTTTCCAACTTCATATATTTAGAAACAGGCGTACACAGACAAATTCTAGCAGAAAATTAGGTGGACTCGTTTGAGGAGAGATTCAGGCATCTTGTCATGCCTCAGTCACCGTTCTGTTTTAAGCTAACTTTAAACTAGAGCAAGTATTAGCCAACATGGTAGAATAGGACAACTTGTCTCAATCATTTTGGGGTTTGTTGTCACATATGCAAATAATGGGCCAATGAAAAATGCACCTCTGGCAATTCGGTTTACATATGCTAGAATTGCCCTTCAGATGATGAGTCTGAAGAGTGAGGAAATTAGCTTGCTCGGTTTTGTTTCATTATTTCAAAATAGATTTTCCGATTTTCCAGTTGTTGAATTAGAAATTACCAGGATGCCCACATGTGAGGACTGATTTAAGTTTCATGATGAACCATCCATCAACCCATTAACCAAAATGCTTTATTTTTAAAAATTCAATTTAATCTAAAATTTCCGGTTTAAAGGAAGCAAAATAGGCATTTGAGGCTGAGCGCTATGAACTACATGCCAGCAGCTCCTAAGGACTAATATTTTATGTTAAAGTTTGCGCAATGACTAGGGTACATTTTCAAGATCAATGACAATTTCTCTGGCTATAAAAACAAAGATAATTTTGTCCTTGTTTTTTTTTATTAGTTGCAAAATCCAGTGTGACATCTTACCCCATAAAGTGTGACAACATACCCATTTGTGGAGCAACATGTCACTCCCCCTATTTGATGGCTTATAACTCTGCACTGACACAAAGTAAGAAAATGACATGAATATCAAATATATACCTAAGACGTTGGTCTTTCATCTGGTAAACATTTTGTTTATATATGATGTATTGATTCCAAGATAAATATAAAAGTATAAAAAGTGATACAATTAGCCCTGGTCTCCCTACTATATTAAGCCCCCCCCCCCCCCCGTTAAAAATAATAAAGACGATGTCATAAGTCAACTTGATACATTTTCCATTGAGATAAATTCTACATAATGTGGTAAATTTCATGTAATGTAACAAATTTGACATTTTAATATTCTAACTTTCGTATTTTAACGTTAGAAATTTTACGTATTTAAGTGATAAATTTCACATTACAACGCGATCGTCAATGTTATAACAAAAAATAAATCGTACATTGAGATACATTCCACATTATAACGTGGTAATTTTCGCAGTGATAACTTTCACATTTTAACGTGATAAATCTCACAATGTGAAAAAGGCAATGTCAGAACATAATAAATTTTACAGAGAAATTTCATCCAATGTGATAAATTTCACATTTAAATGTTATAAAATATTACGTTTCAATGTGATACATTTCAAATTGTGTTAAATTTCATGCTGTAACGACAACATTGCTGGCAAATGTTCGCACATGTCAAATTGCGGTTGTATAGACGAGCAGGTTTATACTTTTTTTTTTCTTTCATTGAAATATATTAACCTATTGTATAAAAAATGAAATAAGACAAAACGTACAAAGATTGGGTAGGACTAGAAACGTTTTCAACTTCTTCCTACTCCCTTTTGAACATGAAAACCGTGATGACTGTATAAGGTTTTTCTTTCTTTTACATTTTTATTTGTACTTTTCTGCTACTTGTTTATATGTTAAATAAGAACATTTAAAAAAAACAAGATACAACTTGCATTGGTAGATATGTATAAAACATGAAACTTTTCATGTTAAACTTACCACGTTTATAACCATATTGAAGTTTTTTTAATTAGGTGTAGCAGCAATAATAATAATAATAATGATAATAAATAAATCAGTAGTATTTGCTCTGTTCACAAACCACCATTGTATCAAATGTATTGTTCTTCTGTGGTGTTTGACACATAGCACATAGGTTTGGAGGGACATTAGCGCCACCAACTGGTATTGCACATCTACTGCAAGGAAACCAGTCACAGAACAAACTCAACTTGGACTTTATGGCATCTTGTTGACGAGAACGTATACGATGGAAATCGAGTTACGGGAGCTTCATGTGGGACTTGAGCTGGCATCCTGGTGCCAAGTAAGGAACTATATTTGTTCAAATGAACTGAGAAGCTTCATTTAGGCTAAAGAAGCATCTTGGAAGGAACTATATGTTGATCTTATTGAGAGTAAATCATCTTGCAGCGTGTTTGAAGGAACTAAGTTGAAGTGAGTTGAGCTTCATTCATATTTGCCGCCACCTTTTCTTAGGTGGTCAATTACAAAAAAGTCAGATGATTACAACAATATTTTGTTTTTGTTTTAATCAAGAAAAAAAATCTGTCATTCTTGTAAAACTCACACTTTAAAAAATTACTTCTTTCTGAAATACATAATAGTTTTGATGACTTTAGCCAGATTCTTCAGGGAAAAAAGATTTTCTAAATGAAACTAAATAAAAAATATATATTTTTGATAGTCGTATATCTCAGTAATATTTTATCTTATTTTTGAATATTTATGAGATAAGTCGTTTTAGAAAAAGTCACATATTTGAGAAAAACATACCTTACACAAGATTAAAGTTTTAAATCTTCAATAAATTCTATATTTTGTAAATTAGAAAAATGTTACATATTTTTGAAGGTCATTTTCAATTGATAGATTTTCTAGAAAAAGCTGTATTTTCACAAGCTCATCTTTTTTCAAAAGTATACTTTTTTCTTGAAATGTATTCATCTAAAAAAAAAACAAATCTTCTGAAGTATACAACTTTAAAATCTTTATCCTTAACTATACACATTTTTATCTTGAAAATATGCAACTACTCTTGTCAAACTATGAATATACATACAACCCCAAAGAGACCTTTGGAAAGAATGAGAGCTTCCGACTCGAAATTTCTCCCACACGTCGAAAGTATCGAACAGTCGCGTACAAGACGAATGGCTGTCCGGGGGGAGGTCGTAAAAAAAAAAGTTCATCACTGCAACTTAATAAGTCCTTTATTTGCAATGTTCCTCATCTTTCCAGTTTCCGATGCAAAAGAAGCCATAATTTCTTAAATAAAGAAAGCAAAAAAATATATTTACAAAATTCCAATAAAACTAATAATCAAAGGATTATCTAAAGCACCTCTCTGCATCCGGACAACTGCATTATTTCAAAAATAACCACAAAAAAAGAAAAAGAAAAAAAGTTTGTAATTAGTATATATTTACAGAATGCTCCAGAAAGGAGTTTCCCACTTGATGTAGAAAAAGGCTTCCGGATATTTTCTGCTTTAACTTTCTATAATGCATCAAGTCCAATTTCTGTCGATTTCAAGTTTTAATGGCGATTGGGTGGTGAAGTGGCCTCCGCAGCGGAGGTAAAAAAAAAAGACCAAGAGTCAGTCAGCGTGATGATGAGGGAAGCATTGAGATCACACCGCATTTGTGTGCGTCTGTCCTCTTAAAATCCCAGCAAGAAAAAGCGCACCTCTCGAGAGAAAAAGAAAAAAAAGAAAAAAGGAGGCCAGCCGACGTCGCTTTTTTAGAAACGCACTTCAGTCATGCTGGGCGACCCACTACCGACAATCATTTCATAGATCGGCCAAAGAACAACCAAAAAACAAAAGAAAAAACAGGCCGTCGGTCTGCAGTGTGGCGAACTTTCATGTTGATGTGGCGGGAATATGTCACAACCTGCATGAGCCATCCTGCTAAATTACTTTTCAAGTTTATTTCATGGGGAGCAGGTTGGTGAGTGGGGAACAATGAAGTAGGAAGGGGGGAAGAGAAATGATTGTTTTCTGAGTTCATACCTCCACAAAAAAGAAAAAAAGAAAAAGAAGAATAAAGATATTTCTCCTCATTGAGGATTTTGATTTTGAGTCTGCCTCGCCGGCAAGATCGTCCTTTGAATCTCTACCTACTCGTCCCCCAGGTCTTTGTCGGACTCTTCGTCGGGCTCGCGCAGCCAAGTGAAGAAGGCGGTGACGGACTTGAGGGCCACGCCTTTGCCGCTCTGCTCCGCCGCGTCTTTGCTGGACTCCCACTTGTAAAAGGCCGCCTCCTTGATGACGTCGGCGTCGTACAGCACGTCGAAGAACATGCGCAGGAGGTCTGCGTGGCACAACCGACGCAACGTCAACATCCATCCAGTAACCTGGCCTGACAGTTGAATTGTGGCGCTACTCACATGCAGGCTGCTCCATTTGCACCATGAGCGCCTGCAGGGCGTAGAGCGCCTGCAGCTCCTTCTCCTCGTCGCTCAGGAAGCCCTGCAGCAGTTCGGCTCGGTTGTTGAACAGCGGCACGTCCAATTTGTATGGGACCCCTGGAAGCCAGACGCCGTTGAAAGGAGGGAATTTTCAAACTAAAAAGCATTAGCCAAGAAGGCGGGCGTCTTACCTGTGATCGCCGACTGGCACACGGCGGTCATGAGCGCGCGTATGAACTGGTTCGAGGAGCTCTGCTGCTCATCCAGGTTGGCCTGACAGGAGGTGGTGGCAAGTCGATTTAGTTATACTGTTCATTTTTTCTGTCAAGGTCAAATTTGACTGGAATCGTACATTAGAGTTAAAGAAGTCAGTACGCACCTCCACCCAGTCTTTGACCCGCTGATCGCTGGCCTTGTCGCGGAAGAGGCGGTCCAGCTCTTGCCTGAGCTCGTCCCCGCTTAGCGGCTTCTTAGTGCTCTCCTTGGACTCCTGCTCCTCTCCGGTTGTGAACTCCACTTTCTGAAAGACAAACAAAAACTGAGCTCAGAACTGTACTTTGTATGTCATCATTGAGCACTAACTGAGAAGGAACAAAATAAATGGGCATGCATAAAAGTGAGTGACACGGATTTGTGATTTTTCTGCCACGAAATGGTATAAATTGCATTTGTTCATCATTGGCGTCAGCTCTGCAGTTTTATTTTCATATTAACTCATTAACTTTCATTGACGGCTATAAAAGGTCAAAAATAGATTTGAACTATTTGTATTAGTTTAACATTTTTTTCCCACTTTTGTTGAAAATCTAGATTTTTTTTATTGTACATTTAGTTTTGCACATTACATTTGTGATTAATTGAGGGTTAACTAGTGAAGTCATGCGATTAATTACGATTAAAAACTTTAATCGCCTGATGCCCCGAATTTTAGCAATATTTTCTTTCTTTTATTCATTCACTGCCATTGACTCTATAAACGTCAACAATTCATTTGAATTATTTCTCTATTAGTTTAACATTTTTTACACTTTTGTTAACTCTTTGACTGCCAGACGTTTTCAGAAAAGGGATGCCGTCAGTGCCAGCCGATTTAAGCATTTTGACTGATCTTTCAAGGTCCACAGAAAATGTTCTGTTTGGACTATGGAAACACACGTACTACCAAATGAAAGATTGGACTTTCATCAGAAAAAAAAAGTTTGTTTCTACCTTATTCCGTTCTTTAGTAATCAACAATAGAAAATGGTTAGTTTGACCCAATTTCGCCTGTTTTGGACCAAAATACGGAGAAATCAAGCTTTTAGTGAAACGATATTATTTCATGCATTCTAGTGAATTTTACACTTCTTGTTGCCCATGAATGATGCCACAAACACCTAAATAGTGCTTTACTTCTATAAAACACTACCACCAAGAATGAAAAAGTGTTTTTTGATAGCAAAATACGTTTATTTACATTCAACAGTGTAACAATTTGACAACAATTTGGCAAACTATTTACAAATGTGTGCAACTGTGGTGCTATTTACAAATATGTGGATGTTTCAACGACAGTTTTTCTTTTTGTAACACTCTCCTGCGTGCAAGGAGACGCAACAGCATTTGCACAACAGATTGCCTCTTCGCGTGCGCCACTTTCTTGCAGGCCGTTTTTTTCCGGGGAATAGCAAGTATATACTGCAGTGTGTCATCAAGTCTAATATCAGGATCATGCTACGGTTACGTTACGGTGGTGTTACGTCTCGCTTCCTCGCGTCCTTCAGTTGCTATACCGGGTGGTAGGAGATGTTCTGATCCATTTTATCCACTCCATTCATGGTGGCATCGTAGTCCAGAAACAGTGTCTTCTCCGTGATCAGACTGTACCCGCTCCTCCGATGAATATGCATTGGACTCGGGGTACTCTTCATTGTCCGATCGAATGTCCGCTTGTGCAGCTCCGCGTTTTCCGGCGTTAGCAGCGCTAGCCGGTGAGGCTTTATGACGAGAGAATAACGGCCGCGTCAATGCTTCCAACTCCGGCGTCAACCTCGGGAGTGACCATCATCATCATCATCAATGTGCATTGGTCGATGCTTTTCGACTACTCTCCATCGTCCGATCGAATGTCCGCTTGTGCAGAAGTACCCGGCCGGCTATTGTGCGCGTTTTCCGGCCTTAGCAGCGCTAGCCGCGCTTAGCCGGTGAGGCTTACTACGTGTTCATAACAGTCACGCCAAAGCTTCCAACTTTGGCGTAGAGCTCGGAGTCATCATCATCATCATCATCAATCTGCATTGGTCGATGCCAACTCTCCATCGCCCGATCGAATGTCCGATTGTGTAGAAGTACCCGGCCGGCTATTGTGCGCGTTTTCCGGCCTTAGCAGCGCTAGCCGCGCTTAGCCGGTGAGGCTTACTACGTGTTCATAACAGTCACGCCAAAGCTTCCAACTTTGGCGTAGAGCTCGGAGTCATCATCATCGTCGACATCAATGCGCTTTTTAGTATTGATTGATGCTTTCCGTCTTTGAAAAAAATGCTCAAGCGTGAGCTGCTTGCAACCGGTTGCTTGGTCAGCCATTGTTGTGGCTTCATCATTCATTGTCTCCTCAACACTCTAGCTCCGCCTCACGTCTTCTACTGACGCCCACGGTGGGCGGCCCATCCAACCTTGTGCAAAGAGAGTCATCGCTGCCCTCTAGGGGCCAAAACGAGTCTTTTACTATTCAGATATGCCTGATACTTTCAGCACAGCTGCCCAAGGCTTTCCTGCACCCGTTTTTGAAAAAAAAACAAAAAAACATAGGGGACGTCTTTTAACGTCCTCGGCGCCCTTCCCTAGGTTTATGCTAAACGTTTTATAACGTTTATGGCAGTCAAAGAGTTAACAAGAGTATGAAAATCTAGAATTTGTACATTTAGAACATAGAATTTGTGATTAATCGTGAGTTAACGAGTGAAGTCCTGTGATTAATTACAATTAAAAAGATTTAATCGCCTCTTGTCCTAATTTTTTATATATTTTTTTAATGAATTTATGGCAGTGAATGAGTTAAGAGCTCTCTAATTTTGAACATGAAGTAACTTGTGAACTTGTGAATTTTTTAAATGGTAAAATACAACTTGAACCCCATTCCCCACAAATATATGCATTATTGTTACATTTATTACTGCCAAATGGTGTTATAGTGACGCATTTGCACCACACAGTTCCTCCACTCTAACCTTCTGCTCCTTAAAAATTGTGTATTATAGCTCCAGTGCAGTAAAGTACATTTTGGGAGGGTAATATTGACATGGCCGTCTGCTCCTGCAACTGGAATTCCCCCTGGACAGGCAAGGGGCGGGCGCTAAAAAAAAAAAGGTGCTGTTTAAACTAATGAACTCGCCAATTATGACAACTGACCCCCCCCCCCCCCAAAAAAACACATCTTTGTATTTTATATTTATATAGCACTAATACATTCATACAAATAATCTCCTGCAACACACCTGCTCGGTCACAAACTTGTTGACGTCTTCATTCTTGGACAGGAAATCGCTCCAGTTCAGTCCCGCCTCTTTCCACAGGGCACCGGCTTTACTGCGAGTCTAGCGTAGAAATGGGAAAAAGTCCAAATTAGAATCGTGTTCCCTCAAAACGCAAGAAAAGCAGCAGTGATGCAAGAGCATACCATCCCTTTGCAGAGCAGGTGGAGGATTTGCACCAGCAGCGTGCCGGCCTGCCCAATAGGTAAGAGAGGCTTGGCGATCTCCCTGGAGGAGCAATTAAGACAGTCAAGATTTGCACTTCATCCTTGTTTGCTTAGTGTGACGCGCAGAAAGTGAAAGCAATGTTAAACTGTCTTTATAATTGCTTGTAAACAAATAAGTGTTGTCTCGGAATGCCTTCCCACACCAAGTCTGAAATTAAAACAACCGTGTAAACATTATATCTGCTTTATTTCAGGGACAGACCAATAATTGGCGACGATATTCAGCATTTTATGAATATTGACACCGGCCTCTTTTTTGTTTTGATGGCCGATATATTAAAAATCCCCTCCGTGTGCTTTGAGTCAGCGGCTGTTGACTCTCTGCAGCATTGGCCCGCTCGTGCAGTGCTAACAGCCAATAAGCACCAATTAGCGGCCATTAGCCCGCAAGCTAACGGTTAGCTCGCAGGCTAACCCAGTAGCTGTTTTTTAGCGGCTATTTGGAAGTTATCCCGGGGTTAGCGTGTGGGAGAACGCTTAGCCCGCGAGCTAACAGTTAGCTTGCGAATTAGCAGCTATTTGTGAGTTAGCATGCGGGTGAACGCTTAGCCCGCGAGCTAACAGTTAGCCCGCAAATTAGCGGCTATTTGGTAGTTAGCGTGTGCGGAAGCCACATTATAGTTGGTGCAAAAGCTGATGGCAAACAAAAAACCTTTAACATGTTGCAAATCACAAAAGCTGTTTAATAAACATGTCCATGAAGGCATTTAAGCAGTCAAGTGCTGGAGGTTTTATTATTATTTTATTGTAAAAAACTTTGACACAAACTTTTTTTTCTTTTTTCTGCAAATGTCTATCAGTTATCGGCCTCCCTGACTGATAATCGGTATTGGCCTTGAAAAAAAGCATATCGTCCATCTCTACTTTAAAAAATATATATATATTTTGGCAAGTTCAGAATTTTGACGAGAGGCCTTCAAGTGACAGTCTATTCAAACATTTCGAGAAGGTCAAATTAAGTTAAAAAATTCCTCCTGAACATCTACCTCAGAGCCTGATACCCCCTGACTGATTGCAACTTGTTTTGAGGACACCATGTGATGAAAAACAAATGCAAATATTTTTCAAGATAGACTTTCGCCCTCCTTGAGCTCACCTGAAGAGCTGCGCCATCGGGATGCCGCCCTCAAGAAGCATAGGGGTGATGATTTCAGCTAGGTAGAGCCAGATGTGAGGTATATCTATGGCCATGTCTTCTGCGATCTCCAGGATCTCAAGAAGCCTGCGATAACAAAAGCACAACTCAAGTCTTGATGTTACTTTCTTTGTGGGGTTTAACAGCAATTCGGGGCCTCACCCTTTGAAATACTGCGGAACAGGCATGGTCCCCATATGGATGAGTTTGTGCAGCAACATGCCTATGTGCTCTCGAGCACTGGTGCTGCGTTCCAGGGTCGACTCCATGCCCTGCCGCACGAACACGTAGAGCAACGCGGTGCTGTTGAGCTCCGACACGCAGTCAAGCGCCTCCTATAGCGCCACATGAGGACAAATAGGTGTTGAGCTGTACAATAATATCCAAGAATGGCACCGAGTGGGGTTTCGAACCTTCAACTCATTGATGTGGAGGTACTCTTCGATGATGGCGGTGGACTTCTTCTCGACCTCCTCTTCCGTCAATGCTGGTTTAGGAAGAGAGGGAGGAGCGGGGGCACTCTCGCGCTTGGCTAAAAATGAGGTGGTAAAAAAACAAAAACACTTTGAAGCGAGCCATAAAAATAAAAAAAAGTATTGAAGACCAGTTTTGTCCTTAGCAGCAAGTACTTGTGACATGTTATGTAAACATCTGTGGACCACTGTTTTGACGCAACCCTTTTATTATTTTTAATTTTTTTTTATACACTAACCTGCGCTAAGGCAGATCATGTAAAGGCATAATTATAGTAAATAGAGTAATAAAAACAGTCAATGGCTGTAAAAGACTGTATTCTTACATCACCGTGCAAATGTATTCATTACACACTAATTGTAACCATGAAACACTATGCCATGCAAACTGAGGACCCACTCCAGCTATTGAATTTAGCTTTCCTGCTGGAATGCCAAGTCATTTCGGCATTTATGTAGAGTGGTCCCAAGTATTAAGACTTGTATAACACCACTAGTTTTCCACTGTAGCCGGAGGCAAATTTGACATTTTGACATGTGCTGGAAGAAAAAGTCGACTTCAAAGGGTTGTTTGACTCAGTGAGCCATTTCCAGCAGTAAAAAGTTATTATTTTGTCCAGAATGAACTTCATTATTTTTCATGTACAACTAATACCTTTAAAAGCAAATTTTTACACTTGCTGTCAACTCAAGATGACGTCACCTGTGTTGAGGAAGTGTAACGACCAATCATTGCTCAGTTTGCGGACCAAACCCAGAAAACAGGTGAGCCATGATTGGTCGTTACCTACTTCCCCAGCACAGGTGATGTCATCTTCAATCGACATAAAGTGTAAAAAAAATAGGTTTTTAAAAGTATTAATTGTACATGAAAAATAATGAAGTTATCAAATTCATTCTGGACAAAATATATTTTTGCTGCTGAAAATGGCTCAATGAGTCAAATATCCCTTTAAAAATAGGTCGACTGAAAATGTCTGCCTCGAAGCTCCACTAGAAACTTGTTTGCACCGCCGTCCATGTTTCTACACGGACCTTTTATGCAGACGCACGCAGTGGACAGGAAGTTATTGAGCTCCACTCGTTACGCATGGACTATTGTTGAAGTATCGACTTTTAAGACACTATTACATGTGTATTGTATAAATAGTAGTTAGTGTTTGTTTACCTTAATGGTAATCGCTAGCACGCTAATGCTAATCACGATTGCTAACCGTTTAGCATAGGCTAAAGGGGTATATGCCACAGAGGAGGCGGGACTTCTGAAGCACTCTGAGATGCACTCTGAGAACTGAGACACACTACACAATCACACCCATCAATGGGAATGCGCAATTGAGTGGCACAAGGGTGGAAGTGCGAGTATTGGGACGTGGCCTATATGTCGCAACAGTAACCGGAAACAGCGTTGGTGTGTGACTTACGGAAGTCCGTGGCATCTACCCATTGTGTAAAATTAAAACATCTGCGGCTAAAGCCTTTTGAACACAGTAAGTATCTATTTAAAAGGGGGTGCTCAGATTTTGTATTTTTCCATTCCTACGACAGCAATGCAACCCGAATTTGTAAGCAAGTCAACAGACTACTTGTACCTGGGAGGTCTTTGCTCGGACCTCTGTCCCGGCTTCCCCCGTCTCTGCTGCCTCGGTCCCGGCTGCCTCGGTCCCGGCTGCCCCGATCTCTGCTGCCCCGATCGCGGCTGCCCCGATCGCGGCTGCCCCGATCGCGGCTGCCCCGATCGCGGCTGCCCCGATCGCGGCTGCCCGTCATGCTGGCCACGCGGCGCACGGGCTCATTGGACGGCCTGTTGTCGCCGCCCCTTCCGCCACGCTCCTCCGTTTCTCTGCTGAAGCTCCGCTTGGTGACTTGGCTCCGGCTGCTTCGATCGTCGCGGTCGAAGCGGTCAAAGCGATCTCGGTCCCGATCGGCCCGGTCTCTGTCGCCACCTCGCTCGCGGCTGGAGCTCGACCTGCGGATGTCAGCAAACGTAAGAGCAGTGATTAATTCAACTGTTTTCTGTGTGCATACAAATGAAGAGGAGGAACTAAGAACGCTGCTGACCTCTGAGGAGCTCTGCGATCTGAATCTGAAGACAAGGAGCTTGAGTGCTGCAGGGCACCGAAGCGGTTGACGGTGCTGGTAGTTGGCCGACCAGAGTCTAATCAAGAGGAAGAAGGCTTGTTGACAATCTTCACGGTCAAGAAAAAAACAAAACAATTTGAAATTAAAGTATGCTTTGAAGAAGGGCTTGTACCTTGGTCTGCCGTTGCAGTTTTGATTCCCATTCCTCCACTGCTGCCTTTGCCCCAGCTTTTGCCTGACGGAGCCAACCGTTGATTGTTGAGATCCGGATTGTCGGGCTACACGCACAGGACATGAAAGTGACTAAATGAAAACACTGGCTGTAAAATAAAAAAGGCTGACAGGGCTAGTTATTTCTGCATATGAAATATGGAGGTGGCCACCTCAACTGGCTCAAAAACAAAATCCTACTTAAGTGTAGCATAAACAAAAGTCAATAATTCATCAATTAGACAACAATAATGCAAACAAATCTGTGGCTTTATAACTTTTCATGAAACAAGGATATGGAAATAAATGTGGACTGCACCAGCCAGGAAATCCTTCTTCTTACCTTTGTGATCTTGAGGCGAGCGGTGTCGTAGGGTCTCTTAGTGATGGGCACCGTGTTCCAGCCCTCATCCTGGGGTTGGCTGCCCCGGCCACCTCCCGGTGTGTGAGGGCCCCGGCCGCCCATACCTCCACCCATCCTTCCGCCGCCGCCTCCTCCTCCTCCACCCGTGTCCTTTTTAGACATGAGCTGCTGCTGGACTTTAATCTGCTCCCTGTGCTCCTCCATCTCCGCGTCCTTGTGGATCTGGTCGATGGTTTTAGGACCTTGGTCTCCTCTACGGGGCACCCAGTTACACTGCAGAACAGATGACAGAGGACGATTGGTTAGAATACAAGAGACTTGGAAGTATTTTTTTGATTAATGTTGCACCAGAGGATTTAACATTTACCCGTCTGAGGTCCAAGACATCTAGTAGCATGAAACGGATCCGGGATGATGTTTTTTTCTCTTTGATTATCTTTTCCATTTGATTAAAATACTGATCCATAAGTGGCTGAGTTGGACGGAGACAAACAATTCAGTCATGAATCCCAACAACATATCAAAATGGGTGCAACGAGCAAGAGACTGCACAATTTAATGGCTAATTGACAGCATATAGTAGAAAGTTTATTTACATTCAGTTCATATAAGAAATGGTTAAACTGCTGGAAGGACAACCTTATGTGTTCAAGGACCACATTTTATTTTAAAAATGAGCAGATGGGCGAGGTCAATTGAAAAAATTGTTACCAAATAAATAAAACACCTGTAAATGTAAAATAGTTTTGAAAAAGGATTCCTTTTTTTTAAAGTACAGTATTTAAGACTAACATGTTTCATAAAATGTTGAACATAGTCATGTAATTTGTGTCACTTTTTTTAAGTATTAAAATAACATTTCAATCTTATTTTAGTTTAGATTTACTAATATTTTGTATTTATTTCCACTACATCAAAGAATGTCTTATAATGCACACTGTCTTCAAATTTTTATTGTATTTTTCATAATTATTTTATGTTTTTTTATGCTATTGGATACATATCGAATGCGTATATTAAAAAAACATGCAACTATGTTTTTAATTTACATTCACACAGTAATCAATACATCAATTGCACAGTAAATAATAATTTAAATTGTTTTGTTTTTATTCTAATTAACAAACAAATTATTTTTTCACAGTAAATATTAAAATGTATTTTACTAGTAAGTTTTAATATTAGATAGAAAGTCTTTACTGTCATTATACAAACACATGTACAGTGAAATTTTAAGTGTCTCCTTTTAGTGCAGCTTATATGTAAAATAGAGGGAAGCAAAAAAAATCCTTAAAATAAATATCAAATATGAATCAAATATAAATATTGAAAAACACTAACAAAAGGAACATGATTAACAGCATTTTTTTGGGTGGGGGGGAATAACTGTTCTTAAGTCTATATAAATACATTTGAATTAACCACTTTTAAGGGGAAACAATACAGGACTCTTGATAAGGTAGATGGCTTGGTTCCTAAAGTGTATGTGTCATACTTGGCCCAGCATAAGAATTTGGGATAACTTTTCAATAAAATGCTTGTGATGGTAGTATACATGAATATAAATGATAAGGGCTGCGTGTGTTGTTTTAAAACCTTGGCTTTCTCGAAGTCCAGGTCCTTGCCAATGGTGGAGAGCAGCCTGCAGAGACACTCCAGAGACTCTTCGTCATGATTCTTCAGTAGTTTGACCACACAGTCGTGCATGATGGCCTCAGTTAGCATCTTGAGCTTAAAGAGTTCACCGATGAACTTGATGTTGCCTAGCGAGCGCCGTCTGGCCTTGTCTCGGGCCTCCTCCAGCTCCAGGCGCATGCGCTCGCGCTCTTCCTCCTGTAAGTACAGCACAAAGTGGGTGAAAATGGCACACAGAAGCGGGTGAGATGATTTCTTACGTCTTTGGAGGCCTCCATCTCTTTTTGCTTTTTGTCAAAGAACTCGTCATCATCCTGGTCCTTCTCAAACTCTTTCTGGCAGCGGTTGAGCAGCAGTTTGCGGAAGGTCACAATGATTCCTGGTTTGTCCGTGGTGGGGACTTTCAACTGAAGACAAGTGAATTTTAATTTTAATGAGTCTCCACCCATTCATGCACAGCTCTTGTAGAGATGTATCACTAACATACTTCCATGACACCAATTATTACTTTTAGGGCTTTGGTTAAGCTTAAAAGTGACATCATCAGTGGAGAAAATGAATCCAAGAACCACAGCACACTTACCCCTGAAAGGCAGCGGCACATGCTGGCGTAGGCCACAGAGAAGCTGGGCTCCAAGATGGCTTTCTCAAAGATGAGGTCGATGGCGCCCTTCAGCCTCTCCTCCGTGTCTATGGTCAGCTCCTTCACCCGATTCATCAGGTCCTGGAACTTCTGCGGAGTCAGTTTGTTGAGGATACTGCGCAATCGCTTCAAGATCTCTTGCGTTTGGGCTTCCTCGGTGGTGAGCTCTTCGTCAGTCACCACCGGCACTTCCTCCTCGGCGCGGACACGGCTGCCGCCGCCCTTCTTAGTCGAGGGCTTCCAGGCTTTCTCTGCCTTGTTGAGCTGCACGTCATCATTTAGCGACATGCTGGTGATGATTTTGCGTGGCTCCTTGCGCTGACCCTGCTGGGAACGCCGTGGCCCGGGGGGCTAAAGAGGTAGAGCAGCAGGAGGGTTTTTCTGTTTGTTTTTCTTTCTAACCACTTGAGTTTTGAATGCAACAACAACAACAACAAAAACTTACTGGTCCGCGTGGTCCTCCAACTGATCTGCTGCCCAGGTTGCCCAAATACGAGGGGGTGAAATCTGGCCCAACATTCATCGTTCGAACTGGTTCTGTGGGCCGCAGTGGAGTCTTGTTTACCTAAAATGAAAATAATTTTTCCTTCCTGAATGAAATGGATCAAACTAGGTCCTAATAACAAAATGGGCCATGACTAAAATCAGCAGGAACTCTTTTCATACATAAAAATGGGTTGATAATCTCACTTTGCATATTTTTTAAGAGCCCTTGTGTGGATTCTGCTTTGTAAAGCAAGTCCGCATAAATTCTTACCAGGTCATTGAGATGTGAATATATGACACACCAAGTGTTGAAGCGATTATGTTCTGTACCAGTGGGCCATTTAACTCATTCAGTGCCATAAAGTGCTTTGAACTATTTATATTAGTTAACCCCCACCCCCCACCCCACACACACTTTTGTTAACAAGATGAAATTAAAACCTAGAATTATTATTTTTTTGTACATTTAGAACAGATATAAAATTTGTGATTAATCGTGAAATAACTAGTGAAGTCATGCGATTGATTACAATTACAAATGTTAATCGCCTGGCGCCCCTAATTTTTAGTAATCTTTTTTAAAGCACGTGAGGTGATTAAAATTTGTAATTAATCACATGACTTCACTAGTTAACTCACAATTTTTATATCTGTTTTAAATGCACAATAAATAAAAAATCTAGGTTTTAATACCCTTGTTAAAAAAAAAGTGGAAAAATGTTAAACTAATAGAAATTTTTGACATCTATAACCGTCAATGGCAGTGAATGAGTTAAATTAGAGCAAACCTGATTATCTAAATGATTGTGCGTCAACTTGTTCAGGCATATTCAGCCACTGAATGTCATCCTGTGTAGACCAGAATAAAATCGGAATGCACCGACCTTGTCCAGAACCACGTCGTTGATGACAGGCAGGCCTTCGGGTTTGTTCATGCTGGCACTGATGAACTGGAAGCCCAACAGGAACTTTCGGTCGTAGCATTTTTTCTCTTCGGGGTTTATTGGCTTCCATTGTTCTGGGTGATGAATGAAGACAGATTTAATGGAACGAGGGGGAAATTTAAGTGCAATGTATATGTTCCGTGTCTTGTTGCCACAGAGGCACCAGTGAAAAAAACGAGAGCCGTATATACAGAATTGGTCACAGCCTGGTAGAGCAGAAACTACAGTACAAGCCTTGAATCCTGAGTAGGACCTTGAATGGGGCGGATGCTTTTTGGAGGTGTGTGCTGAATTTTGAGCAGGTCACCATTTCCACACAGAATGTTGTTAATGCAGATTTATGTTATTTTTAAGAGAATGGTGATATTTTTATTGTCTGTATGTAGGGCTGTGCAGTAAATCAAATTCATTCAATTAATCGGCATTGCAAAAATCCAATTGTTGAAATATGCTGAATCATGAAACCGAGTTTTGTCTTCTGGATTATTAAATCATAAATGATATGTTCTGTTAAATCCAAATGTTATTGTGTGTTGTAATTTTGCACAAATGGCAGAATGCTGGATGAGTGGTTTACAAGACACGTTTACAATAGCTACCAACTATTTAATTGTGGCATTTAAGCGCGATTTAAGCGCAAAATATGAATGTTAGGTTTGTGTTAAATTGATTTAGACTCAGTATAAATTATTGTTGTCTGGACATTCATTAGCACAGGAATTTATTATTTTGGAATAAATGAAATCTTTAAATAAATGTTTGTTGGGTTTATTAGATTAAAATTGTTTAAAATCATAATCGTGCTGAATGACTGAAGAAAAAAAAATCAAGGTTTTATTTTTTGTCCATATCACCCAGCCCTATCTGTACGGCAAATATTTGTTTACATCACTGATGTGTTCATTACAATGTACACTTCTTGAAAACACTTTTCCAAACTGATTCTTGAAAACCACTGTATCGGGAAACACTGCTGTCAAGCTCAAGATCATAACAGTGAGGTGAGTAAGCTCTCAAGAGGACTGGTCCTTAATTGGTACTTTTAACTAACAACTCTTCTCTTTTCTCAACTAGAAATTTTGAATGTCTTAGCCTTTTAAACTGTGAGTACATTTCATTTAGTTATTGAATAGAAACAATGGACGGCATGTCATGTTGTGCAACAAAAGTTGGGCTCCAGGGACACAATAATGCCACTTTTTGCCAGTAAAGTGCAGTTGTAACATACCTTCTTTGTACTGGTATTTCTTGTCAGTGGACTCAGCTTTGGATTCCGGTTCTGCATTCTGCTTGTCCTCCTTTTCCTCCCAGGTCTCATCAACTACCTCGGCGGGAGGTTCAGCTGGAGCAACAGGGACAGGGTCGGCCTGAGTGGACGAGGGCTCAGAGGCAGGCTTGGCATCCTGCTCCTGGGGTGAACAAAACAAGGACCAGACAAGAGAACGCGGTGTTTTGAAAGCAAGCCAAGCAAAAAAATATTGATGATGTTGGGGTGGGCTTGTTGCGATCTTTTTGTTCTATGTCCTGCTGATACAAACCTCTGTGAAGGCATCGAGGAGGTCTCCAATGGCCTCCTTCTTGTTGATTTCCTTCATGTTCCTCTTCTTCTTTGGCACAGACATAGCAGCTTCAAGAGGAGGAGAACGTGGTGTCAACAATTGCAAATGCAATTTTACCCGAGGCAATGTTTTAAAAACGCTGCAAGCAAGTGTCTGTTTGACTTAAACAGCGAACGTGGGGTGAGTGTCCGCCTCGCTTCTCGCTGGCTTTCCACCGTGTGAGTTTGCACCGGTCGGTCGCAGCAGCTCCCGGGGTCATTGCGCACACCAAAGGAGAGGGACGTCGCTTAGTGTACAACATTTAAGTGGGTCAAAAAAAGGTAATAAATGTAAAACATAAAACTAACTACTTTGGGGATTTCATTTATTGCGGGTAATTTTTGGAACCGAACCTCAGCGGAAAACGAGGGAACACTGTACACCGTTATAATTTCGAAAAACACCCTATATATATATCCCACTATAGGATTTTTACTGGAAATTTCATGAAATTAACGGCAATTTTTTGCTCTTCTTATTTCTGCTTTGTAATTCCTGATTGTAAAAAAGCCACAAGAGAGCAGTCAATTCATTTCATACCTTGAAATAAGGGTGGGTATCGAGACTAACGAACACACCAATATTGTTTGTATGATCTCGAGATCACAGATGTTCACTTAGTGTGGTCTGTTTGGGTTTGGAGCGTACATCTGTGATAATCACGCTTACCTTGCATAGCAGATTCCGCTGTGGGACAGTTTACAGCGACAGAAGGGACTTCCTCACTTTTTGCCACCTTCACTAATTCCTCTTTCTTCTCTTCCACCACCACCACCTCCACCTCCACCTCCTCCTCCTCCTCCTTCTCTTCTACCTCTACCTCCACAACTGGCGCTGCAGTTTTCGCCACAGGTGTGGATTCCTGAGATTGAGAAGCATCTGGCTGGTCGCAGGGTGTAGTGTCTTCCTCACAGAGTTCCTCCACGTCTTGAGGAAGGCCGTTGGAGAGAGGAGGCTCTGCTGGTTCTGCCTGTACGAGCTTGGGCTCGGGTTCCGGCTCGGGTTCAGGAGCAGCATTATGGGTCAGTGAAGCAGCAGGCTCCTGCACAGATACTGGAGGCTGAGGCGCTTCAGTTGCCATCTTTGTAGGCATTTCCTCTGTTTCCGTACCAACAGCAGCTACTATTTCTGCAAGTTCAGCAGCAGGCTCTACTGGGGCAACCTCTGCGAGTTCTTCCTTTTCTTCCGCCACCTGCACTTCCTCAACTTGCTGCTTTTCTTGCGCCTTCTCGCACGGAGCTGGAGCAGCCTGCGGTTCCTCCTCTTGTGCCGTCGAAGGAGACGGGCAGACGGGAGCGTCTACCGTGTCACTGACGTTAGTGTCGACTTCAACTTCCACCACGGAAGAGGCTATTGTGACGGGAGGAAGGAGAGCGGGAACTGGTTGGTCCTCCGCCAGTTGGGCCGGCACATCAGGAGCCAGGTCAGGGGCTACAGGTTCCAATTCCGCAGCCGGCACATTCTGGATGTCTCCTTCCTGCGTGGCCTCAAATGTGGGCTCGGGGTTCGCAGTGGGAGGGGGTGGTGGGGTCTCAACATTAGCAACATGCTCCATGTTGTCATCTGGGTAGGGAGAAAAATTGAGATTAGTACTAAACAACCATGTTTCATTATCATCCAAGAAATGAGAAAAAGCACACACCTCGTCTTGTGACTGCCGCAACAGGCGGAATGACTTCACCGTTAGTCTGTGCGGCTCCAGCTTCTGTGATGTTGGCCTACAATCACACAACGGTACCATTTAAATACTCATAAGAAGGCAAGAGACAGTTTTAAAGGAATACTTTACTCATTCAGTCATTTTCAGCATTGATCATATTTTAACGGCATTATTTCTCAGGTACAAAAACATTTTGCTACTTGCTTTCGAATGAAGATGACATCACGCATGCTCAGGAAACAACCAATCATGGCTCAGTTTGCTAACATCACATGCGCAAACCCAGAAACAGGTGAGCAGTGATTGGTCGCTACCTGCACACCTGTGATGTCATTTTCAGTCGACAGCAAGTGGCAAAATGTGTTTTTAAAGGTATTTAAAATAATTTCAGTTATCACATTATAGACTAAATATTAACTTTTTACTGCTGAACATTGCTAAATGAGTTAAATATCCTTTTAATCACACATTAAGTAAGCTACCTGGTAAAAACTGAACAATACATCAAAGAGTATTTTGTCATTCTGCTTAAATAGTAATTTATGATTGTTTAGCAATTTGTTTAAAGTAGCACTAAGGAACTTTTCAACCTTAACATTTTTTTTCTTCAGAACTCTTCTGATGAAACAACTTAAAACTCGTTGAATGGTACCTTTGCCATGGGGGTCTGTGTATAATTTTTCCTGGCACTAAGCAACTTTGAGGAAGATGGTAGGAACACCGCCACACAACAAACTACAAATGTGCTGACTGCTTTATGGCATACGTCACTTCCCCCTTTCCCCATTTGTTACAAAGACGGATGTCAATTTGAGCCCCCCCCCCCACAAAAAAAACTACGCAATGTGCTTGTTCTCATGGGAAATGTTATCTTCCTTCAGGCATAACATTACCGTTTTTTTGTTTAGTTTTTACAAAAATTTGGTTGTCTTCTTCTTTTTTGTTGCTCTTTGCGCAGCAAGAAAATAAAAACTAAGTCACAATTTGGAAACATTATTTTCCGTGGACAAGGAGAAATAATTTAGTGTGTGAATGTTGTAAGATGAAAATGAATTTATATTCAAGTGTTTTTGGGGTCATAGTTAGGGTATACTGAAGGTTCAAATAAAAAATGTAAAAAAGTAGGCACAAACTTTTTTAGAGTGGGACTACTCGTGAATTTTTATGTCAGATTTTGGTCACTAACGGACACAAACAGCTCAGTTTCTCTATACTTCTAAAATTTCAATATACCTTTGGCCTACATTGGACATTCATAAATAGCTATGCAGTGCTGCCTCTAAACGTTCGAGAGCTTGTTTGATTCTTACCTGTGGTGGAGTTGGTGTAGTGGTGGACCTTCCACCAGACATAATCTCCTCCGTGATATCTCGTCCGCCCCGGTTGGGGTCACGTATTCTGATCTGTTGTTAAAAAAGGGTAAAGTGTTGGTTAGGGTTCTATATGCCTCCATTAATGGTATGTAAACATCATGCCTCTACAGATCAATAGCAGCTGACTACCACAGTTTAAAAAAAGAAAAACTTTTTGTCATTTTTGATGTAAAATGGGAAAGTTCCACATTGAACAAACAATACACTTTTGCTCTCCATTCAGTTAGTGACCTCAGACAAGAGGTCCGTTGCCCTTTTGTTGGGACACACTACCGGTTTACGTTCCCTCTTTGGTGGGCCTTGTGCCGGTGCTGGTGGCTGCTGAGGAGGGGGGGCTGGTTGCTGTTGCTGGGCAGGGTTGATAATGACCTGTGCGGGCTGGACAGACGTAGAGTAGGTTGGCTGAGCCGGGTAGTATGCTGCTGCTGCAAATTGGAATTCAACAACAACAACAAAAAAAGGTTAAACAATGAGCAAAATACACATTTCCTGCAGTACTGATAAAAAAACTGCGTGCTTTTATAGAAACATTTTCAATATTCCTTATCGCAAATGCTTGTGTGTGGTCAATACGCAGATGGGAAGAGTCATAAGAAGCCCTAAAATGGACATAGTAATTGGACATTTATTGGTAGATTCAAGTATCAAACACCTGCTGTGAATTTTGCCATTTAGCGCCTTGTTGGAGAACAGTAAAAAGTTGGACAAGTGCATTAAAAAGTTTAGTCTAAATTCACCTGTTTAAGTTATAGTGTACTTTAGGTTCATCCTGGAACTTGCCCCCCCAAACCAAAATATCCCTAACTTGCAGGTATGCATTTTAACAACACAACGCTTCTTGTGAACAGTGGCAGCGTGCATGCAGGTCCATTAAAAAGTGCAATACAATGACAACAGTAGAGACAAGAGGCGCCACTGAAGCCGGCCGACACGCACGCACACACACTACTCACCGGGGTAGCGCTGGGAGGTGAGAGGAGCACCGTGGAGAGAGAGACGGCCGTTCTCTCGGCCGCCGCCTCTCCCCCCGCCACCCCGCCTCTCCCTCGCAGCAAGAGAGGGCTCTGAACCAACGCGGCAAAAGGAGGAGCGAGGGATGGGAGAGGGAGGGAGGAAGGAAGGAGGGAAGGAAAGAGGACAGGAAGAGACAGATGCAGAATGAGTTATTGAGAGGATTCAGAGGAAGCCGGGTGTTAAAAAGGTCCCATGAAATGAATTGTCCTTACGAGACAGTCTTTTCCAGTGAGGTTGCTTGTAACTTTCCATAAAACCATGTTTCCGATGCTTTTCGGTCATCTGATGTATTATGTGATTATCTAACTATGTATCATTTTACAGTTTGTTGGATATGTGTTTATTTGTATTTGCTTTTATTTTACTTCGGCATTGCAAATGAGAATCTGCTCTCAATTGCCTTATCTGGATAAATAAAGATTAAATATTTTTTAATTAATAATAATAATTTTCTCATTCATAAAGCAGCTGGGAGAGTTTCAGGTAAAATTTCAGGATGAACCAAAAATGCACCTTTAACAACTGAACTTCATTTAAGCTTCTCAAAACTTTTGATTGTTCATAGTGTCAGTACTTTTTCAAAACGTGCTGTTCTCTTACAACAAGCTGAATTGTAAAATTCACAAGAGGTGATTTTTTTCTCTTCTACTTTTAAGCCTAGCAACGTGACAGCCAGGATTTTCCAAAAATGACAGTTAAAAGGTGAAGTATGGTTGTAATGCTCACTTTCAATCAGAATACAAAATAATAATAACCAATACTTTATTGTGCAATATCACCTATAGAAAATCGGATCAAAAATGCCTTCAAATTAGAATCAAAAGTCTAGTCTAACATAATAGTTTTATTATCTCCTGGACCCTTGTTTCATCTGCCTATGTGGGAATCCCGCCTCCAACTGGCTGACAAATTTCAGTAAAAATATCTACCAAAAAGATCATACAGGCCAACATTCCCAGGGTTAGTCAAAATCTAGGGGCTGATTATTTTATTGATTTACTGTGCTCTGCTGTATTTTGTTATTAATTTACTCGTGTTTATTTTATTTACTCATTCACTTACCTACTTTTCTCACCACGAGGGAAGCCACTTGTCTCTTTGCTACTATAAGATCAGTGGCCACATCCTATTTATCTAAGATCAGTGGCCACATCCTATTTAAAGCATAACACTGGGGCACAGTACTGTTGATCAATTGTTGGTGTTGTCTTATATATATATATTTCATGATGTTACCGTGTGGACTGGACAGCATGGTGAAGAGGACTGTTTAAATACCAATTCTAATTGAACCAGGAAATGTATTGGTCCATTCATGGATCACACGTCTGCTGATCATTTTGCAGTTCAGATCCTTGTTAGAACAACAAATTGTGGAAAAAAGAAAGGAAAAAAAATCAACAGTTGGAAATGTAACAATAAATGTTTAGTCAATTTAAGGTCAATTGTTAATTTGTTAAATTGCATGTTAGATTCATCCTGAAATTTCATTCCAAAACCGAACATGGCTAACTTTTTTTTGTGAGAAGTGAATCTCATGTGGACAAACACAAATCTCTGGTCTCAAAGCATTTAATGGAACCTGTGAGGTAGCGTGAGCTGAAACTGCAGATAGAAAGAACACAGGCCAAAGCAGAACAAAAAGCCACACCGCATGCACCAGTGTTCGGCTCTCCCAAAAACATTCAACACACAGACCAGCCGTGCAAAACAATCCCCCACCCCCTTCCCCCCATCGCAGCCAACCCGGTGAGCGATGGGGTGATGCTAACATGGCCGCACACTAAGACTACATGTGTTCCTCAAACATGACAGATGATGACTATGAATTAGTGAAGATGAGAGAGAGAATCAATTTTCGTGGGGTTAAGTCTCTTACCATAGCCAGAGTATTCAGCAGGGCTGGTTCCCGCATAGAAGCCTGCAGTACCGCTGGTCACGGGATACTGCTGAGTAGGTGGCATATATGGGGGCCGGTACTGGATAGGCAGACAAACAGCAGAGAGACAATTACAATTCTGAGGGCTTCCAGTACATCAATTAAGGAACAACGATTTGGTTCAATTCACTTCAGCACTCATTGTTTTTCCACCGCTTTCAATTGTAATGTAAAGCAAATAACAATATCCAGCTTTTCAGCAAATCTCTTCTTGGGGTAGCACGTGCAGAAAGCAACAAAAATGTGTCATTCATGTTACAATGGAATGTAAAAAAAAAAAGAGTCTGCGCAAGGGCTGGGTATCGATTCAGATTTCCGAAATCTATTCAATTCGATTCACATTGATTATCAATTCAGTTAAGGATTTCATGCAGTACCAAATTTACTTTTATTTGGAAGACATTCTCAGAATTACCAATGTTGCAAATAGTAGAAACTTATTTCTCTTACTTGGAGCATTAGTAAAAATATGAATGATTATATTTATAATTGAATCCAATACAGGTACATTAATCATGTATATTTTATTGAACATGACCTGATCAAAACAATAAGTAATAATTTAAATCAATTGCAACTACAGCGCTATGTAAATAAAGTGGAAAAAATCACTGGCAAATCACGACATTCACATTCCTGTGACGGTTTTTATGCTAAGGTTCCAGTGGTTAATAAATAAATAAAAACAAACTGACATAAGAGACAGTCATAGTGCATAATTATGCATCCACATTTTGTGTTTTTATGTCAAATTTCTTACCTTATCTCTTTTGGGGGGTATTTGTGTTCAATCTTTCGCTTTTTCTTTCATTTAATGTACAGTTTAATTACTGCCACATGCATGCACTCCATTTAATAAGGTGGCGGTAATGCACCAAATACACCTGCCAACCGCGATAAGAAAGAAGAATTCATGCAATACCGCCAGGGCCTTCTTCATAGCCATAGGTATCTATGCTAAAGAAGGGGGCGCTAATGAACCAAAAGTATTTGACAACCATCAAATGGAAGTAGAAGAAGTAGCCCGTAGTCTTGTGTAAGTTATAGTGTAATATGACTTATTTACTATTTAGAGCAGCAAGATGCACAGTAAACGATCAGGATTCTACTTTTGGCTCCAATGTGAAGCAGAATTTTAGTTTAGGTAATCCATTTAAAACTACTGCAAAAAGAAAATCTTTTCCATGGTGCATCTGTCTAAACAGTGTGTGTTTGCATGTGTGTATTTTTCGAGAGGGAGACCCGTGATGCGGTTATGCTTATGCCGTTTCCTTCCTTTGTAAGCACTGGGCTCCTTTTGGGATACTCTGAATAACAGAACATTTGAACACTCACATGAGGTTTTGAACGAGTACATGCTCACCTCGGACACATTAATTTACAGAAAAAAAGCCATATTAAAAGTATCGATACATGGTTTTATGAATCGAAATTGGGCATTTAAGGTCTAAAATTTACGTTTCTGAATTTTTGACTTTTAAAGACTTTTTGAGAACCCGTGGGAACCCTGATTAACATTCCATCTTTAAAGAAAGAAAGCCACTTTCAACACTTTAGATTGTCTATAATTTGCAATAATAATAATAATAATAATAATAAAATAACATCCACACGTGTGGAATGACCAATATAGTATAGATTTTTGAAAAAATATGAAATCTACAAAATTAAGACTTACATGGTTTTGCCAGTGATCTACACTACACCTTGCTTTGAAAATTTTTCTGCGCACGTAACTTGCACATTGGTTGTACTGAGAGATAAAAAAAAACATCAGGACATTATCAAAACATTGTGTTCCAAAGATGTGAACTGACTGAAAAAATGTTTTGTTTCAGTTTTTAGTGTCTCTATTTTACCCAACCGGCCAAGACGGACAGTTGCCCCACAGAGCCTGGGTTCTGCTCAAAGTTTCTTCTTTAGTATAAGTTTTTTTGTTCTTGCCTCTGTTATCAAGTGCTTGCTCATGCTGGGTTGTTACATATGAAATGAGGACTTTGGTTGTTGACGTGCTCAATGTGTAAAGTGCCTTGAGATAACATTTGTTGTTAACTGGCACTATATAAATAAAACTGACTTGCTATGTGAAAAAAACAGCTTAATTTTTACATAGTAAGGCATTGAAAGTAAAACAATATATACTTGTACAGATATCTGAAATATCTACTTCAGTGCCATCACGCCCCTTGATCCAACTGTACCGTGGAGAACTAAACCGATACCTGATTGGCAAAAACATGGCTTGTGTGAACCAACCTGTCCAGGGGAAAGGAAGTAACCCTGAGGGGAGCCGGCGAACGAGAGCTGCTGCTGGGGAATCATCATCATCTGGGAGCTCGGCGGGTAGACGTGGGGGGGTCCAACGGTTCGAGGGCCACTGCTTGCTTGGACCCTCGGCGCATTGGTGGCCATTGCCGGACGGTTCGAATAATAACCCTGGAGAATTTGGAGGAAAATGCATGATTAACAAAACTGCTTGCCTTGGATTTCTGATTAACCCGCATGAGTGCATGGATCCAGTTTCGCAGACAAACGAACCTGAGGTGGATGGCATACATCACAACAAATGCAAATTGTTCATGGCACATTTAGAGTGCGCAGTACAGCGTTCCCCTGTTGTATCATGGCTCATCGTTCTTGTCCCTGCTTGAAGGTGAATTCGAGAAAACTCTTTGCTCCCCCTACTAATCTAAACATTGTATTTTGCTTAATGGGGTAAATTATAACTACATCACTGCTCGCCCTCTTTCTGGGTTTGGTCACGTGCCATTCGCATTGTGAGCCCGAGGGTACTTTGACGTCAATTTCAGTCAACAGCAAAGGGTTTCTACATATGCAAAAGTAATCCAAATACAGTGACATATTATATTATTATTTTTGACTTGACCTCCGCTTTAAGCCATTATTTTGACATATATTTACAGTGCGCATGCAAGTCTGTTAGTTTTGTGTGCCTTAAGAGAAGGAGCGTAATAAAGAGCCCTCAGTTTGTACGTGATTCTACTCTGCATGTGTAAAAGTATCAGTTATTTGCTTTATAATTACGTAACATTAGGCAAAATTCTGTCAGCTCATCTATGGCATGTCTCATTTTTTGACGTTAACCTAGCAGACTAACTGAATGATCTGGTTTGGTTCAACATTTTGGTGCTTAAATTTACAATATTTAATTCTCTTTGGTTTTATGTGTCAGTTTTACAGAAAATCTCAATTGATGAATAGACAACTTATTTGGACAACTGCATGCGTGTCTGAAATGTAACGCATGTAAAATCTATCTATATCCTGGAGTTTCCCGTTTTTGTTGGTGGGTCTAGAACACATTAACCTGCGATAAACAGGGGCTCACTGTACTGAAGTTTCAGCACTGGCTGCAGGGAGAGAAATGCCGTTACCTGTAGCGCTCTGTATCCACCCTTCAGCCGCACAACACACAAGCAGAAAGCAAGAGAGGGAGTGAGATTAACGTGAAAATGGAGACAGTGTGAACGACAGACTGCAAGACGTTGACGAGGAAGGGAAGGGGGAAACAAGCAGGGGTGTGTAGCTCTTGGGCCAAGTACAGAAAAGCCTGGCAATGGTGTCAACGCATGCAAGTTTTTACAGATCCGGAGTTGAGTGAGAACCTGGCAAGTTGAGCGGGATCCATTTTTAAGTTAGTAGGCGCATGCAGGCGGAAGAGGGGAAAAGGGGCAGGGGGTGCCAACACAACTATATGTTAA
The DNA here is from genome assembly GCF_054856555.1 of Leptonotus elevatus. Taxonomy (NCBI): domain Eukaryota; kingdom Metazoa; phylum Chordata; class Actinopteri; order Syngnathiformes; family Syngnathidae; genus Leptonotus; species Leptonotus elevatus. The sequence goes on along the minus strand of NC_141239.1, from coordinate 16,778,105 downwards.
TGACTTAAGCAACTTCTCAATCATGCTGATGAGGACGATTACATTGAACAATGACATTTTAAAATGAACAGTTATTAGATACTTTCTGATGAGATTGTGAAAGGTACGAGAACATTCTCAAATCACATTTATTTTACCTTTATTAAGAAACCAAATCATTTGGTACCGTTTTCATATATATGATATATAGAAGATAATCTTCTGATAAACAAATAAACTAGGTTTAACACTTTGGTGGCAAGGGAGTTTGAGGCAAGCTGTGTTTACATGTTTGAAAAAGTCTTGCCAAGTCAGATATTCCCGTTCTACTGGCAATTTTGCTTAAATCATGTAATTTATACTCATCTCATGACTTTTTCTCCCCCCTTTTAAGAGCAGTTTTTGCAGTGTAGGTAGTGAGTGAATTACTCTAGCCATCACACTTTGTCAGAGGATTTCCACAGATCCAATCAAATGGAAATGAGACGTGGGGGCGAGCCTCACATTTGTCTGGTGGGGTGGGGGAGTTTTTTTTTTTTGTAGTGGTTGGGATATTCTGAGTGTGAAAGTCTCAACAGTTGATTCAGGAAATGGTCTTGACTAGTTCACAGAATGGAAATAAAACATTCTGTTGGTTTAACACTGCACATACATTTTCCACAAACAAAGCCACTAAGATCATCAAGTCCTTGTCATGTGGGTGTTAATGATGTGATGAGCATGTCATTGTGTAGAAAAAAAAATTAGTACCCTGATTAGGTCAGCGTTCTAAAATGTTCTCATCTTACAATGTTTATTTTGATTTTTAAATATCACGAGCATGGTGCTTCTTAGTGTTGGGTGCATTGGTAAAGTGTTACACAAAATTTGGCTTTTATTTACACAATTAGAAATTAAATTAATGCTCAAACTGAGAATCCATTACAATAGCCGACATGAGACCTGATTGACAGGCTCTCAAAAGGTTAATGAGACTTTTCCCGTCTCCTCTGCGTCAACTGACAGGAGCCAATGAGAGGTCGACTCTTTCCACTAGACAGAGCATTCTCGGCTACATCGCGAACAACATGCGCAGCGCGAAAGAACACAGGGGAGGCAGGATGCGACTGTGCGGGTGGTGTTAGTACCTGTTGGTGTAACGTACGGGGCCCTGCGGCAAACTGGGAGAACAGCAGAAAGAAGTAAAGATCACGGGCAGAGAAATAAGCAGTGACACGCACACAACAACAACAACACACAAGCAAGTTTAGCTCAAGTAGCATAGATGTAGCTGCAAAGGGGTGGAACATTTCCAGGAAATTTCCATGCGAGGGAATTTTGGAAACTGTCCAAATTGGAAACTTTCCATGGGAATTTATGGGAATTGAAATTAATTTAATAGAAATGTCTCATGTGAACATTTTGTCATAAGCAGACATCCATGCAAAATAAATCTCTCCTTGCCCACATATAAGGGCACTAAGGGAATATAATTGCTCCATTTTATTCAATTCCCTTGAGTAGCGCCGTAATTTGCTGGATTGCCAAATTTGGGCTTGCAAAGCGGGGCAAATAAAAACATCTAAAGAATGGCTGTGGTAACTTGTTTTACTCAAAATTATGCGCAAATATACACTAAGGTCAAACGGTTTAGAACAACCCAAAAATGTCAGCTTTTATTTGAAATTCATGCAGTTTGATGTTCCAATGTACTCTGAAATGAGAGCACAGAACAGTTAAAAAATAAATTGACTCAAACTATAAGCAAAAATGTATGCTAACACTTTGATTCATTAAACAGCTGATCGGAAGTTTACTTATATTAGTTTGTACCATATCAAGCTACTTGTTGGACTTGAATTGCTTAAAGATCATCAACAAAGAATAAAATCTGTAAAATGAGGAGGCTCCAAAACGTTTTCCCAGAATATATTTTCCACAACTATATCTAAGATACCTATTAAGAGCCAACTTTATTTTTTGTAAAATCCTGGTATGTTCCCATAAATTCCCAAGTGTCCAAATTTGAAAAAGACTTGAATGCCTCCCAAAAACAGCCTGCAATGGACCATACCTGTCTTGGCTGAGGAGCGGAGTTCATCTGTGGGGGTGGAGGTGTGGCGAAAACAAGAGACGGTGGCTGCCCAGGTCCGTAGGCGGCCTTAAGAAAAAAAAAAAAGGGGGGGGGGGCATGATCATTCAACAATGTCTCCCCAAAATACACCGAATCAAGATGGGGTCAATTACCTGTGTCAATCCGGGGGAGGGGGCGGGGTTTGGGACAGAGGTGGGTCCCGGTATAGGCTGCGGTGGTTTATTCATTTCACGTTCTTTTATGGTTCTGCATTAGGGTGGCGATGTGTTGCCAACCTGTTTGGGGGGGGGGGGGGTGCAAACACACAAACACACAATTATTAGTAACAATTTGCACCATAAATGTAAGGTTGAAATTTAAATTACATTCATGATTTGAAAATACAAATAGCACCCTCTAGTTTGACAGCAAGTTTGGGTGTGGTCTGCGGTTTCGCCCATGATAACGCCACCACCACCACCACCTCCTCCTTCAACCCAGTCTGTCTCACGTTAATTTGCATGGCTTTTGGGGGCCATAGGATGAGTACTTGAGTCCTAATCACATTTGCAAATGATTTTGAGTCATTGAATTTTCACCTAGTTGTCGCAAGGTATTCCATTCACCATTGTTTTAAGACCCTTAGCCAAGCACTTACCACTTCCTGTACAGTAGGTAGTAAGCAGTGCAAAGATGCAGTCTATTCACAATTTAAAACATTACAAACGCAAAATGGATAGACAGATCTATGGAAAATGACAAAATGACCAGATGTTTAAATTTTGTTTGCCTCATTTAATACACCTCGAGAGGTCAGAACAATTCAAGTCGACATTGCGGTGTAGCAGAATGCAATTTTCAAATGGCAAAGGCTGCAATTTGAGGGAAAAAAACACCTCTGCACCATTTTGGTCAGTCAGCATTATTTTATTCTATAACTACAATTATAATTGCATTTATAAGTTCAGTGCTTAAGTGCATTCCTCAGTTACTATCAATGATTCATGAAAAGTTGAAGTGATAAAGGCCACAGATTTGTTTGCATCATTGTTGTAATCCGATTTCTAATTTACTGATTTATGTTTACGCCACAGTTGTTCGGTAAAATGTTGTGACATTGTTGTAGTGAACGTTTTAAAGACTGCAAGTCAAAGTGTCTAGTAAGTGAACAACACCAATTTCCTAACTTATACCAAAACATTAATGTATAACAAATCTGACTGATACCGTTTAATGTAATGTATTGCTAGCGTAAAAAAAAAAAATGGAAAGACGGAGGACCTTGAACAAACCATTTCATGCGAAATTGCAACCGCAATATTAGGGGAAAAAATACAAATATAATTGAACACCCTTAGTTGCACAAACCACATCAAGACTGTACTCCATTTCAATGGAGGCAATGGAATTGGTTAGGTTTTCATTCAGATCAACCTGCCGTACATTGGTCCCACAGACGATGTCTTTAAAACACCACGTACAAAGTTAAGGGAAGTTATATCTGGTGAACACGGTGGCCTGGGAATAGGGCCACCTCTTTCAATCCCCCAACCAGCCGGGAAATGTTTGATTTGGGAAGCCACCCACATGCAGTAACCTCACTGAGTACATAAGAAACACATGCAATCATTCAACAGAGCTCGATTCACTTTCATAAAACATCTATTAAATGTAAGGAGACTGTGAACACACTGTTTTTAATATTTTTTTTGTCAACTGTAAAAAGACTTTGTGGTCATCCTGTAGTTCATACTTCGTTTAAGTGCACACAAATTTAACATTATTAAAACCTGACAGCCACTGATATTAATAAACACCACTTAATACTTTTTTATTTTAATTATAAAGAGAATGTATGTACTCTGTAGTTGAAATTGTTATGTCATCAGTGGTCTGGTGGAGGGGAACTGGAGAAAATGGACACCTGAGGTCAAAGCTCATTTTCAGTGTCACTGACTTGTGCTTAAAACAGCATCCCAAAAAAAGCCTAACAACCAATGTGTGTACTTTATAGAAAGGAAATACGATACCTTAACAAGGACGCAGTTACCCATTTACTTCTCGACTAGTCTTGTCATCACTTGCTAACACGGTGACTGACGTTAGCATTAGCTAGCGCCATGCTCTATCAAGGAAACTCACGGTTAATTTTCACTCGGTTACTCTGTATCGCGAACAAAAGGAAGGTTGTGTGAAGCCCACGGTGGAGTTCAAACAAAAAATGGGAGCTGCTTCAAAGAATAGGCCAACGGTCCCAGTGAAAGCTGGGGGAGAAAGTAGCAGCCGGGCCAATGATACGTGTCCCACTGTCAAGAGACATATTTGCTTGGGTTATACTACGTGGCCGGTCGATGTGTCCCGCATTATTTGGCTGAAAAGTATTTCCCAATCGCAGCTAATATTGATCTAATATTGCTTTTAACCAACAACAAAACAAGACAGAAATCGAAATAGTGCTCCAACCGTCGACATTGAGTGAAACTATCGTGGGTCAACGTTAGCCTTCAGCGTTAGCGCCGCAACTGTGTGTCAAGTGGATTTCATTGTAGGCCCCGGCCGGCTCCATGAGCACACTGAATCCGGGGCATTTTTTTGTTGTTTTCAAATATAACATCTATACCCTACAAGACGAATTGACGAAATGAGCGAGAAACTCAATTATAACAAGTCAGTTCACGTCAAAAGGGGCGATTAATCGTCGTATCGACGTAGGAAAAGAACGAAAGTACATGGCGTGGAGCCTAAAGGGTGGCAACCATTTGAAGATTAGCAAGGAGAACCCCGTGGCTGTAATGCGGCTAATGGTGGTCGCGATTAGCTCAAAGCTGCCCTGCAATCCGCACATCGAAAGCGGCTAGAAAACAGACTACAAGCACAACACATTTGGACATTTTCACACGATCACTTTTTTAAAAGCTTTTCCGGCTTAGCTCGTAAAATCCACGCCGGGCTGACAGCCGGCACGAGGCCTTGTTCGAACGCGGCTACAAAATGAAGCCCGAGTGAACATTTCCATTTCGAATGGAATTCTTACCGGGATAACGTGTGAAGGCGCGGCTGGATTGCAACCCGGGAGTCTGCCTCTCGTCGGGTCCTCTGTGGGATTTGTGATACTGTCACTCCCCGGTGCTCTTTTTCCCAGTCCAACACAAACCAAGATGCCCTTCTTTGGCTACTGACTTAGCGAGCTAGCTACGGCTAACCGGCTCTAGTCCTGTCACTTGACGAAACCCGGGGCGTGTGACAGTGATGAAAAATCTAACAATTTCGTCCTTGACGAGTACTACTGTTGATTCCGATGGCCCCGAAAAAAGCCCCTGGACCGGAGGTCCATTATCAAGGCGCCGATGGTGACGGATTGCCGGTTAGGTATGTACACAACTGTCGTGTGTGAACTCAGAGCGACGCCATGGCGCGCGATGTTGCGTGCCGAGGAAGCCGGTTCAGCCGTGCCCTGCTGCCTGGGTGCGTGCGCCGCCTAGTCGCCCGGATCACTTCCGGGGTAAATGCACGGAGGAGGCCGGCGCCTCCGTCACGTGACGAGGGCTCAGCAGCTGAGCCTGCAAATTCGTATGATAATCTTCTTATGAAGTTCAAAATAAATTAAATAGTTTTGTTTGCAATTATATATAAATTAAAGAGTTTTGTTTGCAATTATATATATATATATAAAAAACACTTCTAGTCGTACAGTAGCGCATTGAGGTACAAGTTTAGTTTGTTTCTGGACCACTCTATTACTGAAAACATCTCAAGTCGTCTTTACCTATTAAAATGAATGGGCATGCAATGAATCTGTTCCAGCGTCTCAAAAAAAAACAACAACCTTAATGTGTTTATAATGAGAAAATTATGCTGTATAATATAGTTTAGAAAAGCATTCAGTAATGTATAGAAGCGTATTGCTGCCACACCAGGAGGAAAAAAAAACCTCAGTATCACATTATGTGATACATTCGTTTTACCAAGTTTTACGTTTGACATCTGCATTTGGCAAAACAGAGCAACACAGCAGCACAAATGTATAAAGCAAGACAATTGCCATCAAGTATCCAAAATAGATTTAATGAGAAAAATGGGGGATATGAATTAAGAGGGACAATGAATTTTAAGCAGACTACAATCCACACCACACTTGTATGTGCATATCGGTCCAGGGCGTGAGGTTGTGGAATGGTCTACCTGCATTACCAATTTAATAAAACCGCTGTACAATTTCAAAGAGCTTTGTTTGAAACATAAGATACTAGAGAAATAGAGTGAATGATAAATATCTTTGAATGGTTCATTTTATTCACCCATACATTCTATATTCATGTCTTGGAAGTGGAAAAAACCCCCAACAACTTTGAGTAAAGGGTTCTTTCAATGTGCTTTAGGAAACTGGTGGCTCTCACTCCAACTACCTCCATGTCCTCTTTAACTACATCCATAAACCTCCTCTTTGGTCTTTCTCTAGACCTTCCGCCTGGCATTTGGAAACTCAGCATCCTTCTGCCAGTATACTGACCATCTCAGTCTGGCCTCTCTGACTTTCTCTCCAAAGCCTCTAACATGTGCTGTCCCTCAGATGTACTCATTCCTAATTCTATCCATCCCGGTCACTCCCAAAGAGAACCTCAGCATCTTCATCTCTGCTACCTCCAGCTCTGCCTCCTGTCTTTTCCTCAGTGGCACCATCTCCAGACCAAACAACATGGCTGGTCTCACCACAGTCTGATACACCTTTCCTTTCATTTGAGCTGAAACTCTTCTATCACACATCACACCTGACACTTTTCTCCACCCGTCAGTTGATCCCCGATGTAGTCCCACCACCACTTTGAACTCCTCCGTCACCCCTACAGCACACCTCACCACTGTCTTACAGTCCTCATACATGTTCTGCACCACTCAAACATACTTCTCTGCCACTCCAGACTTCCTCATACAAAACCACAGTTCCTCCCTGGGCACCCTGTCATAAGCTTTCTCCAGATCTACAAAGACAATGCAGCTCCTTCTGACCTTCTCCATCAACATACTCAAAGCAAATACTGCATCTGTGGGACTTTTTCCAGCACAAAACAATACTGTTGCTCACAAATGTTCACCTCTGCCCTCAGTCTAACTTCAACTACTCTTTCCCATATCTTGTGTGGCTCATCAGCTTTATTCCTCTGTAGTTGCCACAACTCTGCACATCTCCCTTGTTCTTAAAAATGGGCACCAGCACACTTCTCCATTCCTCAGGCATCTTCTCACAAAGATCCTGTTGAACAACCCAGTCAGAAATTCTACCTCTCCTAGACACTTCCATACCTCCACAGGTATATCAGGACAGAGTGCCTTTCCACTCTTAATCCTCTTCAATGCCCTTGTCACTTCATCCTTACTAATCTTTGCTACTTCCTGGCCCACAACACTCACCTCTTCTATTCTTCATTCATCAACTCTTTAAAGTACTCTTTCCATCACACTACTGGCATCTGTCAACAGCACAGATGGCATTCATTAACCCAGGCCGATCTGGTATGGAAGTCATATATTTGATTCGGCCAAAGTTTTAAGTCAGATTCCCCTCCCTGACATCCCTCTGTATTTATCTGGGCTTGGGACCGGCCCAAGACACTGGTATGTGCATTAGCAGTACATCCAACTTTGTTCAGGTTCTAAAGTAAAGTCTACTCAAATGCAAAAAAACAAAACAAATGTATTAAATTGTGCAAGGATACACAAAAAGGAAAAAAAAAAATACACACATTTTGATAACTTTACATACTTTGTACTTTTCTGGTCATATTCAGAGATAGTCATTGATAATGCTTTTATTTTATAAGAGGTACATGCTGATTTACAGAAACTGTAAAATGTCTTCAAAGTGCCTGCTGTGACATCAGTATGCATTTTGGAGAAGTAGTTTGAGCCATCTAGTTGCTCTGACAGGTGTGGGAAGTGCACAGTTTCTCCAGATCTGCGGAAGACAAAATACAAATTAGATAATGTGGATGTGTTGCTGGTACAAGGTCAGACTTTTACGCCATACTTCAGAGGTTAAAGCCCCTAAACAGCCAAACCTGGTGTGGAGTCCATGCACTGCCTCAGTGAGGTCATGGCATCCATGTAATCTGGTCCCAAGAAGGTCTTATAACTGCATCCGCTTGGCACCAGCTGGAGACACTTTGTGGAGTCTTTGAAAAGGAGGTTCTCAGGTGCCGACTCAAACATTGCAAAACTGGGGTCACTGCCAGTTCTGCCGAACCGGGTCTAGAAATGAAAGATTTATAGAAAACGAAAACTAAGCTTCTGCATGACAATTATGAGGCAAAAGAGCACTTCCTACCTGCTGTTCCTGAAGAACAGTGACAACAGTTTGGTGGGTTTCGGGACAGGTAACCACAGCGTGGTCTGGCGAGGCTCCCAGGTGGCAAGACTCAAAGTCTGTGATTGGCACCGGACCCTTGGTGGGGCAAATCAGCTCGTAGTCGCTGCTCGAGACATTAACGGCCCATGCTGGACCCTTTCCTGCAACGGAGCACAAGTATGATGTGACAGGATATGGTGCTCATGATTGGATGGGGGGGGTTGTTAAGGCGTCAAGTTACCGTCACTGTTTTCTGCAACAATTGTATGCTTAATGAAGGCCACGTCGCCAGCACCCTCAACAAGACATCTGAAAAGGAGAGAATTAATTCAGTAAAAGCTAGCTTCAATTTACTAACGCAGCATTTGAAGTTTTAAGCTACTATCCCCGTTTTTCCTAGGCGGCACGGTGTAATAGTAGTTTACGCTGCTGCCTCAGTAGAGGGGTTACAATTTTTTTGCCCTCATGCAAAATGCATGGTAGCTAAAATTGAAGCCTAAACAGATCATACAAGTGAAAGCTCATTTACCTTTTTGTTCCCTGCAATTGGCTGGCAACCAGTCCAGGATGCATGTACCCGGCTTCATTTGAAAAGTCAATTGGGATAGGAAACTTTGAATAAGCCCTGATGAGGCCAAGGGCAATAGAAAGCGGACTGATGCTTTCCCAATGATTAACCGCTGCACTGTTATGACTTTACCTAAAGGCCCCAGCGTAGCCGTAGTACTTCTCTTCTGAACTTGCGTGGCACTTTGCTTTGTCATCCACAGTTTTGCCACTGCCTACACACTGAGTGCAAAATGGTGAACCTGCCGGTGAGCCGGGGGCACAGCCGCTACTGAAGAAGTTGGCTGAGGAAACAGCACATGGCAATATTGTTAAATTTTAGACAACTTGAAATGTACCTGTATATTAAAAAGCAATGCATATACCTCGTGGTGTGAATAATTATACACCAGAAACTGTAACTATTTTAATTGTTGCACTGCTATACACCAGTGTTGACAAACTCTCAAAGTTTAGACCAGACAACAAGCTGAGACTCACATTTGTTAACAGTGTCAGTCTACAACACTTAATGCCCCAAAAATGCCAGTTACAATTTAGTCATGCATTTTACATTGCACTTACTGAAGTTGCAGTCGTTAGTCTCTTTGTAGATTTTACCCATGGGGATGTTCCAGCCGGCGGTCCTGCCAAAGCCTGTGTGGCATGACCTCTTGCCCCTCAGCGTTGCCCAAGTCAACCCAGAACCCTTCTTTACCACAGCAACGGCATAGGAGGATGCTGAGGCTAAATACACGACATTAGTTTTTTTTAAATGAAATCTTTACAATAAGGACACATTGCAAAGTTGTGAGAGTCAACCAAGACTCGAAAAAAAATTTTTTGTCATTGCAATAGAAAAATCTATTTACCTCCAGCTTGACTGCACTTTGCTGTGGAGAGAAAATGTAAAACTGTTACTTGCGAGCCACAATTACCAAACTATTCACTTTTTACCTTCATCATACTGCTCCACCATGGCTGGAACCAGACCGCACTGCCCAGCGGTGTACACTTCTCCTCCATCCACTGCCAACGCATCTGCATCCTTGCGCTGAAGTGAAAAACAAAATGGCTGAAATACACTTCAATTTCAAGCATGGGCTGCCAAACTTGTCCCGTTATATAGGCCTACTGAAGCAATGTCCACCCAGTTAATTCTTAAAAGTTACCTCAGTGGTCTTACATTATACGTTGCGAGGTCAGCATTTAGCCCATTTAGCCGTTTTTGATCACCAATTCTAATTTGAGCTCATTTAGCAAAAGCTATGATAAGTCTAACTAATTCTGGTATCAGATATGTCCATCCAATTTGTTTAACAATTTTTTTTAACACTTTACAAGGGAGCTACCATACGTTTTGCAGACCCTTAAATTTTGTATACACATTTGTCATTCTACCATGATCATCTTCATGCACTCTTCCACAGTAGGTGCGCTCCGGCACAGAATTTTGTATTCGCCATCCACCATGCCCTTGATGCTCCATTCGTTACATTTCTGAGTCTCGCTCATGCCCACGGAACACCATGTGATGGCGTTTGATCCAGCTGCAGTGACCTCTGAAAAGTGATACAAATTTTGCTTAAAGTGTTCACCTGAGTTTCATTGCGTTTGTTACCTTTGTTGAGGGAGCGCACGATGCCCAAATAGCTGGCACCCAGATACAGGAAGGAGCTGACGTTTGCAGGCAACCTGACAAGCTTTTCAGTCGAGTCTTTGAACAGCAGATTCTTGGCAGGTGCATACGCTTAAGAGGAGAACAGGTCAAATCCCTGTATAAAAAAAACAAAAAAAACACACACATTTAAACAAATTTAAGGGGAGGGAATCCCCTACAACAGTAGCAGGTCCTGGGCCTTATAACAACCTCATTTTTTTCTCAAATCAAGTGTTCAGCCTACCTGCACGGTGGTGAGGTTATTCCAGATACACTCTGCCAGCTGTGGGTCTTGGCAGGTGACCACGGCAAGGTGGCATTCCTCGTACTTGTCAATGGGTGCTCTGGTGTTGTCCATGCACAGCAGCTCGTAGTCAGCCTTCATGTTGTCTGTAAGAAGAAAAAATAATATCACATCAAATTCATTTCTGTTGATCAAAAATCCAACCAAACAGTGCAGTTAGTCTTGTTCCACACAGTTTAATGCCCATATGGCAAGAAAACTTTGTTTCACTCAGCTCTAGTTTCCCAAATGGGTTCAATGCTAAATGTGAAGGCTTTTTTTACACAAAGCTTTAATGTGAATGAACACAAGACAGTACATTGAAGAAACTCACCTGGTACCGTCAGATGTTGTACAAACGCCACATCGCCAGCATTTTCGACCAGGCACCTAGTAAGAGTTACACATAAAAAAAAAAAACATGTAAAACTGCTTCGAAACTTAGTGACACGTACTTCTCAGACCAAGTGTCTATGACTTCATTGATCCCACGGGGTCAATCCTGGGACCCTTTTTGGTCAAGCTACACGTCCTACCACAACTAAACTATAAAGATCCATTGAACCAACCACTAACAACTAAAAGCATTTAAAAATCAGTCGAGTGGGGGAGCACTGCTTACTGGAATGCGCCACTGTAGTCATAGTAAGGTTCGTTGTGAGAACGTGAGCAGTCTCCCTTGCAGCTTCCACACAGTTTAGAACCCTTTTCTGCTCCTGGGACACAGCTCTGGGAGAAGAAGTTACCCACAGCTGCACACACAGAAAAGGGGGGGGGCTACAAAATGCAAAGTGGCCTAAATCAGGTCTAACCACTGACATCACTCACCGGCCTCAATAGTTTCATCCTCAATGCCTCCCCAATTCAGCACACCCAACTTAATCAGAGTTCCAATTGGGATGTTCCAGCCAGCAGATTTTCCCAAGCCAGTGTGGCAAGATCTCTTCCCTTTCAGGTCTCGGATTCCGAACCCGGAGTCCTTCTTAACCACAGCGACTGCGTAGTAGCAGCTATCTGAATCTGAGCAAATTGAAGAATGATTTTATGTCATTTGAAAAATGGCATTTTCCTCTGCGACAATATGCTTTCAGGCATTCCACAAAAACCCAAAGCATGACTTAAAATGTTGTCATTATTGAATGATTGTCGACTTACTGGCACCATAGTCCTCAGCAATTATGGGATGGAGTTTGTAGTCCTCCAGGCCAGCGGTGTAGATGTCTCCTCCATCCAAGGTGATGGCATCTGCTGTACCCTCCTGTCCATAGACAAGTGAAAAATTCATTTGAATAAAAAAATGTTCACATCATTGGCCACTTTCATAACAGCCAGTGTTGCCAACTTTCTGCATTTAAGCAAATTTGCTAAAACTCAAGAAACTTTTGTTTACTTTGTACTCTCCCAGCCCTTTTGCAAGCACAGTGAGAAAAGTCAACCTCTACAGTTTTGAACAAGATGCTGCAATCAAACGTTAGACCGCCATTCTGTTAAAGATCCATTTGGGAAAGGAAAAAAAATGAATCACTCACATGAATGGCAGTGATGCATCCCAAAGAGTCCAATTTCCTGACACAGGTGAAGACTGGCGCCTTGGCGGCAAGGTCCAAACACTTCTGGTGCTCATTGTCAGATATGACGCACCACCTCACGTGTTCGGTGGTGGCCGACAGCACAACAGCTACTGCAAAAAAAGTACAACAAAGCAAAGTAGTATCGCGGTGCAAGCATACTAGTGATGACAGTTTACAAATATTGACCTTGAGCTCGATGAGAGAGTGTACATTGAAACATTTTAGTTGGCTACTAGTGCAGCAAACTACTACGGTTTAATTGTGCACTAAATAAATAACCACTTGTGTTTGTTGAGCCTTTAGAGCACTTTGATACCCCGATTATCATCCATGTACTAGTGGCTACTAGTATGCCATTTAATGACGACAGTCTCAACCATGGATAAAAGCTAGTGTATAAAAATTTAAAATATTGGCATTTACCCAAGTAGCTGAGCAGCAGTAGCGTCGGACTCAGAGGTGACGAGAGGAGATGCTTCATGGTGGACGGTTTCCAGGTCAGCAGAGTGAGCTGCAGTCAGAGTCCTCTTATAGCCACACTATGGACTGGAGGGGAGGGAGCAGAAGCGATAAATGACAGTCCGCTCAGGTTTCCCCATTGGGTGGGTGTTTTTACGAATGCAGAATTTGAAGGGGGAAGGAAGCTGGTGTGAATCAAGTCCCCCGCTCCCACAACACACCTTCACAATTGTCATCTTTGATGTATTAGTTAAAATATACATTATACTGTGCTAAATTTAAATGCCAACTAACTGAACATTCTCATCCAAAACAAAGATTTAACATTTTTTGTTTATGTAACATTTAGCATCAAGTGAGCATTTTCCGCTACAATTTGCCAACAGATGACAGCAATGTTAAATACTGAAATTCAAAATAATAAGTAAATGCTGAAAGTTTAGTCAGATAGTATTTACGCAAAGCCTATTTTGCATAATTGGAATAAATCTATCAATTTAAGAGTTAAATGATCAATTTAATTGCTAATTAGCTTGGGAGGGGGGGGGGGGACTAGCAAACATTTCAATAATACATGTAAAATGACATCATCACCTACTTTGTTCAATTTGTGGCCTTGCTCTTTGTGCCAAAAAGCAAAGAAAAGAGAGGACCCCAGATTCCTCATCACTCCTTTTATATCTTGGCTCAGCTGAATGCTGATTGACCTCAGGTGCTGCAACCAGCTGGTCTGCCAAAGAGGTAATAGCGCTCCTAGTGGTGGCCAGAGTAAATGAAGGAGAGCCATGATGGCTGCAGGCAAGATTGAAAATGAATAGACATGACGCCATTAATCCGTTCCAGTGTCTCAAAAAAAAGAAAGAAATAAAAAACAACAATGTTGCAATGTATTTTGAATGAGACCATAGCGCTTTATAATGTTACATTTTATACAAACATCAACTCAACTTTTTTTTGCTCCATAATGTGTTTAAAAAACAACAACTTTACTTCATAAGACGTGAAGTGTATCTTCTGCCCCGATTTAGTCATAACTGTTTTAATTTCCTCATTTCCTCAGTAGAGTTTGTTCTGCGGATGTATCCTTGCGAGTGTTATCGCAATTTCTGCCAGGTGCAGTCATGACTGAATAACCTCCTCTATTTCTCAAATGGGCTTTGGTCTGTGTTTGAATGATGTCCTTGAGTTTTATCTCATGTCCGGTCAACTCCGGTTGAACTGTTTACTGGAAACTGTGTGGTACCGCCTTTCAAGATAATATAAGAATATTGTAATCTTCGCACTTGTGAGAGGCTACAGCCATTGTCTGTAACTCACTTGTGCCCGGAATATTCTGTAGAAATAAAAGCTTTGAAGGAACTCTTCATCGATCTCCAGCCTGTATTCAGATAACCAACATTCTCACTACCCGAAAGAAAACGAGAGAGAGAGCAGTGTTTCTGCTGCCCTTTATCAGAAGGGGGAAGGAGGAAGTCGACAAGTAAACTGGTAAATTTCGAATGGTACATGATCTAAGAGCTATTAATGCTGTAGTTATGACCCCTACCCTGCTGGTGCCCAATCCTCACTCGACTCTGTCACAAATCACTCCATCACACACTCATTTTACCTGCATTGATCTTGCTAATGCATTCTTTTGTATTCCTCTTGACCCGTCTATGCAGAAGTATTTTGCATTTACGTGGAATAATGAGTGTTACTCCTACACCCGTCTTCTTCAAGGTTTTGTGTTGTCTCCTGGACTTTTCAATGATTACCTTCGACAGTTACTGTCACCTCTCCAACTTCCTCCGGATGTTGTTTTGGTGCAGTATGTGGATGACCTACACCTAGCTGCACCATCCGAGGCATCCTGCCTTCTAGCTACACAGCTCCTTTTGAGCCACCTGGCTTCACATACTCTTTCTTAGACTCCAGCCGCTGAAAACTCTTTTGTTCTGCTTAAACAGTTCTTGTCATCAGCTGCGGCTCTTGTCATCCCTGACTACAACAAGATGTTCTTTCTGGATGTTTCTGAAAAAACCCCCAGCAGTGTTTCTGCTGTTCTTTATCAGAAGGGGGAGATAGGTGAAAGACATGTTTGCCTTTATGCATCAACGCCTCTTGAAGAATATGAACAACATCATCCTCTTTGTGCAGCCTTTGCTTCAGCATTAGCTCGCCTGATTCAGAAAACATCTCACATTGTGTTACATCACCCGCTGACAGTACGTACATCACACAGTACAGTGCAGTACGGAACCAGCCAAGCATTTACTATGACAGGGGGACGACAGAGAAAGATTGAATCAGTCCTGACACAACCCCACATTTTGTTTATACATAAAGGAATTAACATGGCAGCAGGCCTGTTAGAAGGACAACCCCATTGCTGCACTCAGCGAATTCTGGAAGAAAACTCACTGAGAAAAGACCTTTACGACACACCACTGGACGACCCAGACTTGACGTTATTTACGGACGGCTCGTGTTTTAAAGGCGACAAAGGACTCCAATCAGGTTTTGATGTAACACAAATGACAGGAACAAACTTTGACACGATAGTGGCAGAGAGACTCACAGGGCCACAGTCAGCTCAACGAGCAGAAATAGTGGCCGTAACAACTGCACTGAAGTTAGCACAAGGAAAGACTGTAAACATCTACACTGACTCTGCGTATGCACATGTAGTTGTGCACACCGCCATGGCAGAATGGCAAAGAAATGACTTCATGACTGCAACATGGACACCCATTAAACACCATCAATACATCTTTGCGTTAAAAGACGCCTTACTACTGCCTAAAGCAGTAGCTGTGATAAAATGTAAAGGACACTCAAAAAAAAAAAGATTTTGTGTCAGCAGGAAATGATTCGGCGGATAAAGCGGCAAAGGAAGCGGCGGGCTACAGCCCAACATTTCAAAAACAAACATCTACAAGCAGTAGAAAAGGCATCGGGGCTAAAACACACATTTGGTTCAGTGTATCATCCCCAATCCCAAGGACAGGTTGAGCGAATGAATAGAAATATTAAAGAAAAATTGGCTAAAGCACTGGCCTCATCAAATTTGAATTGGCTACAAGCTCTTCTTGCTGCACTAATGAATGTGCGAATGTCACTATACTCAGCCAAAGGCTGGACTCCGTTTGAATGTCACACCAACAGACCATTTCCGGCTCCAACAGCTCCATTGGAAGAGACGCACGTTCCAGGACCTCCAGAACTTAAACAACTAACATTTACTTTCTCCCAGCTAACAAAAAAACAACCAGATGGTCCTTCAGAAATAAATGATTGTGAATATGTATGGTTGAAAGTGATTAATAGAAAATGGTCTGAGCCGAGGTGGACAGGACCCCACAAGTTGACGGAGAGGACATCTTCTGCAGTTCGCCTGCACTGAAAAGATGATACGTGGTATCACATCTCCTCCACCCGACCGGCAAGGACACCGGCTGGAGCCATTGTCCCTGCACCAGGCAATCACCCAACAACACCGAGAAGCAACCCGGCTCCCACTGACATCGTTCTATTAAAGTTGTGTTCACGGTATACGGGCAGAATAATCCCAGTGACTCATCCTGGGACCAGGCAGTCTACCCTAAGGTCCTGAAGACGCTGACAGCGCCCTCCAGCAGCAACCCAAGAACATCATCTCGAGATGGCTTTGAAGTGGGAACGCATCTCCATCTGCTGCTACATCACGACACTCTTTCTCATATCGACTTTTATGCCAATCTGGTATCTCTGGAAGCCCCTCAGTACAACCTTGAACATAACCACAACACATCGTACTAAGCGAAGTATTGATTCTCCACAAACTCCCTGGCACCCCATGGACAGGGGACATCCCTTAACTATCAACATGTGGAACACATATGCTTACTCCACTGCAAAATCTTTCAATGAATCAAATTGTTCTTTAATGCCACATACTGCTAAACAACCTTCTCTCACTACTAAAGGGATGTTTCATTGTTGCATGCTTTTTCTTCTTATTCTACTGATGAGATGATAATATCCAATCTTTCCACACAACCCTTGCTTAATGTTGCGCCAGCCGTCTGCCACGATGACGCCGCTAGTACCTGTTTTTGTATTTTTATGGGCCTGCTGCGAAGCAGAAGGCACATATTACTATCCTAGAAAAAGGGAAAAAGGGTTTATTATTTTCCGCAAAAATGCGGCCCGTACCGTAGATCGCACCGGCACAAATGAGGTATCAAACGATGCGGCTCGATCTGACTCGCTGCGCTATTATTTTTATAAGAATTCCCAGTTACCATGGCGACGCTATTCCCAAAAAAGTCCCCCAAAAAAGTCCCATAGGAATGAATGGGAAACCGAAAGAGATCAACTCCAATCAAGCACCTTTTTCCAAGACACGCTGCGCGCGCATACGTTAACCAACCGGTATGAATTTTAGCTCATTTTGTTGGAATTTTTGTCATCTTTAGCTCAGTGTCCAAAAAAAATTTAAGGAATGAAAGCCCTCCCCCCTGTGCGGGTTCAAAGACAGTGAGTGAAATAGCCTTTATCACATTGGTTTGTATTGCATGGGCTTGAGCGGACCAATTAAGAATCAGAGTGTAGACAGGGAAAACAATTATTTCAAGTTTCACTTCAACTCGTCACCATGGCCACAATCTTTGCTCACTAGACATCAAATTCGCACATTTTGTAGCCACAAGTGTCTAGTTTCTGAAAAAACTATTTTTATTTGGCTAAGGTGTCATTTAGTACCTTTATTTTCACTTTAAGCGAGGAGAAGTCGGACTATTTCGCCTCTTTTTCCATGTTAATTTCGCCGTTTTTCCCTCTTCATTTTCGATCAATCATAAGTTTTCAACCTGCTCTCATTTGGTCATTTTTCAGCCGATTAAAAAACTGAGAACATGCTCGCGTTCCCCAAACCCTTGCCGTTCCAACAAGCCATTTGGAATCTGCATCTTCAACCGTTAAGTCGTGAGAGGCTTTTGTTTGAGGTGAGCGTAATCCTATACAAAATCAATGGAATGTTGGTGCGTGACGTCTCCTAACAACTTAAAATCAAATGTGTGTGCGTGAATGTGCATGTTTCGTAAAGGGGCAGTAAGATACTGTTGATTATGGTTAACTTCCACATTTCTTGACCGATTTCAATGGTTTAAATTTTAAACTGTTCAGCTCATTTAAAAGAGTCAGCAGGCCCATTCAAAATTTCCGCGGAAATTTTTCTAGTTTAATTTTTTTTATTTTGTTCATTTCATGTGTCGGACTCTTTCGAGTCCGAAAGGGGGATTGAAGTGTATGTTCTGCCCAGATTTAGTCATAACTGTTTTCATTTCCTCATTTCCTCAGTAGAGCTTTGTTCTGCGGATGTATCTTTGTGAGTGTTATCGCAATTTCTGCCAGATGCTGTCATGACTGAATAACCTCCTCTATTTCTCAAATGGGCTTTGGTCTGTGTTTGAATGATGTCCTTGAGTTTTATCTCATGTCCGGTCAACTCCGGTTGAACTGTTTACTGGAAACTGTGTGGTACCGCCCGTCAAGATAGTATAAGAATATTGTAAATCCTCTGTAATCCATTGCCTGTAACTCGCTTGTGCCCGGAATATTCTGTAGAAATAAAAGCTTTGAAGGAACTGTTCATCGATCTCCAGCCTGTATTCAGATAACCAACATTCTCACTACACGAAAGAAAACGAACACGCGGAGGAAAATATCTACTCCACAACAGACGGCACATCATTAAATCTGCAGAAAAAAATTGGGGGAGAAATTGTTTCAACCATTTTGAAAAATCCGTGTCACGGGTAGCCAGTGAAGGGAGCGGCCAGAATTGTACAGTAATGCTGCCACACCAGGGAAAAAAAGCTCCATGATAAAACATGAGTTGTTAAGGCAGATGGCAAAAATTGGCAAATTTGTATTTTTAAATCCTAAATGTTTTTAACACTAGTTCTTTTTAACAGTATTATAGAAGAGCAGCACAGTTATGTTGCCACACTGCAAAAACATTTATTTGTGTAAATTTACTATAAACTAGTGAAATGATCTGCCAGTGCAGCAAGATCATTTTACTTAGATATCTTGTAACAAGAAAAATGTGTCGATGGGTGAGGGTTTCAAAGTAGGGTTTTAAACTAGGGTTAGGGTTTCAAAGTAGGGTTTTAAACTAAGGTTAGGGTTTCAAAGTAGGGTTTTAAACTAGGGTTAGGGTTTTAAAGTAGGGGTTTAAACTAGGGTTAGGGTTTCAAAGTAGGGTTTTAAACTAGGGTTAGGGTTGCAAAGTAGGGGTTTAAACTAGGGTTAGGGTTTCAAAGTAGGGGTTTAAATTAGGGTTAGGGTTTCAAAGTAGGGGTTTAAACTAGGGTTAGGGTTTCAAAGTAGAAGTTTAAAATAGGGTTAGGGTTTCAAAGTAGGGGTTTAAACTAGGGTTAGGGTTTCAAAGTAGGGTTTTAAACTAGGGTTAGGGTTTCAAAGTAGGGGTTTAAACTAGGGTTAGGGTTTCAAAGTAGGGTTTTAAACTAGGGTAAAGGTTTCAAAGAAGGGTTTTAAACTAGGGTTAGGGTTTCAAAGTAGGATTTTAAACTAGGTTAAGGGTTTCAAAGTAGGGTTTTAAACTAGGGTTAGGGTTTCAAAGTAGGGTTTTAAACTCGGGTTAGGGTTTCAAAGTAGGGTTTTAAACTAGGGTTAAGGTTTAAAAGTAGGGGTTTAAACTAGGGTTAGGGTTTCAAAGTAGGGTTTTAAACTAGGGTAAGGATTTCAAAGTAGGGTTTTAAACTAGGGTTAGGGTTTCAAAGTAGGGGTTTAAACTAGGGTTAGGGTTTTAAAGTAGGGGTTTAAACTAGGGTTAGGGTTTCAAACTACGGTTACGGTTTCAAAGTAGGGTTTTAAACTAGGGTTAAAGTTTCAAAGTAGGGGTTTAAACTAGGGTTAGGGTTTCAAAGTAGGGTTTTAAACTAGAATTAGGGTTTCAAAGTAGGGGTTTAAACTAGGGTTAGGGTTTCAAATTAGGGGTTTAAACTAGGGTTAGGGTTTCAAAGTAGGGGTTTAAACTAAGGTTAGGGTTTCAAAGTAGGGTTTTAAACTAGGGTTAGGTATTCAAAGTAGGGGTTTAAACTAGGGTTAGGGTTTTAAAGTAGGGGTTTAAACTAGGGTTAGGGTTTCAAACTAGGGTTAGGGTTTCAAAGTAGGGTTTTAAACTAGGGTTAAAAATTCAAAGTAGGGGTTTAAACTAGGGTTAGGGTTTCAAAGTAGGGTTTTAAACTCGGGTTAAGTTTTCAAAGTAGAGTTTTAAACTAGGGTTAGGGTTTCAAAGTAGGGGTTTAAACTAGGGTTAGGGTTTCAAAGTAGGATTTTAAACTAGGGTAAGGGTTTCAAAGTAGGGTTTTAAACTAGGGTTAGGTATTCAAAGTAGGGGTTTAAACTAGGGTTAGGGTTTTAAAGTAGGGGTTTAAACTAGGGTTAGGGTTTCAAACTAGGGTTAGGGTTTCAAAGTAGGGTTTTAAACTAGGGTTAAAAATTCAAAGTAGGGGTTTAAACTAGGGTTAGGGTTTCAAAGTAGGGTTTTAAACTAGGGTTAGGGTTTCAAAGTAGGGGTTTAAACTAGAGTTAGGGTTTCAAAGTAGGGGTTTAAACTAGGGTTAGGGTTTCAAAGTAGGGGTTTAAACTAGGGTTAGGGTTTCAAATTAGGGGTTTAAACTAGGGTTAGGGTTTCAAAGTAGGGGTTTAAACTAAGGTTAGGGTTTCAAAGTAGGGTTTTAAACTAGGGTTAGGTATTCAAAGTAGGGGTTTAAACTAGGGTTAGGGTTTTAAAGTAGGGGTTTAAACTAGGGTTAGGGTTTCAAACTAGGGTTAGGGTTTCAAAGTAGGGTTTTAAACTAGGGTTAAAAATTCAAAGTAGGGGTTTAAACTAGGGTTAGGGTTTCAAAGTAGGGTTTTAAACTCGGGTTAAGTTTTCAAAGTAGAGTTTTAAACTAGGGTTAGGGTTTCAAAGTAGGGGTTTAAACTAGGGTTAGGGTTTAAAAGTAGGATTTTAAACTAGGGTAAGGGTTTCAAAGTAGGGTTTTAAACTAGGGTTAGGTATTCAAAGTAGGGGTTTAAACTAGGGTTAGGGTTTTAAAGTAGGGGTTTAAACTAGGGTTAGGGTTTCAAAGTAGGGTTTTAAACTAGGGTTAAAAATTCAAAGTAGGGGTTTAAACTAGGGTTAGGGTTTCAAAGTAGGGTTTTAAACTAGGGTTAGGGTTTCAAAGTAGGGGTTTAAACTAGAGTTAGGGTTTCAAAGTAGGGGTTTAAACTAGGGTTAGGGTTTCAAAGTAGGGCTTAAAACTAGGGTTAGGGTTTCAAAGTAGGGGTTTAAACTGGAGTTAGGGTTTCAAACTAGGTTTAGGGTTTCAAAGTAGGGTTTTAAACTAGGGTTAGTGTTTGAAAGTAGGGTTTTAAACTAGGGTTAGGGTTTTAAAGTAGGGGTTTAAACTAGGGTTAGGGTTTCAAAGTAGGGTTTTAAACTAGGGTTAAAAATTCAAAGTAGGGGTTTAAACTAGGGTTAGGGTTTCAAAGTAGGGTTTTAAACTAGGGTTAAGGTTTCAAAGTAGGGGTTTAAACTAGGGTTAGGGTTTCAAAGTAGGGGTTTAAACTAGGGTTAGGGTTTCAAAAAAGGGTTTTAAACTTGGGTTAGGGTTCTAAAGTAGGGGTTTAAACTAGGGTTAGGTTTTAAAAGTAGGGGTTTAAACTAGGGTTAGGGTTTCAAAGTAGGGGTTTAAAATAGGGTTAGGGTTTTAAAGTAGGGGTTTAAACTAGGGTTAGGGTTTCAAAGTAGGGGTTTAAACTAGGGTTAGGGTTTCAATGTAGGGGTTTAAACTAGGGTTAGGGTTTCAAAGTAGGGGTTTAAACTAGGGTTAGGGATTCAAAGTAGGGTTTTAAACTAGGGTTAGGGTTTCAAATTAGGGGTTTAAACTAGGGTTAGGGTTTCAAAGTAGGGGTTTAAACTAAGGTTAGGGTTTCAAAGTAGGGTTTTAAACTAGGGTTAGGTATTCAAAGTAGGGGTTTAAACTAGGGTTAGTGTTTTAAAGTAGGGGTTTAAACCAGGGTTAGGGTTTCAAACTAGGGTTAGGGTTTCAAAGTAGGGTTTTAAACTAGGGTTAAAAATTCAAAGTAGGGGTTTAAACTAGGGTTAGGGTTTCAAAGTAGGGTTTTAAACTCGGGTTAAGTTTTCAAAGTAGGGTTTTAAACTAGGGTTAGGGTTTCAAAGTAGGTTGTTTAAACTAGGGTTAGGGTTTCAAAGTAGGATTTTAAACTAGGGTAAGGGTTTCAAAGTAGGGTTTTAAACTAGGGTTAGGTATTCAAAGTAGGGGTTTAAACTAGGGTTAGGGTTTTAAAGTAGGGGTTTAAACTAGGGTTAGGGTTTCAAACTAGGGTTAGGGTTTCAAAGTAGGGTTTTAAACTAGGGTTAAAAATTCAAAGTAGGGGTTTAAACTAGGGTTAGGGTTTCAAAGTAGGGTTTTAAACTAGGGTTAGGGTTTCAAAGTAGGGGTTTAAACTAGAGTTAGGGTTTCAAAGTAGGGGTTTAAACTAGGGTTAGAGTTTCAAAGTAGGGGTTAAAACTAGGGTTAGGGTTTCAAAGTAGGGGTTTAAACTGGAGTTAGGGTTTCAAACTAGGTTTAGGGTTTCAAAGTAGGGTTTTAAACTAGGGTTAGTGTTTGAAAGTAGGGTTTTAAACTAGGGTTAGGGTTTTAAAGTAGGGGTTTAAACTAGGGTTAGGGTTTCAAACTAGGGTTAGGGTTTCAAAGTAGGGTTTTAAACTAGGGTTAAAAATTCAAAGTAGGGGTTTAAACTAGGGTTAGGGTTTCAAAGTAGGGTTTTAAACTAGGGTTAAGGTTTCAAAGTAGGGGTTTAAACTAGGGTTAGGGTTTCAAAGTAGGGGTTTAAACTAGGGTTAGGGTTTCAAAGTAGGGGTTAAAACTAGGGTTAGGGTTTCAAAGTAGGGGTTTAAACTGGGGTTAGGGTTTCAAAGTAGGGATTTAAACTTGGGTTAGGGTTTCAAAGTAGGGGTTTAAACTAGGGTTAGGGTTTCAAAGTAGGGTTTTAAACTTGGGTTAGGGTTCTAAAGTAGGGGTTTAAACTAGGGTTAGGGTTTGAAAGTAGGGTTTTAAACTAGGGTAAAGGTTTCAAAGAAGGTTTTTAAACAAGGGTTAGTGTTGCAAAGTAGTGGTTTAAACTAGGGTTAGGTTTTAAAAGTAGGGGTTTAAACTAGGGTTAGGGTTTCAAAGTAGGGGTTTAAAATAGGGTTAGGGTTTTAAAGTAGGGGTTTAAACTAGGGTTAGGGTTTCAAAGTAGGGGTTTAAACTAGGGTTAGGGTTTCAATGTAGGGGTTTAAACTAGGGTTAGGGTTTCAAAGTAGGGGTTTAAACTAGGGTTAGGGATTCAAAGTAGGGTTTTAAACTAGGGTTAGGGTTTTAAAGTAGGGGTTTGAACTAGGGTTAGGGTTTTAAAGTAGGGGTTTAAACTAGGGTTAGGGTTTCAAAGTAGGGTTTTAAACTCGGGTTAAGTTTTCAAAGTAGGGTTTTAAACTAGGGTTAGGGTTTCAAAGTAGGTTGTTTAAACTAGGGTTAGGGTTTCAAAGTAGGATTTTAAACTAGGGTAAGGGTTTCAAAGTAGGGTTTTAAACTAGGGTTAGGTATTCAAAGTAGGGGTTTAAACTAGGGTTAGGGTTTTAAAGTAGGGGTTTAAACTAGGGTTAGGGTTTCAAACTAGGGTTAGGGTTTCAAAGTAGGGTTTTAAACTAGGGTTAAAAATTCAAAGTAGGGGTTTAAACTAGGGTTAGGGTTTCAAAGTAGGGTTTTAAACTAGGGTTAGGGTTTCAAAGTAGGGGTTTAAACTAGAGTTAGGGTTTCAAAGTAGGGGTTTAAACTAGGGTTAGAGTTTCAAAGTAGGGGTTAAAACTAGGGTTAGGGTTTCAAAGTAGGGGTTTAAACTGGAGTTAGGGTTTCAAACTAGGTTTAGGGTTTCAAAGTAGGGTTTTAAACTAGGGTTAGTGTTTGAAAGTAGGGTTTTAAACTAGGGTTAGGGTTTTAAAGTAGGGGTTTAAACTAGGGTTAGGGTTTCAAACTAGGGTTAGGGTTTCAAAGTAGGGTTTTAAACTAGGGTTAAAAATTCAAAGTAGGGGTTTAAACTAGGGTTAGGGTTTCAAAGTAGGGTTTTAAACTAGGGTTAAGGTTTCAAAGTAGGGGTTTAAACTAGGGTTAGGGTTTCAAAGTAGGGGTTTAAACTAGGGTTAGGGTTTCAAAGTAGGGGTTAAAACTAGGGTTAGGGTTTCAAAGTAGGGGTTTAAACTGGGGTTAGGGTTTCAAAGTAGGGATTTAAACTTGGGTTAGGGTTTCAAAGTAGGGGTTTAAACTAGGGTTAGGGTTTCAAAGTAGGGTTTTAAACTTGGGTTAGGGTTCTAAAGTAGGGGTTTAAACTAGGGTTAGGGTTTGAAAGTAGGGTTTTAAACTAGGGTAAAGGTTTCAAAGAAGGTTTTTAAACAAGGGTTAGTGTTGCAAAGTAGTGGTTTAAACTAGGGTTAGGTTTTAAAAGTAGGGGTTTAAACTAGGGTTAGGGTTTCAAAGTAGGGGTTTAAAATAGGGTTAGGGTTTTAAAGTAGGGGTTTAAACTAGGGTTAGGGTTTCAAAGTAGGGGTTTAAACTAGGGTTAGGGTTTCAATGTAGGGGTTTAAACTAGGGTTAGGGTTTCAAAGTAGGGGTTTAAACTAGGGTTAGGGATTCAAAGTAGGGTTTTAAACTAGGGTTAGGGTTTTAAAGTAGGGGTTTGAACTAGGGTTAGGGTTTTAAAGTAGGGGTTTAAACTAGGGTTAGGGTTTTAAAGTAGGGGTTTAAACTAGGGTTAGGGTTTCAAAGTAGGGGTTTAAACTAGGGGTTTAAACTAGGGTTAGGTTTTCAAAGTAGGGTTTTAAACTTGGGTTAGGGTTCTAAAGTAGGGGTTTAAACTAGGGTTAGGGTTTCAAAGTAGGGTTTTAAACAAGGGTAAAGTTTTCAAAGAAGGGTTTTAAATTAGGGTTAGGGTTTCAAAGTAGGGGTTTAAACTAGGGTTAGGGTTTCAAAGTAGGGATTTAAACTAGGGTTAGGGTTTCAAAGTAGGGGTTTAAACTAGGGTTAGGGTTTCAAAGTAGGATTTTAAACTAGGTTAAGGGTTTCAAAGTAGGGATTTAAACTAGGGTGAGGGTTTCAAAGTAGGGTTTTAACCTAGGCTTAGGGTTTCAAAGTAGGGTTTTAATCTAGGGTTAGGGTTTCAAAGTAGGGGTTTAACCTAGGGTTAGGGTTTCAAAGTAGGGTTTTAAACTAGGGTTAGGGTTTCAAAGTAGGGTTTTAAACTCGGGTTAGGGTTTCAAAGTAGGGTTTTAAACTAGGGTTAGGGTTTCAAAGTAGGGGTTAAACCTAGGGTTAGGGTTTCAAAGTAGGGGTTAAAACTAGGGTTAGGGTTTCAAAGTAGGGGTTTAAACTAGGGTTAGGGTTTCAAAGTAGGGGTTTAAACTAGGGTTAGGGTTTCAAAGTAGGGTTTTAAACTAGGATTAGGGTTTCAAAGTAGGGGTTTAACCTAGGGTTAGGGTTATAAAGTAGGGGTTTAAACTCGGGTTAGGATTTCAAAGTAGGGATTTAAACTAGGGTTAGGGTTTCAAAGTAGGGGTTTAAACTAGGGTTAGGGTTTCAAACTCGGATGAGGGTTTCAAAGTAGGGTTTTAAACTAGGGTTAGGGTTTCAAAGTAGGGTTTTAAACTAGGGTTAGGGTTTCAAATTAGGTTTTAAACTGGGGTTAGGGTTTCAAAGTAGGGTTTTAAACTAGGGTTAGGGTTCTAAAGTAGGGGTTTAAACTAGGGTTACGGTTTCAAAGTAGGGTTTTAAACTAGGGTTAGGGTTTCAATGTAGGGGTTTAAACTAGGGTTAGGGTTTCAAAGTAGGGGTTTAAACTAGGGTTAGGGTTTCAAAGTAGGGTTTTAAACTAGGGTTAGGGTTTCAAAGTAGGGGTTTAAACTAGGGTTAGGGTTTTAAAGTAGGGGTTTAAACTAGGGTTAGGGTTTTAAAGTAGGGGTTTAAACTAGGGTTAGGGTTTCAAAGTTGGGGTTTAAACTAGGGTTAGGGTTTCAAAGTAGGGTTTTAAACTTGGGTTAGGGTTCTAAAGTAGGGGTTTAAACTAGGGTTAGGGTTTCAAAGTAGGGTTTTAAACTAGGGTAAAGGTTTCAAAGAAGGGTTTTAAACTAGGGTTAGGGTTTCAAAGTAGGGGTTTAAATTAGGGTTAGGGTTTCTAAGTAGGGATTTAAACTGGGGTTAGGGTTTCAAAGTAGGGTTTTAAACTAGGGTTAGGGTTCTAAAGTAGGGGTTTAAACTAGGGTTAGGGTTTCAAAGTAGGGTTTTTAAACTAGGATTAGGGTTTCAAAGTAGGGGTTTAACCTAGGGTTAGGGTTATAAAGTAGGGGTTTAAACTCGGGTTAGGATTTCAAAGTAGGGATTTAAACTAGGGTTAGGGTTTCAAAGTAGGGGTTTAAACTAGGGTTAGGGTTTCAAACTCGGATGAGGGTTTCAAAGTAGGGTTTTAAACTAGGGTTAGGGTTTCAAAGTAGGGTTTTAAACTAGGGTTAGGGTTTCAAATTAGGTTTTAAACTGGGGTTAGGGTTTCAAAGTAGGGTTTTAAACTAGGGTTAGGGTTCTAAAGTAGGGGTTTAAACTAGGGTTAGGGTTTCAAAGTAGGGTTTTAAACTAGGATTAGGGTTTCAAAGTAGGGGTTTAACCTAGGGTTAGGGTTATAAAGTAGGGGTTTAAACTCGGGTTAGGATTTCAAAGTAGGGATTTAAACTAGGGTTAGGGTTTCAAAGTAGGGGTTTAAACTAGGGTTAGGGTTTCAAACTCGGATGAGGGTTTCAAAGTAGGGTTTTAAACTAGGGTTAGGGTTTCAAAGTAGGGTTTTAAACTAGGGTTAGGGTTTCAAATTAGGTTTTAAACTGGGGTTAGGGTTTCAAAGTAGGGTTTTAAACTAGGGTTAGGGTTCTAAAGTAGGGGTTTAAACTAGGGTTACGGTTTCAAAGTAGGGTTTTAAACTAGGGTTAGGGTTTCAATGTAGGGGTTTAAACTAGGGTTAGGGTTTCAAAGTAGGGGTTTAAACTAGGGTTAGGGTTTCAAAGTAGGGTTTTAAACTAGGGTTAGGGTTTCAAAGTAGGGGTTTAAACTAGGGTTAGGGTTTTAAAGTAGGGGTTTAAACTAGGGTTAGGGTTTTAAAGTAGGGGTTTAAACTAGGGTTAGGGTTTCAAAGTTGGGGTTTAAACTAGGGTTAGGGTTTCAAAGTAGGGTTTTAAACTTGGGTTAGGGTTCTAAAGTAGGGGTTTAAACTAGGGTTAGGGTTTCAAAGTAGGGTTTTAAACTAGGGTAAAGGTTTCAAAGAAGGGTTTTAAACTAGGGTTAGGGTTTCAAAGTAGGGGTTTAAATTAGGGTTAGGGTTTCTAAGTAGGGATTTAAACTGGGGTTAGGGTTTCAAAGTAGGGTTTTAAACTAGGGTTAGGGTTCTAAAGTAGGGGTTTAAACTAGGGTTAGGGTTTCAAAGTAGGGTTTTTAAACTAGGATTAGGGTTTCAAAGTAGGGGTTTAACCTAGGGTTAGGGTTATAAAGTAGGGGTTTAAACTCGGGTTAGGATTTCAAAGTAGGGATTTAAACTAGGGTTAGGGTTTCAAAGTAGGGGTTTAAACTAGGGTTAGGGTTTCAAACTCGGATGAGGGTTTCAAAGTAGGGTTTTAAACTAGGGTTAGGGTTTCAAAGTAGGGTTTTAAACTAGGGTTAGGGTTTCAAATTAGGTTTTAAACTGGGGTTAGGGTTTCAAAGTAGGGGTTTAAACTGGAGTTAGGGTTTCAAACTAGGTTTAGGGTTTCAAAGTAGGGTTTTAAACTAGGGTTAGTGTTTGAAAGTAGGGTTTTAAACTAGGGTTAGGGTTTTAAAGTAGGGGTTTAAACTAGGGTTAGGGTTTCAAACTAGGGTTAGGGTTTCAAAGTAGGGTTTTAAACTAGGGTTAAAAATTCAAAGTAGGGGTTTAAACTAGGGTTAGGGTTTCAAAGTAGGGTTTTAAACTAGGGTTAAGGTTTCAAAGTAGGGGTTTAAACTAGGGTTAGGGTTTCAAAGTAGGGGTTTAAACTAGGGTTAGGGTTTCAAAGTAGGGGTTAAAACTAGGGTTAGGGTTTCAAAGTAGGGGTTTAAACTGGGGTTAGGGTTTCAAAGTAGGGATTTAAACTTGGGTTAGGGTTTCAAAGTAGGGGTTTAAACTAGGGTTAGGGTTTCAAAGTAGGGTTTTAAACTTGGGTTAGGGTTCTAAAGTAGGGGTTTAAACTAGGGTTAGGGTTTGAAAGTAGGGTTTTAAACTAGGGTAAAGGTTTCAAAGAAGGTTTTTAAACAAGGGTTAGTGTTGCAAAGTAGTGGTTTAAACTAGGGTTAGGTTTTAAAAGTAGGGGTTTAAACTAGGGTTAGGGTTTCAAAGTAGGGGTTTAAAATAGGGTTAGGGTTTTAAAGTAGGGGTTTAAACTAGGGTTAGGGTTTCAAAGTAGGGGTTTAAACTAGGGTTAGGGTTTCAATGTAGGGGTTTAAACTAGGGTTAGGGTTTCAAAGTAGGGGTTTAAACTAGGGTTAGGGATTCAAAGTAGGGTTTTAAACTAGGGTTAGGGTTTTAAAGTAGGGGTTTGAACTAGGGTTAGGGTTTTAAAGTAGGGGTTTAAACTAGGGTTAGGGTTTCAAAGTAGGGTTTTAAACTCGGGTTAAGTTTTCAAAGTAGGGTTTTAAACTAGGGTTAGGGTTTCAAAGTAGGTTGTTTAAACTAGGGTTAGGGTTTCAAAGTAGGATTTTAAACTAGGGTAAGGGTTTCAAAGTAGGGTTTTAAACTAGGGTTAGGTATTCAAAGTAGGGGTTTAAACTAGGGTTAGGGTTTTAAAGTAGGGGTTTAAACTAGGGTTAGGGTTTCAAACTAGGGTTAGGGTTTCAAAGTAGGGTTTTAAACTAGGGTTAAAAATTCAAAGTAGGGGTTTAAACTAGGGTTAGGGTTTCAAAGTAGGGTTTTAAACTAGGGTTAGGGTTTCAAAGTAGGGGTTTAAACTAGAGTTAGGGTTTCAAAGTAGGGGTTTAAACTAGGGTTAGAGTTTCAAAGTAGGGGTTAAAACTAGGGTTAGGGTTTCAAAGTAGGGGTTTAAACTGGAGTTAGGGTTTCAAACTAGGTTTAGGGTTTCAAAGTAGGGTTTTAAACTAGGGTTAGTGTTTGAAAGTAGGGTTTTAAACTAGGGTTAGGGTTTTAAAGTAGGGGTTTAAACTAGGGTTAGGGTTTCAAACTAGGGTTAGGGTTTCAAAGTAGGGTTTTAAACTAGGGTTAAAAATTCAAAGTAGGGGTTTAAACTAGGGTTAGGGTTTCAAAGTAGGGTTTTAAACTAGGGTTAAGGTTTCAAAGTAGGGGTTTAAACTAGGGTTAGGGTTTCAAAGTAGGGGTTTAAACTAGGGTTAGGGTTTCAAAGTAGGGGTTAAAACTAGGGTTAGGGTTTCAAAGTAGGGGTTTAAACTGGGGTTAGGGTTTCAAAGTAGGGATTTAAACTTGGGTTAGGGTTTCAAAGTAGGGGTTTAAACTAGGGTTAGGGTTTCAAAGTAGGGTTTTAAACTTGGGTTAGGGTTCTAAAGTAGGGGTTTAAACTAGGGTTAGGGTTTGAAAGTAGGGTTTTAAACTAGGGTAAAGGTTTCAAAGAAGGTTTTTAAACAAGGGTTAGTGTTGCAAAGTAGTGGTTTAAACTAGGGTTAGGTTTTAAAAGTAGGGGTTTAAACTAGGGTTAGGGTTTCAAAGTAGGGGTTTAAAATAGGGTTAGGGTTTTAAAGTAGGGGTTTAAACTAGGGTTAGGGTTTCAAAGTAGGGGTTTAAACTAGGGTTAGGGTTTCAATGTAGGGGTTTAAACTAGGGTTAGGGTTTCAAAGTAGGGGTTTAAACTAGGGTTAGGGATTCAAAGTAGGGTTTTAAACTAGGGTTAGGGTTTTAAAGTAGGGGTTTGAACTAGGGTTAGGGTTTTAAAGTAGGGGTTTAAACTAGGGTTAGGGTTTTAAAGTAGGGGTTTAAACTAGGGTTAGGGTTTCAAAGTAGGGGTTTAAACTAGGGGTTTAAACTAGGGTTAGGTTTTCAAAGTAGGGTTTTAAACTTGGGTTAGGGTTCTAAAGTAGGGGTTTAAACTAGGGTTAGGGTTTCAAAGTAGGGTTTTAAACAAGGGTAAAGTTTTCAAAGAAGGGTTTTAAATTAGGGTTAGGGTTTCAAAGTAGGGGTTTAAACTAGGGTTAGGGTTTCAAAGTAGGGATTTAAACTAGGGTTAGGGTTTCAAAGTAGGGGTTTAAACTAGGGTTAGGGTTTCAAAGTAGGATTTTAAACTAGGTTAAGGGTTTCAAAGTAGGGATTTAAACTAGGGTGAGGGTTTATAGGTAGGGTTTTAACCTAGGCTTAGGGTTTCAAAGTAGGGTTTTAATCTAGGGTTAGGGTTTCAAAGTAGGGGTTTAACCTAGGGTTAGGGTTTCAAAGTAGGGTTTTAAACTAGGGTTAGGGTTTCAAAGTAGGGTTTTAAACTCGGGTTAGGGTTTCAAAGTAGGGTTTTAAACTAGGGTTAGGGTTTCAAAGTAGGGGTTAAACCTAGGGTTAGGGTTTCAAAGTAGGGGTTAAAACTAGGGTTAGGGTTTCAAAGTAGGGGTTTAAACTAGGGTTAGGGTTTCAAAGTAGGGGTTTAAACTAGGGTTAGGGTTTCAAAGTAGGGTTTTAAACTAGGATTAGGGTTTCAAAGTAGGGGTTTAACCTAGGGTTAGGGTTATAAAGTAGGGGTTTAAACTCGGGTTAGGATTTCAAAGTAGGGATTTAAACTAGGGTTAGGGTTTCAAAGTAGGGGTTTAAACTAGGGTTAGGGTTTCAAACTCGGATGAGGGTTTCAAAGTAGGGTTTTAAACTAGGGTTAGGGTTTCAAAGTAGGGTTTTAAACTAGGGTTAGGGTTTCAAATTAGGTTTTAAACTGGGGTTAGGGTTTCAAAGTAGGGTTTTAAACTAGGGTTAGGGTTCTAAAGTAGGGGTTTAAACTAGGGTTACGGTTTCAAAGTAGGGTTTTAAACTAGGGTTAGGGTTTCAATGTAGGGGTTTAAACTAGGGTTAGGGTTTCAAAGTAGGGGTTTAAACTAGGGTTAGGGTTTCAAAGTAGGGTTTTAAACTAGGGTTAGGGTTTCAAAGTAGGGGTTTAAACTAGGGTTAGGGTTTTAAAGTAGGGGTTTAAACTAGGGTTAGGGTTTTAAAGTAGGGGTTTAAACTAGGGTTAGGGTTTCAAAGTTGGGGTTTAAACTAGGGTTAGGGTTTCAAAGTAGGGTTTTAAACTTGGGTTAGGGTTCTAAAGTAGGGGTTTAAACTAGGGTAAAGGTTTCAAAGAAGGGTTTTAAACTAGGGTTAGGGTTTCAAAGTAGGGGTTTAAATTAGGGTTAGGGTTTCTAAGTAGGGATTTAAACTGGGGTTAGGGTTTCAAAGTAGGGTTTTAAACTAGGGTTAGGGTTCTAAAGTAGGGGTTTAAACTAGGGTTAGGGTTTCAAAGTAGGGTTTTTAAACTAGGATTAGGGTTTCAAAGTAGGGGTTTAACCTAGGGTTAGGGTTATAAAGTAGGGGTTTAAACTCGGGTTAGGATTTCAAAGTAGGGATTTAAACTAGGGTTAGGGTTTCAAAGTAGGGGTTTAAACTAGGGTTAGGGTTTCAAACTCGGATGAGGGTTTCAAAGTAGGGTTTTAAACTAGGGTTAGGGTTTCAAAGTAGGGTTTTAAACTAGGGTTAGGGTTTCAAATTAGGTTTTAAACTGGGGTTAGGGTTTCAAAGTAGGGTTTTAAACTAGGGTTAGGGTTCTAAAGTAGGGGTTTAAACTAGGGTTACGGTTTCAAAGTAGGGTTTTAAACTAGGGTTAGGGTTTCAATGTAGGGGTTTAAACTAGGGTTAGGGTTTCAAAGTAGGGGTTTAAACTAGGGTTAGGGTTTCAAAGTAGGGTTTTAAACTAGGGTTAGGGTTTCAAAGTAGGGGTTTAAACTAGGGTTAGGGTTTTAAAGTAGGGGTTTAAACTAGGGTTAGGGTTTTAAAGTAGGGGTTTAAACTAGGGTTAGGGTTTCAAAGTTGGGGTTTAAACTAGGGTTAGGGTTTCAAAGTAGGGTTTTAAACTTGGGTTAGGGTTCTAAAGTAGGGGTTTAAACTAGGGTTAGGGTTTCAAAGTAGGGTTTTAAACTAGGGTAAAGGTTTCAAAGAAGGGTTTTAAACTAGGGTTAGGGTTTCAAAGTAGGGGTTTAAATTAGGGTTAGGGTTTCTAAGTAGGGATTTAAACTGGGGTTAGGGTTTCAAAGTAGGGTTTTAAACTAGGGTTAGGGTTCTAAAGTAGGGGTTTAAACTAGGGTTAGGGTTTCAAAGTAGGGTTTTAAACTAGGGTTAGGGTTTCAATTTAGGGGTTTAAACTAGGGTTATGGTTTCAAAGTAGGGGTTTAAACTAGGGTTAGGGTTTCAAAGTAGGGTTTTAAACTAGGGTTAGGGTTTCAAAGTAGGGGTTTAAACTAGGGTTAGGGTTTCAAAGTAGGGTTTTAATCTAGGGTTAGGGTTTCAAAGTAGGGATTTAACCTAGGGTTAGGGTTTCAAAGTAGGGGTTTAAACTAGGGTTAGGGTTTCAAAGTAGGGTTTTAAACTAGGGTTAGGGTTTCAAAGTAGGGGTTAAACCTAGGGTTAGGGTTTTAAAGTAGGGGTTAAAATTAGGGTTAGGGTTTCAAAGTAGGGGTTTAAACTAGGGTTAGGGTTTCAAAGTAGGGGTTTAAACTAGGGTTAGGGTTTCAAAGTAGGGTTTTAAACTAGGGTTAGGGTTTCAAAGTAGGGGTTTAAACTAGGGTTAGGGTTTCAAAGTAGGGTTTTAAACTAGGGTTAGGGTGTCAAAGTAGGGGTTTAACCTAGGGTTAGGGTTCTAAAGTAGGGGTTTAAAATAGGGATAGGGTTTTAAAGTAGGGTTTTAAACGAGGGTAAAGGTTTCAAAGAAGGGTTTTAAACTAGGGTTAGGGTTTCAAAGTAGTAGTTTAAACTAGGGTTCGGGTTTCAAAGTAGGGATTTAAACTAGGGTTAGGGTTTCAAAGTAGGGGTTTAAACTAGGGTTAGGGATTCAAAGTAGGGTTTTAAACTAGGGTTAGGGTTTCAAAGTAGGGTTTCAAACTAGGGTTAGGGTTTCAAAGTAGGGTTTTAAACTAGGGTTAGGGTTTCAAAGTAGGGGTTTGAACTAGGGTTAGGGTTTTAAAGTAGGGGTTTAAACTAGGGTTAGGGTTTTAAAGTAGGGGTTTAAACTAGGGTTAGGGTTTCAAAGTAGGGGTTTAAACTAGGGTTAGGGTTTCAAAGTAGGGTTTTAAACTTGGGTTAGGGTTCTAAAGTAGGGGTTTAAACTAGGGTTAGGGTTTCAAAGTAGGGTTTTAAACTAGGGTAAAGTTTTCAAAGAAGGGTTTTAAACTAGGGTTAGGGTTTCAAAGTAGGGATTTAAACTAGGGTTAGGGTTTCAAAGTAGGGATTTAAACTAGGGTTAGGGTTTATAAATAGGGGTTTAAACTAGGGTTAGGGTTTCAAAGTAGGATTTTAAACTAGGTTTAGGGTTTCAAAGTAGGGTTTTAAACTAGGGTTAGGGTTTCAAACTAGGGTCAGGGTTTCAAAGTAGGGGTTTAAACTAGGGTTAGGGATTCAAAGTAGGGATTTAAACTAGGGTGAGGGTTTCAAAGTAGGGTTTTAAACTAGGGTAAGGGTTTCAAAGTAGGGTTTTAAACTAGGGTTAGGGTTTCAAAGTAGGGGTTTAAACTAGGGTTAGGGTTTCAAAGTAGGGTTTTAAACTAGGGTTATGGTTTCAAAGTAGGGGTTTAACCTAGGGTTAGGGTTTCAAAGTAGAGTTTTAAACTTGGGTTAGGGTTTCAAAGTAGGGTTTTAAACTAGGGTTAGGGTTTCAAAGTAGGGGTTTAACCTAGTCTTAGGGTTTCAAAGTAGGATTTTAAACTAGGGTTAGGGTTTCAAAGTATGGTTTTAAACTCGGGTTAGGGTTTCAAAGTAGGGGTTTAAACTAGGGTTAGGGTTTCAAAGTAGGGATTTAAACTAGGGTAAGGGTTTCAAAGTAGGGTTTTAAACTAGGGTTAGGGTTTCAAAGTAGGGGTTTAAACTAGGGTTAGGGTTTTAAAGTAGGGGTTTAAACTAGGGTTAGGGTTTCAAACTAGGGTTACGGTTTCAAAGTAGGGTTTTAAACTAGAGTTAAAGTTTCAAAGTAGGGGTTTAAACTAGGGTTAGGGTTTGAAAGTAGGGTTTTAAACTAGGGTTAGGGTTTCAAAGTAGGGGTTTAAACTAGGGTTAGGGTTTCAAATTAGGGGTTTAAACTAGGGTTAAGGTTTCAAAGTAGGGGTTTAAACTAGGGTTAGGGTTTAAAAGTAGGGTTTTAAACTAGGGTTAGGTATTCAAAGTAGGGGTTTAAACTATGGTTAAGGTTTTAAAGTAGGGGTTTAAACTAGGTTAGGGTTTCAAACTAGGGTTAGGGTTTCAAAGTAGGGTTTTAAACTAGGGTTAAAAATTCAAAATAGGGGTTTGAACTAGGGTTAGGGTTTCAAAGTAGGGTTTTAAACTAGGGTTAGGGTTTCAAAGTAGGGGTTTAAACTAGGGTTAGGGTTTCAAAGTAGGGGTTAAAACTAGGGTTAGGGTTTCAAAGTAGGGGTTTAAACTGGGGTTAGGGTTTCAAACTAGGGTTAGGGTTTCAAAGTAGGGTTTTAAACTAGGGTTAGTGTTTCAAAGTAGGGGTTTAAACTAGGGTTAGGGTTTCAAAGTAGGGGTTTAAACTCGGGATAAGGTTTCAATTAGGGGTTTAAACTAGGGTTAGGGTTTCAAAGTAGGTATTTAAACTAGGGATTTAAATTAGGGTTAGGGTTTCAAAGTAGGGGTTTAAACTCGGGTTAGGGTTTCAAAGTAGGGATTTAAACTAGGGTTAGGGTTTCAAAGTAGGGGTTTAAACTAGGGTTAGGGTTTCAAACTAGGGTTAGGGTTTCAAAGTAGGGTTTTAAACTAGGGTTAGGGTTTCAAAGTAGGGATATAAACTAGGGTTAGGGTTTCAAAGTCAGGGTTTAAACTCGGGTTAGGGTTTCAAAGTAGGATTTTAAACTGGGTTAAGGGTTTCAAAGTAGGGTTTTAAACTAGGGTTAGGGTTTCAAACTAGGGTTAGGGTTTCAAAGTAGGGGTTTAAACTAGGGTTAGGGTTTCAAAGTAGGGTTTTAAACTAGGGTTATGGTTTCAAAGTAAGGGTTTAACCTAGGGTTAGGGTTTCAAAGGGTTTTAAACTTGGGTTAGGGTTTCAAAGTAGGGTTTTAAACTAGGGTTAGGGTTTCAAAGTAGGGGTTTAACCTAGGCTTAGGGTTTCAAAGTAGGGGATCAAACTAGGGTTAGGGTTTCAAAGTATGGTTTTAAACTCGGGTTAGGGTTTCAAAGTAGGGGTTTAAACTAGGGTTAGGGTTTCAAAGTAGGGGTTTAAACTAGGGTTAGGGTTTTAAAGTAGGGGTTTAAACTAGGGTTAGGGTTTCAAACTAGGGTTACGGTTTAAAAGTAGGGTTTTAAACTAGGGTTAAAGTTTCAAAGTAGGGGTTTAAACTAGGGTTAGGGTTTCAAAGTAGGGTTTTAAACTAGGGTTAGGGTTTCAAAGTAGGGTTTTAAACTCGGGTTAGGGTTTCAAAGTAGGGTTTTAAACTCGGGTTAGGGTTTCAAAGTAGGGGTTAAACCTAGGGTTAGGGTTTCAAAGTAGGGGTTAAAACTAGGGTTAGGGTTTCAAAGTAGGGTTTTAAACTAGGATTAGGGTTTCAAAGTAGGGGTTTAACCTAGGGTTAGGGTTATAAAGTAGGGGTTTAAACTCGGGTTAGGATTTCAAAGTAGGGATTTAAACTAGGGTTAGGGTTTCAAAGTAGGGGTTTAAACTAGGGTTAGGGTTTCAAACTCGGATGAGGGTTTCAAAGTAGGGTTTTAAATTAGGGTTAGGGTTTCAAAGTAGGGTTTTAAACTAGGGTTAGGGTTTCAAATTAGGTTTTAAACTGGGGTTAGGGTTTCAAAGTAGGGTTTTAAACTAGGGTTAGGGTTCTAAAGTAGGGGTTTAAACTAGGGTTAGGGTTTCAAAGTAGGGTTTTAAACTAGGGTTAAGGTTTCAATGTAGGGGTTTAAACTAGGGTTAGGGTTTCAAAGTAGGGGTTTAAACTAGGGTTAGGGTTTCAAAGTAGGGTTTTAAACTAGGGTTAGGGTTTCAAAGTAGGGGTTTAAACTAGGGTTAGGGTTTTAAAGTAGGGGTTTAAACTAGGGTTAGGGTTTTAAAGTAGGGGTTTAAACTAGGGTTAGGGTTTCAAAGTTGGGGTTTAAACTAGGGTTAGGGTTTCAAAGTAGGGTTTTAAACTTGGGTTAGGGTTCTAAAGTAGGGGTTTAAACTAGGGTTAGGGTTTCAAAGTAGGGTTTTAAACTAGGGTAAAGGTTTCAAAGAAGGGTTTTAAACTAGGGTTAGGGTTTCAAAGTAGGGGTTTAAATTAGGGTTAGGGTTTCTAAGTAGGGATTTAAACTGGGGTTAGGGTTTCAAAGTAGGGTTTTAAACTAGGGTTAGGGTTCTAAAGTAGGGGTTTAAACTAGGGTTAGGGTTTCAAAGTAGGGTTTTAAACTAGGGTTAGGGTTTCAATGTAGGGGTTTAAACTAGGGTTATGGTTTCAAAGTAGGGGTTTAAACTAGGGTTAGGGTTTCAAAGTAGGGTTTTAAACTAGGGTTAGGGTTTCAAAGTAGGGGTTTAAACTAGGGTTAGGGTTTTAAAGTAGGGGTTTAAACTAGGGTTAGGGTTTTAAAGTAGGGGTTTAAACTAGGGTTAGGGTTTCAAAGTAGGGGTTTAAACTAGGGTTAGGGTTTCAAAGTAGGGTTTTAAACTTGGGTTAGGGTTCTAAAGTAGGGGTTTAAACTAGGGTTAGGGTTTCAAAGTAGGGTTTTAAACTAGGGTAAAGGTTTCAAAGAAGGGTTTTAAACTAGGGTTAGGGTTTCAAAGTAGGGGTTTAAATTAGTGTTAGGGTTTCTAAGTAGGGATTTAAACTAGGGTTAGGGTTTCAAAGTAGGGGTGTAAACTAGGGTTAGGGTTTCAAAGTAGGATTTTAAACTAGGTTAAGGGTTTCAAAGTAGGGTTTTAAACTAGGGTTAGGGTTTCAAACTAGGGTTAGGGTTTCAAAGTAGGGTTTTAAACTAGGGTTAAGGTTTCAAAGTAGGGATTTAAACTAGGGTGAGGGTTTCAAAGTAGGGTTTTAAACTAGGGTAAGGGTTTCAAAGTAGGGTTTTAAACTAGGGTTAGGGTTTCAAAGGAGGGGTTTAAACTAGGGTTAGGGTTTCAAAGTAGGGTTTTAATCTAGGGTTAGGGTTTCAAAGTAGGGATTTAACCTAGGGTTAGGGTTTCAAAGTAGGGGTTTAAACTAGGGTTAGGGTTTCAAAGTAGGGTTTTAAACTAGGGTTAGGGTTTCAAAGTAGGGGTTAAACCTAGGGTTAGGGTTTTAAAGTAGGGGTTAAAATTAGGGTTAGGGTTTCAAAGTAGGGGTTTAAACTAGGGTTAGGGTTTCAAAGTAGGGGTTTAAACTAGGGTTAGGGTTTCAAAGTAGGGTTTTAAACTAGGGTTAGGGTTTCAAAGTAGGGGTTTAAACTAGGGTTAGGGTTTCAAAGTAGGGTTTTAAACTAGGGTTAGGGTGTCAAAGTAGGGGTTTAACCTAGGGTTAGGGTTCTAAAGTAGGGGTTTAAAATAGGGATAGGGTTTCAAAGTAGGGTTTTAAACGAGGGTAAAGGTTTCAAAGAAGGGTTTTAAACTAGGGTTAGGGTTTCAAAGTAGGGGTTTAAACTAGGGTTAGGGTTTCAAAGTAGGGATTTAAACTAGGGTTAGGGTTTCAAAGTAGGGGTTTAAACTAGGGTTAGGGATTCAAAGTAGGGTTTCAAACTAGGGTTAGGGTTTCAAAGTAGGGTTTTAAACTAGGGTTAGGGTTTCAAAGTAGGGGTTTGAACTAGGGTTAGGGTTTTAAAGTAGGGGTTTAAACTAGGGTTAGGGTTTCAAAGTAGGGGTTTAAACTAGGGTTAGGGTTTCAAAGTAGGGTTTTAAACTTGGGTTAGGGTTCTAAAGTAGGGGTTTAAACTAGGGTTAGGGTTTCAAAGTAGGGTTTTAAACTAGGGTAAAGTTTTCAAAGAAGGGTTTTAAACTAGGGTTAGGGTTTCAAAGTAGGGATTTAAACTAGGGTTAGGGTTTCAAAGTAGGGATTTAAACTAGGGTTAGGGTTTATAAATAGGGGTTTAAACTAGGGTTAGGGTTTCAAAGTAGGATTTTAAACTAGGTTTAGGGTTTCAAAGTAGGGTTTTAAACTAGGGTTAGGGTTTCAAACTAGGGTCAGGGTTTCAAAGTAGGGGTTTAAACTAGGGTTAGGGATTCAAAGTAGGGATTTAAACTAGGGTGAGGGTTTCAAAGTAGGGTTTTAAACTAGGGTAAGGGTTTCAAAGTAGGGTTTTAAACTAGGGTTAGGGTTTCAAAGTAGGGGTTTAAACTAGGGTTAGGGTTTCAAAGTAGGGGTTTAAACTAGGGTTAGGGTTTCAAACTAGGGTTACGGTTTCAAAGTAGGGTTTTAAACTAGGGTTAAAGTTTCAAAGTAGGGGTTTAAACTAGGGTTAGGGTTTGAAAGTAGGGTTTTAAACTAGGGTTAGGGTTTCAAAGTAGGGGTTTAAACTAGGGTTAGGGTTTCAAATTAGGGGTTTAAACTAGGGTTAGGGTTTCAAAGTAGGGGTTTAAACTAGGGTTAGGGTTTAAAAGTAGGGTTTTAAACTAGGGTTAGGTATTCAAAGTAGGGGTTTAAACTAGGGTTAAGGTTTTAAAGTAGGGGTTTAAACTAGGTTAGGGTTTCAAACTAGGGTTAGGGTTTCAAAGTAGGGTTTTAAACTAGGGTTAAAAATTCAAAATAGGGGTTTGAACTAGGGTTAGGGTTTCAAAGTAGGGTTTTAAACTAGGGTTAGGGTTTCAAAGTAGGGGTTTAAACTAGGGTTAGGGTTTCAAAGTAGGGGTTTAAACTAGGGTTAGGGTTTCAAAGTAGGGGTTAAAACTAGGGTTAGGGTTTCAAAGTAGGGGTTTAAACTGGGGTTAGGGTTTCAAACTAGGGTTAGGGTTTCAAAGTAGGGTTTTAAACTAGGGTTAGTGTTTCAAAGTAGGGGTTTAAACTAGGGTTAGGGTTTCAAAGTAGGGGTTTAAACTCGGGATAAGGTTTCAATTAGGGGTTTAAACTAGGGTTAGGGTTTCAAAGTAGGTATTTAAACTAGGGATTTAAACTAGGGTTAGGGTTTCAAAGTAGGGGTTTAAACTCGGGTTAGGGTTTCAAAGTAGGGATTTAAACTAGGGTTAGGGTTTCAAAGTAGGGGTTTAAACTAGGGTTAGGGTTTCAAACTAGGGTTAGGGTTTCAAAGTAGGGTTTTAAACTAGGGTTAGGGTTTCAAAGTAGGGATATAAACTAGGGTTAGGGTTTCAAAGTCAGGGTTTACACTAGGGTTAGGGTTTCAAAGTAGGGGTTTAAACTAGGGTTAGGGTTTCAAACTAGGGTTAGGGTTTCAAAGTAGGATTTTAAACTGGGTTAAGGGTTTCAAAGTAGGGTTTTAAACTAGGGTTAGGGTTTCAAACTAGGGTTAGGGTTTCAAAGTAGGGGTTTAAACTAGGGTTAGGGTTTCAAAGTAGGGTTTTAAACTAGGGTTATGGTTTCAAAGTAAGGGTTTAACCTAGGGTTAGGGTTTCAAAGGGTTTTAAACTTGGGTTAGGGTTTCAAAGTAGGGTTTTAAACTAGGGTTAGGGTTTCAAAGTAGGGGTTTAACCTAGGCTTAGGGTTTCAAAGTAGGGGATCAAACTAGGGTTAGGGTTTCAAAGTATGGTTTTAAACTCGGGTTAGGGTTTCAAAGTAGGGGTTTAAACTAGGGTTAGGGTTTCAAAGTAGGGATTTAAACTAGGGTAAGGGTTTCAAAGTAGGGTTTTAAACTAGGGTTAGGGTTTCAAAGTAGGGGTTTAAACTAGGGTTAGGGTTTTAAAGTAGGGGTTTAAACTAGGGTTAGGGTTTCAAACTAGGGTTACGGTTTCAAAGTAGGGTTTTAAACTAGGGTTAAAGTTTCAAAGTAGGGGTTTAAACTAGGGTTAGGGTTTCAAAGTAGGGTTTTAAACTAGGGTTAGGGTTTCAAAGTAGGGGTTTAAACAAGGGTTAGGGTTTCAAATTAGGGGTTTAAACTAGGGTTAGGATTTCAAAGTAGGGTTTTAAACTAGGGTTAGGGTTTCAAAGTAGGGGTTTAAACTAGGGTTAAGGTTTTAAAGTAGGGGTTTAAACTAGGTTAGGGTTTCAAAGTAGGGTTAGGGTTTCAAAGTAGGGTTTTAAACTGGGGTTAAAAATTCAAAATAGGGGTTTGAACTAGGGTTAGGGTTTCAAAGTAGGGTTTTAAACTAGGGTAAGGGTTTCAAAGTAGGGGTTTAAACTAGGGTTAGGGTTTCAAAGTAGGGGTTTAAACTAGGGTTAGGGTTTCAAAGTAGGGGTTAAAACTAGGGTTAGGGTTTCAAAGTAGGGGTTTAAACTGGGGTTAGTGTTTCAAACTAGGGTTAGGGTTTCAAAGTAGGGTTTTAAACTAGGGTTAGTGTTTCAAAGTAGGGGTTTAAACTAGGGTTAGGGTTTCAAAGTAGGGGTTTAAACTCGGGATAAGGTTTCAATTAGGGGTTTAAACTAGGGTTAGGGTTTCAAAGTAGGTATTTAAACTAGGGTTAGGGTTTCAAAGTAGGGGTTTAAACTCGGGTTAGGGTTTCAAAGTAGGGATTTAAACTAGGGTTAGGGTTTCAAAGTAGGGGTTTAAACTAGGGTTAGGGTTTCAAACTAGGGTTAGGGTTTCAAAGTAGGGTTTTAAACTAGGGTTAGGGTTTCAAAGTAGGGATTTAAACTAGGGTTATGGTTTCAAAGAAGGTTTTAACCTAGGGTTAGGGTTTCAAAGTAGGGTTTTAAACTTGGGTTAGGGTTTCAAAGTAGGGTTTTAAACTAGGGTTAGGGTTTCAAAGTAGGGGTTTAACCTAGGCTTAGGGTTTCAAAGTAGGGGTTTAAACTAGGGTTAGGGTTTCAAATTAGGGGTTTAAACTAGGGTTAGGGTTTCAAAGTAGGGGTTTAAACTAGGGTTAGGGTTTAAAAGTAGGGTTTTAAACTAGGGTTAGGTATTCAAAGTAGGGGTTTAAACTAGGGTTAAGGTTTTAAAGTAGGGGTTTAAACTAGGTTAGGGTTTCAAACTGGGGTTAGGGTTTCAAAGTAGGGTTTTAAACTAGGGTTAAAAATTCAAAATAGGGGTTTGAACTAGGGTTAGGGTTTCAAAGTAGGGTTTTAAACTAGGGTTAGGGTTTCAAAGAAGGGGTTTAAACTGGGGTTAGGGTTTCAAACTAGGGTTAGGGTTTCAAAGTAGGGTTTTAAACTAGGGTTAGTGTTTCAAAGTAGGGGTTTAAACTAGGGTTAGGGTTTCAAAGTAGGGGTTTAAACTCGGGATAAGGTTTCAATTAGGGGTTTAAACTAGGGTTAGGGTTTCAAAGTAGGTATTTAAACTAGGGATTTAAACTAGGGTTAGGGTTTCAAAGTAGGGGTTTAAACTCGGGTTAGGGTTTCAAAGTAGGGATTTAAACTAGGGTTAGGGTTTCAAAGTAGGGGTTTAAACTAGGGTTAGGGTTTCAAACTAGGGTTAGGGTTTCAAAGTAGGGTTTTAAACTAGGGTTAGGGTTTCAAAGTAGGGATATAAACTAGGGTTAGGGTTTCAAAGTCAGGGTTTAAACTAGGGTTAGGGTTTCAAAGTAGGGGTTTAAACTAGGGTTAGGGTTTCAAACTAGGGTTAGGGTTTCAAAGTAGGATTTTAAACTGGGTTAAGGGTTTCAAAGTAGGGTTTTAAACTAGGGTTAGGGTTTCAAACTAGGGTTAGGGTTTCAAAGTAGGGGTTTAAACTAGGGTTAGGGTTTCAAAGTAGGGTTTTAAACTAGGGTTATGGTTTCAAAGTAAGGGTTTAACCTAGGGTTAGGGTTTCAAAGGGTTTTAAACTTGGGTTAGGGTTTCAAAGTAGGGTTTTAAACTAGGGTTAGGGTTTCAAAGTAGGGGTTTAA
The DNA here is from genome assembly GCF_054856555.1 of Leptonotus elevatus. Classification (NCBI taxonomy): domain Eukaryota; kingdom Metazoa; phylum Chordata; class Actinopteri; order Syngnathiformes; family Syngnathidae; genus Leptonotus; species Leptonotus elevatus. Next base: position 16,736,032 of record NC_141239.1, on the reverse strand, counting down.
CCTAGGCTTAGGGTTTCAAAGTAGGGGATCAAACTAGGGTTAGGGTTTCAAAGTATGGTTTTAAACTCGGGTTAGGGTTTCAAAGTAGGGGTTTAAACTAGGGTTAGGGTTTCAAAGTAGGGATTTAAACTAGGGTAAGGGTTTCAAAGTAGGGTTTTAAACTAGGGTTAGGGTTTCAAAGTAGGGGTTTAAACTAGGGTTAGGGTTTTAAAGTAGGGGTTTAAACTAGGGTTAGGGTTTCAAACTAGGGTTACGGTTTCAAAGTAGGGTTTTAAACTAGGGTTAAAGTTTCAAAGTAGGGGTTTAAACTAGGGTTAGGGTTTCAAAGTAGGGTTTTAAACTAGGGTTAGGGTTTCAAAGTAGGGTGTTAAACTAGGGTTAGGGTTTCAAATTAGGGGTTTAAACTAGGGTTAGGATTTCAAAGTAGGGTTTTAAACTAGGGTTAGGGTTTCAAAGTAGGGGTTTAAACTAGGGTTAAGGTTTTAAAGTAGGGGTTTAAACTAGGTTAGGGTTTCAAACTAGGGTTAGGGTTTCAAAGTAGGGTTTTAAACTAGGGTTAAAAATTCAAAATAGGGGTTTGAACTAGGGTTAGGGTTTCAAAGTAGGGTTTTAAACTAGGGTAAGGGTTTCAAAGTAGGGGTTTAAACTAGGGTTAGTGTTTCAAAGTAGGGGTTTAAACTAGGGTTAGGGTTTCAAAGTAGGGGTTTAAACTCGGGATAAGGTTTCAATTAGGGGTTTAAACTAGGGTTAGGGTTTCAAAGTAGGTATTTAAACTAGGGTTAGGGTTTCAAAGTAGGGGTTTAAACTCGGGTTAGGGTTTCAAAGTAGGGATTTAAACTAGGGTTAGGGTTTCAAAGTAGGGATTTAAACTAGGGTTATGGTTTAAAAGTAAGGGTTTAACCTAGGGTTAGGGTTTCAAAGTAGGGTTTTAAACTTGGGTTAGGGTTTCAAAGTAGGGTTTTAAACTAGGGTTAGGGTTTCAAAGTAGGGATTTAAACTAGGGTTATGGTTTAAAAGTAAGGGTTTAACCTAGGGTTAGGGTTTCAAAGTAGGGTTTTAAACTTGGGTTAGGGTTTCAAAGTAGGGTTTTAAACTAGGGTTAGGGTTTCAAAGTAGGGGTTTAACCTAGGCTTAGGGTTTCAAAGTAGGGGTTTAAACTAGGGTTAGGGTTTCAAAGTATGGTTTTAAACTCGGGTTAGGGTTTCAAAGTAGGGGTTTAAACTAGGGTTAGGGTTTCAAAGTAGGGATTTAAACTAGGGTAAGGGTTTCAAAGTAGGGTTTTAAACTAGGGTTAGGGTTTCAAAGTAAGGGTTTAAACTAGGGTTAGGGTTTTAAAGTAGGGGTTTAAACTAGGGTTAGGGTTTCAAACTAGGGTTACGGTTTCAAAGTAGGGTTTTAAACTAGGGTTAAAGTTTCAAAGTAGGGGTTTAAACTAGGGTTAGGGTTTCAAAGTAGGGTTTTAAACTAGGGTTAGGGTTTCAAAGTAGGGGTTTAAACTAGGGTTAGGGTTTCAAATTAGGGGTTTAAACTAGGGTTAGGATTTCAAAGTAGGGGTTTAAACTAGGGTTAGGGTTTAAAAGTAGGGTTTTAAACTAGGGTTAGGTATTCAAAGTAGGGGTTTAAACTAGGGTTAGGGTTTTAAAGTAGGGGTTTAAACTAGGTTAGGGTTTCAAACTAGGGTTAGGGTTTCAAAGTAGGGTTTTAAACTAGGGTTAAAAATTCTAAATAGGGGTTTGAACTAGGGTTAGGGTTTCAAAGTAGGGTTTTAAACTAGGGTTAGGGTTTCAAAGTAGGGGTTTAAACTAGGGTTAGGGTTTCAAAGTAGGGTTTTAAACTAGGGTTAGGGTTTCAAAGTAGGGGTTTAAACTAGGGTTAGGGTTTCAAAGTAGGGTTTTAAACTAGGGTTAGGGTTTCAATGTAGGGGTTTAAACTCGGGTTAGGGTTTCAAAGTAGGATTTTAAACTAGGTTAAGGGTTTCAAAGTAGGGTTTTAAACTAGGGTTAGGGTTTCAAAGTAGGGGTTTAAACTAGGGTTAGGGTTTCAAAGTAGGGTTTTAAATTAGGGTTAGGGTTTCAAAGTAGGGGTTTAAACTAGGGTTAGGGTTTCAAATTAGGGGTTTAAACTAGGGTTAGGATTTCAAAGTAGGGGTTTAAACTAGGGTTAGGGTTTAAAAGTAGGGTTTTAAACTAGGGTTAGGTATTCAAAGTAGGGGTTTAAACTAGGGTTAGGGTTTTAAAGTAGGGGTTTAAACTAGGTTAGGGTTTCAAACTAGGGTTAGGGTTTCAAAGTAGGGTTTTAAACTAGGGTTAAAAATTCTAAATAGGGGTTTGAACTAGGGTTAGGGTTTCAAAGTAGGGTTTTAAACTAGGGTTAGGGTTTCAAAGTAGGGGTTTAAACTAGGGTTAGGGTTTCAAAGTAGGGTTTTAAACTAGGGTTAGGGTTTCAAAGTAGGGGTTTAAACTAGGGTTAGGGTTTCAAAGTAGGGTTTTAAACTAGGTTAAGGGTTTCAAAGTAGGGTTTTAAACTAGGGTTAGGGTTTCAAAGTAGGGGTTTAAACTAGGGTTAGGGTTTCAAAGTAGGGTTTTAAACTAGGGTAAGGATTTCAAAGTAGGGTTTTAAACTAGGGTTAGGGTTTCAAAGTAGGAGTTCAAACTAGGGTTAGGGTTTCAAATTACGGTTACGGTTTCAAAGTAGGGTTTTAAACTAGGGTTAAAGTTTCAAAGTAGGGGTTTAAACTAGGGTTAGGGTTTCAAACTACGGTTTTAAACTAGGGTTAGGGTTTCAAATTAGGGGTTTAAACTAGGGTAAGGGTTTCAAAGTAGGGGTTTAAACTAGGGTTAGGGTTTCAAAGTAGGGTTTTAAACTAGGGTTAGGTATTCAAAGTAGGGGTTTAAACTAGGGTTAGGGTTTTAAAGTAGGGGTTTAAACTAGGGTTAGGGTTTCAAACTAGGGTTAGGGTTTTAAAGTAGGGGTTTAAATTAGGGTTAGGGTTTCAAAGTAGAAGTTTAAAATAGGGTTAAGGTTTCAAAGTAGGGGTTTAAACTAGGGTTAGGGTTTCAAAGTAAGGTTTTAAACTTGGGTTAGGGTTCTAAAGTAGGGGTTTAAACTAGGGTTAGGGTTTCAAAGTAGGGGTTTAAACTCGGGATAAGGTTTCAATTAGGGGTTTAAACTAGGGTTAGGGTTTCAATGTAGGGATTTAAACTAGGGATTTAAACTAGGGTTAGGGTTTCAAAGTAGGGGTTTAAACTCGGGTTAGGGTTTCAAAGTAGGGATTTAAACTAGGGTTAGGGTTTCAAAGTAGGGGTTTAAACTAGGGTTAGGGTTTAAAACTAGGGTTAGGGTTTCAAAGTAGGATTTTAAACTAGGGTTAGGGTTTCAAACTAGGGTTAGGGTTTCAAAGTAGGGGTTTAAACTAGGGTTAGGGTTTCAAAGTAGGGTTTTAAACTAGGGTTATGGTTTCAAAGTAGGGGTTTAACCTAGGGTTAGGGTTTCAAAGTAGGGTTTTAAACTAGGGTTAGGGTTTCAAAGTAGGGGTTTAACCTAGGCTTAGGGTTTCAAAGTAGGGGTTTAAACTAGGGTTAGGGTTTCAAAGTATGGTTTTAAACTCGGGTTAGGGTTTCAAAGTAGGGGTTTAAACTAGGGTTAGGGTTTCAAAGTAGGGATTTAAACTAGGGTAAGGGTTTCAAAGTAGGGTTTTAAACTAGGGTTAGGGTTTCAAAGTAGGGGTTTAAACTAGGGTTAGGGTTTTAAAGTAGGGGATTAAACTAGGGTTAGGGTTTCAAACTAGGGTTACGGTTTAAAAGTAGGGTTTTAAACTAGGGTTAAAGTTTCAAAGTAGGGGTTTAAACTAGGGTTAGGGTTTCAAAGTAGGGTTTTAAACTAGGGTTAGGGTTTCAAAGTAGGGGTTTAAACTAGGGTTAGGGTTTCAAATTAGGGGTTTAAACTAGGGTTAGGGTTTCAAAGTAGGGCTTTAAACTAGGGTTAGGGTTTAAAAGTAGGGTTGTAAACTAGGGTTAGGTATTCAAAGTAGGGGTTTAAACTAGGGTTAGGGTTTTAAAGTAGGGGTTTAAACTAGGTTAGGGTTTCAAACTAGGGTTAGGGTTTCAAAGTAGGGTTTTAAACTAGGGTTAAAAATTCAAAATAGGGGTTTGAACTAGGGTTAGGGTTTCAAAGTAGGGTTTTAAACTAGGGTTAGGGTTTCAAAGTAGGGGTTTAAACTAGGATTAGGGTTTCAAAGTAGGGTTTTAAACTTGGGTTAGGGTTTCAAAATAGGGTTTTAAACTAGGGTTAGGGTTTCAAAGTAGGGGTTTAACCTAGTCTTAGGGTTTAAAAGTAGGGGTTTAAACTAGGGTTAGGGTTTCAAAGTATGGTTTTAAACTCGGGTTAGGGTTTCAAAGTAGGGGTTTAAACTAGGGTTAGGGTTTCAAAGTGAGGATTTAAACTAGGGTAAGGGTTTCAAAGTAGGGTTTTAAACTAGGGTTAGGGTTTCAAAATAAGGGTTTAAACTAGGGTTAGGGTTTTAAAGTAGGGGTTTAAACTAGGGTTAGGGTTTCAAACTAGGGTTACGGTTTCAAAGTAGTGTTTTAAACTAGGGTTAAAGTTTCAAAGTAGGGGTTTAAACTAGGGTTAGGGTTTCAAAGTAGGGTTTTAAACTAGGGTTAGGGTTTCAAATTAGGGGTTTAAACTAGGGTTAGGATTTCAAAGTAGGGGTTTAAACTAGGGTTAGGGTTTAAAAGTAGGGTTTTAAACTAGGGTTAGGTATTCAAAGTAGGGGTTTAAACTAGGGTTAGGGTTTTAAAGTAGGGGTTTAAACTAGGTTAGGGTTTCAAACTAGGGTTAGGGTTTCAAAGTAGGGTTTTAAACTAGGGTTAAAAATTCAAAATAGGGGTTTGAACTAGGGTTAGGGTTTCAAAGTAGGGTTTTAAACTAGGGTTAGGGTTTCAAAGTAGGGGTTTAAACTAGGGTTAGGGTTTCAAAGTAGGGTTTTAAACTAGGGTTAGGGTTTCAAAGTAGGGGTTTAAACTCGGGTTAGGGTTTCAAAGTAGGGGTTTAAACTAGGGTTAGGGTTTCAAAGTAGGGATTTAAACTAGGGTAAGTGTTTCAAAGTAGGGTTTTAAACTAGGGTTAGGGTTTCAAAGTAGGGGTTTAAACTAGGGTTAGGGTTTTAAAGTAGGGGATTAAACTAGGGTTAGGGTTTCAAACTAGGGTTACGGTTTAAAAGTAGGTTTTTAAACTAGGGTTAAAGTTTCAAAGTAGGGGTTTAAACTAGGGTTAGGGTTTCAAAGTAGGGTTTTAAACTAGGGTTAGGGTTTCAAAGTAGGGGTTTAAACTAGGGTTAGGGTTTCAAATTAGGGGTTTAAACTAGGGTTAGGGTTTCAAAGTAGGGCTTTAAACTAGGGTTAGGGTTTCAAAGTAGGGTTTTAAACTAGGGTAAGGATTTCAAAGTAGGGTTTTAAACTAGGGTTAGGGTTTCAAAGTAGGAGTTCAAACTAGGGTTAGGGTTTCAAATTACGGTTACGGTTTCAAAGTAGGGTTTTAAACTAGGGTTAAAGTTTCAAAGTAGGGGTTTAAACTAGGGTTAGGGTTTCAAACTACGGTTTTAAACTAGGGTTAGGGTTTCAAAGTAGGGGTTTAAACTAGGGTTAGGGTTTCAAATTAGGGGTTTAAACTAGGGTTAGGGTTTCAAAGTAGGGGTTTAAACTAGGGTTAGGGTTTCAAAGTAGGGTTTTAAACTAGGGTTAGGTATTCAAAGTAGGGGTTTAAACTAGGGTTAGGGTTTTAAAGTAGGGGTTTAAACTAGGGTTAGGGTTTCAAACTAGGGTTAGGGTTTCAAAGTAGGGGTTTGAACTAGGGTTAGGGTTTCAAAGTAGAAGTTTAAAATAGGGTTAGGGTTTCAAAGTAGGGGTTTAAACTAGGGTTAGGGTTTCAAAGTAGGGTTTTAAACTTGGGTTAGGGTTCTAAAGTAGGGGTTTAAACTAGGGTTAGGGTTTCAAAGTAGGGGTTTAAACTCGGGATAAGGTTTCAATTAGGGGTTTAAACTAGGGTTAGGGTTTCAATGTAGGGATTTAAACTAGGGATTTAAACTAGGGTTAGGGTTTCAAAGTAGGGGTTTAAACTCGGGTTAGGGTTTCAAAGTAGGGATTTAAACTAGGGTTAGGGTTTCAAAGTAGGGGTTTAAACTAGGGTTAGGGTTTCAAAGTAGGGTTTTAAACTAGGGTTAGGGTTTCACAGTAGGGATTTAAACTAGGGTTAGGGTTTCAAAGTCAGGGTTTAAACTCGGGTTAGGGTTTCAAAGTAGGATTTTAAACTAGGGTTAGGGTTTCAAACTAGGGTTAGGGTTTCAAAGTAGGGGTTTAAACTAGGGTTAGGGTTTCAAAGTAGGGTTTTAAACTAGTGTTATGGTTTCAAAGTAGAAGTTTAAAATAGGGTTAGGGTTTCAAAGTAGGGGTTTAACCTAGGGTTAGAGTTTCAAAGTAGGGTTTTAAACTAGGGTTAGGGTTTCAAAGTAGGGGTTTAACCTAGGCTTAGGGTTTCAAAGTAGGGGTTTAAACTAGGGTTAAGGTTTCAAAGTATGGTTTTAAACTCGGGTTAGGGTTTCAAAGTAGGGGTTTAAACTAGGGTTAGGGTTTCAAAGTAGGGATTTAAACTAGGGTAAGGGTTTCAAAGTAGGGTTTTAAACTAGGGTTAGGGTTTCAAAGTAGGGGTTTAAACTAGGGTTAGGGTTTTAAAGTAGGGGATTAAACTAGGGTTAGGGTTTCAAACTAGGGTTACGGTTTAAAAGTAGGGTTTTAAACTAGGGTTAAAGTTTCAAAGTAGGGGTTTAAACTAGGGTTAGGGTTTCAAAGTAGGGTTTTAAACTAGGGTTAGGGTTTCAAAGTAGGGGTTTAAACTAGGGTTAGGGTTTCAAATTAGGGGTTTAAACTAGGGTTAGAGTTTCAAAGTAGGGCTTTAAACTAGGGTTAGGGTTTAAAAGTAGGGTTGTAAACTAGGGTTAGGTATTCAAAGTAGGGGTTTAAACTAGGGTTAGGGTTTTAAAGTAGGAGTTTAAACTAGGTTAGGGTTTCAAACTAGGGTTAGGGTTTCAAAGTAGGGTTTTAAACTAGGGTTAAAAATTCAAAATAGGGGTTTGAACTAGGGTTAGGGTTTCAAAGTAGGGTTTTAAACTAGGGTTAGGGTTTCAAAGTAGGGGTTTAAACTAGGGTTAGGGTTTCAAAGTAGGGGTTTAAACTAGGGTTAGGGTTTCAAAGTAGGGGTTAAAACTAGGGTTAGGGTTTCAAAGTAGGGGTTTAAACTGGGGTTAGGGTTTCAAACTAGGGTTAGGGTTTCAAAGTAGGGTTTTAAACTAAGGTTAGTGTTTCAAAGTAGGGGTTTAAACTAGCGTTAGGGTTTCAAAGTAGGGGTTTAAACTCGGGATAAGGTTTCAATTAGGGGTTTAAACTAGGGTTAGGGTTTCAAAGTAGGGATTTAAACTAGGGATTTAAACTAGGGTTAGGGTTTCAAAGTAGGGGTTTAAACTCGGGTTAGGGTTTCAAAGTAGGGATTTAAACTAGGATTAGGGTTTCAAAGTAGGGGTTTAAACTAGGGTTAGGGTTTCAAACTCGGATGAGGGTTTCAAAGTAGGGTTTTAAACTAGGGTTAGGGTTTCAAAGTAGGGTTTTAAACTAGGGTTAGGGTTTCAAAGTAGGGTTTTAAACTAGGGTTAAGGTTTCAAAGTAGGGTTTTAAACTAGGTTAGGGTTCTAAAGTAGGGGTTTAAACTAGGGTTAGGGTTTTAAAGTAGGGTTTTAAACTAGGGTTAGGGTTGCAAAGTAGGGGTTTAAACTAGGGTTAGGGTTGCAAAGTAGTGGTTTAAACTAGGGTTAGGGTTTAAAAGTAGGGGTTTAAACTAGGGTTAGGGTTTCAAAGTAGGGTTTTAAACTAGGGTAAAGGTTTCAAAGAAGGGTTTTAAACTAGGGTTAGGGTTTCAAAGTAAGGGTTTAAACTAGGGTAAGGGTTTCAAAGTAGGGTTTTAAACTAGGGTTAGGGTTGCAAAGTAGTGGTTTAAACTCGGGTTAGGGTTTTAAAGTAGGGGTTTAAACTAGGGTTAGGGTTTTAAAGTAGGGGTTTAAACTAGGGTTAGAGTTAAAAAGTAGGGTTTTAAACTAGGGTTAGGGTTTCAATGTAGGGTTTTAAACTAGGATTAGGGTTTCAAAGTAGGGCTTTAAACTAGGGTTAGGGTTTCAAAGTAGGGGTTTAACCTAGGGTTAGGGTTTCAAAGTAGGGGTTTAAACTAGGGTTAGGGTTTCAAAGTAGGGTTTTAAACTCGGGTTAGGGTTTCAAAGTAGGGTTTTAAACTATGGTTAGGGTTTCAAAGTAGGGGTTAAACCTAAGGTTAGGGTTTCAAAGTAGGGGTTAAAACTAGGGTTAGGGTTTCAAAGTAGGGGTTTATACTAGGGTTATGGTTTCAAAGTAGGGTTTTAAACTAGGGTTAGGGTTTTAAAGTAGGGGATTAAACTAGGGTTAGGGTTTCAAACTAGGGTTACGGTTTAAAAGTAGGGTTTTAAACTAGGGTTAAAGTTTCAAAGTAGGGGTTTAAACTAGGGTTAGGGTTTCAAAGTAGGGTTTTAAACTAGGGTTAGGGTTTCAAAGTAGGGGTTTAAACTAGGGTTAGGGTTTCAAATTAGGGGTTTAAACTAGGGTTAGAGTTTCAAAGTAGGGCTTTAAACTAGGGTTAGGGTTTAAAAGTAGGGTTGTAAACTAGGGTTAGGTATTCAAAGTAGGGGTTTAAACTAGGGTTAGGGTTTTAAAGTAGGAGTTTAAACTAGGTTAGGGTTTCAAACTAGGGTTAGGGTTTCAAAGAAGGGTTTTAAACTAGGGTTAAAAATTCAAAATAGGGGTTTGAACTAGGGTTAGGGTTTCAAAGTAGGGTTTTAAACTAGGGTTAGGGTTTCAAAGTAGGGGTTTAAACTAGGGTTAGGGTTTCAAAGTAGGGGTTTAAACTAGGGTTAGGGTTTCAAAGTAGGGGTTAAAACTAGGGTTAGGGTTTCAAAGTAGGGGTTTAAACTGGGGTTAGGGTTTCAAACTAGGGTTAGGGTTTCAAAGTAGGGTTTTAAACTAAGGTTAGTGTTTCAAAGTAGGGGTTTAAACTAGCGTTAGGGTTTCAAAGTAGGGGTTTAAACTCGGGATAAGGTTTCAATTAGGGGTTTAAACTAGGGTTAGGGTTTCAAAGTAGGGATTTAAACTAGGGATTTAAACTAGGGTTAGGGTTTCAAAGTAGGGGTTTAAACTCGGGTTAGGGTTTCAAAGTAGGGATTTAAACTAGGATTAGGGTTTCAAAGTAGGGGTTTAAACTAGGGTTAGGGTTTCAAACTCGGATGAGGGTTTCAAAGTAGGGTTTTAAACTAGGGTTAGGGTTTCAAAGTAGGGTTTTAAACTAGGGTTAGGGTTTCAAAGTAGGGTTTTAAACTAGGGTTAAGGTTTCAAAGTAGGGTTTTAAACTAGGTTAGGGTTCTAAAGTAGGGGTTTAAACTAGGGTTAGGGTTTTAAAGTAGGGTTTTAAACTAGGGTTAGGGTTGCAAAGTAGGGGTTTAAACTAGGGTTAGGGTTGCAAAGTAGTGGTTTAAACTAGGGTTAGGGTTTAAAAGTAGGGGTTTAAACTAGGGTTAGGGTTTCAAAGTAGGGTTTTAAACTAGGGTAAAGGTTTCAAAGAAGGGTTTTAAACTAGGGTTAGGGTTTCAAAGTAAGGGTTTAAACTAGGGTAAGGGTTTCAAAGTAGGGTTTTAAACTAGGGTTAGGGTTGCAAAGTAGTGGTTTAAACTCGGGTTAGGGTTTTAAAGTAGGGGTTTAAACTAGGGTTAGGGTTTTAAAGTAGGGGTTTAAACTAGGGTTAGAGTTAAAAAGTAGGGTTTTAAACTAGGGTTAGGGTTTCAATGTAGGGTTTTAAACTAGGATTAGGGTTTCAAAGTAGGGCTTTAAACTAGGGTTAGGGTTTCAAAGTAGGGGTTTAACCTAGGGTTAGGGTTTCAAAGTAGGGGTTTAAACTAGGGTTAGGGTTTCAAAGTAGGGTTTTAAACTCGGGTTAGGGTTTCAAAGTAGGGTTTTAAACTATGGTTAGGGTTTCAAAGTAGGGGTTAAACCTAAGGTTAGGGTTTCAAAGTAGGGGTTAAAACTAGGGTTAGGGTTTCAAAGTAGGGGTTTATACTAGGGTTATGGTTTCAAAGTAGGGTTTTAAACTAGGGTTAGGGTTTCAAAGTAGGGGTTTAAACTAGGGTTAGGGTTTCAAAGTAGAACTTTAAACTAGGGTTAGGGTTTCAAAGTAGGGGTTTAAACTAGGATTAGGGTTTCAAAATAGGGTTTTAAACTAGGGTTAGGGTTTCAAAGTAGGGGTTTAACCTAGGGTTCTAAAGTAGGGGTTTAAACTAGGGTTAGGGTTTCAAAGTAGGGTTTTAAACTAGGGTTAGGGTTGCAAAGTAGGCATTTAAACTAGGGTTAGGGTTGCAAAGTAGGGGTTTAAACTAGGGTTAGGGTTTCAAAGTAGGGGTTTAAACTAGGGTTAGAGTTTCAAAGTAGGGTTTTAAACTAGGGTTTGGGTTTCAAAGTACGGTTTTAAACTAGGGTTAGGGTTTCAAAAAAGGGTTTTAAACTAGGGTTATGGTTTCAAAGTAGGGTTTTAAACTAGGGTTAGGGTTTCAATGTAGGGGTTTAACCTAGGGTTAGGGTTTCTAAGTAGGGGTTTAAACTAGGGTTAGGGTTTCAAAGTAGGGTTTTAAACTAGGGTAAAGGTTTCAAAGAAGGGTTTTAAACTAGGGTTAGGGTTTCAAAGTAAGGGTTTAAACTAGGGTAAGGGTTTCAAAGTAGGGTTTTAAACTAGGGTTAGGGTTGCAAAGTAGTGGTTTAAACTCGGGTTAGGGTTTTAAAGTAGGGGTTTAAACTAGGGTTAGGGTTTCAAAGTAGGGGTTTAAACTAGGGTTAGAGTTAAAAAGTAGGGTTTTAAACTAGGGTTAGGGTTTCAAAGTAGGGTTTTAAACTAGGATTAGGGTTTCAAAGTAGGGTTTTAAACTAGGGTTAGGGTTTCAAAGTAGGGGTTTAACCTAGGGTTAGGGTTTAAAAGTAGGGGTTTAAACTAAGGTTAGGGTTTCAAAGTAGGGTTTTAAACTCGGGTTAGGGTTTCAATGTAGAGTTTTAAACTATGGTTAGGGTTTCAAAGTAGGGGTTAAACCTAAGGTTAGGGTTTCAAAGTAGGGGTTAAAACTAGGGTTAGGGTTTCAAAGTAGGGGTTTATACTAGGGTTATGGTTTCAAAGTAGGGTTTTAAACTAGGGTTAGGGTTTCAAAGTAGGGGTTTAAACTAGGGTTAGGGTTTCAAAGTAGAACTTTAAACTAGGGTTAGGGTTTCAAAGTAGGGGTTTAAACTAGGATTAGGGTTTCAAAATAGGGTTTTAAACTAGGGTTAGGGTTTCAAAGTATGGTTTTAAACGAGGGTAAAAGTTTCAAAGAAGGGTTTTAAACTAGGGTTAGGGTTTCAAAGTAGGGGTTAAAACTAGGGTTAGGGTTTCAAAGTAGGGTTTTAAACTAGGGTTAGGGTTGCAAAGTAGGGGTTTAAACTAGGGTTAGGGTTGCAAAGTAGTGGTTTAAACTAGGGTTAGGGTTTCAAAGTAGGGGTGTAAACTAGGGTTAGAGTTTCAAAGTAGGGTTTTAAATTAGGGTTAGGGTTTCAAAGTACGGTTTTAAACTAGGGTTAGGGTTTCAAAAAAGGGTTTTAAACTAGGGTTAGGGTTTCAAAGTAGGGTTTTAAACTAGGGTTAGGGTTTCAAAGTAGGGGTTTAACCTAGGGTTAGGGTTTCTAAGTAGGGGTTTAAACTAGGGTTAGGGTTTCAAAAAAGGGGTTTAACCTAGGGTTAGGGTTCTAAAGTAGGGGTTTAAACTAGGGTTAGGGTTTCAAAGTAGGGTTTTAAACTAGGATAAAGGTTTCAAAGAAGGGTTTTAAACTAGGGTTAGGGTTTCAAAGTAGGGGTTTAAATTAGGGTAAGGGTTTCAAAGTAGGGTTTTAAACTAGGGTTAGGGTTGCAAAGTAGTGGTTTAAACTCGGGTTAGGGTTTCAAAGTAGGGGTTTAAACTAGGGTTAGGGTTTCCAAGTAGGGGTTTAAACTAGGGTAAGAGTTAAAAAGTAGGGTTTTAAACTAGGGTTAGGGTTTCAAAGTAGGGTTTTAAACTAGGATTAGGGTTTCAAAGTAGGGTTTTAAACTAGGGTTAGGGATTCAAAGTAGGGTTTTAAACTAGGGTTAGGGTTTCAAACTAGGGTTAGGGTTTCAAAGTAGGGTTTTAAACTAGGGTTAGGGTTTCAAAGTAGGGTTTTAAACTAGGATTAGGGTTTCAAAGTAGGGTTTTAAACTAGGGTTAGTGTCTCAAAGTAGGGGTTTAACCTAGGGTTAGGGTTTCAAAGTAGGGGTTTAAACTAAGGTTAGGGTTTCAAAGTAGGGTTTTAAACTCGGGTTAGGGTTTCAAAGTAGGGTTTTAAACTATGGTTAGGGTTTCAAAGTAGGGGTTAAACCTAAGGTTAGGGTTTCAAAGTAGGGGTTAAAACTAGGGTTAGGGTTTCAAAGTAGGGGTTTATACTAGGGTTATGGTTTCAAAGTAGGGTTTTAAACTAGGGTTAGGGTTTCAAAGTAGGGGTTTAAACTAGGGTTAGGGTTTCAAAGTAGAACTTTAAACTAGGGTTAGGGTTTCAAAGTAGGGGTTTAAACTAGGATTAGGGTTTCAAAATAGGGTTTTAAACTAGGGTTAGGGTTTCAAAGTAGGGGTTTAACCTAGGGTTAGGGTTCTAAAGTAGGGGTTTAAACTAGGGTTAGGGTTTCAAAGTAGGGTTTTAAACTAGGGTTAGGGTTTCAAAGTAGGGGTTTAAACTAGGGTTAGAGTTTAAAAGTAGGGTTTTAAATTAGGGTTAGGGTTTCAAAGTACGGTTTTAAACTAGGGTTAGGGTTTCAAAAAAGGGTTTTAAACTAGGGTTAGGGTTTCAAAGTAGGGGTTAAAACTAGGGTTAGGGTTTCAAAGTAGGGTTTTAAACTAGGGTTAGGGTTGCAAAGTAGGGGTTTAAACTAGGGTTAGGGTTGCAAAGTAGTGGTTTAAACTAGGGTTAGGGTTTCAAAGTAGGGGTTTAAACTAGGGTTAGAGTTTCAAAGTAGGGTTTTAAATTAGGGTTAGGGTTTCAAAGTACGGTTTTAAACTAGGGTTAGGGTTTCAAAAAAGGGTTTTAAACTAGGGTTAGGGTTTCAAAGTAGGGTTTTAAACTAGGGTTAGGGTTTCAAAGTAGGGGTTTAACCTAGGGTTAGGGTTTCTAAGTAGGGGTTTAAACTAGGGTTAGGGTTTCAAAGTAGGGTTTTAAATTAGGGTTAGGGTTTCAAAAAAGGGGTTTAACCTAGGGTTAGGGTTCTAAAGTAGGGGTTTAAACTAGGGTTAGGGTTTCAAAGTAGGGTTTTAAACTAGGATAAAGGTTTCAAAGAAGGGTTTTAAACTAGGGTTAGGGTTTCAAAGTAGGGGTTTAAACTAGGGTAAGGGTTTCAAAGTAGGGTTTTAAACTAGGGTTAGGGTTGCAAAGTAGTGGTTTAAACTCGGGTTAGGGTTTCAAAGTAGGGGTTTAAACTAGGGTTAGGGTTTCAAAGTAGGGGTTTAAACTAGGGTTAGAGTTAAAAAGTAGGGTTTTAAACTAGGGTTAGGGTTTCAAAGTAGGGTTTTAAACTAGGATTAGGGTTTCAAAGTAGGGTTTTAAACTATGGTTAGGGATTCAAAGTAGGGTTGTAAACTAGGGTTAGGGTTTCAAACTAGGGTTAGGGTTTCAAAGTAGGGTTTTAAACTAGGGTTAGGGTTTCAAAGTAGGGATTTAAACTAGGGTTAGGGTTTCAAAGTAGGGGTTTAAACTCGGGTTAGGGTTTCAAAGTAGGATTTTAAACTAGTTTAAGGGTTTCAAAGTAGGGTTCTAAACTAGGGTTAGGGTTTCAAACTAGGGTTAGGGTTTCAAAGTAGGGATTTAAACTAGGGTGAGGGTTTCAAAGTAGGTTTTAAAAACTAGGGTAAGGTTTTCAAAGTAGGGTTTTAAACTAATGTTAGGGTTTCAAAGTAGGGGTTTAAACTAGGGTTAGGGTTTCAAAGTAGGGTTTTAAACTAGGGTTAGGGTTTCAAAGTAGGGGTTTAACCTAGGGTTAGGGTTTCAAAGTAGGGGTTTAAACTAGGGTAAGGGTTTCAAAGTAGGGTTTTAAACTAGTGTTAGGGTTTCAAAGTAGGGGTTTAAACTAGGGTTAGGGTTTTAAAGTAGGGGTTTAAACTAGGGTAAGGGTTTCAAAGTAGGGTTTTAAACTAGGGTTAGGGTTTCAAAGTAGGGGTTTAAACTAGGGTTAGGGTTTCAAACTAGGGTTAGGGTTTCAAAGTAGGGTTTTAAACTAGGGTAAAGGTTTCAAAGTAGGGTTTTAAACTAGGGTTAGGGATTCAAAGTAGGGTTTTAAACTAGGGTTAGGGTTTCAAACTAGGGTTAGGGTTTCAAAGTAGGGTTTTAAACTAGGGTTAGGGTTTCAAAGTAGGGATTTAAACTAGGGTTAGGGTTTCAAAGTAGGGGTTTAAACTCGGGTTAGGGTTTCAAAGTAGGATTTTAAACTAGGGTTAGGGTTGCAAAGTAGGGGTTTAAACTAGGGTTAGGGTTGCAAAGTAGTGGTTTAAACTAGGGTTAGGGTTTCAAAGTAGGGGTTTAAACTAGGGTTAGAGTTTCAAAGTAGGGTTTTAAATTAGGGTTAGGGTTTCAAAGTACGGTTTTAAACTAGGGTTAGGGTTTCAAAAAAGGGTTTTAAACTAGGGTTAGGGTTTCAAAGTAGGGTTTTAAACTAGGGTTAGGGTTTCAAAGTAGGGGTTTAACCTAGGGTTAGGGTTTCTAAGTAGGGGTTTAAACTAGGGTTAGGGTTTCAAAGTAGGGTTTTAAATTAGGGTTAGGGTTTCAAAAAAGGGGTTTAACCTAGGGTTAGGGTTCTAAAGTAGGGGTTTAAACTAGGGTTAGGGTTTCAAAGTAGGGTTTTAAACTAGGATAAAGGTTTCAAAGAAGGGTTTTAAACTAGGGTTAGGGTTTCAAAGTAGGGGTTTAAACTAGGGTAAGGGTTTCAAAGTAGGGTTTTAAACTAGGGTTAGGGTTGCAAAGTAGTGGTTTAAACTCGGGTTAGGGTTTCAAAGTAGGGGTTTAAACTAGGGTTAGGGTTTCAAAGTAGGGGTTTAAACTAGGGTTAGAGTTAAAAAGTAGGGTTTTAAACTAGGGTTAGGGTTTCAAAGTAGGGTTTTAAACTAGGATTAGGGTTTCAAAGTAGGGTTTTAAACTATGGTTAGGGATTCAAAGTAGGGTTGTAAACTAGGGTTAGGGTTTCAAACTAGGGTTAGGGTTTCAAAGTAGGGTTTTAAACTAGGGTTAGGGTTTCAAAGTAGGGATTTAAACTAGGGTTAGGGTTTCAAAGTAGGGGTTTAAACTCGGGTTAGGGTTTCAAAGTAGGATTTTAAACTAGTTTAAGGGTTTCAAAGTAGGGTTCTAAACTAGGGTTAGGGTTTCAAACTAGGGTTAGGGTTTCAAAGTAGGGATTTAAACTAGGGTGAGGGTTTCAAAGTAGGTTTTTAAACTAGGGTAAGGTTTTCAAAGTAGGGTTTTAAACTAATGTTAGGGTTTCAAAGTAGGGGTTTAAACTAGGGTTAGGGTTTCAAAGTAGGGTTTTAAACTAGGGTTAGGGTTTCAAAGTAGGGGTTTAACCTAGGGTTAGGGTTTCAAAGTAGGGGTTTAAACTAGGGTAAGGGTTTCAAAGTAGGGTTTTAAACTAGTGTTAGGGTTTCAAAGTAGGGGTTTAAACTAGGGTTAGGGTTTTAAAGTAGGGGTTTAAACTAGGGTAAGGGTTTCAAAGTAGGGTTTTAAACTAGGGTTAGGGTTTCAAAGTAGGGGTTTAAACTAGGGTTAGGGTTTCAAACTAGGGTTAGGGTTTCAAAGTAGGGTTTTAAACTAGGGTAAGGGTTTCAAAGTAGGGTTTTAAACTAGGGTTAGGGATTCAAAGTAGGGTTTTAAACTAGGGTTAGGGTTTCAAACTAGGGTTAGGGTTTCAAAGTAGGGTTTTAAACTAGGGTTAGGGTTTCAAAGTAGGGATTTAAACTAGGGTTAGGGTTTCAAAGTAGGGGTTTAAACTCGGGTTAGGGTTTCAAAGTAGGATTTTAAACTAGGTTAAGGGTTTCAAAGTAGGGTTTTAAACTAGGGTTAGGGTTTCAAACTATGGTTAGGGTTTCAAAGTAGGGATTTAAACTAGGGTGAGGGTTTCAAAGTAGGGTTTTAAACTAGGGTAAGGGTTTCAAAGTAGGGTTTTAAACTAATGTTAGGGTTTCAAAGTAGGGGTTTAAACTAGGGTTAGGGTTTCAAAGTAGGGTTTTAAACTAGGGTTAGGGTTTCAAAGTAGGGGTTTAGCCTAGGGTTAGGGTTTCAAAGTAGGGGTTTAAACTAGGGTAAGGGTTTCAAAGTAGGGTTTTAAACTAGTGTTAGGGTTTCAAAGTAGGGGTTTAAACTAGGGTTAGGGTTTTAAAGTAGGAGTTTAAACTAGGGTAAGGGTTTCAAAGTAGGGTTTCAAACTAGGGTTAGGGTTTCAAAGTAGGGTTTTAAACTAGGATAAAGGTTTCAAAGAAGGGTTTTAAACTAGGGTTAGGGTTTCAAAGTAGGGGTTTAAACTAGGGTAAGGGTTTCAAAGTAGGGTTTTAAACTAGGGTTAGGGTTGCAAAGTAGTGGTTTAAACTCGGGTTAGGGTTTCAAAGTAGGGGTTTAAACTAGGGTTAGGGTTTTTCAAAGTAGGGGTTTAAACTAGGGTTAGAGTTAAAAAGTAGGGTTTTAAACTAGGGTTAGGGTTTCAAAGTAGGGTTTTAAACTAGGATTAGAGTTTCAAAGTAGGGTTTTAAACTAGGGTTAGGGATTCAAAGTAGGGTTTTAAACTAGGGTTAGGGTTTCAAACTAGGGTTAGGGTTTCAAAGTAGGGTTTGAAACTAGGGTTAGGGTTTCAAAGTAGGGGTTTAAACTAGGGTTAGGGTTTCAAAGTAGGGTTTTAAACTAGGGTTAGGGTTTCAAAGTAGGGGTTTAACCTAGGGTTAGGGTTTCAAAGTAGGGGTTTAAACTAGGGTAAGGGTTTCAAAGTAGGGTTTTAAACTAGTGTTAGGGTTTCAAAGTAGGGGTTTAAACTAGGGTTAGGGTTTTAAAGTAGGGGTTTAAACTAGGGTAAGGGTTTCAAAGTAGGGTTTTAAACTAGGGTTAGGGTTTCAAAGTAGGGGTTTAAACTAGGGTTAGGGTTTCAAACTAGGGTTAGGGTTTCAAAGTAGGGTTTTAAACTAGGGTAAGGGTTTCAAAGTAGGGTTTTAAACTAGGGTTAGGGATTCAAAGTAGGGTTTTAAACTAGGGTTAGGGTTTCAAAGTAAGATTTTAAACTAGGTTAAGGGTTTCAAAGTAGGGTTTTAAACTAGGGTTAGGGTTTCAAACTAGGGTTAGGGTTTCAAAGTAGGGATTTAAACTAGGGTGAGGGTTTCAAAGTAGGGTTTTAAACTAGGGTAAGGGTTTCAAAGTAGGGTTTTAAACTAATGTTAGGGTTTCAAAGTAGGGGTTTAAACTAGGGTTAGGGTTTCAAAGTAGGGTTTTAAACTAGGGTTAGGGTTTCAAAGTAGGGGTTTAACCTAGGGTTAGGGTTTCAAAGTAGGGGTTTAAACTAGGGTAAGGGTTTCAAAGTAGGGTTTTAAACTAGTGTTAGGGTTTCAAAGTAGGGGTTTAAACTAGGGTTAGGGTTTTAAAGTAGGGGTTTAAACTAGGGTAAGGGTTTCAAAGTAGGGTTTTAAACTAGGGTTAGGGTTTCAAAGTAGGGGTTTAAACTAGGGTTAGGGTTTCAAACTAGGGTTAGGGTTTCAAAGTAGGTTTTTAAACTAGGATAAAGGTTTCAAAGAAGGGTTTTAAACTAGGGTTAGGGTTTCAAAGTAGGGGTTTAAACGAGGGTAAGGGTTTCAAAGTAGGGTTTTAAACTAGGGTTAGGGTTGCAAAGTAGTGGTTTAAACTCGGGTTAGGGTTTCAAAGTAGGGGTTTAAACTAGGGTTAGGGTTTCAAAGTAGGGGTTTAAACTAGGGTTAGAGTTAAAAAGTAGGGTTTTAAACTAGGGTTAGGGTTTCAAAGTAGGGTTTTAAACTAGGATTAGGGTTTCAAAGTAGGGTTTTAAACTAGGGTTAGGGATTCAAAGTAGGGTTTTAAACTAGGGTTAGGGTTTCAAACTAGGGTTAGGGTTTCAAAGTAGGGTTTTAAACTAGGGTTAGGGTTTCAAAGTAGGGATTTAAACTAGGGTTAGGGTTTCAAAGTAGGGGTTTAAACTCGGGTTAGGGTTTCAAAGTAGGATTTTAAACTAGGTTAAGGGTTTCAAAGTAGGGTTTTCAACTAGGGTTAGGGTTTCAAACTAGGGTTAGGGTTTCAAAGTAGGGATTTAAACTAGGGTGAGGGTTTCAAAGTAGGGTTTTAAACTAGGGTTAGGGTTTCAAACTAGGGTTAGGGTTTCAAAGTAGGGTTTTAAACTAGGGTTAGGGTTTCAAAGTAGGGATTTAAACTAGGGTTAGGGTTTCAAAGTAGGGGTTTAAACTCGGGTTAGGGTTTCAAAGTAGGATTTTAAACTAGGTTAAGGGTTTCAAAGTAGGGTTTTAAACTAGGGTTAGGGTTTCAAACTAGGGTTAGGGTTTCAAAGTAGGGATTTAAACTAGGGTGAGGGTTTCAAAGTAGGGTTTGAAACTAGGGTTAGGGTTTCAAAGTAGGGATTTAAACTAGGGTTAGGGTTTCAAAGTAGGGGGTTAAACTCGGGTTAGGGTTTCAAAGTAGGATTTTAAACTAGGTTAAGGGTTTCAAAGTAGGGTTTTAAACTAGGGATAGGGTTTCAAACTAGGGTTAGGGTTTCAAAGTAGGGATTTAAACTAGGTTGAGGGTTTCAAAGTAGGGTTTTAAACTAATGTTAGGGTTTCAAAGTAGGGGTTTAACCTAGGGTTAGGGTTTCAAAGTAGGAATTTAAACTAGGGTTAGGGTTTCAAAGTAGGGTTTTAAACTAGGGTTAGGGTTTCAAACTAGGGTTAGGGTTTCAAAGTAGGTTTTTAAACTAGGGTTAGGGTTTCAAAGTAGGGGTTTAAACTAGGGTTAGGGTTTTAAAGTAGGGGTTTATACTAGGGTTAGGGTTTCAAACTAGGGTTAAAGTTTCAAAACTAGGGTTAGGGTTTCAAACTAGGGTTAGGGTTTCAAAGTAGGGGTTTAAACTAGGGTTAGGGTTTCAAAGTAGGGTTTTAAACTAGGGTTAGGGTTTCAAATTAGGGGTTTAAACTAGGGTTAGGGTTTCAATGAAGGGTTTTAAACTAGGGTAAGGGTTTCAAAGTAGGGTTTTAAACTAGGGTTAGGGTTTCAAAGTAGGGGTTTAAACTGGAGTTAGGGTTTCAAACTAGGTTTAGGGTTTCAAAGTAGGGTTTTAAACTAGGGTTAGTGTTTGAAAGTAGGGTTTTAAACTAGGGTTAGGGTTTTAAAGTAGGGGTTTAAACTAGGGTTAGGGTTTCAAACTAGGGTTAGGGTTTCAAAGTAGGGTTTTAAACTAGGGTTAGGGTTTCAAAGTAGGGATTTAAACTAGGGTTAGGGTTTCAAAGTAGGGGTTTAAACTCGGGTTAGGGTTTCAAAGTAGGATTTTAAAATAGTTTAAGGGTTTCAAATTAGGGTTCTAAACTAGGGTTAGGGTTTCAAACTAGGGTTAGGGTTTCAAAGTAGGGATTTAAACTAGGGTGAGGGTTTCAAAGTAGGTTTTTAAACTAGGGTAAGGGTTTCAAAGTAGGGTTTTAAACTAATGTTAGGGTTTCAAAGTAGGGGTTTAAACTAGGGTTAGGGTTTCAAAGTAGGGTTTTAAACTAGGGTTAGGGTTTCAAAGTAGGGGTTTAACCTAGGGTTAGGGTTTCAAAGTAGGGGTTTAAACTAGGGTAAGGGTTTCAAAGTAGGGTTTTAAACTAGTGTTAGGGTTTCAAAGTAGGGGTTTAAACTAGGGTTAGGGTTTTAAAGTAGGGGTTTAAACTAGGGTAAGGGTTTCAAAGTAGGGTTTTAAACTAGGGTTAGGGTTTCAAAGTAGGGGTTTAAACTAGGGTTAGGGTTTCAAACTAGGGTTAGGGTTTCAAAGTAGGGTTTTAAACTAGGGTAAGGGTTTCAAAGTAGGGTTTTAAACTAGGGTTAGGGATTCAAAGTAGGGTTTTAAACTAGGGTTAGGGTTTCAAACTAGGGTTAGGGTTTCAAAGTAGGGTTTTAAACTAGGGTTAGGGTTTCAAAGTAGGGATTTAAACTAGGGTTAGGGTTTCAAAGTAGGGGTTTAAACTCGGGTTAGGGTTTCAAAGTAGGATTTTAAACTAGGTTAAGGGTTTCAAAGTAGGGTTTTAAACTAGGGTTAGGGTTTCAAACTAGGGTTAGGGTTTCAAAGTAGGGATTTAAACTAGGGTGAGGGTTTCAAAGTAGGGTTTTAAACTAGGGTAAGGGTTTCAAAGTAGGGTTTTAAACTAATGTTAGGGTTTCAAAGTAGGGGTTTAAACTAGGGTAAGGGTTTCAAAGTAGGGTTTTAAAATAGGGTTAGGGTTTCAAAGTAGGGGTTTAACCTAGGGTTAGGGTTTCAAAGTAGGGGTTTAAACTAGGGTAAGGGTTTCAAAGTAGGGTTTTAAACTAGTGTTAGGGTTTCAAAGTAGGGGTTTAAACTAGGGTTAGGGTTTAAAAGTAGGGGTTTAAACTAGGGTAAGGGTTTCAAAGTAGGGTTTTAAACTAGGGTTAGGGTTTCAAAGTAGGGGTTTAAACTAGGGTTAGGGTTTCAAACTAGGGTTAGGGTTTTAAACTAGGATAAAGGTTTCAAAGAAGGGTTTTAAACTAGGGTTAGGGTTTCAAAGTAGGGGTTTAAACTAGGGTAAGGGTTTCAAAGTAGGGTTTTAAACTAGGGTTAGGGTTGCAAAGTAGTGGTTTAAACTCGGGTTAGGGTTTCAAAGTAGGGGTTTAAACTAGGGTTAGGGTTTCAAAGTAGGGGTTTAAACTAGGGTTAGAGTTAAAAAGTAGTGTTTTAAACTAGGGTTAGGGTTTCAAAGTAGGGTTTTAAACTAGGATTAGGGTTTCAAAGTAGGGTTTTAAACTAGGGTTAGGGATTCAAAGTAGGGTTTTAAACTAGGGTTAGGGTTTCAAAGTAGGGGTTTAAACTAGGGTAATGGTTTCAAAGTAGGGTTTTAAACTAGGGTTAGGGTTGCAAAGTAGGGGTTTAAACTAGGGTTAGGGTTCTAAAGTAGGGGTTTAAACTAGGGTTAGGGTTTCAAACTAGGGTTAGGGTTTCAAAGTAGGGTTTTAAACTAGGGTTAGGGTTTCAAAGTAGGGATTTAAACTAGGGTTAGGGTTTCAAAGTAGGGGTTTAAACTCGGGTTAGGGTTTCAAAGTAGGATTTTAAACTAGTTTAAGGGTTTCAAATTAGGGTTCTAAACTAGGGTTAGGGTTTCAAACTAGGGTTAGGGTTTCAAAGTAGGGATTTAAACTAGGGTGAGGGTTTCAAAGTAGGTTTTTAAACTAGGGTAAGGGTTTCAAAGTAGGGTTTTAAACTAATGTTAGGGTTTCAAAGTAGGGGTTTAAACTAGGGTTAGGGTTTCAAAGTAGGGTTTTAAACTAGGGTTAGGGTTTCAAAGTAGGGGTTTAACCTAGGGTTAGGGTTTCAAAGTAGGGGTTTAAACTAGGGTAAGGGTTTCAAAGTAGGGTTTTAAACTAGTGTTAGGGTTTCAAAGTAGGGGTTTAAACTAGGGTTAGGGTTTTAAAGTAGGGGTTTAAACTAGGGTAAGGGTTTCAAAGTAGGGTTTTAAACTAGGGTTAGGGTTTCAAAGTAGGGGTTTAAACTAGGGTTAGGGTTTCAAACTAGGGTTAGGGTTTCAAAGTAGGGTTTTAAACTAGGGTAAGGGTTTCAAAGTAGGGTTTTAAACTAGGGTTAGGGATTCAAAGTAGGGTTTTAAACTAGGGTTAGGGTTTCAAACTAGGGTTAGGGTTTCAAAGTAGGGTTTTAAACTAGGGTTAGGGTTTCAAAGTAGGGATTTAAACTAGGGTTAGGGTTTCAAAGTAGGGGTTTAAACTCGGGTTAGGGTTTCAAAGTAGGATTTTAAACTAGGTTAAGGGTTTCAAAGTAGGGTTTTAAACTAGGGTTAGGGTTTCAAACTAGGGTTAGGGTTTCAAAGTAGGGATTTAAACTAGGGTGAGGGTTTCAAAGTAGGGTTTTAAACTAGGGTAAGGGTTTCAAAGTAGGGTTTTAAACTAATGTTAGGGTTTCAAAGTAGGGGTTTAAACTAGGGTAAGGGTTTCAAAGTAGGGTTTTAAAATAGGGTTAGGGTTTCAAAGTAGGGGTTTAACCTAGGGTTAGGGTTTCAAAGTAGGGGTTTAAACTAGGGTAAGGGTTTCAAAGTAGGGTTTTAAACTAGTGTTAGGGTTTCAAAGTAGGGGTTTAAACTAGGGTTAGGGTTTAAAAGTAGGGGTTTAAACTAGGGTAAGGGTTTCAAAGTAGGGTTTTAAACTAGGGTTAGGGTTTCAAAGTAGGGGTTTAAACTAGGGTTAGGGTTTCAAACTAGGGTTAGGGTTTTAAACTAGGATAAAGGTTTCAAAGAAGGGTTTTAAACTAGGGTTAGGGTTTCAAAGTAGGGGTTTAAACTAGGGTAAGGGTTTCAAAGTAGGGTTTTAAACTAGGGTTAGGGTTGCAAAGTAGTGGTTTAAACTCGGGTTAGGGTTTCAAAGTAGGGGTTTAAACTAGGGTTAGGGTTTCAAAGTAGGGGTTTAAACTAGGGTTAGAGTTAAAAAGTAGTGTTTTAAACTAGGGTTAGGGTTTCAAAGTAGGGTTTTAAACTAGGATTAGGGTTTCAAAGTAGGGTTTTAAACTAGGGTTAGGGATTCAAAGTAGGGTTTTAAACTAGGGTTAGGGTTTCAAAGTAGGGGTTTAAACTAGGGTAATGGTTTCAAAGTAGGGTTTTAAACTAGGGTTAGGGTTGCAAAGTAGGGGTTTAAACTAGGGTTAGGGTTCTAAAGTAGGGGTTTAAACTAGGGTTAGGGTTTCAAAGTATGGTTTTAAACGAGGGTAAAAGTTTCAAAGAAGGCTTTTAAATTAGGGTTAGGGTTTCAAAGTAGGGGTTTAAACTAGGGTTAGGGTTTCAAAGTAGGGTTTTAAACTAGGGTTAGGGTTGCAAAGTAGGGGTTTAAACTAGGGTTAGGGTTGCAAAGTAGTGGTTTAAACTAGGGTTAGGGTTTCAAAGTAGGGGTTTAAACTAGGGTTAGGGTTTCAAAGTAGGGGTTTAAACTAGGGATAGAGTTTCAAAGTAGGGTTTTAAACTAGGGTTAGGGTTTCAAAGTACGGTTTTAAACTAGGGTTAGAGTTTCAAAAAAGCGTTTTAAACTAGGGTTAGGGTTTCAAAGTAGGGGTTAAAACTAGGGTTAGGGTTTCAAAGTAGGGGTTTAAACTAGGGTTATGGTTTCAAAGTAGGGTTTTAAACTAGGGTTAGGGTTTCAAAGTAGGGGTTTAAACTAAGGTTAGGGTTTCAAAGTAGGGTTTTAAACTAGGGTTAGGGTTTCAAAGTAGGGGTTTAACCTAGGGTTAGGGTTCTAAAGTAGGGGTTTAAACTAGGGTTAGGGTTTCAAAGTATGGTTTTAAACGAGGGTAAAAGTTTCAAAGAAGGGTTTTAAACTAGGTTTAGGGTTTCAAAGTAGGGGTTTAAACTAGGGTTAGGGTTTCAAAGTAGGGTTTTAAACTAGGGTTAGGGTTGCAAAGTAGGGGTTTAAACTAGGGTTAAAGTTAAAAAGTAGGGTTTTAAACTAGGGTTAGGGTTTCAAAGTAGGGTTTTAAACTAGGGTTAGGGTTTCAAAGTAGGGTTTTAAACTAGGATTAGGGTTTCAAAGTAGGGTTTTAAACTAGGGTTAGGGATTCAAAGTAGGGTTTTAGACTAGGGTTAGGGTTTCAAACTAGGGTTAGGGTTTCAAAGTAGGGTTTTAAACTAGGGTTAGGGTTTCAAAGTAGGGATTTAAACTAGGGTTAGGGTTTCAAAGTAGGGGTTTAAACTAGGTTAAGGGTTTCAAAGTAGGGTTTTAAACTAGGGTTAGGGTTTCAAACTAGGGTTAGGGTTTCAAAGTAGGGATTTAAACTAGGGTGAGGGTTTCAAAGTAGGGTTTTAAACTAGGGTAAGGGTTTTAAAGTAGGGTTTTAAACTAGGGTTAGGGTTTCAAAGTAGGGGTTTAAACTAGGGTTAGGGTTTCAAATTAGGGTTTTAAACTAGGGTTAGGGTTTCAAAGTAGGGGTTTAACTTAGGGTTAGGGTTCTAAAGTAGGGGTTTAAACTAGGGTTAGGGTTTCAAAGTAGGGTTTTAAACTAGGGTTAGGGTTGCAAAGTAGTGGTTTAAACTAGGGTTAGGGTTTCAAAGTAGGGGTTTAAACTAGGGTTAGGGTTTCAAAGTAGGGGTTTAAACTAGGGTTAGAGTTTCAAAGTAGGGTTTTATCTAGGGTTAGGGTTTCAAAGTAGGGTTTTAAAATAGGGTTAGGGTTTCAAAGTAGGGTTTTAAACTAGGGTTAGGGATTCAAAGTAGGGTTTTAAACTAGGCTTAGGTTTTCAAAGTAGGGTTTCAAAGTAGGGTTTTAAACTAGGGTTAGGGTTTCAAAGTAGAGGTTTAACCTAGGGTTAGAATTTCTAAGTAGGGGTTTAAACTAGGGTTAGGGTTTCAAAGTAGGGTTTTAAACTAAGGTTAGAGTTTCAAAGTAGGGTTTTAAACGAGGGTTAGGGTTTCAAATTAGGGGTTTAAACTAGGGTTAGGGTTTCAAAGTAGGGTTTTAAACTAGGGTAAAGGTTTCAAAGAAGGGTTTTAAACTAGGGTTAGGGCTTCAAAGTAGGGGTTTATACTAGGGTTAGGGTTTCAAAGTAGGGTTTCAAAGTAGGGTTTTAAACTAGGGTTAGGGTTTCAAAGTAGGGGTTTAAACTAGGGTTAGTGTTTCAAACTAGGCTTTCAAAGTAGGGTTTTAAACTAGGGTTAGGGTTTCAAAGTAAGAATTTAAACAAGGGTGAGGGTTTCAAAGTAGGGTTTTAAAATAGGGTAAGGGTTTCAAAGTAGGGTTTTAAACTAGGGTTAGGGTTTCAAAGTAGGGGTTTAAACTAGGGTTAGGGTTTCAAAGTAGGGTTTTAAACTAGGGTTAGGGTTTCAAAGTAGGGGTTTAACCTAGGGTTAGGGTTTCAAAGTAGGGGTTTAAACTAGGGTTAGGGTTTCAAAGTAGGGTTTTAAACTCGGGTTAGGGTTTCAAAGTAGGGTTTTAAACTAGGGTTAGGGTTTCAAAGTAGGGGTTAAACCTAAGGTTAGGGTTTCAAAGTAGGGGTTTAAACTAGGGTTAGGGTTTCAAAGTAGGGTTTTAAACTAGGGTTAGGGATTCAAAGTAGGGTTTTAAACTAGGCTTAGGTTTTCAAAGTAGGGTTTCAAATTAGGGTTTTAAACTAGGGTTAGGGTTTCAAAGTGGGGTTTTAAACTAAGGTTAGGGTTTCAAAGTTGGGTTTTAAACGAGGGTTAGGGTTTCAAAGTAGGGGTTTAAACTAGGGTTAGGGTTTCAAAGTAGGGTTTTAAACTAGGGTAAAGGTTTCAAAGAAGGGTTTTAAACTAGGGTTAGGGTTTCAAAGTAGGGGTTTATACTAGGGTTAGGGTTTCAAAGTAGGGTTTTAAACTAGGGTTAGGGTTTCAAAGTAGGGGTTTAAACTAGGGTTAGGGTTTCAAACTAGGGTTAGGGTTTCAAAGTAGGGTTTTAAACTAGGGTTAGGGTTTCAAAGTAGGGATTTAAACTAGGAATAGGGTTTCGAAGTAGGGGTTTAAACTAGGGTTAGAGTTAAAAAGTAGGGTTTTAAACTAGGGTTAGGGTTTCAAAGTAGGGTTTTAAACTAGGATTAGGGTTTCAAAGTAGGGTTTTAAACTAGGGTTAGGGATTCAAAGTAGGGTTTTAAACTAGGGTTAGGGTTTCAAACTAGGGTTAGGGTTTCAAAGTAGGGTTTTAAACTAGGGTTAGGGTTTCAAAGTAGGGATTTAAACTAGGGTGAGGGTTTCAAAGTAGGGTTTTAAACTAGGGTAAGGGTTTCAAAGTAGGGTTTTAAACTAGGGTTAGGGTTTCAAAGTAAGGGTTTAAACGAGGGTAAGGGTTTCAAAGTAGGGTTTTAAATTAGGGTTAGGGTTTCAAAGTAGGGGTTTAACCTAGGGTTAAGGTTTCAAAGTAGGGGTTTAAACTAGGGTTAGGGTTTCAAAGTAGGAATTTAAACTCGGGTTAGGGTTTCAAAGTAGGGTTTTAAACTAGGGTTAGGGTTTCAAAGTAGGGGTTTAACCTAGGGTTAGGGTTTCAAAGTAGGGGTTTAAACTAGGGTTAGGGTTTCAAAGTAGGGGTGTAAACTAGGGTTAGGGTTTCAAAGTAGGGTTTTAAACTCAGATTAGGGTTTCAAAGTAGGGTTTTAAACTAGGGTTAGAGTTTCAAAGTAGGGATTTAAACTAGGGTAAGGGTTTCAAAGTAGGGTTTTAAACTAGGGTTAGGGTTTCAAAGTAGGGGTTTAAACTAGGGTTAGGGTTTTAAAGTAGGGGTTTAAACTAGGGTTAGGGTTTCAAAGTAGGGTTTTAAACTAGGGTAGAGATTTCAAAGAAGGGGTTTAAACTAGGGTTAGGGTTGCAAAGTAGGGGTTTAAACTAGGGTTAGGGTTGCAAAGTAGTGGTTTAAACTATGGTTAGGGTTTCAAAGTAGGGGTTTAAACTAGGGTTAGAGTTTCAAAGTAGGGTTTTAAACTAGGGTTAGGGTTTCAAAGTAGGGTTTTAAACTAGGGTTAGGGTTTCAAAGTAGGGTTTTAAACTAGGGTTAGGGATTCAAAGTAGGGTTTTAAACTAGGCTTAGGTTTTCAAAGTAGGGTTTCAAAGTAGGGTTTTAAACTAGGGTTAGGGTTTCAAAGTAGGGGTTTACCCTAGGGTTAGGGTTTCTAAGTAGGGGTTTAAACTAGGGTTAGGGTTTCAAAGTAGGGTTTTAAACTAAGGTTAGGGTTTCAAAGTAGGGTTTTAAACGAGGGTTAGGGTTTCAAAGTAGGGGTTTAAACTAGGGTTAGGGTTTCAAAGTAGGGTTTTAAACTAGGGTAAAGGTTTCAAAGAAGGGTTTTAAACTAGGGTTAGGGTTTCAAAGTAGAGGTTTATACTAGGGTTAGGGTTTCAAAGTAGGGTTTCAAAGTAGGGTTTTAAACTAGGGTTAGGGTTTCAAAGTAGGGGTTTTAACTAGGGTTAGGGTTTCAAACTAGGCTTTTAAAGTAGGGTTTTAAACTAGGGTTAGGGTTTCAAAGTAGGGATTTAAACTAGGGTTAGGGTTTCAAAGTAGGGGTTTAAACTAGGGTAGGGTTTCAAAGTAGGATTTTAAACTCGGTTAAGGGTTTCAAAGTAGGGTTTTAAACTAGGGTTAAGGTTTCAAACTAGGGTTAGGGTTTCAAAGTAGGGTTTTAAACTAGGGTTAGAGTTTCAAAGTAGGGATTTAAACTAGGGTGAGGGTTTCAAAGTAGGGTTTTAAAATAGGGTAAGGGTTTCAAAGTAGGGTTTTAAACTAGGGTTAGGGTTTCAAAGTAGGGTTTTAAACTAGGGTTAGGGTTTCAAAGTAGGGTTTTAAACTAGGGTTAGGGTTTCAAAGTAGGGGTTTAACCTAGGGTAAGGGTTTCAAAGTAGGGGTTTAAACTAGGGTTAGGGTTTCAAAGTAGGGTTTTAAACTCAGGTTAGGGTTTCAAAGTAGGGTTTTAAACTAGGGTTAAGGTTTCAAACTAGGGTTAGGGTTTCAAAGTAGGGTTTTAAACTAGGGTTAGAGTTTCAAAGTAGGGATTTAAACTAGGGTGAGGGTTTCAAAGTAGGGTTTTAAAATAGGGTAAGGGTTTCAAAGTAGGGTTTTAAACTAGGGTTAGGGTTTTAAAGTAGGGTTTTAAACTAGGGTTAGGGTTTCAAAGTAGGGTTTTAAACTAGGGTTAGGGTTTCAAAGTAGGGGTTTAACCTAGGGTTAGGGTTTCAAAGTAGGGGTTTAAACTAGGGTTAGGGTTTCAAAGTAGGGTTTTAAACTCGGGTTAGGGTTTCAAAGTAGGGTTTTAAACTAGGGTTAGGGTTTCAAAGTAGGGGTTAAACCTAAGGTTAGGGTTTCAAAGTAGGGGTTAAAACTAGGGTTAGGGTTTCAAAGTAGGGGTTTAAACTAGGGTAATGGTTTCAAAGTAGGGTTTTAAACTCGGGTTAGGGTTTCAAAGTAGGGGTTTAAACTAGGGTTAGGATTTTAAAGTAGGGTTTTAAACTAGGGTTAGGGTTTCAAAGTAGGGGTTTAACCTAGGGTTAGGGTTCTAAAGTAGGGGTTTAAACTAGGGTTAGGGTTTCAAAGTATGGTTTTAAACGAGGGTAAAAGTTTCAAAGAAGGGTTTTAAATTAGGGTTAGGGTTTCAAAGTAGGGGTTTAAACTAGGGTTAGAGTTTCAAAAAAGCGTTTTAAACTAGGGTTAGGGTTTCAAAGTAGGGGTTAAAACTAGGGTTAGGGTTTCAAAGTAGGGGTTTAAACTAGGGTTATGGTTTCAAAGTAGGGTTTTAAACTAGGGTTAGGGTTTCAAAAAAGGGGTTTAAACTAGGGTTAGGGTTTCAAAGTAGAACTTTAAACTAGGGTTAGGGTTTCAAAGTAGGGGTTTAAACTAGGGTTAGGGTTTCAAAGTAGGGTTTTAAACTAGGGTTAGGGTTTCAAAGTAGGGGTTTAACCTAGGGTTAGGGTTCTAAAGTAGGGGTTTAAACTAGGGTTAGGGTTTCAAAGTATGGTTTTAAACGAGGGTAAAAGTTTCAAAGAAGGGTTTTAAACTAGGGTTAGGGTTTCAAAGTAGGGGTTTAAACTAGGGTTAGGGTTTCAAAGTAGGGTTTTAAACTCGGGTTAGGGTTTCAAAGTAGGGTTTTAAACTAGGGTTAGGGTTTCAAAGTAGGGGTTAAACCTAAGGTTAGGGTTTCAAAGTAGGGGTTAAAACTAGGGTTAGGGTTTCAAAGTAGGGGTTTAAACTAGGGTAATGGTTTCAAAGTAGGGTTTTAAACTAGGGTTAGGGTTTCAAAGTAGGGGTTTAAACTAGGGTTAGGGTTTCAAAGTAGAACTTTAAACTAGGGTTAGGGTTTCAAAGTAGGGGTTTAAACTAGGGTTAGGGTTTCAAAGTAGGGTTTTAAACTAGGGTTAGGGTTTCAAAGTAGGGGTTTAACCTAGGGTTAGGGTTCTAAAGTAGGGGTTTAAACTAGGGTTAGGGTTTCAAAGTATGGTTTTAAACGAGGGTAAAAGTTTCAAAGAAGGGTTTTAAATTAGGGTTAGGGTTTCAAAGTAGGGGTTTAAACTAGGGTTAGGGTTTCAAAGTAGGGTTTTAAACTAGGGTTAGGGTTGCAAAGTAGGGGTTTAAACTAGGGTTAGGGTTGCAAAGTAGTGGTTTAAACTAGGGTTAGAGTTAAAAAGTAGGGTTTTAAACTAGGGTTAGGGTTTCAAAGTAGGGTTTTAAACTAGGATTAGGGTTTCAAAGTAGGGTTTTAAACTAGGGTTAGGGATTCAAAGTAGGGTTTTAGACTAGGGTTAGGGTTTCAAACTAGGGTTAGGGTTTCAAAGTAGGGTTTTAAACTAGGGTTAGGGTTTCAAAGTAGGGATTTAAACTAGAGTTAGGGTTTCAAAGTAGGGGTTTAAACTCGGGTTAGGGTTTCAAAGAAGGATTTTAAACTAGGTTAAGGGTTTCAAAGTAGGGTTTTAAACTAGGGTTAGGGTTTCAAACTAGGGTTAGGGTTTCAAAGTAGGGATTTAAACTAGGGTGAGGGTTTCAAAGTAGGGTTTTAAACTAGGGTAAGGGTTTTAAAGTAGGGTTTTAAACTAGGGTTAGGGTTTCAAAGTAGGGGTTTAAACTAGGGTTAGGGTTTCAAAGTAGGGGTTTAAACTAGGGTAAGGGTTTCAAAGTAGGGTTTTAAACTAGGGTTAGGGTTTCAAAGTAGGGGTTTAACCTAGGGTTACGGTTCTAAAGTAGGGGTTTAAACTAGGGTTAGGGTTTCAAAGTAGGGTTTTAAACTAGGGTAGAGGTTTCAAAGAAGAGGTTTAAACTAGGGTTAGGGTTTGAAAGTAGGGGTTTAAACTAGGGTTAGGGTTGCAAAGTAGTGGTTTAAACTAGGGTTAGGGTTTCAAAGTAGGGGTTTAAACTAGGGTTAGGGTTTCAAAGTAGGGGTTTAACCTAGGGTTACGGTTATAAAGTAGGGGTTTAAACTAGGGTTAGGGTTTCAAAGTAGGGTTTTAAACTAGGGTAGAGGTTTCAAAGAAGAGGTTTAAACTAGGGTTAGGGTTGCAAAGTAGGGGTTTAAACTAGGGTTAGGGTTGCAAAGTAGTGGTTTAAACTAGGGTTAGGGTTTCAAAGTAGGGGTTTAAACTAGGGTTAGGGTTTCAAAGTAGGGGTTTAAACTAGGGTTAGAGTTTCAAAGTAGGGTTTTAAACTAGGGTTAGGGTTTCAAAGTAGGGTTTTAAACTAGGGTAAGGGTTTCAAAGTAGGGTTTTTAACTAGGGTTATTGATTCAAAGTAGGGTTTTAAACTAGGCTTAGGTTTTCAAAGTAGGGTTTCAAAGTAGGGTTTTAAACTAGGGTTAGGGTTTCAAAGTAGGGGTTTAACCTAGGGTTAGGGTTTCTAAGTAGGGGTTTAAACTAGGGTTAGGGTTTCAAAGTAGGGTTTTAAACTAAGGTTAGGGTTTCAAAGTAGGGTTTTAAACGAGGGTTAGGGTTTCAAAGTAGGGGTTTAAACTAGGGTTAGGGTTTCAAAGTAGGGTTTTAAACTAGGGTAAAGGTTTCAAAGAAGGGTTTTAAACTAGGGTTAGGGTTTCAAAGTAGGGGTTTATACTAGGGTTAGGGTTTCAAAGTAGGGTTTCAAAGTAGGGTTTTAAACTAGGGTTAGGGTTTCAAAGTAGGGGTTTAAACTAGGGTTAGGGTTTCAAACTAGGCTTTCAAAGTAGGGTTTTAAACTAGGGTTAGGGTTTCAAAGTAGGGATTTAAACTAGGGTTAGGGTTTCAAAGTAGGGTTTTAAACTAGGTTAAGGGTTTCAAAGTAGGGTTTTAAACTAGGGTTAAGGTTTTAAACTAGGGTGAGGGTTTCAAAGTAGGGTTTTAAAATAGGGTAAGGGTTTCAAAGTAGGGTTTTAAACTAGGATTAGGGTTTCAAAGTAGGGGTTTAAACTAGGGTTAGGGTTTCAAAGTAGGGTTTTAAACTAGGATTAGGGTTTCAAAGTAGGGGTTTAACCTAGGGTTAGGGTTTCAAAGTAGGGGTTTAAACTAGGGTTAGCGTTTCAAAGTAGGGTTTTAAACTCGGGTTAGGGTTTCAAAGTAGGGTTTTAAACTAGGGTTAGGGTTTCAAAGTAGGGGTTAAACCTAAGGTTAGGGTTTCAAAGTAGGGGTTAAAACTAGGGTTAGGGTTTCAAAGTAGGGGTTTAAACTAGGGTAATGGTTTCAAAGTAGGGTTTTAAACTAGGGTTAGGGTTTCAAAGTAGGGGTTTAAACTAGGGTTAGGGTTTCAAAGTAGAACTTTAAACTAGGGTTAGGGTTTCAAAGTAGGGGTTTAAACTAGGGTTAGGGTTTCAAAGTAGGGTTTTAAACTAGGGTTAGGGTTTCAAAGTAGGGGTTTAACCTAGGGTTAGGGTTCTAAAGTAGGGGTTTAAACTAGGGTTAGGGTTTCAAAGTATGGTTTTAAACGAGGGTAAAAGTTTCAAAGAAGGGTTTTAAATTAGGGTTAGGGTTTCAAAGTAGGGGTTTAAACTAGGGTTAGAGTTACAAAAAAGCGTTTTAAACTAGGGTTAGGGTTTCAAAGTAGGGGTTAAAACTAGGGTTAGGGTTTCAAAGTAGGGGTTTAAACTAGGGTTATGGTTTCAAAGTAGGGTTTTAAACTAGGGTTAGGGTTTCAAAGTAGGGGTTTAAACTAGGGTTAGGGTTTCAAAGTAGAACTTTAAACTAGGGTTAGGGTTTCAAAGTAGGGGTTTAAACTAGGGTTAGGGTTTCAAAGTAGGGTTTTAAACTAGGGTTAGGGTTTCAAAGTAGGGGTTTAACCTAGGGTTAGGGTTCTAAAGTAGGGGTTTAAACTAGGGTTAGGGTTTCAAAGTATGGTTTTAAACGAGGGTAAAAGTTTCAAAGAAGGGTTTTAAACTAGGGTTAGGGTTTCAAAGTAGGGGTTTAAACTAGGGTTAGGGTTTCAAAGTAGGGTTTTAAACTCGGGTTAGGGTTTCAAAGTAGGGTTTTAAACTAGGGTTAGGGTTTCAAAGTAGGGGTTAAACCTAAGGTTAGGGTTTCAAAGTAGGGGTTAAAACTAGGGTTAGGGTTTCAAAGTAGGGGTTTAAACTAGGGTAATGGTTTCAAAGTAGGGTTTTAAACTAGGGTTAGGGTTTCAAAGTAGGGTTTAAAACTAGGGTTAGGGTTTCAAAGTAGGGTTTTAAACTAGGGTTAGTGTTTCTAAGTAGGGTTTTAAACTAGGGTTAGGGATTCAAAGTAGGGTTTTAAACTAGGCTTAGGTTTTCAAAGTAGGGTTTCAAAGTAGGGTTTTAAACTAGGGTTAGGGTTTCAAAGTAGGGGTTTAACCTAGGGTTAGGGTTTCTAAGTAGGGGTTTAAACTAGGGTTAGGGTTTCAAAGTAGGGTTTTAAACTAAGGTTAGGGTTTCAAAGTAGGGTTTTAAACGAGGGTTAGGGTTTCAAAGTAGGGGTTTAAACTAGGGTTAGGGTTTCAAAGTAGGGTTTTAAACTAGGGTAAAGGTTTCAAAGAAGGGTTTTAAACTAGGGTTAGGGTTTCAAAGTAGGGGTTTATACTAGGGTTAGGGTTTCAAAGTAGGGTTTCAAAGTAGGGTTTTAAACTAGGGTTAGGGTTTCAAAGTAGGGATTTAAACTAGGGTTAGGGTTTCAAAGTAGGGGTTTAAACTAGGGTTAGGGTTTAAAAGTAGGATTTTAAACTAGGTTAAGGGTTTCAAAGTAGGGTTTTAAACTAGGGTTAAGGTTTCAAACTAGGGTTAGGGTTTCAAAGTAGGGTTTTAAACTAGGGTTAGGGTTTCAAAGTAAGGATTTAAACTAGGGTGAGGGTTTCAAAGTAGGGTTTTAAAATAGGGTAAGGGTTTCAAAGTAGGGTTTTAAACTAGGGTTAGGGTTTCAAAGTAGGGGTTTAAACTAGGGTTAGGGTTTCAAAGTAGGGTTTTAAACTAGGGTTAGGGTTTCAAAGTAGGGGTTTAACCTAGGGTTAGGGTTCTAAAGTAGGGGTTTAAACTAGGGTTAGGGTTTCAAAGTATGGTTTTAAACGAGGGTAAAAGTTTCAAAGAAGGGTTTTAAACTAGGGTTAGGGTTTCAAAGTAGGGGTTTAAACTAGGGTTAGGGTTTCAAAGTAGGGTTTTAAACTCGGGTTAGGGTTTCAAAGTAGGGTTTTAAACTAGGGTTAGGGTTTCAAAGTAGGGGTTAAACCTAAGGTTAGGGTTTCAAAGTAGGGGTTAAAACTAGGGTTAGGGTTTCAAAGTAGGGGTTTAAACTAGGGTAATGGTTTCAAAGTAGGGTTTTAAACTAGGGTTAGGGTTTCAAAGTAGGGGTTTAAACTAGGGTTAGGGTTTCAAAGTAGAACTTTAAACTAGGGTTAGGGTTTCAAAGTAGGGGTTTAAACTAGGGTTAGGGTTTCAAAGTAGGGTTTTAAACTAGGGTTAGGGTTTCAAAGTAGGGGTTTAACCTAGGGTTAGGGTTCTAAAGTAGGGGTTTAAACTAGGGTTAGGGTTTCAAAGTATGGTTTTAAACGAGGGTAAAAGTTTCAAAGAAGGGTTTTAAATTAGGGTTAGGGTTTCAAAGTAGGGGTTTAAACTAGGGTTAGGGTTTCAAAGTAGGGTTTTAAACTAGGGTTAGGGTTGCAAAGTAGGGGTTTAAACTAGGGTTAGGGTTGCAAAGTAGTGGTTTAAACTAGGGTTAGAGTTAAAAAGTAGGGTTTTAAACTAGGGTTAGGGTTTCAAAGTAGGGTTTTAAACTAGGATTAGGGTTTCAATGTAGGGTTTTAAACTAGGGTTAGGGATTCAAAGTAGGGTTTTAGACTAGGGTTAGGGTTTCAAACTAGGGTTAGGGTTTCAAAGTAGGGTTTTAAACTAGGGTTAGGCTTTCAAAGTAGGGATTTAAACTAGAGTTAGGGTTTCAAAGTAGGGGTTTAAACTAGTGTTAGGGTTTCAAAGTAGGGATTTAAACTAGGGTGAGGGTTTCAAAGTAGGGTTTTAAACTAGGGTAAGGGTTTTAAAGTAGGGTTTTAAACTAGGGTTAGGGTTTCAAAGTAGGGGTTTAAACTAGGGTTAGGGTTTCAAAGTAGGGGTTTAAACTAGGGTAAGGGTTTCAAAGTAGGGTTTTAAACTAGGGTTAGGGTTTCAAAGTAGGGGTTTAACCTAGGGTTACGGTTCTAAAGTAGGGGTTTAAACTAGGGTTAGGGTTTCAAAGTAGGGTTTTAAACTAGGGTAGAGGTTTCAAAGAAGAGGTTTAAACTAGGGTTTGGGTTGCAAAGTAAGGGGTTTAAACTAGGGTTAGGGTTGCAAAGTAGTGGTTTAAACTAGGGTTAGGGTTTCAAAGTAGGGGTTTAAACTAGGGTTAGGGTTTCAAAGTAGGGGTTTAAACTAG
Organism: Leptonotus elevatus; assembly: GCF_054856555.1. Classification (NCBI taxonomy): domain Eukaryota; kingdom Metazoa; phylum Chordata; class Actinopteri; order Syngnathiformes; family Syngnathidae; genus Leptonotus; species Leptonotus elevatus. The sequence continues at coordinate 16,701,342 of NC_141239.1, read as the reverse complement.
GGTTAGAGTTTCAAAGTAGGGTTTTAAACTAAGGTTAGGGTTTCAAAGTAGGGTTTTAAACTAGGGTAAGGGTTTCAAAGTAGGGTTTTTAACTAGGGTTATTGATTCAAAGTAGGGTTTTAAACTAGGCTTAGGTTTTCAAAGTAGGGTTTCAAAGTAGGGTTTTAAACTAGGGTTAGGGTTTCAAAGTAGGGGTTTAACCTAGGGTTAGGGTTTCTAAGTAGGGGTTTAAACTAGGGTTAGGGTTTCAAAGTAGGGTTTTAAACTAAGGTTAGGGTTTCAAAGTAGGGTTTTAAACGAGGGTTAAGGTTTCAAAGTAGGGGTTTAAACTAGGGTTAGGGTTTCAAAGTAGGGTTTTAAACTAGGGTAAAGGTTTCAAAGAAGGGTTTTAAACTAGGGTTAGGGTTTCAAAGTAGGGGTTTATACTAGGGTTAGGGTTTCAAAGTAGGGTTTCAAAGTAGGGTTTTAAACTAGGGTTAGGGTTTCAAAGTAGGGGTTTAAACTAGGGTTAGGGTTTCAAACTAGGCTTTCAAAGTAGGGTTTTAAACTAGGGTTAGGGTTTCAAAGTAGGGATTTAAACTAGGGTTAGGGTTTCAAAGTAGGGTTTTAAACTAGGGTTAGGGTTTCAAAGTAGGGGTTTAAACTAGGGTTAGGGTTTCAAACTAGGCTTTCAAAGTAGGGTTTTAAACTAGGGTTAGGGTTCTAAAGTAGGGGTTTAAACTAGGGTTAGGGTTTCAAAGTAGGATTTTAAACTAGGGTTAAGGTTTCAAACTAGGGTTAGGGTTTCAAAGTAGGGTTTTAAAATAGGGTTAGGGTTTCAAAGTAAGGATTTAAACTAGTGTGAGGGTTTCAAAGTAGGGGTTAAAACTAGGGTTAGGGTTTCAAAGTAGGGGTTTAAACTAGGGTTAGGGTTTCAAACTAGGCTTTCAATGTAGGGTTTTAAACTAGGGTTAGGGTTTCAAAGTAGGGGTTTAAACTAGGGTTAGGGTTTCAAACTAGGCTTTCAAAGTAGGGTTTTAAACTAGGGTTAGGGTTCTAAAGTAGGGGTTTAAACTAGGGTTAGGGTTTCAAAGTAGGGTTTTAAACTAGGGTTAAGGTTTCAAACTAGGGTTAGGGATTCAAAGTAGGGTTTTAAAATAGGGTTAGGGTTTCAAAGTAAGGATTTAAACTAGGGTGAGGGTTTCAAAGTATGGGTTAAAACTAGGGTTAGGGTTTCAAAGTAGGGTTTTAAACTAGGGTTATGGTTTCAAAGTAGGGGTTAAAACTAGGGTTAGGGTTTCAAAGTAGGGGTTTAAACTAGGGTTATGGTTTCAAAGTAGGGTTTTAAACTAGGGTTAGGGTTTCAAAGTAGGGGTTTAAACTAGGGTTAGGGTTTCAAAGTAGAACTTTAAACTAGGGTTAGGGTTTCAAAGTAGGGGTTTAAACTAGGGTTAGGGTTTCAAAGTAGGGTTTTAAACTAAGGTTAGGGTTTCAAAGTAGGGGTTTAAACTAGGGTTAGGGTTTCAAAGTAGAACTTTAAACTAGGGTTAGGGTTTCAAAGTAGGGGTTTAAACTGGGGTTAGGGTTTCAAAGTAGGGTTTTAAACTAGGGTTAGGGTTTCAAAGTAGGGGTTTAACCTAGGGTTAGGGGTCTAAAGTAGGGGTTTAAACTAGGGTTAGGGTTTCAAAGTATGGTTTTAAACGAGGGTAAAAGTTTCAAAGAAGGGTTTTAAATTAGTGTTAGGGTTTCAAAGTAGGGGTTTAAACTAGGGTTAGGGTTTCAAAGTAGGGTTTTAAACTAGGGTTAGGGTTGCAAAGTAGGGGTTTAAACTAGGGTTAGGGTTGCAAAGTAGTGGTTTAAACTAGGGTTAGGGTTTCAAAGTAGTGGTTTAAACTAGGGTTAGGGTTTCAAAGTAGGGGTTTAAACTAGGGATAGAGTTTCAAAGTAGGGTTTTAAACTAGGGTTAGGGTTTCAAAGTACGGTTTTAAACTAGGGTTAGAGTTTCAAAAAAGCGTTTTAAACTAGGGTTAGGGTTTCAAAGTAGGGGTTAAAACTAGGGTTAGGGTTTCAAAGTAGGGGTTTAAACTAGGGTTATGGTTTCAAAGTAGGGTTTTAAACTAGGGTTAGGGTTTCAAAGTAGGGGTTTAAACTAGGGTTAGGGTTCTAAAGTAGGGGTTTAAACTAGGGTTAGGGTTTCAAAGTATGGTTTTAAACGAGGGTAAAAGTTTCAAAGTAGGGTTTTAAACTAGGGTTAGGGTTTCAAAGTAGGGGTTTAAACTAGGGTTAGGGTTTCAAAGTAGGGTTTTAAACTAGGGTTAGGGTTGCAAAGTAGGGGTTTAAACTAGGGTTAGAGTTAAAAAGTAGGGTTTTAAACTAGGGTTAGGGTTTCAAAGTAGGGTTTTAAACTAGGGTTAGGGTTTCAAAGTAGGGTTTTAAACTAGGATTAGGGTTTCAAAGTAGGGTTTTAAACTAGGGTTAGGGATTCAAAGTAGGGTTTTAGACTAGGGTTAGGGTTTCAAACTAGGGTTAGGGTTTCAAAGTAGGGTTTTAAACTAGGGTTAGGGTTTCAAAGTAGGGATTTAAACTAGGGTTAGGGTTTCAAAGTAGGGGTTTAAACTCGGGTTAGGGTTTAAAAGTAGGATTTTAAACTAGGTTAAGGGTTTCAAAGTAGGGTTTTAAACTAGGGTTAGGGTTTCAAACTAGGGTTAGGGTTTCAAAGTAGGGATTTAAACTAGGGTGAGGGTTTCAAAGTAGGGTTTTAAACTAGGGTAAGGGTTTTAAAGTAGGGTTTTAAACTAGGGTTAGGGTTTCAAAGTAGGGGTTTAAACTAGGGTTAGGGTTTCAAAGTAGGGTTTTAAACTAGGGTTAGGGTTTCAAAGTAGGGGTTTAACCTAGGGTTAGGGTTCTAAAGTAGGGGTTTAAACTAGGGTTAGGGTTTCAAAGTAGGGTTTTAAACTAGGGTAGAGGTTTCAAAGAAGGGGTTTAAACTAGGGTTAGGGTTGCAAAGTAGGGGTTTAAACTAGGGTTAGGGTTGCAAAGTAGTGGTTTAAACTAGGGTTAGGGTTTCAAAGTAGGGGTTTAAACTAGGGTTAGGGTTTCAAAGTAGGCGTTTAAACTAGGGTTAGAGTTTCAAAGTAGGGTTTTAAACTAGGGTTAGGGTTTCAAAGTAGGGTTTTAAAATAGGGTTAGGGTTTCAAAGTAGGGTTTTAAACTAGGGTTAGGGATTCAAAGTAGGGTTTTAAACTAGGCTTAGGTTTTCAAAGTAGGGTTTCAAAGTAGGGTTTTAAACTAGGGTTAGGGTTTCAAAGTAGGGGTTTAACCTAGGGTTAGGGTTTCTAAGTAGGGGTTTAAACTAGGGTTAGGGTTTCAAAGTAGGGTTTTAAACTAAGGTTAGAGTTTCAAAGTAGGGTTTTAAACGAGGGTTAGGGTTTCAAAGTAGGGGTTTAAACTAGGGTTAGGGTTTCAAAGTAGGGTTTTAAACTAGGGTAAAGGTTTCAAAGAAGGGTTTTAAACTAGGGTTAGGGTTTCAAAGTAGGGGTTTATACTAGGGTTAGGGTTTCAAAGTAGGGTTTCAAAGTAGGGTTTTAAACTAGGGTTAGGGTTTCAAACTAGGCTTTCAAAGTAGGGTTTTAAACTAGGGTTAGGGTTTCAAAGTAAGGATTTAAACTAGGGTGAGGGTTTCAAAGTAGGGTTTTAAAATAGGGTAAGGGTTTCAAAGTAGGGTTTTAAACTAGGGTTAGGGTTTCAAAGTAGGGGTTTAAACTAGGGTTAGGGTTTCAAAGTAGGGTTTTAAACTAGGGTTAGGGTTTCAAAGTAGGGGTTTAACCTAGGGTTAGGGTTTCAAAGTAGGGGTTTAAACTAGGGTTAGGGTTTCAAAGTAGGGTTTTAAACTCGGGTTAGGGTTTCAAAGTAGGGTTTTAAACTAGGGTTAGGGTTTCAAAGTAGGGGTTAAACCTAAGGTTAGGGTTTCAAAGTAGGGGTTTAAACTAGGGTTAGGGTTTCAAAGTAGGGTTTTAAACTAGGGTTAGGGATTCAAAGTAGGGTTTTAAACTAGGCTTAGGTTTTCAAAGTAGGGTTTCAAATTAGGGTTTTAAACTAGGGTTAGGGTTTCAAAGTAGGGGTTTAAACTAGGGTTAGGGTTTCAAAGTAGGGTTTTAAACTAGGGTAAAGGTTTCAAAGAAGGGTTTTAAACTAGGGTTAGGGTTTCAAAGTAGGGGTTTATACTATGGTTAGGGTTTCAAAGTAGGGTTTCAAAGTAGGGTTTTAAACTAGGGTTAGGGTTTCAAAGTAGGGGTTTAAACTAGGGTTAGGGTTTCAAACTAGGCTTTCAAAGTAGGGTTTTAAACTAGGGTTAGGGTTTCAAAGTAAGGATTTAAACTAGGGTGAGGGTTTCAAAGTAGGGTTTTAAAATAGGGTAAGGGTTTCAAAGTAGGGTTTTAAACTAGGGTTAGGGTTTCAAAGTAGGGGTTTAAACTAGGGTTAGGGTTTCAAAGTAGGGTTTTAAACTAGGGTTAGGGTTTCAAAGTAGGGGTTTAACCTAGGGTTAGGGTTTCAAAGTAGGGGTTTAAACTAGGGTTAGGGTTTCAAAGTAGGGTTTTAAACTCGGGTTAGGGTTTCAAAGTAGGGTTTTAAACTAGGGTTAGGGTTTCAAAGTAGGGGTTAAACCTAAGGTTAGGGTTTCAAAGTAGGGGTTTAAACTAGGGTTAGGGTTTCAAAGTAGGGTTTTAAACTAGGGTTAGGGATTCAAAGTAGGGTTTTAAACTAGGCTTAGGTTTTCAAAGTAGGGTTTCAAATTAGGGTTTTAAACTAGGGTTAGGGTTTCAAAGTAGGGGTTTAACCTAGGGTTAGGGTTTCTAAGTAATGGTTTAAACTAGGGTTAGGGTTTCAAAGTAGGGTTTTAAACTAAGGTTAGGGTTTCAAAGTTGGGTTTTAAACGAGGGTTAGGGTTTCAAAGTAGGGGTTTAAACTAGGGTTAGGGTTTCAAAGTAGGGTTTTAAACTAGGGTAAAGGTTTCAAAGAAGGGTTTTAAACTAGGGTTAGGGTTTCAAAGTAGGGGTTTATACTAAGGTTAGGGTTTCAAAGTAGGGTTTTAAACTAGGGTTAGGGTTTCAAAGTAGGAGTTTAAACTAGGGTTAGGGTTTCAAACTAGGGTTAGGGTTTCAAAGTAGGGTTTTAAACTAGGGTTAGGGTTTCAAAGTAGGGATTTAAACTAGGAATAGGGTTTCGAAGTAGGGGTTTAAACTAGGGTTAGAGTTAAAAAGTAGGGTTTTAAACTAGGGTAAGGGTTTCAAAGTAGGGTTTTAAACTAGAATTAGGGTTTCAAAGTAGGGTTTTAAACTAGGGTTAGGGATTCAAAGTAGGGTTTTAAACTAGGGTTAGGGTTTCAAACTAGGGTTAGGGTTTCAAAGTAGGGTTTTAAACTAGGGTTAGGGTTTCAAAGTAGGGATTTAAACTAGGGTGAGGGTTTCAAAGTAGGGTTTTAAACTAGGGTAAGGGTTTCAAAGTAGGGTTTTAAACTAGGTTTGGGTTTCAAAGTAAGGGTTTAAACGAGGGTTAGGGTTTCAAAGTAGGGTTTTAAATTAGGGTTAGGGTTTCAAAGTAGGGGTTTAACCTAGGGTTAAGGTTTCAAAGTAGGGGTTTAAACTAGGGTTAGGGTTTCAAAGTAGGAATTTAAACTCGGGTTAGGGTTTCAAAGTAGGGTTTTAAACTAGGGTTAGGGTTTCAAAGTAGGGGTTTAACCTAGGGTTAGGGTTTCAAAGTAGGGGTGTAAACTAGGGTTAGGGTTTCAAAGTAGGGTTTTAAACTCAGATTAGGGTTTCAAAGTAGGGTTTTAAACTAGGGTTAGGGTTTCAAAGTAGGGATTTAAACTAGGGTAAGGGTTTCAAAGTAGGGTTTTAAACTAAGGTTAGAGTTTCAAAGTAGGGGTTTAAACTAGGGTTAGGGTTTTAAAGTAGGGGTTTAAACTAGGGTTAGGGTTTCAAAGTAGGGTTTTAAAGTAGGGTAGAGGTTTCAAAGAAGGGGTTTAAACTAGGGTTAGGGTTGCAAAGTAGGGGTTTAAACTAGGGTTAGGGTTGCAAAGTAGTGGTTTAAACTAGGGTTAGGGTTTCAAAGTAGGGGTTTAAACTATGGTTAGGGTTTCAAAGTAGGGGTTTAAACTAGGGTTAGAGTTTCAAAGTAGGGTTTTAAACTAGGGTTAGGGTTTCAAAGTAGGGTTTTAAACTAGGGTTAGGGTTTCAAAGTAGGGTTTTAAACTAGGGTTAGGGATTCAAAGTAGGGTTTTAAACTAGGCTTAGGTTTTCAAAGTAGGGTTTCAAAGTAGGGTTTTAAACTAGGGTTAGGGTTTCAAAGTAGGGGTTTAACCTAGGGTTAGGGTTTCTAAGTAGGGGTTTAAACTAGGGTTAGGGTTTCAAAGTAGGGTTTTAAACTAAGGTTAGGGTTTCAAAGTAGGGTTTTAAACGAGGGTTAGGGTTTCAAAGTAGGGGTTTAAACTAGGGTTAGGGTTTCAAAGTAGGGTTTTAAACTAGGGTAAAGGTTTCAAAGAAGGGTTTTAAACTAGGGTTAGGGTTTAAAAGTAGAGGTTTATACTAGGGTTAGGGTTTCTAAGTAGGGGTTTAAACTAGGGTTAGGGTTTCAAAGTAGGGTTTTAAACTAAGGTTAGGGTTTCAAAGTAGGGTTTTAAACGAGGGTTAGGGTTTCAAAGTAGGGGTTTAAACTAGGGTTAGGGTTTCAAAGTAGGGTTTTAAACTAGGGTTAGGGTTTCAAAGTAGGGGTTTAAACTAGGGTTAGGGTTTCAAACTAGGCTTTCAAAGTAGGGTTTTAAACTAGGGTTAGGGTTTCAAAGTAGGGATTTAAACTAGGGTTAGGGTTTCAAAGAAGGGGTTTAAACTAGGGTAGGGTTTCAAAGTAGGATTTTAAACTAGGTTAAGGGTTTCAAAGTAGGGTTTTAAACTAGGGTTAAGGTTTCAAACTAGGGTTAGGGTTTCAAAGTAGGGTTTTAAACTAGGGTTAGAGTTTCAAAGTAGGGATTTAAACTAGGGTAAGGGTTTCAAAGTAGGGTTTTAAAATAGGGTAAGGGTTTCAAAGTAGGGTTTTAAACTAGGGTTAGGGTTTCAAAGTAGGGTTTTAAACTAGGGTTAGGGTTTCAAAGTAGGGTTTTAAACTAGGGTTAGGGTTTCAAAGTAGGGGTTTAACCTAGGGTTAGGGTTTCAAAGTAGGGGTTTAAACTAGGGTTAGGGTTTCAAAGTAGGGTTTTAAACTCGGGTTAGGGTTTCAAAGTAGGGGTTTAAACTAGGGTTAGGGTTTCAAAGTAGGGGTTAAACCTAAGGTTAGGGTTTCAAAGTAGGGGTTAAAACTAGGGTTAGGGTTTCAAAGTAGGGGTTTAAACTAGGGTAATGGTTTCAAAGTAGGGTTTTAAACTAGGTTTAGGGTTTCAAAGTAGGGGTTTAAACTAGGGTTAGGGTTTCAAAGTAGAACTTTAAACTAGGGTTAGGGTTTCAAAGTAGGGGTTTAAACTAGGGTTAGGGTTTCAAAGTAGGGTTTTAAACTAGGGTTAGGGTTTCAAAGTAGGGGTTTAACCTAGGGTTAGGGTTCTAAAGTAGGGGTTTAAACTAGGGTTAGGGTTTCAAAGTATGGTTTTAAATGAGGGTAAAAGTTTCAAAGAAGGGTTTTAAATTAGGGTTAGGGTTTCAAAGTAGGGGGTTAAACTAGGGTTAGAGTTTCAAAAAAGCGTTTTAAACTAGGGTTAGGGTTTCAAAGTAGGGGTTAAAACTAGGGTTAGGGTTTCAAAGTAGGGGTTTAAACTAGGGTTATGGTTTCAAAGTAGGGTTTTAAACTAGGGTTAGGGTTTCAAAGTAGGGGTTTAAACTAGGGTTAGGGTTTCAAAGTAGAACTTTAAACTAGGGTTAGGGTTTCAAAGTAGGGGTTTAACCTAGGGTTAGGGTTCTAAAGTAGGGGTTTAAACTAGGGTTAGGGTTTCAAAGTAGGGATTTAAACTAGGGTTAGGGTTTCAAAGTAGGGGTTTAAACTAGGGTAGGGTTTCAAAGTAGGATTTTAAACTAGGTTAAGGGTTTCAAAGTAGGGTTTTAAACTAGGGTTAAGGTTTCAAACTAGGGTTAGGGTTTCAAAGTAGGGTTTTAAACTAGGGTTAGAGTTTCAAAGTAGGGATTTAAACTAGGGTGAGGGTTTCAAAGTAGGGTTTTAAAATAGGGTAAGGGTTTCAAAGTAGGGTTTTAAACTAGGGTTAGGGTTTCAAAGTAGGGTTTTAAACTAGGGTTAGGGTTTCAAAGTAGGGTTTTAAACTAGGGTTAGGGTTTCAAAGTAGGGGTTTAACCTAGGGTTAGGGTTTCAAAGTAGGGGTTTAAACTAGGGTTAGGGTTTCAAAGTAGGGTTTTAAACTCGGGTTAGGGTTTCAAAGTAGGGGTTTAAACTAGGGTTAGGGTTTCAAAGTAGGGGTTAAACCTAAGGTTAGGGTTTCAAAGTAGGGGTTAAAACTAGGGTTAGGGTTTCAAAGTAGGGGTTTAAACTAGGGTAATGGTTTCAAAGTAGGGTTTTAAACTAGGGTTAGGGTTTCAAAGTAGGGGTTTAAACTAGGGTTAGGGTTTCAAAGTAGAACTTTAAACTAGGGTTAGGGTTTCAAAGTAGGGGTTTAAACTAGGGTTAGGGTTTCAAAGTAGGGTTTTAAACTAGGGTTAGGGTTTCAAAGTAGGGGTTTAACCTAGGGTTAGGGTTCTAAAGTAGGGGTTTAAACTAGGGTTAGGGTTTCAAAGTATGGTTTTAAACGAGGGTAAAAGTTTCAAAGAAGGGTTTTAAATTAGGGTTAGGGTTTCAAAGTAGGGGTTTGAACTAGGGTTAGAGTTTCAAAAAAGCGTTTTAAACTAGGGTTAGGGTTTCAAAATAGGGGTTAAAACTAGGGTTAGGGTTTCAAAGTAGGGGTTTAAACTAGGGTTATGGTTTCAAAGTAGGGTTTTAAACTAGGGTTAGGGTTTCAAAGTAGGGGTTTAAACTAGGGTTAGGGTTTCAAAGTAGAACTTTAAACTAGGGTTAGGGTTTCAAAGTAGGGGTTTAACCTAGGGTTAGGGTTCTAAAGTAGGGGTTTAAACTAGGGTTAGGGTTTCAAAGTATGGTTTTAAACGAGGGTAAAAGTTTCAAAGAAGGGTTTTAAACTAGGGTTAGGGTTTCAAAGTAGGGTTTTAAACTAGGGTTAGGGTTTCAAAGTAGGGGTTAAACCTAAGGTTAGGGTTTCAAAGTAGGGGTTAAAACTAGGGTTAGGGTTTCAAAGTAGGGGTTTAAACTAGGGTAATGGTTTCAAAGTAGGGTTTTAAACTAGGGTTAGGGTTTCAAAGTAGGGGTTTAAACTAGGGTTAGGGTTTCAAAGTAGAACTTTAAACTAGGGTTAGGGTTTCAAAGTAGGGGTTTAAACTAGGGTTAGGGTTTCAAAGTAGGGTTTTAAACTAGGGTTAGGGTTTCAAAGTAGGGGTTTAACCTAGGGTTAGGGTTCTAAAGTAGGGGTTTAAACTAGGGTTAGGGTTAAAAAGTAGGGTTTTAAACTAGGGTTAGGGTTTCAAAGTAGGGTTTTAAACTAGGATTAGGGTTTCAAAGTAGGGTTTTAAACTAGGGTTAGGGATTCAAAGTAGGGTTTTAGACTAGGGTTAGGGTTTCAAACTAGGGTTAGGGTTTCAAAGTAGGGTTTTAAACTAGGGTTAGGGTTTCAAAGTAGGGATTTAAACTAGAGTTAGGGTTTCAAAGTAGGGGTTTAAACTCGGGTTAGGGTTTCAAAGAAGGATTTTAAACTAGGTTAAGGGTTTCAAAGTAGGGTTTTAAACTAGGGTTAGGGTTTCAAACTAGGGTTAGGGTTTCAAAGTAGGGATTTAAACTAGGGTGAGGGTTTCAAAGTAGGGTTTTAAACTAGGGTAAGGGTTTTAAAGTAGGGTTTTAAACTAGGGTTAGGGTTTCAAAGTAGGGGTTTAAACTAGGGTTAGGGTTTCAAAGTAGGGGTTTAAACTAGGGTAAGGGTTTCAAAGTAGGGTTTTAAACTAGGGTTAGGGTTTCAAAGTAGGGGTTTAACCTAGGGTTACGGTTCTAAAGTAGGGGTTTAAACTAGGGTTAGGGTTTCAAAGTAGGGTTTTAAACTAGGGTAGAGGTTTCAAAGAAGAGGTTTAAACTAGGGTTAGGGTTGCAAAGTAGGGGTTTAAACTAGGGTTAGGGTTGCAAAGTAGTGGTTTAAACTAGGGTTAGGGTTTCAAAGTAGGGGTTTAAACTAGGGTTAGGGTTTCAAAGTAGGGGTTTAAACTAGGGTTAGAGTTTCAAAGTAGGGTTTTAAACTAGGGTTAGGGTTTCAAAGTAGGGTTTTAAACTAGGGTAAGGGTTTCAAAGTAGGGTTTTTAACTAGGGTTATTGATTCAAAGTAGGGTTTTAAACTAGGCTTAGGTTTTCAAAGTAGGGTTTCAAAGTAGGGTTTTAAACTAGGGTTAGGGTTTCAAAGTAGGGGTTTAACCTAGGGTTAGGGTTTCTAAGTAGGGGTTTAAACTAGGGTTAGGGTTTCAAAGTAGGGTTTTAAACTAAGGTTAGTGTTTCAAAGTAGGGTTTTAAACGAGATTTAGGATTTCAAAGTAGGGGTTTAAACTAGGGTTAGGGTTTCAAAGTAGGGTTTTAAACTAGGGTAAAGGTTTCAAAGAAGGGTTTTAAACTAGGGTTAGGGTTTCAAAGTAGGGGTTTATACTAGGGTTAGGGTTTCAAAGTAGGGTTTCAAAGTAGGGTTTTAAACTAGGGTTAGGGTTTCAAAGTAGGGGTTTAAACTAGGGTTAGGGTTTCAAACTAGGCTTTCAAAGTAGGGTTTTAAACTAGGGTTAGGGTTTCAAAGTAGGGATTTAAACTAGGGTTAGGGTTTCAAAGTAGGGTTTTAAACTAGGGTTAGGGTTTCAAAGAAGGGGTTTAAACTAGGGTTAGGGTTTCAAACTAGGCTTTCAAAGTAGGGTTTTAAACTAGGGTTAGGGTTCTAAAGTAGGGGTTTAAACTAGGGTTAGGGTTTCAAAGTAGGATTTTAAACTAGGGTAATGGTTTCAAAGTAGGGTTTTAAACTAGGGTTAGGGTTTCAAAGTAGGGGTTTAAACTAGGGTTAGGGTTTCAAAGTAGAACTTTAAACTAGGGTTAGGGTTTCAAAGTAGGGGTTTAAACTAGGGTTAGGGTTTCAAATTAGGGTTTTAAACTAGGGTTAGGGTTTCAAAGTAGGGGTTTAACCTAGGGTTAGGGTTCTAAAGTAGGGGTTTAAACTAGGGTTAGGGTTTCAAAGTATGGTTTTAAACGAGGGTAAAAGTTTCAAAGAAGGGTTTTAAATTAGGGTTAGGGTTTCAAAGTAGGGGTTTAAACTAGGGTTAGAGTTTCAAAAAAGCGTTTTAAACTAGGGTTAGGGTTTCAAAGTAGGGGTTAAAACTAGGGTTAGGGTTTCAAAGTAGGGGTTTAAACTAGGGTTATGGTTTCAAAGTAGGGTTTTAAACTAGGGTTAGGGTTTCAAAGTAGGGGTTTAAACTAGGGTTAGGGTTTCAAAGTAGAACTTTAAACTAGGGTTAGGGTTTCAAAGTAGGGGTTTAAACTAGGGTTAGGGTTTCAAAGTAGGGTTTTAAACTAGGGTTAGGGTTTCAAAGAAGGGTTTTAAACTAGGGTTAGGGTTTCAAAGTAGGGGTTTAAACTAGGGTTAGGGTTTCAAAGTAGGGTTTTAAACTCGGGTTAGGGTTTCAAAGTAGGGTTTTAAACTAGGGTTAGGGTTTCAAAGTAGGGGTTAAACCTAAGGTTAGGATTTCAAAGTAGGGGTTAAAACTAGGGTTAGGGTTTCAAAGTAGGGGTTTAAACTAGGGTAATGGTTTCAAAGTAGGGTTTTAAACTAGGGTTAGGGTTTCAAAGTAGGGGTTTAAACTAGGGTTAGGGTTTCAAAGTAGAACTTTAAATTAGGGTTAGGGTTTCAAAGTAGGGGTTTAAACTAGGGTTAGGGTTTCAAAGTAGGGTTTTAAACTAGGGTTAGGGTTTCAAAGTAGGGGTTTAACCTAGGGTTAGGGTTCTAAAGTAGGGGTTTAAACTAGGGTTAGGGTTTCAAAGTATGGTTTTAAACGAGGGTAAACGTTTCAAAGAAGGGTTTTAAATTAGGGTTAGGGTTTCAAAGTAGGGGTTTAAACTAGGGTTAGGGTTTCAAAGTAGGGTTTTAAACTAGGGTTAGGGTTGCAAAGTAGGGGTTTAAACTAGGGTTAGGGTTGCAAAGTAGTGGTTTAAACTAGGGTTAGAGTTAAAAAGTAGGGTTTTAAACTAGGGTTAGGGTTTCAAAGTAGGGTTTTAAACTAGGATTAGGGTTTCAAAGTAGGGTTTTAAACTAGGGTTAGGGATTCAAAGTAGGGTTTTAGACTAGGGTTAGGGTTTCAAACTAGGGTTAGGGTTTCAAAGTAGGGTTTTAAACTAGGGTTAGGGTTTCAAAGTAGGGATTTAAACTAGAGTTAGGGTTTCAAAGTAGGGGTTTAAACTCGGGTTAGGGTTTCAAAGAAGGATTTTAAACTAGGTTAAGGGTTTCAAAGTTTGGTTTTAAACTAGGGTTAGGGTTTCAAACTAGGATTAGGGTTTCAAAGTAGGGATTTAAACTAGGGTGAGGGTTTCAAAGTAGGGTTTTAAACTAGGGTAAGGGTTTTAAAGTAGGGTTTTAAACTAGGGTTAGGGTTTCAAAGTAGGGGTTTAACCTAGGGTTACGGTTCTAAAGTAGGGGTTTAAACTAGGGTTAGGGTTTCAAAGTAGGGTTTTAAACTAGGGTAGAGGTTTCAAAGAAGAGGTTTAAACTAGGGTTAGGGTTGCAAAGTAGGGGTTTAAACTAGGGTTAGGGTTGCAAAGTAGTGGTTTAAACTAGGGTTAGGGTTTCAAAGTAGGGGTTTAAACTAGGGTTAGGGTTTCAAAGTAGGGGTTTAAACTAGGGTTAGAGTTTCAAAGTAGGGTTTTAAACTAGGGTTAGGGTTTCAAAGTAGGGTTTAACCTAGGGTTAGGGTTCTAAAGTAGGGGTTTAAACTAGGGTTAGGGTTTCAAAGTATGGTTTTAAACGAGGGTAAACGTTTCAAAGAAGGGTTTTAAATTAGGGTTAGGGTTTCAAAGTAGGGGTTTAAACTAGGGTTAGAGTTTCAAAGTAGGGTTTTAAACTAGGGTTAGGGTTGCAAAGTAGGGGTTTAAACTAGGGTTAGGGTTGCAAAGTAGTGGTTTAAACTAGGGTTAGAGTTAAAAAGTAGGGTTTTAAACTAGGGTTAGGGTTTCAAAGTAGGGTTTTAAACTAGGATTAGGGTTTCAAAGTAGGGTTTTAAACTAGGGTTAGGGATTCAAAGTAGGGTTTTAGACTAGGGTTAGGGTTTCAAACTAGGGTTAGGGTTTCAAAGTAGGGTTTTAAACTAGGGTTAGGGTTTCAAAGTAGGGATTTAAACTAGAGTTAGGGTTTCAAAGTAGGGGTTTAAACTCGGGTTAGGGTTTCAAAGAAGGATTTTAAACTAGGTTAAGGGTTTCAAAGTAGGGTTTTAAACTAGGGTTAGGGTTTCAAACTAGGGTTAGGGTTTCAAAGTAGGGATTTAAACTAGGGTGAGGGTTTCAAAGTAGGGTTTTAAACTAGGGTAAGGGTTTTAAAGTAGGGTTTTAAACTAGGTTTAGGGTTTCAAAGTAGGGGTTTAAACTAGGGTTAGGGTTTCAAAGTAGGGGTTTAAACTAGGGTAAGGGTTTCAAAGTAGGGTTTTAAACTAGGGTTAGGGTTTCAAAGTAGGGGTTTAACCTAGGGTTACGGTTCTAAAGTAGGGGTTTAAACTAGGGTTAGGGTTTCAAAGTAGGGTTTTAAACTAGGGTAGAGGTTTCAAAGAAGAGGTTTAAACTAGGGTTAGGGTTGCAAAGTAGGGGTTTAAACTAGGGTTAGGGTTGCAAAGTAGTGGTTTAAACTAGGGTTAGGGTTTCAAAGTAGGGGTTTAAACTAGGGTTAGGGTTTCAAAGTAGGGGTTTAAACTAGGGTTAGAGTTTCAAAGTAGGGTTTTAAACTAGGGTTAGGGTTTCAAAGTAGGGGTTTAACCTAGGGTTAGGGTTCTAAAGTAGGGGTTTAAACTAGGGTTAGGGTTTCAAAGTATGGTTTTAAACGAGGGTAAACGTTTCAAAGAAGGGTTTTAAATTAGGGTTAGGGTTTCAAAGTAGGGGTTTAAACTAGGGTTAGAGTTTCAAAGTAGGGTTTTAAACTAGGGTTAGGGTTGCAAAGTAGGGGTTTAAACTAGGGTTAGGGTTGCAAAGTAGTGGTTTAAACTAGGGTTAGAGTTAAAAAGTAGGGTTTTAAACTAGGGTTAGGGTTTCAAAGTAGGGTTTTAAACTAGGATTAGGGTTTCAAAGTAGGGTTTTAAACTAGGGTTAGGGATTCAAAGTAGGGTTTTAGACTAGGGTTAGGGTTTCAAACTAGGGTTAGGGTTTCAAAGTAGGGTTTTAAACTAGGGTTAGGGTTTCAAAGTAGGGATTTAAACTAGAGTTAGGGTTTCAAAGTAGGGGTTTAAACTCGGGTTAGGGTTTCAAAGAAGGATTTTAAACTAGGTTAAGGGTTTCAAAGTAGGGTTTTAAACTAGGGTTAGGGTTTCAAACTAGGGTTAGGGTTTCAAAGTAGGGATTTAAACTAGGGTGAGGGTTTCAAAGTAGGGTTTTAAACTAGGGTAAGGGTTTTAAAGTAGGGTTTTAAACTAGGTTTAGGGTTTCAAAGTAGGGGTTTAAACTAGGGTTAGGGTTTCAAAGTAGGGGTTTAAACTAGGGTAAGGGTTTCAAAGTAGGGTTTTAAACTAGGGTTAGGGTTTCAAAGTAGGGGTTTAACCTAGGGTTACGGTTCTAAAGTAGGGGTTTAAACTAGGGTTAGGGTTTCAAAGTAGGGTTTTAAACTAGGGTAGAGGTTTCAAAGAAGAGGTTTAAACTAGGGTTAGGGTTGCAAAGTAGGGGTTTAAACTAGGGTTAGGGTTGCAAAGTAGTGGTTTAAACTAGGGTTAGGGTTTCAAAGTAGGGGTTTAAACTAGGGTTAGGGTTTCAAAGTAGGGGTTTAAACTAGGGTTAGAGTTTCAAAGTAGGGTTTTAAACTAGGGTTAGGGTTTCAAAGTAGGGGTTAAAACTAGGGTTAGGGTTTCAAAGTAGGGGTTTAAACTAGGGTTATGGTTTCAAAGTAGGGTTTTAAACTAGGGTTAGGGTTTCAAAGTAGGGGTTTAAACTAGGGTTAGGGTTTCAAAGTAGAACTTTAAACTAGGGTTAGGGTTTCAAAGTAGGGGTTTAAACTAGGGTTAGGGTTTCAAAGTAGGGTTTTAAACTAGGGTTAGGGTTTCAAAGAAGGGTTTTAAACTAGGGTTAGGGTTTCAAAGTAGGGGTTTAAACTAGGGTTAGGGTTTCAAAGTAGGGTTTTAAACTCGGGTTAGGGTTTCAAAGTAGGGTTTTAAACTAGGGTTAGGGTTTCAAAGTAGGGGTTAAACCTAAGGTTAGGATTTCAAAGTAGGGGTTAAAACTAGGGTTAGGGTTTCAAAGTAGGGGTTTAAACTAGGGTAATGGTTTCAAAGTAGGGTTTTAAACTAGGGTTAGGGTTTCAAAGTAGGGGTTTAAACTAGGGTTAGGGTTTCAAAGTAGAACTTTAAATTAGGGTTAGGGTTTCAAAGTAGGGGTTTAAACTAGGGTTAGGGTTTCAAAGTAGGGTTTTAAACTAGGGTTAGGGTTTCAAAGTAGGGGTTTAACCTAGGGTTAGGGTTCTAAAGTAGGGGTTTAAACTAGGGTTAGGGTTTCAAAGTATGGTTTTAAACGAGGGTAAACGTTTCAAAGAAGGGTTTTAAATTAGGGTTAGGGTTTCAAAGTAGGGGTTTAAACTAGGGTTAGGGTTTCAAAGTAGGGTTTTAAACTAGGGTTAGGGTTGCAAAGTAGGGGTTTAAACTAGGGTTAGGGTTGCAAAGTAGTGGTTTAAACTAGGGTTAGAGTTAAAAAGTAGGGTTTTAAACTAGGGTTAGGGTTTCAAAGTAGGGTTTTAAACTAGGATTAGGGTTTCAAAGTAGGGTTTTAAACTAGGGTTAGGGATTCAAAGTAGGGTTTTAGACTAGGGTTAGGGTTTCAAACTAGGGTTAGGGTTTCAAAGTAGGGTTTTAAACTAGGGTTAGGGTTTCAAAGTAGGGATTTAAACTAGAGTTAGGGTTTCAAAGTAGGGGTTTAAACTCGGGTTAGGGTTTCAAAGAAGGATTTTAAACTAGGTTAAGGGTTTCAAAGTTTGGTTTTAAACTAGGGTTAGGGTTTCAAACTAGGATTAGGGTTTCAAAGTAGGGATTTAAACTAGGGTGAGGGTTTCAAAGTAGGGTTTTAAACTAGGGTAAGGGTTTTAAAGTAGGGTTTTAAACTAGGGTTAGGGTTTCAAAGTAGGGGTTTAACCTAGGGTTACGGTTCTAAAGTAGGGGTTTAAACTAGGGTTAGGGTTTCAAAGTAGGGTTTTAAACTAGGGTAGAGGTTTCAAAGAAGAGGTTTAAACTAGGGTTAGGGTTGCAAAGTAGGGGTTTAAACTAGGGTTAGGGTTGCAAAGTAGTGGTTTAAACTAGGGTTAGGGTTTCAAAGTAGGGGTTTAAACTAGGGTTAGGGTTTCAAAGTAGGGGTTTAAACTAGGGTTAGAGTTTCAAAGTAGGGTTTTAAACTAGGGTTAGGGTTTCAAAGTAGGGTTTAACCTAGGGTTAGGGTTCTAAAGTAGGGGTTTAAACTAGGGTTAGGGTTTCAAAGTATGGTTTTAAACGAGGGTAAACGTTTCAAAGAAGGGTTTTAAATTAGGGTTAGGGTTTCAAAGTAGGGGTTTAAACTAGGGTTAGAGTTTCAAAGTAGGGTTTTAAACTAGGGTTAGGGTTGCAAAGTAGGGGTTTAAACTAGGGTTAGGGTTGCAAAGTAGTGGTTTAAACTAGGGTTAGAGTTAAAAAGTAGGGTTTTAAACTAGGGTTAGGGTTTCAAAGTAGGGTTTTAAACTAGGATTAGGGTTTCAAAGTAGGGTTTTAAACTAGGGTTAGGGATTCAAAGTAGGGTTTTAGACTAGGGTTAGGGTTTCAAACTAGGGTTAGGGTTTCAAAGTAGGGTTTTAAACTAGGGTTAGGGTTTCAAAGTAGGGATTTAAACTAGAGTTAGGGTTTCAAAGTAGGGGTTTAAACTCGGGTTAGGGTTTCAAAGAAGGATTTTAAACTAGGTTAAGGGTTTCAAAGTAGGGTTTTAAACTAGGGTTAGGGTTTCAAACTAGGGTTAGGGTTTCAAAGTAGGGATTTAAACTAGGGTGAGGGTTTCAAAGTAGGGTTTTAAACTAGGGTAAGGGTTTTAAAGTAGGGTTTTAAACTAGGTTTAGGGTTTCAAAGTAGGGGTTTAAACTAGGGTTAGGGTTTCAAAGTAGGGGTTTAAACTAGGGTAAGGGTTTCAAAGTAGGGTTTTAAACTAGGGTTAGGGTTTCAAAGTAGGGGTTTAACCTAGGGTTACGGTTCTAAAGTAGGGGTTTAAACTAGGGTTAGGGTTTCAAAGTAGGGTTTTAAACTAGGGTAGAGGTTTCAAAGAAGAGGTTTAAACTAGGGTTAGGGTTGCAAAGTAGGGGTTTAAACTAGGGTTAGGGTTGCAAAGTAGTGGTTTAAACTAGGGTTAGGGTTTCAAAGTAGGGGTTTAAACTAGGGTTAGGGTTTCAAAGTAGGGGTTTAAACTAGGGTTAGAGTTTCAAAGTAGGGTTTTAAACTAGGGTTAGGGTTTCAAAGTAGGGGTTTAACCTAGGGTTAGGGTTCTAAAGTAGGGGTTTAAACTAGGGTTAGGGTTTCAAAGTATGGTTTTAAACGAGGGTAAACGTTTCAAAGAAGGGTTTTAAATTAGGGTTAGGGTTTCAAAGTAGGGGTTTAAACTAGGGTTAGAGTTTCAAAGTAGGGTTTTAAACTAGGGTTAGGGTTGCAAAGTAGGGGTTTAAACTAGGGTTAGGGTTGCAAAGTAGTGGTTTAAACTAGGGTTAGAGTTAAAAAGTAGGGTTTTAAACTAGGGTTAGGGTTTCAAAGTAGGGTTTTAAACTAGGATTAGGGTTTCAAAGTAGGGTTTTAAACTAGGGTTAGGGATTCAAAGTAGGGTTTTAGACTAGGGTTAGGGTTTCAAACTAGGGTTAGGGTTTCAAAGTAGGGTTTTAAACTAGGGTTAGGGTTTCAAAGTAGGGATTTAAACTAGAGTTAGGGTTTCAAAGTAGGGGTTTAAACTCGGGTTAGGGTTTCAAAGAAGGATTTTAAACTAGGTTAAGGGTTTCAAAGTAGGGTTTTAAACTAGGGTTAGGGTTTCAAACTAGGGTTAGGGTTTCAAAGTAGGGATTTAAACTAGGGTGAGGGTTTCAAAGTAGGGTTTTAAACTAGGGTAAGGGTTTTAAAGTAGGGTTTTAAACTAGGTTTAGGGTTTCAAAGTAGGGGTTTAAACTAGGGTTAGGGTTTCAAAGTAGGGGTTTAAACTAGGGTAAGGGTTTCAAAGTAGGGTTTTAAACTAGGGTTAGGGTTTCAAAGTAGGGGTTTAACCTAGGGTTACGGTTCTAAAGTAGGGGTTTAAACTAGGGTTAGGGTTTCAAAGTAGGGTTTTAAACTAGGGTAGAGGTTTCAAAGAAGAGGTTTAAACTAGGGTTAGGGTTGCAAAGTAGGGGTTTAAACTAGGGTTAGGGTTGCAAAGTAGTGGTTTAAACTAGGGTTAGGGTTTCAAAGTAGGGGTTTAAACTAGGGTTAGGGTTTCAAAGTAGGGGTTTAAACTAGGGTTAGAGTTTCAAAGTAGGGTTTTAAACTAGGGTTAGGGTTTCAAAGTAGGGTTTTAAACTAGGGTAAGGGTTTCAAAGTAGGGTTTTAAACTAGGGTTAGGGTTTCAAAGTAGGGGTTTAACCTAGGGTTACGGTTCTAAAGTAGGGGTTTAAACTAGGGTTAGGGTTTCAAAGTAGGGTTTTAAACTAGGGTAGAGGTTTCAAAGAAGAGGTTTAAAGTAGGGTTAGGGTTGCAAAGTAGGGGTTTAAACTAGGGTTAGGGTTGCAAAGTAGTGGTTTAAACTAGGGTTAGGGTTTCAAAGTAGGGGTTTAAACTAGGGTTAGGGTTTCAAAGTAGGGGTTTAAACTAGGGTTAGGGTTTCAAAGTAGGGTTTTAAACTAGGGTTAGGGTTTCAAAGTAGGGGTTTAACCTAGGGTTAGGGTTCTAAAGTAGGGGTTTAAACTAGGGTTAGGGTTTCAAAGTATGGTTTTAAACGAGGGTAAACGTTTCAAAGAAGGGTTTTAAATTAGGGTTAGGGTTTCAAAGTAGGGGTTTAAACTAGGGTTAGGGTTTCAAAGTAGGGTTTTAAACTAGGGTTAGGGTTGCAAAGTAGGGGTTTAAACTAGGGTTAGGGTTGCAAAGTAGTGGTTTAAACTAGGGTTAGAGTTAAAAAGTAGGGTTTTAAACTAGGGTTAGGGTTTCAAAGTAGGGTTTTAAACTAGGATTAGGGTTTCAAAGTAGGGTTTTAAACTAGGGTTAGGGATTCAAAGTAGGGTTTTAGACTAGGGTTAGGGTTTCAAACTAGGGTTAGGGTTTCAAAGTAGGGTTTTAAACTAGGGTTAGGGTTTCAAAGTAGGGATTTAAACTAGAGTTAGGGTTTCAAAGTAGGGGTTTAAACTCGGGTTAGGGTTTCAAAGAAGGATTTTAAACTAGGTTAAGGGTTTCAAAGTAGGGTTTTAAACTAGGGTTAGGGTTTCAAACTAGGGTTAGGGTTTCAAAGTAGGGATTTAAACTAGGGTGAGGGTTTCAAAGTAGGGTTTTAAACTAGGGTTAGGGTTTCAAAGTAGGGGTTTAACCTAGGGTTACGGTTCTAAAGTAGGGGTTTAAACTAGGGTTAGGGTTTCAAAGTAGGGTTTTAAACTAGGGTAGAGGTTTCAAAGAAGAGGTTTAAACTAGGGTTAGGGTTGCAAAGTAGGGGTTTAAACTAGGGTTAGGGTTGCAAAGTAGTGGTTTAAACTAGGGTTAGGGTTTCAAAGTAGGGGTTTAAACTAGGGTTAGGGTTTCAAAGTAGGGGTTTAAACTAGGGTTAGAGTTTCAAAGTAGGGTTTTAAACTAGGGTTAGGGTTTCAAAGTAGGGTTTTAAACTAGGGTAAGGGTTTCAAAGTAGGGTTTTAAACTAGGGTTAGGGTTTCAAAGTAGGGGTTTAACCTAGGGTTACGGTTCTAAAGTAGGGGTTTAAACTAGGGTTAGGGTTTCAAAGTAGGGTTTTAAACTAGGGTAGAGGTTTCAAAGAAGAGGTTTAAACTAGGGTTAGGGTTGCAAAGTAGGGGTTTAAACTAGGGTTAGGGTTGCAAAGTAGTGGTTTAAACTAGGGTTAGGGTTTCAAAGTAGGGGTTTAAACTAGGGTTAGGGTTTCAAAGTAGGGGTTTAAACTAGGGTTAGGGTTTCAAAGTAGGGTTTTAAACTAGGGTTAGGGTTTCAAAGTAGGGGTTTAACCTAGGGTTAGGGTTCTAAAGTAGGGGTTTAAACTAGGGTTAGGGTTTCAAAGTATGGTTTTAAACGAGGGTAAACGTTTCAAAGAAGGGTTTTAAATTAGGGTTAGGGTTTCAAAGTAGGGGTTTAAACTAGGGTTAGGGTTTCAAAGTAGGGTTTTAAACTAGGGTTAGGGTTGCAAAGTAGGGGTTTAAACTAGGGTTAGGGTTGCAAAGTAGTGGTTTAAACTAGGGTTAGAGTTAAAAAATAGGGTTTTAAACTAGGGTTAGGGTTTCAAAGTAGGGTTTTAAACTAGGATTAGGGTTTCAAAGTAGGGTTTTAAACTAGGGTTAGGGATTCAAAGTAGGGTTTTAGACTAGGGTTAGGGTTTCAAACTAGGGTTAGGGTTTCAAAGTAGGGTTTTAAACTAGGGTTAGGGTTTCAAAGTAGGGATTTAAACTAGAGTTAGGGTTTCAAAGTAGGGGTTTAAACTCGGGTTAGGGTTTCAAAGAAGGATTTTAAACTAGGTTAAGGGTTTCAAAGTAGGGTTTTAAACTAGGGTTAGGGTTTCAAACTAGGGTTAGGGTTTCAAAGTAGGGATTTAAACTAGGGTGAGGGTTTCAAAGTAGGGTTTTAAACTAGGGTAAGGGTTTTAAAGTAGGGTTTTAAACTAGGGTTAGGGTTTCAAAGTAGGGGTTTAAACTAGGGTTAGGGTTTCAAAGTAGGGGTTTAAACTAGGGTAAGGGTTTCAAAGTAGGGTTTTAAACTAGGGTTAGGGTTTCAAAGTAGGGGTTTAACCTAGGGTTACGGTTCTAAAGTAGGGGTTTAAACTAGGGTTAGGGTTTCAAAGTAGGGTTTTAAACTAGGGTAGAGGTTTCAAAGAAGAGGTTTAAACTAGGGTTAGGGTTGCAAAGTAGGGGTTTAAACTAGGGTTAGGGTTGCAAAGTAGTGGTTTAAACTAGGGTTAGGGTTTCAAAGTAGGGGTTTAAACTAGGGTTAGGGTTTCAAAGTAGGGGTTTAAACTAGGGTTAGAGTTTCAAAGTAGGGTTTTAAACTAGGGTTAGGGTTTCAAAGTAGGGTTTTAAACTAGGGTAAGGGTTTCAAAGTAGGGTTTTAAACTAGGCTTATTGATTCAAAGTAGGGTTTTAAACTAGGCTTAGGTTTTCAAAGTAGGGTTTCAAAGTAGGGTTTTAAACTAGGGTTAGGGTTTCAAAGTAGGGGTTTAACCTAGGGTTAGGGTTTCTAAGTAGGGGTTTAAACTAGGGTTAGGGTTTCAAAGTAGGGTTTTAAACTAAGGTTAGGGTTTCAAATAGGGTTTTAAACGAGGGTTAGGGTTTCAAAGTAGGGGTTTAAACTAGGGTTAGGGTTTCAAAGTAGGGTTTTAAACTAGGGTAAAGGTTTCAAAGAAGGGTTTTAAACTAGGGTTAGGGTTTCAAAGTAGGGGTTTATACTAGGGTTAGGGTTTCAAAGTAGGGTTTCAAAGTAGGGTTTTAAACTAGGGTTAGGGTTTCAAAGTAGGGGTTTAAACTAGGGTTAGGGTTTCAAACTAGGCTTTCAAAGTAGGGTTTTAAACTAGGGTTAGGGTTTCAAAGTAGGGATTTAAACTAGGGTTAGGGTTTCAAAGTAGGGTTTTAAACTAGGGTTAGGGTTTCAAAGTAGGGGTTTAAACTAGGGTTAGGGTTTCAAACTAGGCTTTCAAAGTAGGGTTTTAAACTAGGGTTAGGGTTCTAAAGTAGGGGTTTAAACTAGGGTTAGGGTTTCAAAGTAGGATTTTAAACTAGGTTAAGGGTTTCAAAGTAGGGTTTTAAACTAGGGTTAAGGTTTCAAACTAAGGTTAGGGTTTCATAGTAGGGTTTTAAACTAGGGTTAGGGTTTCAAAGTAAGGATTTAAACTAGGGTGAGGATTTCAAAGTAGGGTTTTAAAATAGGGTAAGGGTTTCAAAGTAGGGTTTTAAACTAGGGTTAGGGTTTCAAAGTAGGGGTTTAAACTAGGGTTAGGGTTTCAAAGTAGGGTTTTAAACTAGGGTTAGGGTTTCAAAGTAGGGGTTTAACCTAGGGTTAGGGTTTCAAAGTAGGGGTTTAAACTTGGGTTAGGGTTTCAAAGTAGGGTTTTAAACTCGGGTTAGGGTTTCAAAGTAGGGTTTTAAACTAGGGTTATTGATTCAAAGTAGGGTTTTAAACTAGGCTTAGGTTTTCAAAGTAGGGTTTCAAAGTAGGGTTTTAAACTAGGGTTAGGGTTTCAAAGTAGGGGTTTAACCTAGGGTTAGGGTTTCTAAGTAGGGGTTTAAACTAGGGTTAGGGTTTCAAAGTAGGGTTTTAAACTAAGGTTAGGGTTTCAAAGTAGGGTTTTAAACGAGGGTTAGGGTTTCAAAGTAGGGGTTTAAACTAGGGTTAGGGTTTCAAAGTAGGGTTTTAAACTAGGGTAAAGGTTTCAAAGAAGGGTTTTAAACTAGGGTTAGGGTTTCAAAGTAGGGGTTTATACTAGGGTTAGGGTTTCAAAGTAGGGTTTCAAAGTAGGGTTTTAAACTAGGGTTAGGGTTTCAAAGTAGGGGTTTAAACTAGGGTTAGGGTTTCAAACTAGGCTTTCAAAGTAGGGTTTTAAACTAGGGTTAGGGTTTCAAAGTAGGGATTTAAACTAGGGTTAGGGTTTCAAAGTAGGGGTTTAAACTAGGGTTAGGGTTTCAAAGTAGGGGTTTAAACTAGGGTTAGGGTTTCAAACTAGGCTTTCAAAGTAGGGTTTTAAACTAGGGTTAGGGTTCTAAAGTAGGGGTTTAAACTAGGGTTAGGGTTTCAAAGTACGATTTTAAACTAGGTTAAGGGTTTCAAAGTAGGGTTTTAAACTAGGGTTAAGGTTTCAAACTAGGGTTAGGGTTTCATAGTAGGGTTTTAAACTAGGGTTAGGGTTTCAAAGTAAGGATTTAAACTAGGGTGAGGATTTCAAAGTAGGGTTTTAAAATAGGGTAAGGGTTTCAAAGTAGGGTTTTAAACTAGGGTTAGGGTTTCAAAGTAGGGGTTTAAACTAGGGTTAGGGTTTCAAAGTAGGGTTTTAAACTAGGGTTAGGGTTTCAAAGTAGGGGTTTAACCTAGGGTTAGGGTTTCAAAGTAGGGGTTTAAACTTGGGTTAGGGTTTCAAAGTAGGGTTTTAAACTCGGGTTAGGGTTTCAAAGTAGGGTTTTAAACTAGGGTTAGGGTTTCAAAGTAGGGGTTAAACCTAAGGTTAGGGTTTCAAAGTAGGGGTTTAAACTAGGGTTAGGGTTTCAAAGTAGGGTTTTAAACTAGGGTTAGGGATTCAAAGTAGGGTTTTAAACTAGGCTTAGGTTTTCAAAGTAGGGTTTCAAAGTAGGGTTTTAAACTAGGGTTAGGGTTTCAAAGTAGGGGTTTAACCTAGGGTTAGGGTTTCTAAGTAGGGGTTTAAACTAGGGTTAGGGTTTCAAAGTAGGGTTTTAAACGAGGGTTAGGGTTTCAAAGTAGGGGTTTAAACTAGGGTTAGGGTTTCAAAGTAGGGTTTTAAACTAGGGTAAAGGTTTCAAAGAAGGGTTTTAAACTAGGGTTAGGGTTTCAAAGTAGGGGTTTATACTAGGGTTAGGGTTTCAAAGTAGGGTTTCAAAGTAGGGTTTTAAACTAGGGTTAGGGTTTCAAAGTAGGGGTTTAAACTAGGGTTAGGGTTTCAAACTAGGCTTTCAAAGTAGGGTTTTACACTAGGGTTAGGGTGTCAAAGTAGGGATTTAAACTAGGGTTAGGGTTTCAAAGTAGGGGTTTAAACTAGGGTTAGGGTTTCAAAGTAGGATTTTAAACTAGGTTAAGGGTTTCAAAGTAGGGTTTTAAACTAGGGTTAAGGTTTCAAACTAGGGTGAGGGTTTCAAAGTAGGGTTTTAATCTAGGGTTAGGGTTTCAAAGTAAGGATTTAAACTAGGGTGAGGGTTTCAAAGTAGGGTTTTAAAATAGGGTAAGGGTTTCAAAATAGGGTTTTAAACTAGGGTTAGGGTTTCAAAGTAGGGTTTTAAACTAGGGTTAGGGTTTCAAAGTAGGGTTTTAAACTAGGGTTAGGGTTTCAAAGTAGGGGTTTAACCTAGGGTTAAGGTTTCAAAGTAGGGGTTTAAACTAGGGTTAGGGTTTCAAAGTAGGGCTTTAAACTCGGGTTAGGGTTTCAAAGTAGGGTTTTAAACTAGGGTTAGGGTTTCAAAGTAGGGGTTAAACCTAAGGTTAGGGTTTCAAAGTAGGGGTTAAAACTAGGGTTAGGGTTTCAAACTAGGCTTTCAAAGTAGGGTTTTAAACTAGGGTTAGGGTTCTAAAGTAGGGGTTTAAACTAGGGTTAGGGTTTCAAAGTAGGATTTTAAACTAGGGTAATGGTTTCAAAGTAGGGTTTTAAACTAGGGTTAGGGTTTCAAAGTAGGGGTTTAAACTAGGGTTAGGGTTTCAAAGTAGAACTTTAAACTAGGGTTAGGGTTTCAAAGTAGGGGTTTAAACTAGGGTTAGGGTTTCAAATTAGGGTTTTAAACTAGGGTTAGGGTTTCAAAGTAGGGGTTTAACCTAGGGTTAGGGTTCTAAAGTAGGGGTTTAAACTAGGGTTAGGGTTTCAAAGTATGGTTTTAAACGAGGGTAAAAGTTTCAAAGAAGGGTTTTAAATTAGGGTTAGGGTTTCAAAGTAGGGGTTTAAACTAGGGTTAGAGTTTCAAAAAAGCGTTTTAAACTAGGGTTAGGGTTTCAAAGTAGGGGTTAAAACTAGGGTTAGGGTTTCAAAGTAGGGGTTTAAACTAGGGTTATGGTTTCAAAGTAGGGTTTTAAACTAGGGTTAGGGTTTCAAAGTAGGGGTTTAAACTAGGGTTAGGGTTTCAAAGTAGAACTTTAAACTAGGGTTAGGGTTTCAAAGTAGGGGTTTAAACTAGGGTTAGGGTTTCAAAGTAGGGTTTTAAACTAGGGTTAGGGTTTCAAAGAAGGGTTTTAAACTAGGGTTAGGGTTTCAAAGTAGGGGTTTAAACTAGGGTTAGGGTTTCAAAGTAGGGTTTTAAACTCGGGTTAGGGTTTCAAAGTAGGGTTTTAAACTAGGGTTAGGGTTTCAAAGTAGGGGTTAAACCTAAGGTTAGGATTTCAAAGTAGGGGTTAAAACTAGGGTTAGGGTTTCAAAGTAGGGGTTTAAACTAGGGTAATGGTTTCAAAGTAGGGTTTTAAACTAGGGTTAGGGTTTCAAAGTAGGGGTTTAAACTAGGGTTAGGGTTTCAAAGTAGAACTTTAAATTAGGGTTAGGGTTTCAAAGTAGGGGTTTAAACTAGGGTTAGGGTTTCAAAGTAGGGTTTTAAACTAGGGTTAGGGTTTCAAAGTAGGGGTTTAACCTAGGGTTAGGGTTCTAAAGTAGGGGTTTAAACTAGGGTTAGGGTTTCAAAGTATGGTTTTAAACGAGGGTAAACGTTTCAAAGAAGGGTTTTAAATTAGGGTTAGGGTTTCAAAGTAGGGGTTTAAACTAGGGTTAGGGTTTCAAAGTAGGGTTTTAAACTAGGGTTAGGGTTGCAAAGTAGGGGTTTAAACTAGGGTTAGGGTTGCAAAGTAGTGGTTTAAACTAAGGTTAGAGTTAAAAAGTAGGGTTTTAAACTAGGGTTAGGGTTTCAAAGTAGGGTTTTAAACTAGGATTAGGGTTTCAAAGTAGGGTTTTAAACTAGGGTTAGGGATTCAAAGTAGGGTTTTAGACTAGGGTTAGGGTTTCAAACTAGGGTTAGGGTTTCAAAGTAGGGTTTTAAACTAGGGTTAGGGTTTCAAAGTAGGGATTTAAACTAGAGTTAGGGTTTCAAAGTAGGGGTTTAAACTCGGGTTAGGGTTTCAAAGAAGGATTTTAAACTAGGTTAAGGGTTTCAAAGTTTGGTTTTAAACTAGGGTTAGGGTTTCAAACTAGGATTAGGGTTTCAAAGTAGGGATTTAAACTAGGGTGAGGGTTTCAAAGTAGGGTTTTAAACTAGGGTAAGGGTTTTAAAGTAGGGTTTTAAACTAGGGTTAGGGTTTCAAAGTAGGGGTTTAAACTAGGGTTAGGGTTTCAAAGTAGGGGTTTAAACTAGGGTAAGGGTTTCAAAGTAGGGTTTTAAACTAGGGTTAGGGTTTCAAAGTAGGGGTTTAACCTAGGGTTACGGTTCTAAAGTAGGGGTTTAAACTAGGGTTAGGGTTTCAAAGTAGGGTTTTAAACTAGGGTAGAGGTTTCAAAGAAGAGGTTTAAACTAGGGTTAGGGTTGCAAAGTAGGGGTTTAAACTAGGGTTAGGGTTGCAAAGTAGTGGTTTAAACTAGGGTTAGGGTTTCAAAGTAGGGGTTTAAACTAGGGTTAGGGTTTCAAAGTAGGGGTTTAAACTAGGGTTAGAGTTTCAAAGTAGGGTTTTAAACTAGGGTTAGGGTTTCAAAGTAGGGGTTTAACCTAGGGTTAGGGTTCTAAAGTAGGGGTTTAAACTAGGGTTAGGGTTTCAAAGTATGGTTTTAAACGAGGGTAAACGTTTCAAAGAAGGGTTTTAAATTAGGGTTAGGGTTTCAAAGTAGGGGTTTAAACTAGGGTTAGGGTTTCAAAGTAGGGTTTTAAACTAGGGTTAGGGTTGCAAAGTAGGGGTTTAAACTAGGGTTAGGGTTGCAAAGTAGTGGTTTAAACTAGGGTTAGAGTTAAAAAGTAGGGTTTTAAACTAGGGTTAGGGTTTCAAAGTAGGGTTTTAAACTAGGATTAGGGTTTCAAAGTAGGGTTTTAAACTAGGGTTAGGGATTCAAAGTAGGGTTTTAGACTAGGGTTAGGGTTTCAAACTAGGGTTAGGGTTTCAAAGTAGGGTTTTAAACTAGGGTTAGGGTTTCAAAGTAGGGATTTAAACTAGAGTTAGGGTTTCAAAGTAGGGGTTTAAACTCGGGTTAGGGTTTCAAAGAAGGATTTTAAACTAGGTTAAGGGTTTCAAAGTAGGGTTTTAAACTAGGGTTAGGGTTTCAAACTAGGGTTAGGGTTTCAAAGTAGGGATTTAAACTAGGGTGAGGGTTTCAAAGTAGGGTTTTAAACTAGGGTAAGGGTTTTAAAGTAGGGTTTTAAACTAGGTTTAGGGTTTCAAAGTAGGGGTTTAAACTAGGGTTAGGGTTTCAAAGTAGGGGTTTAAACTAGGGTAAGGGTTTCAAAGTAGGGTTTTAAACTAGGGTTAGGGTTTCAAAGTAGGGGTTTAACCTAGGGTTACGGTTCTAAAGTAGGGGTTTAAACTAGGGTTAGGGTTTCAAAGTAGGGTTTTAAACTAGGGTAGAGGTTTCAAAGAAGAGGTTTAAACTAGGGTTAGGGTTGCAAAGTAGGGGTTTAAACTAGGGTTAGGGTTGCAAAGTAGTGGTTTAAACTAGGGTTAGGGTTTCAAAGTAGGGGTTTAAACTAGGGTTAGGGTTTCAAAGTAGGGGTTTAAACTAGGGTTAGAGTTTCAAAGTAGGGTTTTAAACTAGGGTTAGGGTTTCAAAGTAGGGTTTTAAACTAGGGTAAGGGTTTCAAAGTAGGGTTTTAAACTAGGGTTAGGGTTTCAAAGTAGGGGTTTAACCTAGGGTTACGGTTCTAAAGTAGGGGTTTAAACTAGGGTTAGGGTTTCAAAGTAGGGTTTTAAACGAGGGTAAACGTTTCAAAGAAGGGTTTTAAATTAGGGTTAGGGTTTCAAAGTAGGGGTTTAAACTAGGGTTAGGGTTTCAAAGTAGGGTTTTAAACTAGGGTTAGGGTTGCAAAGTAGGGGTTTAAACTAGGGTTAGGGTTGCAAAGTAGTGGTTTAAACTAGGGTTAGAGTTAAAAAGTAGGGTTTTAAACTAGGGTTAGGGTTTCAAAGTAGGGTTTTAAACTAGGATTAGGGTTTCAAAGTAGGGTTTTAAACTAGGGTTAGGGATTCAAAGTAGGGTTTTAGACTAGGGTTAGGGTTTCAAACTAGGGTTAGGGTTTCAAAGTAGGGTTTTAAACTAGGGTTAGGGTTTTAAAGTAGGGATTTAAACTAGAGTTAGGGTTTCAAAGTAGGGGTTTAAACTCGGGTTAGGGTTTCAAAGAAGGATTTTAAACTAGGTTAAGGGTTTCAAAGTAGGGTTTTAAACTAGGGTTAGGGTTTCAAACTAGGGTTAGGGTTTCAAAGTAGGGATTTAAACTAGGGTGAGGGTTTCAAAGTAGGGTTTTAAACTAGGGTAAGGGTTTTAAAGTAGGGTTTTAAACTAGGGTTAGGGTTTCAAAGTAGGGGTTTAAACTAGGGTTAGGGTTTCAAAGTAGGGGTTTAAACTAGGGTAAGGGTTTCAAAGTAGGGTTTTAAACTAGGGTTAGGGTTTCAAAGTAGGGGTTTAACCTAGGGTTACGGTTCTAAAGTAGGGGTTTAAACTAGGGTTAGGGTTTCAAAGTAGGGTTTTAAACTAGGGTAGAGGTTTCAAAGAAGAGGTTTAAACTAGGGTTAGGGTTGCAAAGTAGGGGTTTAAACTAGGGTTAGGGTTGCAAAGTAGTGGTTTAAACTAGGGTTAGGGTTTCAAAGTAGGGTTTTAAACTAGGGTTAGGGTTTCAAAGTAGGGGTTTAAACTAGGGTTAGGGTTTCAAACTAGGCTTTCAAAGTAGGGTTTTAAACTAGGGTTAGGGTTCTAAAGTAGGGGTTTAAACTAGGGTTAGGGTTTCAAAGTAGGATTTTAAACTAGGTTAAGGGTTTCAAAGTAGGGTTTTAAACTAGGGTTAAGGTTTCAAACTAGGGTTAGGGTTTCATAGTAGGGTTTTAAACTAGGGTTAGGGTTTCAAAGTAAGGATTTAAACTAGGGTGAGGATTTCAAAGTAGGGTTTTAAAATAGGGTAAGGGTTTCAAAGTAGGGTTTTAAACTAGGGTTAGGGTTTCAAAGTAGGGGTTTAAACTAGGGTTAGGGTTTCAAAGTAGGGTTTTAAACTCGGGTTAGGGTTTCAAAGTAGGGTTTTAAACTAGGGTTATTGATTCAAAGTAGGGTTTTAAACTAGGCTTAGGTTTTCAAAGTAGGGTTTCAAAGTAGGGTTTTAAACTAGGGTTAGGGTTTCAAAGTAGGGGTTTAACCTAGGGTTAGGGTTTCTAAGTAGGGGTTTAAACTAGGGTTAGGGTTTCAAAGTAGGGTTTTAAACTAAGGTTAGGGTTTCAAAGTAGGGTTTTAAACGAGGGTTAGGGTTTCAAAGTAGGGGTTTAAACTAGGGTTAGGGTTTCAAAGTAGGGTTTTAAACTAGGGTAAAGGTCTCAAAGAAGGGTTTTAAACTAGGGTTAGGGTTTCAAAGTAGGGGTTTATACTAGGGTTAGGGTTTCAAAGTAGGGTTTCAAAGTAGGGTTTTAAACTAGGGTTAGGGTTTCAAAGTAGGGGTTTAAACTAGGGTTAGGGTTTCAAACTAGGCTTTCAAAGTAGGGTTTTAAACTAGGGTTAGGGTTTCAAAGTAGGGATTTAAACTAGGGTTAGGGTTTCAAAGTAGGGGTTTAAACTAGGGTTAGGGTTTCAAAGTAGGGGTTTAAACTAGGGTTAGGGTTTCAAACTAGGCTTTCAAAGTAGGGTTTTAAACTAGGGTTAGGGTTCTAAAGTAGGGGTTTAAACTAGGGTTAGGGTTTCAAAGTACGATTTTAAACTAGGTTAAGGGTTTCAAAGTAGGGTTTTAAACTAGGGTTAAGGTTTCAAACTAGGGTTAGGGTTTCATAGTAGGGTTTTAAACTAGGGTTAGGGTTTCAAAGTAAGGATTTAAACTAGGGTGAGGATTTCAAAGTAGGGTTTTAAAATAGGGTAAGGGTTTCAAAGTAGGGTTTTAAACTAGGGTTAGGGTTTCAAAGTAGGGGTTTAAACTAGGGTTAGGGTTTCAAAGTAGGGTTTTAAACTAGGGTTAGGGTTTCAAAGTAGGGGTTTAACCTAGGGTTAGGGTTTCAAAGTAGGGGTTTAAACTTGGGTTAGGGTTTCAAAGTAGGGTTTTAAACTCGGGTTAGGGTTTCAAAGTAGGGTTTTAAACTAGGGTTAGGGTTTCAAAGTAGGGGTTAAACCTAAGGTTAGGGTTTCAAAGTAGGGGTTTAAACTAGGGTTAGGGTTTCAAAGTAGGGTTTTAAACTAGGGTTAGGGATTCAAAGTAGGGTTTTAAACTAGGCTTAGGTTTTCAAAGTAGGGTTTCAAAGTAGGGTTTTAAACTAGGGTTAGGGTTTCAAAGTAGGGGTTTAACCTAGGGTTAGGGTTTCTAAGTAGGGGTTTAAACTAGGGTTAGGGTTTCAAAGTAGGGTTTTAAACGAGGGTTAGGGTTTCAAAGTAGGGGTTTAAACTAGGGTTAGGGTTTCAAAGTAGGGTTTTAAACTAGGGTAAAGGTTTCAAAGAAGGGTTTTAAACTAGGGTTAGGGTTTCA
Source organism: Leptonotus elevatus (assembly GCF_054856555.1). NCBI lineage: Eukaryota > Metazoa > Chordata > Actinopteri > Syngnathiformes > Syngnathidae > Leptonotus > Leptonotus elevatus. Next base: position 16,670,615 of record NC_141239.1, on the reverse strand, counting down.
AAGTAGGGGTTTATACTAGGGTTAGGGTTTCAAAGTAGGGTTTCAAAGTAGGGTTTTAAACTAGGGTTAGGGTTTCAAAGTAGGGGTTTAAACTAGGGTTAGGGTTTCAAACTAGGCTTTCAAAGTAGGGTTTTACACTAGGGTTAGGGTGTCAAAGTAGGGATTTAAACTAGGGTTAGGGTTTCAAAGTAGGGGTTTAAACTAGGGTTAGGGTTTCAAAGTAGGATTTTAAACTAGGTTAAGGGTTTCAAAGTAGGGTTTTAAACTAGGGTTAAGGTTTCAAACTAGGGTGAGGGTTTCAAAGTAGGGTTTTAATCTAGGGTTAGGGTTTCAAAGTAAGGATTTAAACTAGGGTGAGGGTTTCAAAGTAGGGTTTTAAAATAGGGTAAGGGTTTCAAAATAGGGTTTTAAACTAGGGTTAGGGTTTCAAAGTAGGGTTTTAAACTAGGGTTAGGGTTTCAAAGTAGGGTTTTAAACTAGGGTTAGGGTTTCAAAGTAGGGGTTTAACCTAGGGTTAAGGTTTCAAAGTAGGGGTTTAAACTAGGGTTAGGGTTTCAAAGTAGGGCTTTAAACTCGGGTTAGGGTTTCAAAGTAGGGTTTTAAACTAGGGTTAGGGTTTCAAAGTAGGGGTTAAACCTAAGGTTAGGGTTTCAAAGTAGGGGTTAAAACTAGGGTTAGGGTTTCAAAGTAGGGGTTTAAACTAGGGTTAGGGTTTCAAAGTAGGGTTTTAAACTAGGGTTTGGGTTTCAAAGTAGGGTTTTAAACTAGGGTTAGGGTTTCAAAGTAGGGGTTTAACCTAGGGTTAGGGTTTCTAAGTAGGGGTTTAAACTAGGGTTAGGGTTTCAAAGTAGGGTTTTAAACTAGGGTTAGGGTTTCAAAGTAGGGGTTTAAACTAGGGTAAGGGTTTCAAAGTAGGGTTTTAAACTAGGTTTAGGGTTGCAAAGTAGTGGTTTAAACTCGGGTTAGGGTTTCAAAGTAGGGGTTTAAACTAGGGTTAGGGTTTCAAAGTAGGGGTTTAAACTAGGGTTAGGGTTTCAAACTAGGCTTTTAAAGTAGGGTTTTAAACTAGGGTTAGGGTTCTAAAGTAGGGGTTTAAACTAGGGTTAGGGTTTCAAAGTAGGATTTTAAACTAGGTTAAGGGTTTCAAAGTAGGGTTTTAAACTAGGGTTAAGGTTTCAAACTAGGGTTAGGGTTTCATAGTAGGGTTTTAAACTAGGGTTAGGGTTTCAAAGTAAGGATTTAAACTAGGGTGAGGATTTCAAAGTAGGGTTTTAAAATAGGGTAAGGGTTTCAAAGTAGGGTTTTAAACTAGGGTTAGGGTTTCAAAGTAGGGGTTTAAACTAGGGTTAGGGTTTCAAAGTAGGGGTTTAACCTAGGGTTAGGGTTTCAAAGTAGGGGTTTAAACTTGGGTTAGGGTTTCAAAGTAGGGTTTTAAACTCGGGTTAGGGTTTCAAAGTAGGGTTTAAAACTAGGGTTAGGGTTTCAAAGTAGGGGTTAAACCTAAGGTTAGGGTTTCAAAGTAGGGGTTTAAACTAGGGTTAGGGTTTCAAAGTAGGGTTTTAAACTAGGGTTAGGGATTCAAAGTAGGGTTTTAAACTAGGCTTAGGTTTTCAAAGTAGGGTTTCAAAGTAGGGTTTTAAACTAGGGTTAGGGTTTCAAAGTAGGGGTTTAACCTAGGGTTAGGGTTTCTAAGTAGGGGTTTAAACTAGGGTTAGGGTTTCAAAGTAGGGTTTTAAACGAGGGTTAGGGTTTCAAAGTAGGGGTTTAAACTAGGGTTAGGGTTTCAAAGTAGGGTTTTAAACTACGGTAAAGGTTTCAAAGAAGGGTTTTAAACTAGGGTTAGGGTTTCAAAGTAGGGGTTTATACTAGGGTTAGGGTTTCAAAGTAGGGTTTCAAAGTAGGGTTTTAAACTAGGGTTAGGGTTTCAAAGTAGGGGTTTAAACTAGGGTTAGGGTTTCAAACTAGGCTTTCAAAGTAGGGTTTTAAACTAGGGTTAGGGTGTCAAAGTAGGGATTTAAACTAGGGTTAGGGTTTCAAAGTAGGGGTTTAAACTAGGGTTAGGGTTTCAAAGTAGGATTTTAAACTAGGTTAAGGGTTTCAAAGTAGGGTTTTAAACTAGGGTTAAGGTTTCAAACTAGGGTGAGGGTTTCAAAGTAGGGTTTTAATCTAGGGTTAGGGTTTCAAAGTAAGGATTTAAACTAGGGTGAGGGTTTCAAAGTAGGGTTTTAAAATAGGGTAAGGGTTTCAAAGTAGGGTTTTAAACTAGGTTTAGGGTTTCAAAGTAGGGTTTTAAACTAGGGTTAGGGTTTCAAAGTAGGGTTTTAAACTAGGGTTAGGGTTTCAAAGTAGGGGTTTAACCTAGGGTTAAGGTTTCAAAGTAGGGGTTTAAACTAGGGTTAGGGTTTCAAAGTAGGGCTTTAAACTCGGGTTAGGGTTTCAAAGTAGGGTTTTAAACTAGGGTTAGGGTTTCAAAGTAGGGGTTAAACCTAAGGTTAGGGTTTCAAAGTAGGGGTTAAAACTAGGTTAAGGGTTTCAAAGTAGGGGTTTAAACTAGGGTTAAGGTTTCAAACTAGGGTGAGGGTTTCAAAGTAGGGTTTTAATCTAGGGTTAGGGTTTCAAAGTAAGGATTTAAACTAGGGTGAGGGTTTCAAAGTAGGGTTTTAAAATAGGGTAAGGGTTTCAAAGTAGGGTTTTAAACTAGGGTTAGGGTTTCAAAGTAGGGTTTTAAACTAGGGTTAGGGTTTCAAAGTAGGGTTTTAAACTAGGGTTAGGGTTTCAAAGTAGGGGTTTAACCTAGGGTTAAGGTTTCAAAGTAGGGGTTTAAACTAGGGTTAGGGTTTCAAAGTAGGGCTTTAAACTCGGGTTAGGGTTTCAAAGTAGGGTTTTAAACTAGGGTTAGGGTTTCAAAGTAGGGGTTAAACCTAAGGTTAGGGTTTCAAAGTAGGGGTTAAAACTAGGGTTAGGGTTTCAAAGTAGGGGTTTAAACTAGGGTTAGGGTTTCAAAGTAGGGTTTTAAACTAGGGTTTGGGTTTCAAAGTAGGGTTTTAAACTAGGGTTAGGGTTTCAAAGTAGGGGTTTAACCTAGGGTTAGGGTTTCTAAGTAGGGGTTTAAACTAGGGTTAGGGTTTCAAAGTAGGGTTTTAAACTAGGGTTAGGGTTTCAAAAAAGGGTTTTAACCTAGGGTTAGGGTTCTAAAGTAGGGGTTTAAACTAGGGTTAGGGTTTCAAAGTAGGGTTTTAAACTAGGGTAAAGGTTTCAAAGAAGGGTTTTAAACTAGGGTTAGGGTTTCAAAGTAGGGGTTTAAACTAGGGTAAGGGTTTCAAAGTAGGGTTTTAAACTAGGTTTAGGGTTGCAAAGTAGTGGTTTAAACTCGGGTTAGGGTTTCAAAGTAGGGTTTTAAACTAGGGTTAGGGTTTCAAAGTAGGGGTTTAAACTAGGGTTAGAGTTAAAAAGTAGGGTTTTAAACTAGGGTTAGGGTTTCAAAGTAGGGTTTTAAACTAGGATTAGGGATTCAAAGTAGGGTTTTAAACTAGGGTTAGGGATTCAAAGTAGGGTTTTAAACTAGGGTTAGGGTTTCAAACTAGGGTTAGGGTTTCAAAGTAGGGTTTTAAACTAGGGTTAGGGTTTCAAAGTAGGGATTTAAACTAGGGTTAGGGTTTCAAAGTAGGGGTTTAAACTCGGGTTAGGGTTTCAAAGTAGGATTTTAAACTAGGTTAAGGGTTTCAAAGTAGGGTTTTAAACTAGGGTTAGGGTTTCAAACTAGGGTTAGGGTTTCAAAGTAGGGATTTAATCTAGGGTGAGGGTTTCAAAGTAGGGTTTTAAACTAGGGTAAGGGTTTCAAAGTAGGGGTTTAAACTAGGGTTAGGGTTTCAAAGTAGGGGTTTAAACTAGGGTTAGGGTTTCAAACTAGGCTTTCAAAGTAGGGTTTTAAACTAGGGTTAGGGTTCTAAAGTAGGGGTTTAAACTAGGGTTAGGGTTTCAAAGTAGGATTTTAAACTAGGTTAAGGGTTTCAAAGTAGGGTTTTAAACTAGGGTTAAGGTTTCAAACTAGGGTTAGGGTTTCATAGTAGGGTTTTAAACTAGGGTTAGGGTTTCAAAGTAAGGATTTAAACTAGGGTGAGGATTTCAAAGTAGGGTTTTAAAATAGGGTAAGGGTTTCAAAGTAGGGTTTTAAACTAGGGTTAGGGTTTCAAAGTAGGGGTTTAAACTAGGGTTAGGGTTTCAAAGTAGGGTTTTAAACTAGGGTTAGGGTTTCAAAGTAGGGGTTTAACCTAGGGTTAGGGTTTCAAAGTAGGGGTTTAAACTTGGGTTAGGGTTTCAAAGTAGGGTTTTAAACTCGGGTTAGGGTTTCAAAGTAGGGTTTTAAACTAGGGTTATTGATTCAAAGTAGGGTTTTAAACTAGGCTTAGGTTTTCAAAGTAGGGTTTCAAAGTAGGGTTTTAAACTAGGGTTAGGGTTTCAAAGTAGGGGTTTAACCTAGGGTTAGGGTTTCTAAGTAGGGGTTTAAACTAGGGTTAGGGTTTCAAAGTAGGGTTTTAAACTAAGGTTAGGGTTTCAAAGTAGGGTTTTAAACGAGGGTTAGGGTTTCAAAGTAGGGGTTTAAACTAGGGTTAGGGTTTCAAAGTAGGGTTTTAAACTAGGGTAAAGGTTTCAAAGAAGGGTTTTAAACTAGGGTTAGGGTTTCAAAGTAGGGGTTTATACTAGGGTTAGGGTTTCAAAGTAGGGTTTCAAAGTAGGGGTTTAAACTAGGGTTAGGGTTTCAAACTAGGCTTTCAAAGTAGGGTTTTAAACTAGGGTTAGGGTTTCAAAGTAGGGATTTAAACTAGGGTTAGGGTTTCAAAGTAGGGGTTTAAACTAGGGTTAGGGTTTCAAAGTAGGGGTTTAAACTAGGGTTAGGGTTTCAAACTAGGCTTTCAAAGTAGGGTTTTAAACTAGGGTTAGGGTTCTAAAGTAGGGGTTTAAACTAGGGTTAGGGTTTCAAAGTACGATTTTAAACTAGGTTAAGGGTTTCAAAGTAGGGTTTTAAACTAGGGTTAAGGTTTCAAACTAGGGTTAGGGTTTCATAGTAGGGTTTTAAACTAGGGTTAGGGTTTCAAAGTAAGGATTTAAACTAGGGTGAGGATTTCAAAGTAGGGTTTTAAAATAGGGTAAGGGTTTCAAAGTAGGGTTTTAAACTAGGGTTAGGGTTTCAAAGTAGGGGTTTAAACTAGGGTTAGGGTTTCAAAGTAGGGTTTTAAACTAGGGTTAGGGTTTCAAAGTAGGGGTTTAACCTAGGGTTAGGGTTTCAAAGTAGGGGTTTAAACTTGGGTTAGGGTTTCAAAGTAGGGTTTTAAACTCGGGTTAGGGTTTCAAAGTAGGGTTTTAAACTAGGGTTAGGGTTTCAAAGTAGGGGTTAAACCTAAGGTTAGGGTTTCAAAGTAGGGGTTTAAACTAGGGTTAGGGTTTCAAAGTAGGGTTTTAAACTAGGGTTAGGGATTCAAAGTAGGGTTTTAAACTAGGCTTAGGTTTTCAAAGTAGGGTTTCAAAGTAGGGTTTTAAACTAGGGTTAGGGTTTCAAAGTAGGGGTTTAACCTAGGGTTAGGGTTTCTAAGTAGGGGTTTAAACTAGGGTTAGGGTTTCAAAGTAGGGTTTTAAACGAGGGTTAGGGTTTCAAAGTAGGGGTTTAAACTAGGGTTAGGGTTTCAAAGTAGGGTTTTAAACTAGGGTAAAGGTTTCAAAGAAGGGTTTTAAACTAGGGTTAGGGTTTCAAAGTAGGGGTTTATACTAGGGTTAGGGTTTCAAAGTAGGGTTTCAAAGTAGGGTTTTAAACTAGGGTTAGGGTTTCAAAGTAGGGGTTTAAACTAGGGTTAGGGTTTCAAACTAGGCTTTCAAAGTAGGGTTTTACACTAGGGTTAGGGTGTCAAAGTAGGGATTTAAACTAGGGTTAGGGTTTCAAAGTAGGGGTTTAAACTAGGGTTAGGGTTTCAAAGTAGGATTTTAAACTAGGTTAAGGGTTTCAAAGTAGGGTTTTAAACTAGGGTTAAGGTTTCAAACTAGGGTGAGGGTTTCAAAGTAGGGTTTTAATCTAGGGTTAGGGTTTCAAAGTAAGGATTTAAACTAGGGTGAGGGTTTCAAAGTAGGGTTTTAAAATAGGGTAAGGGTTTCAAAATAGGGTTTTAAACTAGGGTTAGGGTTTCAAAGTAGGGTTTTAAACTAGGGTTAGGGTTTCAAAGTAGGGTTTTAAACTAGGGTTAGGGTTTCAAAGTAGGGGTTTAACCTAGGGTTAAGGTTTCAAAGTAGGGGTTTAAACTAGGGTTAGGGTTTCAAAGTAGGGCTTTAAACTCGGGTTAGGGTTTCAAAGTAGGGTTTTAAACTAGGGTTAGGGTTTCAAAGTAGGGGTTAAACCTAAGGTTAGGGTTTCAAAGTAGGGGTTAAAACTAGGGTTAGGGTTTCAAAGTAGGGGTTTAAACTAGGGTTAGGGTTTCAAAGTAGGGTTTTAAACTAGGGTTTGGGTTTCAAAGTAGGGTTTTAAACTAGGGTTAGGGTTTCAAAGTAGGGGTTTAACCTAGGGTTAGGGTTTCTAAGTAGGGGTTTAAACTAGGGTTAGGGTTTCAAAGTAGGGTTTTAAACTAGGGTTAGGGTTTCAAAAAAGGGGTTTAACCTAGGGTTAGGGTTCTAAAGTAGGGGTTTAAACTAGGGTTAGGGTTTCAAAGTAGGGTTTTAAACTAGGGTAAAGGTTTCAAAGAAGGGTTTTAAACTAGGGTTAGGGTTTCAAAGTAGGGGTTTAAACTAGGGTAAGGGTTTCAAAGTAGGGTTTTAAACTAGGTTTAGGGTTGCAAAGTAGTGGTTTAAACTCGGGTTAGGGTTTCAAAGTAGGGGTTTAAACTAGGGTTAGGGTTTCAAAGTAGGGGTTTAAACTAGGGTTAGGGTTTCAAACTAGGCTTTTAAAGTAGGGTTTTAAACTAGGGTTAGGGTTTCAAAGTAGGGGTTTATACTAGGGTTAGGGTTTCAAAGTAGGGTTTCAAAGTAGGGTTTTAAACTAGGGTTAGGGTTTCAAAGTAGGGGTTTAAACTAGGGTTAGGGTTTCAAACTAGGCTTTCAAAGTAGGGTTTTAAACTAGGGTTAGGGTTTCAAAGTAGGGATTTAAACTAGGGTTAGGGTTTCAAAGTAGGGGTTTAAACTAGGGTTAGGGTTTCAAAGTAGGGGTTTAAACTAGGGTTAGGGTTTCAAACTAGGCTTTCAAAGTAGGGTTTTAAACTAGGGTTAGGGTTCTAAAGTAGGGGTTTAAACTAGGGTTAGGGTTTCAAAGTACGATTTTAAACTAGGTTAAGGGTTTCAAAGTAGGGTTTTAAACTAGGGTTAAGGTTTCAAACTAGGGTTAGGGTTTCATAGTAGGGTTTTAAACTAGGGTTAGGGTTTCAAAGTAAGGATTTAAACTAGGGTGAGGATTTCAAAGTAGGGTTTTAAAATAGGGTAAGGGTTTCAAAGTAGGGTTTTAAACTAGGGTTAGGGTTTCAAAGTAGGGGTTTAAACTAGGGTTAGGGTTTCAAAGTAGGGTTTTAAACTAGGGTTAGGGTTTCAAAGTAGGGGTTTAACCTAGGGTTAGGGTTTCAAAGTAGGGGTTTAAACTTGGGTTAGGGTTTCAAAGTAGGGTTTTAAACTCGGGTTAGGGTTTCAAAGTAGGGTTTTAAACTAGGGTTAGGGTTTCAAAGTAGGGGTTAAACCTAAGGTTAGGGTTTCAAAGTAGGGGTTTAAACTAGGGTTAGGGTTTCAAAGTAGGGTTTTAAACTAGGGTTAGGGATTCAAAGTAGGGTTTTAAACTAGGCTTAGGTTTTCAAAGTAGGGTTTCAAAGTAGGGTTTTAAACTAGGGTTAGGGTTTCAAAGTAGGGGTTTAACCTAGGGTTAGGGTTTCTAAGTAGGGGTTTAAACTAGGGTTAGGGTTTCAAAGTAGGGTTTTAAACGAGGGTTAGGGTTTCAAAGTAGGGGTTTAAACTAGGGTTAGGGTTTCAAAGTAGGGTTTTAAACTAGGGTAAAGGTTTCAAAGAAGGGTTTTAAACTAGGGTTAGGGTTTCAAAGTAGGGGTTTATACTAGGGTTAGGGTTTCAAAGTAGGGTTTCAAAGTAGGGTTTTAAACTAGGGTTAGGGTTTCAAAGTAGGGGTTTAAACTAGGGTTAGGGTTTCAAACTAGGCTTTCAAAGTAGGGTTTTACACTAGGGTTAGGGTGTCAAAGTAGGGATTTAAACTAGGGTTAGGGTTTCAAAGTAGGGGTTTAAACTAGGGTTAGGGTTTCAAAGTAGGATTTTAAACTAGGTTAAGGGTTTCAAAGTAGGGTTTTAAACTAGGGTTAAGGTTTCAAACTAGGGTGAGGGTTTCAAAGTAGGGTTTTAATCTAGGGTTAGGGTTTCAAAGTAAGGATTTAAACTAGGGTGAGGGTTTCAAAGTAGGGTTTTAAAATAGGGTAAGGGTTTCAAAATAGGGTTTTAAACTAGGGTTAGGGTTTCAAAGTAGGGTTTTAAACTAGGGTTAGGGTTTCAAAGTAGGGTTTTAAACTAGGGTTAGGGTTTCAAAGTAGGGGTTTAACCTAGGGTTAAGGTTTCAAAGTAGGGGTTTAAACTAGGGTTAGGGTTTCAAAGTAGGGCTTTAAACTCGGGTTAGGGTTTCAAAGTAGGGTTTTAAACTAGGGTTAGGGTTTCAAAGTAGGGGTTAAACCTAAGGTTAGGGTTTCAAAGTAGGGGTTAAAACTAGGGTTAGGGTTTCAAAGTAGGGGTTTAAACTAGGGTTAGGGTTTCAAAGTAGGGTTTTAAACTAGGGTTTGGGTTTCAAAGTAGGGTTTTAAACTAGGGTTAGGGTTTCAAAGTAGGGGTTTAACCTAGGGTTAGGGTTTCTAAGTAGGGGTTTAAACTAGGGTTAGGGTTTCAAAGTAGGGTTTTAAACTAGGGTTAGGGTTTCAAAAAAGGGGTTTAACCTAGGGTTAGGGTTCTAAAGTAGGGGTTTAAACTAGGGTTAGGGTTTCAAAGTAGGGTTTTAAACTAGGGTAAAGGTTTCAAAGAAGGGTTTTAAACTAGGGTTAGGGTTTCAAAGTAGGGGTTTAAACTAGGGTAAGGGTTTCAAAGTAGGGTTTTAAACTAGGTTTAGGGTTGCAAAGTAGTGGTTTAAACTCGGGTTAGGGTTTCAAAGTAGGGGTTTAAACTAGGGTTAGGGTTTCAAAGTAGGGGTTTAAACTAGGGTTAGGGTTTCAAACTAGGCTTTTAAAGTAGGGTTTTAAACTAGGGTTAGGGTTCTAAAGTAGGGGTTTAAAGTAGGGTTAGGGTTTCAAAGTAGGATTTTAAACTAGGTTAAGGGTTTCAAAGTAGGGTTTTAAACTAGGGTTAAGGTTTCAAACTAGGGTTAGGGTTTCATAGTAGGGTTTTAAACTAGGGTTAGGGTTTCAAAGTAAGGATTTAAACTAGGGTGAGGATTTCAAAGTAGGGTTTTAAAATAGGGTAAGGGTTTCAAAGTAGGGTTTTAAACTAGGGTTAGGGTTTCAAAGTAGGGGTTTAAACTAGGGTTAGGGTTTCAAAGTAGGGGTTTAACCTAGGGTTAGGGTTTCAAAGTAGGGGTTTAAACTTGGGTTAGGGTTTCAAAGTAGGGTTTTAAACTCGGGTTAGGGTTTCAAAGTAGGGTTTAAAACTAGGGTTAGGGTTTCAAAGTAGGGGTTAAACCTAAGGTTAGGGTTTCAAAGTAGGGGTTTAAACTAGGGTTAGGGTTTCAAAGTAGGGTTTTAAACTAGGGTTAGGGATTCAAAGTAGGGTTTTAAACTAGGCTTAGGTTTTCAAAGTAGGGTTTCAAAGTAGGGTTTTAAACTAGGGTTAGGGTTTCAAAGTAGGGGTTTAACCTAGGGTTAGGGTTTCTAAGTAGGGGTTTAAACTAGGGTTAGGGTTTCAAAGTAGGGTTTTAAACGAGGGTTAGGGTTTCAAAGTAGGGGTTTAAACTAGGGTTAGGGTTTCAAAGTAGGGTTTTAAACTACGGTAAAGGTTTCAAAGAAGGGTTTTAAACTAGGGTTAGGGTTTCAAAGTAGGGGTTTATACTAGGGTTAGGGTTTCAAAGTAGGGTTTCAAAGTAGGGTTTTAAACTAGGGTTAGGGTTTCAAAGTAGGGGTTTAAACTAGGGTTAGGGTTTCAAACTAGGCTTTCAAAGTAGGGTTTTAAACTAGGGTTAGGGTGTCAAAGTAGGGATTTAAACTAGTGTTAGGGTTTCAAAGTAGGGGTTTAAACTAGGGTTAGGGTTTCAAAGTAGGATTTTAAACTAGGTTAAGGGTTTCAAAGTAGGGTTTTAAACTAGGGTTAAGGTTTCAAACTAGGGTGAGGGTTTCAAAGTAGAGTTTTAATCTAGGGTTAGGGTTTCAAAGTAAGGATTTAAACTAGGGTGAGGGTTTCAAAGTAGGGTTTTAAAATAGGGTAAGGGTTTCAAAGTAGGGTTTTAAACTAGGGTTAGGGTTTCAAAGTAGGGTTTTAAACTAGGGTTAGGGTTTCAAAGTAGGGTTTTAAACTAGGGTTAGGGTTTCAAAGTAGGGGTTTAACCTAGGGTTAAGGTTTCAAAGTAGGGGTTTAAACTAGGGTTAGGGTTTCAAAGTAGGGCTTTAAACTCGGGTTAGGGTTTCAAAGTAGGGTTTTAAACTAGGGTTAGGGTTTCAAAGTAGGGGTTAAACCTAAGGTTAGGGTTTCAAAGTAGGGGTTAAAACTAGGGTTAGGGTTTCAAAGTAGGGGTTTAAACTAGGGTTAGGGTTTCAAAGTAGGGTTTTAAACTAGGGTTTGGGTTTCAAAGTAGGGTTTTAAACTAGGGTTAGGGTTTCAAAGTAGGGGTTTAACCTAGGGTTAGGGTTTCTAAGTAGGGGTTTAAACTAGGGTTAGGGTTTCAAAGTAGGGTTTTAAACTAGGGTTAGGGTTTCAAAAAAGGGTTTTAACCTAGGGTTAGGGTTCTAAAGTAGGGGTTTAAACTAGGGTTAGGGTTTCAAAGTAGGGTTTTAAACTAGGGTAAAGGTTTCAAAGAAGGGTTTTAAACTAGGGTTAGGGTTTCAAAGTAGGGGTTTAAACTAGGGTAAGGGTTTCAAAGTAGGGTTTTAAACTAGGTTTAGGGTTGCAAAGTAGTGGTTTAAACTCGGGTTAGGGTTTCAAAGTAGGGTTTTAAACTCGGGTTAGGGTTTCAAAGTAGGGTTTTAAACTAGGGTTAGGGTTTCAAAGTAGGGTTTTAAACTAGGATTAGGGTTTCAAAGTAGGGTTTTAAACTAGGGTTAGGGATTCAAAGTAGGGTTTTAAACTAGGGTTAGGGTTTCAAACTAGGGTTAGGGTTTCAAAGTAGGGTTTTAAACTAGGGTTAGGGTTTCAAAGTAGGGATTTAAACTAGGGTTAGGGTTTCAAAGTAGGGGTTTAAACTCGGGTTAGGGTTTCAAAGTAGGATTTTAAACTAGGTTAAGGGTTTCAAAGTAGGGTTTTAAACTAGGGTTAGGGTTTCAAACTAGGTATAGGGTTTCAAAGTAGGGATTTAATCTAGGGTGAGGGTTTCAAAGTAGGGTTTTAAACTAGGGTAAGGGTTTCAAAGTAGGGGTTTAAACTAGGGTTAGGGTTTCAAAGTAGGGGTTTAAACTAGGGTTAGGGTTTCAAACTAGGCTTTCAAAGTAGGGTTTTAAACTAGGGTTAGGGTTCTAAAGTAGGGGTTTAAACTAGGGTTAGGGTTTCAAAGTAGGATTTTAAACTAGGTTAAGGGTTTCAAAGTAGGGTTTTAAACTAGGGTTAAGGTTTCAAACTAGGGTTAGGGTTTCATAGTAGGGTTTTAAACTAGGGTTAGGGTTTCAAAGTAAGGATTTAAACTAGGGTGAGGATTTCAAAGTAGGGTTTTAAAATAGGGTAAGGGTTTCAAAGTAGGGTTTTAAACTAGGGTTAGGGTTTCAAAGTAGGGGTTTAAACTAGGGTTAGGGTTTCAAAGTAGGGTTTTAAACTAGGGTTAGGGTTTCAAAGTAGGGGTTTAACCTAGGGTTAGGGTTTCAAAGTAGGGGTTTAAACTTGGGTTAGGGTTTCAAAGTAGGGTTTTAAACTCGGGTTAGGGTTTCAAAGTAGGGTTTTAAACTAGGGTTATTGATTCAAAGTAGGGTTTTAAACTAGGCTTAGGTTTTCAAAGTAGGGTTTCAAAGTAGGGTTTTAAACTAGGGTTAGGGTTTCAAAGTAGGGGTTTAACCTAGGGTTAGGGTTTCTAAGTAGGGGTTTAAACTAGGGTTAGGGTTTCAAAGTAGGGTTTTAAACTAAGGTTAGGGTTTCAAAGTAGGGTTTTAAACGAGGGTTAGGGTTTCAAAGTAGGGGTTTAAACTAGGGTTAGGGTTTCAAAGTAGGGTTTTAAACTAGGGTAAAGGTTTCAAAGAAGGGTTTTAAACTAGGGTTAGGGTTTCAAAGTAGGGGTTTATACTAGGGTTAGGGTTTCAAAGTAGGGTTTCAAAGTAGGGTTTTAAACTAGGGTTAGGGTTTCAAAGTAGGGGTTTAAACTAGGGTTAGGGTTTCAAACTAGGCTTTCAAAGTAGGGTTTTAAACTAGGGTTAGGGTTTCAAAGTAGGGATTTAAACTAGGGTTAGGGTTTCAAAGTAGGGGTTTAAACTAGGGTTAGGGTTTCAAAGTAGGGGTTTAAACTAGGGTTAGGGTTTCAAACTAGGCTTTCAAAGTAGGGTTTTAAACTAGGGTTAGGGTTCTAAAGTAGGGGTTTAAACTAGGGTTAGGGTTTCAAAGTACGATTTTAAACTAGGTTAAGGGTTTCAAAGTAGGGTTTTAAACTAGGGTTAAGGTTTCAAACTAGGGTTAGGGTTTCATAGTAGGGTTTTAAACTAGGGTTAGGGTTTCAAAGTAAGGATTTAAACTAGGGTGAGGATTTCAAAGTAGGGTTTTAAAATAGGGTAAGGGTTTCAAAGTAGGGTTTTAAACTAGGGTTAGGGTTTCAAAGTAGGGGTTTAAACTAGGGTTAGGGTTTCAAAGTAGGGTTTTAAACTAGGGTTAGGGTTTCAAAGTAGGGGTTTAACCTAGGGTTAGGGTTTCAAAGTAGGGGTTTAAACTTGGGTTAGGGTTTCAAAGTAGGGTTTTAAACTCGGGTTAGGGTTTCAAAGTAGGGTTTTAAACTAGGGTTAGGGTTTCAAAGTAGGGGTTAAACCTAAGGTTAGGGTTTCAAAGTAGGGGTTTAAACTAGGGTTAGGGTTTCAAAGTAGGGTTTTAAACTAGGGTTAGGGATTCAAAGTAGGGTTTTAAACTAGGCTTAGGTTTTCAAAGTAGGGTTTCAAAGTAGGGTTTTAAACTAGGGTTAGGGTTTCAAAGTAGGGGTTTAACCTAGGGTTAGGGTTTCTAAGTAGGGGTTTAAACTAGGGTTAGGGTTTCAAAGTAGGGTTTTAAACGAGGGTTAGGGTTTCAAAGTAGGGGTTTAAACTAGGGTTAGGGTTTCAAAGTAGGGTTTTAAACTAGGGTAAAGGTTTCAAAGAAGGGTTTTAAACTAGGGTTAGGGTTTCAAAGTAGGGGTTTATACTAGGGTTAGGGTTTCAAAGTAGGGTTTCAAAGTAGGGTTTTAAACTAGGGTTAGGGTTTCAAAGTAGGGGTTTAAACTAGGGTTAGGGTTTCAAACTAGGCTTTCAAAGTAGCGTTTTACACTAGGGTTAGGGTGTCAAAGTAGGGATTTAAACTAGGGTTAGGGTTTCAAAGTAGGGGTTTAAACTAGGGTTAGGGTTTCAAAGTAGGATTTTAAACTAGGTTAAGGGTTTCAAAGTAGGGTTTTAAACTAGGGTTAAGGTTTCAAACTAGGGTGAGGGTTTCAAAGTAGGGTTTTAATCTAGGGTTAGGGTTTCAAAGTAAGGATTTAAACTAGGGTGAGGGTTTCAAAGTAGGGTTTTAAAATAGGGTAAGGGTTTCAAAATAGGGTTTTAAACTAGGGTTAGGGTTTCAAAGTAGGGTTTTAAACTAGGGTTAGGGTTTCAAAGTAGGGTTTTAAACTAGGGTTAGGGTTTCAAAGTAGGGGTTTAACCTAGGGTTAAGGTTTCAAAGTAGGGGTTTAAACTAGGGTTAGGGTTTCAAAGTAGGGCTTTAAACTCGGGTTAGGGTTTCAAAGTAGGGTTTTAAACTAGGGTTAGGGTTTCAAAGTAGGGGTTAAACCTAAGGTTAGGGTTTCAAAGTAGGGGTTAAAACTAGGGTTAGGGTTTCAAAGTAGGGGTTTAAACTAGGGTTAGGGTTTCAAAGTAGGGTTTTAAACTAGGGTTTGGGTTTCAAAGTAGGGTTTTAAACTAGGGTTAGGGTTTCAAAAAAGGGGTTTAACCTAGGGTTAGGGTTCTAAAGTAGGGGTTTAAACTAGGGTTAGGGTTTCAAAGTAGGGTTTTAAACTAGGGTAAAGGTTTCAAAGAAGGGTTTTAAACTAGGGTTAGGGTTTCAAAGTAGGGGTTTAAACTAGGGTAAGGGTTTCAAAGTAGGGTTTTAAACTAGGTTTAGGGTTGCAAAGTAGTGGTTTAAACTCGGGTTAGGGTTTCAAAGTAGGGGTTTAAACTAGGGTTAGGGTTTCAAAGTAGGGGTTTAAACTAGGGTTAGGGTTTCAAACTAGGCTTTTAAAGTAGGGTTTTAAACTAGGGTTAGGGTTCTAAAGTAGGGGTTTAAACTAGGGTTAGGGTTTCAAAGTAGGATTTTAAACTAGGTTAAGGGTTTCAAAGTAGGGTTTTAAACTAGGGTTAAGGTTTCAAACTAGGGTTAGGGTTTCATAGTAGGGTTTTAAACTAGGGTTAGGGTTTCAAAGTAAGGATTTAAACTAGGGTGAGGATTTCAAAGTAGGGTTTTAAAATAGGGTAAGGGTTTCAAAGTAGGGTTTTAAACTAGGGTTAGGGTTTCAAAGTAGGGGTTTAAACTAGGGTTAGGGTTTCAAAGTAGGGGTTTAACCTAGGGTTAGGGTTTCAAAGTAGGGGTTTAAACTTGGGTTAGGGTTTCAAAGTAGGGTTTTAAACTCGGGTTAGGGTTTCAAAGTAGGGTTTTAAACTAGGGTTAGGGTTTCAAAGTAGGGGTTAAACCTAAGGTTAGGGTTTCAAAGTAGGGGTTTAAACTAGGGTTAGGGTTTCAAAGTAGGGTTTTGAACTAGGGTTAGGGATTCAAAGTAGGGTTTTAAACTAGGCTTAGGTTTTCAAAGTAGGGTTTCAAAGTAGGGTTTTAAACTAGGGTTAGGGTTTCAAAGTAGGGGTTTAACCTAGGGTTAGGGTTTCTAAGTAGGGGTTTAAACTAGGGTTAGGGTTTCAAAGTAGGGTTTTAAACGAGGGTTAGGGTTTCAAAGTAGGGGTTTAAACTAGGGTTAGGGTTTCAAAGTAGGGTTTTAAACTACGGTAATGGTTTCAAAGAAGGGTTTTAAACTAGGGTTAGGGTTTCAAAGTAGGGGTTTATACTAGGGTTAGGGTTTCAAAGTAGGGTTTCAAAGTAGGGTTTCAAAGTAGGGTTTTAAACTAGGGTTAGGGTTTCAAAGTAGGGGTTTAAACTAGGGTTAGGGTTTCAAACTAGGCTTTCAAAGTAGGGTTTTAAACTAGGGTTAGGGTGTCAAAGTAGGGATTTAAACTAGGGTTAGGGTTTCAAAGTAGGGGTTTAAACTAGGGTTAGGGTTTCAAAGTAGGATTTAAAACTAGGTTAAGGGTTTCAAAGTAGGGTTTTAAACTAGGGTTAAGGTTTCAAACTAGGGTGAGGGTTTCAAAGTAGGGTTTTAATCTAGGGTTAGGGTTTCAAAGTAAGGATTTAAACTAGGGTGAGGGTTTCAACGTAGGGTTTTAAAATAGGGTAAGGGTTTCAAAGTAGGGTTTTAAACTAGGGTTAGGGTTTCAAAGTAGGGTTTTAAACTAGGGTTAGGGTTTCAAAGTAGGGTTTTAAACTAGGGTTAGGGTTTCAAAGTAGGGGTTTAACCTAGGGTTAAGGTTTCAAAGTAGGGGTTTAAACTAGGGTTAGGGTTTCAAAGTAGGGCTTTAAACTCGGGTTAGGGTTTCAAAGTAGGGTTTTAAACTAGGGTTAGGGTTTCAAAGTAGGGGTTAAACCTAAGGTTAGGGTTTCAAAGTAGGGGTTAAAACTAGGGTTAGGGTTTCAAAGTAGGGGTTTAAACTAGGGTTAGGGTTTCAAAGTAGGGTTTTAAACTAGGGTTTGGGTTTCAAAGTAGGGTTTTAAACTAGGGTTAGGGTTTCAAAGTAGGGGTTTAACCTAGGGTTAGGGTTTCTAAGTAGGGGTTTAAACTAGGGTTAGGGTTTCAAAGTAGGGTTTTAAACTAGGGTTAGGGTTTCAAAAAAGGGTTTTAACCTAGGGTTAGGGTTCTAAAGTAGGGGTTTAAACTAGGGTTAGGGTTTCAAAGTAGGGTTTTAAACTAGGGTAAAGGTTTCAAAGAAGGGTTTTAAACTAGGGTTAGGGTTTCAAAGTAGGGGTTTAAACTAGGGTAAGGGTTTCAAAGTAGGGTTTTAAACTAGGTTTAGGGTTGCAAAGTAGTGGTTTAAACTCGGGTTAGGGTTTCAAAGTAGGGTTTTAAACTAGGGTTAGGGTTTCAAAGTAGGGGTTTAAACTAGGGTTAGAGTTAAAAAGTAGGGTTTTAAACTAGGGTTAGGGTTTCAAAGTAGGGTTTTAAACTAGGATTAGGGTTTCAAAGTAGGGTTTTAAACGAGGGTTAGGGTTTCAAAGTAGGGGTTTAAACTAGGGTTAGGGTTTCAAAGTAGGGTTTTAAACTACGGTAATGGTTTCAAAGAAGGGTTTTAAACTAGGGTTAGGGTTTCAAAGTAGGGGTTTATACTAGGGTTAGGGTTTCAAAGTAGGGTTTCAAAGTAGGGTTTCAAAGTAGGGTTTTAAACTAGGGTTAGGGTTTCAAAGTAGGGGTTTAAACTAGGGTTAGGGTTTCAAACTAGGCTTTCAAAGTAGGGTTTTAAACTAGGGTTAGGGTGTCAAAGTAGGGATTTAAACTAGGGTTAGGGTTTCAAAGTAGGGGTTTAAACTAGGGTTAGGGTTTCAAAGTAGGATTTTAAACTAGGTTAAGGGTTTCAAAGTAGGGTTTTAAACTAGGGTTAAGGTTTCAAACTAGGGTGAGGGTTTCAAAGTAGGGTTTTAATCTAGGGTTAGGGTTTCAAAGTAAGGATTTAAACTAGGGTGAGGGTTTCAACGTAGGGTTTTAAAATAGGGTAAGGGTTTCAAAGTAGGGTTTTAAACTAGGGTTAGGGTTTCAAAGTAGGGTTTTAAACTAGGGTTAGGGTTTCAAAGTAGGGTTTTAAACTAGGGTTAGGGTTTCAAAGTAGGGGTTTAACCTAGGGTTAAGGTTTCAAAGTAGGGGTTTAAACTAGGGTTAGGGTTTCAAAGTAGGGCTTTAAACTCGGGTTAGGGTTTCAAAGTAGGGTTTTAAACTAGGGTTAGGGTTTCAAAGTAGGGGTTAAACCTAAGGTTAGGGTTTCAAAGTAGGGGTTAAAACTAGGGTTAGGGTTTCAAAGTAGGGGTTTAAACTAGGGTTAGGGTTTCAAAGTAGGGTTTTAAACTAGGGTTTGGGTTTCAAAGTAGGGTTTTAAACTAGGGTTAGGGTTTCAAAGTAGGGGTTTAACCTAGGGTTAGGGTTTCTAAGTAGGGGTTTAAACTAGGGTTAGGGTTTCAAAGTAGGGTTTTAAACTAGGGTTAGGGTTTCAAAAAAGGGTTTTAACCTAGGGTTAGGGTTCTAAAGTAGGGGTTTAAACTAGGGTTAGGGTTTCAAAGTAGGGTTTTAAACTAGGGTAAAGGTTTCAAAGAAGGGTTTTAAACTAGGGTTAGGGTTTCAAAGTAGGGGTTTAAACTAGGGTAAGGGTTTCAAAGTAGGGTTTTAAACTAGGTTTAGGGTTGCAAAGTAGTGGTTTAAACTCGGGTTAGGGTTTCAAAGTAGGGTTTTAAACTAGGGTTAGGGTTTCAAAGTAGGGGTTTAAACTAGGGTTAGAGTTAAAAAGTAGGGTTTTAAACTAGGGTTAGGGTTTCAAAGTAGGGTTTTAAACTAGGATTAGGGTTTCAAAGTAGGGTTTTAAACTAGGGTTAGGGATTCAAAGTAGGGTTTTAAACTAGGGTAAGGGTTTCAAAGTAGGGGTTTAACCTAGGGTAAGGGTTTCTAAGTAGGGGTTTAACCTAGGGTTAGGGTTTCAAAGTAGGGGTTTAAACTTGGGTTAGGGTTTCAAAGTAGGGTTTTAAACTCGGGTTAGGGTTTCAAAGTAGGGTTTTAAACTAGGGTTAGGGTTTCAAAGTAGGGGTTAAACCTAAGGTTAGGGTTTCAAAGTAGGGGTTTAAACTAGGGTTAGGGTTTCAAAGTAGGGTTTTGAACTAGGGTTAGGGATTCAAAGTAGGGTTTTAAAATAGGGTAAGGGTTTCAAAGTAGGGTTTTAAACTAGGGTTAGGGTTTCAAAGTAGGGGTTTAAACTAGGGTTAGGGTTTCAAAGTAGGGGTTTAACCTAGGGTTAGGGTTTCAAAGTAGGGGTTTAAACTTGGGTTAGGGTTTCAAAGTAGGGTTTTAAACTCGGGTTAGGGTTTCAAAGTAGGGTTTTAAACTAGGGTTAGGGTTTCAAAGTAGGGGTTAAACCTAAGGTTAGGGTTTCAAAGTAGGGGTTTAAACTAGGGTTAGGGTTTCAAAGTAGGGTTTTGAACTAGGGTTAGGGATTCAAAGTAGGGTTTTAAACTAGGCTTAGGTTTTCAAAGTAGGGTTTCAAAGTAGGGTTTTAAACTAGGGTTAGGGTTTCAAAGTAGGGGTTTAACCTAGGGTTAGGGTTTCTAAGTAGGGGTTTAAACTAGGGTTAGGGTTTCAAAGTAGGGTTTTAAACGAGGGTTAGGGTTTCAAAGTAGGGGTTTAAACTAGGGTTAGGGTTTCAAAGTAGGGTTTTAAACTACGGTAATGGTTTCAAAGAAGGGTTTTAAACTAGGGTTAGGGTTTCAAAGTAGGGGTTTATACTAGGGTTAGGGTTTCAAAGTAGGGTTTCAAAGTAGGGTTTCAAAGTAGGGTTTTAAACTAGGGTTAGGGTTTCAAAGTAGGGGTTTAAACTAGGGTTAGGGTTTCAAACTAGGCTTTCAAAGTAGGGTTTTAAACTAGGGTTAGGGTGTCAAAGTAGGGATTTAAACTAGGGTTAGGGTTTCAAAGTAGGGGTTTAAACTAGGGTTAGGGTTTCAAAGTAGGATTTTAAACTAGGTTAAGGGTTTCAAAGTAGGGTTTTAAACTAGGGTTAAGGTTTCAAACTAGGGTGAGGGTTTCAAAGTAGGGTTTTAATCTAGGGTTAGGGTTTCAAAGTAAGGATTTAAACTAGGGTGAGGGTTTCAACGTAGGGTTTTAAAATAGGGTAAGGGTTTCAAAGTAGGGTTTTAAACTAGGGTTAGGGTTTCAAAGTAGGGTTTTAAACTAGGGTTAGGGTTTCAAAGTAGGGTTTTAAACTAGGGTTAGGGTTTCAAAGTAGGGGTTTAACCTAGGGTTAAGGTTTCAAAGTAGGGGTTTAAACTAGGGTTAGGGTTTCAAAGTAGGGCTTTAAACTCGGGTTAGGGTTTCAAAGTAGGGTTTTAAACTAGGGTTAGGGTTTCAAAGTAGGGGTTAAACCTAAGGTTAGGGTTTCAAAGTAGGGGTTAAAACTAGGGTTAGGGTTTCAAAGTAGGGGTTTAAACTAGGGTTAGGGTTTCAAAGTAGGGTTTTAAACTAGGGTTTGGGTTTCAAAGTAGGGTTTTAAACTAGGGTTAGGGTTTCAAAGTAGGGGTTTAACCTAGGGTTAGGGTTTCTAAGTAGGGGTTTAAACTAGGGTTAGGGTTTCAAAGTAGGGTTTTAAACTAGGGTTAGGGTTTCAAAAAAGGGTTTTAACCTAGGGTTAGGGTTCTAAAGTAGGGGTTTAAACTAGGGTTAGGGTTTCAAAGTAGGGTTTTAAACTAGGGTAAAGGTTTCAAAGAAGGGTTTTAAACTAGGGTTAGGGTTTCAAAGTAGGGGTTTAAACTAGGGTAAGGGTTTCAAAGTAGGGTTTTAAACTAGGTTTAGGGTTGCAAAGTAGTGGTTTAAACTCGGGTTAGGGTTTCAAAGTAGGGTTTTAAACTAGGGTTAGGGTTTCAAAGTAGGGGTTTAAACTAGGGTTAGAGTTAAAAAGTAGGGTTTTAAACTAGGGTTAGGGTTTCAAAGTAGGGTTTTAAACTAGGATTAGGGTTTCAAAGTAGGGTTTTAAACGAGGGTTAGGGTTTCAAAGTAGGGGTTTAAACTAGGGTTAGGGTTTCAAAGTAGGGTTTTAAACTACGGTAATGGTTTCAAAGAAGGGTTTTAAACTAGGGTTAGGGTTTCAAAGTAGGGGTTTATACTAGGGTTAGGGTTTCAAAGTAGGGTTTCAAAGTAGGGTTTCAAAGTAGGGTTTTAAACTAGGGTTAGGGTTTCAAAGTAGGGGTTTAAACTAGGGTTAGGGTTTCAAACTAGGCTTTCAAAGTAGGGTTTTAAACTAGGGTTAGGGTGTCAAAGTAGGGATTTAAACTAGGGTTAGGGTTTCAAAGTAGGGGTTTAAACTAGGGTTAGGGTTTCAAAGTAGGATTTTAAACTAGGTTAAGGGTTTCAAAGTAGGGTTTTAAACTAGGGTTAAGGTTTCAAACTAGGGTGAGGGTTTCAAAGTAGGGTTTTAATCTAGGGTTAGGGTTTCAAAGTAAGGATTTAAACTAGGGTGAGGGTTTCAACGTAGGGTTTTAAAATAGGGTAAGGGTTTCAAAGTAGGGTTTTAAACTAGGGTTAGGGTTTCAAAGTAGGGTTTTAAACTAGGGTTAGGGTTTCAAAGTAGGGTTTTAAACTAGGGTTAGGGTTTCAAAGTAGGGGTTTAACCTAGGGTTAAGGTTTCAAAGTAGGGGTTTAAACTAGGGTTAGGGTTTCAAAGTAGGGCTTTAAACTCGGGTTAGGGTTTCAAAGTAGGGTTTTAAACTAGGGTTAGGGTTTCAAAGTAGGGGTTAAACCTAAGGTTAGGGTTTCAAAGTAGGGGTTAAAACTAGGGTTAGGGTTTCAAAGTAGGGGTTTAAACTAGGGTTAGGGTTTCAAAGTAGGGTTTTAAACTAGGGTTTGGGTTTCAAAGTAGGGTTTTAAACTAGGGTTAGGGTTTCAAAGTAGGGGTTTAACCTAGGGTTAGGGTTTCTAAGTAGGGGTTTAAACTAGGGTTAGGGTTTCAAAGTAGGGTTTTAAACTAGGGTTAGGGTTTCAAAAAAGGGTTTTAACCTAGGGTTAGGGTTCTAAAGTAGGGGTTTAAACTAGGGTTAGGGTTTCAAAGTAGGGTTTTAAACTAGGGTAAAGGTTTCAAAGAAGGGTTTTAAACTAGGGTTAGGGTTTCAAAGTAGGGGTTTAAACTAGGGTAAGGGTTTCAAAGTAGGGTTTTAAACTAGGTTTAGGGTTGCAAAGTAGTGGTTTAAACTCGGGTTAGGGTTTCAAAGTAGGGTTTTAAACTAGGGTTAGGGTTTCAAAGTAGGGGTTTAAACTAGGGTTAGAGTTAAAAAGTAGGGTTTTAAACTAGGGTTAGGGTTTCAAAGTAGGGTTTTAAACTAGGATTAGGGTTTCAAAGTAGGGTTTTAAACTAGGGTTAGGGATTCAAAGTAGGGTTTTAAACTAGGGTAAGGGTTTCAAAGTAGGGGTTTAACCTAGGGTAAGGGTTTCTAAGTAGGGGTTTAAACTAGGGTTAGGGTTTCAAAGTAGGGTTTTAAACGAGGGTTAGGGTTTCAAAGTAGGGGTTTAAACTAGGGTTAGGGTTTCAAAGTAGGGTTTTAAACTACGGTAAAGGTTTCAAAGAAGGGTTTTAAACTAGGGTTAGGGTTTCAAAGTAGGGGTTTATACTAGGGTTAGGGTTTCAAAGTAGGGTTTCAAAGTAGGGTTTCAAAGTAGGGTTTTAAACTAGGGTTAGGGTTTCAAAGTAGGGGTTTAAACTAGGGTTAGGGTTTCAAACTAGGCTTTCAAAGTAGGGTTTTAAACTAGGGTTAGGGTGTCAAAGTAGGGATTTAAACTAGGGTTAGGGTTTCAAAGTAGGGGTTTAAACTAGGGTTAGGGTTTCAAAGTAGGATTTTAAACTAGGTTAAGGGTTTCAAAGTAGGGTTTTAAACTAGGGTTAAGGTTTCAAACTAGGGTGAGGGTTTCAAAGTAGGGTTTTAATCTAGGGTTAGGGTTTCAAAGTAAGGATTTAAACTAGGGTGAGGGTTTCAACGTAGGGTTTTAAAATAGGGTAAGGGTTTCAAAGTAGGGTTTTAAACTAGGGTTAGGGTTTCAAAGTAGGGTTTTAAACTAGGGTTAGGGTTTCAAAGTAGGGTTTTAAACTAGGGTTAGGGTTTCAAAGTAGGGGTTTAACCTAGGGTTAAGGTTTCAAAGTAGGGGTTTAAACTAGGGTTAGGGTTTCAAAGTAGGGCTTTAAACTCGGGTTAGGGTTTCAAAGTAGGGTTTTAAACTAGGGTTAGGGTTTCAAAGTAGGGGTTAAACCTAAGGTTAGGGTTTCAAAGTAGGGGTTAAAACTAGGGTTAGGGTTTCAAAGTAGGGGTTTAAACTAGGGTTAGGGTTTCAAAGTAGGGTTTTAAACTAGGGTTTGGGTTTCAAAGTAGGGTTTTAAACTAGGGTTAGGGTTTCAAAGTAGGGGTTTAACCTAGGGTTAGGGTTTCTAAGTAGGGGTTTAAACTAGGGTTAGGGTTTCAAAGTAGGGTTTTAAACTAGGGTTAGGGTTTCAAAAAAGGGTTTTAACCTAGGGTTAGGGTTCTAAAGTAGGGGTTTAAACTAGGGTTAGGGTTTCAAAGTAGGGTTTTAAACTAGGGTAAAGGTTTCAAAGAAGGGTTTTAAACTAGGGTTAGGGTTTCAAAGTAGGGGTTTAAACTAGGGTAAGGGTTTCAAAGTAGGGTTTTAAACTAGGTTTAGGGTTGCAAAGTAGTGGTTTAAACTCGGGTTAGGGTTTCAAAGTAGGGTTTTAAACTAGGGTTAGGGTTTCAAAGTAGGGGTTTAAACTAGGGTTAGAGTTAAAAAGTAGGGTTTTAAACTAGGGTTAGGGTTTCAAAGTAGGGTTTTAAACTAGGATTAGGGTTTCAAAGTAGGGTTTTAAACTAGGGTTAGGGATTCAAAGTAGGGTTTTAAACTAGGGTTAGGGTTTCAAACTAGGGTTAGGGTTTCAAAGTAGGGTTTTAAACTAGGGTTAGGGTTTCAAAGTAGGGATTTAAACTAGGGTTAGGGTTTCAAAGTAGGGGTTTAAACTCGGGTTAGGGTTTCAAAGTAGGATTTTAAACTAGGTTAAGGGTTTCAAAGTAGGGTTTTAAACTAGGGTTAGGGTTTCAAACTAGGGTTAGGGTTTCAAAGTAGGGATTTAATCTAGGGTGAGGGTTTCAAAGTAGGGTTTTAAACTAGGGTAAGGGTTTCAAAGTAGGGGTTTAAACTAGGGTTAGGGTTTCAAAGTAGGGTTTTAATCTAGGGTTAGGGTTTCAAAGTAGGGTTTTAAACTAGGGTTAGGGTTTCAAAATAGGGTTTTAAACTAGGGTTAGGGTTTCAAAGTAGGGTTTTAAACTAGGGTTAGGGATTCAAAGTAGGGGTTTAACCTAGGGTTAGGGTTTCTAAGTAGGGGTTTAAACTAGGGTTAGGGTTTCAAAGTAGGGTTTTAAACTAGGGTTAGGGTTTCAAAGTAGGGGTTTAACCTAGGGTTAGGGTTCTAAAGTAGGGGTTTAAACTAGGGTTAGGGTTTCAAAGTATGGTTTTAAACGAGGGTAAAAGTTTCAAAGAAGGGTTTTAAATTAGGGTTAGGGTTTCAAAGTAGGGGTTTAAACTAGGGTTAGGGTTGCAAAGTAGTGGTTTAAACTAGGGTTAGGGTTTCAAAGTAGAATTTTAAACTAGGGTTAGGGTTTCAAAGTAGGGGTTTAAACTAGGGTTAGAGTTTCAAAGTAGTGTTTTAAACTAGGGTTAGGGTTTCAAAAAAGCGTTTTAAAGTAGGCTTAGGGTTTCAAAGTAGTGTTTCAAAGTAGGGTTTTAAACTAGGGTTAGGGTTTCAAATTAGGGGTTTAACCTAGGGTTAGGGTTTCTAAGTAGGGGTTTAAACTAGGGTTAGGGTTTCAAAGTAGGGTTTTAAACTAGGGTTAGGGTTTCAAAGTAGGGGTTTAACCTAGGGTTAGGGTTCTAAAGTAGGGGTTTAAACTAGGGTTAGGGTTTCAAAGTATGGTTTTAAACGAGGGTAAAAGTTTCAAAGAAGGGTTTTAAATTAGGGTTAGGGTTTCAAAGTAGGGGTTTAAACTAGGGTAAGGGTTTCAAAGTAGGGTTTTAAACTAGGGTTAGGGTTGCAAAGTAGGGGTTTAAACTAGGGTTAGGGTTGCAAAGTAGTGGTTTAAACTAGGGTTAGGGTTTGAAAGTAGAAGTTTAAACTAGGGTTAGGGTTTCAAAGTAGGGGTTTAAACTAGGGTTAGAGTCTCAAAGTAGGGTTTTAAACTAGGGTTAGGGTTTCAAAGTACGGTTTTAAACTAGGGTTAGGGTTTCAAAAAAGCGTTTTAAACTAGGGTTAGGGTTTCAAAGTAGGGTTTTAAACTAGGGTTAGGGTTTCAAAGTTGGGGTTTAACCTAGGGTTAGGGTTTCTAAGTAGGGGTTTAAACTAGGGTTAGGGTTTCAAAGTAGGGTTTTAAACTAGGGTTAGGGTTTCAAAAAAGGGGTTTAACCTAGGGTTAGGGTTCTAAAGTAGGGGTTTAAACTAGGGTTAGGTTTTCAAAGTAGGGTTTTAAACTAGTGTTAGGTTTGCAAAGTAGGGGTTTAAACTAGGGTTAGGGTTGCAAAGTAATGGTTTAAACTAGGGTTAGTGTTTCAAAGTAGGGGTTTAAACTAGGGTTAGGGTTTCAAAGTAGGGGTTTAAACTAGGGTTAGAGTTTCAAAGTTGGGTTTTAAACTAGGGTTAGGGTTTCAAAGTACGGTTTTAAACTAGGGTAAGGGTTTCAAAAAAGGGTTTTAAACTAGGGTTAGGGTTTCAAAGTAGGGTTTTAAACTAGGGTTAGGGTTTCAAAGTAGGGGTTTAACCTAGGGTTAGGGTTTCTAATTAGGGGTTTAAACTAGGGTTAGGGTTTCAAAGTAGGGTTTTAAACTAGGGTTAGGGTTTCAAAAAAGGGGTTTAACCTAGGGTTAGGGTTCTAAAGTAGGGGTTTAAACTAGGGTTAGGGTTTCAAAGTAGGGTTTTAAACTAGGGTAAAGGTTTCAAAGAAGGGTTTTAAACTAGGGTTAGGGTTTCAAAGTAGGGGTTTAAACTAGGGTAAGGGTTTCAAAGTAGGGTTTTAAACTAGGGTTAGGGTTGCAAAGTAGTGGTTTAAACTCGTGTTAGGGTTTCAAAGTAAGGGTTTAACCTAGGGTTAGGGTTTCAAAGTAGGGGTTTAAACTAGGGTTAGGGTTTCAAAGTAGGGTTTTAAACTCGGGTTAGGGTTTCAAAGTAGGGTTTTAAACTAGGGTTAGGATTTCAAAGTAGGGGTTAAACCTAAGGTTAGGGTTTCAAAGTAGGGGTTAAAACTAGGGTTAGGGTTTCAAAGTAGGGGTTTAAACTAGGGTTATGGTTTCAAAGTAGGGTTTTAAACTAGGGTTAGGGTTTCAAAGTAGGGGTTTAAACTAGGGTTAGGGTTTCAAAGTAGAACTTTAAACTAGGGTTAGGGTTTCAAAGTAGGGGTTTAAACTAGGGTTAGGGTTTCAAAGTAGGGTTTTAAACTAGGGTTAGGGTTTCAAAGTAGGGGTTTAACCTAGGGTTAGGGTCCTAAAGTAGGGGTTTAAACTAGGGTTAGGGTTTCAAAGTATGGTTTTAAACGAGGGTAAAAGTTTCAAAGAAGGGTTTTAAACTAGGGTTAGGGTTTCAAAGTAGGGGTTTAAACTAGGGTTAGGGTTTCAAAGTAGGGTTTTAAACTAGGGTTAGGGTTGCAAAGTAGGGGTTTAAACTAGGGTTAGGGTTGCAAAGTAGTGGTTTAAACTAGGGTTAGGGTTTCAAAGTAGGGGTTTAAACTAGGGTTAGGGTTTCAAAGTAGGAGTTTAAACTAGGGTTAGAGTTTCAAAGAAGGGTTTTAAACTAGGGTTAGGGTTTCAAAGTACGGTTTTAAACTAGGGTTAGGGTTCAAAAAAGGGTTTTAAACTAGGGTTAGGGTTTTAAAGTAGGGTTTTAAACTAGGGTTAGGGTTTCAAAGTAGGGGTTTAACCTAGGGTTAGGGTTTCTAAGTAGGGGTTTAAACTAGGGTTAGGGTTTCAAAGTAGGGTTTTAAACTAGGGTTAGGGTTTCAAAAAAGGGGTTTAACCTAGGGTTAGGGTTCTAAAGTAGGGGTTTAAACTAGGTTTAGGGTTTCAAAGTAGGGTTTTAAACTAGGGTAAAGGTTTCAAAGAAGGGTTTTAAACTAGGGTTAGGGTTTCAAAGTAGGGGTTTAAACTAGGGTGAGAGTTAAAAAGTAGGGTTTTAAACTAGGGTTAGGGTTTCAAAGTAAATTTTTAAACTAGGATTAGGGTTTCAAAGTAGGGTTTTAAACTAGGGTTAGGGATTCAAAGTAGGGTTTTAAAGTAGGGTTAGGGTTTCAAAGAAGGGTTTTAAACTAGGGTTAGGGTTTCAAAGTAGGGGTTTAAACTAGGGTGAGAGTTAAAAAGTAGGGTTTTAAACTAGGGTTAGGGTTTCAAAGTAGGGTTTTAAACTAGGATTAGGGTTTCAAAGTACGGTTTTAAACTAGGGTTAGGGATTCAAAGTAGGGTTTTAAACTAGGGTTAGGGTTTCAAAGTAGGGATTTAAACTAGGGTTAGGGTTTCAAAGTAGGGTTTTAAACTAGGATTAGGGTTTCAAAGTAGGGTTTTAAACTAGGGTTAGGGTTTCAAAGTAAGGGTTTAACCTAGGGTTAGGGTTTCAAAGTAGGGGTTTAAACTAGGGTTAGGGTTTCAAAGTAGGGTTTTAAACTCGGGTTAGGGTTTCAAAGTAGGGTTTTAAACTAGGGTTAGGATTTCAAAGTAGGGGTTAAACCTAAGGTTAGGGTTTCAAAGTAGGGGTTAAAACTAGGGTTAGGGTTTCAAAGTAGGGGTTTAAACTAGGGTTATGGTTTCAAAGTAGGGTTTTAAACTAGGGTTAGGGTTTCAAAGTAGGGGTTTAAACTAGGGTTAGGGTTTCAAAGTAGAACTTTAAACTAGGGTTAGGGTTTCAAAGTAGGGGTTTAAACTAGGGTTAGGGTTTCAAAGTAGGGTTTTAAACTAGGGTTAGGGTTTCAAAGTAGGGGTTTAACCTAGGGTTAGGGTCCTAAAGTAGGGGTTTAAACTAGGGTTAGGGTTTCAAAGTATGGTTTTAAACGAGGGTAAAAGTTTCAAAGAAGGGTTTTAAACTAGGGTTAGGGTTTCAAAGTAGGGGTTTAAACTAGGGTTAGAGTTTCAAAGTAGGGTTTTAAACTAGGGTTAGGGTTGCAAAGTAGGGGTTTAAACTAGGGTTAGGGTTGCAAAGTAGTGGTTTAAACTAGGGTTAGGGTTTCAAAGTAGGGGTTTAAACTAGGGTTAGGGTTTCAAAGTAGGAGTTTAAACTAGGGTTAGAGTTTCAAAGAAGGGTTTTAAACTAGGGTTAGGGTTTCAAAGTACGGTTTTAAACTAGGGTTAGGGTTCAAAAAAGGGTTTTAAACTAGGGTCAGGGTTTTAAAGTAGGGTTTTAAACTAGGGTTAGGGTTTCAAAGTAGGGGTTTAACCTAGGGTTAGGGTTTCTAAGTAGGGGTTTAAACTAGGGTTAGGGTTTCAAAGTAGGGTTTTAAACTAGGGTTAGGGTTTCAAAAAAGGGGTTTAACCTAGGGTTAGGGTTCTAAAGTAGGGGTTTAAACTAGGTTTAGGGTTTCAAAGTAGGGTTTTAAACTAGGGTAAAGGTTTCAAAGAAGGGTTTTAAACTAGGGTTAGGGTTTCAAAGTAGGGGTTTAAACTAGGGTGAGAGTTAAAAAGTAGGGTTTTAAACTAGGGTTAGGGTTTCAAAGTAGGGTTTTAAACTAGGATTAGGGTTTCAAAGTACGGTTTTAAACTAGGGTTAGGGATTCAAAGTAGGGTTTTAAACTAGGGTTAGGGTTTCAAAGTAGGGATTTAAACTAGGGTTAGGGTTTCAAAGTAGGGTTTTAAACTAGGGTTAGGGTTTTAAACTAGGGTTAGGGTTTCAAAGTAGGGGTTTAAACTAGGGTGAGAGTTAAAAAGTAGGGTTTTAAACTAGGGTTAGGGTTTCAAAGTAGGGTTTTAAACTAGGATTAGGGTTTCAAAGTAGGGTTTTAAACTAGGGTTAGGGATTCAAAGTAGGGTTTTAAAGTAGGGTTAGGGTTTCAAAGAAGGGTTTTAAACTAGGGTTAGGGTTTCAAAGTAGGGGTTTAAACTAGGGTGAGAGTTAAAAAGTAGGGTTTTAAACTAGGGTTAGGGTTTCAAAGTAGGGTTTTAAACTAGGATTAGGGTTTCAAAGTACGGTTTTAAACTAGGGTTAGGGATTCAAAGTAGGGTTTTAAACTAGGGTTAGGGTTTCAAAGTAGGGATTTAAACTAGGGTTAGGGTTTCAAAGTAGGGTTTTAAACTAGGGTTAGGGTTTCAAACTAGGGTTAGGGTTTCAAAGTAGGGATTTAAACTAGGGTGAGGGTTTCAAAGTAGGGTTTTAAACTAGGGTAAGGGTTTCAAAGTAGGGTTTTAAACTAATGTTAGGGTTTCAAAGTAGGGGTTTAACCTAGGGTTAGGGTTTCAAAGTAGGGGTTTAAACTAGGGTTAGGGTTTCAAAGTAGGAATTTAAACTAGGGTTAGGGTTTCAAAGTAGGGTTTTAAACTAGGGTAAGGGTTTCAAAGTAGGGTTTTAAACTAGGGTTAGGGTTTCAAAGTAGGGGTTTAAACTAGGATAAGGGTTTTAAAGTAGGGGTTTAAACTAGGGTTAGGGTTTCAAAGTAGGGTATTAAACTAGGGTAAGGGTTTCAAAGTAGGGTTTTAAACTAGGGTAAAGGTTTCAAAGAAGGGTTTTAAACTAGGGTTAGGGTTGCAAAGTAGTGGTTTAAACTCGGGTTAGGGTTTCAAAGTAGGGGTTTAAACTAGGGTTAGAGTTAAAAAGTAGGGTTTTAAACTAGGGTTAGGGTTTCAAAGTAGGGGTTTAAACTAGGGTTAGGGTTTTAAAGTAGGGGTTTAAACTATGGTTAGGGTTTCAAACTAGGGTTAGGGTTTCAAAGTAGGATTTTAAACTAGGGTTAGGGTTGCAAAGTAGGGGTTTAAACTAGGGTTAGGGTTGCAAAGTAGTGGTTTAAACTAGGGTTAGGGTTTCAAAGTAGGGTTTTAAACTATGGTTAGGGTTACAAAGTAGGGGTTTAAACTAGGGTTAGGGTTTCAAAAAAGGGTTTTAAACTAGGGTTTTGGGTTTCAAAGTAGGGTTTTAAACTAGGGTTAGGGTTGCAAAGTAGTGGTTTAAACTAGGGTTAGGGTTTCAAAGTAGGGGTTTAAACTAGGGTTAGGGTTTCAAAGTAGGGTTTTAAACTAGGGTTAGAGTTTCAAAGTACGGTTTTAAACTAGGGTTAGGGTTTCAAAAAAGCGTTTTAAACTAGGGTTAGGGTTTCAAAGTAGGGTATTAAACTAGGGTTAGGGTTTCAAAGTAGGGGTTTAACCTAGGGTTAGGGTTTCTAAATAGGGGTTTAAACTAGGGTTAGGGTTTCAAAGTAGGGGTTTAAACTAGGGTTAGGGTTTCAAAGTAGGGTTTTAAACTAGGGTTAGGGTTTCAAAGTAGGGGTTTAACCTAGGGTTAGGGTCCTAAAGTAGGGGTTTAAACTAGGGTTAGGGTTGCAAAGTAGGGGTTTAAACTAGGGTTAGGGTTCTAAAGTAGGGGTTTAAACTAGGGTTAGTGTTTCAAAGTAGGGTTTTAAACTAGGGTTAGGGTTGCAAAGTAGGGGTTTAAACTAGGGTTAGGGTTGCAAAGTAGTGGTTTAAACTAGGGTTAGGGTTTCAAAGTAGGGGTTTAAACTAGAGTTAGGGTTCTAAAGTAGGGGTTTAAACTAGGGTTAGGGTTTCAAAGTAGGGTTTTAAACTAGGGTTAGGGTTGCAAAGTAGGGGTTTAAACTAGGGTTAGGGTTCTAAAGTAGGGGTTTAAACTAGGGTTAGGGTTTCAAAAAAGGGGTTTAACCTAGGGTTAGGGTTCTAAAGTAGGGGTTTAAACTAGGGTTAGGGTTTTAAAGTAGGGTTTTAAACTAGGGTTAGGGTTGCAAAGTAGGGGTTTAAACTAGGGTTAGGGTTGCAAAGTAGGGGTTTAAACTAGGGTTAGGGTTGCAAAGTAGTGGTTTAAACTAGGGTTAGGGTTTCAAAGTAGGGGTTTAAACTAGGGTTAGGGTTTCAAAGTAGGGGTTTAAACTAGGGTTAGGGTTTCAAAGTAGGGGTTTAACCTAGGGTTAGGGTTTCTAAGTAGGGGTTTAAACTAGGGTTAGGGTTTCAAAGTAGGGTTTTAAACTAGGGTTAGGGTTTCAAAAAAGGGGTTTAACCTAGGGTTAGGGTTCTAAAGTAGGGGTTTAAACTAGGTTTAGGGTTTCAAAGTAGGGTTTTAAACTAGGGTAAAGGTTTCAAAGAAGGGTTTTAAACTAGGGTTTGGGTTTCAAAGTAGGGGTTTAAACTAGGGTGAGAGTTAAAAATAGGGTTTTAAACTAGGGTTAGGGTTTCAAAGTAGGGTTTTAAACTAGGATTAGGGTTTCAAAGTAGGGTTTTAAACTAGGGTTAGGGATTCAAAGTAGGGTTTTAAAGTAGGGTTAGGGTTTCAAAGAAGGGTTTTAAACTAGGGTTAGGGTTTCAAAGTAGGGGTTTAAACTAGGGTGAGAGTTAAAAAGTAGGGTTTTAAACTAGGGTTAGGGTTTCAAAGTAGGGTTTTAAACTAGGATTAGGGTTTCAAAGTACGGTTTTAAACTAGGGTTAGGGATTCAAAGTAGGGTTTTAAACTAGGGTTAGGGTTTCAAAGTAGGGATTTAAACTAGGGTTAGGGTTTCAAAGTAGGGTTTTAAACTAGGGTTAGGGTTTCAAACTAGGGTTAGGGTTTCAAAGTAGGGATTTAAACTAGGGTGAGGGTTTCAAAGTAGGGTTTTAAACTAGGGTAAGGGTTTCAAAGTAGGGTTTTAAACTAAAGTTAGGGTTTCAAAGTAGGGGTTTAACCTAGGGTTAGGGTTTCAAAGTAGGGGTTTAAACTAGGGTTAGGGTTTCAAAGTAGGAATTTAAACTAGGGTTAGGGTTTCAAAGTAGGGTTTTAAACTAGGGTAAGGGTTTCAAAGTAGGGTTTTAAACTAGGGTTAGGGTTTCAAAGTAGGGGTTTAAACTAGGATAAGGGTTTTAAAGTAGGGGTTTAAACTAGGGTTAGGGTTTCAAAGTAGGGTTTTAAACTAGGGTAAGGGTTTCAAAGTAGGGTTTTAAACTAGGGTAAAGGTTTCAAAGAAGGGTTTTAAACTAGGGTTAGGGTTTCAAAGTAGGGGTTTAAACTAGGGTAAGGGTTTCAAAGTAGGGTTTTAAACTAGGGTTAGGGTTGCAAAGTAGTGGTTTAAACTCGGGTTAGGGTTTCAAAGTAGGGGTTTAAACTAGGGTTAGAGTTAAAAAGTAGGGTTTTAAACTAGGGTTAGGGTTTCAAAGTAGGGGTTTAAACTAGGGTTAGGGTTTTAAAGTAGGGGTTTAAACTAGGGTTAGGGTTTCAAACTAGGGTTAGGGTTTCAAAGTAGGATTTTAAACTAGGGTTAGGGTTGCAAAGTAGGGGTTTAAACTAGGGTTAGGGTTGCAAAGTAGTGGTTTAAACTAGGGTTAGGGTTTCAAAGTAGGGTTTTAAACTATGGTTAGGGTTACAAAGTAGGGGTTTAAACTAGGGTTAGAGTTTCAAAGTAGGGTTTTAAACTAGGGTTAGGGTTTCAAAGTACGGTTTTAAACTAGGGTTAGGGTTTCAAAAAAGGGTTTTAAACTAGGGTTTTGGGTTTCAAAGTAGGGTTTTAAACTAGGGTTAGGGTTGCAAAGTAGTGGTTTAAACTAGGGTTAGGGTTTCAAAGTAGGGGTTTAAACTAGGGTTAGGGTTTCAAAGTAGGGTTTTAAACTAGGGTTAGAGTTTCAAAGTACGGTTTTAAACTAGGGTTAGGGTTTCAAAAAAGCGTTTTAAACTAGGGTTAGGGTTTCAAAGTAGGGTATTAAACTAGGGTTAAGGTTTCAAAGTAGGGGTTTAACCTAGGGTTAGGGTTTCTAAATAGGGGTTTAAACTAGGGTTAGGGTTTCAAAGTAGGGGTTTAAACTAGGGTTAGGGTTTCAAAGTAGGGTTTTAAACTAGGGTTAGGGTTTCAAAGTAGGGGTTTAACCTAGGGTTAGGGTCCTAAAGTAGGGGTTTAAACTAGGGATAGGGTTGCAAAGTAGGGGTTTAAACTAGGGTTAGGGTTCTAAAGTAGGGGTTTAAACTAGGGTTAGGGTTTCAAAGTAGGGTTTTAAACTAGGGTTAGGGTTGCAAAGTAGGGGTTTAAACTAGGGTTAGGGTTGCAAAGTAGTGGTTTAAACTAGGGTTAGGGTTTCAAAGTAGGGGTTTAAACTAGAGTTAGGGTTCTAAAGTAGGGGTTTAAACTAGGGTTAGGGTTTCAAAGTAGGGTTTTAAACTAGGGTTAGGGTTGCAAAGTAGGGGTTTAAACTAGGGTTAGGGTTCTAAAGTAGGGGTTTAAACTAGGGTTAGGGTTTCAAAAAAGGGGTTTAACCTAGGGTTAGGGTTCTAAAGTAGGGGTTTAAACTAGGGTTAGGGTTTTAAAGTAGGGTTTTAAACTAGGGTTAGGGTTGCAAAGTAGGGGTTTAAACTAGGGTTAGGGTTGCAAAGTAGTGGTTTAAACTAGGGTTAGGGTTTTAAAGTAGGGGTTTAAACTAGGGTTAGGGTTTCAAAGTAGGGTTTTAAACTAGGGTTAGGGTTTCAAAGTAGGGGTTTAAACTAGGGTTAGGGTTTCAAAGTAGAACTTTAAACTAGGGTTAGGGTTTCAAAGTAGGGGTTTAAACTAGGATTAGGGTTTCAAAGTAGGGTTTTAAAGTAGGGTTAGGGTTTCAAAGTACGGTTTTAAACTAGGGTTAGGGTTTCAAAAAAGGGTTTTAAACTAGGGTTAGGGTTTCAAAGTAGGGGTTTAAACTAGGGTAAGGGTTTCAAAGTAGGGTTTTAAACTAGGGTTAGGGTTGCAAAGTAGTGGTTTAAACTCGGGTTAGGGTTTCAAAGTAGGGGTTTAAACTAGGGTTAGGGTTTCAAAGTAGGGGTTTAAACTAGGGTTAGGGTTAAAAAGTAGGGTTTTAAACTAGGGTTAGGGTTTCAAAGTAGGGTTTTAAACTAGGATTAGGGTTTCAAAGTAGGGTTTTAAACTAGGGTTAGGGATTCAAAGTAGGGTTTTAAACTAGGGTTAGGGTTTCAAAGTAGGGATTTAAACTAGGGTTAGGGTTTCAAAGTAGGGGTTTAAACTCGGGTTAGGGTTTTAAAGTAGGATTTTAAACTAGGTTAAGGGTTTCAAAGTAGGGTTTTAAACTAGGGTTAGGGTTTCAAACTAGGGTTAGGGTTTCAAAGTAGGGATTTAAACTAGGGTAAGGGTTTCAAAGTAGGGTTTTAAACTAATGTTAGGGTTTCAAAGTAGGGGTTTAAACTAGGGTTAGGGTTTCAAAGTAGGGGTTTAACCTAGGGTTAGGGTTTCAAAGTAGGGGTTTAAACTAGGGTTAGGGTTTCAAAGTAGGAATTTAAACTAGGGTTTGGTTTTCAAAGTAGGGTTTTAAACTAGGGTAAGGGTTTCAAAGTAGGGTTTTAAACTAGGGTTAGGGTTTCAAAGTAGGGGTTTAAACTAGGGTTAGGGTTTTAAAGTAGGGGTTTAAACTAGGGTTAGGGTTTCAAACTAGGGTTAGGGTTTCAAAGTAGGGTTTTAAACTAGGGTAAGGGTTTCAAAGTAGGGTTTTAAACTAGGGTAAAGGTTTCAAAGAAGGGTTTTAAACTAGGGTTAGGGTTTCAAAGTAGGGGTTTAAACTAGGGTAAGGGTTTCAAAGTAGGGTTTTAAACTAGGGTTATGGTTGCAAAGTAGTGGTTTAAACTCGGGTTAGGGTTTCAAAGTAGGGGTTTAAACTAGGGTTAGGGTTTCAAAGTAGGGGTTTAAACTAGGGTAAGGGTTTCAAAGTAGGGTTTTAAACTAGGGTTAGGGTTTCAAAAAAGGGGTTTAACCTGGGTTAGGGTTCTAAAGTAGGGGTTTAAACTAGGGTTAGGTTTTCAAAGTAGGGTTTTAAACTAGTGTTAGGGTTGCAAAGTAGGGGTTTAAACTAGGGTTAGGGTTGCAAAGTAATGGTTTAAACTAGGGTTAGTGTTTCAAAGTAGGGGTTTAAACTAGGGTTAGGGTTTCAAAGTAGGGGTTTAAACTAGGGTTAGAGTTTCAAAGTTGGGTTTTAAACTAGGGTTAGGGTTTCAAAGTACGGTTTTAAACTAGGGTAAGGGTTTCAAAAAAGGGTTTTAAACTAGGGTTAGGGTTTCAAAGTAGGGTTTTAAACTAGGGTTAGGGTTTCAAAGTAGGGGTTTAACCTAGGGTTAGGGTTTCTAATTAGGGGTTTAAACTATGGTTAGGGTTTCAAAGTAGGGTTTTAAACTAGGGTTAGGGTTTCAAAAAAGGGGTTTAACCTAGGGTTAGGGTTCTAAAGTAGGGGTTTAAACTAGGGTTAGGGTTTCAAAGTAGGGTTTTAAACTAGGGTAAAGGTTTCAAAGAAGGGTTTTAAACTAGGGTTAGGGTTTCAAAGTAGGGGTTTAAACTAGGGTAAGGGTTTCAAAGTAGGGTTTTAAACTAGGGTTAGGGTTGCAAAGTAGTGGTTTAAACTCGTGTTAGGGTTTCAAAGTAAGGGTTTAACCTAGGGTTAGGGTTTCAAAGTAGGGGTTTAAACTATGGTTAGGGTTTCAAAGTAGGGTTTTAAACTAGGATTAGGGTTTCAAAGTAGGGTTTTAAACTAGGGTTAGGGTTTCAAAGTAAGGGTTTAACCTAGGGTTAGGGTTTCAAAGTAGGGGTTTAAACTAGGGTTAGGGTTTCAAAGTAGGGTTTTAAACTCGGGTTAGGGTTTCAAAGTAGGGTTTTAAACTAGGGTTAGGATTTCAAAGTAGGGGTTAAACCTAAGGTTAGGGTTTCAAAGTAGGGGTTAAAACTAGGGTTAGGGTTTCAAAGTAGGGGTTTAAACTAGGGTTATGGTTTCAAAGTAGGGTTTTAAACTAGGGTTAGGGTTTCAAAGTAGGGGTTTAAACTAGGGTTAGGGTTTCAAAGTAGAACTTTAAACTAGGGTTAGGGTTTCAAAGTAGGGGTTTAAACTAGGGTTAGGGTTTCAAAGTAGGGTTTTAAACTAGGGTTAGGGTTTCAAAGTAGGGGTTTAACCTAGGGTTAGGGTCCTAAAGTAGGGGTTTAAACTAGGGTTAGGGTTTCAAAGTATGGTTTTAAACGAGGGTAAAAGTTTCAAAGAAGGGTTTTAAACTAGGGTTAGGGTTTCAAAGTAGGGGTTTAAACTAGGGTTAGAGTTTCAAAGAAGGGTTTTAAACTAGGGTTAGGGTTTCAAAGTACGGTTTTAAACTTGGGTTAGGGTTCAAAAAAGGGTTTTAAACTAGGGTTAGGGTTTTAAAGTAGGGTTTTAAACTAGGGTTAGGGTTTCAAAGTAGGGGTTTAACCTAGGGTTAGGGTTTCTAAGTAGGGGTTTAAACTAGGGTTAGGGTTTCAAAGTAGGGTTTTAAACTAGGGTTAGGGTTTCAAAAAAGGGGTTTAACCTAGGGTTAGGGTTCTAAAGTAGGGGTTTAAACTAGGTTTAGGGTTTCAAAGTAGGGTTTTAAACTAGGGTAAAGGTTTCAAAGAAGGGTTTTAAACTAGGGTTAGGGTTTCAAAGTAGGGGTTTAAACTAGGGTGAGAGTTAAAAAGTAGGGTTTTAAACTAGGGTTAGGGTTTCAAAGTAGGGTTTTAAACTAGGATTAGGGTTTCAAAGTAGGGTTTTAAACTAGGGTTAGGGATTCAAAGTAGGGTTTTAAAGTAGGGTTAGGGTTTCAAAGAAGGGTTTTAAACTAGGGTTAGGGTTTCAAAGTAGGGGTTTAAACTAGGGTGAGAGTTAAAAAGTAGGGTTTTAAACTAGGGTTAGGGTTTCAAAGTAGGGTTTTAAACTAGGATTAGGGTTTCAAAGTACGGTTTTAAACTAGGGTTAGGGATTCAAAGTAGGGTTTTAAACTAGGGTTAGGGTTTCAAAGTAGGGATTTAAACTAGGGTTAGGGTTTCAAAGTAGGGTTTTAAACTAGGGTTAGGGTTTCAAACTAGGGTTAGGGTTTCAAAGTAGGGATTTAAACTAGGGTGAGGGTTTCAAAGTAGGGTTTTAAACTAGGGTAAGGGTTTCAAAGTAGGGTTTTAAACTAATGTTAGGGTTTCAAAGTAGGGGTTTAACCTAGGGTTAGGGTTTCAAAGTAGGGGTTTAAACTAGGGTTAGGGTTTCAAAGTAGGAATTTAAACTAGGGTTAGGGTTTCAAAGTAGGGTTTTAAACTAGGGTAAGGGTTTCAAAGTAGGGTTTTAAACTAGGGTTAGGGTTTCAAAGTAGGGGTTTAAACTAGGATAAGGGTTTTAAAGTAGGGGTTTAAACTAGGGTTAGGGTTTCAAAGTAGGGTTTTAAACTAGGGTAAGGGTTTCAAAGTAGGGTTTTAAACTAGGGTAAAGGTTTCAAAGAAGGGTTTTAAACTAGGGTTAGGGTTTCAAAGTAGGGGTTTAAACTAGGGTAAGGGTTTCAAAGTAGGGTTTTAAACTAGGGTTAGGGTTGCAAAGTAGTGGTTTAAACTCGGGTTAGGGTTTCAAAGTAGGGGTTTAAACTAGGGTTAGAGTTAAAAAGTAGGGTTTTAAACTAGGGTTAGGGTTTCAAAGTAGGGGTTTAAACTAGGGTTAGGGTTTTAAAGTAGGGGTTTAAACTAGGGTTAGGGTTTCAAACTAGGGTTAGGGTTTCAAAGTAGGATTTTAAACTAGGGTTAGGGTTGCAAAGTAGGGGTTTAAACTAGGGTTAGGGTTGCAAAGTAGTGGTTTAAATTAGGGTTAGGGTTTCAAAGTAGGGTTTTAAACTAGGGTTAGGGTTTCAAAGTACGGTTTTAAACTAGGGTTAGGGTTTCAAAAAAGGGTTTTAAACTAGGGTTTTGGGTTTCAAAGTAGGGTTTTAAACTAGGGTTAGGGTTGCAAAGTAGTGGTTTAAACTAGGGTTAGGGTTTCAAAGTAGGGGTTTAAACTAGGGTTAGGGTTTCAAAGTAGGGTTTTAAACTAGGGTTAGAGTTTCAAAGTACGGTTTTAAACTAGGGTTAGGGTTTCAATAAAGCGTTTTAAACTAGGGTTAGGGTTTCAAAGTAGGGTATTAAACTAGGGTTAGGGTTTCAAAGTAGGGGTTTAACCTAGGGTTAGGGTTTCTAAATAGGGGTTTAAACTAGGGTTAGGGTTTCAAAGTAGGGGTTTAAACTAGGGTTAGGGTTTCAAAGTAGGGTTTTAAACTAGGGTTAGGGTTTCAAAGTAGGGGTTTAACCTAGGGTTAGGGTCCTAAAGTAGGGGTTTAAACTAGGGTTAGGGTTGCAAAGTAGGGGTTTAAACTAGGGTTAGGGTTCTAAAGTAGGGGTTTAAACTAGGGTTAGGGTTTCAAAGTAGGGTTTTAAACTAGGGTTAGGGTTGCAAAGTAGGGGTTTAAACTAGGGTTAGGGTTGCAAAGTAGTGGTTTAAACTAGGGTTAGGGTTTCAAAGTAGGGGTTTAAACTAGAGTTAGGGTTCTAAAGTAGGGGTTTAAACTAGGGTTAGGGTTTTAAAGTAGGGTTTTAAACTAGGGTTAGGGTTGCAAAGTAGGGGTTTAAACTAGGGTTAGGGTTCTAAAGTAGGGGTTTAAACTAGGGTTAGGGTTTCAAAAAAGGGGTTTAACCTAGGGTTAGGGTTCTAAAGTAGGGTTTTAAACTAGGGTTAGGGTTTTAAAGTAGGGTTTTAAACTAGGGTTAGGGTTGCAAAGTAGGGGTTTAAACTAGGGTTAGGGTTGCAAAGTAGTGGTTTAAACTAGGGTTAGGGTTTCAAAGTAGGGGTTTAAACTAGGGTTAGGGTTTCAAAGTAGGGTTTTAAACTAGGGTTAGGGTTTCAAAGTAGGGGTTTAAACTAGGGTTAGGGTTTCAAAGTAGAACTTTAAACTAGGGTTAGGGTTTCAAAGTAGGGGTTTAAACTAGGATTAGGGTTTCAAAGTAGGGTTTTAAACTAGGGTTAGGGTTTCAAAGTAGGGGTTTAACCTAGGGTTAGGGTTTAAAAGTAGGGGTTTAAATCAGGGTTAGGGTTTCAAAGTAGGGTTTTAAACTCGGGTTAGGGTTTCAAAGTAGGGTTTTAAACTAGGGTTAGGGTTTCAAAGTAGGGGTTAAACCTAAGGTTAGGGTTTCAAAGTAGGGGTTAAAACTAAGGTTAGGGTTTCAAAGTAGGGGTTTAAACTAGGGTTATGGTTTCAAAGTAGGGTTTTAAACTAGGGTTAGGGTTTCAAAGTAGGGGTTTAAACTAGGGTTAGGGTTTCAAAGTAGAACTTTAAACTAGGGTTAGGGTTTCAAAGTAGGGGTTTAAACTAGGGTTAGGGTTTCAAAGTAGGGTTTTAAACTAGGGTTAGGGTTTCAAAGTATGGTTTTAAACGAGGGTAAAAGTTTCAAAGAAGGGTTTTAATCTAGGGTTAGGGTTTCAAAGTAGGGGTTTAAACTAGGGTTAGGGTTTCAAAGTAGGGTTTTAAACTAGGGTTAGGGTTGCAAAGTAGGGGTTCAAACTAGGGTTAGGGTTTTAAAGTAGGGGTTTAAACTAGGGTTAGGGTT
The DNA here is from genome assembly GCF_054856555.1 of Leptonotus elevatus. Classification (NCBI taxonomy): domain Eukaryota; kingdom Metazoa; phylum Chordata; class Actinopteri; order Syngnathiformes; family Syngnathidae; genus Leptonotus; species Leptonotus elevatus. The sequence continues at coordinate 16,631,903 of NC_141239.1, read as the reverse complement.
TCAAAGTAGGGGTTTAATCTAGGGTTAGAGTTTCAAAGTAGGGTTTTAAACTAGGGTTAGGGTTTCAAAGTACGGTTTTAAACTAGGGTTAGGGTTTCAAAAAAGGGTTTTAAACTAGGGTTAGGGTTTCAAAGTAGGGGTTTAAACTAGGGTTAGGGTTTCAAAGTAGGGGTTTAACCTAGGGTTAGGGTTTCTAAGTAGGGGTTTAACCTAGGGTTAGGGTTCTAAAGTAGGGGTTTAAACTAGGGTTAGGGTTTCAAAGTAGGGTTTTAAACAAGGGAAAGGTTTTCAAAGAAGGGTTTTAAACTAGGGTTAGGGTTTCAAAGTAGGGGTTTAAACTAGGGTAAGGGTTTCAAAGTAGGGTTTTAAACTAGGGTTAGGGTTGCAAAGTAGTGGTTTAAACTCGGGTTAGGGTTTCAAAGTAGGGGTTTAAACTAGGGTTAGGGTTTCAAAGTAGGGGTTTAAACTAGGGTTAGAGTTAAAAAGTAGGGTTTTAAACTAGGGTTAGGGTTTCAAAGTAGGGTTTTAAACTAGGATTAGGGTTTCAAAGTAGGGTTTTAAACTAGGGTTAGGGATTCAAAGTAGGGTTTTAAACTAGGGTTAGGGTTTCAAAGTAGGGATTTAAACTAGGGTTAGGGTTTCAAAGTAGGGGTTTAAACTCGGGTTAGGGTTTTAAAGTAGTATTTTAAACTAGGTTAAGGGTTTCAAAGTAGGGTTTTAAACTAGGATTAGGGTTTCAAACTAGGGTTAGGGTTTCAAAGTAGGGATTTAAACTAGGGTAAGGGTTTCAAAGTAGGGTTTTAAACTAATGTTAGGGTTTCAAAGTAGGGGTTTAAACTAGGGTTAGGGTTTCAAAGTAGGGGTTTAACCTAGGGTTAGGGTTTCAAAGTAGGGGTTTAAACTAGGGTTAGGGTTTCAAAGTAGGAATTTAAACTAGGGTTTGGTTTTCAAAGTAGGGTTTTAAACTAGGGTTAGGGTTTCAAAGTAGGGGTTTAAACTAGGGTTAGGGTTTTAAAGTAGGGGTTTAAACTAGGGTTAGGGTTTCAAACTAGGGTTAGGGTTTCAAAGTAGGGTTTTAAACTAGGGTAAGGGTTTCAAAGTAGGGTTTTAAACTAGGGTAAAGGTTTCAAAGAAGGGTTTTAAACTAGGGTTAGGGTTTCAAAGTAGGGGTTTAAACTAGGGTAAGGGTTTCAAAGTAGGGTTTTAAACTAGGGTTATGGTTGCAAAGTAGTGGTTTAAACTCGGGTTAGGGTTTCAAAGTAGGGGTTTAAACTAGGGTTAGGGTTTCAAAGTAGGGGTTTAAACTAGGGTAAGGGTTTCAAAGTAGGGTTTTAAACTAGGGTTAGGGTTTCAAAAAAGGGGTTTAACCTAGGGTTAGGGTTCTAAAGTAGGGGTTTAAACTAGGGTTAGGTTTTCAAAGTAGGGTTTTAAACTAGTGTTAGGGTTGCAAAGTAGGGGTTTAAACTAGGGTTAGGGTTGCAAAGTAATGGTTTAAACTAGGGTTAGTGTTTCAAAGTAGGGGTTTAAACTAGGGTTAGGGTTTCAAAGTAGGGGTTTAAACTAGGGTTAGAGTTTCAAAGTTGGGTTTTAAACTAGGGTTAGGGTTTCAAAGTACGGTTTTAAACTAGGGTAAGGGTTTCAAAAAAGGGTTTTAAACTAGGGTTAGGGTTTCAAAGTAGGGTTTTAAACTAGGGTTAGGGTTTCAAAGTAGGGGTTTAACCTAGGGTTAGGGTTTCTAATTAGGGGTTTAAACTAGGGTTAGGGTTTCAAAGTAGGGTTTTAAACTAGGGTTAGGGTTTCAAAAAAGGGGTTTAACCTAGGGTTAGGGTTCTAAAGTAGGGGTTTAAACTAGGGTTAGGGTTTCAAAGTAGGGTTTTAAACTAGGGTAAAGGTTTCAAAGAAGGGTTTTAAACTAGGGTTAGGGTTTCAAAGTAGGGGTTTAAACTAGGGTAAGGGTTTCAAAGTAGGGTTTTAAACTAGGGTTAGGGTTGCAAAGTAGTGGTTTAAACTCGTGTTAGGGTTTCAAAGTAAGGGTTTAACCTAGGGTTAGGGTTTTAAAGTAAGGGTTTAACCTAGGGTTAGGGTTTCAAAGTAGGGTTTTAAACTAGGATTAGGGTTTCAAAGTAGGGTTTTAAACTAGGGTTAGGGTTTCAAAGTAAGGGTTTACCCTAGGGTTAGGGTTTCAAAGTAGGGTTTTAAACTAGGGTTAGGGTTTCAAAGTAAGGGTTTACCCTAGGGTTAGGGTTTCAAAGTAGGGTTTTAAACTAGGGTTAGGGTTTCAAAGTAGGGGTTTAACCTAGGGTTAGGGTCCTAAAGTAGGGGTTTAAACTAGGGTTAGGGTTTCAAAGTATGGTTTTAAACGAGGGTAAAAGTTTCAAAGAAGGGTTTTAAACTAGGGTTAGGGTTTCAAAGTAGGGGTTTAAACTAGGGTTAGAGTTTCAAAGAAGGGTTTTAAACTAGGGTTTGGGTTTCAAAGTACGGTTTTAAACTAGGGTTAGGGTTCAAAAAAGGGTTTTAAACTAGGGTTAGGGTTTTAAAGTAGGGTTTTAAACTAGGGTTAGGATTTCAAAGTAGGGGTTTAACCTAGGGTTAGGGTTTCTAAGTAGGGGTTTAAACTAGGGTTAGGGTTTCAAAGTAGGGTTTTAAACTAGGGTTAGGGTTTCAAAAAAGGGGTTTAACCTAGGGTTAGGGTTCTAAAGTAGGGGTTTAAACTAGGTTTAGGGTTTCAAAGTAGGGTTTTAAACCAGGGTAAAGGTTTCAAAGAAGGGTTTTAAACTAGGGTTAGGGTTTCAAAGTAGGGGTTTAAACTAGGGTGAGAGTTAAAAAGTAGGGTTTTAAACTAGGGTTAGGGTTTCAAAGTAGGGTTTTAAACTAGGATTAGGGTTTTAAAGTAGGGTTTTAAACTAGTGTTAGGGTTGCAAAGTAGGGGTTTAAACTAGGGTTAGGGTTGCAAAGTAATGGTTTAAACTTGGGTTAGTGTTTCAAAGTAGGGGTTTAAACTAGGGTTAGGGTTTCAAAGTAGGGGTTTAAACTAGGGTTAGAGTTTCAAAGTTGGGTTTTAAACTAGGGTTAGGGTTTCAAAGTACGGTTTTAAACTAGGGTAAGGGTTTCAAAAAAGGGTTTTAAACTAGGGTTAGGGTTTCAAAGTAGGGTTTTAAACTAGGGTTAGGGTTTCAAAGTAGGGGTTTAACCTAGGGTTAGGGTTTCTAATTAGGGGTTTAAACTAGGGTTAGGGTTTCAAAGTAGGGTTTTAAACTAGGGTTAGGGTTTCAAAAAAGGGGTTTAACCTAGGGTTAGGGTTCTAAAGTAGGGGTTTAAACTAGGGTTAGGGTTTCAAAGTAGGGTTTTAAACTAGGGTAAAGGTTTCAAAGAAGGGTTTTAAACTAGGGTTAGGGTTTCAAAGTAGGGGTTTAAACTAGGGTAAGGGTTTCAAAGTAGGGTTTTAAACTAGGGTTAGGGTTGCAAAGTAGTGGTTTAAACTCGTGTTAGGGTTTCAAAGTAAGGGTTTAACCTAGGGTTAGGGTTTCAAAGTAGGGGTTTAAACTATGGTTAGGGTTTCAAAGTAGGGTTTTAAACTAGGATTAGGGTTTCAAAGTAGGGTTTTAAACTAGGGTTAGGGTTTCAAAGTAAGGGTTTAACCTAGGGTTAGGGTTTCAAAGTAGGGGTTTAAACTAGGGTTAGGGTTTCAAAGTAGGGTTTTAAACTCGGGTTAGGGTTTCAAAGTAGGGTTTTAAACTAGGGTTAGGATTTCAAAGTAGGGGTTAAACCTAAGGTTAGGGTTTCAAAGTAGGGGTTAAAACTAGGGTTAGGGTCTCAAAGTAGGGGTTTAAACTAGGGTTATGGTTTCAAAGTAGGGTTTTAAACTAGGGTTAGGGTTTCAAAGTAGGGGTTTAAACTAGGGTTAGGGTTTCAAAGTAGAACTTTAAACTAGGGTTAGGGTTTCAAAGTAGGGGTTTAAACTAGGGTTAGGGTTTCAAAGTAGGGTTTTAAACTAGGGTTAGGGTTTCAAAGTAGGGGTTTAACCTAGGGTTAGGGTCCTAAAGTAGGGGTTTAAACTAGGGTTAGGGTTTCAAAGTATGGTTTTAAACGAGGGTAAAAGTTTCAAGGAAGGGTTTTAAACTAGGGTTAGGGTTTCAAAGTAGGGTTTTAAACTAGGGTTAGGGTTGCAAAGTAGGGGTTTAAACTAGGGTTAGGGTTGCAAAGTAGTGGTTTAAACTAGGGTTAGGGTTTCAAAGTAGGGGTTTAAACTAGGGTTAGGGTTTCAAAGTAGGGTTTTAAACTAGGGTTAGGGTTCAAAAAAGGGTTTTAAACTAGGGTTAGGGTTTTAAAGTAGGGTTTTAAACTAGGGTTAGGGTTTCAAAGTAGGGGTTTAACCTAGGGTTAGGGTTTCTAAGTAGGGGTTTAAACTAGGGTTAGGGTTTCAAAGTAGGGTTTTAAACTAGGGTTAGGGTTTCAAAAAAGGGGTTTAACCTAGGGTTAGGGTTCTAAAGTAGGGGTTTAAACTAGGTTTAGGGTTTCAAAGTAGGGTTTTAAACTAGGGTAAAGGTTTCAAAGAAGGGTTTTAAACTAGGGTTAGGGTTTCAAAGTAGGGGTTTAAACTAGGGTGAGAGTTAAAAAGTAGGGTTTTAAACTAGGGTTAGGGTTTCAAAGTAGGGTTTTAAACTAGGATTAGGGTTTCAAAGTAGGGTTTTAAACTAGGGTTAGGGATTCAAAGTAGGGTTTTAAAGTAGGGTTAGGGTTTCAAAGAAGGGTTTTAAACTAGGGTTAGGGTTTCAAAGTAGGGGTTTGAACTAGGGTGAGAGTTAAAAAGTAGGGTTTTAAACTAGGGTTAGGGTTTCAAAGTAGGGTTTTAAACTAGGATTAGGGTTTCAAAGTAGGGTTTTAAACTAGGGTTAGGGATTCAAAGTAGGGTTTTAAACTAGGGTTAGGGTTTCAAAGTAGGGATTTAAACTAGGGTTAGGGTTTCAAAGTAGGGTTTTAAACTAGGGTTAGGGTTTCAAACTAGGGTTAGGGTTTCAAAGTAGGGATTTAAACTAGGGTGAGGGTTTCAAAGTAGGGTTTTAAACTAGGGTAAGGGTTTCAAAGTAGGGTTTTAAACTAATGTTAGGGTTTCAAAGTAGGGGTTTAAACTAGGGTTAGGGTTTCAAAGTAGGGGTTTAAACTATGGTTAGGGTTTCAAAGTAGGAATTTAAACTAGGGTTAGGGTTTCAAAGTAGGGTTTTAAACTAGGGTAAGGGTTTCAAAGTAGGGTTTTAAACTAGGGTTAGGGTTTCAAAGTAGGGGTTTAAACTAGGGTTAGGGTTTTAAAGTAGGGGTTTAAACTAGGGTTAGGGTTTTAAAGTAGGGGTTTAAACTAGGGTTAGGGTTTCAAAGTTGGGGTTTAAACTAGGGTTAGGGTTTCAAAGTAGGGTTTTAAACTTGGGTTAGGGTTCTAAAGTAGGGGTTTAAACTAGGGTTAGGGTTTCAAAGTAGGGTTTTAAACTAGGGTAAAGGTTTCAAAGAAGGGTTTTAAACTAGGGTTAGGGTTTCAAAGTAGGGGTTTAAACTAGGGTAAGGGTTTTAAAGTAGGGGTTTAAACTAGGGTTAGGGTTTCAAACTAGGGTTAGGGTTTCAAAGTAGGATTTTAAACTAGGGTTAGGGTTGCAAAGTAGGGGTTTAAACTAGGGTTAGGGTTGCAAAGTAGTGGTTTAAAATAGGGTTAGGGTTTCAAAGTAGGGGTTTAAACTATGGTAAGGGTTACAAAGTAGGGGTTTAAACTAGGGTTAGAGTTTCAAAGTAGGGTTTTAAACTAGGGTTAGGGTTTCAAAGTACGGTTTTAAACTAGGGTTAGGGTTGCAAAGTAGGGGTTCAAACTAGGGTTAGGGTTTCAAAGTAGGGGTTTAAACTAGGTTTAGGGTTTCAAAGTAGGGGTTTAATCTAGGGTTAGAGTTTCAAAGTAGGGTTTTAAACTAGGGTTAGGGTTTCAAAGTACGGTTTTAAACTAGGGTTAGGGTTTCAAAAAAGGGTTTTAAACTAGGGTTAGGGTTTCAAAGTAGGGGTTTAAACTAGGGTTAGGGTTTCAAAGTAGGGGTTTAACCTAGGGTTAAGGTTTCTAAGTAGGGGTTTAACCTAGGGTTAGGGTTCTAAAGTAGGGGTTTAAACTAGGGTTAGGGTTTCAAAGTGGGGTTTTAAACTAGGGTAAAGATTTCAAAGAAGGGTTTTAAACTAGGGTTAGGGTTTCAAAGTAGGGGTTTAAACTAGGGTAAGGGTTTCAAAGTAGGGTTTTAAACTAGGGTTAGGGTTGCAAAGTAGTGGTTTAAACTCGGGTTAGGGTTTCAAAGTAGGGGTTTAAACTAGGGTTAGGGTTTCAAAGTAGGGGTTTAAACTAGGGTTAGAGTTAAAAAGTAGGGTTTTAAACTAGGGTTAGGGTTTCAAAGTAGGGTTTTAAACTAGGGTTAGGGTTTCAAAGTAGGGATTTAAACTAGGGTTAGGGTTTCAAAGTAGGGGTTTAAACTCGGGTTAGGGTTTTAAAGTAGGATTTTAAACTAGGTTAAGGGTTTCAAAGTAGGGTTTTAAACTAGGGTTAGGGTTTCAAACTAGGGTTAGGGTTTCAAAGTAGGGATTTAAACTAGGGTAAGGGTTTCAAAGTAGGGTTTTAAACTAATGTTAGGGTTTCAAAGTAGGGGTTTAAACTAGGTTTAGGGTTTCAAAGTAGGGGTTTAACCTAGGGTTAGGGTTTCAAAGTAGGGGTTTAAACTAGGGTTAGGGTTTCAAAGTAGGAATTTAAACTAGGGTTTGGTTTTCAAAGTAGGGTTTTAAACTAGGGTAAGGGTTTCAAAGTAGGGTTTTAAACTAGGGTTAGGGTTTCAAAGTAGGGGTTTAAACTAGGGTTAGGGTTTTAAAGTAGGGGTTTAAACTAGGGTTAGGGTTTCAAACTAGGGTTAGGGTTTCAAAGTAGGGTTTTAAACTAGGGTAAGGGTTTCAAAGTAGGGTTTTAAACTAGGGTAAAGGTTTCAAAGAAGGGTTTTAAACTAGGGTTAGGGTTTCAAAGTAGGGGTTTAAACTAGGGTAAGGGTTTCAAAGTAGGGTTTTAAACTAGGGTTATGGTTGCAAAGTAGTGGTTTAAACTCGGGTTAGGGTTTCAAAGTAGGGGTTTAAACTAGGGTTAGGGTTTCAAAGTAGGGGTTTAAACTAGGGTTAGAGTTAAAAAGTAGGGTTTTAAACTAGGGTTAGGGTTTCAAAGTAGGGGTTCAAACTAGGGTTAGGGTTTTAAAGTAGGGGTTTAAACTAGGGTTTGGGTTTCAAACTAGGGTTAGGGTTTCAAAGTAGGGTTTTAAACTAGGGTTAGGGTTGCAAAGTAGGGGTTTAAACTAGGGTTAGGGTTGCAAAGTAGTGGTTTAAACTAGGGTTAGGGTTTCAAAGTAGGGGTTTAAACTATGGTTAGGGTTTCAAAGAGGGGGTTTAAACTAGGGTTAGAGTTTCAAAGTAGGGTTTTAAACTTGGGTTAGGGTTTCAAAGTACGGTTTTAAACTAGGGTTAGGGTTTCAAAAAAGGGTTTTAAACTAGGGTTTGGGTTTCAAAGTAGGGTTTTAAACTAGGGTTAGGGTTGCAAAGTAGTGGTTTACACTAGGGTTAGGGTTTCAAAGTAGGGGTTTAAACTAGGGTTAGGGTTTCAAAGTAGGGTTTTAAACTAGGGTTAGGGTTTCAAAAAAGGGGTTTACCTAGGGTTAGGGTTCTAAAGTAGGGGTTTAAACTAGGGTTAGGGTTTCAAAGTAGGGTTTTAAACTAGGGTTAGGGTTTCAAAGTAGGGTTTTAAACTAGGGTTAGGGTTTCAAAGTAGGGGTTTAACCTAGGGTTAGGGTTTCTAAGTAGGGGTTTAAACTAGGGTTAGGGTTTCAAAGTAGGGTTTTAAACTAGGGTCAGGGTTTCAAAAAAGGGGTTTAACCTAGGGTTAGGGTTCTAAAGTAGGGGTTTAAACTAGGGTTAGGGTTTCAAAGTAGGGGTTTAAACTAGGGTTAGGGTTGCAAAGTAGTGGTTTAAACTAGGGTTAGGGTTTCAAAGTAGGGGTTTAAACTAGGGTTAGGGTTTCAAAGTAGGGTTTTAAACTAGGGTTAGGGTTGCAAAGTAGGGGTTTAAACTAGGGTTAGGGTTTCAAAGTAGGGGTTTAAACTAGGATTAGGGTTTCAAAGTAGGGTTTTAAACTAGGGTTAGGGTTTCAAAGTAGGGGTTTAACCTAGGGTTAGGGTTTCAAAGTAGGGGTTTAAACTAGGGTTAGGGTTTCAAAGTAGGGTTTTAAACTCGGGTTAGGGTTTCAAAGTAGGGGTTAAAACTAAGGTTAGGGTTTCAAAGTAGGGGTTTAAACTAGGGTTATGGTTTCAAAGTAGGGTTTTAAACTAGGGTTAGGGTTTCAAAGTAGGGTTTTAAACTAGGGTTAGGGTTTCTAAGTAGGGGTTTAAACTAGGGTTAGGGATTCAAAGTAGGGTTTTAAACTAGGGTTAGAGTTTCAAAGTACGGTTTTAAACTAGGGTTAGGGTTTCAAAAAAGCGTTTTAAACTAGGGTTAGGGTTTCAAAGTAGGGTATTAAACTAGGGTTAAGGTTTCAAAGTAGGGGTTTAATCTAGGGTTAGGGTTTCTAAGTAGGGGTTTAAACTAGGGTTAGGGTTTCAAAGTAGGGTTTTAAACTAGGGTTAGGGTTTCAAAAAAGGGGTTTAACCTAGGGTTAGGGTTCTAAAGTAGGGGTTTAAACTAGGGTTAGGGTTTCAAAGTAGGGTTTTAAACTAGGGTTAGGGTTGCAAAGTAGGGGTTTAAACTAGGGTTAGGGTTCTAAAGTAGGGGTTTAAACTAGGGTTAGGGTTTCAAAGTAGGGTTTTAAACTAGGGTTAGGGTTGCAAAGTAGGGTTTTAAACTAGGGTTAGGGTTGCAAAGTAGTGGTTTAAACTAGGGTTAGGGTTTCAAAGTAGGGTTTTAAACTCGGGTTAGGGTTTCAAAGTAGTGGTTTAAACTAGGGTTAGGGTTTCAAAGTAGAACTTTAAACTAGGGTTAGGGTTTCAAAGTAGGGGTTTAAACCAGGATTAGGGTTTCAAAGGAGGGTTTTAAACTAAGGTTAGGGTTTCAAAGTAGGGGTTTAACCTAGGGTTAGGGTTTCAAAGTAGGGGTTTAAACAAGGGTTAGGGTTTCAAAGTAGGGTTTTAAACTAGGGTTAGGGTTTCAAAGTAGGGGTTAAACCTAAGGTTAGGGTTTCAAAGTAGGGGTTAAAACTAAGGTTAGGGTTTCAAAGTAGGGGTTTAAACTAGGGTTATGGTTTCAAAGTAGGGTTTTAAACTAGGGTTAGGGTTTCAAAGTAGGGGTTTAAACTAGGGTTAGGGTTTCAAAGTAGAACTTTAAACTAGGGTTAGGGTTTCAAAGTAGGGGTTTAAACCAGGATTAGGGTTTCAAAGTAGGGGTTTAAACTAGGGTTAGGGTTTCAAAGTAGGGGTTTAACCTAGGGTTAGGGTTTCAAAGTAGGGGTTTAAACCAGGGTTAGGGTTTCAAAGTAGGGTTTTAAACTAGGGTTAGGGTTTCAAAGTAGGGGTTAAACCTAAGGTTAGGGTTTCAAAGTAGGGGTTAAAACTAAGGTTAGGGTTTCAAAGTAGGGGTTTAAACTAGGGTTATGGTTTCAAAGTAGGGTTTTAAACTAGGGTTAGGGTTTCAAAGTAGGGGTTTAAACTAGGGTTAGGGTTTCAAAGTAGAACTTTAAACTAGGGTTAGGGTTTCAAAGTAGGGGTTTAAACTAGGGTTAGGGTTTCAAAGTAGGGGTTTAACCTAGGGTTAGGGTTTCCAAGTAGGGGTTTAACCTAGGGTTAGGGTTCTAAAGTAGGGGTTTAAACTAGGGTTAGGGTTTCAAAGTAGGGTTTTAAACTAGGGTAAAGATTTCAAAGAAGGGTTTTAAACTAGGGTTAGGGTTTCAAAGTAGGGGTTTAAACTAGGGTAAGGGTTTCAAAGTAGGGTTTTAAACTAGGGTTAGGGTTGCAAAGTAGTGGTTTAAACTCGGGTTAGGGTTTCAAAGTAGGGGTTTAAACTAGGGTTAGGGTTTCAAAGTAGGGGTTTAAACTAGGGTTAGAGTTAAAAAGTAGGGTTTTAAACTAGGGTTAGGGTTTCAAAGTAGGGTTTTAAACTAGGATTAGGGTTTCAAAGTAGGGTTTTAAACTAGGGTTAGGGATTCAAAGTAGGGTTTTAAACTAGGGTTAGGGTTTCAAAGTAGGGATTTAAACTAGGGTTAGGATTTCAAAGTAGGGGTTTAAACTCGGGTTAGGGTTTTAAAGTAGGATTTTAAACTAGGTTAAGGGTTTCAAAGTAGGGTTTTAAACTAGGGTTAGGGTTTCAAACTAGGGTTAGGGTTTCAAAGTAGGGATTTAAACTAGGGTAAGGGTTTCAAAGTAGGGTTTTAAACTAATGTTAGGGTTTCAAAGTAGGGGTTTAAACTAGGGTTAGGGTTTCAAAGTAGGGTTTTAAACTAGAGTTAGGGTTTCAAAGTAGGGGTTTAACCTAGGGTTAGGGTTTCAAAGTAGGGGTTTAAACTAGGGTTAGGGTTTCAAAGTAGGAATTTAAACTAGGGTTTGGGTTTCAAAGTAGGGTTTTAAACTAGGGTAAGGGTTTCAAAGTAGGGTTTTAAACTAGGGTTAGGGTTTCAAAGTAGGGGTTTAAACTAGGGTTAGGGTTTTAAAGTAGGGGTTTAAACTAGGGTTAGGGTTTCAAACTAGGGTTAGGGTTTCAAAGTAGGGTTTTAAACTAGGGTAAGGGTTTCAAAGTAGGGTTTTAAACTAGGGTAAAGGTTTCAAAGAAGGGTTTTAAACTAGGGTTAGGGTTTCAAAGTAGGGGTTTAAACTAGGGTAAGGGTTTCAAAGTAGGGTTTTAAACTAGGGTTATGGTTGCAAAGTAGTGGTTTAAACTCGGGTTAGGGTTTCAAAGTAGGGGTTTAAACTAGGGTTAGGGTTTCAAAGTAGGGGTTTAAACTAGGGTGAGGTTTTCAAAGTAGGGTTTTAAACTAGGGTAAGGGTTTCAAAGTAGGGTTTTAAACTAATGTTAGGGTTTCAAAGTAAGGGTTTAACCTAGGGTTAGGGTTTCAAAGTAGGGGTTTAAACTAGGGTTAGGGTTTCAAAGTAGGAATTAAAACTAGGGTTAGGGTTTCAAAGTAGAGGTTTAAACTAGGGTAAGGGTTTCAAAGAAGGGTTTTAAACTAGGGTTAGGGTTTCAAAGTAGGGGTTTAAACTAGGGTAAGGGTTTCAAAGTAGGGTTTTAAACTAGGGTTAGGGTTGCAAAGTAGTGGTTTAAACTCGGGTTAGGGTTTCAAAGTAGGGGTTTAAACTAGGGTTAGGGTTTCAATGTAGGGGTTTAAACTAGGGTTAGAGTTAAAAAGTAGGGTTTTAAACTAGGGTTAGGGTTTCAAAGTAGGGGTTTAAACTAGGGTTAGGGTTTTAAAGTAGGGGTTTAAACTAGGGTTTGGGTTTCAAACTAGGGTTAGGGTTTCAAAGTAGGGTTTTAAACTAGGGTTAGGGTTGCAAAGTAGGGTTTTAAACTAGGGTTAGGGTTGCAAAGTAGTGGTTTAAACTAGGGTTAGGGTTTCAAAGTAGGGGTTTAAACTATGGTTAGGGTTTCAAAGAGGGGGTTTAAACTAGGGTTAGAGTTTCAAAGTAGGGTTTTAAACTAGGGTTTGGGTTTCAAAGTAGGGTTTTAAACTAGGGTTAGGGTTGCAAAGTAGTGGTTTACACTAGGGTTAGGGTTTCAAAGTAGGGGTTTAAACTAGGGTTAGGGTTTCAAAGTAGGGTTTTAAACTAGGGTTACGGTTTCAAAAAAGGGGTTTACCTAGGGTTAGGGTTCTAAAGTAGGGGTTTAAACTAGGGTTAGGGTTTCAAAGTAGGGTTTTAAACTAGGGTTAGGGTTTCAAAGTAGGGTTTTAAACTAGGGTTAGGGTTTCAAAGTAGGGGTTTAACCTAGGGTTAGGGTTTCTAAGTAGGGGTTTAAACTAGGGTTAGGGTTTCAAAGTAGGGTTTTAAACTAGGGTTAGGGTTTCAAAAAAGGGGTTTAACCTAGGGTTAGGGTTCTAAAGTAGGGGTTTAAACTAGGGTTAGGGTTTCAAAGTAGGGTTTTAAACTAGGGTTAGGGTTGCAAAGTAGGGGTTTAAACTAGGGTTAGGGTTGCAAAGTAGTGGTTTAAACTAGGGTTAGGGTTTCAAAGTAGTGGTTTAAACTAGGGTTAGGGTTTCAAAGTAGGGTTTTAAACTAGGGTTAGGGTTTCAAAGTAGGGGTTCAAACTAGGGTTAGGGTTTCAAAGTAGGGGTTTAAACTAGGATTAGGGTTTCAAAGTAGGGTTTTAAACTAGGGTTAGGGTTTCAAAGTAGGGGTTTAACCTAGGGTTAGGGTTTCAAAGTAGGGGTTTAAACTAGGGTTAGGGTTTCAAAGTAGGGTTTTAAACTCGGGTTAGGGTTTCAAAGTAGGGGTTAAAACTAAGGTTAGGGTTTCAAAGTAGGGGTTTAAACTAGGGTTATGGTTTCAAAGTAGGGTTTTAAACTAGGGTTAGGGTTTCAAAGTAGGGTTTTAAACTAGGGTTAGGGTTTCAAAGTAGGGGTTTAAACTAGGGTTAGGGTTTCAAAGTAGGGTTTTAAACTAGGGTTAGAGTTTCAAAGTACGGTTTTAAACTAGGGTTAGGGTTTCAAAAAAGCGTTTTAAACTAGGGTTAGGGTTTCAAAGTAGGGTATTAAACTAGGGTTAGGGTTTCAAAGTAGGGGTTTAACCTAGGGTTAGGGTTTCTAAGTAGGGGTTTAAACTAGGGTTAGGGTTTCAAAGTAGGGTTTTAAACTAGGGTTAGGGTTTCAAAGTAGGGTATTAAACTAGGGTTAGGGTTTCAAAGTAGGGGTTTAACCTAGGGTTAGGGTTTCTAAGTAGGGGTTTAAACTAGGGTTAGGGTTTCAAAGTAGGGTTTTAAACTAGGGTTAGGGTTTCAAAAAAGGGTTTAACCTAGGGTTAGGGTTCTAAAGTAGGGGTTTAAACTAGGGTTAGGGTTTCAAAGTAATGTTTTAAACTAGGGTTAGGGTTGCAAAGTAGGGGTTTAAACTAGGGTTAGGGTTCTAAAGTAGGGGTTTAAACTAGGGTTAGGGTTTCAAAGTAGGGTTTTAAACTAGGGTTAGGGTTGCAAAGTAGGGGTTTAAACTAGGGTTAGGGTTGCAAAGTAGTGGTTTAAACTAGGGTTAGGGTTTCAAAGTAGGGTTTTAAACTAGGGTTAGGGTTTCAAAGTAGGGGTTTAAACTAGGGTTAGGATTTCAAAGTAGAACTTTAAACTAGGGTTAGGGTTTCAAAGTAGGGGTTTAAACCAGGATTAGGGTTTCAAAGTAGGGTTTTAAACTAGGGTTAGGGTTTCAAAGTAGGGGTTTAACCTAGGGTTAAGGTTTCAAAGTAGGGGTTTAAACCAGGGTTAGGGTTTCAAAGTAGGGTTTTAAACTAGGGTTAGGGTTTCAAAGTAGGGGTTAAACCTAAGGTTAGGGTTTCAAAGTAGGGGTTAAAACTAAGGTTAGGGTTTCAAAGTAGGGGTTTAAACTAGGGTTATGGTTTCAAAGTAGGGTTTTAAACTAGGGTTAGGGTTTCAAAGTAGGGGTTTAAACTAGGGTTAGGGTTTCAAAGTAGAACTTTAAACTAGGGTTAGGGTTTCAAAGTAGGGGTTTAAACTAGGGTTAGGGTTTCAAAGTAGGGGTTTAAACTAGGGTTAGGGTTTCAAAGTATGGTTTTAAACGTGGGTAAAAGTTTCAAAGAAGGGTTTTAATCTAGGGTTAGGGTTTCAAAGTAGGGGTTTAAACTAGGGTTAGGGTTTCAAAGTAGGGTTTTAACCTAGGGTTTGGGTTGCAAAGTAGGGGTTTAAACTAGGGTTAGGGTTTCAAAGTAGGGGTTTAAACTAGGGTTAGGGTTTCAAAGTAGGGGTTTAAACTAGGGTTAGAGTTTCAAAGTAGGGTTTTAAACTAGGGTTAGGGTTTCAAAGTACGGTTTTAAACTAGGGTTAGGGTTTCAAAAAAGGGTTTTAAACTAGGGTTAGGGTTTTAAAGTAGGGTTTTAAACTAGGGTTAGGTTTTCAAAGTAGGGGTTTAACCTAGGGTTAGGGTTTCTAAGTAGGGGTTTAACCTAGGGTTAGGGTTCTAAAGTATGGGTTTAAACTAGGGTTAGGGTTTCAAAGTAGGGTTTTAAACTAGGGTAAAGGTTTCAAAGAAGGGTTTTAAACTAGGGTTAGGGTTTCAAAGTAGGGGTTTAAACTAGGGTAAGTGTTTCAAAGTAGGGTTTTAAACTAGGGTTAGGGTTGCAAAGTAGTGGTTTAAACTCGGGTTAGGGTTTCAAAGTAGGGGTTTAAACTAGGGTTAGGGTTTCAAAGTAGGGGTTTAAACTAGGGTTAGAGTTAAAAAGTAGGGTTTTAAACTAGGGTTAGGGTTTCAAAGTAGGGTTTTAAACTAGGATTAGGGTTTCAAAGTAGGGTTTTAAACTAGGGTTAGGGATTCAAAGTAGGGTTTTAAACTAGGGTAAGGGTTTCAAAGTAGGGATTTAAACTAGGGTTAGGGTTTCAAAGTAGGGGTTTAAACTCGGGTTAGGGTTTCAAAGTAGGATTTTAAACTAGGTTAAGGGTTTCAAAGTAGGGTTTTAAAATAGGGTTCGGGTTTCAAACTAGGGTTAGGGTTTCAAAGTAGGGATTTAAACTAGGGTGAGGGTTTCAAAGTAGGGTTTTAAACTAGGGTAAGGGTTTCAAAGTAGGGTTTTAAACTAATGTTAGGGTTTCAAAGTAGGGGTTTAAACTAGGGTTAGGGTTTCAAAGTAGGGTTTTAAACTAGAGTTAGGGTTTCAAAGTAGGGGTTTAACCTAGGGTTAGGGTTTCAAAGTAGGGTTTTAAACTAGGGTAAGGGTTTCAAAGTAGGTTTTTAAACTAGGGTTAGGGTTTCAAAGTAGGGGTTTAAACTAGGGTTAGGGTTTTAAAGTAGGGGTTTAAACTAGGGTTAGGGTTTCAAACTAGGGTTAGGGTTTCAAAGTAGGGTTTTAAACTAGGGTAAGGGTTTCAAAGTAGGGTTTTAAACTAGGGTAAAGGTTTCAAAGAAGGGTTTTAAACTAGGGTTAGGGTTTCAAAGTAGGGGTTTAAACTAGGGTAAGGGTTTCAAAGTAGGGTTTTAAACTAGGGTTAGGGTTGCAAAGTAGTGGTTTAAACTCGGGTTAGGGTTTCAAAGTAGGGGTTTAAACTAGGGTTAGGGTTTCAAAGTAGGGGTTTAAACTAGGGTGAGGTTTTCAAAGTAGGGTTTTAAACTAGGGTAAGGGTTTCAAAGTAGGGTTTTAAACTAATGTTAGGGTTTCAAAGTAGGGGTTTAACCTAGGGTTAGGGTTTCAAAGTAGGGGTTTAAACTAGGGTAAGGGTTTCAAAGTAGGGTTTTAAACTAGGGTTAGGGTTGCAAAGTAGTGGTTTAAACTCGGGTTAGGGTTTCAAAGTAGGGGTTTAAACTAGGGTTAGGATTTCAAAGTAGGGGTTTAAACTAGGGTTAGAGTTAAAAAGTAGGGTTTTAAACTAGGGTTAGGGTTTCAAAGTAGGGGTTTAAACTAGGGTTAGGGTTTTAAAGTAGGGGTTTAAACTAGGGTTAGGGTTTCAAACTAGGGTTAGGGTTTCAAAGTAGGGTTTTAAACTAGGGTTAGGGTTGCAAAGTAGGGGTTTAAACTAGGGTTAGGGTTGCAAAGTAGTGGTTTAAACTAGGGTTAGGGTTTCAAAGTAGGGGTTTAATTTATGGTTAGGGTTTCAAAGAAGGGGTTTAAACTAGGGTTTGAGTTTCAAAGTAGGGTTTTAAACTAGGGTTAGGGTTTCAAAGAAGGGGTTTAAACTAGGGTTTGAGTTTCAAAGTACGGTTTTAAACTAGGGTTAGGGTTTCAAAGTACGGTTTTAAACTAGGGTTAGGGTTTCAAAAAAGGGTTTTAAACTAGGGTTAGGGTTTCAAAGTAGGGTTTTAAACTAGGGTTAGGGTTGCAAAGTAGTGGTTTACACTAGGGTTAGGGTTTCAAAGTAGGGGTTTAAACTAGGGTTAGGGTTTCAAAGTAGGGGTTTAAACTAGGGTTAGAGTTTCAAAGTAGGGTTTTAAACTAGGGTTAGAGTTTCAAAGTACGGTTTTAAACTAGGGTTAGGGTTTTAAAAAATACATTTTAAACTAGGGTTAGGGTTTCAAAGTAGGGTTTTAAACTAGGGTTAGGGTTTCAATGTAGGGGTTTAACCTAGGGTTAGGGTTTCTAAGTAGGGGTTTAAACTAGGGTTAGGGTTTCAAAGTAGGGTTTTAAACTAGGGTTAGGGTTTCAAAAAAGGGGTTTAACCTAGGGTTAGGGTTCTAAAGTAGGGGTTTAAACTAGGGTTAGGGTTTCAAAGTAGGGTTTTAAACTAGGGTTAGGGTTGCAAAGTAGGGGTTTAAACTAGGGTTAGGGTTGCAAAGTAGTGGTTTAAACTAGGGTTAGGGTTTCAAAGTAGGGGTTTAAACTAGGGTTAGGGTTTCAAAGTAGGGGTTTAAACTAGGGTTAGAGTTAAAAAGTAGGGTTTTAAACTAGGGTTAGGGTTTCAAAGTAGGGTTTTAAACTAGGATTAGGGTTTCAAAGTAGGGTTTTAAACTAGGGTTAGGGATTCAAAGTAGGGTTTTAAACTAGGGTAAGGGTTTCAAAGTAGGGATTTAAACTAGGGTTAGGGTTTCAAAGTAGGGGTTTAAACTCGGGTTAGGGTTTCAAAGTAGGATTTTAAACTAGGTTAAGGGTTTCAAAGTAGGGTTTTAAAATAGGGTTCGGGTTTCAAACTAGGGTTAGGGTTTCAAAGTAGGGATTTAAACTAGGGTGAGGGTTTCAAAGTAGGGTTTTAAACTAGGGTAAGGGTTTCAAAGTAGGGTTTTAAACTAATGTTAGGGTTTCAAAGTAGGGGTTTAAACTAGGGTTAGGGTTTCAAAGTAGGGTTTTAAACTAGAGTTAGGGTTTCAAAGTAGGGGTTTAACCTAGGGTTAGGGTTTCAAAGTAGGGTTTTAAACTAGGGTAAGGGTTTCAAAGTAGGTTTTTAAACTAGGGTCAGGGTTTCAAAGTAGGGGTTTAAACTAGGGTTAGGGTTTTAAAGTAGGGGTTTAAAATAGGGTTAGGGTTTCAAACTAGGGTTAGGGTTTCAAAGTAGGGTTTTAAACTAGGGTAAGGGTTTCAAAGTAGGGTTTTAAACTAGGGTAAAGGTTTCAAAGAAGGGTTTTAAACTAGGGTTAGGGTTTCAAAGTAGGGGTTTAAACTAGGGTAAGGGTTTCAAAGTAGGGTTTTAAACTAGGGTTAGGGTTGCAAAGTAGTGGTTTAAACTCGGGTTAGGGTTTCAAAGTAGGGGTTTAAACTAGGGTTAGGGTTTCAAAGTAGGGGTTTAAACTAGGGTGAGGTTTTCAAAGTAGGGTTTTAAACTAGGGTAAGGGTTTCAAAGTAGGGTTTTAAACTAATGTTAGGGTTTCAAAGTAGGGGTTTAACCTAGGGTTAGGGTTTCAAAGTAGGGGTTTAAACTAGGGTTAGGGTTTCAAAGTAGGAATTTAAACTAGGGTTAGGGTTTCAAAGTAGGGTTTTAAACTAGGGTAAGGGTTTCAAAGTAGGGTTTTAAACTAGGGTTAGGGTTTCAAAGTAGGGGTTTAAACTAGGGTTAGGGTTTTAAAGTAGAGGTTTAAACTAGGGTTAGGGTTTCAAAGTAGGGTTTTAAACTAGGGTAAGGGTTTCAAAGTAGGGTTTTAAACTAGGGTAAAGGTTTCAAAGAAGGGTTTTAAACTAGGGTTAGGGTTTCAAAGTAGGGGTTTAAACTAGGGTAAGGGTTTCAAAGTAGGGTTTTAAACTAGGGTTAGGGTTGCAAAGTAGTGGTTTAAACTCGGGTTAGGGTGTCAAAGTAGGGGTTTAAACTAGGGTTAGGATTTCAAAGTAGGGGTTTAAACTAGGGTTAGAGTTAAAAAGTAGGGTTTTAAACTAGGGTTAGGGTTTCAAAGTAAGGGTTTAAACTAGGGTTAGGGTTTTAAAGTAGGGGTTTAAACTAGGGTTAGGGTTTCAAACTAGGGTTAGGGTTTCAAAGTAGGGTTTTAAACTAGGGTTAGGGTTGCAAAGTAGGGGTTTAAACTAGGGTTAGGGTTGCAAAGTAGTGGTTTAAACTAGGGTTAGGGTTTCAAAGTAGGGGTTTAAACTATGGTTAGGGTTTCAAAGAAGGGGTTTAAACTAGGGTTTGAGTTTCAAAGTAGGGTTTTAAACTAGGGTTAGGGTTTCAAAGAAGGGGTTTAAACTAGGGTTTGAGTTTCAAAGTACGGTTTTAAACTAGGGTTAGGGTTTCAAAGTACGGTTTTAAACTAGGGTTAGGGTTTCAAAAAAGGGTTTTAAACTAGGGTTAGGGTTTCAAAGTAGGGTTTTAAACTAGGGTTAGGGTTGCAAAGTAGTGGTTTACACTAGGGTTAGGGTTTCAAAGTAGGGGTTTAAACTAGGGTTAGGGTTTCAAAGTAGGGGTTTAAACTAGGGTTAGAGTTTCAAAGTAGGGTTTTAAACTAGGGTTAGAGTTTCAAAGTACGGTTTTAAACTAGGGTTAGGGTTTTAAAAAATACATTTTAAACTAGGGTTAGGGTTTCAAAGTAGGGTTTTAAACTAGGGTTAGGGTTTCAATGTAGGGGTTTAACCTAGGGTTAGGGTTTCTAAGTAGGGGTTTAAACTAGGGTTACGGTTTCAAAGTAGGGTTTTAAACTAGGGTTAGGGTTTCAAAAAAGGGGTTTAACCTAGGGTTAGGGTTCTAAAGTAGGGGTTTAAACTAGGGTTAGGGTTTCAAAGTAGGGTTTTAAACTAGGGTTAGGGTTGCAAAGTAGGGGTTTAAACTAGGGTTAGGGTTGCAAAGTAGTGGTTTAAACTAGGGTTAGGGTTTCAAAGTAGGGGTTTAAACTAGGGTTAGGGTTTCAAAGTAGGGTTTTAAACTAGGGGTAGGGTTTCAAAGTAGAACTTTAAACTAGGGTTAGGGTTTCAAAGTAGGGGTTTAAACTAGGATTAGGGTTTCAAAGTAGGGTTTTAAACTAGGGTTAGGGTTTCAAAGTAGGGGTTTAACCTAGGGTTAGGGTTTCAAAGTAGGGGTTTAAACTAGGGTTAGGGTTTCAAAGTAGGGTTTTAAACTCAGGTTAGGGTTTCAAAGTAGGGTTTTAAACTAGGGTTAGGGTTTCAAAGTAGGGGTTAAACCTAAGGTTAGGGTTTCAAAGTAGGGGTTAAAACTAAGGTTAGGGTTTCAAAGTAGGGGTTTAAACTAGGGTTATGGTTTCAAAGTAGGGTTTTAAACTAGGGTTAGGGTTTCAAAGTAGGGGTTTAAACTAGGGTTAGGGTTTCAAAGTAGAACTTTAAACTAGGGTTAGGGTTTCAAAGTAGGGGTTTAAACTAGGGTTAGGGTTTCAAAGTAGGGTTTTAAACTAGGGTTAGGGTTTCAAAGTAGGGGTTTAAACTAGGGTTAGGGTTTCAAAGTAGGGTTTTAAACTAGGGTTTCAAAGTACGGTTTTAAACTAGGGTTAGGGTTTCAAAAAAGGGTTTTAAACTAGGGTTAGGGTTTTAAAGTAGGGTTTTAAACTAGGGTTAGGGTTTCAAAGTAGGGGTTTAACCTAGGGTTAGGGTTTCTAAGTAGGGGTTTAACCTAGGGTTAGGGTTCTAAAGTAGGGGTTTAAACTAGGGTTAGGGTTTCAAAGTAGGGGTTTAAACTAGGGTTAGGGTTTCAAAGTAGGAATTTAAACTAGGGTTAGGGTTTCAAAGTAGGGTTTTAAACTAGGGTAAGGGTTTCAAAGTAGGGTTTTAAACTAGGGTTAGGGTTTCAAAGTAGGGGTTTAAACTAGGGTTAGGGTTTTAAAGTAGAGGTTTAAACTAGGGTTAGGGTTTCAAAGTAGGGTTTTAAACTAGGGTAAGGGTTTCAAAGTAGGGTTTTAAACTAGGGTAAAGGTTTCAAAGAAGGGTTTTAAACTAGGGTTAGGGTTTCAAAGTAGGGGTTTAAACTAGGGTAAGGGTTTCAAAGTAGGGTTTTAAACTAGGGTTAGGGTTGCAAAGTAGTGGTTTAAACTCGGGTTAGGGTGTCAAAGTAGGGGTTTAAACTAGGGTTAGGATTTCAAAGTAGGGGTTTAAACTAGGGTTAGAGTTAAAAAGTAGGGTTTTAAACTAGGGTTAGGGTTTCAAAGTAAGGGTTTAAACTAGGGTTAGGGTTTTAAAGTAGGGGTTTAAACTAGGGTTAGGGTTTCAAACTAGGGTTAGGGTTTCAAAGTAGGGTTTTAAACTAGGGTTAGGGTTGCAAAGTAGGGGTTTAAACTAGGGTTAGGGTTGCAAAGTAGTGGTTTAAACTAGGGTTAGGGTTTCAAAGTAGGGGTTTAAACTATGGTTAGGGTTTCAAAGAAGGGGTTTAAACTAGGGTTTGAGTTTCAAAGTAGGGTTTTAAACTAGGGTTAGGGTTTCAAAGAAGGGGTTTAAACTAGGGTTTGAGTTTCAAAGTACGGTTTTAAACTAGGGTTAGGGTTTCAAAGTACGGTTTTAAACTAGGGTTAGGGTTTCAAAAAAGGGTTTTAAACTAGGGTTAGGGTTTCAAAGTAGGGTTTTAAACTAGGGTTAGGGTTGCAAAGTAGTGGTTTACACTAGGGTTAGGGTTTCAAAGTAGGGGTTTAAACTAGGGTTAGGGTTTCAAAGTAGGGGTTTAAACTAGGGTTAGAGTTTCAAAGTAGGGTTTTAAACTAGGGTTAGAGTTTCAAAGTACGGTTTTAAACTAGGGTTAGGGTTTTAAAAAATACATTTTAAACTAGGGTTAGGGTTTCAAAGTAGGGTTTTAAACTAGGGTTAGGGTTTCAATGTAGGGGTTTAACCTAGGGTTAGGGTTTCTAAGTAGGGGTTTAAACTAGGGTTACGGTTTCAAAGTAGGGTTTTAAACTAGGGTTAGGGTTTCAAAAAAGGGGTTTAACCTAGGGTTAGGGTTCTAAAGTAGGGGTTTAAACTAGGGTTAGGGTTTCAAAGTAGGGTTTTAAACTAGGGTTAGGGTTGCAAAGTAGGGGTTTAAACTAGGGTTAGGGTTGCAAAGTAGTGGTTTAAACTAGGGTTAGGGTTTCAAAGTAGGGGTTTAAACTAGGGTTAGGGTTTCAAAGTAGGGTTTTAAACTAGGGGTAGGGTTTCAAAGTAGAACTTTAAACTAGGGTTAGGGTTTCAAAGTAGGGGTTTAAACTAGGATTAGGGTTTCAAAGTAGGGTTTTAAACTAGGGTTAGGGTTTCAAAGTAGGGGTTTAACCTAGGGTTAGGGTTTCAAAGTAGGGGTTTAAACTAGGGTTAGGGTTTCAAAGTAGGGTTTTAAACTCAGGTTAGGGTTTCAAAGTAGGGTTTTAAACTAGGGTTAGGGTTTCAAAGTAGGGGTTAAACCTAAGGTTAGGGTTTCAAAGTAGGGGTTAAAACTAAGGTTAGGGTTTCAAAGTAGGGGTTTAAACTAGGGTTATGGTTTCAAAGTAGGGTTTTAAACTAGGGTTAGGGTTTCAAAGTAGGGGTTTAAACTAGGGTTAGGGTTTCAAAGTAGAACTTTAAACTAGGGTTAGGGTTTCAAAGTAGGGGTTTAAACTAGGGTTAGGGTTTCAAAGTAGGGTTTTAAACTAGGGTTAGGGTTTCAAAGTAGGGGTTTAAACTAGGGTTAGGGTTTCAAAGTAGGGTTTTAAACTAGGGTTTCAAAGTACGGTTTTAAACTAGGGTTAGGGTTTCAAAAAAGGGTTTTAAACTAGGGTTAGGGTTTTAAAGTAGGGTTTTAAACTAGGGTTAGGGTTTCAAAGTAGGGGTTTAACCTAGGGTTAGGGTTTCTAAGTAGGGGTTTAACCTAGGGTTAGGGTTCTAAAGTAGGGGTTTAAACTAGGGTTAGGGTTTCAAAGTAGGGTTTTAAACTAGGGTAAAGGTTTCAAAGAAGGGTTTTAAACTAGGGTTAGGGTTTCAAAGTAGGGGTTTAAACTAGGGTAAGGGTTTCAAAGTAGGGTTTTAAACTAGGGTTAGGGTTGCAAAGTAGTGGTTTAAACTCGGGTTAGGGTTTCAAAGTAGGGGTTTAAACTAGGGTTAGGGTTTCAAAGTAGGGGTTTAAACAAGGGTTAGAGTTAAAAAGTAGGGTTTTAAACTAGGGTTAGGGTTTCAAAGTAGGGTTTTAAACTAGGATTAGGGTTTCAAAGTAGGGTTTTAAACTAGGGTTAGGGATCCAAAGTAGGGTTTTAAACTAGGGTTAGGGTTTCAAAGTAGGATTTTAAACTAGGTTAAGGGTTTCAAAGTAGGGTTTTAAACTAGGGTTAGGTTTCAAACTAGGGTTAGGGTTTCAAAGTAGGGTTTTAAACTAGGGTAAGGGTTTCAAAGTAGGGTTTTAAACTAATGTTAGGGTTTCAAAGTAGGGGTTTAAACTAGGGTTAGGGTTTCAAAGTAGGGTTTTAAACTAGAGTTAGGGTTTCAAAGTAGGGGGTTAACCTAGGGTTAGGGTTTCAAAGTAGGGGTTTAAACTAGGGTTAGGGTTTCAAAGTAGGAATTTAAACTAGGGTTAGGGTTTCAAAGTAGGGTTTTAAACTAGGGTAAGGGTTTCAAAGTAGGGTTTTAAACTAGGGTTAGGGTTTCAAAGTAGGGGTTTAAACTAGGGTTAGGGTTTTAAAGTAGGGGTTTAAACTAGGGTTAGGGTTTCAAACTAGGGTTAGGGTTTCAAAGTAGGGTTTTAAACTAGGGTAAGGGTTTCAAAGTAGTGTTTTAAACTAGGGTAAAGGTTTCAAAGAAGGCTTTTAAACTAGGGTTAGGGTTTCAAAGTAGGGGTTTAAACTAGGGTAAGGGTTTCAAAGTAGGGTTTTAAACTAGGGTTAGGGTTGCAAAGTAGTGGTTTAAACTCGGGTTAGGGTTTCAAAGTAGGGGTTTAAACTAGGGTTAGGGTTTCAAAGTAGGGGTTTTAACTAGGGTTAGAGTTAAAAAGTAGGGTTTTAAACTAGGGTTAGGGTTTCAAAGTAGGGGTTTAAACTAGGGTTAGGGTTTTAAAGTAGGGGTTTAAACTAGGGTTAGGGTTTCAAACTAGGGTTAGGGTTTCAAAGTAGGGTTTTAAACTAGGGTTAGGGTTTCAAAAAAGGTTTTTAAACTAGGGTTAGGGTTTCAAAGTAGGGTTTTAAACTAGGGTTAGGGTTTCAAAGTAGGGGTTTAACCTAGGGTTAGGGTTTCTAAGTAGGGGTTTAAACTAGGGTTAGGGTTTCAAAGTAGGGTTTTAAACTAGGGTTAGGGTTTCAAAAAAGGGGTTTAACCTAGGGTTAGGGTTCTAAAGTAGGGGTTTAAACTAGGGTTAGGGTTTCAAAGTAGGGTTTTAAACTAGGGTAAAGGTTTCAAAAAAGGGTTTTAAACTAGGGTTAGGGTTTCAAAGTAGGGGTTTAAACTAGGGTAAGGGTTTCAAAGTAGGGTTTTAAACTAGGGTTAGGGTTGCAAAGTAGTGGTTTAAACTCGGGTTAGGGTTTCAAAGTAGGGGTTTAAACTAGGGTTAGGGTTTCAAAGTAGGGGATTAAACTAGGGTTAGAGTTAAAAAGTAGGGTTTTAAACTAGGGTTAGGGTTTCAAAGTAGGGTTTTAAACTAGGATTAGGGTTTCAAAGTAGGGTTTTAAACTAGGGTTAGGGTTTCAAAGTAGGGGTTTAACCTAGGGTTAGGGTTTCAAAGTAGGGGTTTAAACTAGGGTTAGGGTTTCAAAGTAGGGTTTTAAACTAGGGTTAGGGTTTCAAAGTAGGGGTTAAAACTAGGGTTAGGGTTTCAAAGTAGGGGTTTAAACTAGGGTTATGGTTTCAAAGTAGGGTTTTAAACTAGGGTTAGGGTTTCAAAGTAGGGGTTTAAACTAGGGTTAGGGTTTCAAAGAATAACTTTAAACTAGGGTTAGGGTTGCAAAGTAGTGGTTTAAACTCGGGTTAGGGTTCTAAAGTAGGGGTTTAAACTAGGGTTAGGGTTCCAAAGTATGGTTTTAAACGAGGGTAAAAGTTTCAAAGAAGGGTTTTAAACTAGGGTTAGGGTTTCAAAGTAGGGGTTTAAACTAGGGTTAGGGTTTCAAACTAGGGTTAGGGTTTCAAAGTAGGGTTTTAAACTAGGGTAAGGGTTTCAAAGTAGGGTTTTAAACTAGGGTTAGGCTTTCAAAGTAGGGGTTTAAACTCGGGTTAGGGTTTTAAAGTAGGGGTTTAAACTAGGGTTAGGGTTTCAAACTAGGGTTACGGTTTCAAAGTAGGGTTTTAAACTAGGGTTAAAGTTTCAAAGTAGGGGTTTAAACTAGGGTTAGGGTTTCAAAGTAGGGTTTTAAACTAGGGTAAGGGTTTCAAAGTAGGGGTTTAAACTAGCGTTAGGGTTTCAAATTAGGGGTTTAAACTAGGGTTAGGGTTTCAAAGTAGGGCTTTAAACTAGGGTTAGGGTTGCAAAGTAGTGGTTTAAACTAGGGTTAGGGTTTCAAAGTAGGGGTTTAAACTAGGGTTAGGGTTTCAAAGTAGGGGTTTAAACTAGGGTTAGAGTTTCAAAGTAGGGTTTTAAACTAGGGTTAGGGTTTTTAAAGTATGGTTTTAAACTAGGGTTAGGGTTTCAAAGTAGGGTTCTAAACTAGGGTTAGGGTTTCAAAGTAGGGTTTTAAACTAGGGTTAGGGTTTCAAAGTAGGGGTTTAACCTAGGATTAGGGTTTCTAAGTAGGGGTTTAAACTAGGGTTAGGGTTTCAAAGTAGGGTTTTAAACTAGGGTTAGGGTTTCAAAAAAGGGGTTTAACCTAGGTTTAGGGTTCTAAAGTAGGGGTTTAAACTAGGGTAAGGGTTTCAAAGTAGGGTTTTAAACTAGGGTTAGGGTTTCAAAGTAGTGGTTTAAACTCGGGTTAGGGTTCTAAAGTAGGGGTTTAAACTAGGGTTAGGGTTCCAAAGTATGGTTTTAAACGAGGGTAAAAGTTTCAAAGAAGGGTTTTAAACTAGGGTTAGGGTTTCAAAGTAGGGGTTTAAACTAGGGTTAGGGTTTCAAACTAGGGTTAGGGTTTCAAAGTAGGGTTTTAAACTAGGGTAAGGGTTTCAAAGTAGGGTTTTAAACTAGGGTTAGGCTTTCAAAGTAGGGGTTTAAACTCGGGTTAGGGTTTTAAAGTAGGGGTTTAAACTAGGGTTAGGGTTTCAAACTAGGGTTACGGTTTCAAAGTAGGGTTTTAAACTAGGGTTAAAGTTTCAAAGTAGGGGTTTAAACTAGGGTTAGGGTTTCAAAGTAGGGTTTTAAACTAGGGTAAGGGTTTCAAAGTAGGGGTTTAAACTAGCGTTAGGGTTTCAAATTAGGGGTTTAAACTAGGGTTAGGGTTTCAAAGTAGGGCTTTAAACTAGGGTTAGGGTTGCAAAGTAGTGGTTTAAACTAGGGTTAGGGTTTCAAAGTAGGGGTTTAAACTAGGGTTAGGGTTTCAAAGTAGGGGTTTAAACTAGGGTTAGAGTTTCAAAGTAGGGTTTTAAACTAGGGTTAGGGTTTCAAAGTAGGGTTTTAAACTAGGGTTAGGGTTTCAAAGTAGGGGTTTAACCTAGGATAAGGGTTTCTAAGTAGGGGTTTAAACTAGGGTTAAGGTTTCAAAGTAGGGTTTTAAACTAGGGTTAAGGTTTCAAAAAAGGGGTTTAACCTAGGTTTAGGGTTCTAAAGTAGGGGTTTAAACTAGGGTAAGGGTTTCAAAGTAGGGTTTTAAACTAGGGTTAGGGTTTCAAAGTAGTGGTTTAAACTCGGGTTAGGGTTTCAAAGTAGGGTTTTAAACTAGGGTTAGGGTTTCAAAGTAGGGTTTCAAACTAGGGTTACGGTTTCAAAGTAGGTTTTTAAACAAGGGTTAGAGTTAAAAAGTAGGGTTTTAAACTAGGGTTAGGGTTTCAAAGTAGGGTTTCAAACTAGGGTTAGGGTTTCAAAGTAGGTTTTTAAACTAGGGTTAGGGTTTCAAAGTAGGGATTTAAACTAGGGTTAGGGTTTCAAAGTAGGGGTTTAAACTCGGGTTAGGGTTTCAAAGTAGGATTTTAAACTAGGTTAAGGGTTTCAAAGTAGGGGTTTAAACTAGCGTTAGGGTTTCAAATTAGGGGTTTAAACTAGGGTTAGGGTTTCAAAGTAGGGCTTTAAACTAGGGTTAGGGTTGCAAAGTAGTGGTTTAAACTAGGGTTAGGGTTTCAAAATAGGGGTTTAAACTAGGGTTAGAGTTTCAAAGTAGGGTTTTAAACTAGGGTTTCAAAGTACGGTTTTAAACTAGGGTTAGGGTTTCAAAAAAGGGTTTTAAACTAGGGTTAGGGTTTTAAAGTAGGGTTTTAAACTAGGGTTAGGGTTTCAAAGTAGGGGTTTAACCTAGGGTTAGGGTTTCTAAGTAGGGGTTTAACCTAGGGTTAGGGTTCTAAAGTAGGGGTTTAAACTAGGGTTAGGGTTTCAAAGTAGGGTTTTAAACTAGGGTAAAGGTTTCAAAGAAGGGTTTTAAACTAGGGTTAGGGTTTCAAAGTAGGGGTTTAAACTAGGGTAAGGGTTTCAAAGTAGGGTTTTAAACTAGGGTTAGGGTTGCAAAGTAGTGGTTTAAACTCGGGTTAGGGTTTCAAAGTAGGGGTTTAAACTAGGGTTAGGGTTTCAAAGTAGGGGTTTAAACAAGGGTTAGAGTTAAAAAGTAGGGTTTTAAACTAGGGTTAGGGTTTCAAAGTAGGGTTTTAAACTAGGATTAGGGTTTCAAAGTAGGGTTTTAAACTAGGGTTAGGGATCCAAAGTAGGGTTTTAAACTAGGGTTAGGGTTTCAAAGTAGGATTTTAAACTAGGTTAAGGGTTTCAAAGTAGGGTTTTAAACTAGGGTTAGGTTTCAAACTAGGGTTAGGGTTTCAAAGTAGGGATTTAAACTAGGGTGAGGGTTTCAAAGTAGGGTTTTAAACTAGGGTAAGGGTTTCAAAGTAGGGTTTTAAACTAATGTTAGGGTTTCAAAGTAGGGGTTTAAACTAGGGTTAGGGTTTCAAAGTAGGGTTTTAAACTAGAGTTAGGGTTTCAAAGTAGGGGGTTAACCTAGGGTTAGGGTTTCAAAGTAGGGGTTTAAACTAGGGTTAGGGTTTCAAAGTAGGAATTTAAACTAGGGTTAGGGTTTCAAAGTAGGGTTTTAAACTAGGGTAAGGGTTTCAAAGTAGGGTTTTAAACTAGGGTTAGGGTTTCAAAGTAGGGGTTTAAACTAGGGTTAGGGTTTTAAAGTAGGGGTTTAAACTAGGGTTAGGGTTTCAAACTAGGGTTAGGGTTTCAAAGTAGGGTTTTAAACTAGGGTAAGGGTTTCAAAGTAGTGTTTTAAACTAGGGTAAAGGTTTCAAAGAAGGCTTTTAAACTAGGGTTAGGGTTTCAAAGTAGGGGTTTAAACTAGGGTAAGGGTTTCAAAGTAGGGTTTTAAACTAGGGTTAGGGTTGCAAAGTAGTGGTTTAAACTCGGGTTAGGGTTTCAAAGTAGGGGTTTAAACTAGGGTTAGGGTTTCAAAGTAGGGGTTTTAACTATGGTTAGAGTTAAAAAGTAGGGTTTTAAACTAGGGTTAGGGTTTCAAAGTAGGGGTTTAAACTAGGGTTAGGGTTTTAAAGTAGGGGTTTAAACTAGGGTTAGGGTTTCAAACTAGGGTTAGGGTTTCAAAGTAGGGTTTTAAACTAGGGTTAGGGTTTCAAAAAAGGTTTTTAAACTAGGGTTAGGGTTTCAAAGTAGGGTTTTAAACTAGGGTTAGGGTTTCAAAGTAGGGGTTTAACCTAGGGTTAGGGTTTCTAAGTAGGGGTTTAAAGTAGGGTTAGGGTTTCAAAGTAGGGTTTTAAACTAGGGTTAGGGTTTCAAAAAAGGGGTTTAACCTAGGGTTAGGGTTCTAAAGTAGGGGTTTAAACTAGGGTTAGGGTTTCAAAGTAGGGTTTTAAACTAGGGTAAAGGTTTCAAAAAAGGGTTTTAAACTAGGGTTAGGGTTTCAAAGTAGGGGTTTAAACTAGGGTAAGGGTTTCAAAGTAGGGTTTTAAACTAGGGTTAGGGTTGCAAAGTAGTGGTTTAAACTCGGGTTAGGGTTTCAAAGTAGGGGTTTAAACTAGGGTTAGGGTTTCAAAGTAGGGGATTAAACTAGGGTTAGAGTTAAAAAGTAGGGTTTTAAACTAGGGTTAGGGTTTCAAAGTAGGGTTTTAAACTAGGATTAGGGTTTCAAAGTAGGGTTTTAAACTAGGGTTAGGGTTTCAAAGTAGGGGTTTAACCTAGGGTTAGGGTTTCAAAGTAGGGGTTTAAACTAGGGTTAGGGTTTCAAAGTAGGGTTTTAAACTAGGGTTAGGGTTTCAAAGTAGGGGTTAAAACTAGGGTTAGGGTTTCAAAGTAGGGGTTTAAACTAGGGTTATGGTTTCAAAGTAGGGTTTTAAACTAGGGTTAGGGTTTCAAAGTAGGGGTTTAAACTAGGGTTAGGGTTTCAAAGAATAACTTTAAACTAGGGTTAGGGTTGCAAAGTAGTGGTTTAAACTCGGGTTAGGGTTCTAAAGTAGGGGTTTAAACTAGGGTTAGGGTTCCAAAGTATGGTTTTAAACGAGGGTAAAAGTTTCAAAGAAGGGTTTTAAACTAGGGTTAGGGTTTCAAAGTAGGGGTTTAAACTAGGGTTAGGGTTTCAAACTAGGGTTAGGGTTTCAAAGTAGGGTTTTAAACTAGGGTAAGGGTTTCAAAGTAGGGTTTTAAACTAGGGTTAGGCTTTCAAAGTAGGGGTTTAAACTCGGGTTAGGGTTTTAAAGTAGGGGTTTAAACTAGGGTTAGGGTTTCAAACTAGGGTTACGGTTTCAAAGTAGGGTTTTAAACTAGGGTTAAAGTTTCAAAGTAGGGGTTTAAACTAGGGTTAGGGTTTCAAAGTAGGGTTTTAAACTAGGGTAAGGGTTTCAAAGTAGGGGTTTAAACTAGCGTTAGGGTTTCAAATTAGGGGTTTAAACTAGGGTTAGGGTTTCAAAGTAGGGCTTTAAACTAGGGTTAGGGTTGCAAAGTAGTGGTTTAAACTAGGGTTAGGGTTTCAAAGTAGGGGTTTAAACTAGGGTTAGGGTTTCAAAGTAGGGGTTTAAACTAGGGTTAGAGTTTCAAAGTAGGGTTTTAAACTAGGGTTAGGGTTTTTAAAGTATGGTTTTAAACTAGGGTTAGGGTTTCAAAGTAGGGTTCTAAACTAGGGTTAGGGTTTCAAAGTAGGGTTTTAAACTAGGGTTAGGGTTTCAAAGTAGGGGTTTAACCTAGGATTAGGGTTTCTAAGTAGGGGTTTAAACTAGGGTTAGGGTTTCAAAGTAGGGTTTTAAACTAGGGTTAGGGTTTCAAAAAGGGGTTTAACCTAGGTTTAGGGTTCTAAAGTAGGGGTTTAAACTAGGGTAAGGGTTTCAAAGTAGGGTTTTAAACTAGGGTTAGGGTTTCAAAGTAGTGGTTTAAACTCGGGTTAGGGTTTCAAAGTAGGGTTTTAAACTAGGGTTAGGGTTTCAAAGTAGGGTTTCAAACTAGGGTTACGGTTTCAAAGTAGGTTTTTAAACAAGGGTTAGAGTTAAAAAGTAGGGTTTTAAACTAGGGTTAGGGTTTCAAAGTAGGATTTTAAACTAGGTTAAGGGTTTCAAAGTAGGGGTTTAAACTAGCGTTAGGGTTTCAAATTAGGGGTTTAAACTAGGGTTAGGGTTTCAAAGTAGGGCTTTAAACTAGGGTTAGGGTTGCAAAGTAGTGGTTTAAACTAGGGTTAGGGTTTCAAAGTAGGGGTTTAAACTAGGGTTAGGGTTTAAAAAAGAAGGGGTTAAAACTAGGGTTAGAGTTTCAAAGTAGGGTTTTAAACTAGGGTTAGGGTTTCAAAGTATGGTTTTAAACTAGGGTTAGGGTTTCAAAAAAGGGGTTTAACCTAGGGTTAGGGTTCTAAAGTAGGGGTTTAAACTAGGGTTAGGGTTTCAAAGTAGGGGTTTAAACTAGGGTAAAGGTTTCAAAAAAGGGTTTTAAACTAGGGTTAGGGTTTCAAAGTAGGGGTTTAAACTAGGGTAAGGGTTTCAAAGTAGGGTTTTAAACTAGGGTTAGGGTTGCAAAGTAGTGGTTTAAACTCGGGTTAGGGTTTCAAAGTAGGGGTTTAAACCTAAGGTTAGGGTTTCAAAGTAGGGCTTAAAACTAGGGTTAGGGTTTCAAAGTAGGGGTTTAAACTAGGGTTATGGTTTCAAAGTAGGGTTTTAAACTAGGGTTAGGGTTTCAAAGTAGGGGTTTAAACTAGGGTTAGGGTTTCAAAGTATAACTTTAAACTAAGGTTAGGGTTGCAAAGTAGTGGTTTAAACTCGGGTTAGGGTTCTAAAGTAGGGGTTTAAACTAGGGTTAGGGTTCCAAAGTATGGTTTTAAACGAGGGTAAAAGTTTCAAGAAGGGTTTTAAACTAGGGTTAGGGTTTCAAAGTAGGGGTTTAAACTAGGGTTAGGGTTTCAAACTAGGGTTAGGGTTTCAAAGTAGGGTTTTAAACTAGGGTAAGGGTTTCAAAGTAGGGTTTTAAACTAGGGTTAGGCTTTCAAAGTAGGGGTTTAAACTCGGGTTAGGGTTTCAAACTAGGGTTACGGTTTCAAAGTAGGGTTTTAAACTAGGGTTAAAGTTTCAAAGTAGGGGTTTAAACTAGGGTTAGGGTTTCAAAGTAGGGTTTTAAACTAGGGTAAGGGTTTCAAAGTAGGGGTTTAAACTAGCGTTAGGGTTTCAAATTAGGGGTTTAAACTAGGGTTAGGGTTTCAAAGTAGGGCTTTAAACTAGGGTTAGGGTTGCAAAGTAGTGGTTTAAACTAGGGTTAGGGTTTCAAAGTAGGGGTTTAAACTAGGGTTAGGGTTTAAAAAAGTAGGGGTTAAAACTAGGGTTAGAGTTTCAAAGTAGGGTTTTAAACTAGGGTTAGGGTTTCAAAGTATGGTTTTAAACTAGGGTTAGGGTTTCAAAGTAGGGTTCTAAACTAGGGTTAGGGTTTCAAAGTAGGGTTTTAAACTAGGGTTAGGGTTTTCAAAGTAGGGGTTTAACCTAGGGTTAGGGTTTCTAAGTAGGGGTTTAAACTAGGGTTAGGGTTTCAAAGTAGGGTTTTAAACTAGGGTTAGGGTTTCAAAAAAGGGGTTTAACCTAGGGTTAGGGTTCTAAAGTAGGGGTTTAAACTAGGGTTAGGGTTTCAAAGTAGGGTTTTAAACTAGGGTTAGGGTTTCTAAGTAGGGGTTTAAACTAGGGTTAGGGTTTCAAAGTAGGGTTTTAAACTAGGGTTAGGGTTTCAAAAAAGGGGTTTAACCTAGGGTTAGGGTTTCAAAGTAGGGGTTTAAACTAGGGTTAGGGTTTAAAAAAGAAGGGGTTAAAACTAGGGTTAGAGTTTCAAAGTAGGGTTTTAAACTAGGGTTAGGGTTTCAAAGTATGGTTTTAAACTAGGGTTAGGGTTTCAAAAAAGGGGTTTAACCTAGGGTTAGGGTTCTAAAGTAGGGGTTTAAACTAGGGTTAGGGTTTCAAAGTAGGGGTTTAAACTAGGGTAAAGGTTTCAAAAAAGGGTTTTAAACTAGGGTTAGGGTTTCAAAGTAGGGGTTTAAACTAGGGTAAGGGTTTCAAAGTAGGGTTTTAAACTAGGGTTAGGGTTGCAAAGTAGTGGTTTAAACTCGGGTTAGGGTTTCAAAGTAGGGGTTTAAACCTAAGGTTAGGGTTTCAAAGTAGGGCTTAAAACTAGGGTTAGGGTTTCAAAGTAGGGGTTTAAACTAGGGTTATGGTTTCAAAGTAGGGTTTTAAACTAGGGTTAGGGTTTCAAAGTAGGGGTTTAAACTAGGGTTAGGGTTTCAAAGTATAACTTTAAACTAGGGTTAGGGTTGCAAAGTAGTGGTTTAAACTCGGGTTAGGGTTCTAAAGTAGGGGTTTAAACTAGGGTTAGGGTTCCAAAGTATGGTTTTAAACGAGGGTAAAAGTTTCAAAGAAGGGTTTTAAACTAGGGTTAGGGTTTCAAAGTAGGGGTTTAAACTAGGGTTAGGGTTTCAAACTAGGGTTTGGGTTTCAAAGTAGGGTTTTAAACTAGGGTAAGGGTTTCAAAGTAGGGTTTTAAACTAGGGTTAGGCTTTCAAAGTAGGGGTTTAAACTCGGGTTAGGGTTTCAAACTAGGGTTACGGTTTCAAAGTAGGGTTTTAAACTAGGGTTAAAGTTTCAAAGTAGGGGTTTAAACTAGGGTTAGGGTTTCAAAGTAGGGTTTTAAACTAGGGTAAGGGTTTCAAAGTAGGGGTTTAAACTAGCGTTAGGGTTTCAAATTAGGGGTTTAAACTAGGGTTAGGGTTTCAAAGTAGGGCTTTAAACTAGGGTTAGGGTTGCAAAGTAGTGGTTTAAACTAGGGTTAGTGTTTCAAAGTAGGGGTTTAAACTAGGGTTAGGGTTTAAAAAAGTAGGGGTTAAAACTAGGGTTAGAGTTTCAAAGTAGGGTTTTAAACTAGGGTTAGGGTTTCAAAGTATGGTTTTAAACTAGGGTTAGGGTTTCAAAGTAGGGTTCTAAACTAGGGTTAGGGTTTCAAAGTAGGGTTTTAAACTAGGGTTAGGGTTTCAAAGTAGGGGTTTAACCTAGGGTTAGGGTTTCTAAGTAGGGGTTTAAACTAGGGTTAGGGTTTCAAAGTAGGGTTTTAAACTAGGGTTAGGGTTTCAAAAAAGGGGTTTAACCTAGGGTTAGGGTTCTAAAGTAGGGGTTTAAACTAGGGTTAGGGTTTCAAAGTAGGGTTTTAAACTAGGGTAAAGGTTTCAAAGAAGGGTTTTAAACTAGGGTTAGGGTTTCAAAGTAGGGGTTTAAACTAGGGTAAGGGTTTCAAAGTAGGGTTTTAAACTAGGGTTAGGGTTGCAAAGTAGTGGTTTAAACTCGGGTTAGGGTTTCAAAGTAGGGTTTTAAACTAGGGTTAGGGTTTCAAAGTAGGGTTTCAAACTAGGGTTACGGTTTCAAAGTAGGTTTTTAAACAAGGGTTAGAGTTAAAAAGTAGGGTTTTAAACTAGGGTTAGGGTTTCAAAGTAGGGTTTCAAACTAGGGTTAGGGTTTCAAAGTAGGGTTTTAAACTAGGGTTAGGGTTTCAAAGTAGGGATTTAAACTAGGGTTAGGGTTTCAAAGTAGGGGTTCAAACTCGGGTTAGGGTTTCAATGTAGTGGTTTAAACTAGGTTAAGGTTTTCAAAGTAGGGTTTTAAACTAGGGTTAGGGATTCAAAGTAGGGTTTTAAACTAATTTTAGGATTTCAACGTAGGGTTTTAAACTAGGGTAAGGGTTTCAAAGTAGGGTTTTAAACTAATGTTAGGGTTTCAAAGTAGGGGTTTAAACTAGGGTTAGGGTTTCAAAGTAGGGTTTTAAACTAGGGTTAGGGTTTCAAAGTAGGGGTTTAACCTAGGGTTAGGGTTTCAAAGTAGGAATTTAAACTAGGGTTAGGGTTTCAAAGTAGGGTTTTAAACTAGGGTTAGGGTTTCAAACTAGGGTTAGGGTTTCAAAGTAGGGTTTTAAACTAGGGTTAGGGTTTCAAAGTAGGGGTTTAAACTAGGGTTAGGGTTTTAAAGTAGGGGTTTAAACTAGGGTTAGGGTTTCAAACTAGGGTTAAAGTTTCAAAGTAGGGGTTTAAACTAGGCTTAGGGTTTCAAATTAGGGTTAGGGTTTCAAAGTAGGTTTTTAAACTAGGGTTAGGGTTTCAAAGTAGGTTTTTAAACTAGGGTTAGGGTTTCAAAGTAGGGTTTTAAACTAGGGTTAGGGATTCAAAGTAGGGTTTTAAACTAGGGTTAGGGTTTCAAAGTAGGGGTTTAAACTCGGGTTAGGGTTTCAAAGTAGGGTTTTAAACTAGGGTTAGGGTTTCAAACTAGGGTTAGGGTTTCAAAGTAGGGTTTTAAACTAGGGTTAGGGTTTCAAAGAAGGGTTTTAAACTAGGGTTAGGGATTCAAAGTAGGGTTTTAAACTAGGTTTAGGATTTCAACGTAGGGGTGTAAACTAGGGTTAGGGTTTCAAAGTAGGGTTTTAAACTAGGGTTAGGGTTTCAAAGTAGGGGTTTAAACTAGGGTTAGGGTTTCAAACTAGGGTTAGGGTTTCAAAGTAGGGTTTTAAACTAGGGTTAGGGTTTCAAAGTAGGGATTTAAACTAGGAATAGGGTTTCGAAGTAGGGGTTTAAACTCGGGTTAGGGTTTCAAAGTAGGATTTTAAACTAGGTTAAGGGTTTCAAAGTAGGGTTTTAAACTAGGGTTAGGGTTTCAAACTAGGGTTAGGGTTTCAAAGTAGGGTGTTAAACTAGGGTTAGGGTTTCAAAGTAGGGATTTAAACTAGGGTGAGGGTTTCAAAGTAGGGTTTTAAACTAGGGTAAGGGTTTCAAAGTAGGGTTTTAAACTAGGGTTAGGGTTTCAAAGTAAGGGTTTAAACGAGGGTTAGGGTTTCAAAGTGAGGTTTTAAACTAGGGTTAGGGTTTCAAAGTAGGGGTTTAACCTAGGGTTAGGGTTTCAAAGTAGGGGTTTAAACTAGGGTTAGGGTTTCAAAGTAGGAATTTAAACTCGGGTTAGGGTTTCAAAGTAGGGTTTTAAACTAGGGTTAGGGTTTTAAAGTAGGGGTTTAACCTAGGGTTAGGGTTTC
Organism: Leptonotus elevatus; assembly: GCF_054856555.1. Lineage (NCBI taxonomy): Eukaryota > Metazoa > Chordata > Actinopteri > Syngnathiformes > Syngnathidae > Leptonotus > Leptonotus elevatus. The sequence continues at coordinate 16,597,379 of NC_141239.1, read as the reverse complement.
AAAGTAGGGGTTTAAACTAGGGTTAGGGTTTCAAAGTAGGGGTGTAAACTAGGGTTAGGGTTTCAAAGTAGGGTTTTAAACTCAGATTAGGGTTTCAAAGTAGGGTTTTAAACTAGGGTTAGGGTTTCAAAGTAGTGGTTTAAACTAGGGTTAGGGTTTCAAAGTAGGGTTTTAAACTAGGGTAAGTGTTTCAAAGTAGGGTTTTAAACTAGGGTTAGGGTTTCAAAGTAGGGTTTTAAACTAGGGTTAAAGTTTCAAAGTAGGGGTTTAAACTAGTGTTAGGGTTTCAAAGTAGGGTTTTAAACTAGGGTTAGGGTTTTAATGTAGGGGTTTAAACTAGGGTAAGGGTTTCAAAGTAGGAGTTTAAACTAGGGTTAGGGTTTCAAAGTAGGGTTTTAAACTAGGGTTAGGGTTTCAAAGTAGGATTTTAACCTAGGGTTAGGGTTCTAAAGTAGGGTTTTAAACTAGGGTTAGGGTTTCAAAGTAGGGGTTTAACCTAGGGTTAGGGTTTCAAAGTAGGGGTTTAAACTAGGGTTAGGGTTTCAAAGTAGGAATTTAAACTCGGGTTAGGGTTTCAAAGTAGGGTTTTAAACTAGGGTTAGGGTTTTAAAGTAGGGGTTTAACCTAGGGTTAGGGTTTCAAAGTAGGGGTTTAAACTAGGGTTAGGGTTTCAAAGTAGGGGTGTAAACTAGGGTTAGGGTTTCAAAGTAGGGTTTTAAACTCAGATTAGGGTTTCAAAGTAGGGTTTTAAACTAGGGTTAGGGTTTCAAAGTAGTGGTTTAAACTAGGGTTAGGGTTTCAAAGTAGGGTTTTAAACTAGGGTAAGTGTTTCAAAGTAGGGTTTTAAACTAGGGTTAGGGTTTCAAAGTAGGGTTTTAAACTAGGGTTAAAGTTTCAAAGTAGGGGTTTAAACTAGTGTTAGGGTTTCAAAGTAGGGTTTTAAACTAGGGTTAGGGTTTTAATGTAGGGGTTTAAACTAGGGTAAGGGTTTCAAAGTAGGAGTTTAAACTAGGGTTAGGGTTTCAAAGTAGGGTTTTAAACTAGGGTTAGGGTTTCAAAGTAGGATTTTAACCTAGGGTTAGGGTTCTAAAGTAGGGGTTTAAACTAGGGTTAGGGTTTCAAAGTAGGGTTTTAAACTAAGGTTAGGGTTGCAAAGTAGGGATTTAAACTAGGGTTAGGGTTGCAAAGTAGTGGTTTAAACTAGGGTTAGGGTTTCAAAGTAGGGGTTTAAACTAGGGTTAGGGTTTCAAAGTAGGGGTTTAAACTAGGGTTAGGGTTTCAAACTAGGGTTAGGGTTTCAAAGTAGGGGTTTAAATTAGAGTTAGGGTTTCAAAGTAGGGATTTAAACTAGGGATAGGGTTTCGAAGTAGGGGTTTAAACTCGGGTTAGGGTTTTAAAGTGGGATTTTAAACTAGGTTAAGGGTTTCAAAGTAGGGTTTTAAACTAGGGTTATGGTTTCAAACTAGGGTTAGGGTTTCAAAGTAGGGTTTTAAACTAGGGTTAGGGTTTCAAAGTAGGGATTTAAACTAGGGTGAGGGTTTCAAAGTAGGGTTTTAAACTAGGGTAAGGGTTTCAAAGTAGGGTTTTAAACTAGGGTTAAGGTTTCAAAGTAAGGGTTTAAACGAGGGTTAGGGTTTCAAACTAGGGTTACGGTTTCAAAGTAGGGTTTTAAACTAGGGTTAAAGTTTCAAAGTAGGGGTTTAAACTAGGGTTAGGGTTTCAAAGTAGGGTTTTAAACTAGGGTAAGGGTTTCAAAGTAGGGGTTTAAACTAGCGTTAGGGTTTCAAATTAGGGGTTTAAACTAGGGTTAGGGTTTCAAAGTAGGGGTTTAAACTAGGGTTAGGGTTGCAAAGTAGTGGTTTAAACTAGGGTTATGGTTTCAAAGTAGGGGTTTAAACTAGGGTTAGGGTTTCAAAGTAGGGGTTTAAACTAGGGTTAGAGTTTCAAAGTAGGGTTTTAAACTAGGGTTAGGGTTTCAAAGTATGGTTTTAAACTAGGGTTAGGTTTTCAAAGTAGGGTTCTAAACTAGGGTTAGGGTTTCAAAGTAGGGTTTTAAACTAGGGTTAGGGTTTCAAAGTAGGGGTTTAACCTAGGGTTAGGGTTTCTAAGTAGGGGTTTAAACTAGGGTTAGGGTTTCAAAGTAGGGTTTTAAACTAGGGTTAGGGTTTCAAAAAAGGGGTTTAACCTAGGGTTAGGGTTCTAAAGTAGGGGTTTAAACTAGGGTTAGGGTTTCAAAGTAGGGTTTTAAACTAGGGTAAAGGTTTCAAAGAAGGGGTTTAAACTAGTGTTAGGGTTTCAAAGTAGGGTTTTAAACTAGGGTTAGGGTTTTAATGTAGGGGTTTAAACTAGGGTAAGGGTTTCAAAGTAGGAGTTTAAACTAGGGTTAGGGTTTCAAAGTAGGGTTTTAAACTAGGGTTAGGGTTTCAAAGTAGGATTTTAACCTAGGGTTAGGGTTCTAAAGTAGGGGTTTAAACTAGAGTTAGGGTTTCAAAGTAGGGTTTTAAACTAAGGTTAGGGTTGCAAAGTAGGGATTTAAACTAGGGTTAGGGTTGCAAAGTAGTGGTTTAAACTAGGGTTAGGGTTTCAAAGTAGGGGTTTAAACTAGGGTTAGGGTTTCAAAGTAGGGGTTTAAACTAGGGTTAGGGTTTCAAACTAGGGTTAGAGTTTCAAAGTAGGGGTTTAAACTAGAGTTAGGGTTTCAAAGTAGGGATTTAAACTAGGGATAGGGTTTCGAAGTAGGGGTTTAAACTCGGGTTAGGGTTTCAAAGTGGGATTTTAAACTAGGTTAAGGGTTTCAAAGTAGGGTTTTAAACTAGGGTTATGGTTTCAAACTAGGGTTAGGGTTTCAAAGTAGGGTTTTAAACTAGGGTTAGGGTTTCAAAGTAGGGTTTTAAACTAGGGTTAAGGTTTCAAAGTAAGGGTTTAAACGAGGGTTAGGGTTTCAAACTAGGGTTACGGTTTCAAAGTAGGGTTTTAAACTAGGGTTAAAGTTTCAAAGTAGGGGTTTAAACTAGGGTTAGGGTTTCAAAGTAGGGTTTTAAACTAGGGTAAGGGTTTCAAAGTAGGGGTTTAAACTAGCGTTAGGGTTTCAAATTAGGGGTTTAAACTAGGGTTAGGGTTTCAAAGTAGGGGTTTAAACTAGGGTTAGGGTTGCAAAGTAGTGGTTTAAACTAGGGTTATGGTTTCAAAGTAGGGGTTTAAACTAGGGTTAGGGTTTCAAAGTAGGGGTTTAAACTAGGGTTAGAGTTTCAAAGTAGGGTTTTAAACTAGGGTTAGGGTTTCAAAGTATGGTTTTAAACTAGGGTTAGGGTTTCAAAGTAGGGTTCTAAACTAGGGTTAGGGTTTCAAAGTAGGGTTTTAAACTAGGGTTAGGGTTTCAAAGTAGGGGTTTAACCTAGGGTTAGGGTTTCTAAGTAGGGGTTTAAACTAGGGTTAGGGTTTCAAAAAAGGGGTTTAACCTAGGGTTAGGCTTCTAAAGTAGGGGTTTAAACTAGGGTTAGGGTTTCAAAGTAGGGTTTTAAACTAGGGTTAGGGTTGCAAAGTAGGGGTTTAAACTAGGGTTAGGGTTCTAAAGTAGGGGTTTAAACTAGGGTTAGGGTTTCAAAGTAGGGTTTTAAACTAGGGTTAGGGTTGCAAAGTAGGGGTTTAAACTAGGGTTAGGGTTTCAAACTAGGGTTAAGGTTTCAAAGTAGGGTTTTAAACTAGGATTAGGGTTTCAAAGTAGGGATTTAAACTAGGAATAGGGTTTCGAAGTAGGGGTTTAAACTAGGGTTAGAGTTAAAAAGTAGGGTTTTAAACTAGGGTTAGGGTTTCAAAGTAGGGTTTTAAACTAGGATAAGGGTTTCAAAGTAGGGTTTTAAACTAGGGTTAGGGATTCAAAGTAGGGTTTTAAACTAGGGTTATGGTTTCAAACTAGGGTTAGGGTTTCAAAGTAGGGTTTTAAACTAGGGTTAGGGTTTCAAAGTAGGGATTTAAACTAGGGTGAGGGTTTCAAAGTAGGGTTTTAAACTAGGGTAAGGGTTTCAAAGTAGGGTTTTAAACTAGGGTTAGGGTTTCAAAGTAAGGGTTTAAACGAGGGTTAGGGTTTCAAAGTAGGGGTTTAAACTAGGGTTAAGGTTTCAAAGTAGGAATTTAAACTCGGGTTAGGGTTTCAAAGTAGGGTTTTAAACTAGGGTTAGGGTTTCAAAGTAGGAATTTAAACTCGGGTTAGGGTTTCAAAGTAGGGTTTCAAACTAGGGTTAGGGTTTCAAAGTAGGTTTTTAAACTAGGGTTAGGGTTTCAAAGTAGGGATTTAAACTAGGGTTAGGGTTTCAAAGTAGGGGTTTAAACTCGGGTTAGGGTTTCAAAGTAGGATTTTAAACTAGGTTAAGGGTTTCAAAGTAGGGGTTTAAACTAGCGTTAGGGTTTCAAATTAGGGGTTTAAACTAGGGTTAGGGTTTCAAAGTAGGGCTTTAAACTAGGGTTAGGGTTGCAAAGTAGTGGTTTAAACTAGGGTTAGGGTTTCAAAGTAGGGGTTTAAACTAGGGTTAGGGTTTAAAAAAGAAGGGGTTAAAACTAGGGTTAGAGTTTCAAAGTAGGGTTTTAAACTAGGGTTAGGGTTTCAAAGTATGGTTTTAAACTAGGGTTAGGGTTTCAAAAAAGGGGTTTAACCTAGGGTTAGGGTTCTAAAGTAGGGGTTTAAACTAGGGTTAGGGTTTTCAAAGTAGGGGTTTAAACTAGGGTAAAGGTTTCAAAAAAGGGTTTTAAACTAGGGTTAGGGTTTCAAAGTAGGGGTTTAAACTAGGGTAAGTGTTTAAAAGTAGGGTTTTAAACTAGGGTTAGGGTTGCAAAGTAGTGGTTTAAACTCGGGTTAGGGTTTCAAAGTAGGGGTTTAAACCTAAGGTTAGGGTTTCAAAGTAGGGGTTAAAACTAGGGTTAGGGTTTCAAAGTAGGGTTTTAAACTAGGGTTATGGTTTCAAAGTAGGGTTTTAAACTAGGGTTAGGGTTTCAAAGTAGGGGTTTAAACTAGGGTTAGGGTTTGAAAGTATAACTTTAAACTAGGGTTAGGGTTGCAAAGTAGTGGTTTAAACTCGGGTTAGGGTTCTAAAGTAGGGGTTTAAACTAGGGTTAGGGTTCCAAAGTATGGTTTTAAACGAGGGTAAAAGTTTCAAAGAAGGGTTTTAAACTAGGGTTAGGGTTTCAAAGTAGGGGTTTAAACTAGGGTTAGGGTTTCAAACAAGGGTTAGGGTTTCAAAGTAGGGTTTTAAACTAGGGTAAGGGTTTCAAAGTAGGGTTTTAAACTAGGGTTAGGCTTTCAAAGTAGGGGTTTAAACTCGGGTTAGGGTTTCAAACTAGGGTTACGGTTTCAAAGTAGGGTTTTAAACTAGGGTTAAAGTTTCAAAGTAGGGGTTTAAACTAGGGTTAGGGTTTCAAAGTAGGGTTTTAAACTAGGGTAAGGGTTTCAAAGTAGGGGTTTAAACTAGCGTTAGGGTTTCAAATTAGGGGTTTAAACTAGGGTTAGGGTTTCAAAGTAGGGCTTTAAACTAGGGTTAGGGTTGCAAAGTAGTGGTTTAAACTAGGGTTAGGGTTTCAAAGTAGGGGTTTAAACTAGGGTTAGGGTTTAAAAAAGTAGGGGTTAAAACTAGGGTTAGAGTTTCAAAGTAGGGTTTTAAACTAGGGTTAGGGTTTCAAAGTATGTTTTTAAACTAGGGTTAGGGTTTCAAAGTAGGGTTCTAAACTAGGGTTAGGGTTTCAAAGTAGGAATTTAAACTCGGGTTAGGGTTTCAAAGTAGGGTTTCAAACTAGGGTTAGGGTTTCAAAGTAGGTTTTTAAACTAGGGTTAGGGTTTCAAAGTAGGGATTTAAACTAGGGTTAGGGTTTCAAAGTAGGGGTTTAAACTCGGGTTAGGGTTTCAAAGTAGGATTTTAAACTAGGTTAAGGGTTTCAAAGTAGGGGTTTAAACTAGCGTTAGGGTTTCAAATTAGGGGTTTAAACTAGGGTTAGGGTTTCAAAGTAGGGCTTTAAACTAGGGTTAGGGTTGCAAAGTAGTGGTTTAAACTAGGGTTAGGGTTTCAAAGTAGGGGTTTAAACTAGGGTTAGGGTTTAAAAAAGAAGGGGTTAAAACTAGGGTTAGAGTTTCAAAGTAGGGTTTTAAACTAGGGTTAGGGTTTCAAAGTATGGTTTTAAACTAGGGTTAGGGTTTCAAAAAAGGGGTTTAACCTAGGGTTAGGGTTCTAAAGTAGGGGTTTAAACTAGGGTTAGGGTTTTCAAAGTAGGGGTTTAAACTAGGGTAAAGGTTTCAAAAAAGGGTTTTAAACTAGGGTTAGGGTTTCAAAGTAGGGGTTTAAACTAGGGTAAGTGTTTCAAAGTAGGGTTTTAAACTAGGGTTAGGGTTGCAAAGTAGTGGTTTAAACTCGGGTTAGGGTTTCAAAGTAGGGGTTTAAACCTAAGGTTAGGGTTTCAAAGTAGGGGTTAAAACTAGGGTTAGGGTTTCAAAGTAGGGGTTTAAACTAGGGTTATGGTTTCAAAGTAGGGTTTTAAACTAGGGTTAGGGTTTCAAAGCAGGGGTTTAAACTAGGGTTAGGGTTTCAAAGTATAACTTTAAACTAGGGTTAGGGTTGCAAAGTAGTGGTTTAAACTCGGGTTAGGGTTCTAAAGTAGGGGTTTAAACTAGGGTTAGGGTTCCAAAGTATGGTTTTAAACGAGGGTAAAAGTTTCAAAGAAGGGTTTTAAACTAGGGTTAGGGTTTCAAAGTAGGGGTTTAAACTAGGGTTAGGGTTTCAAACTAGGGTTAGGGTTTCAAAGTAGGGTTTTAAACTAGGGTAAGGGTTTCAAAGTAGGGTTTTAAACTAGGGTTAGGCTTTCAAAGTAGGGGTTTAAACTCGGGTTAGGGTTTCAAACTAGGGTTACGGTTTCAAAGTAGGGTTTTAAACTAGGGTTAAAGTTTCAAAGTAGGGGTTTAAACTAGGGTTAGGGTTTCAAAGTAGGGTTTTAAACTAGGGTAAGGGTTTCAAAGTAGGGGTTTAAACTAGCGTTAGGGTTTCAAATTAGGGGTTTAAACTAGGGTTAGGGTTTCAAAGTAGGGCTTTAAACTAGGGTTAGGGTTGCAAAGTAGTGGTTTAAACTAGGGTTAGGGTTTCAAAGTAGGGGTTTAAACTAGGGTTAGGGTTTAAAAAAGTAGGGGTTAAAACTAGGGTTAGAGTTTCAAAGTAGGGTTTTAAACTAGGGTTAGGGTTTCAAAGTATGGTTTTAAACTAGGGTTAGGGTTTCAAAGTAGGGTTCTAAACTAGGGTTAGGGTTTCAAAGTAGGGTTTTAAACTAGGGTTAGGGTTTCAAAGTAGGGGTTTAACCTAGGGTTAGGGTTTCTAAGTAGGGGTTTAAACTAGGGTTAGGGTTTCAAAGTAGGGTTTTAAACTAGGGTTAGGGTTTCAAAAAAGGGGTTTAACCTAGGGTTAGGGTTCTAAAGTAGGGGTTTAAACTAGGGTTAGGGTTTCAAAGTAGGGTTTTAAACTAGGGTAAAGGTTTCAAAGAAGGGTTTTAAACTAGGGTTAGGGTTTCAAAGTAGGGGTTTAAACTAGGGTAAGGGTTTCAAAGTAGGGTTTTAAACTAGGGTTAGGGTTTCAAAGTAGGGTTTCAAACTAGGGTTACGGTTTCAAAGTAGGTTTTTAAACAAGGGTTAGAGTTAAAAAGTAGGGTTTTAAACTAGGGTTAGGGTTTCAAAGTAGGGTTTCAAACTAGGGTTAGGGTTTCAAAGTAGGGTTTTAAACTAAGGTTAGGGTTTCAAAGTAGGGATTTTAACTAGGGTTAGGGTTTCAAAGTAGGGGTTTAAACTCGGGTTAGGGTTACAATGTAGGATTTTAAACTAGGTTAAGGGTTTCAAAGTAGGGTTTTAAACTAGGGTTAGGGATTCAAAGTAGGGTTTTAAACTAGGTTTAGGATTTCAAAGTAGGGTTTTAAACTAGGGTTAGGGTTTCAAACTAGGGTTAGGGTTTCAAAGTAGGGATTTAAACTAGGGTGAGGGTTTCAAAGTAGGGTTAAAGTTTCAAAGTAGGGGTTTAAAGTAGGCTTAGGGTTTCAAATTAGGGTTAGGGTTTCAAAGTAGGGTTTTAAACTAGGGTTAGGGATTCAAAGTAGGGTTTTAAACTAGGGTTAGGGTTTCAAAGTAGGGGTTTAAACTCGGGTTAGGGTTTCAAAGTAGGGTTTTAAACTAGGGTTAGGGTTTCAAACTAGGGTTTCAAACTAGGGTTAGGGTTTCAAAGTAGGGTTTTAAACTGGGGTTAGGGATTCAAAGTAGGGTTTTAAACTAGGTTTAGGATTTCAACGTAGGGGTTTAAACTAGGGTTAGGGTTTCAAAGTAGGGTTTTAAACTAGGGTTAGGGTTTCAAAGTAGGGGTTTAAACTAGGTTTAGGATTTCAACGTAGGGGTTTAAACTAGGGTTAGGGTTTCAAAGTAGGGTTTTAAACTAGGGTTAGGGTTTCAAAGTAGGGGTTTAAACTAGGGTTAGGGTTTCAAACTAGGGTTAGGGTTTCAAAGTAGGGTTTTAAACTAGGGTTAGGGTTTCAAAGTAGGGATTTAAACTAGGAATAGGGTTTCGAAGTAGGGGTTTAAACTCGGGTTAGGGTTTTAAAGTAGGATTTTAAACTAGGTTAAGGGTTTCAAAGTAGGGTTTTAAACTAGGGTTAGGGTTTCAAACTAGGGTTAGGGTTTCAAAGTAGGGTGTTAAACTAGGGTTAGGGTTTCAAAGTAGGGATTTAAACTAGGGTGAGGGTTTCAAAGTAGGGTTTTAAACTAGGGTTAGGGTTTCAAAGGAGGGTTTTAAACTAGGGTTAGGGTTTCAAAGTAGGGGTTTAAACTAGGGTTAGGTTTTTAAAGTAGGGGTTTAAACTAGGGTTAGTGTTTCAAAGTAGGGGTTTAAACTAGGGTTAGGGTTTCAAAGTAGGGGTTTAAACTAGAGTTAGGGTTTCAAAGTAGGGGTTTAAACTAGGGTTAGGGTTTCAAACTCGGGTTAGGGTTTCAAAGTAGGGTTTAAAACTAGGGTTAGGGTTTCAAAGTAGGGGTTTAAACTAGGGTTAGGGTTTTAAAGTAGGGGTTTAACCTAGGGTTAGGGTTTCAAAGTAGGGGTTTAAACTAGGGTTAGGGTTTAAAAGTTGGGGTTTAAACTAGGGTTAGGGTTTCAAAGTAGGGTTTTAAACTAGGGTTAGGGTTTCAAAGTAGGGGTTTAAACTAGTGTTAGGTTTTCAAAGTAGGGTTTTAAACTAGGGTTAGGGTTTCAAAGTAGGTGTTTAACCTAGGGTTAGGGTTTCAAAGTAGGGGTTTAAACTAGGGTTAGGGTTTAAAAGTAGGGGTTTAAACTAGGGTTAGGGTTTCAAAGTAGGGTTTTAAACTCGGGTTAGGGTTTCAAAGTAGGGTTTTAAACTAGGGTAAGGGTTTCAAAGTAGGGTTTTAAACTAGGGTTAGGGTTTCAAAGTAGGGTTTTAAACTAGTGTTAGTGTTTCAAAGTAGGGTTTTATACTAGGGTTAGGGTTTCAAACTAGGATTAGGGTTTCAAAGTAGGGTTTTAAACTAGGGTTAGGGTTTTAAAGTAGGGGTTTAAACTAGGGTTAGGGTTTCAAAGTAAGGTTTTAAACTAGGGTTAGGGTTGCAAAGTAGGTGTTTAACCTAGGGTTAGGGTTTCAAAGTAGGGGTTTAAACTAGGGTTAGGGTTTAAAAGTAGGGGTTTAAACTAGGGTTAGGGTTTCAAAGTAGGGTTTTAAACTCGGGTTAGGGTTTCAAAGTAGGGTTTTAAACTAGGGTAAGGGTTTCAAAATAGGGTTTTAAACTAGGGTTAGGGTTTCAAAGTAGGGTTTTAAACTAGGGTTAGGGTTTCAAAGTAGGGTTTTATACTAGGGTTAGGGTTTCAAACTTGGATTAGGGTTTCAAAGTAGGGTTTTAAACTAGGGTTAGGGTTTCAAAGTAAGGGTTTAAACTAGGGTTAGGGTTTCAAAATTAGGGGTTTAAATTGGGTTAGTGTTTCAAAGTAGGGCTTTAATCTAGGCTTAGGGTTTCAAAGTAGGGGTTTAAACTAGGGTTAGGGTTTCAAAGTAGGGGTTTAAACTAGGGTTAGGGTTTCAAAGTAGGGGTTTAAACTAGGGTTAGGGTTTCAAAGTAGGGTTTTAAACTAGGGTTAGGGTTTCAAAGTCGGGGTTTAACCTAGGGTTAGGGTTTCAAAGTAGGGTTTAAAACTAAGTTAGGGTTTCAAAGTAAGGGTTTAAACTAGGGTTAGGGTTCCAAAAGTAGGGTTTAAAACTAAGTTAGGGTTTCAAAGTAGGGGTGTAAACTAGGGTTAGGGTTTCAAAGTAGGGGTTTAAACTAGGGTTAGGGTTTCAAACGAGGGATAGGGTTTCAAAGTAGGGTTTTAAACTCGGGTTAGGTTTTCAAAGTAGGGTTTTAAACTAGGGTAAGGGTTTCAAAGTAGGGTTTTTTACTAGTGTTAGGGTTTCAAAGTAGGGTTTTAAACTAGGGTTAGGGTTTCAAAGGAGGGTTTTAAACTAGGGTTAGGGTTTCAAAGTAGGGGTTTAAACTAGGATTAGGGTTTTAAAGTAGGGGTATAAACTAGGGTTAGGGTTTCAAAGTAGGGGTTTAAACTAGGCTTAAGGTTTCAAAGTAGGGGTTTAAACTAGGGTTAGGGTTTCAAAGTAGGGTTTTAAACTCGGGTTAGGTTTTCAAAGTAGGGTTTTAAACTAGGATAAGGGTTTCAAAGTAGGGTTTTAAACTAGGGTTAGGGATTCAAAGTAGGGTTTTAAACTAGGGTTATGGTTTCAAACTAGGGTTAGGGTTTCAAAGTAGGGTTTTAAACTAGGGTTAGGGTTTCAAAGTAGGGATTTAAACTAGGGTGAGGGTTTCAAAGTAGGGTTTTAAACTAGGGTAAGGGTTTCAAAGTAGGGTTTTAAACTAGGGTTAGGGTTTCAAAGTAAGGGTTTAAACGAGGGTTAGGGTTTCAAAGTAGGGGTTTAAACTAGGGTTAAGGTTTCAAAGTAGGAATTTAAACTCGGGTTAGGGTTTCAAAGTAGGGTTTTAAACTAGGGTTAGGGTTTCAAAGTAGGAATTTAAACTCGGGTTAGGGTTTCAAAGTAGGGTTTCAAACTAGGGTTAGGGTTTCAAAGTAGGTTTTTAAACTAGGGTTAGGGTTTCAAAGTAGGGATTTAAACTAGGGTTAGGGTTTCAAAGTAGGGGTTTAAACTCGGGTTAGGGTTTCAAAGTAGGATTTTAAACTAGGTTAAGGGTTTCAAAGTAGGGGTTTAAACTAGCGTTAGGGTTTCAAATTAGGGGTTTAAACTAGGGTTAGGGTTTCAAAGTAGGGCTTTAAACTAGGGTTAGGGTTGCAAAGTAGTGGTTTAAACTAGGGTTAGGGTTTCAAAGTAGGGGTTTAAACTAGGGTTAGGGTTTAAAAAAGAAGGGGTTAAAACTAGGGTTAGAGTTTCAAAGTAGGGTTTTAAACTAGGGTTAGGGTTTCAAAGTATGGTTTTAAACTAGGGTTAGGGTTTCAAAAAAGGGGTTTAACCTAGGGTTAGGGTTCTAAAGTAGGGGTTTAAACTAGGGTTAGGGTTTTCAAAGTAGGGGTTTAAACTAGGGTAAAGGTTTCAAAAAAGGGTTTTAAACTAGGGTTAGGGTTTCAAAGTAGGGGTTTAAACTAGGGTAAGTGTTTAAAAGTAGGGTTTTAAACTAGGGTTAGGGTTGCAAAGTAGTGGTTTAAACTCGGGTTAGGGTTTCAAAGTAGGGGTTTAAACCTAAGGTTAGGGTTTCAAAGTAGGGGTTAAAACTAGGGTTAGGGTTTCAAAGTAGGGTTTTAAACTAGGGTTATGGTTTCAAAGTAGGGTTTTAAACTAGGGTTAGGGTTTCAAAGTAGGGGTTTAAACTAGGGTTAGGGTTTCAAAGTATAACTTTAAACTAGGGTTAGGGTTGCAAAGTAGTGGTTTAAACTCGGGTTAGGGTTCTAAAGTAGGGGTTTAAACTAGGGTTAGGGTTCCAAAGTATGGTTTTAAACGAGGGTAAAAGTTTCAAAGAAGGGTTTTAAACTAGGGTTAGGGTTTCAAAGTAGGGGTTTAAACTAGGGTTAGGGTTTCAAACAAGGGTTAGGGTTTCAAAGTAGGGTTTTAAACTAGGGTAAGGGTTTCAAAGTAGGGTTTTAAACTAGGGTTAGGCTTTCAAAGTAGGGGTTTAAACTCGGGTTAGGGTTTCAAACTAGGGTTACGGTTTCAAAGTAGGGTTTTAAACTAGGGTTAAAGTTTCAAAGTAGGGGTTTAAACTAGGGTTAGGGTTTCAAAGTAGGGTTTTAAACTAGGGTAAGGGTTTCAAAGTAGGGGTTTAAACTAGCGTTAGGGTTTCAAATTAGGGGTTTAAACTAGGGTTAGGGTTTCAAAGTAGGGCTTTAAACTAGGGTTAGGGTTGCAAAGTAGTGGTTTAAACTAGGGTTAGGGTTTCAAAGTAGGGGTTTAAACTAGGGTTAGGGTTTAAAAAAGTAGGGGTTAAAACTAGGGTTAGAGTTTCAAAGTAGGGTTTTAAACTAGGGTTAGGGTTTCAAAGTATGTTTTTAAACTAGGGTTAGGGTTTCAAAGTAGGGTTCTAAACTAGGGTTAGGGTTTCAAAGTAGGAATTTAAACTCGGGTTAGGGTTTCAAAGTAGGGTTTCAAACTAGGGTTAGGGTTTCAAAGTAGGTTTTTAAACTAGGGTTAGGGTTTCAAAGTAGGGATTTAAACTAGGGTTAGGGTTTCAAAGTAGGGGTTTAAACTCGGGTTAGGGTTTCAAAGTAGGATTTTAAACTAGGTTAAGGGTTTCAAAGTAGGGGTTTAAACTAGCGTTAGGGTTTCAAATTAGGGGTTTAAACTAGGGTTAGGGTTTCAAAGTAGGGCTTTAAACTAGGGTTAGGGTTGCAAAGTAGTGGTTTAAACTAGGGTTAGGGTTTCAAAGTAGGGGTTTAAACTAGGGTTAGGGTTTAAAAAAGAAGGGGTTAAAACTAGGGTTAGAGTTTCAAAGTAGGGTTTTAAACTAGGGTTAGGGTTTCAAAGTATGGTTTTAAACTAGGGTTAGGGTTTCAAAAAAGGGGTTTAACCTAGGGTTAGGGTTCTAAAGTAGGGGTTTAAACTAGGGTTAGGGTTTTCAAAGTAGGGGTTTAAACTAGGGTAAAGGTTTCAAAAAAGGGTTTTAAACTAGGGTTAGGGTTTCAAAGTAGGGGTTTAAACTAGGGTAAGTGTTTCAAAGTAGGGTTTTAAACTAGGGTTAGGGTTGCAAAGTAGTGGTTTAAACTCGGGTTAGGGTTTCAAAGTAGGGGTTTAAACCTAAGGTTAGGGTTTCAAAGTAGGGGTTAAAACTAGGGTTAGGGTTTCAAAGTAGGGGTTTAAACTAGGGTTATGGTTTCAAAGTAGGGTTTTAAACTAGGGTTAGGGTTTCAAAGTAGGGGTTTAAACTAGGGTTAGGGTTTCAAAGTATAACTTTAAACTAGGGTTAGGGTTGCAAAGTAGTGGTTTAAACTCGGGTTAGGGTTCTAAAGTAGGGGTTTAAACTAGGGTTAGGGTTCCAAAGTATGGTTTTAAACGAGGGTAAAAGTTTCAAAGAAGGGTTTTAAACTAGGGTTAGGGTTTCAAAGTAGGGGTTTAAACTAGGGTTAGGGTTTCAAACTAGGGTTAGGGTTTCAAAGTAGGGTTTTAAACTAGGGTAAGGGTTTCAAAGTAGGGTTTTAAACTAGGGTTAGGCTTTCAAAGTAGGGGTTTAAACTCGGGTTAGGGTTTCAAACTAGGGTTACGGTTTCAAAGTAGGGTTTTAAACTAGGGTTAAAGTTTCAAAGTAGGGGTTTAAACTAGGGTTAGGGTTTCAAAGTAGGGTTTTAAACTAGGGTAAGGGTTTCAAAGTAGGGGTTTAAACTAGCGTTAGGGTTTCAAATTAGGGGTTTAAACTAGGGTTAGGGTTTCAAAGTAGGGCTTTAAACTAGGGTTAGGGTTGCAAAGTAGTGGTTTAAACTAGGGTTAGGGTTTCAAAGTAGGGGTTTAAACTAGGGTTAGGGTTTAAAAAAGTAGGGGTTAAAACTAGGGTTAGAGTTTCAAAGTAGGGTTTTAAACTAGGGTTAGGGTTTCAAAGTATGGTTTTAAACTAGGGTTAGGGTTTCAAAGTAGGGTTCTAAACTAGGGTTAGGGTTTCAAAGTAGGGTTTTAAACTAGGGTTAGGGTTTCAAAGTAGGGGTTTAACCTAGGGTTAGGGTTTCTAAGTAGGGGTTTAAACTAGGGTTAGGGTTTCAAAGTAGGGTTTTAAACTAGGGTTAGGGTTTCAAAAAAGGGGTTTAACCTAGGGTTAGGGTTCTAAAGTAGGGGTTTAAACTAGGGTTAGGGTTTCAAAGTAGGGTTTTAAACTAGGGTAAAGGTTTCAAAGAAGGGTTTTAAACTAGGGTTAGGGTTTCAAAGTAGGGGTTTAAACTAGGGTAAGGGTTTCAAAGTAGGGTTTTAAACTAGGGTTAGGGTTTCAAAGTAGGGTTTCAAACTAGGGTTACGGTTTCAAAGTAGGTTTTTAAACAAGGGTTAGAGTTAAAAAGTAGGGTTTTAAACTAGGGTTAGGGTTTCAAAGTAGGGTTTCAAACTAGGGTTAGGGTTTCAAAGTAGGGTTTTAAACTAAGGTTAGGGTTTCAAAGTAGGGATTTTAACTAGGGTTAGGGTTTCAAAGTAGGGGTTTAAACTCGGGTTAGGGTTACAATGTAGGATTTTAAACTAGGTTAAGGGTTTCAAAGTAGGGTTTTAAACTAGGGTTAGGGATTCAAAGTAGGGTTTTAAACTAGGTTTAGGATTTCAAAGTAGGGTTTTAAACTAGGGTTAGGGTTTCAAACTAGGGTTAGGGTTTCAAAGTAGGGATTTAAACTAGGGTGAGGGTTTCAAAGTAGGGTTAAAGTTTCAAAGTAGGGGTTTAAAGTAGGCTTAGGGTTTCAAATTAGGGTTAGGGTTTCAAAGTAGGGTTTTAAACTAGGGTTAGGGATTCAAAGTAGGGTTTTAAACTAGGGTTAGGGTTTCAAAGTAGGGGTTTAAACTCGGGTTAGGGTTTCAAAGTAGGGTTTTAAACTAGGGTTAGGGTTTCAAACTAGGGTTTCAAACTAGGGTTAGGGTTTCAAAGTAGGGTTTTAAACTGGGGTTAGGGATTCAAAGTAGGGTTTTAAACTAGGTTTAGGATTTCAACGTAGGGGTTTAAACTAGGGTTAGGGTTTCAAAGTAGGGTTTTAAACTAGGGTTAGGGTTTCAAAGTAGGGGTTTAAACTAGGTTTAGGATTTCAACGTAGGGGTTTAAACTAGGGTTAGGGTTTCAAAGTAGGGTTTTAAACTAGGGTTAGGGTTTCAAAGTAGGGGTTTAAACTAGGGTTAGGGTTTCAAACTAGGGTTAGGGTTTCAAAGTAGGGTTTTAAACTAGGGTTAGGGTTTCAAAGTAGGGATTTAAACTAGGAATAGGGTTTCGAAGTAGGGGTTTAAACTCGGGTTAGGGTTTTAAAGTAGGATTTTAAACTAGGTTAAGGGTTTCAAAGTAGGGTTTTAAACTAGGGTTAGGGTTTCAAACTAGGGTTAGGGTTTCAAAGTAGGGTGTTAAACTAGGGTTAGGGTTTCAAAGTAGGGATTTAAACTAGGGTGAGGGTTTCAAAGTAGGGTTTTAAACTAGGGTTAGGGTTTCAAAGGAGGGTTTTAAACTAGGGTTAGGGTTTCAAAGTAGGGGTTTAAACTAGGGTTAGGTTTTTAAAGTAGGGGTTTAAACTAGGGTTAGTGTTTCAAAGTAGGGGTTTAAACTAGGGTTAGGGTTTCAAAGTAGGGGTTTAAACTAGAGTTAGGGTTTCAAAGTAGGGGTTTAAACTAGGGTTAGGGTTTCAAACTCGGGTTAGGGTTTCAAAGTAGGGTTTAAAACTAGGGTTAGGGTTTCAAAGTAGGGGTTTAAACTAGGGTTAGGGTTTTAAAGTAGGGGTTTAACCTAGGGTTAGGGTTTCAAAGTAGGGGTTTAAACTAGGGTTAGGGTTTAAAAGTTGGGGTTTAAACTAGGGTTAGGGTTTCAAAGTAGGGTTTTAAACTAGGGTTAGGGTTTCAAAGTAGGGGTTTAAACTAGTGTTAGGTTTTCAAAGTAGGGTTTTAAACTAGGGTTAGGGTTTCAAAGTAGGTGTTTAACCTAGGGTTAGGGTTTCAAAGTAGGGGTTTAAACTAGGGTTAGGGTTTAAAAGTAGGGGTTTAAACTAGGGTTAGGGTTTCAAAGTAGGGTTTTAAACTCGGGTTAGGGTTTCAAAGTAGGGTTTTAAACTAGGGTAAGGGTTTCAAAGTAGGGTTTTAAACTAGGGTTAGGGTTTCAAAGTAGGGTTTTAAACTAGTGTTAGGGTTTCAAAGTAGGGTTTTATACTAGGGTTAGGGTTTCAAACTAGGATTAGGGTTTCAAAGTAGGGTTTTAAACTAGGGTTAGGGTTTTAAAGTAGGGGTTTAAACTAGGGTTAGGGTTTCAAAGTAAGGTTTTAAACTAGGGTTAGGGTTGCAAAGTAGGTGTTTAACCTAGGGTTAGGGTTTCAAAGTAGGGGTTTAAACTAGGGTTAGGGTTTAAAAGTAGGGGTTTAAACTAGGGTTAGGGTTTCAAAGTAGGGTTTTAAACTCGGGTTAGGGTTTCAAAGTAGGGTTTTAAACTAGGGTAAGGGTTTCAAAATAGGGTTTTAAACTAGGGTTAGGGTTTCAAAGTAGGGTTTTAAACTAGGGTTAGGGTTTCAAAGTAGGGTTTTATACTAGGGTTAGGGTTTCAAACTTGGATTAGGGTTTCAAAGTAGGGTTTTAAACTAGGGTTAGGGTTTCAAAGTAAGGGTTTAAACTAGGGTTAGGGTTTCAAAATTAGGGGTTTAAATTGGGTTAGTGTTTCAAAGTAGGGCTTTAATCTAGGCTTAGGGTTTCAAAGTAGGGGTTTAAACTAGGGTTAGGGTTTCAAAGTAGGGGTTTAAACTAGGGTTAGGGTTTCAAAGTAGGGGTTTAAACTAGGGTTAGGGTTTCAAAGTAGGGTTTTAAACTAGGGTTAGGGTTTCAAAGTCGGGGTTTAACCTAGGGTTAGGGTTTCAAAGTAGGGTTTAAAACTAAGTTAGGGTTTCAAAGTAAGGGTTTAAACTAGGGTTAGGGTTCCAAAAGTAGGGTTTAAAACTAAGTTAGGGTTTCAAAGTAGGGGTGTAAACTAGGGTTAGGGTTTCAAAGTAGGGGTTTAAACTAGGGTTAGGGTTTCAAACGAGGGATAGGGTTTCAAAGTAGGGTTTTAAACTCGGGTTAGGTTTTCAAAGTAGGGTTTTAAACTAGGGTAAGGGTTTCAAAGTAGGGTTTTTTACTAGTGTTAGGGTTTCAAAGTAGGGTTTTAAACTAGGGTTAGGGTTTCAAAGGAGGGTTTTAAACTAGGGTTAGGGTTTCAAAGTAGGGGTTTAAACTAGGATTAGGGTTTTAAAGTAGGGGTATAAACTAGGGTTAGGGTTTCAAAGTAGGGGTTTAAACTAGGCTTAAGGTTTCAAAGTAGGGGTTTAAACTAGGGTTAGGGTTTCAAAGTAGGGTTTTAAACTCGGGTTAGGTTTTCAAAGTAGGGTTTTAAACTAGGGTAAGGGTTTCAAAGTAGGGTTTTTTACTAGGGTTAGGGTTTCAAAGTAGGGTTTTAAAATAGGGTTAGGGTTTCAAAGGAGGGTTTTAAACTAGGGTTAGGGTTTCAAAGTAGGGGTTTAAACTAGGATTAGGGTTTTAAAGTAGGGGTATAAACTAGGGTTAGGGTTTCAAAGTAGGGGTTTAAATTAGGCTTAGGGTTTCAAAGTAGGGGTTTAAACTAGGGTTAGGGTTTCAAAGTAGGGGTTTAAACTAGGGTTAGGGTTTCAAACTAGGGTTAGGGTTTCAAAGTAGGGTTTAAAACTAAGTTAGGGTTTCAAAGTAAGGGTTTAAACTAGGGTTAGGGTTTCAAAGTAGGGTTTTAAACTCGGGTTAGGTTTTCAAAGTAGGGTTTTAAACTAGGGTAAGGGTTTCAAAGTAAGGTTTTTTACTAGGGTTAAGGTTTCAAAGTAGGGGTTTAAACTAGGGTTAGGGTTTCAAAGTAGGGTTTTAAACTAGGGTTAAGGTTTCAAAGTAGGGGTTTAACCTAGGGTTAGGGTTTCAAAGTAGGGGTTTAAACAAGGGTTAAGGATTCAAAGTAGGGGTTTAAACTAGGCTTAGGGTTTCAAAGTAGGGTTTTAAACTAGGGTTAGGGTTTCAAAGTAGGGGTTTAAACTAGGGTTAGGGTTTCAAAGTAGGGGTTTAAACTAGGGTTAGGGTTTCAAAGTAGGTGTTTAAACTAGGGTTAGGGTTTCAAACTAGGGTTAGTGTTTCAAAGTAAGGTTTTTTAAACTAGGGTTAGGGTTTCAAAGTAGGGATTTAAACTAGGGTTAGGGTTTTAAAATAGGGGTTTAAACTAGGGTTAGGGTTTCAAAGTATGGGTTTAAACTAGGGTTAGGGTTTCAAAGTAGGGGTTTAAACTAGGGTTAGGGTTTGAAAGAAGGGGTTTAAACTA
This sequence comes from Leptonotus elevatus, assembly GCF_054856555.1. Taxonomy (NCBI): domain Eukaryota; kingdom Metazoa; phylum Chordata; class Actinopteri; order Syngnathiformes; family Syngnathidae; genus Leptonotus; species Leptonotus elevatus. The sequence continues at coordinate 16,578,874 of NC_141239.1, read as the reverse complement.
GGGTTATGGTTTCAAAGTAGGGGTTTAAACTAGGGTTAGGGTTTAAAAGTAGGGGTTTAAACTAGGGTTAGGGTTTCAAAGTAGGGTTTTAAACTAGGGTAAGGGTTTCAAAGTAGGTTTTTTTTACTAGGGTTAGGGTTTCAAAGTAGGGTTTTAAACTAGGGTTAGGGTTTCAAAGTAGGGGTTTAAACTAGGGTTAGGGTTTCAAAAGAGGGTTTTAAACTAGGGTTGGGGTTTCAAAGTAGGTGTTTAAACTAGGGTTATGGTTTCAAAGTAGGGTTTTAAACTAGGGTTAGGGTTTCAAAGTAGTGATTTAAACTCGGGTTAGGGTTTAAAAGTAGGGGTTTAAACTAGGGTTAGGGTTTCAAAGTAGGGTTTTAAACTCGGGTTAGGGTTTCAAAGTAGGGGTTTAAACTAGGATTAGGGTTTTAAAGTAGGGGTATAAACTAGGGTTAGGGTTTCAAAGTAGGGGTTTAAACTAGGCTTAGGGTTTCAAAGTAGGGGTTTAAACTAGGGTTAGGGTTTCAAAGTAGGGGTTTAAACTAGGGTTAGGGTTTCAAACTAGGGTTAGGGTTTCAAAGTAGGGTTTAAAACTAAGTTAGGGTTTCAAAGTAAGGGTTTAAACTAGGGTTAGGGTTTCAAAGTAGGGTTTTAAACTCGGGTTAGGTTTTCAAAGTAGGGTTTTAAACTAGGGTAAGGGTTTCAAAGTAGGGTTTTTTACTAGGGTTAAGGTTTCAAAGTAGGGGTTTAAACTAGGGTTAGGGTTTCAAAGTAGGGTTTTAAACTAGGGTTAAGGTTTCAAAGTAGGGGTTTAACCTAGGGTTAGGGTTTCAAAGTAGGGGTTTAAACAAGGGTTAAGGATTCAAAGTAGGGGTTTAAACTAGGCTTAGGGTTTCAAAGTAGGGCTTTAAACTAGGGTTAGGGTTGCAAAGTAGTGGTTTAAACTAGGGTTAGGGTTTCAAAGTAGGGGTTTAAACTAGGGTTAGGGTTTAAAAAAGAAGGGGTTAAAACTAGGGTTAGAGTTTCAAAGTAGGGTTTTAAACTAGGGTTAGGGTTTCAAAGTATGGTTTTAAACTAGGGTTAGGGTTTCAAAAAAGTGGTTTAACCTAGGGTTAGGGTTCTAAAGTAGGGGTTTAAACTAGGGTTAGGGTTTTCAAAGTAGGGGTTTAAACTAGGGTAAAGGTTTCAAAAAAGGGTTTTAAACTAGGGTTAGGGTTTCAAAGTAGGGGTTTAAACTAGGGTAAGTGTTTCAAAGTAGGGTTTTAAACTAGGGTTAGGGTTGCAAAGTAGTGGTTTAAACTCGGGTTAGGGTTTCAAAGTAGGGGTTTAAACCTAAGGTTAGGGTTTCAAAGTAGGGGTTAAAACTAGGGTTAGGGTTTCAAAGTAGGGTTTTAAACTAGGGTTATGGTTTCAAAGTAGGGTTTTAAACTAGGGTTAGGGTTTCAAAGTAGGGGTTTAAACTAGGGTTAGGGTTTCAAAGTATAACTTTAAACTAGGGTTAGGGTTGCAAAGTAGTGGTTTAAACTCGGGTTAGGGTTCTAAAGTAGGGGTTTAAACTAGGGTTAGGGTTCCAAAGTATGGTTTTAAACGAGGGTAAAAGTTTCAAAGAAGGGTTTTAAACTAGGGTTAGGGTTTCAAAGTAGGGGTTTAAACTAGGGTTAGGGTTTCAAACAAGGGTTAGGGTTTCAAAGTAGGGTTTTAAACTAGGGTAAGGGTTTCAAAGTAGGGTTTTAAACTAGGGTTAGGCTTTCAAAGTAGGGGTTTAAACTCGGGTTAGGGTTTCAAACTAGGGTTACGGTTTCAAAGTAGGGTTTTAAACTAGGGTTAAAGTTTCAAAGTAGGGGTTTAAACTAGGGTTAGGGTTTCAAAGTAGGGTTTTAAACTAGGGTAAGGGTTTCAAAGTAGGGGTTTAAACTAGCGTTAGGGTTTCAAATTAGGGGTTTAAACTAGGGTTAGGGTTTCAAAGTAGGGCTTTAAACTAGGGTTAGGGTTGCAAAGTAGTGGTTTAAACTAGGGTTAGGGTTTCAAAGTAGGGGTTTAAACTAGGGTTAGGGTTTAAAAAAGTAGGGGTTAAAACTAGGGTTAGAGTTTCAAAGTAGGGTTTTAAACTAGGGTTAGGGTTTCAAAGTATGGTTTTAAACTAGGGTTAGGGTTTCAAAATAGGGTTCTAAACTAGGGTTAGGGTTTCAAAGTAGGAATTTAAACTCGGGTTAGGGTTTCAAAGTAGGGTTTCAAACTAGGGTTAGGGTTTCAAAGTAGGTTTTTAAACTAGGGTTAGGGTTTCAAAGTAGGGATTTAAACTAGGGTTAGGGTTTCAAAGTAGGGGTTTAAACTCGGGTTAGGGTTTCAAAGTAGGATTTTAAACTAGGTTAAGGGTTTCAAAGTAGGGGTTTAAACTAGCGTTAGGGTTTCAAATTAGGGGTTTAAACTAGGGTTAGGGTTTCAAAGTAGGGCTTTAAACTAGGGTTAGGGTTGCAAAGTAGTGGTTTAAACTAGGGTTAGGGTTTCAAAGTAGGGGTTTAAACTAGGGTTAGGGTTTAAAAAAGAAGGGGTTAAAACTAGGGTTAGAGTTTCAAAGTAGGGTTTTAAACTAGGGTTAGGGTTTCAAAGTATGGTTTTAAACTAGGGTTAGGGTTTCAAAAAAGGGGTTTAACCTAGGGTTAGGGTTCTAAAGTAGGGGTTTAAACTAGGGTTAGGGTTTTCAAAGTAGGGGTTTAAACTAGGGTAAAGGTTTCAAAAAAGGGTTTTAAACTAGGGTTAGGGTTTCAAAGTAGGGGTTTAAACTAGGGTAAGTGTTTCAAAGTAGGGTTTTAAACTAGGGTTAGGGTTGCAAAGTAGTGGTTTAAACTCGGGTTAGGGTTTCAAAGTAGGGGTTTAAACCTAAGGTTAGGGTTTCAAAGTAGGGGTTAAAACTAGGGTTAGGGTTTCAAAGTAGGGGTTTAAACTAGGGTTATGGTTTCAAAGTAGGGTTTTAAACTAGGGTTAGGGTTTCAAAGTAGGGGTTTAAACTAGGGTTAGGGTTTCAAAGTATAACTTTAAACTAGGGTTAGGGTTGCAAAGTAGTGGTTTAAACTCGGGTTAGGGTTCTAAAGTAGGGGTTTAAACTAGGGTTAGGGTTCCAAAGTATGGTTTTAAACGAGGGTAAAAGTTTCAAAGAAGGGTTTTAAACTAGGGTTAGGGTTTCAAAGTAGGGGTTTAAACTAGGGTTAGGGTTTCAAACTAGGGTTAGGGTTTCAAAGTAGGGTTTTAAACTAGGGTAAGGGTTTCAAAGTAGGGTTTTAAACTAGGGTTAGGCTTTCAAAGTAGGGGTTTAAACTCGGGTTAGGGTTTCAAACTAGTGTTACGGTTTCAAAGTAGGGTTTTAAACTAGGGTTAAAGTTTCAAAGTAGGGGTTTAAACTAGGGTTAGGGTTTCAAAGTAGGGTTTTAAACTAGGTAAGGGTTTCAAAGTAGGGGTTTAAACTAGCGTTAGGGTTTCAAATTAGGGGTTTAAACTAGGGTTAGGGTTTCAAAGTAGGGCTTTAAACTAGGGTTAGGGTTGCAAAGTAGTGGTTTAAACTAGGGTTAGGGTTTCAAAGTAGGGGTTTAAACTAGGGTTAGGGTTTAAAAAAGTAGGGGTTAAAACTAGGGTTAGAGTTTCAAAGTAGGGTTTTAAACTAGGGTTAGGGTTTCAAAGTATGGTTTTAAACTAGGGTTAGGGTTTCAAAGTAGGGTTCTAAACTAGGGTTAGGGTTTCAAAGTAGGGTTTTAAACTAGGGTTAGGGTTTCAAAGTAGGGGTTTAACCTAGGGTTAGGGTTTCTAAGTAGGGGTTTAAACTAGGGTTAGGGTTTCAAAGTAGGGTTTTAAACTAGGGTTAGGGTTTCAAAAAAGGGGTTTAACCTAGGGTTAGGGTTCTAAAGTAGGGGTTTAAACTAGGGTTAGGGTTTCAAAGTAGGGTTTTAAACTAGGGTAAAGGTTTCAAAGAAGGGTTTTAAACTAGGGTTAGGGTTTCAAAGTAGGGGTTTAAACTAGGGTAAGGGTTTCAAAGTAGGGTTTTAAACTAGGGTTAGGGTTTCAAAGTAGGGTTTCAAACTAGGGTTACGGTTTCAAAGTAGGTTTTTAAACAAGGGTTAGAGTTAAAAAGTAGGGTTTTAAACTAGGGTTAGGGTTTCAAAGTAGGGTTTCAAACTAGGGTTAGGGTTTCAAAGTAGGGTTTTAAACTAAGGTTAGGGTTTCAAAGTAGGGATTTTAACTAGGGTTAGGGTTTCAAAGTAGGGGTTTAAACTCGGGTTAGGGTTACAATGTAGGATTTTAAACTAGGTTAAGGGTTTCAAAGTAGGGTTTTAAACTAGGGTTAGGGATTCAAAGTAGGGTTTTAAACTAGGTTTAGGATTTCAAAGTAGGGTTTTAAACTAGGGTTAGGGTTTCAAACTAGGGTTAGGGTTTCAAAGTAGGGATTTAAACTAGGGTGAGGGTTTCAAAGTAGGGTTAAAGTTTCAAAGTAGGGGTTTAAAGTAGGCTTAGGGTTTCAAATTAGGGTTAGGGTTTCAAAGTAGGGTTTTAAACTAGGGTTAGGGATTCAAAGTAGGGTTTTAAACTAGGGTTAGGGTTTCAAAGTAGGGGTTTAAACTCGGGTTAGGGTTTCAAAGTAGGGTTTTAAACTAGGGTTAGGGTTTCAAACTAGGGTTTCAAACTAGGGTTAGGGTTTCAAAGTAGGGTTTTAAACTGGGGTTAGGGATTCAAAGTAGGGTTTTAAACTAGGTTTAGGATTTCAACGTAGGGGTTTAAACTAGGGTTAGGGTTTCAAAGTAGGGTTTTAAACTAGGGTTAGGGTTTCAAAGTAGGGGTTTAAACTAGGTTTAGGATTTCAACGTAGGGGTTTAAACTAGGGTTAGGGTTTCAAAGTAGGGTTTTAAACTAGGGTTAGGGTTTCAAAGTAGGGGTTTAAACTAGGGTTAGGGTTTCAAACTAGGGTTAGGGTTTCAAAGTAGGGTTTTAAACTAGGGTTAGGGTTTCAAAGTAGGGATTTAAACTAGGAATAGGGTTTCGAAGTAGGGGTTTAAACTCGGGTTAGGGTTTCAAAGTAGGATTTTAAACTAGGTTAAGGGTTTCAAAGTAGGGTTTTAAACTAGGGTTAGGGTTTCAAACTAGGGTTAGGGTTTCAAAGTAGGGTGTTAAACTAGGGTTAGGGTTTCAAAGTAGGGATTTAAACTAGGGTGAGGGTTTCAAAGTAGGGTTTTAAACTAGGGTTAGGGTTTCAAAGGAGGGTTTTAAACTAGGGTTAGGGTTTCAAAGTAGGGGTTTAAACTAGGGTTAGGGTTTTAAAGTAGGGGTTTAAACTAGGGTTAGTGTTTCAAAGTAGGGGTTTAAACTAGGGTTAGGGTTTCAAAGTAGGGGTTTAAACTAGAGTTAGGGTTTCAAAGTAGGGGTTTAAACTAGGGTTAGGGTTTCAAACTCGGGTTAGGGTTTCAAAGTAGGGTTTAAAACTAGGGTTAGGGTTTCAAAGTAGGGGTTTAAACTAGGGTTAGGGTTTTAAAGTAGGGGTTTAACCTAGGGTTAGGGTTTCAAAGTAGGGGTTTAAACTAGGGTTAGGGTTTAAAAGTTGGGGTTTAAACTAGGGTTAGGGTTTCAAAGTAGGGTTTTAAACTAGGGTTAGGGTTTCAAAGTAGGGGTTTAAACTAGTGTTAGGTTTTCAAAGTAGGGTTTTAAACTAGGGTTAGGGTTTCAAAGTAGGTGTTTAACCTAGGGTTAGGGTTTCAAAGTAGGGGTTTAAACTAGGGTTAGGGTTTAAAAGTAGGGGTTTAAACTAGGGTTAGGGTTTCAAAGTAGGGTTTTAAACTCGGGTTAGGGTTTCAAAGTAGGGTTTTAAACTAGGGTAAGGGTTTCAAAGTAGGGTTTTAAACTAGGGTTAGGGTTTCAAAGTAGGGTTTTAAACTAGTGTTAGGGTTTCAAAGTAGGGTTTTATACTAGGGTTAGGGTTTCAAACTAGGATTAGGGTTTCAAAGTAGGGTTTTAAACTAGGGTTAGGGTTTTAAAGTAGGGGTTTAAACTAGGGTTAGGGTTTCAAAGTAAGGTTTTAAACTAGGGTTAGGGTTGCAAAGTAGGTGTTTAACCTAGGGTTAGGGTTTCAAAGTAGGGGTTTAAACTAGGGTTAGGGTTTAAAAGTAGGGGTTTAAACTAGGGTTAGGGTTTCAAAGTAGGGTTTTAAACTCGGGTTAGGGTTTCAAAGTAGGGTTTTAAACTAGGGTAAGGGTTTCAAAATAGGGTTTTAAACTAGGGTTAGGGTTTCAAAGTAGGGTTTTAAACTAGGGTTAGGGTTTCAAAGTAGGGTTTTATACTAGGGTTAGGGTTTCAAACTAGGATTAGGGTTTCAAAGTAGGGTTTTAAACTAGGGTTAGGGTTTCAAAGTAAGGGTTTAAACTAGGGTTAGGGTTTCAAAATTAGGGGTTTAAATTGGGTTAGTGTTTCAAAGTAGGGCTTTAATCTAGGCTTAGGGTTTCAAAGTAGGGGTTTAAACTAGGGTTAGGGTTTCAAAGTAGGGGTTTAAACTAGGGTTAGGGTTTCAAAGTAGGGGTTTAAACTAGAGTTAGGGTTTCAAAGTAGGGTTTTAAACTAGGGTTAGGGTTTCAAAGTCGGGGTTTAACCTAGGGTTAGGGTTTCAAAGTAGGGTTTAAAACTAAGTTAGGGTTTCAAAGTAAGGGTTTAAACTAGGGTTAGGGTTCCAAAAGTAGGGTTTAAAACTAAGTTAGGGTTTCAAAGTAGGGGTGTAAACTAGGGTTAGGGTTTCAAAGTAGGGGTTTAAACTAGGGTTAGGGTTTCAAACGAGGGATAGGGTTTCAAAGTAGGGTTTTAAACTCGGGTTAGGTTTTCAAAGTAGGGTTTTAAACTAGGGTAAGGGTTTCAAAGTAGGGTTTTTTACTAGTGTTAGGGTTTCAAAGTAGGGTTTTAAACTAGGGTTAGGGTTTCAAAGGAGGGTTTTAAACTAGGGTTAGGGTTTCAAAGTAGGGGTTTAAACTAGGATTAGGGTTTTAAAGTAGGGGTATAAACTAGGGTTAGGGTTTCAAAGTAGGGGTTTAAACTAGGCTTAGGGTTTCAAAGTAGGGGTTTAAACTAGGGTTAGGGTTTCAAAGTAGGGTTTTAAACTCGGGTTAGGTTTTCAAAGTAGGGTTTTAAACTAGGGTAAGGGTTTCAAAGTAGGGTTTTTTACTAGGGTTAGGGTTTCAAAGTAGGGTTTTAAACTAGGGTTAGGGTTTCAAAGGAGGGTTTTTAAACTAGGGTTAGGGTTTCAAAGTAGGGGTTTAAACTAGGATTAGGGTTTTAAAGTAGGGGTATAAACTAGGGTTAGGGTTTCAAAGTAGGGGTTTAAATTAGGCTTAGGGTTTCAAAGTAGGGGTTTAAACTAGGGTTAGGGTTTCAAAGTAGGGGTTTAAACTAGGGTTAGGGTTTCAAACTAGGGTTAGGGTTTCAAAGTAGGGTTTAAAACTAAGTTAGGGTTTCAAAGTAAGGGTTTAAACTAGGGTTAGGGTTTCAAAGTAGGGTTTTAAACTCGGGTTAGGTTTTCAAAGTAGGGTTTTAAACTAGGGTAAGGGTTTCAAAGTAGGGTTTTTTACTAGGGTTAAGGTTTCAAAGTAGGGGTTTAAACTAGGGTTAGGGTTTCAAAGTAGGGTTTTAAACTAGGGTTAAGGTTTCAAAGTAGGGGTTTAACCTAGGGTTAGGGTTTCAAAGTAGGGGTTTAAACAAGGGTTAAGGATTCAAAGTAGGGGTTTAAACTAGGCTTAGGGTTTCAAAGTAGGGTTTTAAACTAGGGTTAGGGTTTCAAAGTAGGGGTTTAAACTAGGGTTAGGGTTTCAAAGTAGGGGTTTAAACTAGGGTTAGGGTTTCAAAGTAGGTGTTTAAACTAGGGTTAGGGTTTCAAACTAGGGTTAGTGTTTCAAAGTAAGGTTTTTTAAACTAGGGTTAGGGTTTCAAAGTAGGGATTTAAACTAGGGTTAGGGTTTTAAAATAGGGGTTTAAACTAGGGTTAGGGTTTCAAAGTAGGGGTTTAAACTAGGGTTAGGGTTTCAAAGTAGGGGTTTAAACTAGGGTTAGGGTTTGAAAGAAGGGGTTTAAACTAGGGTTAGGGTTTCAAAGTAGGGGTTTAAACTAGGGTTAGGGTTTAAAAGTAGGGGTTTAAACTAGGGTTAGGGTTTCAAAGTAGGGTTTTAAACTAGGGTAAGGGTTTCAAAGTAGGTTTTTTTTACTAGGGTTAGGGTTTCAAAGTAGGGTTTTAAACTAGGGTTAGGGTTTCAAAGTAGGGGTTTAAACTAGGGTTAGGGTTTCAAAAGAGGGTTTTAAACTAGGGTTGGGGTTTCAAAGTAGGTGTTTAAACTAGGGTTATGGTTTCAAAGTAGGGTTTTAAACTAGGGTTAGGGTTTCAAAGTAGTGATTTAAACTCGGGTTAGGGTTTAAAAGTAGGGGTTTAAACTAGGGTTAGGGTTTCAAAGTAGGGTTTTAAACTCGGGTTAGGGTTTCAAAGTAGGGGTTTAAACTAGGATTAGGGTTTTAAAGTAGGGGTATAAACTAGGGTTAGGGTTTCAAAGTAGGGGTTTAAACTAGGCTTAGGGTTTCAAAGTAGGGGTTTAAACTAGGGTTAGGGTTTCAAAGTAGGGGTTTAAACTAGGGTTAGGGTTTCAAACTAGGGTTAGGGTTTCAAAGTAGGGTTTAAAACTAAGTTAGGGTTTCAAAGTAAGGGTTTAAACTAGGGTTAGGGTTTCAAAGTAGGGTTTTAAACTCGGCTTAGGTTTTCAAAGTAGGGTTTTAAACTAGGGTAAGGGTTTCAAAGTAGGGTTTTTTACTAGGGTTAAGGTTTCAAAGTAGGGGTTTAAACTAGGGTTAGGGTTTCAAAGTAGGGTTTTAAACTAGGGTTAAGGTTTCAAAGTAGGGGTTTAACCTAGGGTTAGGGTTTCAAAGTAGGGGTTTAAACAAGGGTTAAGGATTCAAAGTAGGGGTTTAAACTAGGCTTAGGGTTTCAAAGTAGGGTTTTAAACTAGGGTTAGGGTTTCAAAGTAGGGGTTTAAACTAGGGTTAGGGTTTCAAAGTAGGGGTTTAAACTAGGGTTAGGGTTTCAAAGTAGGTGTTTAAACTAGGGTTAGGGTTTCAAACTAGGGTTAGTGTTTCAAAGTAAGGTTTTTTAAACTAGGGTTAGGGTTTCAAAGTAGGGATTTAAACTAGGGTTAGGGTTTTAAAATAGGGGTTTAAACTAGGGTTAGGGTTTCAAAGTAGGGGTTTAAACTAGGGTTAGGGTTTCAAAGTAGGGGTTTAAACTAGGGTTAGGGTTTGAAAGAAGGGGTTTAAACTAGGGTTAGGGTTTCAAAGTAGGGGTTTAAACTAGGGTTAGGGTTTAAAAGTAGGGGTTTAAACTAGGGTTAGGGTTTTAAAGTAGGGTTTTAAACTAGGGTAAGGGTTTCAAAGTAGGTTTTTTTTACTAGGGTTAGGGTTTCAAAGTAGGGTTTTAAACTAGGGTTAGGGTTTCAAAGTAGGGGTTTAAACTAGGGTTAGGGTTTCAAAAGAGGGTTTTAAACTAGGGTTGGGGTTTCAAAGTAGGTGTTTAAACTAGGGTTATGGTTTCAAAGTAGGGTTTTAAACTAGGGTTAGGGTTTCAAAGTAGTGATTTAAACTCGGGTTAGGGTTTAAAAGTAGGGGTTTAAACTAGGGTTAGGGTTTCAAAGTAGGGTTTTAAACTCATGTTAGGGTTTCAAAGTAGGGTTTTAAACTAGGGTAAGGGTTTCAAAGTAGGGTTTTAAACTAGGGTTAGGGTTTCAAAGTAGGGTTTTAAACTAGGGTTAGGGTTTCAAAGTAGGGTTTTATACTAGGGTTAGGGTTTCAAACTAGGATTAGGGTTTCAAAGTAGGGTTTTAAACTAGGGTTAGGGTTTCAAAGTAAGGGTTTAAACTAGGGTTAGGGTTTCAAAATTAGGGGTTTAAATTGGGTTAGTGTTTCAAAGTAGGGCTTTAATCTAGGCTTAGGGTTTCAAAGTAGGGGTTTAAACTAGGGTTAGGGTTTCAAAGTAGGGGTTTAAACTAGGGTTAGGGTTTCAAAGTAGGGTTTTAAACTAGGGTAAGGTTTCCAAAGTAGGGTTTTTTACTATGGTTAGGGTTTCAAAGTAGGGGTTTAAACTAGGGTTAGGTTTTCAAAGTAGGGTTTTAAGCTAGGGTTAGGGTTTCAAAGTAGGGGTTTAACATAGGGTTAGGGTTTCAAAGTAGGGGTTTAAACTCGGGTTAGGGTTTCAAAGTAGGGGTTTAAACTAGGGTTAAGGTTTCAAAGTAGTGGTTTAAACTAGGTTTAGGGTTTCAAAGTAGGGGTTTAAACTAGGGTTAGCATTTCAAAGTAGGGGTTTAAACTAGGGTTAGGGTTGCAAAGTAGTGGTTTAAACTAGGGTTAGGGTTTCAAAGTAGGGGTTTAAATTAGGGCTAGGGTTTCAAAGTAGGGGTTTAAACTGGGGTTAGGGTTTCAAACTAGGGTTAGGGTTTCAAAGTAGGGGTTTAAACTAGGGTTAGGGTTTCAAAGCAGGGGTTTAAACTAGGGATAAGGTTTCAATTAGGGGTTTAAACTAGGGTTTTAAAGTAGGGATTTAAACTAGGGTTAGGGTTTCAAAGTAGGGGTTTAAACTCGGGTTAGGGTTTCAAAGTAGGGATTTAAACTAGGGTTAGGGTTTCAAAGTAGGGGTTTAAACTAGGGTTAGGGTTTCAAAGTAGGGTTTTAAACTAGGGTAAAGGTTTCAAAGAAGGGTTTTAAACTAGGGTAAGGGTTTCAAAGTAGGGGTTTAAACTAGGGTTAGGGTTTCAAAGTAGGGTTTTAAACTAAGGTTAGGGTTGCAAAGTAGTGGTTTAAACTAGGGTTAGGGTTTCAAAGTAGGGGTTTAAACTGGGGTTAGGGTTTCAAAGTAGGGGTTTAAACTAGGGTTAGAGTTTCAAAGGTAGACTTTAAACTAGGGTTAGGGTTGCAAAGTAGTGGTTTAAACTAGGGTTAGGGTTTCAAAGTAGGGGTTTAAACTGGGGTTAGGGTTTCAAAGTAGGGGTTTAAACTAGGGTTAGAGTTTCAATGGTAGACTTTAAACTAGGGTTAGGGTTTCAAAGTAGGGTTTTAAACTAGGGTTAGGGTTTCAAAGTAGGGGTTTAAACTAGGGTTAGGGTTTCAAAGTAGGGGTTTAAACTAGGGTTAGGGTTTCAAAGTAGGGGTTTAAACTAGGGTTAGGGTTTCAAAGTAGGTGTTTAAACTAGGGTTAGGGTTTCAAACTAGGGTTAGTGTTTCAAAGTAAGGTTTTAAACTAGGGTTAGGGTTTCAAAGTAGGGATTTAAACTAGGGTTAGGGTTTTAAAATAGGGGTTTAAACTAGGGTTAGGGTTTCATAGTAGGATTTTAAACTAGGTTAAGGGTTTCAAAGTAGGGTTTTAAACTAGGGTTAGGGTTTCAAACTAGGTTTACGGTTTAGAAGTAGGGTTTTAAACTAGGGTTAGGGTTTCAAAGTAGGGGTTTAAACTAGGGTTAGGGTTTGAAAGTAGGGTTTTAAACTAGGGTTAGGGTTTCAAAGTAGGGGTTTAACCTAGGGTTAGGGTTTCAAAGTAGGGGTTTAAACTAGGTTAAGGGTTTCAAAGTAGGGGATTAAACTAGGGTTAAGGTTTCAAAGTAGGATTTTAAACTAGGGTTAGGGTTTCAAAGTAGGGGTTTAAACTAGGGTTAGGGTTTCAAAGTAGGGTTTTAAACTAGGGTTAGGGTTTCAAAGTAGGGGTTTAACCTAGGGTTTGGGTTTCAAAGTAGGGGTTTAACTAGGGTTAGGGTTTAAAAGTAGGGGTTTAAACTAGGGTTAGGGTTTCAAAGTAGGATTTAAAACTAGGTTAAGGGTTTCAAAGTAGGGTTTTAAACAAGGGTTAGGATTTTAAACTAAGTTAAGGGTTTCAAAGTAGGGTTTTAAACTAGGGTTAGGTTTTCAAAGTAGGGTTTTAATCTAGGGTTAGGGTTTCAAAGTAGGGGTTTAACATAGGGTTAGGGTTTCAAAGTAGAGGTTTAAACTAGGGTTAGGGTTTAAAAGTAGGGGTTTAAACTAGGGTTAGGGTTTCGAAGTAGGGTTTTAAACTCGGGTAAGGGTTTCAAAGTAGGGTTTTAAACTAGGGTAAGGTTTCCAAAGTAGGGTTTTTTACTATGGTTAGGGTTTCAAAGTAGGGGTTTAAACTAGGGTTAGGTTTTCAAAGTAGGGTTTTAAGCTAGGGTTAGGGTTTCAAAGTAGGGGTTTAACATAGGGTTAGGGTTTCAAAGTAGGGGTTTAAACTCGGGTTAGGGTTTCAAAGTAGGGGTTTAAACTAGGGTTAAGGTTTCAAAGTAGTGGTTTAAACTAGGTTTAGGGTTTCAAAGTAGGGGTTTAAACTAGGGTTAGCATTTCAAAGTAGGGGTTTAAACTAGGGTTAGGGTTGCAAAGTAGTGGTTTAAACTAGGGTTAGGGTTTCAAAGTAGGGGTTTAAATTAGGGCTAGGGTTTCAAAGTAGGGGTTTAAACTGGGGTTAGGGTTTCAAACTAGGGTTAGGGTTTCAAAGTAGGGGTTTAAACTAGGGTTAGGGTTTCAAAGTAGGGGTTTAAACTAGGGATAAGGTTTCAATTAGGGGTTTAAACTAGGGTTTCAAAGTAGGGATTTAAACTAGGGTTAGGGTTTCAAAGTAGGGGTTTAAACTCGGGTTAGGGTTTCAAAGTAGGGATTTAAACTAGGGTTAGGGTTTCAAAGTAGGGGTTTAAACTAGGGTTAGGGTTTCAAAGTAGGGTTTTAAACTAGGGTAAAGGTTTCAAAGAAGGGTTTTAAACTAGGGTAAGGGTTTCAAAGTAGGGGTTTAAACTAGGGTTAGGGTTTCAAAGTAGTGGTTTAAACTAGGGTTAGGGTTTCAAAGTAGGGGTTTAAACTGGGGTTAGGGTTTCAAAGTAGGGGTTTAAACTAGGGTTAGAGTTTCAAAGGTAGACTTTAAACTAGGGTTAGGGTTTCAAAGTAGGGTTTTAAACTAGGGTTAGGGTTTCAAAGTAGGGGTTTAAACTAGGGTTAGGGTTTCAAAGTAGGGGTTTAAACTAGGGTTAGGGTTTCAAAGTAGGTGTTTAAACTAGGGTTAGGGTTTCAAACTAGGGTTAGTGTTTCAAAGTAAGGTTTTAAACTAGGGTTAGGGTTTCAAAGTAGGGATTTAAACTAGGGTTAGGGTTTTAAAATAGGGGTTTAAACTAGGATTAGGGTTTCATAGTAGGATTTTAAACTAGGTTAAGGGTTTCAAAGTAGGGTTTTAAAATAGGGTTAGGGTTTCAAACTAGGTTTACGGTTTCAAAGTAGGGGTTTAGGTTAGGGTTAGGGTTTGAAAGTAGGGGTTTAAACTAGGGTTAGGGTTTCAAAGTAGGGGTTTAACCTAGGGTTAGGGTTTCAAAGTAGGGGTTTAAACTAGGTTAAGGGTTTCAAAGTAGGGGTAAAAACTAGGGTTAGGGTTTTAAAATAGGGGTTTAAACTAGGGTTAGGGTTTCAAAGTAGGATTTTAAACTAGGTTAAGGGTTTCAAAGTAGGGTTTTAAACTAGGGTTAGGGTTTCAAAGTCGGGTTTAAACTAGGGTTAGATTTTCAAAGTAGGGTTTTAAACTAGGGTTAGGGTTTCAAAGTAGGGGTTTAACCTAGGGTTAGGGTTTCAAAGTAGGGGTTTAAACTAGGGTTAGGGTTTAAAAGTAGGGGTTTAAACTAGGATTAGGGTTTCGAAGTAGGGTTTTAAACTCGGGTTAGGTTTTCAAAGTAGGGTTTTAAACTAGGGTAAGGGTTTCAAAGTAGGGTTTTTTACTAGGGTTAGGGTTTCAAAGTAGGGTTTTAAACTAGGGTTAGGGTTTCAAAGTAGGGGTTTAAACTAGGGTTAGGGTTTCAAAGGAGGGTTTTAAACTAGGGTTGGGGTTTCAAAGTAGGGGTTTAAACTAGGGTTAGGGTTTTAAAGTAGGGGTTTAAACTAGGGTTAGGGTTTTAAAGTAGGGGTTTAAACTAGGGTTAGGGTTTCAAACTAGGGTTAGGGTTTCAAAGTAGGGGTTTAAACTAGGGTTAGGGTTTCAAAGTAGGGTTTTAAACTCGGGTTAGGGTTTCAAAGTAGGGTTTTAAACTAGGGTAAGGGTTTCAAAGTAGGGTTTTAAACTAGGGTTAGGGTTTCAAAGTAGGGTTTTAAACTAGGGTTAGGGTTTCAAAGTAGGGGTTTAAACTAGGGTTAGGGTTTCAAAGGAGGGTTTTAAACTAGGGTTAGGGTTTCAAAGTAGGGGTTTAAACTAGGATTAGGGTTTTAAAGTAGGGGTATAAACTAGGGTTAGGGTTTCAAAGTAGGGGTTTAAACTAGGCTTAGGGTTTCAAAGTAGGGGTTTAAACTAGGGATAAGGTTTCAATTAGGGGTTTAAACTAGGGTTTCAAAGTAGGGATTTAAACTAGGGTTAGGGTTTCAAAGTAGGGGTTTAAACTCGGGTTAGGGTTTCAAAGTAGGGATTTAAACTAGGGTTAGGGTTTCAAAGTAGGGGTTTAAACTAGGGTTAGGGTTTCAAAGTAGGGTTTTAAACTAGGGTAAAGGTTTCAAAGAAGGGTTTTAAACTAGGGTAAGGGTTTCAAAGTAGGGGTTTAAACTAGGGTTAGGGTTTCAAAGTAGTGGTTTAAACTAGGGTTAGGGTTTCAAAGTAGGGGTTTAAACTGGGGTTAGGGTTTCAAAGTAGGGGTTTAAACTAGGGTTAGAGTTTCAAAGGTAGACTTTAAACTAGGGTTAGGGTTTCAAAGTAGGGTTTTAAACTAGGGTTAGGGTTTCAAAGTAGGGGTTTAAACTAGGGTTAGGGTTTCAAAGTAGGGGTTTAAACTAGGGTTAGGGTTTCAAAGTAGGTGTTTAAACTAGGGTTAGGGTTTCAAACTAGGGTTAGTGTTTCAAAGTAAGGTTTTAAACTAGGGTTAGGGTTTCAAAGTAGGGATTTAAACTAGGGTTAGGGTTTTAAAATAGGGGTTTAAACTAGGATTAGGGTTTCATAGTAGGATTTTAAACTAGGTTAAGGGTTTCAAAGTAGGGTTTTAAAATAGGGTTAGGGTTTCAAACTAGGTTTACGGTTTCAAAGTAGGGGTTTAAACTAGGGTTAGGGTTTGAAAGTAGGGGTTTAAACTAGGGTTAGGGTTTCAAAGTAGGGGTTTAACCTAGGGTTAGGGTTTCAAAGTAGGGGTTTAAACTAGGTTAAGGGTTTCAAAGTAGGGGTAAAAACTAGGGTTAGGGTTTTAAAATAGGGGTTTAAACTAGGGTTAGGGTTTCAAAGTAGGATTTTAAACTAGGTTAAGGGTTTCAAAGTAGGGTTTTAAACTAGGGTTAGGGTTTCAAAGTCGGGTTTAAACTAGGGTTAGATTTTCAAAGTAGGGTTTTAAACTAGGGTTAGGGTTTCAAAGTAGGGGTTTAACCTAGGGTTAGGGTTTCAAAGTAGGGGTTTAAACTAGGGTTAGGGTTTAAAAGTAGGGGTTTAAACTAGGATTAGGGTTTCGAAGTAGGGTTTTAAACTCGGGTTAGGTTTTCAAAGTAGGGTTTTAAACTAGGGTAAGGGTTTCAAAGTAGGGTTTTTTACTAGGGTTAGGGTTTCAAAGTAGGGTTTTAAACTAGGGTTAGGGTTTCAAAGTAGGGGTTTAAACTAGGGTTAGGGTTTCAAAGGAGGGTTTTAAACTAGGGTTGGGGTTTCAAAGTAGGGGTTTAAACTAGGGTTAGGGTTTTAAAGTAGGGGTTTAAACTAGGGTTAGGGTTTTAAAGTAGGGGTTTAAACTAGGGTTAGGGTTTCAAACTAGGGTTAGGGTTTCAAAGTAGGGGTTTAAACTAGGGTTAGGGTTTCAAAGTAGGGTTTTAAACTCGGGTTAGGGTTTCAAAGTAGGGTTTTAAACTAGGGTAAGGGTTTCAAAGTAGGGTTTTAAACTAGGGTTAGGGTTTCAAAGTAGGGTTTTAAACTAGGGTTAGGGTTTCAAAGTAGGGGTTTAAACTAGGGTTAGGGTTTCAAAGGAGGGTTTTAAACTAGGGTTAGGGTTTCAAAGTAGGGGTTTAAACTAGGATTAGGGTTTTAAAGTAGGGGTATAAACTAGGGTTAGGGTTTCAAAGTAGGGGTTTAAACTAGGCTTAGGGTTTCAAAGTAGGGGTTTAAACTAGGGTTAGGGTTTCAAAGTAGGGGTTTAAACTAGGGTTAGGGTTTCAAACTAGGGTCAGGGTTTCAAAGTAGGGTTTAAAACTAAGTTAGGGTTTCAAAGTAAGGGTTTAAACTAGGGTTAGGGTTTCAAAAGTAGGGGTTTAAATTGGGTTAGGGTTTCAAAGTAGGGGTTTAAACTAGGGTTAGGGTTTCAAAGTAGGGGTTTAAACTAGGGTTAGGGTTTCAAAGTAGGGGTTTAAACTAGGGTTAGGGTTTCAAAGTAGGGTTTTAAACTAGGGTTAAGGTTTCAAAGTAGGGGTTTAACCTAGGGTTAGGGTTTCAAAGTAGGGGTTTAAACAAGGGTTAAGGATTCAAAGTAGGGGTTTAAACTAGGCTTAGGGTTTCAAAGTAGGGTTTCAAAGTAGGGGTTTAAACTAGGGTTAGGGTTTCAAAGTAGGTGTTTAAACTAGGGTTAGGGTTTCAAACTAGGGTTAGTGTTTCAAAGTAAGGTTTTTTAAACTAGGGTTAGGGTTTCAAAGTAGGGATTTAAACTAGGGTTAGGGTTTTAAAATAGGGGTTTAAACTAGGGTTAGGGTTTCAAAGTAGGGGTTTAAACTAGGGTTAGGGTTTCAAAGTAGGGGTTTAAACTAGGGTTAGGGTTTCAAAGAAGGGGTTTAAACTAGGGTTAGGGTTTCAAAGTAGGGGTTTAAACTAGGGATAGGGTTTATAAGTAGGGGTTTAAACTAGGGTTAGGGTTTCAAAGTAGGGTTTTAAACTCGGGTTAGGGTTTCAAAGTAGGGTTTTAAACTAGGGTAAGGGTTTCAAAGTAGGGTTTTTTACTAGGGTTAGGGTTTCAAAGTAGGGTTTTAAACTAGGGTTAGGGTTTCAAAGTAGGGGTTTAAACTAGGGTTAGGGTTTCAAAGGAGGGTTTTAAACTAGGGTTGGGGTTTCAAAGTAGGTGTTTAAACTAGGGTTATGGTTTCAAAGTAGGGGTTTAAACTAGGGTTAGGGTTTCAAACTAGCGTTAGGGTTTCAAAGTAGGGTTTTAAACTAGGGTTAGGGTTTCAAAGTAGGGGTTTAAACTAGGGTTAGGGTTGCAAAGTAGTGGTTTAAACTAGGGTTAGGGTTTAAAAGTAGGGGTTTAAACTAGGATTAGGGTTTCAAAGTAGGGGTTTAAAATAGGGTTAGGGTTTTAAAGTAGGGGTTTAAACTAGGGTTAGGGTTTCAAAGAAGGGGTTTAAACTAGGATTAGGGTTTCAATGTAGGGGTTTAAACTAGGGTTAGGGTTTCAAAGTAGGGTTTTAAACTAGGGTTAGGGTTTCAAAGAAGGGGTTTAAACTAGGATTAGGGTTTCAATGTAGGGGTTTAAACTAGGGTTAGGGTTTCAAAGTAGGGGTTTAACCTAAGGTTAGGGTTCTAAAGTAGGGGTTTAAACTAGGGTTAGGGTTTCAACGTAGGGTTTTTTACTAGGGTTAGGGTTTCAAAGTAGGGTTTTAAACTAGGGTTAGGGTTTCAAAGTAGGGGTTTAAACTAGGGTTAGGGTTTCAAAGGAGGGTTTTAAACTAGGGTTGGGGTTTCAATGTAGGTGTTTAAACTAGGGTTATGGTTTCAAAGTAGGGTTTTAAACTAGGGTTAGGGTTTCAAAGTAGTGATTTAAACTCGGGTTAGGGTTTCAAAGTAGGGGTTTAAACTAGGGTTAGGGTTTCAAACTAGCGTTAGGGTTTCAAAGTAGGGTTTTAAACTAGGGTTAGGGTTTCAAAGTAGGGGTTTAAACTAGGGTTAGGGTTGCAAAGTAGTGGTTTAAACTAGGGTTAGGGTTTAAAAGTAGGGGTTTAAACTAGGATTAGGGTTTCAAAGTAGGGGTTTAAAATAGGGTTAGGGTTTTAAAGTAGGGGTTTAAACTAGGGTTAGGGTTTCAAAGAAGGGGTTTAAACTAGGATTAAGGTTTCAATGTAGGGGTTTAAACTAGGGTTAGGGTTTTAAAGTAGGGGTTTAAACTAGGGTTAGGGTTTTAAAGTAGGGGTTTAAACTCGGGTTAGGGTTTCAAAGTAGGGTTTTAAACTAGGGTTAGGGTTTCAAAGTAGTGGTTTAAACTAGGGTTAAGGTTTCAAAGTAGGGGTTTAAACTAGGGTTAGGGTTTCAAAGTAGGGGTTTAAACTAGGGTTAGGGTTTCAAAGTAGGGGTTTAAACTAGGGTTAGGGTTGCAAAGTAGTGGTTTAAACTAGGGTTAGGGTTTCAAAGTAGGGGTTTAAATTAGGGCTAGGGTTTCAAAGTAGGGGTTTAAACTGGGGTTAGGGTTTCAAACTAGGGTTAGGGTTTCAAAGTAGGGGTTTAAACTAGGGTTAGGGTTTCAAAGTAGGGGTTTAAACTCGGGTTAGGGTTTCAAAGTAGGGATTTAAACTAGGGTTAGGGTTTCAAAGTAGGGGTTTAAACTAGGGTTAGGGTTTCAAAGTAGGTGTTTAAACTAGGGTTAGGGTTTCAAACTAGGGTTATTGTTTCAAAGTAAGGTTTTAAACTAGGGTTAGGGTTTCAAAGTAGGGATTTAAACTAGGGTTAGGGTTTTAAAATATGGGTTTAAACTAGGGTTAGGGTTTCATAGTAGGATTTTAAACTAGGTTAAGGGTTTCAAAGTAGGGTTTTAAACTAGGGTTAGGGTTTCAAACTAGATTTACGGTTTCAAAGTAGGGTTTTAAACTAGGGTTAGGGTTTCAAAGTAGGGGTTTAAACTAGGGTTAGGGTTTCAAAGTAGGGTTTTAAACTAGGGTTAGGGTTTCAAAGTAGGGGTTTAACCTAGGGTTAGGGTTTCAAAGTAGGGGTTTAAACTAGGTTAAGGGTTTCAAAGTAGGGGTAAAAACTAGGGTTAGGGTTTTAAAATAGGGGTTTAAACTAGGGTTAGGGTTTCAAAGTAGGATTTTAAACTAGGTTAAGGGTTTCAAAGTAGGGTTTTAAACTAGGGTTAGGGTTTCAAAGTCGGGGTTTAAACTAGGGTTAGGTTTTCAAAGTAGGGTTTTAAACTAGGGTTAGGGTTTCAAAGTAGGGGTTTAACCTAGGGTTAGGGTTTCAAAGTAGGGGTTTAAACTAGGAATAGGGTTTAAAAGTAGGGGTTTAAACTAGGGTTAGGGTTTCGAAGTAGGGTTTTAAACTCGGGTTAGGGTTTCAAAGTAGGGTTTTAAACTAGGGTAAGGGTTTCAAAGTAGGGTTTTTTACTAGGGTTAGGGTTTCAAAGTAGGGTTTTAAACTAGGGTTAGGGTTTCAAAGTAGGGGTTTAAACTAGGGTTAGGGTTTCAAAAGAGGGTTTTAAACTAGGGTTAGGGTTTCAAAGTAGGGGTTTAAACTAGGGTTAGGGTTTCAAAGTAGGGTTTTAAACTAGGGTAAGGGTTTCAAAGTAGGGTTTTAAACTAGGGTTAGGGTTTCAAAGTAGGGTTTTAAACTAGGGTTAGGGTTTCAAAGTAGGGGTTTAAACTAGGGTTAGGGTTTCAAAGGAGGGTTTTAAACTAGGGTTAGGGTTTCAAAGTAGGGGTTTAAACTAGGATTAGGGTTTTAAAGTAGGGGTATATACAAGGGTTAGGGTTTCAAAGTAGGGGTTTAAACTAGGCTTAGGGTTTCAAAGTAGGGGTTTAAACTAGGGTTAGGGTTTCAAAGTAGGGGTTTAAACTAGGTTTAGGGTTTCAAACTAGGGTTAGGGTTTCAAAGTAGGGTTTAAAACTAAGTTAGGGTTTCAAAGTAAGGGTTTAAACTAGGGTTAGGGTTTCAAAAGTAGGGGTTTAAATTGGGTTAGGTTTTCAAAGTAGGGTTTTAATCTAGGGTTAGGGTTTCAAAGTAGGGGTTTAACATAGGGTTAGGGTTTCAAAGTAGGGGTTTAAAGTAGGGTTAGGGTTTAAATGTAGGGGTTTAAACTAGGGTTAGGGTTTCGAAGTAGGGTTTTAAACTCGGGTAAGGGTTTCAAAGTAGGGTTTTAAACTAGGGTAAGGTTTCCAAAGTAGGGTTTTTTACTATGGTTAGGGTTTCAAAGTAGGGGTTTAAACTAGGGTTAGGTTTTCAAAGTAGGGTTTTAATCTAGGGTTAGGGTTTCAAAGTAGGGGTTTAACATAGAGTTAGGGTTTCAAAGTAGGGGTTTAAACTCGGGTTAGGGTTTCAAAGTAGGGGTTTAAACTAGGGTTAAGGTTTCAAACTAGGGTTAGGGTTTCAAAGTAGGGTTTTAAACTAGGGTTAGGGTTTCAAAGTAGTGGTTTAAACTAGGGTTAAGGTTTCAAAGTAGGGGTTTAAACTAGGGTTAGGGTTTCAAAGTAGGGGTTTAAACTAGGGTTAGGGTTTCAAAGTAGGGGTTTAAACTAGGGTTAGGGTTGCAAAGTAGTGGTTTAAACTAGGGTTAGGGTTTCAAAGTAGGGGTTTAAATTAGGGCTAGTGTTTCAAAGTAGGGGTTCAAACTGGGGTTAGGGTTTCAAACTAGGGTTAGGGTTTCAAAGTAGGGGTTTAAACTAGGGTTAGGGTTTCAAAGTAGGGGTTTAAACTAGGGATAGGGTTTAAAAGTAGGGGTTTAAACTAGGGTTAGGGTTTCAAAGTAGGGTTTTAAACTCGGGTTAGGGTTTCAAAGTAGGGTTTTAAACTAGGGTAAGGGTTTCAAAGTAGGGTTTTTTACTAGGGTTAGGGTTTCAAAGTAGGGTTTTAAACTAGGGTTAGGGTTTCAAAGTAGGGGTTTAAACTAGGGTTAGGGTTTCAAAGGAGGGTTTTAAACTAGGGTTGGGGTTTCAAAGTAGGTGTTTAAACTAGGGTTATGGTTTCAAAGTAGGGGTTTAAACTAGGGTTAGGGTTTCAAACTAGCGTTAGGGTTTCAAAGTAGGGTTTTAAACTAGGGTTAGGGTTTCAAAGTAGGGGTTTAAACTAGGGTTAGGGTTGCAAAGTAGTGGTTTAAACTAGGGTTAGGGTTTAAAAGTAGGGGTTTAAACTAGGATTAGGGTTTCAAAGTAGGGGTTTAAAATAGGGTTAGGGTTTTAAAGTAGGGGTTTAAACTAGGGTTAGGGTTTCAAAGAAGGGGTTTAAACTAGGATTAGGGTTTCAATGTAGGGGTTTAAACTAGGTTTGGGTTTCAAAGTAGGGTTTTAAACTAGGGTTAGGGTTTCAAAGAAGGGGTTTAAACTAGGATTAGGGTTTCAATGTAGGGGTTTAAACTAGGGTTAGGGTTTCAAAGTAGGGGTTTAACCTAAGGTTAGGGTTCTAAAGTAGGGGTTTAAACTAGGGTTAGGGTTTCAACGTAGGGTTTTTTACTAGGGTTAGGGTTTCAAAGTAGGGTTTTAAACTAGGGTTAGGGTTTCAAAGTAGGGGTTTAAACTAGGGTTAGGGTTTCAAAGGAGGGTTTTAAACTAGGGTTGGGGTTTCAATGTAGGTGTTTAAACTAGGGTTATGGTTTCAAAGTAGGGTTTTAAACTAGGGTTAGGGTTTCAAAGTAGTGATTTAAACTCGGGTTAGGGTTTCAAAGTAGGGGTTTAAACTAGGGTTAGGGTTTCAAACTAGCGTTAGGGTTTCAAAGTAGGGTTTTAAACTAGGGTTAGGGTTTCAAAGTAGGGGTTTAAACTAGGGTTAGGGTTGCAAAGTAGTGGTTTAAACTAGGGTTAGGGTTTAAAAGTAGGGGTTTAAACTAGGATTAGGGTTTCAAAGTAGGGGTTTAACATAGGGTTAGGGTTTTAAAGTAGGGGTTTAAACTAGGGTTAGGGTTTCAAAGAAGGGGTTTAAACTAGGATTAAGGTTTCAATGTAGGGGTTTAAACTAGGGTTAGGGTTTTAAAGTAGGGGTTTAAACTAGGGTTAGGGTTTTAAAGTAGGGGTTTAAACTCGGGTTAGGGTTTCAAAGTAGGGTTTTAAACTAGGGTTAGGGTTTCAAAGTAGTGGTTTAAACTAGGGTTAAGGTTTCAAAGTAGGGGTTTAAACTAGGGTTAGGGTTTCAAAGTAGGGGTTTAAACTAGGGTTAGGGTTTCAAAGTAGGGGTTTAAACTAGGGTTAGGGTTGCAAAGTAGTGGTTTAAACTAGGGTTAGGGTTTCAAAGTAGGGGTTTAAATTAGGGCTAGGGTTTCAAAGTAGGGGTTTAAACTGGGGTTAGGGTTTCAAACTAGGGTTAGGGTTTCAAAGTAGGGGTTTAAACTAGGGTTAGGGTTTCAAAGTAGGGGTTTAAACTCGGGTTAGGGTTTCAAAGTAGGGATTTAAACTAGGGTTAGGGTTTCAAAGTAGGGGTTTAAACTAGGGTTAGGGTTTCAAAGTAGGGTTTTAAACTAGGGTAAAGGTTTCAAAGAAGGGTTTTAAACTAGGGTAAGGGTTTCAAAGTAGGGGTTTAAACTAGGGTTAGGGTTTCAAAGTAGGGTTTTAAACTAAGGTTAGGGTTGCAAAGTAGTGGTTTAAACTAGGGTTAGGGTTTCAAAGTAGGGGTTTAAACTGGGGTTAGGGTTTCAAAGTAGGGGTTTAAACTAGGGTTAGAGTTTCAAAGGTAGGCTTTAAACTAGGGTTAGGGTTTCAAAGTAGGGTTTTAAACTAGGGTTAGGGTTTCAAAGTAGGGGTTTAAACTAGGGTTAGGGTTTCAAAGTAGGGGTTTAAACTAGGGTTAGGGTTTCAAAGTAGGGGTTTAAACTAGGGTTAGGGTTTCAAAGTAGGTGTTTAAACTAGGGTTAGGGTTTCAAACTAGGGTTATTGTTTCAAAGTAAGGTTTTAAACTAGGGTTAGGGTTTCAAAGTAGGGATTTAAACTAGGGTTAGGGTTTTAAAATATGGGTTTAAACTAGGGTTAGGGTTTCATAGTAGGATTTTAAACTAGGTTAAGGGTTTCAAAGTAGGGTTTTAAACTAGGGTTAGGGTTTCAAACTAGATTTACGGTTTCAAAGTAGGGTTTTAAACTAGGGTTAGGGTTTCAAAGTAGGGGTTTAAACTAGGGTTAGGGTTTCAAAGTAGGGTTTTAAACTAGGGTTAGGGTTTCAAAGTAGGGGTTTAACCTAGGGTTAGGGTTTCAAAGTAGGGGTTTAAACTAGGTTAAGGGTTTCAAAGTAGGGGTAAAAACTAGGGTTAGGGTTTTAAAATAGGGGTTTAAACTAGGGTTAGGGTTTCAAAGTAGGATTTTAAACTAGGTTAAGGGTTTCAAAGTAGGGTTTTAAACTAGGGTTAGGGTTTCAAAGTCGGGGTTTAAACTAGGGTTAGGTTTTCAAAGTAGGGTTTTAAACTAGGGTTAGGGTTTCAAAGTAGGGGTTTAACCTAGGGTTAGGGTTTCAAAGTAGGGGTTTAAACTAGGAATAGGGTTTAAAAGTAGGGGTTTAAACTAGGGTTAGGGTTTCGAAGTAGGGTTTTAAACTCGGGTTAGGGTTTCAAAGTAGGGTTTTAAACTAGGGTAAGGGTTTCAAAGTAGGGTTTTTTACTAGGGTTAGGGTTTCAAAGTAGGGTTTTAAACTAGGGTTAGGGTTTCAAAGTAGGGGTTTAAACTAGGGTTAGGGTTTCAAAAGAGGGTTTTAAACTAGGGTTAGGGTTTCAAAGTAGGGGTTAAAACTAGGGTTAGGGTTTCAAAGTAGGGTTTTAAACTAGGGTAAGGGTTTCAAAGTAGGGTTTTAAACTAGGGTTAAGGTTTCAAAGTAGGGTTTTAAACTAGGGTTAGGGTTTCAAAGTAGGGGTTTAAACTAGGGTTAGGGTTTCAAAGGAGGGTTTTAAACTAGGGTTAGGGTTTCAAAGTAGGGGTTTAAACTAGGATTAGGGTTTTAAAGTAGGGGTATATACAAGGGTTAGGGTTTCAAAGTAGGGGTTTAAACTAGGCTTAGGGTTTCAAAGTAGGGGTTTAAACTAGGGTTAGGGTTTCAAAGTAGGGGTTTAAACTAGGGTTAGGGTTTCAAACTAGGGTTAGGGTTTCAAAGTAGGGTTTAAAACTAAGTTAGGGTTTCAAAGTAAGGGTTTAAACTAGGGTTAGGGTTTCAAAAGTAGGGGTTTAAATTGGGTTAGGTTTTCAAAGTAGGGTTTTAATCTAGGGTTAGGGTTTCAAAGTAGGGGTTTAACATAGGGTTAGGTTTTCAAAGTAGGGGTTTAAAGTAGGGTTAGGGTTTAAATGTAGGGGTTTAAACTAGGGTTAGGGTTTCGAAGTAGGGTTTTAAACTCGGGTAAGGGTTTCAAAGTAAGGTTTTTTACTATGGTTAGGGTTTCAAAGTAGGGGTTTAAACTAGGGTTAGGTTTTCAAAGTAGGGTTTTAATCTAGGGTTAGGGTTTCAAAGTAGGGGTTTAACATAGGGTTAGGGTTTCAAAGTAGGGGTTTAAACTCGGGTTAGGGTTTCAAAGTAGGGGTTTAAACTAGGGTTAAGGTTTCAAACTAGGGTTAGGGTTTCAAAGTAGGGTTTTAAACTAGGGTTAGGGTTTCAAAGTAGTGGTTTAAACTAGGGTTAAGGTTTCAAAGTAGGGGTTTAAACTAGGGTTAGGGTTTCAAAGTAGGGGTTTAAACTAGGGTTAGGGTTTCAAAGTAGGGGTTTAAACTAGGGTTAGGGTTGCAAAGTAGTGGTTTAAACTAGGGTTAGGGTTTCAAAGTAGGGGTTTAAATTAGGGCTAGTGTTTCAAAGTAGGGGTTCAAACTGGGGTTAGGGTTTCAAACTAGGGTTAGGGTTTCAAAGTAGGGGTTTAAACTAGGGTTAGGGTTTCAAAGTAGGGGTTTAAACTAGGGATAAGGTTTCAATTAGGGGTTTAAACTAGGGTTTCAAAGTAGGGATTTAAACTAGGGTTAGGGTTTCAAAAGTAGGGGTTTAAACTCGGGTTAGGGTTTCAAAGTAGGGATTTAAACTAGGGTTAGGGTTTCAAAGTAGGGGTTTAAACTAGGGTTAGGGTTTCAAAGTAGGGTTTTATACTAGGGTAAAGGTTTCAAAGAAGGGTTTTAAACTAGGGTAAGGGTTTCAAAGTAGGGGTTTAAACTAGGGTTAGGGTTTCAAAGTAGGGTTTTAAACTAAGGTTAGGGTTGCAAAGTAGTGGTTTAAACTAGGGTTAGGGTTTCAAAATAGGGGTTTAAACTGGGGTTAGGGTTTCAAAGTAGGGGTTTAAACTAGGGTTAGAGTTTCAAAGGTAGGCTTTAAACTAGGGTTAGGGTTTCAAAGTAGGGTTTTAAACTAGGGTTAGGGTTTCAAAGTAGGGGTTTAAACTAGGGTTAGGGTTTCAAAGTAGGGGTTTAAACTAGGGTTAGGGTTTCAAAGTAGGGGTTTAAACTAGGGTTAGGGTTTCAAAGTAGGTGTTTAAACTAGGGTTAGGGTTTCAAACTAGGGTTAGTGTTTCAAAGTAAGGTTTTAAACTAGGGTTAGGGTTTCAAAGTAGGGATTTAAACTAGGGTTAGGGTTTTAAAATAGGGGTTTAAACTAGGGTTAGGGTTTCATAGTAGGATTTTAAACTAGGTTAAGGGTTTCAAAGTAGGGTTTTAAACTAGGGTTAGGGTTTCAAACTAGGTTTACGGTTTCAAAGTAGGGTTTTAAACTAGGGTTAGGGTTTCAAAGTAGGGGTTTAAACTAGGGTTAGGGTTTCAAAGTAGGGTTTTAAACTAGGGTTAGGGTTTCAAAGTAGGGTTTTAAACTAGGGTTAGGGTTTCAAAGTAGGGGTTTAAACTAGGGTTAGGGTTTCAAAGTAGGGTTTTAAACTAAGGTTAGGGTTGCAAAGTAGTGGTTTAAACTAGGGTTAGGGTTTCAAAATAGGGGTTTAAACTGGGGTTAGGGTTTCAAAGTAGGGGTTTAAACTAGGGTTAGAGTTTCAAAGGTAGGCTTTAAACTAGGGTTAGGGTTTCAAAGTAGGGTTTTAAACTAGGGTTAGGGTTTCAAAGTAGGGTTTTAAACTAGGGTTAGGGTTTCAAAGTAGGGGTTTAAACTAGGGTTAGGGTTTCAAAGTAGGGGTTTAAACTAGGGTTAGGGTTTCAAAGTAGGTGTTTAAACTAGGGTTAGGGTTTCAAACTAGGGTTAGTGTTTCAAAGTAAGGTTTTAAACTAGGGTTAGGGTTTCAAAGTAGGGATTTAAACTAGGGTTAGGGTTTTAAAATAGGGGTTTAAACTAGGGTTAGGGTTTCATAGTAGGATTTTAAACTAGGTTAAGGGTTTCAAAGTAGGGTTTTAAACTAGGGTTAGGGTTTCAAACTAGGTTTACGGTTTCAAAGTAGGGTTTTAAACTAGGGTTAGGGTTTCAAAGTAGGGGTTTAAACTAGGGTTAGGGTTTCAAAGTAGGGTTTTAAACTAGGGTTAGGGTTTCAAAGTAGGGTTTTATACTAGGGTAAAGGTTTCAAAGAAGGGTTTTAAACTAGGGTAAGGGTTTCAAAGTAGGGGTTTAAACTAGGGTTAGGGTTTCAAAGTAGGGTTTTAAACTAAGGTTAGGGTTGCAAAGTAGTGGTTTAAACTAGGGTTAGGGTTTCAAAATAGGGGTTTAAACTGGGGTTAGGGTTTCAAAGTAGGGGTTTAAACTAGGGTTAGAGTTTCAAAGGTAGGCTTTAAACTAGGGTTAGGGTTTCAAAGTAGGGTTTTAAACTAGGGTTAGGGTTTCAAAGTAGGGGTTTAAACTAGGGTTAGGGTTTCAAAGTAGGGGTTTAAACTAGGGTTAGGGTTTCAAAGTAGGGGTTTAAACTAGGGTTAGGGTTTCAAAGTAGGTGTTTAAACTAGGGTTAGGGTTTCAAACTAGGGTTAGTGTTTCAAAGTAAGGTTTTAAACTAGGGTTAGGGTTTCAAAGTAGGGATTTAAACTAGGGTTAGGGTTTTAAAATAGGGGTTTAAACTAGGGTTAGGGTTTCATAGTAGGATTTTAAACTAGGTTAAGGGTTTCAAAGTAGGGTTTTAAACTAGGGTTAGGGTTTCAAACTAGGTTTACGGTTTCAAAGTAGGGTTTTAAACTAGGGTTAGGGTTTCAAAGTAGGGGTTTAAACTAGGGTTAGGGTTTCAAAGTAGGGTTTTAAACTAGGGTTAGGGTTTCAAAGTAGGGTTTTAAACTAGGGTTAGGGTTTCAAAGTAGGGGTTTAAACTAGGTTAAGGGTTTCAAAGTAGGGGTAAAAACTAGGGTTAGGGTTTTAAAATAGGGGTTTAAACTAGGGTTAGGGTTTCAAAGTAGGATTTTAAACTAGGTTAAGGGTTTCAAAGTAGGGTTTTAAACTAGGGTTAGGGTTTCAAAGTCGGGGTTTAAACTAGGTTTAGGGTTTCAAAGTAGGGGTTTAAACTAGGGTTAGCATTTCAAAGTAGGGGTTTAAACTAGGGTTAGGGTTGCAAAGTAGTGGTTTAAACTAGGGTTAGGGTTTCAAAGTAGGGGTTTAAATTAGGGCTAGGGTTTCAAAGTAGGGGTTTAAACTGGGGTTAGGGTTTCAAACTAGGGTTAGGGTTTCAAAGTAGGGGTTTAAACTAGGGTTAGGGTTTCAAAGTAGGGGTTTAAACTAGGGATAAGGTTTCAATTAGGGGTTTAAACTAGGGTTTCAAAGTAGGGATTTAAACTAGGGTTAGGGTTTCAAAGTAGGGGTTTAAACTCGGGTTAGGGTTTCAAAGTAGGGATTTAAACTAGGGTTAGGGTTTCAAAGTAGGGGTTTAAACTAGGGTTAGGGTTTCAAAGTAGGGTTTTAAACTAGGGTAAAGGTTTCAAAGAAGGGTTTTAAACTAGGGTAAGGGTTTCAAAGTAGGGGTTTAAACTAGGGTTAGGGTTTCAAAGTAGGGTTTTAAACTAAGGTTAGGGTTGCAAAGTAGTGGTTTAAACTAGGGTTAGGGTTTCAAAGTAGGGGTTTAAACTGGGGTTAGGGTTTCAAAGTAGGGGTTTAAACTAGGGTTAGAGTTTCAAAGGTAGACTTTAAACTAGGGTTAGGGTTTCAAAGTAGGGTTTTAAACTAGGGTTAGGGTTTCAAAGTAGGGGTTTAAACTAGGGTTAGGGTTTCAAAGTAGGGGTTTAAACTAGGGTTAGGGTTTCAAAGTAGGTGTTTTAACTAGGGTTAGGGTTTCAAACTAGGGTTTGTGTTTCAAAGTAAGGTTTTAAACTAGGGTTAGGGTTTCAAAGTAGGGATTTAAACTAGGGTTAGGGTTTTAAAATAGGGGTTTAAACTAGGGTTAGGGTTTCATAGTAGGATTTTAAACTAGGTTAATGGTTTCAAAGTAGGGTTTTAAACTAGGGTTAGGGTTTCAAACTAGGTTTACGGTTTCAAAGTAGGGTTTTAAACTAGGGTTAGGGTTTCAAAGTAGGGGTTTAAACTAGGGTTAGGGTTTGAAAGTAGGGTTTTAAACTAGGGTTAGGGTTTCAAAGTAGGGGTTTAACCTAGGGTTAGGGTTTCAAAGTAGGGGTTTAAACTAGGTTAAGGGTTTCAAAGTAGGGGTAAAAACTAGGGTTAGGGTTTTAAAATAGGGGTTTAAACTAGGGTTAGGGTTTCAAAGTAGGATTTTAAACTAGGTTAAGGGTTTCAAAGTAGGGTTTTAAACTAGGGTTAGGGTTTCAAAGTCGGGGTTTAAACTAGGGTTAGATTTTCAAAGTAGGGTTTTAAACTAGGGTTAGGGTTTCAAAGTAGGGGTTTAACCTAGGGTTAGGGTTTCAAAGTAGGGGTTTAAACTAGGGTTAGGGTTTAAAAGTAGGGGTTTAAACTAGGGTTAGGGTTTCGAAGTAGGGTTTTAAACTCGGGTTAGGTTTTCAAAGTAGGGTTTTAAACTAGGGTAAGGGTTTCAAAGTAGGGTTTTTTACTAGGGTTAGGGTTTCAAAGTAGGGTTTTAAACTAGGGTTAGGGTTTCAAAGTAGGGGTTTAAACTAGGGTTAGGGTTTCAAAGTAGGGGTTTAAACTAGGGTTAGGGTTTCAAACTAGGGTTAGGGTTTCAAAGTAGGGTTTAAAACTAAGTTAGGGTTTCAAAGTAAGGGTTTAAACTAGGGTTAGGTTTTCAAAAGTAGGGGTTTAAATTGGGTTAGGGTTTCAAAGTAGGGGTTTAAACTAGGGTTAGGGTTTCAAAGTAGGGGTTTAAACTAGGGTTAGGGTTTCAAAGTAGGGGTTTAAACTAGGGTTAGGGTTTCAAAGTAGGGTTTTAAACTAGGGTTAAGGTTTCAAAGTAGGGGTTTAACCTAGGGTTAGGGTTTCAAAGTAGGGGTTTAAACAAGGGTTAAGGATTCAAAGTAGGTGTTTAAACTAGGCTTAGGGTTTCAAAGTAGGGTTTCAAAGTAGGGGTTTAAACTAGGTTTAGGGTTTCAAAGTAGGTGTTTAAACTAGGGTTAGGGTTTCAAACTAGGTTTAGTGTTTCAAAGTAAGGTTTTTTAAACTAGGGTTAGGGTTTCAAAGTAGGGATTTAAACTAGGGTTAGGGTTTTAAAATAGGGGTTTAAACTAGGGTTAGGGTTTCAAAGTAGGGGTTTAAACTAGGGTTAGGGTTTCAAAGTAGGGGTTTAAACTAGGGTTAGGGTTTCAAAGAAGGGGTTTAAACTAGGGTTAGGGTTTCAAAGTAGGGGTTTAAACTAGGGATAGGGTTTAAAAGTAGGGGTTTAAACTAGGGTTAGGGTTTCAAAGTAGGGTTTTAAACTCGGGTTAGGGTTTCAAAGTAGGGTTTTAAACTAGGGTAAGGGTTTCAAAGTAGGGTTTTTTACTAGGGTTAGGGTTTCAAAGTAGGGTTTTAAACTAGGGTTAGGGTTTCAAAGTAGGGGTTTAAACTAGGGTTAGGGTTTCAAAGGAGGGTTTTAAACTAGGGTTGGGGTTTCAAAGTAGGTGTTTAAACTAGGGTTATGGTTTCAAAGTAGGGGTTTAAACTAGGGTTAGGGTTTCAAACTAGCGTTAGGGTTTCAAAGTAGGGTTTTAAACTAGGGTTAGGGTTTCAAAGTAGGGTTTTAAACTAGGGTTAGGGTTTTAAAGTAGGGGTTTAAACTAGGGTTAGGGTTTTAAAGTAGGGGTTTAAACTCGGGTTAGGGTTTCATAGTAGGATTTTAAACTAGGGTTAGGGTTTCAAAGTAGTGGTTTAAACTAGGGTTAAGGTTTCAAAGTAGGGGTTTAAACTAGGGTTAGGGTTTCAAAGTAGGGGTTTAAACTAGGGTTAGGGTTTCAAAGTAGGGGTTTAAACTAGGGTTAGGGTTGCAAAGTAGTGGTTTAAAATAGGGTTAGGGTTTCAAAGTAGGGGTTTAAATTAGGGCTAGGGTTTCAAAGTAGGGGTTTAAACTGGGGTTAGGGTTTCAAACTAGGGTTAGGGTTTCAAAGTAGGGGTTTAAACTAGGGTTAGGGTTTCAAAGTAGGGGTTTAAACTCGGGTTAGGGTTTCAAAGTAGGGATTTAAACTAGGGTTAGGGTTTCAAAGAAGGGGTTTAAACTAGGGTTAGGGTTTCAAAGTAGGGGTTTAAACTAGGGATAGGGTTTAAAAGTAGGGGTTTAAACTAGGGTTAGGGTTTCAAAGTAGGGTTTTAAACTCGGGTTAGGGTTTCAAAGTAGGGTTTTAAACTAGGGTAAGGGTTTCAAAGTAGGGTTTTTTACTAGGGTTAGGGTTTCAAAGTAGGGTTTTAAACTAGGGTTAGGGTTTCAAAGTAGGGGTTTAAACTAGGGTTAGGGTTTCAAAGGAGGGTTTTAAACTAGGGTTGGGGTTTCAAAGTAGGTGTTTAAACTAGGGTTATGGTTTCAAAGTAGGGGTTTAAACTAGGGTTAGGGTTTCAAACTAGCGTTAGGGTTTCAAAGTAGGGTTTTAAACTAGGGTTAGGGTTTCAAAGTAGGGTTTTAAACTAGGGTTAGGGTTTTAAAGTAGGGGTTTAAACTAGGGTTAGGGTTTTAAAGTAGGGGTTTAAACTCGGGTTAGGGTTTCATAGTAGGATTTTAAACTAGGGTTAGGGTTTCAAAGTAGTGGTTTAAACTAGGGTTAAGGTTTCAAAGTAGGGGTTTAAACTAGGGTTAGGGTTTCAAAGTAGGGGTTTAAACTAGGGTTAGGGTTTCAAAGTAGGGGTTTAAACTAGGGTTAGGGTTGCAAAGTAGTGGTTTAAAATAGGGTTAGGGTTTCAAAGTAGGGGTTTAAATTAGGGCTAGGGTTTCAAAGTAGGGGTTTAAACTGGGGTTAGGGTTTCAAACTAGGGTTAGGGTTTCAAAGTAGGGGTTTAAACTAGGGTTAGGGTTTCAAAGTAGGGGTTTAAACTCGGGTTAGGGTTTCAAAGTAGGGATTTAAACTAGGGTTAGGGTTTCAAAGTAGGGGTTTAAACTAGGGTTAGGGTTTCAAAGTAGGGTTTTAAACTAGGGTAAAGGTTTCAAAGAAGGGTTTTAAACTAGGGTAAGGGTTTCAAAGTAGGGGTTTAAACTAGGGTTAGGGTTTCAAAGTAGGGTTTTAAACTAGGGTAAAGGTTTCAAAGAAGGGTTTTAAACTAGGGTAAGGGTTTCAAAGTAGGGGTTTAAACTAGGGTTAGGGTTTCAAAGTAGGGTTTTAAACTAAGGTTAGGGTTGCAAAGTAGTGGTTTAAACTAGGGTTAGGGTTTCAAAGTAGGGGTTTAAACTGGGGTTAGGGTTTCAAAGTAGGGGTTTAAACTAGGGTTAGAGTTTCAAAGGTAGGCTTTAAACTAGGGTTAGGGTTTCAAAGTAGGGTTTTAAACTAGGGTTAGGGTTTCAAAGTAGGGGTTTAAACTAGGGTTAGGGTTTCAAAGTAGGGGTTTAAACTAGGGTTAGGGTTTCAAAGTAGGGGTTTAAACTAGGGTTAGGGTTTCAAAGTAGGTGTTTAAACTAGGGTTAGGGTTTCAAACTAGGGTTATTGTTTCAAAGTAAGGTTTTAAACTAGGGTTAGGGTTTCAAAGTAGGGATTTAAACTAGGGTTAGGGTTTTAAAATATGGGTTTAAACTAGGGTTAGGGTTTCATAGTAGGATTTTAAACTAGGTTAAGGGTTTCAAAGTAGGGTTTTAAACTAGGGTTAGGGTTTCAAACTAGATTTACGGTTTTTAAAGTACGGTTTTAAACTAGGGTTAGGGTTTCAAAGTAGGGGTTTAAACTAGGGTTAGGGTTTCAAAGTAGGGTTTTAAACTAGGGTTAGGGTTTCAAAGTAGGGGTTTAACCTAGGGTTAGGGTTTCAAAGTAGGGGTTTAAACTAGGTTAAGGGTTTCAAAGTAGGGGTAAAAACTAGGGTTAGGGTTTTAAAATAGGGGTTTAAACTAGGGTTAGGGTTTCAAAGTAGGATTTTAAACTAGGTTAAGGGTTTCAAAGTAGGGTTTTAAACTAGGGTTAGGGTTTCAAAGTCGGGGTTTAAACTAGGGTTAGGTTTTCAAAGTAGGGTTTTAAACTAGGGTTAGGGTTTCAAAGTAGGGGTTTAACCTATGGTTAGGGTTTCAAAGTAGGGGTTTAAACTAGGAATAGGGTTTAAAAGTAGGGGTTTAAACTAGGGTTAGGGTTTCGAAGTAGGGTTTTAAACTCGGGTTAGGGTTTCAAAGTAGGGTTTTAAACTAGGGTAAGGGTTTCAAAGTAGGGTTTTTTACTAGGGTTAGGGTTTCAAAGTAGGGTTTTAAACTAGGGTTAGGGTTTCAAAGTAGGGGTTTAAACTAGGGTTAGGGTTTCAAAAGAGGGTTTTAAACTAGGGTTGGGGTTTCAAAGTAGGGGTTTAAACTAGGGTTAGGGTTTTAAAGTAGGGGTTTAAACTAGGGTTAGGGTTTCAAACTAGGGTTAGGGTTTCAAAGTAGGGGTTTAAACTAGGGTTAGGGTTTCAAAATAGGGTTTTAAACTCGGGTTAGGGTTTCAAAGTAGGGTTTTAAACTAGGGTAAGGGTTTCAAAGTAGGGTTTTAAACTAGGGTTAGGGTTTCAAAGTAGGGTTTTAAACTAGGGTTAGGGTTTCAAACTAGGGTTAGGGTTTCAAAGTAGGGGTTTAAACTAGGGTTAGGGTTTCAAAATAGGGTTTTAAACTCGGGTTAGGGTTTCAAAGTAGGGTTTTAAACTAGGGTAAGGGTTTCAAAGTAGGGTTTTAAACTAGGGTTAGGGTTTCAAAGTAGGGTTTTAAACTAGGGTTAGGGTTTCAAAGTAGGGGTTTAAACTAGGGTTAGGGTTTCAAAGGAGGGTTTTAAGCAAGGGTTAGGGTTTCAAAGTAGGGGTTTAAACTAGGCTTAGGGTTTCAAAGTAGGTGTTTAAACTAGGGTTAGGGTTTCAAACTAGGGTTATTGTTTCAAAGTAAGGTTTTAAACTAGGGTTAGGGTTTCAAAGTAGGGATTTAAACTAGGGTTAGGGTTTTAAAATATGGGTTTAAACTAGGGTTAGGGTTTCATAGTAGGATTTTAAACTAGGTTAAGGGTTTCAAAGTAGGGTTTTAAACTAGGGTTAGGGTTTCAAACTAGATTTACGGTTTCAAAGTACGGTTTTAAACTAGGGTTAGGGTTTCAAAGTAGGGTTTTAAACTAGGGTTAGGGTTTCAAAGTAGGGTTTTTTACTAGGGTTAGGGTTTCAAAGTAGGGTTTTAAACTAGGGTTAGGGTTTCAAAGTAGGGGTTTAAACTAGGGTTAGGGTTTCAAAAGAGGGTTTTAAACTAGGGTTGGGGTTTCAAAGTAGGGGTTTAAACTAGGGTTAGGGTTTTAAAGTAGGGGTTTAAACTAGGGTTAGGGTTTCAAACTAGGGTTAGGGTTTCAAAGTAGGGGTTTAAACTAGGGTTAGGGTTTCAAAATAGGGTTTTAAACTCGGGTTAGGGTTTCAAAGTAGGGTTTTAAACTAGGGTAAGGGTTTCAAAGTAGGGTTTTAAACTAGGGTTAGGGTTTCAAAGTAGGGTTTTAAACTAGGGTTAGGGTTTCAAAGTAGGGGTTTAAACTAGGGTTAGGGTTTCAAAGGAGGGTTTTAAACTAGGGTTAGGGTTTCAAAGTAGGGGTTTAAACTAGGATTAGGGTTTTAAAGTAGGGGTATATACAAGGGTTAGGGTTTCAAAGTAGGGGTTTAAACTAGGCTTAGGGTTTCAAAGTAGGGGTTTAAACTAGGGTTAGGGTTTCAAAGTAGGGGTTTAAACTAGGGTTAGGGTTTCAAACTAGGGTTAGGGTTTCAAAGTAGGGTTTAAAACTAAGTTAGGGTTTCAAAGTAAGGGTTTAAACTAGGGTTAGGGTTTCAAAAGTAGGGGTTTAAATTGGGTTAGGGTTTCAAAGTAGGGGTTTAAACTAGGGTTAGGGTTTCAAAGTAGGGTTTTAAACTAGGGTTAGGGTTTCAAAGTAGGGGTTTAACCTAGGGTTAGGGTTTCAAAGTAGGGGTTTAAACTAGGTTAAGGGTTTCAAAGTAGGGGTAAAAACTAGGGTTAGGGTTTTAAAATAGGGGTTTAAACTAGGGTTAGGGTTTCAAAGTAGGATTTTAAACTAGGTTAAGGGTTTCAAAGTAGGGTTTTAAACTAGGGTTAGGGTTTCAAAGTCGGGGTTTAAACTAGGGTTAGGTTTTCAAAGTAGGGTTTTAAACTAGGGTTAGGGTTTCAAAGAAGGGTTTAACCTATGGTTAGGGTTTCAAAGTAGGGGTTTAAACTAGGAATAGGGTTTAAAAGTAGGGGTTTAAACTAGGGTTAGGGTTTCGAAGTAGGGTTTTAAACTCGGGTTAGGGTTTCAAAGTAGGGTTTTAAACTAGGGTAAGGGTTTCAAAGTAGGGTTTTTTACTAGGGTTAGGGTTTCAAAGTAGGGTTTTAAACTAGGGTTGGGGTTTCAAAGTAGGGGTTTAAACTAGGGTTAGGGTTTTAAAGTAGGGGTTTAAACTAGGGTTAGGGTTTCAAACTAGGGTTAGGGTTTCAAAGTAGGGGTTTAAACTAGGGTTAGGGTTTCAAAATAGGGTTTTAAACTCGGGTTAGGGTTTCAAAGTAGGGTTTTAAACTAGGGTAAGGGTTTCAAAGTAGGGTTTTAAACTAGGGTTAGGGTTTCAAAGTAGGGTTTTAAACTAGGGTTAGGGTTTCAAAGTAGGGGTTTAAACTAGGGTTAGGGTTTTAAAGGAGGGTTTTAAACTAGGGTTAGGGTTTCAAAGTAGGGGTTTAAACTAGGATTAGGGTTTTAAAGTAGGGGTATATACAAGGGTTAGGGTTTCAAAGTAGGGGTTTAAACTAGGCTTAGGGTTTCAAAGTAGGGGTTTAAACTAGGGTTAGGGTTTCAAAGTAGGGGTTTAAACTAGGGTTAGGGTTTCAAACTAGGGTTAGGGTTTCAAAGTAGGGTTTAAAACTAAGTTAGGGTTTCAAAGTAAGGGTTTAAACTAGGGTTAGGGTTTCAAAAGTAGGGGTTTAAATTGGGTTAGGTTTTCAAAGTAGGGTTTTAATCTAGGGTTAGGGTTTCAAAGTAGGGGTTTAACATAGGGTTAGGGTTTCAAAGTAGGGGTTTAAAGTAGGGTTAGGGTTTAAATGTAGGGATTTAAACTAGGGTTAGGGTTTCGAAGTAGGGTTTTAAACTCGGGTAAGGGTTTCAAAGTAGGGTTTTAAACTAGGGTAAGGTTTCCAAAGTAGGGTTTTTTACTATGGTTAGGGTTTCAAAGTAGGGGTTTAAACTAGGGTTAGGTTTTCAAAGTAGGGTTTTAATCTAGGGTTAGGGTTTCAAAGTAGGGGTTTAACATAGGGTTAGGGTTTCAAAGTAGGGGTTTAAACTCGGGTTAGGGTTTCAAAGTAGGGGTTTAAACTAGGGTTAAGGTTTCAAACTAGGGTTAGGGTTTCAAAGTAGGGTTTTAAACTAGGGTTAGGGTTTCAAAGTAGTGGTTTAAACTAGGGTTAAGGTTTCAAAGTAGGGGTTTAAACTAGGGTTAGGGTTTCAAAGTAGGGGTTTAAACTAGGGTTAGGGTTTCAAAGTAGGGGTTTAAACTAGGGTTAGGGTTGCAAAGTAGTGGTTTAAACTAGGGTTAGGGTTTCAAAGTAGGGGTTTAAATTAGGGCTAGGGTTTCAAAGTAGGGGTTCAAACTGGGGTTAGGGTTTCAAACTAGGGTTAGGGTTTCAAAGTAGGGGTTTAAACTAGGGTTAGGGTTTCAAAGTAGGATTTTAAACTAGGTTAAGGGTTTCAAAGTAGGGTTTTAAACTAGGGTTAGGGTTTCAAAGTCGGGGTTTAAACTAGGTTTAGGGTTTCAAAGTAGGGGTTTAAACTAGGGTTAGCATTTCAAAGTAGGGGTTTAAACTAGGGTTAGGGTTGCAAAGTAGTGGTTTAAACTAGGGTTAGGGTTTCAAAGTAGGGGTTTAAATTAGGGCTAGGGTTTCAAAGTAGGGGTTTAAACTGGGGTTAGGGTTTCAAACTAGGGTTAGGGTTTCAAAGTAGGGGTTTAAACTAGGGTTAGGGTTTCAAAGTAGGGGTTTAAACTAGGGATAAGGTTTCAATTAGGGGTTTAAACTAGGGTTTCAAAGTAGGGATTTAAACTAGGGTTAGGGTTTCAAAGTAGGGGTTTAAACTCGGGTTAGGGTTTCAAAGTAGGGATTTAAACTAGGGTTAGGGTTTCAAAGTAGGGGTTTAAACTAGGGTTAGGGTTTCAAAGTAGGGTTTTAAACTAGGGTAAAGGTTTCAAAGAAGGGTTTTAAACTAGGGTAAGGGTTTCAAAGTAGGGGTTTAAACTAGGGTTAGGGTTTCAAAGTAGGGTTTTAAACTAAGGTTAGGGTTGCAAAGTAGTGGTTTAAACTAGGGTTAGGGTTTCAAAGTAGGGGTTTAAACTGGGGTTAGGGTTTCAAAGTAGGGGTTTAAACTAGGGTTAGAGTTTCAAAGGTAGACTTTAAACTAGGGTTAGGGTTTCAAAGTAGGGTTTTAAACTAGGGTTAGGGTTTCAAAGTAGGGGTTTAAACTAGGGTTAGGGTTTCAAAGTAAGGGTTTAAACTAGGGTTAGGGTTTCAAAGTAGGTGTTTTAACTAGGGTTAGGGTTTCAAACTAGGGTTAGTGTTTCAAAGTAAGGTTTTAAACTAGGGTTAGGGTTTCAAAGTAGGGATTTAAACTAGGGTTAGGGTTTTAAAATAGGGGTTTAAACTAGGGTTAGGGTTTCATAGTAGGATTTTAAACTAGGTTAAGGGTTTCAAAGTAG
Source organism: Leptonotus elevatus (assembly GCF_054856555.1). Lineage (NCBI taxonomy): Eukaryota > Metazoa > Chordata > Actinopteri > Syngnathiformes > Syngnathidae > Leptonotus > Leptonotus elevatus. The sequence goes on along the minus strand of NC_141239.1, from coordinate 16,541,877 downwards.
GGTTTTAAACTAGGGTTAGGGTTTCAAACTAGGTTTACGGTTTCAAAGTAGGGTTTTAAACTAGGGTTAGGGTTTCAAAGTAGGGGTTTAAACTAGGGTTAGGGTTTGAAAGTAGGGTTTTAAACTAGGGTTAGGGTTTCAAAGTAGGGGTTTAACCTAGGGTTAGGGTTTCAAAGTAGGGGTTTAAACTAGGTTAAGGGTTTCAAAGTAGGGGTAAAAACTAGGGTTAGGGTTTTAAAATAGGGGTTTAAACTAGGGTTAGGGTTTCAAAGTAGGATTTTAAACTAGGTTAAGGGTTTCAAAGTAGGGTTTTAAACTAGGGTTAGGGTTTCAAAGTCGGGGTTTAAACTAGGGTTAGATTTTCAAAGTAGGGTTTTAAACTAGGGTTAGGGTTTCAAAGTAGGGGTTTAACCTAGGGTTAGGGTTTCAAAGTAGGGGTTTAAACTAGGGTTAGGTTTAAAAGTAGGGGTTTAAACTAGGGTTAGGGTTTCGAAGTAGGGTTTTAAACTCGGGTTAAGTTTTCAAAGTAGGGTTTTAAACTAGGGTAAGGGTTTCAAAGTAGGGTTTTTTACTAGGGTTAGGGTTTCAAAGTAGGGTTTTAAACTAGGGTTAGGGTTTCAAAGTAGGGGTTTAAACTAGGGTTAGGGTTTCAAAGTAGGGGTTTAAACTAGGGTTAGGGTTTCAAACTAGGGTTAGGGTTTCAAAGTAGGGTTTAAAACTAAGTTAGGGTTTCAAAGTAAGGGTTTAAACTAGGGTTAGGTTTTCAAAAGTAGGGGTTTAAATTGGGTTAGGGTTTCAAAGTAGGGGTTTAAACTAGGGTTAGGGTTTCAAAGTAGGGGTTTAAACTAGGGTTAGGGTTTCAAAGTAGGGGTTTAAACTAGGGTTAGGGTTTCAAAGTAGGGATTTAAACTAGGGTTAGGGTTTTAAAATAGGGGTTTAAACTAGGGTTAGGGTTTCAAAGTAGGGGTTTAAACTAGGGTTAGGGTTTCAAAGTAGGGGTTTAAACTAGGGTTAGGGTTTCAAAGAAGGGGTTTAAACTAGGGTTAGGGTTTCAAAGTAGGGGTTTAAACTAGGGATAGGGTTTAAAAGTAGGGGTTTAAACTAGGGTTAGGGTTTCAAAGTAGGGTTTTAAACTCGGGTTAGGGTTTCAAAGTAGGGTTTTAAACTAGGGTAAGGGTTTCAAAGTAGGGTTTTTTACTAGGGTTAGGGTTTCAAAGTAGGGTTTTAAACTAGGGTTAGGGTTTCAAAGTAGGGGTTTAAACTAGGGTTAGGGTTTCAAAGGAGGGTTTTAAACTAGGGTTGGGGTTTCAAAGTAGGTGTTTAAACTAGGGTTATGGTTTCAAAGTAGGGGTTTAAACTAGGGTTAGGGTTTCAAACTAGCGTTAGGGTTTCAAAGTAGGGTTTTAAACTAGGGTTAGGGTTTCAAAGTAGGGTTTTAAACTAGGGTTAGGGTTTTAAAGTAGGGGTTTAAACTAGGGTTAGGGTTTTAAAGTAGGGGTTTAAACTCGGGTTAGGGTTTCATAGTAGGGTTTTAAACTAGGGTTAGGGTTTCAAAGTAGTGGTTTAAACTAGGGTTAAGGTTTCAAAGTAGGGGTTTAAACTAGGGTTAGGGTTTCAAAGTAGGGGTTTAAACTAGGGTTAGGGTTTCAAAGTAGGGGTTTAAACTCGGGTTAGGGTTTCAAAGTAGGGATTTAAACTAGGGTTAGGGTTTCAAAGTAGGGGTTTAAACTAGGGTTAGGGTTTCAAAGTAGGGTTTTAAACTAGGGTAAAGGTTTCAAAGAAGGGTTTTAAACTAGGGTAAGGGTTTCAAAGTAGGGGTTTAAACTAGGGTTAGGGTTTCAAAGTAGGGTTTTAAACTAGGGTTAGGGTTTTAAAGTAGGGGTTTAAACTAGGGTTAGGGTTTTAAAGTAGGCATTTAAACTCGGGTTAGGGTTTCATAGTAGGGTTTTAAACTAGGGTTAGGGTTTCAAAGTAGTGGTTTAAACTGGGGTTAGGGTTTCAAAGTAGGGGTTTAAACTAGGGTTAGAGTTTCAAAGGTAGGCTTTAAACTAGGGTTAGGGTTTCAAAGTAGGGGTTTAAACTAGGGTTAGGGTTTCAAAGTAGGGGTTTAAACTAGGGTTAGGGTTTCAAAGTAGGGGTTTAAACTAGGGTTAGGGTTTCAAAGTAGGGGTTTAAACTAGGGTTAGGGTTTCAAAGTAGGTGTTTAAACTAGGGTTAGGGTTTCAAACTAGGGTTATTGTTTCAAAGTAAGGTTTTAAACTAGGGTTAGGGTTTCAAAGTAGGGATTTAAACTAGGGTTAGGGTTTTAAAATATGGGTTTAAACTAGGGTTAGGGTTTCATAGTAGGATTTTAAACTAGGTTAAGGGTTTCAAAGTAGGGTTTTAAACTAGGGTTAGGGTTTCAAACTAGATTTACGGTTTCAAAGTAGGGTTTTAAACTAGGGTTAGGGTTTCAAAGTAGGGGTTTAAACTAGGGTTAGGGTTTCAAAGTAGGGTTTTAAACTAGGGTTAGGGTTTCAAAGTAGGGGTTTAACCTAGGGTTAGGGTTTCAAAGTAGGGGTTTAAACTAGGTTAAGGGTTTCAAAGTAGGGGTAAAAACTAGGGTTAGGGTTTTAAAATAGGGGTTTAAACTAGGGTTAGGGTTTCAAAGTCGGATTTTAAACTAGGTTAAGGGTTTCAAAGTAGGGTTTTAAACTAGGGTTAGGGTTTCAAAGTTGGGGTTTAAACTAGGGTTAGGTTTTCAAAGTAGGGTTTTAAACTAGGGTTAGGGTTTCAAAGTAGGGGTTTAACCTATGGTTAGGGTTTCAAAGTAGGGGTTTAAACTAGGAATAGGGTTTAAAAGTAGGGGTTTAAACTAGGGTTAGGGTTTCGAAGTAGGGTTTTAAACTCGGGTTAGGGTTTCAAAGTAGGGTTTTAAACTAGGGTAAGGGTTTCAAAGTAGGGTTTTTTACTAGGGTTAGGATTTCAAAGTAGGGTTTTAAACTAGGGTTAGGGTTTCAAAGTAGGGGTTTAAACTAGGGTTAGGGTTTCAAAAGAGGGTTTTAAACTAGGGTTGGGGTTTCAAAGTAGGGGTTTAAACTAGGGTTAGGGTTTTAAAGTAGGGGTTTAAACTAGGGTTAGGGTTTCAAACTAGGGTTAGGGTTTCAAAGTAGGGGTTTAAACTAGGGTTAGGGTTTCAAAATAGGGTTTTAAACTCGGGTTAGGGTTTCAAAGTAGGGTTTTAAACTAGGGTAAGGGTTTCAAAGTAGGGTTTTAAACTAGGGTTAGGGTTTCAAAGTAGGGTTTTAAACTAGGGTTAGGGTTTCAAACTAGGGTTAGGGTTTCAAAGTAGGGGTTTAAACTAGGGTTAGGGTTTCAAAATAGGGTTTTAAACTCGGGTTAGGGTTTCAAAGTAGGGTTTTAAACTAGGGTAAGGGTTTCAAAGTAGGGTTTTAAACTAGGGTTAGGGTTTCAAAGTAGGGTTTTAAACTAGGGTTAGGGTTTCAAAGTAGGGGTTTAAACTAGGGTTAGGGTTTCAAAGGAGGGTTTTAAGCAAGGGTTAGGGTTTCAAAGTAGGGGTTTAAACTAGGCTTAGGGTTTCAAAGTAGGTGTTTAAACTAGGGTTAGGGTTTCAAACTAGGGTTATTGTTTCAAAGTAAGGTTTTAAACTAGGGTTAGGGTTTCAAAGTAGGGATTTAAACTAGGGTTAGGGTTTTAAAATATGGGTTTAAACTAGGGTTAGGGTTTCATAGTAGGATTTTAAACTAGGTTAAGGGTTTCAAAGTAGGGTTTTAAACTAGGGTTAGGGTTTCAAACTAGATTTACGGTTTCAAAGTACGGTTTTAAACTAGGGTTAGGGTTTCAAAGTAGGGGTTTAAACTAGGGTTAGGGTTTCAAAGTAGGGTTTTAAACTAGGGTTAGGGTTTCAAAGTAGGGGTTTAACCTAGGGTTAGGGTTTCAAAGTAGGGGTTTAAACTAGGTTAAGGGTTTCAAAGTAGGGGTAAAAACTAGGGTTAGGGTTTTAAAATAGGGGTTTAAACTAGGGTTAGGGTTTCAAAGTAGGATTTTAAACTAGGTTAAGGGTTTCAAAGTAGGGTTTTAAACTAGGGTTAGGGTTTCAAAGTAGGGTTTTTTACTAGGGTTAGGGTTTCAAAGTAGGGTTTTAAACTAGGGTTAGGGTTTCAAAGTAGGGGTTTAAACTAGGGTTAGGGTTTCAAAAGAGGGTTTTAAACTAGGAATAGGGTTTAAAAGTAGGGGTTTAAACTAGGGTTAGGGTTTCGAAGTAGGGTTTTAAACTCGGGTTAGGGTTTCAAAGTAGGGTTTTAAACTAGGGTAAGGGTTTCAAAGTAGGGTTTTTTACTAGGGTTAGGGTTTCAAAGTAGGGTTTTAAACTAGGGTTAGGGTTTCAAAGTAGGGGTTTAAACTAGGGTTAGGGTTTCAAAAGAGGGTTTTAAACTAGGGTTGGGGTTTCAAAGTAGGGGTTTAAACTAGGGTTAGGGTTTTAAAGTAGGGGTTTAAACTAGGGTTAGGGTTTCAAACTAGGGTTAGGGTTTCAAAGTAGGGGTTTAAACTAGGGTTAGGGTTTCAAAATAGGGTTTTAAACTCGGGTTAGGGTTTCAAAGTAGGGTTTTAAACTAGGGTAAGGGTTTTAAAGTAGGGTTTTAAACTAGGGTTAGGGTTTCAAAGTAGGGTTTTAAACTAGGGTTAGGGTTTCAAACTAGGGTTAGGGTTTCAAAGTAGGGGTTTAAACTAGGGTTAGGGTTTCAAAATAGGGTTTTAAACTCGGGTTAGGGTTTCAAAGTAGGGTTTTAAACTAGGGTAAGGGTTTCAAAGTAGGGTTTTAAACTAGGGTTAGGGTTTCAAAGTAGGGTTTTAAACTAGGGTTAGGGTTTCAAAGTAGGGGTTTAAACTAGGGTTAGGGTTTCAAAGGAGGGTTTTAAGCAAGGGTTAGGGTTTCAAAGTAGGGGTTTAAACTAGGCTTAGGGTTTCAAAGTAGGTGTTTAAACTAGGGTTAGGGTTTCAAACTAGGGTTATTGTTTCAAAGTAAGGTTTTAAACTAGGGTTAGGGTTTCAAAGTAGGGATTTAAACTAGGGTTAGGGTTTTAAAATATGGGTTTAAACTAGGGTTAGGGTTTCATAGTAGGATTTTAAACTAGGTTAAGGGTTTCAAAGTAGGGTTTTAAACTAGGGTTAGGGTTTCAAACTAGATTTACGGTTTCAAAGTACGGTTTTAAACTAGGGTTAGGGTTTCAAAGTAGGGGTTTAAACTAGGGTTAGGGTTTCAAAGTAGGGTTTTAAACTAGGGTTAGGGTTTCAAAGTAGGGGTTTAACCTAGGGTTAGGGTTTCAAAGTAGGGGTTTAAACTAGGTTAAGGGTTTCAAAGTAGGGGTAAAAACTAGGGTTAGGGTTTTAAAATAGGGGTTTAAACTAGGGTTAGGGTTTCAAAGTAGGATTTTAAACTAGGTTAAGGGTTTCAAAGTAGGGTTTTAAACTAGGGTTAGGGTTTCAAAGTAGGGTTTTTTACTAGGGTTAGGGTTTCAAAGTAGGGTTTTAAACTAGGGTTAGGGTTTCAAAGTAGGGGTTTAAACTAGGGTTAGGGTTTCAAAAGAGGGTTTTAAACTAGGGTTGGGGTTTCAAAGTAGGGGTTTAAACTAGGGTTAGGGTTTTAAAGTAGGGGTTTAAACTAGGGTTAGGGTTTCAAACTAGGGTTAGGGTTTCAAAGTAGGGGTTTAAACTAGGGTTAGGGTTTCAAAATAGGGTTTTTAACTCGGGTTAGGGTTTCAAAGTAGGGTTTTAAACTAGGGTAAGGGTTTCAAAGTAGGGTTTTAAACTAGGGTTAGGGTTTCAAAGTAGGGTTTTAAACTAGGGTTAGGGTTTCAAAGTAGGGGTTTAAACTAGGGTTAGGGTTTCAAAGGAGGGTTTTAAACTAGGGTTAGGGTTTCAAAGTAGGGGTTTAAACTAGGATTAGGGTTTTAAAGTAGGGGTATATACAAGGGTTAGGGTTTCAAAGTAGGGGTTTAAACTAGGCTTAGGGTTTCAAAGTAGGGGTTTAAACTAGGGTTAGGGTTTCAAAGTAGGGGTTTAAACTAGGGTTAGGGTTTCAAACTAGGGTTAGGGTTTCAAAGTAGGGTTTAAAACTAAGTTAGGGTTTCAAAGTGAGGGTTTAAACTAGGGTTAGGGTTTCAAAAGTAGGGGTTTAAATTGGGTTAGGGTTTCAAAGTAGGGGTTTAAACTAGGGTTAGGGTTTCAAAGTAGGGTTTTAAACTAGGGTTAGGGTTTCAAAGTAGGGGTTTAACCTAGGGTTAGGGTTTCAAAGTAGGGGTTTAAACTAGGTTAAGGGTTTCAAAGTAGGGGTAAAAACTAGGGTTAGGGTTTTAAAATAGGGGTTTAAACTAGGGTTAGGGTTTCAAAGTAGGATTTTAAACTAGGTTAAGGGTTTCAAAGTAGGGTTTTAAACTAGGGTTAGGGTTTCAAAGTCGGGGTTTAAACTAGGGTTAGGTTTTCAAAGTAGGGTTTTAAACTAGGGTTAGGGTTTCAAAGTAGGGGTTTAACCTATGGTTAGGGTTTCAAAGTAGGGGTTTAAACTAGGAATAGGGTTTAAAAGTAGGGGTTTAAACTAGGGTTAGGGTTTCGAAGTAGGGTTTTAAACTCGGGTTAGGGTTTCAAAGTAGGGTTTTAAACTAGGGTAAGGGTTTCAAAGTAGGGTTTTTTACTAGGGTTAGGGTTTCAAAGTAGGGTTTTAAACTAGGGTTAGGGTTTCAAAGTAGGGGTTTAAACTAGGGTTAGGGTTTCAAAAGAGGGTTTTAAACTAGGGTTGGGGTTTCAAAGTAGGGGTTTAAACTAGGGTTAGGGTTTTAAAGTAGGGGTTTAAACTAGGGTTAGGGTTTCAAACTAGGGTTAGGGTTTCAAAGTAGGGGTTTAAACTAGGGGTTTAAACTAGGGTTAGGGTTTCAAACTAGGGTTAGGGTTTCAAAGTAGGGGTTTAAACTAGGGTTAGGGTTTCAAAATAGGGTTTTAAACTCGGGTTAGGGTTTCAAAGTAGGGTTTTAAACTAGGGTAAGGGTTTCAAAGTAGGGTTTTAAACTAGGGTTAGGGTTTCAAAGTAGGGTTTTAAACTAGGGTTAGGGTTTCAAAGTAGGGGTTTAAACTAGGGTTAGGGTTTTAAAGGAGGGTTTTAAACTAGGGTTAGGGTTTCAAAGTAGGGGTTTAAACTAGGATTAGGGTTTTAAAGTAGGGGTATATACAAGGGTTAGGGTTTCAAAGTAGGGGTTTAAACTAGGCTTAGGGTTTCAAAGTAGGGGTTTAAACTAGGGTTAGGGTTTCAAAGTAGGGGTTTAAACTAGGGTTAGGGTTTCAAACTAGGGTTAGGGTTTCAAAGTAGGGTTTAAAACTAAGTTAGGGTTTCAAAGTAAGGGTTTAAACTAGGGTTAGGGTTTCAAAAGTAGGGGTTTAAATTGGGTTAGGTTTTCAAAGTAGGGTTTTAATCTAGGGTTAGGGTTTCAAAGTAGGGGTTTAACATAGGGTTAGGGTTTCAAAGTAGGGGTTTAAAGTAGGGTTAGGGTTTAAATGTAGGGATTTAAACTAGGGTTAGGGTTTCGAAGTAGGGTTTTAAACTCGGGTAAGGGTTTCAAAGTAGGGTTTTAAACTAGGGTAAGGTTTCCAAAGTAGGGTTTTTTACTATGGTTAGGGTTTCAAAGTAGGGGTTTAAACTAGGGTTAGGTTTTCAAAGTAGGGTTTTAATCTAGGGTTAGGGTTTCAAAGTAGGGGTTTAACATAGGGTTAGGGTTTCAAAGTAGGGGTTTAAACTCGGGTTAGGGTTTCAAAGTAGGGGTTTAAACTAGGGTTAAGGTTTCAAACTAGGGTTAGGGTTTCAAAGTAGGGTTTTAAACTAGGGTTAGGGTTTCAAAGTAGTGGTTTAAACTAGGGTTAAGGTTTCAAAGTAGGGGTTTAAACTAGGGTTAGGGTTTCAAAGTAGGGGTTTAAACTAGGGTTAGGGTTTCAAAGTAGGGGTTTAAACTAGGGTTAGGGTTGCAAAGTAGTGGTTTAAACTAGGGTTAGGGTTTCAAAGTAGGGGTTTAAATTAGGGCTAGGGTTTCAAAGTAGGGGTTCAAACTGGGGTTAGGGTTTCAAACTAGGGTTAGGGTTTCAAAGTAGGGGTTTAAACTAGGGTTAGGGTTTCAAAGTAGGGGTTTAAACTAGGGATAAGGTTTCAATTAGGGGTTTAAACTAGGGTTTCAAAGTAGGGATTTAAACTAGGGTTAGGGTTTCAAAGTAGGGGTTTAAACTCGGGTTAGGGTTACAAAGTAGGGATTTAAACTAGGGTTAGGGTTTCAAAGTAGGGGTTTAAACTAGGGTTAGGGTTTCAAAGTAGGGTTTTATACTAGGGTAAAGGTTTCAAAGAAGGGTTTTAAACTAGGGTAAGGGTTTCAAAGTAGGGGTTTAAACTAGGGTTAGGGTTTCAAAGTAGGGTTTTAAACTAAGGTTAGGGTTGCAAAGTAGTGGTTTAAACTAGGGTTTGGGTTTCAAAGTAGGGGTTTAAACTGGGGTTAGGGTTTCAAAGTAGGGGTTTAAACTAGGGTTAGAGTTTCAAAGGTAGGCTTTAAACTAGGGTTAGGGTTTCAAAGTAGGGTTTTAAACTAGGGTTAGGGTTTCAAAGTAGGGGTTTAAACTAGGGTTAGGGTTTCAAAGTAGGGGTTTAAACTAGGGTTAGGGTTTCAAAGTAGGTGTTTAAACTAGGGTTAGGGTTTCAAACTAGGGTTAGTGTTTCAAAGTAAGGTTTTAAACTAGGGTTAGGGTTTCAAAGTTGGGATTTAAACTAGGGTTAGGGTTTTAAAATAGGGGTTTAAACTAGGGTTAGGGTTTCATAGTAGGATTTTAAACTAGGTTAAGGGTTTCAAAGTACGGTTTTAAACTAGGGTTAGGGTTTCAAAGTCGGGGTTTAAACTAGGGTTAGGTTTTCAAAGTAGGGTTTTAAACTAGGGTTAGGGTTTCAAAGTAGGGGTTTAACCTATGGTTAGGGTTTCAAAGTAGGGGTTTAAACTAGGAATAGGGTTTAAAAGTAGGGGTTTAAACTAGGGTTAGGGTTTCGAAGTAGGGTTTTAAACTCGGGTTAGGGTTTCAAAGTAGGGTTTTAAACTAGGGTAAGGGTTTCAAAGTAGGGTTTTTTACTAGGGTTAGGGTTTCAAAGTAGGGTTTTAAACTAGGGTTAGGGTTTCAAAGTAGGGGTTTAAACTAGGGTTAGGGTTTCAAAAGAGGGTTTTAAACTAGGGTTGGGGTTTCAAAGTAGGGGTTTAAACTAGGGTTAGGGTTTTAAAGTAGGGGTTTAAACTAGGGTTAGGGTTTCAAACTAGGGTTAGGGTTTCAAAGTAGGGGTTTAAACTAGGGTTAGGGTTTCAAAATAGGGTTTTAAACTCGGGTTAGGGTTTCAAAGTAGGGTTTTAAACTAGGGTAAGGGTTTCAAAGTAGGGTTTTAAACTAGGGTTAGGGTTTCAAAGTAGGGTTTTAAACTAGGGTTAGGGTTTCAAAGTAGGGGTTTAAACTAGGGTTAGGGTTTTAAAGGAGGGTTTTAAACTAGGGTTAGGGTTTCAAAGTAGGGGTTTAAACTAGGATTAGGGTTTTAAAGTAGGGGTATATACAAGGGTTAGGGTTTCAAAGTAGGGGTTTAAACTAGGCTTAGGGTTTCAAAGTAGGGGTTTAAACTAGGGTTAGGGTTTCAAAGTAGGGGTTTAAACTAGGGTTAGGGTTTCAAACTAGGGTTAGGGTTTCAAAGTAGGGTTTAAAACTAAGTTAGGGTTTCAAAGTAAGGGTTTAAACTAGGGTTAGGGTTTCAAAAGTAGGGGTTTAAATTGGGTTAGGTTTTCAAAGTAGGGTTTTAATCTAGGGTTAGGGTTTCAAAGTAGGGGTTTAACATAGGGTTAGGGTTTCAAAGTAGGGTTTTAAACTAGGGTTAGGGTTTCAAAGTAGGGGTTTAACCTAGGGTTAGGGTTTCAAAGTAGGGGTTTAAACTAGGGTTAGGGTTTAAAAGTAGGGGTTTAAACTAGGGTTAGGGTTTCGAAGTAGGGTTTTAAACTCGGGTTAGGGTTTCAAAGTAGGGTTTTAAACTAGGGTAAGGGTTTCAAAGTAGGGTTTTTTACTAGGGTTAGGGTTTCAAAGTAGGGTTTTAAACTAGGGTTAGGGTTTCAAAGTAGGGGTTTAAACTAGGGTTAGGGTTTCAAAGGAGGGTTTTAAACTAGGGTTGGGGTTTCAAAGTAGGGGTTTAAACTAGGGTTAGGGTTTTAAAGTAGGGGTTAAAACTAGGGTTAGGGTTTCAAACTAGGGTTAGGGTTTCAAAGTAGGGGTTTAAACTAGGGTTAGGGTTTCAAAGTAGGGTTTTAAACTCGGGTTAGGGTTTCAAAGTAGGGTTTTAAACTAGGGTAAGGGTTTCAAAGTAGGGTTTTAAACTAGGGTTAGGGTTTCAAAGTAGGGTTTTAAACTAGGGTTAGGGTTTCAAAGTAGGGGTTTAAACTAGGGTTAGGGTTTCAAAGGAGGGTTTTAAACTAGGGTTAGGGTTTCAAAGTAGGGGTTTAAACTAGGATTAGGGTTTTAAAGTAGGGGTATAAACTAGGGTTAGGGTTTCAAAGTAGGGGTTTAAACTAGGCTTAGGGTTTCAAAGTAGGGGTTTAAACTAGGGTTAGGGTTTCAAAGTAGGGGTTTAAACTAGGGTTAGGGTTTCAAACTAGGGTTAGGGTTTCAAAGTAGGGTTTAAAACTAAGTTAGGGTTTCAAAGTAAGGGTTTAAACTAGGGTTAGGGTTTCAAAGTAGGGGTTTAAACTAGGGTTAGGGTTTCAAAGGAGGGTTTTAAACTAGGGTTAGGGTTTCAAAGTAGGGGTTTAAACTAGGGTTAGGGTTTCAAAGGAGGGTTTTAAACTAGGGTTAGGGTTTCAAAGTAGGGGTTTAAACTAGGATTAGGGTTTTAAAGTAGGGGTATAAACTAGGGTTAGGGTTTCAAAGTAGGGGTTTAAACTAGGCTTAGGGTTTCAAAGTAGGGGTTTAAACTAGGGTTAGGGTTTCAAAGTAGGGGTTTAAACTAGGGTTAGGGTTTCAAACTAGGGTTAGGGTTTCAAAGTAGGGTTTAAAACTAAGTTAGGGTTTCAAAGTAAGGGTTTAAACTAGGGTTAGGGTTTCAAAAGTAGGGGTTTAAATTGGGTTAGGGTTTCAAAGTAGGGGTTTAAACTAGGGTTAGAGTTTCAAAGTAGGGGTTTAAACTAGGGTTAGGGTTTCAAAGTAGGGGTTTAAACTAGGGTTAGGGTTTCAAAGTAGGGTTTTAAACTAGGGTTAAGGTTTCAAAGTAGGGGTTTAACCTAGGGTTAGGGTTTCAAAGTAGGGGTTTAAACAAGGGTTAAGGATTCAAAGTAGGGGTTTAAACTAGGCTTAGGGTTTCAAAGTAGAGTTTTAAACTAGGGTTAGGGTTTCAAAGTAGGGGTTTAAACTAGGGTTAGAGTTTCAAAGTAGGGGTTTAAACTAGGGTTAAGGTTTCAAAGTAGGGGTTTAAACTAGGGTTAGGGTTTCAAAATAGGTGTTTAAACTAGGGTTAGGGTTTCAAACTAGGGTTAGTGTTTCAAAGTAAGGTTTTTTAAACTAGGGTTAGGGTTTCAAAGTAGGGATTTAAACTAGGGTTAGGGTTTTAAAATAGGGGTTTAAACTAGGGTTAGGGTTTTAAAGTAGGGGTTTAAACTAGGGTTAGGGTTTCAAAGTAGGGGTTTAAACTAGGGTTAGGGTTTCAAAGAAGGGGTTTAAACTAGGGTTAGGGTTTCAAAGTAGGGGTTTAAACTAGGGTTAGGGTTTAAAAGTAGGGGTTTAAACTAGGGTTAGGGTTTCAAAGTAGGGTTTTAAACTCGGGTTAGGGTTTCAAAGTAGGGTTTTAAACTAGGGTAAGGGTTTCAAAGTAGGGTTTTTTACTAGGGTTAGAGTTTCAAAGTAGGGTTTTAAACTAAGGTTAGGGTTTCAAAGTAGGGGTTTAAACTAGGGTTAGGGTTTCAAAGGAGGGTTTTAAACTAGGGTTGAGGTTTCAAAGTAGGTGTTTAAACTAGGGTTATGGTTTCAAAGTAGGGTTTTAAACTAGGGTTAGGGTTTCAAAGTAGTGATTTAAACTCGGGTTAGGGTTTCAAAGTAGGAGTTTAAACTAGAGTTAGGGTTTCAAACTAGCGTTAGGGTTTCAAAGTAGGGTTTTAAACTAGGGTTAGGGTTTCAAAGTAGGGGTTTAAACTAGGGTTAGGGTTGCAAAGTAGTAGTTTAAACTAGGGTTAGGGTTTAAAAGTAGGGGTTTAAACTAGGATTAGGGTTTCAAAGTAGGGGTTTAAAATAGGGTTAGGGTTTTAAAGTAGGGGTTTAAACTAGGGTTAGGGTTTCAAAGAAGGGGTTTAAACTAGGATTAGGGTTTCAATGTAGGGGTTTAAACTAGGGTTAGGGTTTCAAAGTAGGGTTTTAAACTAGGGTTAGGGTTTCAAAGTAGGGGTTTGAACTTGGGTTAGGGTTTCAAAGTAGGGGTTTAACCTAGGGTTAGGGTTCTAAAGTAGGGGTTTAAACTAGGGTTAGGGTTTCAAAGTAGGGTTTTAAACTAGGGTAAAGTTTTCAAAGAAGGGTTTTAAACTAGGGTTAGGGTTTTAAAGTAGGGGTTTAAACTAGGGTTAGGGTTTTAAAGTAGGGGTTTAAACTCGGGTTAGGGTTTCAAAGTAGGGGTTTGAACTAGGGTTAAGGTTTCAAACTAGGGTTAGGGTTTCAAAGTAGGGGTTTAAACTAGGGTTAGGGTTGCAAAGTAGTGGTTTAAACTAGGGTTAGGGTTTCAAAGTAGGGGTTTAAATTAGGGCTAGGGTTTCAAAGTAGGGGTTTAAACTGGGGTTAGGGTTTCAAACTAGGGTTAGGGTTTCAAAGTAGGGGTTTAAACTAGGGTTAGGGTTTCAAAGTAGGGGTTTAAACTAGGGATAAGGTTTCAATTAGGGGTTTAAACTAGGGTTTCAAAGTAGGGATTTAAACTAGGGTTAGGGTTTCAAAGTAGGGGTTTAAACTCGGGTTAGGGTTTCAAAGTAGGGATTTAAACTAGGGTTAGGGTTTCAAAGTAGGGGTTTAAACTAGGGTTAGGGTTTCAAAGTAGGGTTTTAAACTAGGGTAAAGGTTTCAAAGAAGGGTTTTAAACTAGGGTAAGGGTTTCAAAGTAGGGGTTTAAACTAGGGTTAGGGTTTCAAAGTAGGGTTTTAAACTAAGGTTAGGGTTGCAAAGTAGTGGTTTAAACTAGGGTTAGGGTTTCAAAGTAGGGGTTTAAACTGGGGTTAGGGTTTCAAAGTAAAGGTTTAAACTAGGGTTAGAGTTTCAAAGGTAGGCTTTAAACTAGGGTTAGGGTTTCAAAGTAGGGTTTTAAACTAGGGTTAGGGTTTCAAAGTAGGGGTTTAAACTAGGGTTAGGGTTTCAAAGTAGGGGTTTAAACTAGGGTTAGGGTTTCAAAGTAGGGGTTTAAACTAGGGTTAGGGTTTCAAAGTAGGTGTTTAAACTAGGGTTAGGGTTTCAAACTAGGGTTAGTGTTTCAAAGTAAGGTTTTAAACTCGGGTTAGGGTTTCAAAGTAGGGTTTTAAACTAGGGTAAGGGTTTCAAAGTAGGGTTTTTTACTAGGGTTAGGGTTTCAAAGTAGGGTTTTAAACTAGGGTTAGGGTTTCAAAGTAGGGGTTTAAACTAGGGTTAGGGTTTCAAAGGAGGGTTTTAAACTAGGGTTGGGGTTTCAAAGTAGGGGTTTAAACTAGGGTTAGGGTTTTAAAGTAGGGGTTTAAACTAGGGTTAGGGTTTCAAACTAGGGTTAGGGTTTCAAAGTAGGGTTTTAAACTCGGGTTAGGGTTTCAAAGTAGGGTTTTAAACTAGGGTAAGGGTTTCAAAGTAGGGTTTTAAACTAGGGTTAGGGTTTCAAAGTAGGGTTTTAAACTAGGGTTAGGGTTTCAAAGTAGGGGTTTAAACTAGGGTTAGGGTTTCAAAGGAGGGTTTTAAACTAGGGTTAGGGTTTCAAAGTAGGGGTTTAAACTAGGATTAGGGTTTTAAAGTAGGGGTATAAACTAGGGTTAGGGTTTCAAAGTAGGAGTTTAAACTAGGCTTAGGGTTTCAAAGTAGGGGTTTAAACTAGGGTTAGGGTTTCAAAGTAGGGGTTTAAACTAGGGTTAGGGTTTCAAACTAGGGTTAGGGTTTCAAAGTAGGGTTTAAAACTAAGTTAGGGTTTCAAAGTAAGGGTTTAAACTAGGGTTAGGGTTTCAAAAGTAGGGGTTTAAATTGGGTTAGGGTTTCAAAGCAGGGGTTTAAACTAGGGTTAGAGTTTCAAAGTAGGGGTTTAAACTAGGGTTAGGGTTTCAAAGTAGGGGTTTAAACTAGGGTTAGGGTTTCAAAGTAGGGTTTTAAACTAGGGTTAAGGTTTCAAAGTAGGGGTTTAACCTAGGGTTAGGGTTTCAAAGTAGGGGTTTAAACAAGGGTTAAGGATTCAAAGTAGGGGTTTAAACTAGGCTTAGGGTTTCAAAGTAGGGTTTTAAACTAGGGTTAGGGTTTCAAAGTAGGGGTTTAAACTAGGGTTAGAGTTTCAAAGTAGGGGTTTAAACTAGGGTTAGGGTTTCAAAGTAGGGGTTTAAACTAGGGTTAGGGTTTCAAACTAGGGTTAGTGTTTCAAAGTAAGGTTTTTTAAACTAGGGTTATGGTTTCAAAGTAGGGTTTTAAACTAGGGTAAGGGTTTCAAAGTAGGGTTTTAAACTAGGGTTAGGGTTTCAAAGTAGGGTTTTAAACTAGGGTTAGGGTTTCAAAGTAGGGGTTTAAACTAGGGTTAGGGTTTCAAAGGAGGGTTTTAAACTAGGGTTAGGGTTTCAAAGTAGGGGTTTAAACTAGGATTAGGGTTTTAAAGTAGGGGTATAAACTAGGGTTAGGGTTTCAAAGTAGGGGTTTAAACTAGGCTTAGGGTTTCAAAGTAGGGGTTTAAACTAGGGTTAGGGTTTCAAAGTAGGGGTTTAAACTAGGGTTAGGGTTTCAAACTAGGGTTAGGGTTTCAAAGTAGGGTTTAAAACTAAGTTAGGGTTTCAAAGTAAGGGTTTAAACTAGGGTTAGGGTTTCAAAAGTAGGGGTTTAAATTGGGTTAGGGTTTCAAAGCAGGGGTTTAAACTAGGGTTAGAGTTTCAAAGTAGGGGTTTAAACTAGGGTTAGGGTTTCAAAGTAGGGGTTTAAACTAGGGTTAGGGTTTCAAAGTAGGGGTTTAAACAAGGGTTAAGGATTCAAAGTAGGGGTTTAAACTAGGCTTAGGGTTTCAAAGTAGGGTTTTAAACTAGGGTTAGGGTTTCAAAGTAGGGGTTTAAACTAGGGTTAGAGTTTCAAAGTAGGGGTTTAAACTAGGGTTAGGGTTTCAAAGTAGGGGTTTAAACTAGGGTTAGGGTTTCAAACTAGGGTTAGTGTTTCAAAGTAAGGTTTTTTAAACTAGGGTTAGGGTTTAGAAGTAGGGATTTAAACTAGGGTTAGGGTTTTAAAATAGGGGTTTAAACTAGGGTTAGGGTTTCAAAGTAGGGGTTTAAACTAGGGTTAGGGTTTCAAAGTAGGGGTTTAAACTAGGGTTAGGGTTTCAAAGAAGGGGTTTAAACTAGGGTTAGGGTTTCAAAGTAGGGGTTTAAACTAGGGTTAGGGTTTAAAAGTAGGGGTTTAAACTAGGGTTAGGGTTTCAAAGTAGGGTTTTAAACTTGGGTTAGGGTTTCAAAGTAGGGTTTTAAACTAGGGTAAGGGTTTCAAAGTAGGGTTTTTTACTAGGGTTAGAGTTTCAAAGTAGGGTTTTAAACTAGGGTTAGGGTTTCAAAGTAGGGGTTTAAACTAGGGTTAGGGTTTCAAAGGAGGGTTTTAAACTAGGGTTGGGGTTTCAAAGTAGGTGTTTAAACTAGGGTTATGGTTTCAAAGTAGGGTTTTAAACTAGGGTTAGGGTTTCAAAGTAGTGATTTAAACTCGGGTTAGGGTTTCAAAGTAGGGGTTTAAACTAGAGTTAGGGTTTCAAACTAGCGTTAGGGTTTCAAAGTAGGGTTTTAAACTA
Organism: Leptonotus elevatus; assembly: GCF_054856555.1. NCBI lineage: Eukaryota > Metazoa > Chordata > Actinopteri > Syngnathiformes > Syngnathidae > Leptonotus > Leptonotus elevatus. The sequence goes on along the minus strand of NC_141239.1, from coordinate 16,525,838 downwards.
GGGTTAGGGTTTCAAAGTAGGGGTTTAAACTAGGGTTAGGGTTGCAAAGTAGTGGTTTAAACTAGGGTTAGGGTTTAAAAGTATGGGTTTAAACTAGGATTAGGGTTTCAAAGTAGGGGTTTAAAATAGGGTTAGGGTTTTAAAGTAGGGGTTTAAACTAGGGTTAGGGTTTCAAAGAAGGGGTTTAAACTAGGATTAGGGTTTCAATGTAGGGGTTTAAACTAGGGTTAGGGTTTCAAAGTAGGGTTTTAAACTAGGGTTAGGGTTTCAAAGTAGGGGTTTGAACTTGGGTTAGGGTTTCAAAGTAGGGGTTTAACCTAGGGTTAGGGTTCTAAAGTAGGGGTTTAAACTAGGGTTAGGGTTTCAAAGTAGGGTTTTAAACTAGGGTAAAGTTTTCAAAGAAGGGTTTTAAACTAGGGTTAGGGTTTTAAAGTAGGGGTTTAAACTAGGGTTAGGGTTTTAAAGTGGGGTTTAAACTCGGGTTAGGGTTTCAAAGTAGGGGTTTGAACTAGGGTTAAGGTTTCAAACTAGGGTTAGGGTTTCAAAGTAGGGTTTTAAACTAGGGTTAGGGTTTCAAAGTAGTGGTTTAAACTAGGGTAAAGGTTTCAAAGTAGGGGTTTAAACTAGGGTTAGGGTTTCAAAGTAGGGGTTTAAACTAGGGTTAGGGTTTCAAAGTAGGGGTTTAAACTAGGGTTAGGGTTGCAAAGTAGTGGTTTAAACTAGGGTTAGGGTTTCAAAGTAGGGGTTTAAATTAGGGCTAGGGTTTCAAAGTAGGGGTTTAAACTGGGGTTAGGGTTTCAAACTAGGGTTAGGGTTTCAAAGTAGGGGTTTAAACTAGGGTTAGGGTTTCAAAGTAGGGGTTTAAACTAGGGATAAGGTTTCAATTAGGGGTTTAAACTAGGGTTTCAAAGTAGGGATTTAAACTAGGGTTAGGGTTTCAAAGTAGGGGTTTAAACTCGGGTTAGGGTTTCAAAGTAGGGATTTAAACTAGGGTTAGGGTTTCAAAGTAGGGGTTTAAACTAGGGTTAGGGTTTCAAAGTAGGGTTTTAAACTAGGGTAAAGGTTTCAAAGTAGGGGTTTAAACTAGGGTTAAGGTTTCAAAGTAGGGTTTTAAACTAAGGTTAGGGTTGCAAAGTAGTGGTTTAAACTAGGGTTAGGGTTTCAAAGTAGGGGTTTAAACTGGGGTTAGGGTTTCAAAGTAAAGGTTTAAACTAGGGTTAGAGTTTCAAAGGTAGGCTTTAAACTAGGGTTAGGGTTTCAAAGTAGGGTTTTAAACTAGGGTTAGGGTTTCAAAGTAGGGGTTTAAACTAGGGTTAGGGTTTCAAAGTAGGGGTTTAAACTAGGGTTAGGGTTTCAAAGTAGGGGTTTAAACTAGGGTTAGGGTTTCAAAGTAGGTGTTTAAACTAGGGTTAGGGTTTCAAACTAGGGTTAGTGTTTCAAAGTAAGGTTTTAAACTAGGGTTAGGGTTTCAAAGTAGGGATTTAAACTAGGGTTAGGGTTTTAAAATAGGGGTTTAAACTAGGGTTAGGGTTTCATAGTAGGATTTTAAACTAGGTTAAGGGTTTCAAAGTAGGGTTTTAAACTAGGGTTAGGGTTTCAAACTAGGTTTACGGTTTCAAAGTAGGGTTTTAAACTAGGGTTAGGGTTTCAAAGTAGGGGTTTAAACTAGGGTTAGGGTTTCAAAGTAGGGTTTTAAACTAGGGTTAGGGTTTCAAAGTAGGGGTTTAACCTAGGGTTAGGGTTTCAAAGTAGGGGTTTAAACTAGGTTAAGGGTTTCAAAGTAGGGGTAAAAACTAGGGTTAGGGTTTTAAAATAGGGGTTTAAACTAGGGTTAGGGTTTCAAAGTAGGATTTTAAACTAGGTTAAGGGTTTCAAAGTAGGGTTTTAAACTAGGGTTAGGGTTTCAAAGTCGGGGTTTAAACTAGGGTTAGGTTTTCAAAGTAGGGTTTTAAACTAGGGTTAGGGTTTCAAAGTAGGGGTTTAACCTAGGGTTAGGGTTTCAAAGTAGGGGTTTAAACTAGGGTTAGGGTTTAAAAGTAGGGGTTTAAACTAGGGTTAGGGTTTCGAAGTAGGGTTTTAAAATCGGGTTAGGGTTTCAAAGTAGGGTTTTAAACTAGGGTTGGGGTTTCAAAGTAGGGGTTTAAACTAGGGTTAGGGTTTTAAAGTAGGGGTTTAAACTAGGGTTAGGGTTTCAAACTAGGGTTAGGGTTTCAAAGGAGGGTTTTAAACTAGGGTTGGGGTTTCAAAGTAGGGGTTTAAACTAGGGTTAGGGTTTTAAAGTAGGGGTTTAAACTAGGGTTAGGGTTTCAAACTAGGGTTAGGGTTTCAAAGTAGGGGTTTAAACTAGGGTTAGGGTTTCAAAGTAGGGTTTTAAACTCGGGTTAGGGTTTCAAAGTAGGGTTTTAAACTAGGGTAAGGGTTTCAAAGTAGGGTTTTAAACTAGGGTTAGGGTTTCAAAGTAGGGTTTTAAACTAGGGTTAGGGTTTAAAAGTAGGGGTTTAAACTAGGGTTAGGGTTTCAAAGGAGGGTTTTAAACTAGGGTTAGGGTTTCAAAGTAGGGGTTTAAACTAGGATTAGGGTTTTAAAGTAGGGGTATAAACTAGGGTTAGGGTTTCAAAGTAGGGGTTTAAACTAGGGTTAGGGTTTCAAACTAGGGTTAGGGTTTCAAAGTAGGTGTTTAAACTAGGGTTAGGGTTTCAAACTAGGGTTAGTGTTTCAAAGTAAGGTTTTTTAAACTAGGGTTAGGGTTTCAAAGTAGGGATTTAAACTAGGGTTAGGGTTTTAAAATAGGGGTTTAAACTAGGGTTAGGGTTTCAAAGTAGGGGTTTAAACTAGGGTTAGGGTTTCAAAGTAGGGGTTTAAACTAGGGTTAGGGTTTCAAAGAAGGGGTTTAAACTAGGGGTAGGGTTTCAAAGTAGGGGTTTAAACTAGGGTTAGGGTTTAAAAGTAGGGGTTTAAACTAGGGTTAGGGTTTCAAAGTAGGGTTTTAAACTCGGGTTAGGGTTTCAAAGTAGGGTTTTAAACTAGGGTAAGGGTTTCAAAGTAGGGTTTTTTACTAGGGTTAGGGTTTCAAAGTAGGGTTTTAAACTAGAGTTAGGGTTTCAAAGTAGGGGTTTAAACTAGGGTTAGGGTTTCAAAGGAGGGTTTTAAACTAGGGTTGGGGTTTCAAAGTAGGTGTTTAAACTAGGGTTATGGTTTCAAAGTAGGGTTTTAAACTAGGGTTAGGGTTTCAAAGTAGTGATTTAAACTCGGGTTAGGGTTTCAAAGTAGGGGTTTAAACTAGGGTTAGGGTTTCAAACTAGCGTTAGGGTTTCAAAGTAGGGTTTTAAACTAGGGTTAGGGTTTCAAAGTAGGGGTTTAAACTAGGGTTAGGGTTGCAAAGTAGTGGTTTAAACTAGGGTTAGGGTTTCAAAGTAGGGGTTTAAACTAGGGATAAGGTTTCAATTAGGGGTTTAAACTAGGGTTTCAAAGTAGGGATTTAAACTAGGGTTAGGGTTTCAAAGTAGGGGTTTAAACTCGGGTTAGGGTTTCAAAGTAGGGATTTAAACTAGGGTTAGGGTTTCAAAGTAGGGGTTTAAACTAGGGTTAGGGTTTCAAAGTAGGGTTTTAAACTAGGGTAAAGGTTTCAAAGTAGGGGTTTAAACTAGGGTTAGGGTTTCAAAGTAGGGTTTTAAACTAAGGTTAGGGTTGCAAAGTAGTGGTTTAAACTAGGGTTAGGGTTTCAAAGTAGGGGTTTAAACTGGGGTTAGGGTTTCAAAGTAAAGGTTTAAACTAGGGTTAGAGTTTCAAAGGTAGGCTTTAAACTAGGGTTAGGGTTTCAAAGTAGGGTTTTAAACTAGGGTTAGGGTTTCAAAGTAGGGGTTTAAACTAGGGTTAGGGTTTCAAAGTAGGGGTTTAAACTAGGGTTAGGGTTTCAAAGTAGGGGTTTAAACTAGGGTTAGGGTTTCAAAGTAGGTGTTTAAACTAGGGTTAGGGTTTCAAACTAGGGTTAGTGTTTCAAAGTAAGGTTTTAAACTAGGGTTAGGGTTTCAAAGTAGGGATTTAAACTAGGGTTAGGGTTTTAAAATAGGGGTTTAAACTAGGGTTAGGGTTTCATAGTAGGATTTTAAACTAGGTTAAGGGTTTCAAAGTAGGGTTTTAAACTAGGGTTAGGGTTTCAAACTAGGTTTACGGTTTCAAAGTAGGGTTTTAAACTAGGGTTAGGGTTTCAAAGTAGGGGTTTAAACTAGGGTTAGGGTTTCAAACTAGGGTTTTAAACTAGGGTTAGGGTTTCAAAGTAGGGGTTTAACCTAGGGTTAGGGTTTCAAAGTAGGGGTTTAAACTAGGTTAAGGGTTTCAAAGTAGGGGTAAAAACTAGGGTTAGGGTTTTAAAATAGGGGTTTAAACTAGGGTTAGGGTTTCAAAGTAGGATTTTAAACTAGGTTAAGGGTTTCAAAGTAGGGTTTTAAACTAGGGTTAGGGTTTCAAAGTCGGGGTTTAAACTAGGGTTAGGTTTTCAAAGTAGGGTTTTAAACTAGGGTTAGGGTTTCAAAGTAGGGGTTTAACCTAGGGTTAGGGTTTCAAAGTAGGGGTTTAAACTAGGGTTAGGGTTTAAAAGTAGGGGTTTAAACTAGGGTTAGGGTTTCGAAGTAGGGTTTTAAACTCGGGTTAGGGTTTCAAAGTAGGGTTTTAAACTAGGGTTGGGGTTTCAAAGTAGGGGTTTAAACTAGGGTTAGGGTTTTAAAGTAGGGGTTTAAACTAGGGTTAGGGTTTCAAACTAGGGTTAGGGTTTCAAAGGAGGGATTTAAACTAGGGTTGGGGTTTCAAAGTAGGGGTTTAAACTAGGGTTAGGGTTTTAAAGTAGGGGTTTAAACTAGGGTTAGGGTTTCAAACTAGGGTTAGGGTTTCAAAGTAGGGGTTTAAACTAGGGTTAGGGTTTCAAAGTAGGGTTTTAAACTCGGGTTAGGGTTTCAAAGTAGGGTTTTAAACTAGGGTAAGGGTTTCAAAGTAGGGTTTTAAACTAGGGTTAGGGTTTCAAAGTAGGGTTTTAAACTAGGGTTAGGGTTTCAAAGTAGGGGTTTAAACTAGGGTTAGGGTTTCAAAGGAGGGTTTTAAACTAGGGTTAGGGTTTCAAAGTAGGGGTTTAAACTAGGATTAGGGTTTTAAAGTAGGGGTATAAACTAGGGTTAGGGTTTCAAAGTAGGGGTTTAAACTAGGCTTACGGTTTCAAAGTAGGGGTTTAAACTAGGGTTAGGGTTTCAAAGTAGGGGTTTAAACTAGGGTTAGGGTTTCAAACTAGGGTTAGGGTTTCAAAGAAGGGGTTTAAACTAGGGTTAGGGTTTCAAAGTAGGGGTTTAAACTAGGGTTAGGGTTTCAAAGTAGGGTTTTAAACTAGGGTTAGGGTTTCAAAGTAGGGGTTTAAACTAGGGTTAGGGTTTCAAAGGAGGGTTTTAAACTAGGGTTAGGGTTTCAAAGTAGGGGTTTAAACTAGGATTAGGGTTTTAAAGTAGGGGTATAAACTAGGGTTAGGGTTTCAAAGTAGGAGTTTAAACTAGGCTTAGGGTTTCAAAGTAGGGGTTTAAACTAGGGTTAGGGTTTCAAAGTAGGGGTTTAAACTAGGGTTAGGGTTTCAAACTAGGGTTAGGGTTTCAAAGTAGGGTTTAAAACTAAGTTAGGGTTTCAAAGTAAGGGTTTAAACTAGGGTTAGGGTTTCAAAAGTAGGGGTTTAAATTGGGTTAGGGTTTCAAAGCAGGGGTTTAAACTAGGGTTAGAGTTTCAAAGTAGGGGTTTAAACTAGGGTTAGGGTTTCAAAGTAGGGGTTTAAACTAGGGTTAGGGTTTCAAAGTAGGGTTTTAAACTAGGGTTAAGGTTTCAAAGTAGGGGTTTAACCTAGGGTTAGGGTTTCAAAGTAGGGGTTTAAACAAGGGTTAAGGATTCAAAGTAGGGGTTTAAACTAGGCTTAGGGTTTCAAAGTAGGGTTTTAAACTAGGGTTAGGGTTTCAAAGTAGGGGTTTAAACTAGGGTTAGAGTTTCAAAGTAGGGGTTTAAACTAGGGTTAGGGTTTCAAAGTAGGGGTTTAAACTAGGGTTAGGGTTTCAAACTAGGGTTAGTGTTTCAAAGTAAGGTTTTTTAAACTAGGGTTATGGTTTCAAAGTAGGGTTTTAAACTAGGGTAAGGGTTTCAAAGTAGGGTTTTAAACTAGGGTTAGGGTTTCAAAGTAGGGTTTTAAACTAGGGTTAGGGTTTCAAAGTAGGGGTTTAAACTAGGGTTAGGGTTGCAAAGTAGTGATTTAAACTAGGGTTAGGGTTTCAAAGTAGGGGTTTAAACTAGGGTTAGGGTTTCAAAGTAGGGGTTTAAACTAGGGTTAGGGTTAAAAAGTAGGGGTTTAAACAAGGGTTAAGGTTGCAAGGTAGGAGTTTAAATTAGGGTTAGGGTTGCAAAGTAGTGGTTTAAACTAGGGTTAGGGTTTCAAAGTAGGGGTTTAAACTAGGGTTAGGGTTTAAAAGTAGGGGTTTAAACTAGGGTTAGGGTTTCGAAGTAGGGTTTTAAACTCGGGTTAGGGTTTCAAAGTAGGGTTTTAAACTAGGGTTGGGGTTTCAAAGTAGGGGTTTAAACTAGGGTTAGGGTTTTAAAGTAGGGGTTTAAACTAGGGTTAGGGTTTCAAACTAGGGTTAGGGTTTCAAAGGAGGGATTTAAACTAGGGTTGGGGTTTCAAAGTAGGGGTTTAAACTAGGGTTAGGGTTTTAAAGTAGGGGTTTAAACTAGGGTTAGGGTTTCAAACTAGGGTTAGGGTTTCAAAGTAGGGGTTTAAACTAGGGTTAGGGTTTCAAAGTAGGGTTTTAAACTCGGGTTAGGGTTTCAAAGTAGGGTTTTAAACTAGGGTAAGGGTTTCAAAGTAGGGTTTTAAACTAGGGTTAGGGTTTCGAAGTAGGGTTTTAAACTAGGGTTAGGGTTTCAAAGTAGGGGTTTAAACTAGGGTTAGGGTTTCAAAGGAGGGTTTTAAACTAGGGTTAGGGTTTCAAAGTAGGGGTTTAAACTAGGATTAGGGTTTTAAAGTAGGGGTATAAACTAGGGTTAGGGTTTCAAAGTAGGGGTTTAAACTAGGCTTACGGTTTCAAAGTAGGGGTTTAAACTAGGCTTACGGTTTCAAAGTAGGGGTTTAAACTAGGGTTAGGGTTTCAAACTAGGGTTAGGGTTTCAAAGAAGGGGTTTAAACTAGGGTTAGGGTTTCAAAGTAGGGGTTTAAACTAGGGTTAGGGTTTAAAAGTAGGGGTTTAAACTAGGGTTAGGGTTTCAAAGTAGGGTTTTAAACTCGGGTTAGGGTTTCAAAGTAGGGTTTTAAACTAGGGTAAGGGTTTCAAAGTAGGGTTTTTTTACTAGGGTTAGGGTTTCAAAGTAGGGTTTTAAACTAGGGTTAGGGTTTCAAAGTAGGGGTTTAAACTAGGGTTAGGGTTTCAAAGTAGGGTTTTAAACTCGGGTTAGGGTTTCAAAGTAGGGTTTTAAACTAGGGTAAGGGTTTCAAAGTAGGGTTTTAAACTAGGGTTAGGGTTTCAAAGTAGGGGTTTAAACTAGGGTTAGGGTTTCAAAGGAGGGTTTTAAACTAGGGTTAGGGTTTCAAAGTAGGGGTTTAAACTAGGATTAGGGTTTTAAAGTAGGGGTATAAACTAGGGTTAGGGTTTCAAAGTAGGGGTTTAAACTAGGCTTACGGTTTCAAAGTAGGGGTTTAAACTAGGGTTAGGGTTTCAAAGTAGGGGTTTAAACTCGGGTTAGGGTTTCAAAGTAGGGATTTAAACTAGGGTTAGGGTTTCAAAGTAGGGGTTTAAACTAGGGTTAGGGTTTCAAAGTAGGGTTTTAAACTAGGGTAAAGGTTTCAAAGTAGGGGTTTAAACTAAGGTTAGGGTTGCAAAGTAGTGGTTTAAACTAGGGTTAGGGTTTCAAAGTAGGGGTTTAAACTGGGGTTAGGGTTTCAAAGTAGGGGTTTAAACTAGGGTTAGGGTTTCAAAGTAGGGGTTTAAACTAGGGTTAGGGTTTCAAAGTAGGGGTTTAAACTAGGGTTAGGGTTTCAAAGTAGAACTTTAAACTAGGGTTAGGGTTTCAAAGTAGGGTTTCAAACTAGGGTTAGTGTTTCAAAGTAAGGTTTTAAACTAGGGTTAGGGTTTCAAAGTAGGGATTTAAACTAGGGTTAGGGTTTTAAAATAGGGGTTTAAACTAGGGTTAGGGTTTCATAGTAGGATTTTAAACTAGGTTAAGGGTTTCAAAGTAGGGTTTTAAACTAGGGTTAGGGTTTCAAACTAGGTTTACGGTTTCAAAGTAGGGTTTTAAACTAGGGTTAGAGTTTCAAAGTAGGGGTTTAAACTAGGGTTAGGGTTTCAAACTAGGGTTTTAAACTAGGGTTAGGGTTTCAAAGTAGGGGTTTAACCTAGGGTTAGGGTTTCAAAGTAGGGGTTTAAACTAGGTTAAGGGTTTCAAAGTAGGGGTAAAAACTAGGGTTAGGGTTTTAAAATAGGGGTTTAAACTAGGGTTAGGGTTTCAAAGTAGGGGTTTAAACTAGGGTTAGGGTTTCAAAGGAGGGTTTTAAACTAGGGTTAGGGTTTCAAAGTAGGGGTTTAAACTAGGATTAGGGTTTTAAAGTAGGGGTATAAACTAGGGTTAGGGTTTCAAAGTAGGGGTTTAAACTAGGCTTAGGGTTTCAAAGTAGGGGTTTAAACTAGGGTTAGGGTTTCAAAGTAGTGATTTAAACTCGGGTTAGGGTTTCAAAGTAGGGGTTTAAACTAGGGTTAGGGTTTCAAACTAGCGTTAGGGTTTCAAAGTAGGGTTTTAAACTAGGGTTAGGGTTTCAAAGTAGGGGTTTAAACTAGGGTTAGGGTTGCAAAGTAGTGGTTTAAACTAGGGTTAGGGTTTAAAAGTAGGGGTTTAAACTAGGATTAGGGTTTCAAAGTAGGGGTTTAAAATAGGGTTAGGGTTTTAAAGTAGGGGTTTAAACTAGGGTTAGGGTTTCAAAGAAGGGGTTTAAACTAGGATTAGGGTTTCAATGTAGGGGTTTAAACTAAGGTTAGGGTTGCAAAGTAGTGGTTTAAACTAGGGTTAGGGTTTCAAAGTAGGGGTTTAAACTGGGGTTAGGGTTTCAAAGTAAAGGTTTAAACTAGGGTTAGAGTTTCAAAGGTAGGCTTTAAACTAGGGTTAGGGTTTCAAAGTAGGGTTTTAAACTAGGGTTAGGGTTTCAAAGTAGGGGTTTAAACTAGGGTTAGGGTTTCAAAGTAGGGGTTTAAACTAGGGATAAGGTTTCAATTAGGGGTTTAAACTAGGGTTTCAAAGTAGGGATTTAAACTAGGGTTAGGGTTTCAAAGTAGGGGTTTAAACTCGGGTTAGGGTTTCAAAGTAGGGATTTAAACTAGGGTTAGGGTTTCAAAGTAGGGGTTTAAACTAGGGTTAGGGTTTCAAAGTAGGGTTTTAAACTAGGGTAAAGGTTTCAAAGTAGGGGTTTAAACTAGGGTTAGGGTTTCAAAGTAGGGTTTTAAACTAAGGTTAGGGTTGCAAAGTAGTGGTTTAAACTAGGGTTAGGGTTTCAAAGTAGGGGTTTAAACTGGGGTTAGGGTTTCAAAGTAGGGGTTTAAACTAGGGTTAGGGTTTCAAAGTAGGGGTTTAAACTAGGGTTAGGGTTTCAAAGTAGGGGTTTAAACTAGGGTTAGGGTTTCAAAGTAGGGGTTTAAACTAGGGTTAGGGTTTCAAAGTAGGTGTTTAAACTAGGGTTAGGGTTTCAAACTAGGGTTAGTGTTTCAAAGTAAGGTTTTAAACTAGGGTTAGGGTTTCAAAGTAGGGATTTAAACTAGGGTTAGGGTTTTAAAATAGGGGTTTAAACTAGGGTTAGGGTTTCATAATAGGATTTTAAACTAGGTTAAGGGTTTCAAAGTAGGGTTTTAAACTAGGGTTAGGGTTTCAAACTAGGTTTACGGTTTCAAAGTAGGGTTTTAAACTAGGGTTAGGGTTTCAAAGTAGGGGTTTAAACTAGGGTTAGGGTTTCAAACTAGGGTTTTAAACTAGGGTTAGGGTTTCAAAGTAGGGGTTTAACCTAGGGTTAGGGTTTCAAAGTAGGGGTTTAAACTAGGTTAAGGGTTTCAAAGTAGGGGTAAAAACTAGGGTTAGGGTTTTAAAATAGGGGTTTAAACTAGGGTTAGGGTTTCAAAGTAGGATTTTAAACTAGGTTAAGGGTTTCAAAGTAGGGTTTTAAACTAGGGTTAGGGTTTCAAAGTCGGGGTTTAAACTAGGGTTAGGTTTTCAAAGTAGGGTTTTAAACTAGGGTTAGGGTTTCAAAGTAGGGGTTTAACCTAGGGTTAGGGTTTCAAAGTAGGGGTTTAAACTAGGGTTAGGGTTTAAAAGTAGGGGTTTAAACTAGGGTTAGGGTTTCGAAGTAGGGTTTTAAACTCGGGTTAGGGTTTCAAAGTAGGGTTTTAAACTAGGGTTGGGGTTTCAAAGTAGGGGTTTAAACTAGGGTTAGGGTTTTAAAGTAGGGGTTTAAACTAGGGTTAGGGTTTCAAACTAGGGTTAGGGTTTCAAAGGAGGGATTTAAACTAGGGTTGGGGTTTCAAAGTAGGGGTTTAAACTAGGGTTAGGGTTTTAAAGTAGGGGTTTAAACTAGGGTTAGGGTTTCAAACTAGGGTTAGGGTTTCAAAGTAGGGGTTTAAACTAGGGTTAGGGTTTCAAAGTAGGGTTTTAAACTCGGGTTAGGGTTTCAAAGTAGGGTTTTAAACTAGGGTAAGGGTTTCAAAGTAGGGTTTTAAACTAGGGTTAGGGTTTCAAAGTAGGGTTTTAAACTAGGGTTAGGGTTTCAAAGTAGGGGTTTAAACTAGGGTTAGGGTTTCAAAGGAGGGTTTTAAACTAGGGTTAGGGTTTTAAAGTAGGGGTTTAAACTAGGATTAGGGTTTTAAAGTAGGGGTATAAACTAGGGTTAGGGTTTCAAAGTAGGGGTTTAAACTAGGCTTACGGTTTCAAAGTAGGGGTTTAAACTAGGGTTAGGGTTTCAAAGTAGGGGTTTAAACTAGGGTTAGGGTTTCAAACTAGGGTTAGGGTTTCAAAGAAGGGGTTTAAACTAGGGTTAGGGTTTCAAAGTAGGGGTTTAAACTAGGGTTAGGGTTTAAAAGTAGGGGTTTAAACTAGGGTTAGGGTTTCAAAGTAGGGTTTTAAACTCGGGTTAGGGTTTCAAAGTAGGGTTTTAAACTAGGGTAAGGGTTTCAAAGTAGGGTTTTTTACTAGGGTTAGGGTTTCAAAGTAGGGTTTTAAACTAGGGTTAGGGTTTCAAAGTAGGGGTTTAAACTAGGGTTAAGGGTTTCAAAGTAGGGTTTTAAACTCGGGTTAGGGTTTCAAAGTAGGGTTTTAAACTAGGGTAAGGGTTTCAAAGTAGGGTTTTAAACTAGGGTTAGGGTTTCAAAGTAGGGTTTTAAACTAGGGTTAGGGTTTCAAAGTAGGGGTTTAAACTAGGGTTAGGGTTTCAAAGGAGGGTTTTAAACTAGGGTTAGGGTTTCAAAGTAGGGGTTTAAACTAGGATTAGGGTTTTAAAGTAGGGGTATAAACTAGGGTTAGGGTTTCAAAGTAGGGGTTTAAACTAGGCTTACGGTTTCAAAGTAGGGGTTTAAACTAGGGTTAGGGTTTTAAACTAGGGTTAGGGTTTCAAAGTAGGGTTTAAAACTAAGTTAGGGTTTCAAAGTAGGTGTTTAAACTAGGGTTAGGGTTTCAAACTAGGGTTAGTGTTTCAAAGTAAGGTTTTTTAAACTAGGGTTAGGGTTTCAAAGTAGGGATTTAAACTAGGGTTAGGGTTTTAAAATAGGGGTTTAAACTAGAGTTAGGGTTTCAAAGTAGGGGTTTAAACTAGGGTTAGGGTTTCAAAGTAGAGGTTTAAACTAGGGTTAGGGTTTCAAAGAAGGGGTTTAAACTAGGGTTAGGGTTTCAAAGTAGGGGTTTAAACTAGGGTTAGGGTTTAAAAGTAGGGGTTTAAACTAGGGTTAGGGTTTCAAAGTAGGGTTTTAAACTCGGGTTAGGGTTTCAAAGTAGGGTTTTAAACTAGGGTAAGGGTTTCAAAGTAGGGTTTTTTACTAGGGTTAGGGTTTCAAAGTAGGGTTTTAAACTAGGGTTAGGGTTTCAAAGTAGGGGTTTAAACTAGGGTTAGGGTTTCAAAGGAGGGTTTTAAACTAGGGTTGGGGTTTCAAAGTAGGTGTTTAAACTAGGGTTATGGTTTCAAAGTAGGGTTTTAAACTAGGGTTAGGGTTTCAAAGTAGTGATTTAAACTCGGGTTAGGGTTTCAAAGTAGGGGTTTAAACTAGGGTTAGGGTTTCAAACTAGCGTTAGGGTTTCAAAGTAGGGTTTTAAACTAGGGTTAGGGTTTCAAAGTAGGGGTTTAAACTAGGGTTAGGGTTGCAAAGTAGTGGTTTAAACTAGGGTTAGGGTTTAAAAGTAGGGGTTTAAACTAGGATTAGGGTTTCAAAGTAGGGGTTTAAAATAGGGTTAGGGTTTTAAAGTAGGGGTTTAAACTAGGGTTAGGGTTTCAAAGAAGGGGTTTAAACTAGGATTAGGGTTTCAATGTAGGGGTTTAAACTAAGGTTAGGGTTGCAAAGTAGTGGTTTAAACTAGGGTTAGGGTTTCAAAGTAGGGGTTTAAACTGGGGTTAGGGTTTCAAAGTAAAGGTTTAAACTAGGGTTAGAGTTTCAAAGGTAGGCTTTAAACTAGGGTTAGGGTTTCAAAGTAGGGTTTTAAACTAGGGTTAGGGTTTCAAAGTAGGGGTTTAAACTAGGGTTAGGGTTTCAAAGTAGGGGTTTAAACTAGGGATAAGGTTTCAATTAGGGGTTTAAACTAGGGTTTCAAAGTAGGGATTTAAACTAGGGTTAGGGTTTCAAAGTAGGGGTTTAAACTCGGGTTAGGGTTTCAAAGTAGGGATTTAAACTAGGGTTAGGGTTTCAAAGTAGGGGTTTAAACTAGGGTTAGGGTTTCAAAGTAGGGTTTTAAACTAGGGTAAAGGTTTCAAAGTAGGGGTTTAAACTAGGGTTAGGGTTTCAAAGTAGGGTTTTAAACTAAGGTTAGGGTTGCAAAGTAGTGGTTTAAACTAGGGTTAGGGTTTCAAAGTAGGGGTTTAAACTGGGGTTAGGGTTTCAAAGTAAAGGTTTAAACTAGGGTTAGAGTTTCAAAGGTAGGCTTTAAACTAGGGTTAGGGTTTCAAAGTAGGGTTTTAAACTAGGGTTAGGGTTTCAAAGTAGGGGTTTAAACTAGGGTTAGGGTTTCAAAGTAGGGGTTTAAACTAGGGTTAGGGTTTCAAAGTAGGGGTTTAAACTAGGGTTAGGGTTTCAAAGTAGGTGTTTAAACTAGGGTTAGGGTTTCAAACTAGGGTTAGTGTTTCAAAGTAAGGTTTTAAACTAGGGTTAGGGTTTCAAAGTAGGGATTTAAACTAGGGTTAGGGTTTTAAAATAGGGGTTTAAACTAGGGTTAGGGTTTCATAGTAGGATTTTAAACTAGGTTAAGGGTTTCAAAGTAGGGTTTTAAACTAGGGTTAGGGTTTCAAACTAGGTTTACGGTTTCAAAGTAGGGTTTTAAACTAGGGTAAGGGTTTCAAAGTAGGGGTTTAAACTAGGGTTAGGGTTTCAAACTAGGGTTTTAAACTAGGGTTAGGGTTTCAAAGTAGGGGTTTAACCTAGGGTTAGGGTTTCAAAGTAGGGGTTTAAACTAGGTTAAGGGTTTCAAAGTAGGGGTAAAAACTAGGGTTAGGGTTTTAAAATAGGGGTTTAAACTAGGGTTAGGGTTTCAAAGTAGGATTTTAAACTTGGTTAAGGGTTTCAAAGTAGGGTTTTAAACTCGGGTTAGTGTTTCAAAGTAGGGTTTTAAACTAGGGTTGGGGTTTCAAAGTAGGGGTTTAAACTAGGGTTAGGGTTTTAAAGTAGGGGTTTAAACTAGGGTTAGGGTTTCAAACTAGGGTTGGGGTTTCAAAGGAGGGATTTAAACTAGGGTTGGGGTTTCAAAGTAGGGGTTTAAACTAGGGTTAGGGTTTCAAAGTAGGGGTTTAAACTAGGGTTAGGGTTTCAAACTAGGGTTTTAAACTCGGGTTAGGGTTTCAAAGTAGGGTTTTAAACTAGGGTAAGGGTTTCAAAGTAGGGTTTTAAACTAGGGTTAGGGTTTCAAAGTAGGGTTTTAAACTAGGGTTAGGGTTTCAAAGTAGGGGTTTAAACTAGGGTTAGGGTTTCAAAGGAGGGTTTCAAACTAGGGTTGGGGTTTCAAAGGAGGGATTTAAACTAGGGTTGGGGTTTCAAAGTAGGGGTTTAAACTAGGGTTAGGGTTTTAAAGTAGGGGTTTAAACTAGGGTTAGGGTTTCAAACTAGGGTTAGGGTTTCAAAGTAGGGGTTTAAACTAGGGTTAGGGTTTCAAACTAGGGTTTTAAACTCGGGTTAGGGTTTCAAAGTAGGGTTTTAAACTAGGGTAAGGGTTTCAAAGTAGGGTTTTAAACTAGGGTTAGGGTTTCAAAGTAGGGTTTTAAACTAGGGTTAGGGTTTCAAAGTAGGGGTTTAAACTAGGGTTAGGGTTTCAAAGGAGGGTTTTAAACTAGGGTTAGGGTTTCAAAGTAGGGGTTTAAACTAGGATTAGGGTTTTAAAGTAGGGGTTTAAACTAGGGTTAGGGTTTCAAAGTAGGGGTTTAAACTAGGGTTAGGGTTTCAAACTAGGGTTAGGGTTTCAAAGTAGGGTTTAAAACTAAGTTAGGGTTTCAAAGTAGGTGTTTAAACTAGGGTTAGGGTTTCAAACTAGGGTTAGTGTTTCAAAGTAAGGTTTTTTAAACTAGGGTTAGGGTTTCAAAGTAGGGATTTAAACTAGGGTTAGGGTTTTAAAATAGGGGTTTAAACTAGGGTTAGGGTTTCAAAGTAGGGGTTTAAACTAGGGTTAGGGTTTCAAAGTAGGGGTTTAAACTAGGGTTAGGGTTTCAAAGAAGGGGTTTAAACTAGGGTTAGGGTTTCAAAGTAGGGGTTTAAAATAGGGTAAGGGTTTCAAAGTAGGGTTTTAAACTAGGGTTAGGGTTTCAAAGTAGGGGTTTAAACTAGGGTTAGGGTTTCAAAGTAGGGTTTTAAACTAGGGTTAGGGTTTCAAAGTAGGGTTTTAAACTAGGGTAAGGGTTTCAAAGTAGGGTTTTTTACTAGGGTTAGGGTTTCAAAGTAGGGTTTTAAACTAGGGTTAGGGTTTCAAAGTAGGGGTTTAAACTAGGGTTAGGGTTTCAAAGGAGGGTTTTAAACTAGGGTTGGGGTTTCAAAGTAGGTGTTTAAACTAGGGTTATGGTTTCAAAGTAGGGTTTTAAACTAGGGTTAGGGTTTCAAAGTAGTGATTTAAACTCGGGTTAGGGTTTCAAAGTAGGGGTTTAAACTAGGGTTAGGGTTTCAAACTAGCGTTAGGGTTTCAAAGTAGGGGTTTAAACTAGGGTTAGGGTTTCAAAGTAGGGGTTTAAACTAGGGTTAGGGTTGCAAAGTAGTGGTTTAAACTAGGGTTAGGGTTTAAAAGTAGGGGTTTAAACTAGGATTAGGGTTTCAAAGTAGGGGTTTAAAATAGGGTTAGGGTTTTAAAGTAGGGGTTTAAACTAGGGTTAGGGTTTCAAAGAAGGGGTTTAAACTAGGATTAGGGTTTCAATGTAGGGGTTTAAACTAGGGTTAGGGTTTCAAAGTAGGGTTTTAAACTAGGGTTAGGGTTTCAAAGTAGGGGTTTGAACTTGGGTTAGGGTTTCAAAGTAGGGGTTTAACCTAGGGTTGGGGTTCTAAAGTAGGGGTTTAAACTAGGGTTAGGGTTTCAAAGTAGGGTTTTAAACTAGGGTAAAGTTTTCAAAGAAGGGTTTTAAACTAGGGTTAGGGTTTTAAAGTAGGGGTTTAAACTAGGGTTAGGGTTTTAAAGTAGGGGTTTAAACTCGGGTTAGGGTTTCAAAGTAGGGGTTTGAACTAGGGTTAAGGTTTCAAACTAGGGTTAGGGTTTCAAAGTAGGGTTTTAAACTAGGGTTAGGGTTTCAAAGTAGTGGTTTAAACTAGGGTTAAGGTTTCAAAGTAGGGGTTTAAACTAGGGTTAGGGTTTCAAAGTAGGGGTTTAAACTAGGGTTAGGGTTTCAAAGTAGGGGTTTAAAATAGGGTTAGGGTTGCAAAGTAGTGGTTTAAACTAGGGTTAGGGTTTCAAAGTAGGGGTTTAAATTAGGGCTAGGGTTTCAAAGTAGGGGTTTAAACTGGGGTTAGGGTTTCAAACTAGGGTTAGGGTTTCAAAGTAGGGGTTTAAACTAGGGTTAGGGTTTCAAAGTAGGGGTTTAAACTAGGGATAAGGTTTCAATTAGGGGTTTAAACTAGGGTTTCAAAGTAGGGATTTAAACTAGGGTTAGGGTTTCAAAGTAGGGGTTTAAACTCGGGTTAGGGTTTCAAAGTAGGGATTTAAACTAGGGTTAGGGTTTCAAAGTAGGGGTTTAAACTAGGGTTAGGGTTTCAAAGTAGGGTTTTAAACTAGGGTAAAGGTTTCAAAGAAGGGTTTTAAACTAGGGTAAGGGTTTCAAAGTAGGGGTTTAAACTAGGGTTAGGGTTTCAAAGTAGGGTTTTAAACTAAGGTTAGGGTTGCAAAGTAGTGGTTTAAACTAGGGTTAGGGTTTCAAAGTAGGGGTTTAAACTGGGGTTAGGGTTTCAAAGTAAAGGTTTAAACTAGGGTTAGAGTTTCAAAGGTAGGCTTTAAACTAGGGTTAGGGTTTCAAAGTAGGGTTTTAAACTAGGGTTAGGGTTTCAAAGTAGGGGTTTAAACTAGGGTTAGGGTTTCAAAGTAGGGGTTTAAACTAGGGTTAGGGTTTCAAAGTAGGGGTTTAAACTAGGGTTAGGGTTTCAAAGTAGGTGTTTAAACTAGGGTTAGGGTTTCAAACTAGGGTTAGTGTTTCAAAGTAAGGTTTTAAACTAGGGTTAGGGTTTCAAAGTAGGGATTTAAACTAGGGTTAGGGTTTTAAAATAGGGGTTTAAACTAGGGTTAGGGTTTCAAAGTAGGGGTTTAAACTAGGGTTAGGGTTTCAAAGGAGGGTTTTAAACTAGGGTTAGGGTTTCAAAGTAGGGGTTTAAACTAGGATTAGGGTTTTAAAGTAGGGGTTTAAACTAGGGTTAGGGTTTCAAAGTAGGGGTTTAAACTAGGGTTAGGGTTTCAAACTAGGGTTAGGGTTTCAAAGTAGGGTTTAAAACTAAGTTAGGGTTTCAAAGTAGGTGTTTAAACTAGGGTTAGGGTTTCAAACTAGGGTTAGTGTTTCAAAGTAAGGTTTTTTAAACTAGGGTTAGGGTTTCAAAGTAGGGATTTAAACTAGGGTTAGGGTTTTAAAATAGGGGTTTAAACTAGGGTTAGGGTTTCAAAGTAGGGGTTTAAACTAGGGTTAGGGTTTCAAAGTAGGGGTTTAAACTAGGGTTAGGGTTTCAAAGAAGGGGTTTAAACTAGGGTTAGGGTTTCAAAGTAGGGGTTTAAAATAGGGTAAGGGTTTCAAAGTAGGGTTTTAAACTAGGGTTAGGGTTTCAAAGTAGGGGTTTAAACTAGGGTTAGGGTTTCAAAGTAGGGTTTTAAACTAGGGTTAGGGTTTCAAAGTAGGGTTTTAAACTAGGGTAAGGGTTTCAAAGTAGGGTTTTTTACTAGGGTTAGGGTTTCAAAGTAGGGTTTTAAACTAGGGTTAGGGTTTCAAAGTAGGGGTTTAAACTAGGGTTAGGGTTTCAAAGGAGGGTTTTAAACTAGGGTTGGGGTTTCAAAGTAGGTGTTTAAACTAGGGTTATGGTTTCAAAGTAGGGTTTTAAACTAGGGTTAGGGTTTCAAAGTAGTGATTTAAACTCGGGTTAGGGTTTCAAAGTAGAGGTTTAAACTAGGGTTAGGGTTTCAAACTAGCGTTAGGGTTTCAAAGTAGGGGTTTAAACTAGGGTTAGGGTTTCAAAGTAGGGGTTTAAACTAGGGTTAGGGTTGCAAAGTAGTGGTTTAAACTAGGGTTAGGGTTTAAAAGTAGGGGTTTAAACTAGGATTAGGGTTTCAAAGTAGGGGTTTAAAATAGGGTTAGGGTTTTAAAGTAGGGGTTTAAACTAGGGTTAGGGTTTCAAAGAAGGGGTTTAAACTAGGATTAGGGTTTCAATGTAGGGGTTTAAACTAGGGTTAGGGTTTCAAAGTAGGGTTTTAAACTAGGGTTAGGGTTTCAAAGTAGGGGTTTGAACTTGGGTTAGGGTTTCAAAGTAGGGGTTTAACCTAGGGTTGGGGTTCTAAAGTAGGGGTTTAAACTAGGGTTAGGGTTTCAAAGTAGGGTTTTAAACTAGGGTAAAGTTTTCAAAGAAGGGTTTTAAACTAGGGTTAGGGTTTTAAAGTAGGGGTTTAAACTAGGGTTAGGGTTTTAAAGTAGGGGTTTAAACTCGGGTTAGGGTTTCAAAGTAGGGGTTTGAACTAGGGTTAAGGTTTCAAACTAGGGTTAGGGTTTCAAAGTAGGGTTTTAAACTAGGGTTAGGGTTTCAAAGTAGTGGTTTAAACTAGGGTTAAGGTTTCAAAGTAGGGGTTTAAACTAGGGTTAGGGTTTCAAAGTAGGGGTTTAAACTAGGGTTAGGGTTTCAAAGTAGGGGTTTAAAATAGGGTTAGGGTTGCAAAGTAGTGGTTTAAACTAGGGTTAGGGTTTCAAAGTAGGGGTTTAAATTAGGGCTAGGGTTTCAAAGTAGGGGTTTAAACTGGGGTTAGGGTTTCAAACTAGGGTTAGGGTTTCAAAGTAGGGGTTTAAACTAGGGTTAGGGTTTCAAAGTAGGGGTTTAAACTAGGGATAAGGTTTCAATTAGGGGTTTAAACTAGGGTTTCAAAGTAGGGATTTAAACTAGGGTTAGGGTTTCAAAGTAGGGGTTTAAACTCGGGTTAGGGTTTCAAAGTAGGGATTTAAACTAGGGTTAGGGTTTCAAAGTAGGGGTTTAAACTAGGGTTAGGGTTTCAAAGTAGGGTTTTAAACTAGGGTAAAGGTTTCAAAGAAGGGTTTTAAACTAGGGTAAGGGTTTCAAAGTAGGGGTTTAAACTAGGGTTAGGGTTTCAAAGTAGGGTTTTAAACTAAGGTTAGGGTTGCAAAGTAGTGGTTTAAACTAGGGTTAGGGTTTCAAAGTAGGGGTTTAAACTGGGGTTAGGGTTTCAAAGTAAAGGTTTAAACTAGGGTTAGAGTTTCAAAGGTAGGCTTTAAACTAGGGTTAGGGTTTCAAAGTAGGGTTTTAAACTAGGGTTAGGGTTTCAAAGTAGGGGTTTAAACTAGGGTTAGGGTTTCAAAGTAGGGGTTTAAACTAGGGTTAGGGTTTCAAAGTAGGGGTTTAAACTAGGGTTAGGGTTTCAAAGTAGGTGTTTAAACTAGGGTTAGGGTTTCAAACTAGGGTTAGTGTTTCAAAGTAAGGTTTTAAACTAGGGTTAGGGTTTCAAAGTAGGGATTTAAACTAGGGTTAGGGTTTTAAAATAGGGGTTTAAACTAGGGTTAGGGTTTCATAGTAGGATTTTAAACTAGGTTAAGGGTTTCAAAGTAGGGTTTTAAACTAGGGTTAGGGTTTCAAACTAGGTTTACGGTTTCAAAGTAGGGTTTTAAACTAGGGTTAGGGTTTCAAAGTAAGGGTTTAAACTAGGGTTGGGGTTTCAAAGTAGGGGTTTAAACTAGGGTTAGGGTTTTAAAGTAGGGGTTTAAACTAGGGTTAGGGTTTCAAACTAGGGTTAGGGTTTCAAAGTAGGGGTTTAAACTAGGGTTAGGGTTTCAAAGTAGGGTTTTAAACTCGGGTTAGGGTTTCAAAGTAGGGTTTTAAACTAGGGTAAGGGTTTCAAAGTAGGGTTTTAAACTAGGGTTAGGGTTTCAAAGTAGGGTTTTAAACTAGGGTTAGGGTTTCAAAGTAGGGGTTTAAACTAGGGTTAGGGTTTCAAAGGAGGGTTTTAAACTAGGGTTAGGGTTTCAAAGTAGGGGTTTAAACTAGGATTAGGGTTTTAAAGTAGGGGTATAAACTAGGGTTAGGGTTTCAAAGTAGGGGTTTAAACTAGGCTTAGGGTTTCAAAGTAGGGGTTTAAACTAGGGTTAGGGTTTCAAAGTAGGGGTTTAAACTAGGGTTAGGGTTTCAAACTAGGGTTAGGGTTTCAAAGTAGGGTTTAAAACTAAGTTAGGGTTTCAAAGTAAGGGTTTAAATTAGGGTTAGGGTTTCAAAAGTAGGGGTTTAAATTGGGTTAGGGTTTCAAAGTAGGGGTTTAAACTAGGGTTAGGGTTTCAAAGTAGGGGTTTAAACTAGGATTAGGGTTTCAAAGTAGGGGTTTAAACTAGGGTTAGGGTTTCAAAGTAGGGTTTTAAACTAGGGTTAAGGTTTCAAAGTAGGGGTTTAACCTAGGGTTAGGGTTTCAAAGTAGGGGTTTAAACAAGGGTTAAGGATTCAAAGTAGGGGTTTAAACTAGGCTTAGGGTTTCAAAGTAGGGTTTTAAACTAGGGTTAGGGTTTCAAAGTAGGGGTTTAAACTAGGGTTAGGGTTTCAAAGTAGGGGTTTAAACTAGGGTTAGGGTTTCAAAGTAGGGGTTTAAACTAGGGTTAGGGTTTCAAAGTAGGTGTTTAAACTAGGGTTAGGGTTACAAACTAGGGTTAGTGTTTCAAAGTAAGGTTTTTTAAACTAGGGTTAGGGTTACAAAGTAGGGATTTAAACTAGGGTTAGGGTTTTAAAATAGGGGTTTAAACTAGGGTTAGGGTTTCAAAGTAGGGGTTTAAACTAGGGTTAGGGTTTCAAAGTAGGGGTTTAAACTAGGGTTAGGGTTTCAAAGAAGGGGTTTAAACTAGGGTTAGGGTTTCAAAGTAGGGGTTTAAACTAGGGTTAGGGTTTAAAAGTAGGGGTTTAAACTAGGGTTAGGGTTTCAAAGTAGGGTTTTAAACTCGGGTTAGGGTTTCAAAGTAGGGTTTTAAACTAGGGTAAGGGTTTCAAAGTAGGGTTTTTTACTAGGGTTAGGGTTTCAAAGTAGGGTTTTAAACTAGGGTTAGGGTTTCAAAGTAGGGGTTTAAACTAGGGTTAGGGTTTCAAAGGAGGGTTTTAAACTAGGGTTGGGGTTTCAAAGTAGGTGTTTAAACTAGGGTTATGGTTTCAAAGTAGGGTTTTAAACTAGGGTTAGGGTTTCAAAGTAGTGATTTAAACTCGGGTTAGGGTTTCAAAGTAGGGGTTTAAACTAGGGTTAGGGTTTCAAACTAGCGTTAGGGTTTCAAAGTAGGGTTTTAAACTAGGGTTAGGGTTTCAAAGTAGGGGTTTAAACTAGGGTTAGGGTTGCAAAGTAGTGGTTTAAACTAGGGTTAGGGTTTAAAAGTAGGGGTTTAAACTAGGATTAGGGTTTCAAAGTAGGGGTTTAAAATAGGGTTAGGGTTTTAAAGTAGGGGTTTAAACTAGGGTTAGGGTTTCAAAGAAGGGGTTTAAACTAGGATTAGGGTTTCAATGTAGGGGTTTAAACTAGGGTTAGGGTTTCAAAGTAGGGTTTTAAACTAGGGTTAGGGTTTCAAAGTAGGGGTTTGAACTTGGGTTAGGGTTTCAAAGTAGGGGTTTAACCTAGGGTTAGGGTTCTAAAGTAGGGGTTTAAGCTAGGGTTAGGGTTTCAAAGTAGGGTTTTAAACTAGGGTAAAGTTTTCAAAGAAGGGTTTTAAACTAGGGTTAGGGTTTTAAAGTAGGGGTTTAAACTAGGGTTAGGGTTTTAAAGTAGGGGTTTAAACTAGGGTTAGGGTTTCAAAGTAGGGGTTTAAACTAGGGTTAGGGTTTCAAAGTAGGGTTTTAAACTAGGTTAAGGGTTTCAAAGTAGGGTTTTAAACTAGAGTTAGGGTTTCAAAGTCGGGGTTTAAACTAGGGTTAGGTTTTAAAGTAGGGTTTTAAAATAGGGTTAGGGTTTCAAAGTAGGGGTTTAACCTAGGGTTAGGGTTTCAAAGTAGGGGTTTAAACTAGGGTTAGGGTTTCAAACTAGGGTTAGGGTTTCAAAGTAGGGGTTTAAACTAGGGTTAGGGTTTCAAAGTAGGGTTTGAAACTCGGGTTAGGGTTTCAAAGTAGGGTTTTAAACTAGGGTAAGGGTTTCAAAGTAGGGTTTTAAACTAGGGTTAGGGTTTCAAAGTAGGGTTTTAAACTAGGGTTAGGGTTTCAAAGTAGGGGTTTAAACTAGGGTTAGGGTTTCAAAGGAGGGTTTTAAACTAGGGTTAGGGTTTCAAAGTAGGGGTTTAAACTAGGATTAGGGTTTTAAAGTAGGGGTATAAACTAGGGTTAGGGTTTCAAAGTAGGGGTTTAAACTAGGCTTAGGGTTTCAAAGTAGGGGTTTAAACTAGGGTTAGGGTTTCAAAGTAGGGGTTTAAACTAGGGTTAGGGTTTCAAACTAGGGTTAGGGTTTCAAAGTAGGGTTTAAAACTAAGTTAGGGTTTCAAAGTAAGGGTTTAAACTAGGGTTAGGGTTTCAAAAGTAGGGGTTTAAATTGGGTTAGGGTTTCAAAGTAGGGGTTTAAACTAGGGTTAGGGTTTCAAAGTAGGGGTTTAAACTAGGGTTAGGGTTTCAAAGTAGGGGTTTAAACTAGGGTTAGGGTTTCAAAGTAGGGTTTTAAACTAGGGTTAAGGTTTCAAAGTAGGGGTTTAACCTAGGGTTAGGGTTTCAAAGTAGGGGTTTAAACAAGGGTTAAGGATTCAAAGTAGGGTTTTAAACTAGGCTTAGGGTTTCAAAGTAGGGTTTTAAACTAGGGTTAGGGTTTCAAAGTAGGGGTTTAAACTAGGGTTAGGGTTTCAAAGTACGGTTTTAAATTAGGGTTAGGGTTTCAAAGTAGGGGTTTAAACTAGGGTTAGGGTTTCAAAGTAGGGGTTTAAACTAGGGTTAGGGTTTCAAAGTAGGGGTTTAAACTAGGGTTAGGGTTTCAAAGAAGGGGTTTAAACTAGGGTTAGGGTTTCAAAGTAGGGGTTTAAACTAGGGTTAGGGTTTAAAAGTAGGGGTTTAAACTAGGGTTAGGGTTTCAAAGTAGGGTTTTAAACTCGGGTTAGGGTTTCAAAGTAGGGTTTTAAACTAGGGTAAGGGTTTCAAAGTAGGGTTTTTTACTAGGGTTAGGGTTTCAAAGTAGGGGTTTAAACTAGGGTTAGGGTT
The DNA here is from genome assembly GCF_054856555.1 of Leptonotus elevatus. NCBI lineage: Eukaryota > Metazoa > Chordata > Actinopteri > Syngnathiformes > Syngnathidae > Leptonotus > Leptonotus elevatus. The sequence continues at coordinate 16,502,763 of NC_141239.1, read as the reverse complement.
TCAAAGGAGGGTTTTAAACTAGGGTTGGGGTTTCAAAGTAGGTGTTTAAACTAGGGTTATGGTTTCAAAGTAGGGTTTTAAACTAGGGTTAGGGTTTCAAAGTAGTGATTTAAACTCGGGTTAGGGTTTCAAAGTAGGGGTTTAAACTAGGGTTAGGGTTTCAAACTAGCGTTAGGGTTTCAAAGTAGGGTTTTAAACTAGGGTTAGGGTTTCAAAGTAGGGGTTTAAACTAGGGTTAGGGTTGCAAAGTAGTGGTTTAAACTAGGGTTAGGGTTTAAAAGTAGGGGTTTAAACTAGGATTAGGGTTTCAAAGTAGGGGTTTAAAATAGGGTTAGGGTTTTAAAGTAGGGGTTTAAACTAGGGTTAGGGTTTCAAAGAAGGGGTTTAAACTAGGATTAGGGTTTCAATGTAGGGGTTTAAACTAGGGTTAGGGTTTCAAAGTAGGGTTTTAAAATAGAGTTAGGGTTTTAAAGTAGGGGTTTAAACTAGGGTTAGGGTTTTAAAGTAGGGTTTTAAACTAGGGTTAGGGTTTCAAAGTAGGGGTTTAAACTAGGGTTAGGGTTTCAAAGTAGGGGTTTAAACTAGGGTTAGGGTTTCAAAGTAGGGTTTTAAACTAGGGTAAGGGTTTCAAAGTAGGGTTTTTTACTAGGGTTAGGGTTTCAAAGTAGGGTTTTAAACTAGGGTTAGGGTTTCAAAGTAGGGGTTTAAACTAGGGTTAGGGTTTCAAAGGAGGGTTTTAAACTAGGGTTGGGGTTTCAAAGTAGGTGTTTAAACTAGGGTTATGGTTTCAAAGTAGGGTTTTAAACTAGGGTTAGGGTTTCAAAGTAGTGATTTAAACTCGGGTTAGGGTTTCAAAGTAGGGGTTTAAACTAGGGTTAGGGTTTCAAACTAGCGTTAGGGTTTCAAAGTAGGGTTTAAAACTAGGGTTAGGTTTTCAAAGTAGGGGTTTAACCTAGGGTTAGGGTTCTAAAATAGGGGTTTAAACTAGGGTTAGGGTTTCAAAGTAGGGGTTTAAACTAGGGTTAGGGTTGCAAATTAGTGGTTTAAACTAGGGTTAGGGTTTAAAACTAGGGGTTTAAACTAGGGTTAGGGTTTCAAGTAGGGGTTTAAAATAGGGTTAGGGGTTTAAAGTAGGGGTTTAAACTAGGGTTAGGGTTTAAAAGTAGGGGTTTAAACTAGGGTTAGGGTTTCAATGTAGGGGTTTAAACTAGGTTTAGGGTTTCAAAGTAGGGTTTTAAACTAGGGTTAGGGTTTCAAAGTAGGGGTTTAAACTAGGGTTAGGGTTTCAAATTAGGGTTAGGGTTTCAAAGTAGGGTTTTAAACTAGGGTTAGGTTTTCAAAGTAGGAGTTTAAACTAGGGTTAGGGTTTCAAAGTAGGGGTTTAAACTAGGGTTAAAGTTTCAAAGGAGGGTTTTAACTAGGGTTAGAGTTTCAAAGTAGGGGTTTAAACTAGGGTTAGGGTTTTAAAGTAGGGGTTTAAACTAGGGTTAGGGTTTCAAACTAGGGTTAGGGTTTCAAAGTAGGGGATTAAACTAGGGTTAAGGTTTCAAAGTAGGATTTTAAACTAGGGTTAGGATTTCAAAGTAGGGTTTTAAACTAGGGTTAAGGTTTCAAAGTAGGGGTTTAAACTAGGGTTAGGGTTTCAAAGTAGGGGTTTAAGCTAGGGTTAGGGTTTCAAACTAGCGTTAGTGTTTCAAAGTAGGGGTTTAAACTAGGGATAAGGTTTCAATTAGGGGTTTAAACTAGGGTTAGGGTTTTAAAGTAGGGGTTTAAACTAGGGTTAAGGTTTCAAAGTAGGGGTTTAAACTAGGGTTAGGGTTTCAAAGTAGGGTTTTAAACTAGGGTTAGGGTTTCAAAGTAGGGGTTTAAACTAGGGTTAGGGTTTCAAATTAGGGTTAGGGTTTCAAAGTAGGGTTTAAAACTAGGGTTAGGTTTTCAAAGTAGGAGTTTAAAATAGGGTTAGGGTTTTAAAGTAGGGTTTTAAACTAGGGTTAGGGTTTCAAAGTAGGGGTTTAAACTAGGGTTAGGGTTTCAATGTAGGGGTTTAAACTAGGTTTAGGGTTTCAAAGTGTGGTTTTAAACTAGGGTTAGGGTTACAAAGTAGGGGTTTAAACTAGGGTTAGGGTTTCAAATTAGGGTTAGGGTTTCAAAGTAGGGTTTTAAACTAGGGTTAGGGTTTCAAAGTAGGGTTTTAAACTAGGGTTAGGTTTTCAAAGTAGGGGATTAACCTAGGGTTAGGGTTCTAAAGTAAGGATTTAAACTAGGGTTAGGGTTTCAAAGTAGGGGTTTAAACTAGGGTTAGGGTTTCAAAATAGGGGTTTAAACTCGGGTTAGGGTTTCAAAGTAGGGGTTTAAACTAGGGTTAGGGTTTCAAAGAAGGGGTTTAAACTAGGGTTAGGGTTTCAAAGTAGGGGTTTAAACTAGGGTTAGGGTTTAAAAGTAGGGGTTTAAACTAGGGTTAGGGTTTCAAAGTAGGGTTTTAAACTCGGGTTAGGGTTTCAAAGTAGGGTTTTAAACTAGGGTAAGGGTTTCAAAGTAGGGTTTTTTACTAGGGTTAGGGTTTCAAAGTAGGGGTTTAAACTAGGGTTAGGGTTTCAAAGGAGGGTTTTAAACTAGGGTTGGGGTTTCAAAGTAGGTGTTTAAACTAGGGTTATGGTTTCAAAGTAGGGTTTTAAACTAGGGTTAGGGTTTCAATGTAGTGATTTAAACTCGGGTTAGGGTTTCAAAGTAGGGGTTTAAACTAGGGTTAGGGTTTCAAACTAGCGTTAGGGTTTCAAAGTAGGGTTTTAAACTAGGGTTAGGGTTTCAAAGTAGGGGTTTAAACTAGGGTTAGGGTTGCAAAGTAGTGGTTTAAACTAGGGTTAGGGTTTAAAAGTAGGGGTTTAAACTAGGATTAGGGTTTCAAAGTAGGGGTTTAAAATAGGGTTAGGGTTTTAAAGTAGGGGTTTAAACTAGGGTTAGGGTTTCAAAGAAGGGGTTTAAACTAGGATTAGGGTTTCAATGTAGGGGTTTAAACTAGGGTTAGGGTTTCAAAGTAGGGTTTTAAAATAGGGTTAGGGTTTTAAAGTAGGGGTTTAAACTAGGGTTAGGGTTTTAAAGTAGGGTTTTAAACTAGGGTTAGGGTTTCAAAGTAGGGGTTTAAACTAGGGTTAGGGTTTCAAAGTAGGGGTTTAAACTAGGGTTAGGGTTTCAAAGTAGGGTTTTAAACTAGGGTAAGGGTTTCAAAGTAGGGTTTTTTACTAGGGTTAGGGTTTCAAAGTAGGGTTTTAAACTAGGGTTAGGGTTTCAAAGTAGGGGTTTAAACTAGGGTTAGGGTTTCAAAGGAGGGTTTTAAACTAGGGTTGGGGTTTCAAAGTAGGTGTTTAAACTAGGGTTATGGTTTCAAAGTAGGGTTTTAAACTAGGGTTAGGGTTTCAAAGTAGTGATTTAAACTCGGGTTAGGGTTTCAAAGTAGGGGTTTAAACTAGGGTTAGGGTTTCAAACTAGCGTTAGGGTTTCAAAGTAGGGTTTAAAACTAGGGTTAGGGTTTCAAAGTAGGGGTTTAAACTAGGGTTAGGGTTGCAAATTAGTGGTTTAAACTAGGGTTAGGGTTTAAAACTAGGGGTTTAAACTAGGGTTAGGGTTTCAAGTAGGGGTTTAAAATAGGGTTAGGGGTTTAAAGTAGGGGTTTAAACTAGGGTTAGGGTTTAAAAGTAGGGGTTTAAACTAGGGTTAGGGTTTCAATGTAGGGGTTTAAACTAGGTTTAGGGTTTCAAAGTAGGGTTTTAAACTAGGGTTAGGGTTTCAAAGTAGGGGTTTAAACTAGGGTTAGGGTTTCAAATTAGGGTTAGGGTTTCAAAGTAGGGTTTTAAACTAGGGTTAGGTTTTCAAAGTAGGAGTTTAAACTAGGGTTAGGGTTTCAAAGTAGGGGTTTAAACTAGGGTTAAAGTTTCAAAGGAGGGTTTTAACTAGGGTTAGAGTTTCAAAGTAGGGGTTTAAACTAGGGTTAGGGTTTTAAAGTAGGGGTTTAAACTAGGGTTAGGGTTTCAAACTAGGGTTAGGGTTTCAAAGTAGGGGATTAAACTAGGGTTAAGGTTTCAAAGTAGGATTTTAAACTAGGGTTAGGATTTCAAAGTAGGGTTTTAAACTAGGGTTAAGGTTTCAAAGTAGGGGTTTAAACTAGGGTTAGGGTTTCAAAGTAGGGGTTTAAACTAGGGTTAGGGTTTCAAAGTAGGGGTTTAAGCTAGGGTTAGGGTTTCAAACTAGCGTTAGTGTTTCAAAGTAGGGGTTTAAACTAGGGATAAGGTTTCAATTAGGGGTTTAAACTAGGGTTAGGGTTTCAAAGTAGGGATTTAAACTAGGGTTAGGGTTTTAAAGTAGGGGTTTAAACTAGGGTTAAGGTTTCAAAGTAGGGGTTTAAACTAGGGTTAGGGTTTCAAAGTAGGGTTTTAAACTAGGGTTAGGGTTTCAAAGTAGGGGTTTAAACTAGGGTTAGGGTTTCAAATTAGGGTTAGGGTTTCAAAGTAGGGTTTAAAACTAGGGTTAGGTTTTCAAAGTAGGAGTTTAAAATAGGGTTAGGGTTTTAAAGTAGGGTTTTAAACTAGGGTTAGGGTTTCAAAGTAGGGGTTTAAACTAGGGTTAGGGTTTCAATGTAGGGGTTTAAACTAGGTTTAGGGTTTCAAAGTGTGGTTTTAAACTAGGGTTAGGGTTACAAAGTAGGGGTTTAAACTAGGGTTAGGGTTTCAAATTAGGGTTAGGGTTTCAAAGTAGGGTTTTAAACTAGGGTTAGGGTTTCAAAGTAGGGTTTTAAACTAGGGTTAGGTTTTCAAAGTAGGGGATTAACCTAGGGTTAGGGTTCTAAAGTAAGGATTTAAACTAGGGTTAGGGTTTCAAAGTAGGGGTTTAAACTAGGGTTAGGGTTTCAAAATAGGGGTTTAAACTCGGGTTAGGGTTTCAAAGTAGGGTTTTAAACTAGGGTTAGGGTTTCAAAGTAGGGGTTTAAACTAGGGTTAGGGTTTCAAACTAGGGTTAGGGTTTCAAAGTAGGGTTTTAAACTAGGGTTAGGGTTTAAAAGTAGGGTTTTAAACTAGGGTTAGGGTTTCAAAGTAGGGGTTTAAAATAGGGTTAGGGTTTAAAAGTAGGGGTTTAAACTAGGGTTAGGGTTTCAAAGTAGGGGTTTAAACTAGGGTTAGGGTTTCAATGTAGGGGTTTAAACTAGGTTTAGGGTTTCAAAGTAGGGTTTTACACTAGGGTTAGGGTTTCAAAGTAGGGGTTTAAACTAGGGTTAGGGTTTCAAATTAGAGTTAGGGTTTCAAAGTAGGGTTTTAAATTAGGGCTAGGGTTTCAAAGTAGGGTTTTAAACTAGGGTTAGGTTTTCAAAGTAGGGGTTTAACCTAGGGTTAGGGTTGCAAAGTAGTGGTTTAAACTAGGGTTAGGGTTTAAAACTACGGGTTTAAACTAGGGTTAGGGTTTCAAGTAGGGGTTTAAAATAGGGTTTGGGTTTTAAAGTAGGGGTTTAAACTAGGGTTAGGGTTTCAAAGTAGGGGTTTAAACTAGGTTAAGGGTTTCAATGTAGGGGTTTAAACTAGGTTTAGGGTTTCAAAGTAAGGTTTTAAACTAGGGTTAGGGTTTCAAAGTAGGGGTTTAAACTAGGGTTAGGGTTTCAAATTAGGGTTAGGGTTTCAAAGTAGGGTTTTAAACTAGGGTTAGGTTTTCAAAGTAGGAGTTTAAACTAGGGTTAGGGTTTCAAAGTAGGGGTTTAAACTAGGGTTAAAGTTTCAAAGGAGGGTTTTAACTAGGGTTAGGGTTTCAAAGTAGGGGTTTAAACTAGGGTTAGGGTTTTAAAGTAGGGGTTTAAACTAGGGTTAGGGTTTCAAACTAGGGTTAGTGTTTCAAAGTAGGGGATTAAACTAGGGTTAAGGTTTCAAAGTAGGATTTCAAGCTAGGGTTAGGATTTCAAAGTAGGGTTTTAAACTAGGGTTAAGGTTTCAAAGTAGGGGTTTAAACTAGGGTTAGGGTTTCAAAGTAGGGGTTTAAGCTAGGGTTAGGGTTTCAAACTAGCGTTAGTGTTTCAAAGTATGGGTTTAAACTAGGGATAAGGTTTCAATTAGGGTTTTAAACTAGGGTTAGGATTTCAAAGTAGGGATTTAAACTAGGGTTAGGGTTTTAAAGTAGGGGTTTAAACTAGGGTTAGGGTTTCAAAGTAGGGGTTTAAACTAGGGTTAGGGTTTCAAAGTAGGGTTTTAAACTAGCGTTAGGGTTGCAAAGTAAGGGTTTAAACTAGGGTTAGGGTTGCAAAGTAGTGGTTTAAACTAGGGTTAGGGTTTAAAAGTAGGGTTTTAAACTAGGGTTAGGGTTTCAAAGTAGGGGTTTAAACTAGGGTTAGGGTATCAATGTAGGGGTTTAAACTAGGGTTAGGGTTTCAAACTAGGGTTAGGGTAACAAAGTAGGGTTTTAAACTAGGGTTAGGGTTGCAAAGTAGGGGTTTAAACTAGGGTTAAGGTTGCAAAGTAGTGGTTTAAACTAGGGTTAGGGTTTAAAAGTAGGGGTTTAAACTAGGAATAGGGTTTCAAAGTAGGGGTTTAAAATAGGGTTAGGGTTTTAAAGTAGGGGTTTAAACTAGGGTTAGGGTTTCAATGTAGGGGTTTAAACTAGGGTTAGGGTTTCAAAAGTAGGGGTTTAAACTAGGGTTAGGGTTTCAAAGTAGGGGTTTAAACTAGGGTTAGGGTTTCAAATTAGGGTTAGGGTTTCAAAGTAGGGTTTTAAACTAGGGTTAGGGTTTCAAAGTAGGGTTTTAAACTAGGGTTAGGTTTTCAAAGTAGGGGTTTAACCTAGGGTTAGGGTTCTAAAGTAGGGATTTAAACTAGGGTTAGGGTTTCAAAGTAGGGGTTTAAACTAGGGTAAGGGTTTCAAAATAGGGGTTTAAACTCGGGTTAGGGTTTCAAAGTAGGTTTTTAAACTAGGGTAAGGGTTTCAAAGTAGGGGTTTAAACTAGGGTTAAGGTTTAAAAACTAGGGTTAGGGTTTCAAAGTAGGGTTTTAAACTAGGGTTAGGGTTGCAAAGTAGGGGTTTAAACTAGGGTTAAGGTTGCAAAGTAGTGGTTTAAACTAGGGTTAGGGTTTAAAAGTAGGGGTTTAAACTAGGGTTAGGGTTTCAAAGTAGGGGTTAAAATAGGGTTAGGGTTTTTAAGTAGGGGTTTAAACTAGGGTTAGGGTTTCAAAGTAGGGGTTTAAACTAGGGTTAGGGTTAAAATGTAGGGGTTTAAACTAGGTTTAGGGTTTCAAAGTAGGGTTTTAAACTAGGGTTAGGGTTTCAAAGTAGGGGTTTAAACTAGGGTTAGGGTTTCAAATTAGGGTTAGGGTTTCAAAGTAGGGTTTTAAACTAGGGTTAGGGTTTCAAAGTAGGGTTTTAAACTAGGGTTAGGTTTTCAAAGTAGGGGTTTAACCTAGGGTTAGGGTTCTAAAGTAGGGGTTTAAACAAGGGTTAGGGTTTCAAAGTAGGGTTTTAAACTAGGGTAAGGGTTTAAAAGTAGGGTTTTAAACTAGGGTTAGGGTTTCAAAGTAGGGGTTTAAAATAGGGTTAGGGTTTAAAAGTAGGGGTTTAAACTAGGGTTAGGGTTTCAAAGTAGGGGTTTAAACTAGGGTTAGGGTTTCAATGTAGGGGTTTAAACTAGGTTTAGGGTTTCAAAGTAGGGTTTTACACTAGGGTTAGGGTTTCAAAGTAGGGGTTTAAACTAGGGTTAGGGTTTCAAATTAGAGTTAGGGTTTCAAAGTAGGGTTTTAAATTAGGGCTAGGGTTTCAAAGTAGGTTTTTAAACTAGGGTAAGGGTTTCAAAGTAGGGGTTTAAACTAGGGTTAGGGTTTCAAACTAGGGTTAGGGTTTCAAAGTAGGGTTTTAAACTAGGGTTAGGGTTGCAAAGTAGGGGTTTAAACTAGGGTTAAGGTTGCAAAGTAGTGGTTTAAACTAGGGTTAGGGTTTAAAAGTAGGGGTTTAAACTAGGGTTAGGGTTTCAAAGTAGGGTTTTAAACTAGGGTTAGGTTTTCAAAAGTAGGGGTTTAAACTAGGGTTAGGGTTCTAATGTAGGGGTTTAAACTAGGGTTAGGGTTTCAAAGTAGGGTTTTAAACTAGGGTTAGGGTTTCAAAGTAGGGGTTTAAACTAGGGTTAGGGTTTCAAACTAGGGTTAGAGTTTCAAAGTAGGGTTTCAAAGTAGGGTTTTAAACTAGGGTTAGGGTTGCAAAGTAGGGGTTTAAACTAGGGTTAAGGTTGCAAAGTAGTGGTTTAAACTAGGGTTAGGGTTTAAAAGTAGGGGTTTAAACTAGGGTTAGGGTTTCAAAGTAGGGGTTTAAAATAGGGTTAGGGTTTTAAAGTAGGGGTTTAAACTAGGTTTAGGGTTTCAAAGTAGGGTTTTAAACTAGGGTTAGGGTTTCAAATTAGGGTTAGGGTTTCAAAGTAGGGTTTTAAACTAGGGTTAGGGTTTCAAAGTAGGGTTTTAAACTAGGGTTAGGTTTTCAAAGTAGGGGTTTAACCTAGGGTTAGGGTTCTAAAGTAGGGGTTTAAACTAGGGTTAGGGTTACAAAGTAGGGTTTTAAACTAGGGTTAGGTTTTCAAAGTAGGGGTTTAACCTAGGGTTAGGGTTCTAAAGTAGGGATTTAAACTAGGGTTAGGGTTTCAAAGTAGGGGTTTAAACTAGGGTAAGGGTTTCAAAAAAGGGGTTTAAACTCGGGTGAGGGTTTCAAAGTAGGGTTTTAAACTAGGGTTAGGGTTTCAAAGTAGGGGTTTAAACTAGGGTTAGGGTTTCAAACTAGGGTTAGGGTTTCAAAGTAGGGGTTTAAACTAGGGTTAGGGTTTTAAAGTAGGGTTTTAAACTAGGGTTAGGGTTTCAAAGTAGGGGTTTAAACTAGGGTTAGGGTTTCAAACTAGGGTTAGGGTTTCAAACTAGGGTTAGGGTTTCAAAGTAGGGGTTTAAACTAGGGTTAGGGTTTTAAAGTAGGGTTTTAAACTAGGGTTAGGGTTTCAAAGTAGGGTTTTAAACTAGGGTTGGGGTTTCAAAGTAGGGGTTTAAAATAGGGTTAGGGTTTTAAAGTAGGGTTTTAAACTAGGGTTAGGGTTTCAAATTAGGGTTAGGGTTTCAAAGTAGGGTTTTAAACTAGGGTTAGGGTTTCAAAGTAGGGTTTTAAACTAGGGTTAGGTTTTCAAAGTAGGGGTTTAACCTAGGGTTAGGGTTACAAAGTAGGGTTTTAAACTAGGGTTAGGTTTTCAAAGTAGGGGTTTAACCTAGGGTTAGGGTTCTAAAGTAGGGATTTAAACTAGGGTTAGGGTTTCAAAGTAGGGGTTTAAACTAGGGTAAGGGTTTCAAAAAAGGGGTTTAAACTCGGGTGAGGGTTTCAAAGTAGGGTTTTAAACTAGGGTTAGGGTTTCAAAGTAGGGGTTTAAACTAGGGTTAGGGTTTCAAACTAGGGTTAGGGTTTCAAAGTAGGGGTTTAAACTAGGGTTAGGGTTTTAAAGTAGGGTTTTAAACTAGGGTTAGGGTTTCAAAGTAGGGGTTTAAACTAGGGTTAGGGTTTCAAACTAGGGTTAGGGTTTCAAAGTAGGGGTTTAAACTAGGGTTAGGGTTTTAAAGTAGGGTTTTAAACTAGGGTTAGGGTTTCAAAGTAGGGTTTTAAACTAGGGTTGGGGTTTCAAAGTAGGGGTTTAAAATAGGGTTAGGGTTTTAAAGTAGGGTTTTAAACTAGGGTTAGGGTTTCAAAGTAGGGGTTTAAACTAGGGTTAGGGTTTCAAAGTAGGGGTTTAAACTAGGGTTAAAGTTTCAAAGGAGGGTTTTAACTAGGGTTAGGGTTTCAAAGTAGGGGTTTAAACTAGGGTTAGGGTTTCAAAGTAGGGATTTAAACTAAGGATAGGGTTTCAAAGTAGGGTTTTAAACTAGGGTTAGGGTTTCAAAGTAGGGGTTTAAACTAGGGTTAGGGTTTCAAACTAGGGTTTGGGTTTCAAAGTAGGGGTTTAAACTAGGGTTAGGGTTTTAAAGTAGGGTTTTAAAGTAGGGTTAGGGTTTCAAAGTAGGGGATTAAAATAGGGTTAGGGTTTTAAAGTAGGGTTTTAAACTAGGGTTAGGGTTTCAAAGTAGGCGTTTAAACTAGGGTTAGGGTTTCAATGTAGGGTTTTAAACTAGGGTTAGGGTTTCAAAGTAGGGGTTTAAACTTGGGTTAGGGTTGCAAAGTAGTGGTTTAAACTAGGGTTAGGGTTTCAAAGTAGGGGTTTAAACTAGGGTTAGAGTTTCAAAGTAGGGTTTTAAACTAGGATTAGGGTTTCAAAGTAGGGTTTTAAACTAGGGTTAGGGTTTCAAAGTAGGGTTTTATACTAGGGTTAGGGTTTCAAAGTAGGGTTTTAAACTAGGGTTAGGGTATCAAAGTAGGGGTTTAAACTAGGGTTAGGGTTTCAAACTAGGGTTAGGGTTTCAAAGTAGGGTTTTAAACTAGGGTTAGGGTTGCAAAGTATTGGTTTAAACTAGGGTTAAGGTTGCAAAGTAGTGGTTTAAACTAGGGTTAGGGTTTAAAAGTAGGGGTTTAAACTAGGGTTAGGGTTTCAAAGTAGGGGTTTAAAATAGGGTTAGGGTTTTAAAGTAGGAGTTTAAACTAGGCTTAGGGTTTCAAAGTAGGGGTTTAAACTAGGTTTAGGGTTTCAATGTAGGGGTTTAAACTAGGGTTAGGGTTTCAAAGTAGGGTTTTAAACTAGGGTTAGGGTTTCAAAGTAGGGTTTTAAACTCGGGTTAGGGTTTGAAAGTAGGGTTTTAAACTAGGGTAAGGGTTTCAAAGTAGGGTTTTAAACTAGGGTTAGGGTTTCAAAGTAGGGTTTTAAACTAGGGTTAGAGTTTCAAAGTAGGGGTTTAAACTAGGGTTAAAGTTTCAAAGGAGGGTTTTAAACTAGGGTTAGGGTTTCAAAGTAGGGGTTTAAACTAGGATTAGGGTTTTAAAGTAGGGGTTTAAACTAGGGTTAGGGTTGCAAAGTAGAGGTTTAAACTAGGGTTAGGGTTTCAAAGTAGGGGATTTTTATTACTAGGGTTAGGGTTTCAAAGTAGGGGTTTAAACTAGGGTTAGGGTTTCAAAGTAGGGGTTTAAACTAGGGTTAGGGTTTCAAAGTAGTGATTTAAACTAGGGTTAGGGTTTCAAAGTAGGGTTTTATACTAGGGTTAGGGTTTCAAAGTAGGGTTTTAAACTAGGGTTAGGGTTTCAAAGTAGGGGTTTAAACTAGGTTTAGGGTTTCAAACTAGGGTTAGGGTTTCAAAGTAGGGTTTTAAACTAGGGTTAGGGTTGCAAAGTATTGGTTTAAACTAGGGTTAAGGTTGCAAAGTAGTGGTTTAAACTAGGGTTAGGGTTTAAAAGTAGGGGTTTAAACTAGGGTTAGGGTTTCAAAGTAGTGGTCTTAACTAGGGTTAGGGTTTAAAAGTAGGGGTTTAAACTAGGGTTAGGGTTTCAAAGTAGGGGTTTAAACTAGGGTTAGGGTTTCAATGTAGGGGTTTAAACTAGGTTTAGGGTTTCAAAGTAGGGTTTTACATTAGGGTTAGGGTTTCAAAGTAGGGGTTTAAACTAGGGTTAGGGTTTCAAATTAGGGTTAGGGTTTCAAAGTAGGGTTTTAAACTAGGGTTAGGGTTTCAAAGTAGGGTTTTAAACTAGGGTTAGGTTTTCAAAGTAGGGGTTTAACCTAGGGTTAGGGTTCTAAAGTAGGGGTTTAAACTAGGGTTAGGGTTTCAAAGTAGGGGTTTAAACTAGGGTTAGGGTTGCAAAGTAGTGGTTTAAACTAGGGTTAGGGTTTAAAAGTAGGGGTTTAAACTAGGGTTAGGGTTTCAAGTAGGGGTTTAAAATAGGGTTAGGGTTTTAAAGTAGGGGTTTAAACTAGGGTTAGGGTTTCAAAGTAGGGGTTTAAACTAGGGTTAGGGTTTCAATGTAGGGGTTTAAACTAGGTTTAGGGTTTCAAAGTAGGGTTTTAAACTAGGGTTAGGGTTTCAAAGTAGGGGTTTAAAATAGGGTTAGGGTTTCAAATTAGGGTTAGGGTTTCAAAAGTAGGGGTTTAAACTAGGGATAAGGTTTCAATTAGGGGTTTAAACTAGGGTTAGGGTTTCAAAGTAGGGGTTTAAATTAGGGTAAGGGTTTCAAAGTAGGGGTTTAAACTAGGGTTAGGGTTTCAAAGTAGGGGTTTAAACTAGGGTTAGAGTTTCAAAGTAGGGGTTTAAACTAGGGTTAGGGTTTCAAAGTAGGGTTTTAAACTAGGGTTAGGGTTTCAAAGTAGGGTTTTATACTAGGGTTAGGGTTTCAAAGTAGGGTTTTAAACTAGGGTTAGGGTTTCAAAGTAGGGGTTTAAACTAGGGTTAGGGTTTCAAACTAGGGTTAGGGTTTCAAATTTGGGTTTTAAACTAGGGTTAGGGTTGCAAAGTGTTGGTTTAACTAGGGTTAAGTTGCAAAGTAGTGGTTTAAACTAGGGTTAGGGTTTAAAAGTAGGGGTTTAAACTAGGGTTAGGGTTTCAAAGTAGGGGTTTAAAATAGGGTTAGGGTTTTAAAGTAGGGGTTTAAACTAGGGTTAGGGTTTCAAAGTAGGGGTTTAAACTAGGGTTAGGGTTTCAAAGTAGGGTTTTAAACTAGGGTTAGGGTTCTAAAGTAGGGGTTTAAACTAGGGTTAGGGTTACAAAGTAGGGTTTTAAACTAGGGTTAGGTTTTCAAAGTAGGGGTTTAACCTAGGGTTAGGGTTCTAAAGTAGGGATTTAAACTAGGGTTAGGGTTTCAAAGTAGGGGTTTAAACTAGGGTAAGGGTTTCAAAATAGGGGTTTAAACTCGGGTTAGGGTTTCAAAGTAGGGTTTTAAACTAGGGTTAGGGTTTCAAAGTAGGGGTTTAAACTAGGGTTAGGGTTTCAAACTATGGTTAGGGTTTCAAAGTAGGGTTTTAAACTAGGGTTAGGGTTTCAAAGTAGGGGTTTAAACTAGGGTTAAGGTTGCAAAGTAGTGGTTTAAACTAGGGTTAGGGTTTAAAAGTAGGGGTTTAAACTAGGGTTAGGGTTTCAAAGTAGGGGTTTAAAATAGGGTTAGGGTTTTAAAGTAGGGGTTTAAACAAGGGTTAGGGTTTCAAAGTAGGGGTTTAAACTAGGGTTAGGGTTTCAATGTAAGGGTTTAAACTAGGTTTAGGGTTTCAAAGTAGGGTTTTAAACTAGGGTTAGGGTTTCAAAGTAGGGGTTTAAACTAGGGTTAGGGTTTCAAATTAGGGTTAGGGTTTCAAAGTAGGGTTTTAAACTAGGGTTAGGGTTTCAAAGTAGGGTTTTAAACTAGGGTTAGGTTTTCAAAGTAGGGGTTTAACCTAGGGTTAGGGTTTCAAAGTAGGGGTTTAAACTAGGGTTAGGGTTTCAAACTAGGGTTAGGGTTTCAAAGAAGGGGTTTAAACTAGGGATAAGGTTTCAGTTATGGGTTTAAACTAGGCTTAGGGTTTCAAAGTAGGGATTTAAACTAGGGTTAGGGTTTCAAAGTAGGGGTTTAAACTAGGGTTAGGGTTTCAAAGTAGGGGTTTAAACTAGGGTTAGGGTTTCAAAGTAGGGTTTTAAACTAGGGTTAGGGTTTAAAAGTAGGGATTTAAACTAAGGATAGGGTTTCAAAGTCGGGGTTTAAACTAGGGTTAGGGTTTCAAAATAGAGGTTTAAACTCGGGTTAGGGTTTCAAAGTAGGGTTTTAAACTAGGGTTAGGGTTTCAAAGTAGGGGTTTAAACTAGGGTAAGGGTTTCAAATTAGGGTTAGGGTTTCAAAGTAGGGTTTTAAACTAGGGTTAGGGTTTCAAAGTAGGGTTTTAAACTAGGGTTAGGTTTTCAAAGTAGGGGTTTAACCTAGGGTTAGTGTTCTAAAGTAGGGGTTTAAACTAGGGTTAGGGTTTCAAAGTAGGGGTTTAAACTAGGTTTAGGGTTGCAAAGTAGTGGTTTAAACTATGGTTAGGGTTTAAAAGTAGGGGTTTAAACTAGGGTTAGGGTTTCAAGTAGGGGTTTAAAATAGGGTTAGGGTTTTAAAGTAGGGGTTTAAACTAGGGTTAGGGTTTCAAAGTAGGGGTTTAAACTAGGGTTAGGGTTTCAATGTAGGGGTTTAAACTAGGTTTAGGGTTTCAAAGTAGGGTTTTAAACTAGGGTTAGGGTTTCAAAGTAGGGGTTTAAACTAGGGTTAGAATTTCAAATTAGGGTTAGGGTTTCAAAGTAGGGGTTTAAACTAGGGTTAGGGTTTCAATGTAGGGGTTTAAACTAGGTTTACGGTTTCAAAGTAGGGTTTTAAACTAGGGTTAGGGTTTCAAAGTAGGGGTTTAAAATAGGGTTAGGGTTTCAAATTAGGGTTAGGGTTTCAAAAGTAGGGGTTTAAACTAGGGATAAGGTTTCAATTAGGGGTTTAAACTAGGGTTAGGGTTTCAAAGTAGGGGTTTAAATTAGGGTTAGGGTTTCAAAGTAGGGGTTTAAACTAGGGTTAGGGTTAAAAAGTAGGGGTTTAAACTAGGGTTAGGGTTGCAAAGTAGTTATTTAAACTAGGGTTAGGGTTTCAAAGTAGGGGTTTAAACTAGGGTTAGGGTTTCAAAGTAGGGGTTTAAACTAGGGTTAGAGTTTCAAAGTAGGGGTTTAAACTAGGGTTAGGGTTTCAAAGTAGGGTTTTATACTAGGGTTAGGGTTTCAAAGTAGGGTTTTGAACTAGGGTTAGGGTTTCAAAGTAGGGGTTTAAACTAGGGTTAGGGTTTCAAACTAGGGTTAGGGTTTCAAATTTGGGTTTTAAACTAGGGTTAGGGTTGCAAAGTGTTGGTTTAACTAGGGTTAAGTTGCAAAGTAGATGTTTAAACTAGGGTTAGGGTTTAAAAGTAGGGGTTTAAACTAGGGTTAGGGTTTCAAAGTAGGGGTTTAAAATAGGGTTAGGGTTTTAAAGTAGGGGTTTAAACTAGGGTTAGGGTTTCAAAGTAGGGGTTTAAACTAGGGTTAGGGTTTCAAACTAGGGTTAGGGTTTCAAAGTAGGGTTTTAAACTAGGGTTAGGGTTAGAAAGTAGGGGTTTAAACTAGGGTTAAGGTTGCAAAGTAGTGGTCTAAAATAGGGTTAGGGTTTTAAAGTAGGGGTTTAAACTAGGGTTAGGGTTTCAAAGTAGGGGTTTAAACTAGGGTTAGGGTTTCAATGTAGGGGTTTAAACTAGGTTTAGGGTTTCAAAGTAGGGTTTTACACTAGGGTTAGGGTTTCAAAGTAGGGGTTTAAACTAGGGTTAGGGTTTCAAATTAGGGTTAGGGTTTCAAAGTAGGGTTTTAAACTAGGGTTAGGGTTTCAAAGTAGGGTTTTAAACTAGGGTTAGGTTTTCAAAGTAGGGGTTTAACCTAGGGTTAGGGTTCTAAAGTAGGGGTTTAAACTAAGGTTAGGGTTTCAAAGTAGGGGTTTAAACTAGGGTTAGGGTTGCAAAGTAGTGGTTTAAACTAGGGTTAGGGTTTAAAAGTAGGGGTTTAAACTAGGGTTAGGGTTTCAAGTAGGGGTTTAAAATAGGGTTAGGGTTTTAAAGTAGGGGTTTAAACTAGGGTTAGGGTTTCAAAGTAGGGGTTTAAACTAGGGTTAGGGTTTCAATGTAGGGGTTTAAACTAGGTTTAGGGTTTCAAAGTAGGGTTTTAAACTAGGGTTAGGGTTTCAAAGTAGGGGTTTAAACTAGGGTTAGAATTTCAAATTAGGGTTAGGGTTTCAAAGTAGGGTTTTAAACTAGGGTTAGGTTTTCAAAGTAGGAGTTTAAACTAGGGTTAGGGTTTCAAAGTAGGGGTTTAAACTAGGGTTAGGGTTTCAAAGTAGGGGTTTAAAATAGGGTTAGGGTTTTAAAGTAGGGGTTTAAACTAGGGTTAGGGTTTCAAAGTAGGGGTTTAAACTAGGGTTAGGGTTTAAATGTAGGGGTTTAAACTAGGTTTAGGGTTTCAAAGTAGGGTTTTAAACAAGGGTTAGGGTTTCAAAGTAGGGGTTTAAACTAGGGTTAGGGTTTCAAATTAGGGTTAGGGTTTAAAGGTAGGGTTTTAAACTAGGGTTAGGGTTTCAAAGTAGGGTTTTAAACTAGGGTTAGGTTTTCAAAGTAGGGGTTTAACCTAGGGTTAGGGTACTAAAGTAGGGGTTTAAACAAGGGTTAGGGTTTCAAAGTAGGGTTTTAAACTAGGGTAAAGGTTTTTAAAGAAGTGTTTTAAACTAGGGTTAGGGTTTCAAAGTAGGGGTTTAAACTAGGGTTAGGGTTTCAAAGTAGGGTTTTAAACTAGGGTTAGGGTTGCAAAGTAGGTTTTTAAACTAGGGTTAGGATTTCAAAGTAGGGGTTTAAACTAGGGTTAGGGTTTCAAAGTAGGGGTTTAAACTAGGGTTAGGGTTTCAAAGTAGGGGTTTAAACTAGGGTTAGGGTTTCAAAGTAGGGTTTTAAACTAGGGTTAGGGTTTCAAAGTAGGGATTTAAACTAAGGATAGGATTTCAAAGTAGGGGTTTAAACTAGGGTTAGGGTTGCAAAGTAGTGGTTTAAACTAGGGTTAGGGTTTAAAAGTAGGGGTTTAAACTAGGGTTAGGGTTTCAAAGTAGGGGTTTAAAATAGGGTTAGGGTTTTAAAGTAGGGGTTTAAACTAGGGTTAGGGTTTCAAAGTAGGGGTTTAAACTAGGGTTAGGGTTTAAATGTAGGGGTTTAAACTAGGTTTAGGGTTTCAAAGTAGGGTTTTAAACTAGGGTTAGGGTTTCAAAGTAGGGGTTTAAACTAGGGTTAGGGTTTCAAATTAGGGTTAGGGTTTAAAGGTAGGGTTTTAAACTAGGGTTAGGGTTTCAAAGTAGGGGTTTAAACTAGGGTTAGGGTTTCAAAGTAGGGTTTTAAACTAGGGTTAGGGTTTCAAAGTAGGGATTTAAACTAAGGATAGGATTTCAAAGTAGGGGTTTAAACTAGGGTTAGGGTTGCAAAGTAGTGGTTTAAACTAGGGTTAGGGTTTAAAAGTAGGGGTTTAAACTAGGGTTAGGGTTTCAAAGTAGGGTTTTAAACTAGGGTAAAGGTTTTTAAAGAAGTTTTTTAAACTAGGGTTAGGGTTTCAAAGTAGGGGTTTAAACTAGGGTTAGGGTTTCAAAGTAGGGTTTTAAACTAGGGTTAGTGTTGCAAAGTAGGTTTTTAAACTAGGGTTAGGGTTTCAAAGTAGGGGTTTAAACTAGGGTTAGGGTTTCAAAGTAGGGGTTTAAACTAGGGTTAGGGTTTCAAAGTCGGGTTTTAAACTAGGGTTAGGGTTTCAAAATAGAGGTTTAAACTCGGGTTAAGGTTTCAAAGTAGGGTTTTAAACTAGGGTTAGGGTTTCAAACTAGGGTTAGGGTTTCAAAGTAGGGGTTTAAACTAGGGTTAGGGTTTTAAAGTAGGGTTTTAAACTAGGGTTAGGGTTATAAAGTAGGGGTTTAAAATAGGGTTAGGGTTTCAAAGTAGGGATTTAAACTAGGGTTAGGGTTTCAAAGTAGGGGTTTAAACTAGGGTTAGGGTTTCAAAATAGGGGTTTAAACTCGGGTTAGGGTTTCAAAGTAGGGTTTTAAACTAGGGTTTGGGTTGCAAAGTAGGGATTTAAACTAGGGTTAGGGTTTCAAAGTAGGGGTTTAAACTAGGGTTAGGGTTTCAAAATAGGGGTTTAAACTCGGGTTAGGGTTTCAAAGTAGGGTTTTAAACTAGGGTTTGAGTTTCAAAGTAGGGGTTTAAACTAGGGTTAGGGTTTCAAACTAGGGTTAGGGTTTCAAAGTAGGGTTTTAAATAAGGGTTAGGGTTGCAAAGTAGGGGTTTAAACTAGGGTTAAGGTTGCAAAGTAGTGGTTTAAACTAGGGTTAGGGTTTAAAAATAGGGGTTTAAACTAGGGTTAGGGTTTCAGAGTAGGGGTTTAAAATAGGGTTAGGGTTTTAAAGTAGGGGTTTAAACTAGGGTTAGGGTTTCAAAGTAGGGGTTTAAACTAGGATTAGGGTTTCAATGTAGGGGTTTAAACTAGGTTTAGGGTTTCAAAGTAGGGTTTTAAACTAGGGTTAGGGTTTCAAAGTAGGGGTTTAAACTAGGGTTAGGGTTTCAAATTAGGGTTAAGGTTTCAAAGTAGGGTTTTAAACTAGGGTTAGGGTTTCAAAGTAGGGTTTTAAACTAGGGTTAGGTTTTCAAAGTAGGGGTTTAAACTAGGGTTAGGGTTCTAAAGTAGGGGTTTAAACTAGGGTTAGGGTTTCAAAGTAGGGTTTTAAACTAGGGTTAGGGTTTCAAAGTAGGGGTTTAAACTAGGGTTAGGGTTTCAAACTAGGGTTAGGGTTTCAAAGTAGGGTTTCAAAGTAGGGTTTTAAACTAGGGTTAGGGTTGCAAAGTAGGGGTTTAAACTAGGGTTAAGGTTGCAAAGTAGTGGTTTAAACTAGGGTTAGGGTTTAAAAGTAGGGGTTTAAACTAGGGTTAGGGTTTCAAAGTAGGGGTTTAAAATAGGGTTAGGGTTTTAAAGTAGGGGTTTAAACTAGGGTTAGGGTTTCAAAGTAGGGGTTTAAACTAGGGTTAGGGTTTCAATGTAGGGGTTTAAACTAGGTTTAGGGTTTCAAAGTAGGGTTTTAAACTAGGGTTAGGGTTTCAAAGTAGGGGTTTAAACTAGGGTTAGGGTTTCAAATTAGGGTTAGGGTTTCAAAGTAGGGTTTTAAACTAGGGTTAGGGTTTTAAAGTAGGGTTTTAAACTAGGGTTAGGTTTTCAAAGTAGGGGTTTAACCTAGGGTTAGGGTTCTAAAGTAGGGGTTTAAACTAGGGTTAGGGTTACAAAGTAGGGTTTTAAACTAGGGTTAGGTTTTCAAAGTAGGGGTTTAACCTAGGGTTAGGGTTCTAAAGTAGGGATTTAAACTAGGGTTAGGGTTTCAAAGTAGGGGTTTAAACTAGGGTAAGGGTTTCAAAATAGGGGTTTAAACTCGGGTTAGGGTTTCAAAGTAGGGTTTTAAACTAGGGTTAGGGTTTCAAAGTAGGGGTTTAAACTAGGGTTAGGGTTTCAAACTATCGTTAGGGTTTCAAAGTAGGGTTTTAAACTAGGGTTAGGGTTGCAAAGTAGGGGTTTAAACTAGGGTTAAGGTTGCAAAGTAGTGGTTTAAACTAGGGTTAGGGTTTAAAAGTAGGGGTTTAAACTAGGGTTAGGGTTTCAAAGTAGGGGTTTAAAATAGGGTTAGGGTTTTAAAGTAGGGGTTTAAACTAGGGTTAGGGTTTCAAAGTAGGGGTTTAAACTAGGGTTAGGGTTTCAATGTAGGGGTTTAAACTAGGTTAAGGGTTTCAAAGTAGGGTTTTAAACTAGGGTTAGGGTTTCAAAGTAGGGGTTTAAACTAGGGTTAGGGTTTCAAATTAGGGTTAGGGTTTCAAAGTAGGGTTTTAAACTAGGGTTAGGGTTTCAAAGTAGGGTTTTAAACTAGGGTTAGGTTTTCAAAGTAGGGGTTTAACCTAGGGTTAGGGTTTCAAAGTAGGGGTTTAAACTAGGGTTAGGGTTTCAAACTAGGGTTAGGGTTTCAAAGAAGGGGTTTAAACTAGGGATAAGGTTTCAGTTAGGGGTTTAAACTAGGCTTAGGGTTTCAAAGTAGGGATTTAAACTAGGGTAAGGGTTTCAAAGTAGGGGTTTAAACTCGGGTTAGGGTTTCAAAGTAGGGTTTTAAACTAGGGTTAGGGTTTCAAAGTAGGGGTTTAAACTAGGGTTAGGGTTTCAAACTATCGTTAGGGTTTCAAAGTAGGGTTTTAAACTAGGGTTAGGGTTGCAAAGTAGGGGTTTAAACTAGGGTTAAGGTTGCAAAGTAGTGGTTTAAACTAGGGTTAGGGTTTAAAAGTAGGGGTTTAAACTAGGGTTAGGGTTTCAAAGTAGGGGTTTAAAATAGGGTTAGGGTTTTAAAGTAGGGGTTTAAACTAGGGTTAGGGTTTCAAAGTAGGGGTTTAAACTAGGGTTAGGGTTTCAATGTAGGGGTTTAAACTAGGTTAAGGGTTTCAAAGTAGGGTTTTAAACTAGGGTTAGGGTTTCAAAGTAGGGGTTTAAACTAGGGTTAGGGTTTCAAATTAGGGTTAGGGTTTCAAAGTAGGGTTTTAAACTAGGGTTAGGGTTTCAAAGTAGGGTTTTAAACTAGGGTTAGGTTTTCAAAGTAGGGGTTTAACCTAGGGTTAGGGTTTCAAAGTAGGGGTTTAAACTAGGGTTAGGGTTTCAAACTAGGGTTAGGGTTTCAAAGAAGGGGTTTAAACTAGGGATAAGGTTTCAGTTAGGGGTTTAAACTAGGCTTAGGGTTTCAAAGTAGGGATTTAAACTAGGGTAAGGGTTTCAAAGTAGGGGTTTAAACTAGGGTTAGGGTTTCAAAGTAGGGGTTTAAACTAGGGTTAGGGTTTCAAAGTAGGGTTTTAAACTAGGGTTAGGGTTTAAAAGTAGGGATTTAAACTAAGGATAGGGTTTCAAAGTCGGGGTTTAAACTAGGGTTAGGGTTTCAAAATAGAGGTTTAAACTCGGGTTAGGGTTTCAAAGTAGGGTTTTAAACTAGGGTTAGGGTTTCTAAGTAGGGGTTTAAACTAGGGTAAGGGTTTCAAACTAGGGTTAGGGTTTCAAAGTAGGGGTTTAAACTAGGGTTAGGGTTTTAAAGTAGGGTTTTAAACTAGGGTTAGGGTTTCAAAGTAGGGGTTTAAAATAGGGTTAAGGTTTTAAAGTAGGGTTTTAAACTAGGGTTCGGGTTTCAAAGTAGGGTTTTATACTAGGGTTAGGGTTTCAAAGTAGGGGTTTAAACTAGGGTTAGGGTTTAAAAGTAGGGGTTTAAACTTGGGTTAAGGTTTTAATGTAGGGGTTTAAACAAGGGTTAGGGTTTCAAAGTAGGGTTTTAAACAAGGGTTAGGGTTTCAAAGTAGGGGTTTAAACTAAGGTTAGGGTTTTAAAGTAGGGTTTTAAACTAGGGTTAGGGTTTCAAAGTAGGGGTTTAAACTAGGGTTAAAGTTTCAAAGGAGGATTTTAACTAGGGTTAGGGTTTCAAAGTAGGGGTTTAAAATAGGGTTATGGTTTTAAAGTAGGGTTTTAAACTAGGGTTAGGGTTTCAAAGTAGGGTTTTAAACTAGGGTTAGGGTTTCAAAGTAGGGGTTTAAACTAGGGTTAGGGTTTCAAAGTAGGGGTTTAAACTAGGGTTAAAGTTTCAAAGGAGGGTTTTAACTAGGGTTAGGGTTTCAAAGTAGGGGTTTAAACTAGGGTTAGGGTTTCAAAGTAGGGGTTTAAACTAGGGTAAGGGTTTCAAAGAAGGGTTTTAAACTAGGGTTAGGGTTTCAAAGTAGGGTTTTAAACTAGGGTTAGGGTTTCAAAGTAGGGGTTTAAACTAGGGTTAGGGTTTCAAAGTAGGGGTTTAAACTAGGGTTAGGGTTTCAATGTAGGGTTTTAAACTAGGGTTAGGGTTTCAAAGTAGGGGTTTAAACTTGGGTTAGGGTTGCAAAGTAGTGGTTTAAACTAGGGTTAGGGTTTCAAAGTAGGGGTTTAAACTAGGGTTAGAGTTTCAAAGTAGGGTTTTAAACTAGGGTTAGGGTTTCAAAGTCGGGTTTTAAACTAGGGTTAGGGTTTCAAAGTAGGGTTTCAAACTAGAGTTAGGGTTTCAAAGTAGGGGTTTAAACTAGGGTTAGGGTTTCAAAGTAGGGGTTTAAACTAGGGTTAGGGTTTCAAAGTAGGTGTTTAAACTAGGGTTAGGGTTTCAAACTAGGGTTATGGTTTTAAAGTAGGGTTTTAAACTAGGGTTAGGGTTTCAAAGTAGTGATTTAAACTCAGATTAGGGTTTCAAAGTAGGGGTCTAAACTAGGGTTAGGGTTTCAAACTAGGGTTAGGGTTTCAAACTAGGGTTAGGGTTTCAAAGTAGGGTTTTAAACTAGGGTTAGGGTTTCAAAGTAGGGGTTTAAACTAGGGTTAGGGTTTCAAAGTAGGGTTTTAAACTAGGGTTAGGGTTTCAAAGTAGGGATTTAAACTAAGGATAGGGTTTCAAAGTAGGGGTTTAAACTAGGGTTAGGGTTTCAAAATAGAGGTTTAAACTCGGGTTAGGGTTTCAAAGTAGGGTTTTAAACTAGGGTTAGGGTTTCAAACTAGGGGTTTTAACTAGGGTTAGGGTTTCAAACTAGGGTTAGGGTTTCAAAGAAGGGGTTTAAACTAGGGTTAGGGTTTTAAAGTAGGGTTTTAAACTAGGGTTAGGGTTTCAAAGTAGGGGTTTAAAATAGGGTTAGGGATTTAAAGTAGGGTTTTAAACTAGGGTTAGGGTTTCAAAGAAGGGTTTTAAACTAGGGTTAGGGTTTCAAAGTAGGGGTTTAAACTAGGGTTAGGGTTTAAAAAAAGGGGTTTACACTTGGGTTATGGTTTTAATGTAGGGGTTTAAACAAGGGTTAGGGTTTCAAAGTAGGGTTTTAAACTAGGGTTAGGGTTTCAAAGTAGGGGTTTAAAATAGGGTTAGGGATTTAAAGTAGGGTTTTAAACTAGGGTTAGGGTTTCAAAGTAGGGTTTTAAACTAGGGTTAGGGTTTCAAAGTAGGGGTTTAAGCTAGGGTTAGGGTTTAAAAGTAGGGGTTTACACTTGGGTTATGGTTTTAATGTAGGGGTTTAAACAAGGGTTAGGGTTTCAAAGTAGGGTTTTAAACAAGGGTTAGGGTTTCAAAGTAGGGGTTTAAACTAAGGTTAGGGTTTTAAAGTAGGGTTTTAAACTAGGGTTAGGGTTTCAAAGTAGGGTTTGAAACTAGGGTTAGGGTTTCAAAGTAGGGGTTTAAACTAGGGTTAGGGTTTAAAAGTAGGGGTTTAAACTTGGGTTAAGGTTTTAATGTAGGGGTTTAAACAAGGGTTAGGGTTTCAAAGTAGGGTTTTAAACAAGGGTTAGGGTTTCAAAGTAGGGGTTTAAACTAAGGTTAGGGTTTCAAAGTAGGGGTTTAAACTAGGGTTAGGGTTTTAAAGTAGGGGTTTAACCTAGGGTTAGGGTTCTAAAGTAGGGGTTTAAACTAGGGTTAGGGTTTCAATGTAGGGGTTTAAACTAGGGTTAGGGTTGCAAAGTAGTGGTTTAAACTAGGGTTAGGGTTTAAAACTAGGGGTTTAAACTAGGGTTAGGGTTTCAAGTAGGGGTTTAAAATAGGGTTAGGGTTTTAAAGTAGGGGTTTAAACTAGGGTTAGGGTTTCAAAGTAGGGTTTAAAACTAAGGTTAGGGTTTCAAAGTAGGGGTTTAAACTAGGGTTAGGGTTTCAAACTAGGGTTAAGGTTTCAAAGTAGGGGTTTAAACTAGGGTTAGGGTTTTAAAGTAGGGTTTTAAACTAGGGTTAGGGTTTCAAAGTAGGGGTTTAAAATAGGGTTAGGGTTTTAAAGTAGGGTTTTAAACTAGGGTTAGTGTTTCAAAGTAGGGTTTTAAACTAGGGTTAGGGTTTCAAAGTAGGGGTTTAAACTAGGGTTAGGGTTTAAAAGTAGGGGTTTACACTTGGGTTAAGGTTTTAATGTAGGGGTTTAAACAAGGGTTAGGGTTTCAAAGTAGGGTTTTAAACAAGGGTTAGGGTTTCAAAGTAGGGGTTTAAACTAAGGTTAGGGTTTTAAAGTAGGGTTTTAAACTAGGGTTAGGGTTTCAAAGTAGGGGTTTAAAATAGGGTTAGGGTTTTAAAGTAGGTTTTTAAACTAGGGTTAGGTTTTCAAAGTAGGGGTTTAAACTAGGGTTAGGGTTTCAAAGTAGGGGTTTAAACTAGGGTTAGGGTTTCAAAGTAGGGGTTTAAACTAGGGTTAAAGTTTCAAAGGAGGGTTTTAACTAGGGTTAGGGTTTCAAAGTAGGGGTTTAAACTAGGGTTAGGGTTTTAAAGTAGGGTTTTAAACTAGGGTTAGGGTTTCAAAGTAGGGATTTAAACTAAGGATAGGGTTTCAAAGTAGGGGTTAAACTAGGGTTAGGGTTTCAAAATAGAGGTTTAAACTCGGGTTAGGGTTTCAAAGTAGGGTTTTAAACTAGGGTTAGGGTTTCAAAGTAGGGGTTTAAACTAGGGTTAGGGTTTCAAACTAGGGTTAGGGTTTCAAAGTAGGGGTTTAAACTAGGGTTAGGGTTTTAAAGTAGGGTTTTAAACTAGGGTTAGGGTTTCAAAGTAGCGGTTTAAAATAGGGTTAGGGTTTTAAAGTAGGGTTTTAAACTAGGGTTAGGGTTTCAAACTATGGTTAGGGTTTCAAAGTAGGGTTTTAAACTAGGGTTAGGGTTTCAAAGTAGGGGTTTAAACTAGGGTAAGGGTTTCAAAGAAGGGTTTTAAACTAGGGTTAGGGTTTCAAAGTAGGCGTTTAAACTAGGGTTAGGGTTTCAATGTAGGGTTTTAAACTAGGGTTAGGGTTTCAAAGTAGGGGTTTAAACTTGGGTTAGGGTTGCAAAGTAGTGGTTTAAACTAGGGTTAGGGTTTCAAAGTAGGGGTTTAAACTAGGGTTAGAGTTTCAAAGTAGGGTTTTAAACTAGGGTTAGGGTTTCAAAGTAGGGTTTTAAACTAGGGTTAGAGTTTCAAAGTAGGGTTTTAAAATAGGGTTAGGGTTTTAAAGTAGGGTTTTAAACTAGGGTTAGGGTTTCAAAGTAGGGTTTCAAACAAGGGTTAGGGTTTCAAAGTAGGGTTTCAAACTAGAGTTAGGGTTTCAAAGTAGGGGTTTAAACTAGGGTTAGGGTTTCAAACTAGGGTTAGGGTTTTAAAGTAGGGTTTTAAACTAGGGTTAGGGTTTCAAAGTAGGGGTTTAAAATAGGGTTAGGGATTTAAAGTAGGGTTTTAAACTAGGGTTAGGGTTTCAAAGAAGGGTTTTAAACTAGGGTTAGGGTTTCAAAGTAGGGGTTTAAACTAGGGTTAGGGTTTAAAAAAAGGGGTTTACACTTGGGTTATGGTTTTAATGTAGGGGTTTAAACAAGGGTTAGGGTTTCAAAGTAGGGTTTTAAACTAGGGTTAGGGTTTCAAAGTAGGGGTTTAAAATAGGGTTAGGGATTTAAAGTAGGGTTTTAAACTAGGGTTAGGGTTTCAAAGTAGGGTTTTAAACTAGGGTTAGGGTTTCAAAGTAGGGGTTTAAGCTAGGGTTAGGGTTTAAAAGTAGGGGTTTACACTTGGGTTATGGTTTTAATGTAGGGGTTTAAACAAGGGTTAGGGTTTCAAAGTAGGGTTTTAAACAAGGGTTAGGGTTTCAAAGTAGGGGTTTAAACTAAGGTTAGGGTTTTAAAGTAGGGTTTTAAACTAGGGTTAGGGTTTCAAAGTAGGGTTTGAAACTAGGGTTAGGGTTTCAAAGTAGGGGTTTAAACTAGGGTTAGGGTTTAAAAGTAGGGGTTTAAACTTGGGTTAAGGTTTTAATGTAGGGGTTTAAACAAGGGTTAGGGTTTCAAAGTAGGGTTTTAAACAAGGGTTAGGGTTTCAAAGTAGGGGTTTAAACTAAGGTTAGGGTTTCAAAGTAGGGGTTTAAACTAGGGTTAGGGTTTTAAAGTAGGGGTTTAACCTAGGGTTAGGGTTCTAAAGTAGGGGTTTAAACTAGGGTTAGGGTTTCAATGTAGGGGTTTAAACTAGGGTTAGGGTTGCAAAGTAGTGGTTTAAACTAGGGTTAGGGTTTAAAACTAGGGTTTTAAACTAGGGTTAGGGTTTCAAAGTAGGGGTTTAAACTAGGGTTAGGGTTTAAAAGTAGGGGTTTAAACTTGGGTTAAGGTTTTAATGTAGGGGTTTAAACAAGGGTTAGGGTTTCAAAGTAGGGTTTTAAACAAGGGTTAGGGTTTCAAAGTAGGGGTTTAAACTAAGGTTAGGGTTTTAAAGTAGGGTTTTAAACTAGGGTTAGGGTTTCAAAGTAGGGGTTTAAACTAGGGTTAAAGTTTCAAAGGAGGATTTTAACTAGGGTTAGGGTTTCAAAGTAGGGGTTTAAAATAGGGTTATGGTTTTAAAGTAGGGTTTTAAACTAGGGTTAGGGTTTCAAAGTAGGGTTTTAAACTAGGGTTAGGGTTTCAAAGTAGGGGTTTAAACTAGGGTTAGGGTTTCAAAGTAGGGGTTTAAACTAGGGTTAAAGTTTCAAAGGAGGGTTTTAACTAGGGTTAGGGTTTCAAAGTAGGGGTTTAAACTAGGGTTAGGGTTTCAAAGTAGGGGTTTAAACTAGGGTAAGGGTTTCAAAGAAGGGTTTTAAACTAGGGTTAGGGTTTCAAAGTAGGGTTTTAAACTAGGGTTAGGGTTTCAAAGTAGGGGTTTAAACTAGGGTTAGGGTTTCAAAGTAGGGGTTTAAACTAGGGTTAGGGTTTCAATGTAGGGTTTTAAACTAGGGTTAGGGTTTCAAAGTAGGGGTTTAAACTTGGGTTAGGGTTGCAAAGTAGTGGTTTAAACTAGGGTTAGGGTTTCAAAGTAGGGGTTTAAACTAGGGTTAGAGTTTCAAAGTAGGGTTTTAAACTAGGGTTAGGGTTTCAAAGTCGGGTTTTAAACTAGGGTTAGGGTTTCAAAGTAGGGTTTCAAACTAGAGTTAGGGTTTCAAAGTAGGGGTTTAAACTAGGGTTAGGGTTTCAAAGTAGGGGTTTAAACTAGGGTTAGGGTTTCAAAGTAGGTGTTTAAACTAGGGTTAGGGTTTCAAACTAGGGTTATGGTTTTAAAGTAGGGTTTTAAACTAGGGTTAGGGTTTCAAAGTAGTGATTTAAACTCAGATTAGGGTTTCAAAGTAGGGGTCTAAACTAGGGTTAGGGTTTCAAACTAGGGTTAGGGTTTCAAACTAGGGTTAGGGTTTCAAAGTAGGGTTTTAAACTAGGGTTAGGGTTTCAAAGTAGGGGTTTAAACTAGGGTTAGGGTTTCAAAGTAGGGTTTTAAACTAGGGTTAGGGTTTCAAAGTAGGGATTTAAACTAAGGATAGGGTTTCAAAGTAGGGGTTTAAACTAGGGTTAGGGTTTCAAAATAGAGGTTTAAACTCGGGTTAGGGTTTCAAAGTAGGGTTTTAAACTAGGGTTAGGGTTTCAAACTAGGGGTTTTAACTAGGGTTAGGGTTTCAAACTAGGGTTAGGGTTTCAAAGAAGGGGTTTAAACTAGGGTTAGGGTTTTAAAGTAGGGTTTTAAACTAGGGTTAGGGTTTCAAAGTAGGGGTTTAAAATAGGGTTAGGGATTTAAAGTAGGGTTTTAAACTAGGGTTAGGGTTTCAAAGAAGGGTTTTAAACTAGGGTTAGGGTTTCAAAGTAGGGGTTTAAACTAGGGTTAGGGTTTAAAAAAAGGGGTTTACACTTGGGTTATGGTTTTAATGTAGGGGTTTAAACAAGGGTTAGGGTTTCAAAGTAGGGTTTTAAACTAGGGTTAGGGTTTCAAAGTAGGGGTTTAAAATAGGGTTAGGGATTTAAAGTAGGGTTTTAAACTAGGGTTAGGGTTTCAAAGTAGGGTTTTAAACTAGGGTTAGGGTTTCAAAGTAGGGGTTTAAGCTAGGGTTAGGGTTTAAAAGTAGGGGTTTACACTTGGGTTATGGTTTTAATGTAGGGGTTTAAACAAGGGTTAGGGTTTCAAAGTAGGGTTTTAAACAAGGGTTAGGGTTTCAAAGTAGGGGTTTAAACTAAGGTTAGGGTTTTAAAGTAGGGTTTTAAACTAGGGTTAGGGTTTCAAAGTAGGGTTTGAAACTAGGGTTAGGGTTTCAAAGTAGGGGTTTAAACTAGGGTTAGGGTTTAAAAGTAGGGGTTTAAACTTGGGTTAAGGTTTTAATGTAGGGGTTTAAACAAGGGTTAGGGTTTCAAAGTAGGGTTTTAAACAAGGGTTAGGGTTTCAAAGTAGGGGTTTAAACTAAGGTTAGGGTTTCAAAGTAGGGGTTTAAACTAGGGTTAGGGTTTTAAAGTAGGGGTTTAACCTAGGGTTAGGGTTCTAAAGTAGGGGTTTAAACTAGGGTTAGGGTTTCAATGTAGGGGTTTAAACTAGGGTTAGGGTTGCAAAGTAGTGGTTTAAACTAGGGTTAGGGTTTAAAACTAGGGGTTTAAACTAGGGTTAGGGTTTCAAGTAGGGGTTTAAAATAGGGTTAGGGTTTTAAAGTAGGGGTTTAAACTAGGGTTAGGGTTTCAAAGTAGGGTTTAAAACTAAGGTTAGGGTTTCAAAGTAGGGGTTTAAACTAGGGTTAGGGTTTCAAACTAGGGTTAAGGTTTCAAAGTAGGGGTTTAAACTAGGGTTAGGGTTTTAAAGTAGGGTTTTAAACTAGGGTTAGGGTTTCAAAGTAGGGGTTTAAAATAGGGTTAGGGTTTTAAAGTAGGGTTTTAAACTAGGGTTAGTGTTTCAAAGTAGGGTTTTAAACTAGGGTTAGGGTTTCAAAGTAGGGGTTTAAACTAGGGTTAGGGTTTAAAAGTAGGGGTTTACACTTGGGTTAAGGTTTTAATGTAGGGGTTTAAACAAGGGTTAGGGTTTCAAAGTAGGGTTTTAAACAAGGGTTAGGGTTTCAAAGTAGGGGTTTAAACTAAGGTTAGGGTTTTAAAGTAGGGTTTTAAACTAGGGTTAGGGTTTCAAAGTAGGGGTTTAAAATAGGGTTAGGGTTTTAAAGTAGGTTTTTAAACTAGGGTTAGGTTTTCAAAGTAGGGGTTTAAACTAGGGTTAGGGTTTCAAAGTAGGGGTTTAAACTAGGGTTAGGGTTTCAAAGTAGGGGTTTAAACTAGGGTTAAAGTTTCAAAGGAGGGTTTTAACTAGGGTTAGGGTTTCAAAGTAGGGGTTTAAACTAGGGTTAGGGTTTTAAAGTAGGGTTTTAAACTAGGGTTAGGGTTTCAAAGTAGGGATTTAAACTAAGGATAGGGTTTCAAAGTAGGGGTTAAACTAGGGTTAGGGTTTCAAAATAGAGGTTTAAACTCGGGTTAGGGTTTCAAAGTAGGGTTTTAAACTAGGGTTAGGGTTTCAAAGTAGGGGTTTAAACTAGGGTTAGGGTTTCAAACTAGGGTTAGGGTTTCAAAGTAGGGGTTTAAACTAGGGTTAGGGTTTTAAAGTAGGGTTTTAAACTAGGGTTAGGGTTTCAAAGTAGCGGTTTAAAATAGGGTTAGGGTTTTAAAGTAGGGTTTTAAACTAGGGTTAGGGTTTCAAACTATGGTTAGGGTTTCAAAGTAGGGTTTTAAACTAGGGTTAGGGTTTCAAAGTAGGGGTTTAAACTAGGGTAAGGGTTTCAAAGAAGGGTTTTAAACTAGGGTTAGGGTTTCAAAGTAGGCGTTTAAACTAGGGTTAGGGTTTCAATGTAGGGTTTTAAACTAGGGTTAGGGTTTCAAAGTAGGGGTTTAAACTTGGGTTAGGGTTGCAAAGTAGTGGTTTAAACTAGGGTTAGGGTTTCAAAGTAGGGGTTTAAACTAGGGTTAGAGTTTCAAAGTAGGGTTTTAAACTAGGGTTAGGGTTTCAAAGTAGGGTTTTAAACTAGGGTTAGAGTTTCAAAGTAGGGTTTTAAAATAGGGTTAGGGTTTTAAAGTAGGGTTTTAAACTAGGGTTAGGGTTTCAAAGTAGGGTTTCAAACAAGGGTTAGGGTTTCAAAGTAGGGTTTCAAACTAGAGTTAGGGTTTCAAAGTAGGGGTTTAAACTAGGGTTAGGGTTTCAAACTAGGGTTAGGGTTTTAAAGTAGGGTTTTAAACTAGGGTTAGGGTTTCAAAGTAGGGGTTTAAAATAGGGTTAGGGATTTAAAGTAGGGTTTTAAACTAGGGTTAGGGTTTCAAAGAAGGGTTTTAAACTAGGGTTAGGGTTTCAAAGTAGGGGTTTAAACTAGGGTTAGGGTTTAAAAAAAGGGGTTTACACTTGGGTTATGGTTTTA
Source organism: Leptonotus elevatus (assembly GCF_054856555.1). Taxonomy (NCBI): domain Eukaryota; kingdom Metazoa; phylum Chordata; class Actinopteri; order Syngnathiformes; family Syngnathidae; genus Leptonotus; species Leptonotus elevatus. The sequence continues at coordinate 16,473,095 of NC_141239.1, read as the reverse complement.
ATGTAGGGGTTTAAACAAGGGTTAGGGTTTCAAAGTAGGGTTTTAAACTAGGGTTAGGGTTTCAAAGTAGGGGTTTAAAATAGGGTTAGGGATTTAAAGTAGGGTTTTAAACTAGGGTTAGGGTTTCAAAGTAGGGTTTTAAACTAGGGTTAGGGTTTCAAAGTAGGGGTTTAAGCTAGGGTTAGGGTTTAAAAGTAGGGGTTTACACTTGGGTTATGGTTTTAATGTAGGGGTTTAAACAAGGGTTAGGGTTTCAAAGTAGGGTTTTAAACAAGGGTTAGGGTTTCAAAGTAGGGGTTTAAACTAAGGTTAGGGTTTTAAAGTAGGGTTTTAAACTAGGGTTAGGGTTTCAAAGTAGGGTTTGAAACTAGGGTTAGGGTTTCAAAGTAGGGGTTTAAACTAGGGTTAGGGTTTAAAAGTAGGGGTTTAAACTTGGGTTAAGGTTTTAATGTAGGGGTTTAAACAAGGGTTAGGGTTTCAAAGTAGGGTTTTAAACAAGGGTTAGGGTTTCAAAGTAGGGGTTTAAACTAAGGTTAGGGTTTCAAAGTAGGGGTTTAAACTAGGGTTAGGGTTTTAAAGTAGGGGTTTAACCTAGGGTTAGGGTTCTAAAGTAGGGGTTTAAACTAGGGTTAGGGTTTCAATGTAGGGGTTTAAACTAGGGTTAGGGTTGCAAAGTAGTGGTTTAAACTAGGGTTAGGGTTTAAAACTAGGGGTTTAAACTAGGGTTAGGGTTTCAAGTAGGGGTTTAAAATAGGGTTAGGGTTTTAAAGTAGGGGTTTAAACTAGGGTTAGGGTTTCAAAGTAGGGTTTAAAACTAAGGTTAGGGTTTCAAAGTAGGGGTTTAAACTAGGGTTAGGGTTTCAAACTAGGGTTAAGGTTTCAAAGTAGGGGTTTAAACTAGGGTTAGGGTTTTAAAGTAGGGTTTTAAACTAGGGTTAGGGTTTCAAAGTAGGGGTTTAAAATAGGGTTAGGGTTTTAAAGTAGGGTTTTAAACTAGGGTTAGTGTTTCAAAGTAGGGTTTTAAACTAGGGTTAGGGTTTCAAAGTAGGGGTTTAAACTAGGGTTAGGGTTTAAAAGTAGGGGTTTACACTTGGGTTAAGGTTTTAATGTAGGGGTTTAAACAAGGGTTAGGGTTTCAAAGTAGGGTTTTAAACAAGGGTTAGGGTTTCAAAGTAGGGGTTTAAACTAAGGTTAGGGTTTTAAAGTAGGGTTTTAAACTAGGGTTAGGGTTTCAAAGTAGGGGTTTAAAATAGGGTTAGGGTTTTAAAGTAGGTTTTTAAACTAGGGTTAGGTTTTCAAAGTAGGGGTTTAAACTAGGGTTAGGGTTTCAAAGTAGGGGTTTAAACTAGGGTTAGGGTTTCAAAGTAGGGGTTTAAACTAGGGTTAAAGTTTCAAAGGAGGGTTTTAACTAGGGTTAGGGTTTCAAAGTAGGGGTTTAAACTAGGGTTAGGGTTTTAAAGTAGGGTTTTAAACTAGGGTTAGGGTTTCAAAGTAGGGATTTAAACTAAGGATAGGGTTTCAAAGTAGGGGTTAAACTAGGGTTAGGGTTTCAAAATAGAGGTTTAAACTCGGGTTAGGGTTTCAAAGTAGGGTTTTAAACTAGGGTTAGGGTTTCAAAGTAGGGGTTTAAACTAGGGTTAGGGTTTCAAACTAGGGTTAGGGTTTCAAAGTAGGGGTTTAAACTAGGGTTAGGGTTTTAAAGTAGGGTTTTAAACTAGGGTTAGGGTTTCAAAGTAGCGGTTTAAAATAGGGTTAGGGTTTTAAAGTAGGGTTTTAAACTAGGGTTAGGGTTTCAAACTATGGTTAGGGTTTCAAAGTAGGGTTTTAAACTAGGGTTAGGGTTTCAAAGTAGGGGTTTAAACTAGGGTAAGGGTTTCAAAGAAGGGTTTTAAACTAGGGTTAGGGTTTCAAAGTAGGCGTTTAAACTAGGGTTAGGGTTTCAATGTAGGGTTTTAAACTAGGGTTAGGGTTTCAAAGTAGGGGTTTAAACTTGGGTTAGGGTTGCAAAGTAGTGGTTTAAACTAGGGTTAGGGTTTCAAAGTAGGGGTTTAAACTAGGGTTAGAGTTTCAAAGTAGGGTTTTAAACTAGGGTTAGGGTTTCAAAGTAGGGTTTTAAACTAGGGTTAGAGTTTCAAAGTAGGGTTTTAAAATAGGGTTAGGGTTTTAAAGTAGGGTTTTAAACTAGGGTTAGGGTTTCAAAGTAGGGTTTCAAACAAGGGTTAGGGTTTCAAAGTAGGGTTTCAAACTAGAGTTAGGGTTTCAAAGTAGGGGTTTAAACTAGGGTTAGGGTTTCAAACTAGGGTTATGGTTTTAAAGTAGGGTTTTAAACTAGGGTTAGGGTTTCAAAGTAGTGATTTAAACTCGGATAAGGGTTTCAAAGTAGGGGTTTAAACTAGGGTTAGGGTTTCAAACTAGGGTTAGGGTTTCAAAGTAGGGTTTTAAACTAGGGTTAGGGTTTCAAAGTAGGGGTTTAAACTAGGGTTAGGGTTTCAAAGTAGGGTTTTAAACTAGGGTTAGGGTTTCAAAGTAGGGTTTTAAACTAGGGTTAGGGTTTCAAAGTAGGGGTTTAACCTAGGGTTAGGGTTCTAAAGTAGGGGTTTAAACTAGGGTTAGAGTTTCAAAGTAGGGTTTTAAAATAGGGTTAGGGTTTCAAAGTAGGGTTTTAAACTAGGGTTAGTGTTTCAAAGTAGGGGTTTAAACTATAGTTAGGGTTTCAAACTAGGGTTAGGGTTTCAAAGTAGGGTTTTAAACTAGGGTTAGGGTTTCAAAGTAGGGGTTTATACTAGGGTTAGGGTTGCAAAGTAGTGGTTTAAACTAGGGTTAGGGTTTAAAAGTAGGGGTTTAAACTAGGGTTAGGGTTTCAAAGTAGGGGTTTAAAATAGGGTTAGGGTTTTAAAGTAGGGGTTTAAACTAGGGTTAGGGTTTCAAAGTAGGGGTTTGAACTAGGGTTAGGGTTTCAATGTAGGGGTTTAAACTAGGGTTAGGGTTTCAAAGTAGGGTTTTAAACTAGGGTTAGGGTTTCAAAGTAGGGTTTTAAACTCGGGTTAGGGTTTGAAAGTAGGGTTTTAAACTAGGGTAAGGTTTTCAAAGTAGGGTTTTAAACTAGGGTTAGGGTTTCAAAGTAGGGTTTTAAACTAGGGTTAGAGTTTCAAAGTAGGGGTTTAAACTAGGGATAAGGTTTCAATTAGGGGTTTAAACTAGGGTTAGGGTTTCAAAGTAGGGGTTTAAATTAGTGTTAGGGTTGCAAAGTAGGAGTTTAAATTAGGGTTAGGGTTGCAAAGTAGTAGTTTAAACTAGGGTTAGGGTTTCAAAGTAGGGGTTTAAACTAGGGTTAGGGTTTATAAGTAGGGGTTAAAACTAGGGTTAGGGTTTCAAAGTAGGGGTTTAAACTAGGGTTAGGGTTTCAAAGTAGTGATTTAAACTAGGGTTAGGGTTTCAAAGTAGGGGTTTAAACTGGGGTTAGGGTTTCAAAGAAGGGTTTTAAACTAGGGTTAGGGTTTCAAAGTAGGCGTTTAAACTAGGGTTAGGGTTTCAATGTAGGGTTTTAAACTAGGGTTAGGGTTTCAAAGTAGGGGTTTAAACTTGGGTTAGGGTTGCAAAGTAGTGGTTTAAACTAGGGTTAGGGTTTCAAAGTAGGGGTTTAAACTAGGGTTAGAGTTTCAAAGTAGGGTTTTAAACTAGGGTTAGGGTTTCAAAGTAGGGTTTTAAACTAGGGTTAGAGTTTCAAAGTAGGGTTTTAAAATAGGGTTAGGGTTTTAAAGTAGGGTTTTAAACTAATGTTAGGGTTTCAAAGTAGGGTTTCAAACAAGGGTTAGGGTTTCAAAGTAGGGTTTCAAACTAGAGTTAGGGTTTCAAAGTAGGGGTTTAAACTAGGGTTAGGGTTTCAAACTAGGGTTATGGTTTTAAAGTAGGGTTTTAAACTAGGGTTAGGGTTTCAAAGTAGTGATTTAAACTCGGATAAGGGTTTCAAAGTAGGGGTTTAAACTAGGGTTAGGGTTTCAAACTAGGGTTAGGGTTTCAAAGTAGGGTTTTAAACTAGGGTTAGGGTTTCAAAGTAGGGGTTTAAACTAGGGTTAGGGTTTCAAAGTAGGGTTTTAAACTAGGGTTAGGGTTTCAAAGTAGGGTTTTAAACTAGGGTTAGGGTTTCAAAGTAGGGGTTTAACCTAGGGTTAGGGTTCTAAAGTAGGGGTTTAAACTAGGGTTAGAGTTTCAAAGTAGGGTTTTAAAATAGGGTTAGGGTTTCAAAGTAGGGTTTTAAACTAGGGTTAGTGTTTCAAAGTAGGGGTTTAAACTATAGTTAGGGTTTCAAACTAGGGTTAGGGTTTCAAAGTAGGGTTTTAAACTAGGGTTAGGGTTTCAAAGTAGGGGTTTATACTAGGGTTAGGGTTGCAAAGTAGTGGTTTAAACTAGGGTTAGGGTTTAAAAGTAGGGGTTTAAACTAGGGTTAGGGTTTCAAAGTAGGGGTTTAAAATAGGGTTAGGGTTTTAAAGTAGGGGTTTAAACTAGGGTTAGGGTTTCAAAGTAGGGGTTTGAACTAGGGTTAGGGTTTCAATGTAGGGGTTTAAACTAGGGTTAGGGTTTCAAAGTAGGGTTTTAAATTTAGGGTTAGGGTTTCAAAGTAGGGTTTTAAACTCGGGTTAGGGTTTGAAAGTAGGGTTTTAAACTAGGGTAAGGTTTTCAAAGTAGGGTTTTAAACTAGGGTTAGGGTTTCAAAGTAGGGTTTTAAACTAGGGTTAGAGTTTCAAAGTAGGGGTTTAAACTAGGGATAAGGTTTCAATTAGGGGTTTAAACTAGGGTTAGGGTTTCAAAGTAGGGGTTTAAATTAGTGTTAGGGTTGCAAAGTAGGAGTTTAAATTAGGGTTAGGGTTGCAAAGTAGTAGTTTAAACTAGGGTTAGGGTTTCAAAGTAGGGGTTTAAACTAGGGTAAGGGTTTATAAGTAGGGGTTAAAACTAGGGTTAGGGTTTCAAAGTAGGGGTTTAAACTAGGGTTAGGGTTTCAAAGTAGTGATTTAAACTAGGGTTAGGGTTTCAAAGTAGGGGTTTAAACTGGGGTTAGGGTTTCAAAGTAGGGGTTTAAACTAGGGTTAGAGTTTCAAAGTAGGGTTTTATACTAGGGTTAGGGTTTCAAAGTAGGGTTTTAAACTAGGGTTAGGGTTTCAAAGTAGGGGTTTAAACTAGGGTTAGGGTTTCAAACTAGGGTTAGGGTTTCAAATTAGGGTTTTAAACTAGGGTTAGGGTTGCAAAGTATTGATTTAAACTAGGGTTAAGGTTGCAAAGTAGTGGTTTAAACTAGGGTTAGGGTTTAAAAGTACGGGTTTAAACTAGGGTTAGGGTTTCAAAGTAGGGGTTTAAAATAGGGTTAGGGTTTTAAAGTAGGGGTTTAAACTAGGGTTAGGGTTTCAAAGTAGGGGTTTAAACTAGGGTTAGGGTTTCAATGTAGGGGTTTAAACTAGGGTTAGGGTTTCAAAGTAGGGTTTTAAACTAGGGTTAGGGTTTGAAAGTAGGGTTTTAAACTAGGGTAAGGTTTTCAAAGTAGGGTTTTAAACTAGGGTTAGGGTTTCAAAGTAGGGTTTTAAACTAGGGTTAGAGTTTCAAAGTAGGGGTTTAAACTAAGGTTAAAGTTTCAAAGGAGGGTTTTAAACTAGGTTTAGGGTTTCAAAGTAGGGGTTTAAACTAGGATTAGGGTTTTAAAGTAGGGGTTTAAACTAGGGTTAGGGTTTCAAACTAGGGTTAAGTTTTCAAATTAGGGTTTTAAACTAGGGTTAGGGTTTAAAAGTAGGGGTTTAAACTAGGGTTAGGGTTTCAAAGTAGGATTTTAAACTAGGGTTAGGGTTTCAAAGTAGGGGTTTAAACTAGGGTTAGGGTTTCAAAGTAGGGGTTTAAACTAGGGTTAGGGTTTCAAAGTAGGGGTTTAAACTAGGGTTAGGGTTTCAAAGTAGGGGTTTAAACTAGGGTTAGGGTTTCAAACTAGGGTTAGGGTTTCAAAGTAGGGTTTTAAACTAAGTTAAGGTTTCAAAATAGGGGTTTAAACTAGGGTTAGAGTTTCAAAAGTAGGGGTTTAAACTAGGGATAAGGTTTCAATTAGGGGTTTAATCTAGGGTTAGGGTTTCAAAGTAGGGGTTTAAATTAGGGTTAGGGTTGCAAAGTAGGAGTTTAAATTAGGGTTAGGGTTGCAAAATAGTGGTTTAAACTAGGGTTAGGGTTTCAAAGTAGGGGTTTAAACTAGGGTTAGGGTTTCAAAGTAGGGGTTTAAACTAGGGTTAGGGTTTCAAAGTAGTGATTTAAACTAGAGTTAGGTTTTCAAAGTAGGGTTTTATACTAGGGTTAGGGTTTCAAAGTAGGGTTTTATACTAGGGTTAGGGTTTCAAAGTAGGGTTTTAAACTAGGGTTAGGGTTTCAAAGTAGGATTTTAAACTAGGGTTAGGGTTTCAAAGTAGGGGTTTAAACTAGGGTTAGGGTTTCAAAGTAGGGGTTTAAACTAGGGTAAGGGTTTCAAAGTAGGGGTTTAAACTAGGGTTAGGGTTTCAAAGTAGGGGTTTAAACTAGGGTTAGGGTTTCAAAGTAGGGGTTGAAACTAGGGTTAGGGTTTCAAACTAGGGTTAGGGTTTCAAAGTAGGGTTTTAAACTAAGTTAAGGTTTCAAAATAGGGGTTTAAACTAGGGTTAGAGTTTCAAAAGTAGGGGTTTAAACTAGGGATAAGGTTTCAATTAGGTGTTTAAACTAGGGTTAGGGTTTCAAAGTAGGGGTTTAAATTAGGGTTAGGGTTGCAAAGTAGGAGTTTAAATTAGGGTTAGGGTTGCAAAATAGTGGTTTAAACTAGGGTTAGGGTTTCAAAGTAGGGGTTTAAACTAGGGTTAGGGTTTCAAAGTAGGGGTTTAAACTAGGGTTAGGGTTTCAAAGTAGTGATTTAAACTAGAGTTAGGTTTTCAAAGTAGGGTTTTATACTAGGGTTAGTGTTTCAAAGTAGGGTTTTAAACTAGGGTTAGGGTTTCAAAGTAGGGGTTTAAACTAGGGTTAGGGTTTCAAAGTAGGGTTTTAAACTAGGGTTAGGGTTTCAATGTAGGGGTTTAAACTAGGTTTAGGGTTTCAAAGTAGGGTTTTAAACTAGGGTTAGGGTTTCAAAGTAGGGGTTTAAACTAGGGTTAGGGTTTCAAATTAGGGTTAGGGTTTCAAAGTAGGGTTTTAAACTAAGTTAGGGTTTCAAAATAGGGGTTTAAACTAGGGTTAGGGTTTCAAAAGTAGGGGTTTAAACTAGGGATAAGGTTTCAATTAGGGGTTTAAACTAGGGTTAGGGTTTCAAAGTAGGGTTTTAAACTAGGGTTAGGGTTGCAAAGTAGTGATTTAAACTAGGGTTAGGGTTTCAAAGTAGGGGTTTAAACTAGGGTTAGGGTTTCAAAGTAGGGGTTTAAACTAGGGTTAGCGTTTCAAAGTAGGGGTTTTAACTAGGGTTAGGGTTTCAAAGTAGGGGTTTAAACTAGGGTTAGGGTTTCAAAGTAGTGATTTAAACTAGGGTTAAGGTTTCAAAGTAGGGGTTTAAACTAGGGTTAGGGTTTCAAAGTAGGGGTTTAAACTAGGGTTAGAGTTTCAAAGTAGGGGTTTAAACTAGGGTTAGGGTTTCAAAGTAGGGTTTTAAACTAGGGTTAGGGTTTCAATGTAGGGGTTTAAACTAGGTTTAGGGTTTCAAAGTAGGGTTTTAAACTAGGGTTAGGGTTTCAAAGTAGGGGTTTAAACTAGGGTTAGGGTTTCAAATTAGGGTTAGGGTTTCAAAGTAGGGTTTTAAACTAAGTTAGGGTTTCAAAATAGGGGTTTAAACTAGGGTTAGGGGTTCAAAAGTAGGGGTTTAAACTAGGGATAAGGTTTCAATTAGGGGTTTAAACTAGGGTTAGGGTTTCAAAGTAGGGTTTTAAACTAGGGTTAGGGTTGCAAAGTAGTGATTTAAACTAGGGTTAGGGTTTCAAAGTAGGGGTTTAAACTAGGGTTAGGGTTTCAAAGTAGGGGTTTAAACTAGGGTTAGCGTTTCAAAGTAGGGGTTTAAACTAGGGTTAGGGTTTCAAAGTAGGGGTTTAAACTAGGGTTAGGGTTTCAAAGTAGTGATTTAAACTAGGGTTAAGGTTTCAAAGTAGGGGTTTAAACTAGGGTTAGGGTTTCAAAGTAGGGGTTTAAACTAGGGTTAGAGTTTCAAAGTAGGGGTTTAAACTAGGGTTAGGGTTTCAAAGTAGGGTTTTAAACTAGGGTTAGGGTTTCAAAGTAGGGGTTTTATACTAGGGTTAGGGTTTCAAAGTAGGGGTTTTAAACTAGGGTTAGGGTTTCAAAGTAGGGTTTTAAACTAGGGTTAGGGTTTCAAAGTCGGGTTTTATACTAGGGTTAGGGTTTAAAAGTAGGGTTTTAAACTAGGGTTAGGGTTTCAAAGTAGGGGTTTAAACTAGGGTTAGGGTTTCAAACTAGGGTTAGGGTTTCAAAGTAGGGTTTTAAACTAGGGTTAGGGTTGCAAAGTATTGGTTTAAACTAGGGTTAAGGTTGCAAAGTAGTGGTTTAAACTAGGGTTAGGGTTTCAAAGTAGGGTTTTAAACTAGGGTTAGGGTTTCAAAGTAGGGGTTTAAACTAGGGTTAGGGTTTCAAACTAGGGTTAGGGTTTCAAAGTAGGGTTTTAAACTAGGGTTAGGGTTGCAAAGTATTGGTTTAAACTAGGGTTAAGGTTGCAAAGTAGTGGTTTAAACTAGGGTTAGGGTTTAAAAGTAGGGGTTTAAACTAGGGTTAGGGTTTCAAAGTAGGTGTTTAAAATAGGGTTAGGGTTTTAAAGTAGGGGTTTAAACTAGGGTTAGGGTTTCAAAGTCGGGGTTTAAACTAGGGTTAGGGTTTCAATGTAGGGGTTTAAACTAGGGTTAGGGTTTCAAAGTAGGGTTTTAAACTAGGGTTAGGTTTCAAAGTAGGGTTTTAAACTCGGGTTAGGGTTTGAAAGTAGGGTTTTAAACTAGGGTAAGGGTTTTCAAAGTAGGGTTTTAAACTAGGGTTAGGGTTTCAAAGTAGGGTTTTAAAATAGGGTTAGAGTTTCAAAGTAGGGGTTTAAACTAGGGTTAAAGTTTCAAAGGAGGGTTTTAAACTACGGTTAGGGTTTCAAAGTAGGGGTTTAAACTAGTATTAGGGTTTAAAAGTAGGGGTTTAAACTAGGGTTAGGGTTTCAAAGTAGGATTTTAAACTAGGGTTAGGGTTGCAAAGTATTGGTTTAAACTAGGGTTAAGGTTGCAAAGTAGTGGTTTAAACTAGGGTTAGGGTTTCAAAGTAGGGGTTTAAACTAGGGTTAGGGTTTCAAAGTAGGGGTTTAAACTAGGGTTAGGGTTTCAAAGTAGGGGTTTAAACTAGGGTTAGGGTTTCAAAATAGTGATTTAAACTAGGGTTAGGGTTTCAAAGTAGGGGTTTAAACTAGGGTTAGGGTTTCAAAGTAGGGGTTTAAACTAGGGTTAGGGTTTCAAAGTAGGGTTTTAAACTAGGGTAAGGGTTTCAAAGTAGGGGTTTAAACTAGGGTTAGGGTTTCAAACTAGGGTTAGGGTTTCAAAGTAGGGTTTTAAACTAGGGTTAGGGTTGCAAAGTATTGGTTTAAACTAGGGTTAAGGTTGCAAAGTAGTGGTTTAAACTAGGGTTAGGGTTTCAAAGTAGGGTTTTAAACTAGGGTTAGGGTTTCAAAGTAGGGGTTTAAACTAGGGTTAGGGTTTCAAACTAGGGTTAGGGTTTCAAAGTAGGGTTTTAAACTAGGGTTAGGGTTGCAAAGTATTGGTTTAAACTAGGGTTAAGGTTGCAAAGTAGTGGTTTAAACTAGGGTTAGGGTTTAAAAGTAGGGGTTTAAACTAGGGTTAGGGTTTCAAAGTAGGTGTTTAAAATAGGGTTAGGGTTTTAAAGTAGGGGTTTAAACTAGGGTTAGGGTTTCAAAGTCGGGGTTTAAACTAGGGTTAGGGTTTCAATGTAGGGGTTTAAACTAGGGTTAGGGTTTCAAAGTAGGGTTTTAAACTAGGGTTAGGTTTCAAAGTAGGGTTTTAAACTCGGGTTAGGGTTTGAAAGTAGGGTTTTAAACTAGGGTAAGGGTTTTCAAAGTAGGGTTTTAAACTAGGGTTAGGGTTTCAAAGTAGGGTTTTAAAATAGGGTTAGAGTTTCAAAGTAGGGGTTTAAACTAGGGTTAAAGTTTCAAAGGAGGGTTTTAAACTACGGTTAGGGTTTCAAAGTAGGGGTTTAAACTAGTATTAGGGTTTAAAAGTAGGGGTTTAAACTAGGGTTAGGGTTTCAAAGTAGGATTTTAAACTAGGGTTAGGGTTGCAAAGTATTGGTTTAAACTAGGGTTAAGGTTGCAAAGTAGTGGTTTAAACTAGGGTTAGGGTTTCAAAGTAGGGGTTTAAACTAGGGTTAGGGTTTCAAAGTAGGGGTTTAAACTAGGGTTAGGGTTTCAAAGTAGGGGTTTAAACTAGGGTTAGGGTTTCAAAATAGTGATTTAAACTAGGGTTAGGGTTTCAAAGTAGGGGTTTAAACTAGGGTTAGGGTTTCAAAGTAGGGGTTTAAACTAGGGTTAGGGTTTCAAAGTAGGGTTTTAAACTAGGGTAAGGGTTTCAAAGTAGGGGTTTAAACTAGGTTTAGGGTTTCAAACTAGGGTTAGGGTTTCAAAGTAGGGTTTTAAACTAGGGTTAGGGTTGCAAAGTATTGGTTTAAACTAGGGTTAAGGTTGCAAAGTAGTGGTTTAAACTAGGGTTAGGGTTTAAAAGTAGGGGTTTAAACTAGGGTTAGGGTTTCAAAGTAGGGGTTTAAAATAGGGTTAGGGTTTTAAAGTAGGGGTTTAAACTAGGGTTAGGGTTTCAAAGTAGGGGTTTAAACTAGGGTTAGGGTTTCAATGTAGGGGTTTAAACTAGGGTTAGGGTTTCAAATTAGGGTTAGGGTTTCAAAGTAGGGTTTTAAACTAAGTTAGGGTTTCAAAATAGGGGTTAAAACTAGGGTTAGGGTTTCAAAGTAGGGGTTTAAACTAGGGTTAAGGTTTCAAAGTAGGGGTTTAAACTAGAGTTAGCGTTTCAAAGTAGGGTTTTAAACTAGGGTTAGGATTTCAAAGTAGGGTTTTATACTAGGGTTAGGGTTTCAAAGTAGGGTTTTAAACTAGGGTTAGGGTTTCAAAGTAGGGGTTTAAACTAGGGTTAGGGTTTCAAACTAGGGTTAGGGTTTCAAAGTAGGGTTTTAAACTAGGGTTAGGGTTGCAAAGTATTGGTTTAAACTAGGGTTAAGGTTGCAAAGTAGTGGTTTAAACTAGGGTTAGGGTTTAAAAGTAGGGGTTTAAACTAGGGTTTGGGTTTCAAAATAGGGGTTTAAAATAGGGTTAGGGTTTTAAAGTAGGGTTTTAAACTAGGGTTAGGGTTTCAAAGTAGGGGTTTAAACTAGGGTTAGGGTTTCAATGTAGGGGTTTAAACTAGGGTTAGGGTTTCAAAGTAGGGTTTTAAACTAGGGTTAGGGTTTCAAAGTAGGGTTTTAAACTCGGGTTAGGGTTTGAAAGTAGGGGTTTAAACTAGGGTTAGGGTTTCAAACTAGGGTTAAGTTTTCAAATTAGGGTTTTAAACTAGGGTTAGGGTTTAAAAGTAGGGGTTTAAACTAGGGTGAGGGTTTCAAAGTAGGATTTTAAACTAGGGTTAGGGTTTCAAAGTAGGGGTTTAAACTAGGGTTAGGGTTTCAAAGTAGGGGTTTAAACTAGGGTTAGGGTTTCAAAGTAGGGGTTTAAACTAGGGTTAGGGTTTCAAACTAGGGTTAAGTTTTCAAATTAGGGTTTTAAACTAGGGTTAGGGTTTAAAAGTAGGGGTTTAAACTAGGGTGAGGGTTTCAAAGTAGGATTTTAAACTAGGGTTAGGGTTTCAAAGGAGGTTTTTAAACTAGGGTTAGGGTTTCAAAGTAGGGGTTTAAACTAGGATTAGGGTTTTAAAGTAGGGGTTTAAACTAGGGTTAGGGTTTCAAACTAGGGTTAAGTTTTCAAATTAGGGTTTTAAACTAGGGTTAGGGTTTAAAAGTAGGGGTTTAAACTAGGGTGAGGGTTTCAAAGTAGGATTTTAAACTAGGGTTAGGGTTTCAAAGTAGGGGTTTAAACTAGGGTTAGGGTTTCAAAGTAGGGGTTTAAACTAGGGTTAGGGTTTCAAAGTAGGGGTTTAAACTAGGGTTAGTGTTTCAAAGTAGGGGTTTAAATTAGGGTTAGGGTTGCAAAGTAGGAGTTTAAATTAGGGTTAGGGTTGCAAAGTAGTGGTTTAAACTAGGGTTAGGGTTTCAAAGTAGGGGTTTAAACTAGGGTTAGGGTTTCAAAGTAGGGGTTTAAACTAGGGTTAGGGTTTCAAAGTAGGGGTTTAAACTAGGGTTAGGGTTTCAAAGTAGGGGTTTAAACTAGGGTTAGGGTTTCAAACTAGGGTTAGGGTTTCAAAGTAGGTTTTAAACTAAGTTAGGGTTTCAAAATAGGGGTTTAAACTAGGGTTAGAGTTTCAAAAGTAGGGGTTTAAACTAGGGATAAGGTTTCAATTACGGGTTTAAACTAGGGTTAGTGTTTCAAAGTAGGGGTTTAAATTAGGGTTAGGGTTGCAAAGAAGGAGTTTAAATTAGGGTTAGGGTTGCAAAGTAGTGGTTTAAACTAGGGTTAGGGTTTCAAAGTAGGGGTTTAAACTAGGGTTAGGGTTTCAAAGTAGGGGTTTAAACTAGGGTTAGGGTTTCAAAGTAGGGGTTTAAACTAGGGTTAGGGTTTCAAAGTAGTGATTTAAACTAGGGTTAGGGTTTCAAAGTAGGGGTTTAAACTAGGGTTAGGGTTTCAAAGTAGGGGTTTAAACTAGGGTTAGAGTTTCAAAGTAGGGGTTTAAACTAGGGTTAGGGTTTCAAAGTAGGGTTTTAAACTAGGGTTAGGGTTTCAAAGTAGGGTTTTATACTAGGGTTAGGGTTTCAAAGTAGGGTTTTAAACTAGTGTTAGGGTTTCAAAGTAGGGGTTTAAACTAGGGTTAGGGTTTCAAACTAGGGTTAGGGTTTCAAAGTAGGGTTTTAAACTAGGGTTAGGGTTGCAAAGTATTGGTTTAAACTAGGGTTAAGGTTGCAAAGTAGTGGTTTAAACTAGGGTTAGGGTTTCAAAGTAGGGTTTTAAACTAGGGTTAGGGTTTCAATGTAGGGCTTTAAACTAGGTTTAGGGTTTCAAAGTAGGGTTTTAAACTAGGGTTAGGGTTTCAAAGTAGGGGTTTAAACTAGGGTTAGGGTTTCAAATTAGGGTTAGGGTTTCAAAGTAGGGTTTTAAACTAAGTTAGGGTTTCAAAATAGGGGTTTAAACTAGGGTTAGGGTTTCAAAAGTAGGGGTTTAAACTAGGGATAAGGTTTCAATTAGGGGTTTAAACTAGGGTTAGGGTTTCAAAGTAGGGTTTTAAACTAGGGTTAGGGTTGCAAAGTAGTGATTTAAACTAGGGTTAGGGTTTCAAAGTAGGGGTTTAAACTAGGGTTAGGGTTTCAAAGTAGGGGTTTAAACTAGGGTTAGCGTTTCAAAGTAGGGGTTTAAACTAGGGTTAGGGTTTCAAAGTAGGGGTTTAAACTAGGGTTAGGGTTTCAAAGTAGTGATTTAAACTAGGGTTAAGGTTTCAAAGTAGGGGTTTAAACTAGGGTTAGGGTTTCAAAGTAGGGGTTTAAACTAGGGTTAGAGTTTCAAAGTAGGGGTTTAAACTAGGGTTAGGGTTTCAAAGTAGGGTTTTAAACTAGGGTTAGGGTTTCAAAGTAAAGGTTTTATACTAGGGTTAGGGTTTCAAAGTAGGGGTTTTAAACTAGGGTTAGGGTTTCAAAGTAGGGTTTTAAACTAGGGTTAGGGTTTCAAAGTCGGGTTTTATACTAGGGTTAGGGTTTCAAAGTAGGGTTTTAAACTAGGGTTAGGGTTTCAAAGTAGGGGTTTAAACTAGGGTTAGGGTTTCAAACTAGGGTTAGGGTTTCAAAGTAGGGTTTTAAACTAGGGTTAGGTTTGCAAAGTATTGGTTTAAACTAGGGTTAAGGTTGCAAAGTAGTGGTTTAAACTAGGGTTAGGGTTTCAAAGTAGGGTTTTAAACTAGGGTTAGGGTTTCAAAGTAGGGGTTTAAACTAGGGTTAGGAATTCAAACTAGGGTTAGGATTTCAAAGTAGGGTTTTAAACTAGGGTTAGGGTTGCAAAGTATTGGTTTAAACTAGGGTTAAGGTTGCAAAGTAGTGGTTTAAACTAGGGTTAGGGTTTAAAAGTAGGGGTTTAAACTAGGGTTAGGGTTTCAAAGTAGGTGTTTAAAATAGGGTTAGGGTTTTAAAGTAGGGGTTTAAACTAGGGTTAGGGTTTCAAAGTCGGGGTTTAAACTAGGGTTAGGGTTTCAATGTAGGGGTTTAAACTAGGGTTAGGTTTCAAAGTAGGGTTTTAAACTCGGGTTAGGGTTTGAAAGTAGGTATTTAAACTAGGGTAAGGGTTTTCAAAGTAGGGTTTTAAACTAGGGTTAGGGTTTCAAAGTAGGGTTTTAAACTAGGGTTAGAGTTTCAAAGTAGGGGTTTAAACTAGGGTTAAAGTTTCAAAGGAGGGTTTTAAACTAGGGTTAGGGTTTCAAAGTAGGGGTTTAAACTAGTATTAGGGTTTAAAAGTAGGGGTTTAAACTAGGGTTAGGGTTTCAAAGTAGGATTTTAAACTAGGGTTAGGGTTGCAAAGTATTGGTTTAAACTAGGGTTAAGGTTAGAAAGTAGTGGTTTAAACTAGGGTTAGGGTTTCAAAGTAGGGGTTTAAATTAGGGTTAGGGTTGCAAAGAAGGAGTTTAAATTAGGGTTAGGGTTGCAAAGTAGTGGTTTAAACTAGGGTTAGGGTTTCAAAGTAGGGGTTTAAACTAGGGTTAGGGTTTCAAAGTAGGGGTTTAAACTAGGGTTAGGGTTTCAAAGTAGGGGTTTAAACTAGGGTTAGAGTTTCAAAGTAGGGGTTTAAACTAGGGTTAGGGTTTCAAAGTAGGGTTTTAAACTAGGGTTAAGGTTAGAAAGTAGTGGTTTAAACTAGGGTTAGGGTTTCAAAGTAGGGGTTTAAATTAGGGTTAGGGTTGCAAAGAAGGAGTTTAAATTAGGGTTAGGGTTTCAAAGTAGGGGTTTAAACTAGGGTTAGGGTTTCAAAGTAGGGGTTTAAACTAGGGTTAGGGTTTCAAAGTAGGGGTTTAAACTAGGGTTAGGGTTTCAAAATAGTGATTTAAACTAGGGTTAGGGTTTCAAAGTAGGGGTTTAAACTAGGGTTAGGGTTTCAAAGTAGGGGTTTAAACTAGGGTTAGAGTTTCAAAGTAGGGGTTTAAACTAGGGTTAGGGTTTCAAAGTAGGGTTTTAAACTAGGGTTAGGGTTTCAAAGTAGGGTTTTATACTAGGGTTAGGGTTTCAAAGTAGGGTTTTAAACTAGGGTAAGGGTTTCAAAGTAGGGGTTTAAACTAGGTTTAGGGTTTCAAACTAGGGTTAGGGTTTCAAAGTAGGGTTTTAAACTAGGGTTAGGGTTGCAAAGTATTGGTTTAAACTAGGGTTAAGGTTGCAAAGTAGTGGTTTAAACTAGGGTTAGGGTTTAAAAGTAGGGGTTTAAACTAGGGTTAGGGTTTCAAAGTAGGGGTTTAAAATAGGGTTAGGGTTTTAAAGTAGGGGTTTAAACTAGGGTTAGGGTTTCAAAGTAGGGGTTTAAACTAGGGTTAGGGTTTCAATGTAGGGGTTTAAACTAGGGTTAGGGTTTCAAATTAGGGTTAGGGTTTCAAAGAAGGGTTTTAAGCTAAGTTAGGGTTTCAAAATAGGGTTTAAAACTAGGGTTAGGGTTTCAAAGTAGGGGTTTAAACTAGGGTTAGGGTTTCAAAGTAGGGGTTTAAACTAGGGTTAGCGTTTCAAAGTAGGGTTTTAAACTAGGGTTAGGATTTCAAAGTAGGGTTTTATACTAGGGTTAGGGTTTCAAAGTAGGGTTTTAAACTAGGGTTAGGGTTTCAAAGTAGGGGTTTAAACTAGGGTTAGGGTTTCAAACTAGGGTTAGGGTTTCAAAGTAGGGTTTTAAACTAGGGTTAGGGTTGCAAAGTATTGGTTTAAACTAGGGTTAAGGTTGCAAAGTAGTGGTTTAAACTAGGGTTAGGGTTTAAAAGTAGGGGTTTAAACTAGGGTTTGGGTTTCAAAATAGGGGTTTAAAATAGGGTTAGGGTTTTAAAGTAGGGTTTTAAACTAGGGTTAGGGTTTCAAAGTAGGGGTTTAAACTAGGGTTAGGGTTTCAATGTAGGGGTTTAAACTAGGGTTAGGGTTTCAAAGTAGGGTTTTAAACTAGGGTTAGGGTTTCAAAGTAGGGTTTTAAACTCGGGTTAGGGTTTGAAAGTAGGGGTTTAAACTAGGGTTAAAGTTTCAAAGGAGGTTTTAAAACTAGGGTTAGGGTTTCAAAGTAGGGGTTTAAACTAGGATTAGGGTTTTAAAGTAGGGGTTTAAACTAGGGTTAGGGTTTCAAACTAGGGTTAAGTTTTCAAAGTAGGGTTTTAAACTAGGGTTAGGGTTTAAAAGTAGGGGTTTAAACTAGGGTGAGGGTTTCAAAGTAGGATTTTAAACTAGGGTTAGGGTTTCAAAGTAGGGGTTTAAACTAGGGTTAGGGTTTCAAAGTAGGGGTTTAAACTAGGGTTAGGGTTTCAAAGTAGGGGTTTAAACTAGGGTTAGGGTTTCAAACTAGGGTTATGGTTTTAAAGTAGGGTTTTAAACTAGGGTTAGGGTTTCAATGTAGTGATTTAAACTCGGATTAGGGTTTCAAAGTAGGGGTTTAAACTAGGGTTAGTGTTTCAAAGTAGGGGTTTAAATTAGGGTTAGGGTTGCAAAGTAGGAGTTTAAATTAGGGTTAGGGTTGCAAAGTAGTGGTTTAAACTAGGGTTAGGGTTTCAAAGTAGGGGTTTAAACTAGGGTTAGGGTTTCAAAGTAGGGGTTTAAACTAGGGTTAGGGTTTCAAAGTAGGGGTTTAAACTAGGGTTAGGGTTTCAAAGTAGGGGTTTAAACTAGGGTTAGGGTTTCAAACTAGGGTTAGGGTTTCAAAGTAGGGTTTTAAACTAAGTTAGGGTTTCAAAATAGGGGTTTAAACTAGGGTTAGAGTTTCAAAAGTAGGGGTTTAAACTAGGGATAAGGTTTCAATTAGGGGTTTAAACTAGGGTTAGTGTTTCAAAGTAGGGGTTTAAATTAGGGTTAGGGTTGCAAAGAAGGAGTTTAAATTAGGGTTAGGGTTGCAAAGTAGTGGTTTAAACTAGGGTTAGGGTTTCAAAGTAGGGGTTTAAACTAGGGTTAGGGTTTCAAAGTAGGGGTTTAAACTAGGGTTAGGGTTTCAAAGTAGGGGTTTAAACTAGGGTTAGGGTTTCAAAGTAGTGATTTAAACTAGGGTTAGGGTTTCAAAGTAGGGGTTTAAACTAGGGTTAGGGTTTCAAAGTAGGGGTTTAAACTAGGGTTAGGGTTTCAAAGTAGGGTTTTAAACTAGGGTTAGGGTTTCAAAGTAGGGTTTTATACTAGGGTTAGGGTTTCAAAGTAGGGTTTTAAACTAGTGTTAGGGTTTCAAAGTAGGGGTTTAAACTAGGGTTAGGGTTTCAAAGTAGGGTTTTAAACTAGGGTTAGGGTTGCAAAGTATTGGTTTAAACTAGGGTTAAGGTTGCAAAGTAGTGGTTTAAACTAGGGTTAGGGTTTAAAAGTAGGGGTTTAAACTAGGGTAAGGGTTTCAAAGTAGGGGTTTAAAATAGGGTTAGGGTTTTAAAGTAGGGGTTTAAACTAGGGTTAGGGTTTCAAAGTAGGGGTTTAAACTAGGGTTAGGGGTTCAATGTAGGGGTTTAAACTAGGTTAAGGGTTTCAAAGTAGGGTTTTAAACTAGGGTTAGGGTTTCAAAGTAGGGGTTTAAACTAGGGTTAGGGTTTCAAATTAGGGTTAGGGTTTCAAAGTAGGTTTTAAACTAAGTTAGGGTTTCAAAATAGGGGTTAAAACTAGGGTTAGGGTTTCAAAAGTAGAGGTTTAAACTAGGGATAAGGTTTCAATTAGGGGTTTAAACTAGGGTTAGGGTTTCAAAGTAGGGGTTTAAATTAGGGTTAGAGTTGCAAAGTAGGAGTTTAAATTAGGGTTAGGGTTGCAAAGTAGTGGTTTAAACTAGGGTTAGGGTTTCAAAGTAGGGGTTTAAACTAGGGTTAGAGTTTCAAAGTAGGGGTTTAAACTAGGGTTAGGGTTTCAAAGTAGGGTTTTAAACTAGGGTTAAGGTTAGAAAGTAGTGGTTTAAACTAGGGTTAGGGTTTCAAAGTAGGGGTTTAAATTAGGGTTAGGGTTGCAAAGAAGGAGTTTAAATTAGGGTTAGGGTTTCAAAGTAGGGGTTTAAACTAGGGTTAGGGTTTCAAAGTAGGGGTTTAAACTAGGGTTAGGGTTTCAAAGTAGGGGTTTAAACTAGGGTTAGGGTTTCAAAATAGTGATTTAAACTAGGGTTAGGGTTTCAAAGTAGGGGTTTAAACTAGGGTTAGGGTTTCAAAGTAGGGGTTTAAACTAGGGTTAGAGTTTCAAAGTAGGGGTTTAAACTAGGGTTAGGGTTTCAAAGTAGGGTTTTAAACTAGGGTTAGGGTTTCAAAGTAGGGTTTTATACTAGGGTTAGGGTTTCAAAGTAGGGTTTTAAACTAGGGTAAGGGTTTCAAAGTAGGGGTTTAAACTAGGTTTAGGGTTTCAAACTAGGGTTAGGGTTTCAAAGTAGGGTTTTAAACTAGGGTTAGGGTTGCAAAGTATTGGTTTAAACTAGGGTTAAGGTTGCAAAGTAGTGGTTTAAACTAGGGTTAGGGTTTAAAAGTAGGGGTTTAAACTAGGGTTAGGGTTTCAAAGTAGGGGTTTAAAATAGGGTTAGGGTTTTAAAGTAGGGGTTTAAACTAGGGTTAGGGTTTCAAAGTAGGGGTTTAAACTAGGGTTAGGGTTTCAATGTAGGGGTTTAAACTAGGGTTAGGGTTTCAAATTAGGGTTAGGGTTTCAAAGAAGGGTTTTAAGCTAAGTTAGGGTTTCAAAATAGGGTTTAAAACTAGGGTTAGGGTTTCAAAGTAGGGGTTTAAACTAGGGTTAGGGTTTCAAAGTAGGGGTTTAAACTAGGGTTAGCGTTTCAAAGTAGGGTTTTAAACTAGGGTTAGGATTTCAAAGTAGGGTTTTATACTAGGGTTAGGGTTTCAAAGTAGGGTTTTAAACTAGGGTTAGGGTTTCAAAGTAGGGGTTTAAACTAGGGTTAGGGTTTCAAACTAGGGTTAGGGTTTCAAAGTAGGGTTTTAAACTAGGGTTAGGGTTGCAAAGTATTGGTTTAAACTAGGGTTAAGGTTGCAAAGTAGTGGTTTAAACTAGGGTTAGGGTTTAAAAGTAGGGGTTTAAACTAGGGTTTGGGTTTCAAAATAGGGGTTTAAAATAGGGTTAGGGTTTTAAAGTAGGGTTTTAAACTAGGGTTAGGGTTTCAAAGTAGGGGTTTAAACTAGGGTTAGGGTTTCAATGTAGGGGTTTAAACTAGGGTTAGGGTTTCAAAGTAGGGTTTTAAACTAGGGTTAGGGTTTCAAAGTAGGGTTTTAAACTCGGGTTAGGGTTTGAAAGTAGGGGTTTAAACTAGGGTTAAAGTTTCAAAGGAGGTTTTAAAACTAGGGTTAGGGTTTCAAAGTAGGGGTTTAAACTAGGATTAGGGTTTTAAAGTAGGGGTTTAAACTAGGGTTAGGGTTTCAAACTAGGGTTAAGTTTTCAAATTAGGGTTTTAAACTAGGGTTAGGGTTTAAAAGTAGGGGTTTAAACTAGGGTGAGGGTTTCAAAGTAGGATTTTAAACTAGGGTTAGGGTTTCAAAGTAGGGGTTTAAACTAGGGTTAGGGTTTCAAAGTAGGGGTTTAAACTAGGGTTAGGGTTTCAAAGTAGGGGTTTAAACTAGGGTTAGGGTTTCAAACTAGGGTTATGGTTTTAAAGTAGGGTTTTAAACTAGGGTTAGGGTTTCAATGTAGTGATTTAAACTCGGATTAGGGTTTCAAAGTAGGGGTTTAAACTAGGGTTAGTGTTTCAAAGTAGGGGTTTAAATTAGGGTTAGGGTTGCAAAGTAGGAGTTTAAATTAGGGTTAGGGTTGCAAAGTAGTGGTTTAAACTAGGGTTAGGGTTTCAAAGTAGGGGTTTAAACTAGGGTTAGGGTTTCAAAGTAGGGGTTTAAACTAGGGTTAGGGTTTCAAAGTAGGGGTTTAAACTAGGGTTAGGGTTTCAAAGTAGGGGTTTAAACTAGGGTTAGGGTTTCAAACTAGGGTTAGGGTTTCAAAGTAGGGTTTTAAACTAAGTTAGGGTTTCAAAATAGGGGTTTAAACTAGGGTTAGAGTTTCAAAAGTAGGGGTTTAAACTAGGGATAAGGTTTCAATTAGGGGTTTAAACTAGGGTTAGTGTTTCAAAGTAGGGGTTTAAATTAGGGTTAGGGTTGCAAAGAAGGAGTTTAAATTAGGGTTAGGGTTGCAAAGTAGTGGTTTAAACTAGGGTTAGGGTTTCAAAGTAGGGGTTTAAACTAGGGTTAGGGTTTCAAAGTAGGGGTTTAAACTAGGGTTAGGGTTTCAAAGTAGGGGTTTAAACTAGGGTTAGGGTTTCAAAGTAGTGATTTAAACTAGGGTTAGGGTTTCAAAGTAGGGGTTTAAACTAGGGTTAGGGTTTCAAAGTAGGGGTTTAAACTAGGGTTAGGGTTTCAAAGTAGGGTTTTAAACTAGGGTTAGGGTTTCAAAGTAGGGTTTTATACTAGGGTTAGGGTTTCAAAGTAGGGTTTTAAACTAGTGTTAGGGTTTCAAAGTAGGGGTTTAAACTAGGGTTAGGGTTTCAAAGTAGGGTTTTAAACTAGGGTTAGGGTTGCAAAGTATTGGTTTAAACTAGGGTTAAGGTTGCAAAGTAGTGGTTTAAACTAGGGTTAGGGTTTAAAAGTAGGGGTTTAAACTAGGGTAAGGGTTTCAAAGTAGGGGTTTAAAATAGGGTTAGGGTTTTAAAGTAGGGGTTTAAACTAGGGTTAGGGTTTCAAAGTAGGGGTTTAAACTAGGGTTAGGGGTTCAATGTAGGGGTTTAAACTAGGTTAAGGGTTTCAAAGTAGGGTTTTAAACTAGGGTTAGGGTTTCAAAGTAGGGGTTTAAACTAGGGTTAGGGTTTCAAATTAGGGTTAGGGTTTCAAAGTAGGTTTTAAACTAAGTTAGGGTTTCAAAATAGGGGTTAAAACTAGGGTTAGGGTTTCAAAAGTAGAGGTTTAAACTAGGGATAAGGTTTCAATTAGGGGTTTAAACTAGGGTTAGGGTTTCAAAGTAGGGGTTTAAATTAGGGTTAGAGTTGCAAAGTAGGAGTTTAAATTAGGGTTAGGGTTGCAAAGTAGTGGTTTAAACTAGGGTTAGGGTTTCAAAGTAGGGTTTTAAACTAGGGTTAGGGTTTCAAAGTAGGGGTTTAAACTAGGGTTAGGGTTAAAAAGTAGGGGTTTAAACTAGGGTTAGGGTTGCAAAGTAGTGATTTAAACTAGGGTTAGAGTTTCAAAGTAGGGGTTTAAACTAGGGTTAGGGTTTCAAAGTAGGGGTTTAAACTAGGGTTAGCGTTTCAAAGTAGGGGTTTAAACTAGGGTTAGGGTTTCAAAGTAGGGGTTTAAACTAGGGTTAGGGTTTCAAAGTAGTGATTTAAACTAGGGTTAGGGTTTCAAAGTAGGGGTTTAAACTAGGGTTAGGGTTTCAAAGTAGGGGTTTAAACTAGGGTTAGGGTTTCAAAGTAGTGATTTAAACTAGGGTTAGGGTTTCAAAGTAGGGGTTTAAACTAGGGTTAGGGTTTCAAAGTAGGGGTTTAAACTAGGGTTAGAGTTTCAAAGTAGGGGTTTAAACTAGGGTTAGGGTTTCAAAGTAGGGTTTTAAACTAGGGTTAGGGTTTCAAAGTAGGGTTTTATACTAGGGTTAGGGTTTCAAAGTAGGGTTTTAAACTAGTGTTAGGGTTTCAAAGTAGGGGTTTAAACTAGGGTTAGGGTTTCAAACTAGGGTTAGGGTTTCAAAGTAGGGTTTTAAACTAGGGTTAGGGTTGCAAAGTATTGGTTTAAACTAGGGTTAAGGTTGCAAAGTAGTGGTTTAAACTAGGGTTAGGGTTTAAAAGTAGGGGTTTAAACTAGGGTAAGGGTTTCAAAGTAGGGGTTTAAAATAGGGTTAGGGTTTTAAAGTAGGGGTTTAAACTAGGGTTAGGGTTTCAAAGAAGGGGTTTAAACTAGGGTTAGGGGTTCAATGTAGGGGTTTAAACTAGGTTAAGGGTTTCAAAGTAGGGTTTTAAACTAGGGTTAGGGTTTCAAAGTAGGGGTTTAAACTAGGGTTAGGGTTTCAAATTAGGGTTAGGGTTTCAAAGTAGGTTTTAAACTAAGTTAGGGTTTCAAAATAGGGGTTAAAACTAGGGTTAGGGTTTCAAAAGTAGAGGTTTAAACTAGGGATAAGGTTTCAATTAGGGGTTTAAACTAGGGTTAGGGTTTCAAAGTAGGGGTTTAAATTAGGGTTAGGGTTGCAAAGTAGGAGTTTAAATTAGGGTTAGGGTTGCAAAGTAGTGGTTTAAACTAGGGTTAGGGTTTCAAAGTAGGGTTTTAAACTAGGGTTAGGGTTTCAAAGTAGGGGTTTAAACTAGGGTTAGGGTTAAAAAGTAGGGGTTTAAACTAGGGTTAGGGTTGCAAAGTAGTGATTTAAACTAGGGTTAGGGTTTCAAAGTAGGGGTTTAAACTAGGGTTAGGGTTTCAAAGTAGGGGTTTAAACTAGGGTTAGCGTTTCAAAGTAGGGGTTTAAACTAGGGTTAGGGTTTCAAAGTAGGGGTTTAAACTAGGGTTAGGGTTTCAAAGTAGTGATTTAAACTAGGGTTAGGGTTTCAAAGTAGGGGTTTAAACTAGGGTTAGGGTTTCAAAGTAGGGGTTTAAACTAGGGTTAGAGTTTCAAAGTAGGGGTTTAAACTAGGGTTAGGGTTTCAAAGTAGGGTTTTAAACTAGGGTTAGGATTTCAAAGTAGGGTTTTATACTAGGGTTAGGGTTTCAAAGTAGGGTTTTAAACTAGGTTTAGGGTTTCAAAGTAGGGGTTTAAACTAGGGTTAGGGTTTCAAACTAGGTTTAGGGTTTCAAAGTAGGGTTTTAAACTAGGGTTAGGGTTGCAAAGTATTGGTTTAAACTAGGGTTAAGGTTGCAAAGTAGTGGTTTAAACTAGGGTTAGGGTTTCAAAGTAGGGTTTTAAACTAAGGTTAGGGTTTCAAAGTTGGGGTTTAAACTAGGGTTAGGGTTTCAAAGTAGGGGTTTAAACTAGGGTTAGGGTTTCAATGTAGGGGTTTAAAATAGGGTTAGGGTTTCAAAGTAGGGTTTTAAACTAGGGTTAGGGTTTCAAAGTAGGGTTTTAAACTCGGGTTAGGGTTTGAAAGTAGGGTTTTAAACTAGGGTAAGGGTTTCAAAGTAGGGTTTTAAACTAGGGTTAGGGTTTCAAAGTAGGGTTTTAAACTAGGGTTAGAGTTTCAAAGTAGGGGTTTAAACTAGGGTTAAAGTTTCAAAGGAGGGTTTTAAACTAGGGTTAGGGTTTCAAAGTAGGGGTTTAAACTAGGGTTAGGGTTTCAAACTAGGGTTATGGTTTTAAAGTAGGGTTTTAAACTAGGGTTAGGGTTTCAATGTAGTGATTTAAACTCGGATTAGGGTTTCAAAGTAGGGGTTTAAACTAGGGTTAGTGTTTCAAAGTAGGGGTTTAAATTAGGGTTAGGGTTGCAAAGTAGGAGTTTAAATTAGGGTTAGGGTTGCAAAGTAGTGGTTTAAACTAGGGTTAGGGTTTCAAAGTAGGGGTTTAAACTAGGGTTAGGGTTTCAAAGTAGGGGTTTAAACTAGGGTTAGGGTTTCAAAGTAGGGGTTTAAACTAGGGTTAGGGTTTCAAAGTAGGGGTTTAAACTAGGGTTAGGGTTTCAAACTAGGGTTAGGGTTTCAAAGTAGGGTTTTAAACTAAGTTAGGGTTTCAAAATAGGGGTTTAAACTAGGGTTAGAGTTTCAAAAGTAGGGGTTTAAACTAGGGATAAGGTTTCAATTAGGGGTTTAAACTAGGGTTAGTGTTTCAAAGTAGGGGTTTAAATTAGGGTTAAGGTTGCAAAGAAGGAGTTTAAATTAGGGTTAGGGTTGCAAAGTAGTGGTTTAAACTAGGGTTAGGGTTTCAAAGTAGGGGTTTAAACTAGGGTTAGGGTTTCAAAGTAGGGGTTTAAACTAGGGTTAGGGTTTCAAAGTAGGGGTTTAAACTAGGGTTAGGGTTTCAAAGTAGTGATTTAAACTAGGGTTAGGGTTTCAAAGTAGGGGTTTAAACTAGGGTTAGGGTTTCAAAGTAGGGGTTTAAACTAGGGTTAGAGTTTCAAAGTAGGGGTTTAAACTAGGGTTAGGGTTTCAAAGTAGGGTTTTAAACTAGGGTTAGGGTTTCAAAGTAGGGTTTTATACTAGGGTTAGGGTTTCAAAGTAGGGTTTTAAACTAGTGTTAGGGTTTCATAGTAGGGGTTTAAACTAGGGTTAGGGTTTCAAACTAGGGTTAGGGTTTCAAAGTAGGGTTTTAAACTAGGGTTAGGGTTGCAAAGTATTGGTTTAAACTAGGGTTAAGGTTGCAAAGTAGTGGTTTAAACTAGGGTTAGGGTTTAAAAGTAGGGGTTTAAACTAGGGTAAGGGTTTCAAAGTAGGGGTTTAAAATAGGGTTAGGGTTTTAAAGTAGGGGTTTAAACTAGGGTTAGGCTTTCAAAGTAGGGGTTTAAACTAGGGTTAGGGGTTCAATGTAGGGGTTTAAACTAGGTTAAGGGTTTCAAAGTAGGGTTTTAAACTAGGGTTAGGGTTTCAAAGTAGGGGTTTAAACTAGGGTTAGGGTTTCAAATTAGGGTTAGGGTTTCAAAGTAGGTTTTAAACTAAGTTAGGGTTTCAAAATAGGGGTTAAAACTAGGGTTAGGGTTTCAAAAGTAGAGGTTTAAACTAGGGATAAGGTTTCAATTAGGGGTTTAAACTAGGGTTAGGGTTTCAAAGTAGGGGTTTAAATTAGGGTTAGGGTTGCAAAGTAGGAGTTTAAATTAGGGTTAGGGTTGCAAAGTAGTGGTTTAAACTAGGGTTAGGGTTTCAAAGTAGGGTTTTAAACTAGGGTTAGGGTTTCAAAGTAGGGGTTTAAACTAGGGTTAGGGTTAAAAAGTAGGGGTTTAAACTAGGGTTAGGGTTGCAAAGTAGTGATTTAAACTAGGGTTAGGGTTTCAAAGTAGGGGTTTAAACTAGGGTTAGGGTTTCAAAGTAGGGGTTTAAACTAGGGTTAGCGTTTCAAAGTAGGGGTTTAAAGTAGGGTTAGGGTTTCAAAGTAGGGGTTTAAACTAGGGTTAGGGTTTCAAAGTAGTGATTTAAACTAGGGTTAGGGTTTCAAAGTAGGGGTTTAAACTAGGGTTAGGGTTTCAAAGTAGGGGTTTAAACTAGGGTTAGAGTTTCAAAGTAGGGGTTTAAACTAGGGTTAGGGTTTCAAAGTAGGGTTTTAAACTAGGGTTAGGATTTCAAAGTAGGGTTTTATACTAGGGTTAGGGTTTCAAAGTAGGGTTTTAAACTAGGTTTAGGGTTTCAAAGTAGGGGTTTAAACTAGGGTTAGGGTTTCAAACTAGGTTTAGGGTTTCAAAGTAGGGTTTTAAACTAGGGTTAGGGTTGCAAAGTATTGGTTTAAACTAGGGTTAAGGTTGCAAAGTAGTGGTTTAAACTAGGGTTAGGGTTTCAAAGTAGGGTTTTAAACTAAGGTTAGGGTTTCAAAGTTGGGGTTTAAACTAGGGTTAGGGTTTCAAAGTAGGGGTTTAAACTAGGGTTAGGGTTTCAATGTAGGGGTTTAAACTAGGGTTAGGGTTTCAAAGTAGGGTTTTAAACTAGGGTTAGGGTTTCAAAGTAGGGTTTTAAACTCGGGTTAGGGTTTGAAAGTAGGGTTTTAAACTAGGGTAAGGGTTTCAAAGTAGGGTTTTAAACTAGGGTTAGGGTTTCAAAGTAGGGTTTTAAACTAGGGTTAGAGTTTCAAAGTAGGGGTTTAAACTAGGGTTAAAGTTTCAAAGGAGGGTTTTAAACTAGGGTTAGGGTTTCAAAGTAGGGGTATAAACTAGGATTAGGGTTTTAAAGTAGGGGTTTAAACTAGGGTTAGGGTTTCAAACTAGGGTTAAGTTTTCAAATTAGGGTTTTAAACTAGGGTTAGGGTTTAAAAGTAGGGGTTTAAACTAGGGTTAGGGTTTCAAAGTAGGATTTTAAACTAGGGTTAGGGTTTCAAAGTAGGGGTTTAAACTAGGGTTAGGGTTTCAAAGTAGGGGTTTAAACTAGGGTTAGGGTTTCAAAGTAGGGGTTTAAACTAGGGTTAGGGTTTCAAAGTAGGGGTTTAAACTAGGGTTAGGGTTTCAAAGTAGGGGTTTAAACTAGGGTTAGGGTTTCAAACTAGGGTTAGGGTTTCAAAGTAGGGTTTTAAACTAAGTTAGGGTTTCAAAATAGGGGTTTAAACTAGGGTTAGAGTTTCAAAAGTAGGGGTTTAAACTAGGGATAAGGTTTCAATTATGGGTTTAAACTAGGGTTAGGGTTTCAAAGTAGGGGTTTAAATTAGGGTTAGGGTTGCAAAGTAGGAGTTTAAATTAGGGTTAGGGTTGCAAAGTAGTGGTTTAAACTAGGTTTAGGGTTTCAAAGTAGGGGTTTAAACTAGGGTTAGGGTTTCAAAGTAGGGGTTTAAACTAGGGTTAGGGTTTCAAAGTAGGGGTTTAAATTAGGGTTAGGGTTTCAAAGTAGTGATTTAAACTAGGGTTAGGGTTTCAAAGTAGGGGTTTAAACTAGGGTTAGGGTTTCAAAGTAGGGGTTTAAACTAGGGTTAGAGTTTCAAAGTAGGGGTTTAAACTAGGGTTAGGGTTTCAAAGTAGGGTTTTAAACTAGGGTTAGCGTTTCAAAGTAGGGGTTTAAACTAGGGTTAGGGTTTCAAAGTAGGGGTTTAAACTAGGGTTAGGGTTTCAAAGTAGTGATTTAAACTAGGGTTAAGGTTTCAAAGTAGGGGTTTAAACTAGGGTTAGGGTTTCAAAGTAGGGGTTTAAACTAGGGTTAGAGTTTCAAAGTAGGGGTTTAAACTAGGGTTAGGGTTTCAAAGTAGGGTTTTAAACTAGGGTTAGGGTTTCAAAGTAGGGGTTTTATACTAGGGTTAGGGTTTCAAAGTAGGGGTTTTAAACTAGGGTTAGGGTTTCAAAGTAGGGTTTTAAACTAGGGTTAGGGTTTCAAAGTCGGGTTTTATACTAGGGTTAGGGTTTAAAAGTAGGGTTTTAAACTAGGGTTAGGGTTTCAAAGTAGGGGTTTAAACTAGGGTTAGGGTTTCAAACTAGGGTTAGGGTTTCAAAGTAGGGTTTTAAACTAGGGTTAGGGTTGCAAAGTATTGGTTTAAACTAGGGTTAAGGTTGCAAAGTAGTGGTTTAAACTAGGGTTAGGGTTTCAAAGTAGGGTTTTAAACTAGGGTTAGGGTTTCAAAGTAGGGGTTTAAACTAGGGTTAGGGTTTCAAACTAGGGTTAGGGTTTCAAAGTAGGGTTTTAAACTAGGGTTAGGGTTGCAAAGTATTGGTTTAAACTAGGGTTAAGGTTGCAAAGTAGTGGTTTAAACTAGGGTTAGGGTTTAAAAGTAGGGGTTTAAACTAGGGTTAGGGTTTCAAAGTAGGTGTTTAAAATAGGGTTAGGGTTTTAAAGTAGGGGTTTAAACTAGGGTTAGGGTTTCAAAGTCGGGGTTTAAACTAGGGTTAGGGTTTCAATGTAGGGGTTTAAACTAGGGTTAGGGTTTCAAAGTAGGGTTTTAAACTAGGGTTAGGTTTCAAAGTAGGGTTTTAAACTCGGGTTAGGGTTTGAAAGTAGGGTTTTAAACTAGGGTAAGGGTTTCAAAGTAGGGTTTTAAACTAGGGTTAGGGTTTCAAAGTAGGGTTTTAAACTAGGGTTAGAGTTTCAAAGTAGGGGTTTAAACTAGGGTTAAAGTTTCAAAGGAGGGTTTTAAACTAGGGTTAGGGTTTCAAAGTAGGGGTTTAAACTAGTATTAGGGTTTTAAAGTAGGGGTTTAAACTAGGGTTAGGGTTTCAAACTAGGGTTAAGTTTTCAAATTAGTGTTTTAAACTAGGGTTAGGGTTTAAAAGTAGGGGTTTAAACTAGGGTTAGGGTTTCAAAGTAGGATTTTAAACTAGGGTTAGGGTTTCAAAAAAGGGGTTTAAACTAGGGTTAGGGTTTCAAAGTAGGGGTTTAAACTAGGGTTAGGGTTTCAAAGTAGGGGTTTAAACTAGGGTTAGGGTTTCAAAGTAGGGGTTTAAACTAGGGTTAGGGTTTCAAAGTAGGGGTTTAAACTAGGGTTAGGGTTTCAAACTAGGGTTAGGGTTTCAAAGTAGGGTTTTAAACTAAGTTAGGGTTTCAAAATAGGGGTTTAAACTAGGGTTAGAGTTTCAAAAGTAGGGGTTTAAACTAGGGATAAGGTTTCAATTATGGGTTTAAACTAGGGTTAGGGTTTCAAAGTAGGGGTTTAAATTAGGGTTAGGGTTGCAAAGTAGGAGTTTAAATTAGGGTTAGGGTTGCAAAGTAGTGGTTTAAACTAGGTTTAGGGTTTCAAAGTAGGGGTTTAAACTAGGGTTAGGGTTTCAAAGTAGGGGTTTAAACTAGGGTTAGGGTTTCAAAGTAGGGGTTTAAATTAGGGTTAGGGTTTCAAAGTAGTGATTTAAACTAGGGTTAGGGTTTCAAAGTAGGGGTTTAAACTAGGGTTAGGGTTTCAAAGTAGGGGTTTAAACTAGGGTTAGAGTTTCAAAGTAGGGGTTTAAACTAGGGTTAGGGTTTCAAAGTAGGGTTTTAAACTAGGGTTAGCGTTTCAAAGTAGGGGTTTAAACTAGGGTTAGGGTTTCAAAGTAGGGGTTTAAACTAGGGTTAGGGTTTCAAAGTAGTGATTTAAACTAGGGTTAAGGTTTCAAAGTAGGGGTTTAAACTAGGGTTAGGGTTTCAAAGTAGGGGTTTAAACTAGGGTTAGAGTTTCAAAGTAGGGGTTTAAACTAGGGTTAGGGTTTCAAAGTAGGGTTTTAAACTAGGGTTAGGGTTTCAAAGTAGGGGTTTTATACTAGGGTTAGGGTTTCAAAGTAGGGGTTTTAAACTAGGGTTAGGGTTTCAAAGTAGGGTTTTAAACTAGGGTTAGGGTTTCAAAGTAGGGTTTTATACTAGGGTTAGGGTTTCAAAGTAGGGTTTTAAACTAGGGTTAGGGTTTCAATGTAGGGGTTTAAACTAGGGTTAGGGTTTTAAACTAGGGTTAGGGTTTCAAAGTAGGGTTTTAAACTAGGGTTAGGGTTGCAAAGTATTGGTTTAAACTAGGGTTAAGGTTGCAAAGTAGTGGTTTAAACTAGGGTTAGGGTTTCAAAGTAGGGTTTTAAACTAGGGTTAGGGTTTCAAAGTAGGGGTTTAAACTAGGGTTAGGGTTTCAAACTAGGGTTAGAGTTTCAAAGTAGGGTTTTAAACTAGGGTTAGGGTTGCAAAGTATTGGTTTAAACTAGGGTTAAGGTTGCAAAGTAGTGGTTTAAACTAGGGTTAGGGTTTAAAAGTAGGGGTTTAAACTAGGGTTAGGGTTTCAAAGTAGGTGTTTAAAATAGGGTTAGGGTTTTAAAGTAGGGGTTTAAACTAGGGTTAGGGTTTCAAAGTCGGGGTTTAAACTAGGGTTAGGGTTTCAATGTAGGGGTTTAAACTAGGGTTAGGGTTTCAAAGTAGGGTTTTAAACTAGGGTTAGGTTTCAAAGTAGGGTTTTAAACTCGGGTTAGGGTTTGAAAGTAGGGTTTTAAACTAGGGTAAGGGTTTCAAAGTAGGGTTTTAAACTAGGGTTAGGGTTTCAAAGTAGGGTTTTAAACTAGGGTTAGAGTTTCAAAGTAGGGGTTTAAACTAGGGTTAAAGTTTCAAAGGAGGGTTTTAAACTAGGGTTAGGGTTTCAAAGTAGGGGTTTAAACTAGTATTAGGGTTTTAAAGTAGGGGTTTAAACTAGGGTTAGGGTTTCAAACTAGGGTTAAGTTTTCAAATTAGTGTTTTAAACTAGGGTTAGGGTTTAAAAGTAGGGGTTTAAACTAGGGTTAGGGTTTCAAAGTAGGATTTTAAACTAGGGTTAGGGTTTTAAAAAAGGGGTTTAAACTAGGGTTAGGGTTTCAAAGTAGGGGTTTAAACTAGGGTTAGGGTTTCAAAGTAGGGGTTTAAACTAGGGTTAGGGTTTCAAAGTAGGGGTTTAAACTAGGGTTAGGGTTTCAAAGTAGGGGTTTAAACTAGGGTTAGGGTTTCAAACTAGGGTTAGGGTTTCAAAGTAGGGTTTTAAACTAAGTTAGGGTTTCAAAATAGGGGTTTAAACTAGGGTTAGAGTTTCAAAAGTAGGGGTTTAAACTAGGGATAAGGTTTCAATTATGGGTTTAAACTAGCGTTAGGGTTTCAAAGTAGGGGTTTAAATTAGGGTTAGGGTTGCAAAGAAGGAGTTTAAATTAGGGTTAGGGTTGCAAAGTAGTGGTTTAAACTAGGGTTAGGGTTTCAAAGTAGGGGTTTAAACTAGGGTTAGGGTTTCAAAGTAGGGGTTTAAACTAGGGTTAGGGTTTCAAAGTAGGGGTTTAAACTAGGGTTAGGGTTTCAAAATAGTAATTTAAACTAGGGTTAGGGTTTCAAAGTAGGGGTTTAAACTAGGGTTAGGGTTTCAAAGTAGGGGTTTAAACTAGGGTTAGAGTTTCAAAGTAGGGGTTTAAACTAGGGTTAGGGTTTCAAAGTAGGGTTTTAAACTAGGGTTAGGGTTTCAAAGTAGGGTTTTATACTAGGGTTAGGGTTTCAAAGTAGGGTTTTAAACTAGGGTTAGGGTTTCAAAGTAGGGGTTTAAACTAGGTTTAGGGTTTCAAACTAGGGTTAGGGTTTCAAAGTAGGGTTTTAAACTAGGGTTAGGGTTGCAAAGTATTGGTTTAAACTAGGGTTAAGGTTGCAAAGTAGTGGTTTAAACTAGGGTTAGGGTTTAAAAGTAGGGGTTTAAACTAGGGTTAGGGTTTCAAAGTAGGGGTTTAAACTAGGGTTAGGGTTTCAAAGTAGGGGTTTAAACTAGGGTTAGGGTTTCAATTTAGGGGTTTAAACTAGGGTTAGGGTTTCAAATTAGGGTTAGGGTTTCAAAGTAGGGTTTTAAACTAAGTTAGGGTTTCAAAATAGGGGTTAAAACTAGGGTTAGGGTTTCAAAGTAGGGGTTTAAACTAGGGTTAGGGTTTCAAAGTAGGGGTTTAAACTAGGGTTAGCGTTTCAAAGTAGGGTTTTAAACAAGGGTTAGGATTTCAAAGTAGGGTTTTATACTAGGGTTAGGGTTTCAAAGTAGGGTTTTAAACTAGGGTTAGGGTTTCAAAGTAGGGGTTTAAACTAGGGTTAGGGTTTCAAACTAGGGTTAGGGTTTCAAAGTAGGGTTTTAAACTAGGGTTAGGGTTGCAAAGTATTGGTTTAAACCAGGGTTAAGGTTGCAAAGTAGTGGTTTAAACTAGGGTTAGGGTTTAAAAGTAGGGGTTTAAACTAGGGTTTGGGTTTCAAAATAGGGGTTTAAAATAGGGTTAGGGTTTTAAACTAGGGTTAGGGTTTCAAAGTAGGGGTTTAAACTAGGGTTAGGGTTTCAATGTAGGGGTTTAAACTAGGGTTAGGGTTTCAAAGTAGGGTTTTAAACTAGGGTTAGGGTTTCAAAGTAGGGTTTTAAACTCGGGTTAGGGTTTGAAAGTAGGGGTTTAAACTAGGGTTAAAGTTTCAAAGGAGGTTTTTAAACTAGGGTTAGGGTTTCAAAGTAGGGGTTTAAACTAGGATTAGGGTTTTAAAGTAGGGGTTTAAACTAGGGTTAGGGTTTCAAACTAGGGTTAAGTTTTCAAATTAGGGTTTTAAACTAGGGTTAGGGTTTAAAAGTAGGGGTTTAAACTAGGGTGAGGGTTTAAAAGTAGGATTTTAAACTAGTGTTAGGGTTTCAAAGTAGGGGTTTAAACTAGGGTTAGGGTTTCAAAGTAGGGGTTTAAACTAGGGTTAGGGTTTCAAACTAGGGTTATGGTTTTAAAGTAGGGTTTTAAACTAGGGTTAGGGTTTCAAAGTAGTGATTTAAACTCGGATTAGGGTTTCAAAGTAGGGGTTTAAACTAGGGTTAGGGTTTCAAAGTAGGGGTTTAAACTAGGGTTAGGGTTTCAAACTAGGGTTAGGGTTTCAAAGTAGGGTTTTAAACTAAGTTAGGGTTTCAAAATAGGGGTTTAAACTAGGGTTAGAGTTTCAAAAGTAGGGGTTTAAACTAGGGATAAGGTTTCAATTAGGGGTTTAAACTAGGGTTAGGGTTTCAAAGTAGGGGTTTAAATTAGGGTTAGGGTTGCAAAGAAGGAGTTTAAATTAGGGTTAGGGTAGCAAAGTAGTGGTTTAAACTAGGGTTAGGGTTTCAAAGTAGGGGTTTAAACTAGGGTTAGGGTTTCAAAGTAGGGGTTTAAACTAGGGTTAGGGTTTCAAAGTAGGGGTTTAAACTAGGGTTAGGGTTTCAAAGTAGTGATTTAAACTAGGGTTAGGGTTTCAAAGTAGGGGTTTAAACTAGGGTTAGGGTTTCAAAGTAGGGGTTTAAACTAGGGTTAGAGTTTCAAAGTAGGGGTTTAAACTAGGGTTAGGGTTTCAAAGTAGAGTTTTAAACTAGGGTTAGGGTTTCAAAGTAGGGTTTTATACTAGGGTTAGGGTTTCAAAGTAGGGTTTTAAACTAGTGTTAGGGTTTCAAAGTAGGGGTTTAAACTAGGGTTAGGGTTTCAAACTAGGGTTAGGGTTTCAAAGTAGGGTTTTAAACTAGGGTTAGGGTTGCAAAGTATTGGTTTAAACTAGGGTTAAGGTTGCAAAGTAGTGGTTTAAACTAGGGTTAGGGTTTAAAAGTAGGGGTTTAAACTAGGGTAAGGGTTTCAAAGTAGGGGTTTAAAATAGGGTTAGGGTTTTAAAGTAGGGGTTTAAACTAGGGTTAGGGTTTCAAAGTAGGGGTTTAAACAAGGGTTAGGGGTTCAATGTAGGGGTTTAAACTAGGTTAAGGGTTTCAAAGTAGGGTTTTAAACTAGGGTTAGGGTTTCAAAGTAGGGGTTTAAACTAGGGTTAGGGTTTCAAATTAGGGTTAGGGTTTCAAAGTAGGGTTTTAAACTAAGTTAGGGTTTCAAAATAGGGGTTAAAACTAGGGTTAGGGTTTCAAAAGTAGAGGTTTAAACTAGGGATAAGGTTTCAATTAGGGGTTTAAACTAGGGTTAGGGTTTCAAAGTAGGGGTTTAAATTAGGGTTAGGGTTGCAAAGTAGGAGTTTAAATTAGGGTTAGGGTTGCAAAGTAGTGGTTTAAACTAGGGTTAGGGTTTCAAAGTAGGGTTTTAAACTAGGGTTAGGGTTTCAAAGTAGGGGTTTAAACTAGGGTTAGGGTTAAAGAGTAGGGGTTTAAACTAGGGTTAGGGTTGCAAAGTAGTGATTTAAACTAGGGTTAGGGTTTCAAAGTAGGGGTTTAAACTAGGGTTAGGGTTTCAAAGTAGGGGTTTAAACTAGGGTTAGCGTTTCAAAGTAGGGGTTTAAACTAGGGTTAGGGTTTCAAAGTAGGGGTTTAAACTAGGGTTAGGGTTTCAAAGTAGTGATTTAAACTAGGGTTAGGGTTTCAAAGTAGGGGTTTAAACTAGGGTTAGGGTTTCAAAGTAGGGGTTTAAACTAGGGTTAGGGTTTCAAAGTAGGGGTTTAAATTAGGGTTAGGGTTGCAAAGAAGGAGTTTAAATTAGGGTTAGGGTTGCAGAGTAGTGGTTTAAACTAGGGTTAGGGTTTCAAAGTAGGGGTTTAAACTAGGGTTAGGGTTTCAAAGTAGGGGTTTAAACTAGGGTTAGGGTTTCAAAGTAGGGGTTTAAACTAGGGTTAGGGTTTCAAAGTAGTGATTTAAACTAGGGTTAGGGTTTCAAAGTAGGGGTTTAAACTAGGGTTAGGGTTTCAAAGTAGGGGTTTAAACTAGGGTTAGAGTTTCAAAGTAGGGGTTTAAACTAGGGTTAGGGTTTCAAAGTAGGGTTTTAAACTAGGGTTAGGGTTTCAAAGTAGGGTTTTATACTAGGGTTAGGGTTTCAAAGTAGGGTTTTAAACTAGTGTTAGGGTTTCAAAGTAGGGGTTTAAACTAGTGTTAGGGTTTCAAACTAGGGTTAGGGTTTCAAAGTAGGGTTTTAAACTAGGGTTAGGGTTGCAAAGTATTGGTTTAAACTAGGGTTAAGGTTGCAAAGTAGTGGTTTAAACTAGGGTTAGGGTTTAAAAGTAGGGGTTTAAACTAGGGTAAGGGTTTCAAAGTAGGGGTTTAAAATAGGGTTAGGGTTTTAAAGTAGTGGTTTAAACTAGGGTTAGGGTTTCAAAGTAGGGGTTTAAACTAGGGTTAGGGGTTCAATGTAGGGGTTTAAACTAGGTTAAGGGTTTCAAAGTAGGGTTTTAAACTAGGGTTAGGGTTTCAAAGTAGGGGTTTAAACTAGGATTAGGGTTTCAAATTAGGGTTAGGGTTTCAAAGTAGGGTTTTAAACTAAGTTAGGGTTTCAAAATAGGGGTTAAAACTAGGGTTAGGGTTTCAAAAGTAGAGGTTTAAATTAGGGATAAGGTTTCAATTAGGGGTTTAAACTAGGGTTAGGGTTTCAAAGTAGGGGTTTAAATTAGGGTTAGGGTTGCAAAGTAGGAGTTTAAATTAGGGTTAGGGTTGCAAAGTAGTGGTTTAAACTAGGGTTAGGGTTTCAAAGTAGGGTTTTAAACTAGGGTTAGGGTTTCAAAGTAGGGGTTTAAACTAGGGTTAGGGTTGCAAAGTAGTGATTTAAACTAGGGTTAGGGTTTCAAAGTAGGGGTTTAAACTAGGGTTAGGGTTTCAAAGTAGGGGTTTAAACTAGGGTTAGCGTTTCAAAGTAGGGGTTTAAACTAGGGTTAGGGTTTCAAAGTAGGGGTTTAAACTAGGGTTAGGGTTTCAAAGTAGTGATTTAAACTAGGGTTAGGGTTTCAAAGTAGGGGTTTAAACTAGGGTTAGGGTTTCAAAGTAGGGGTTTAAACTAGGGTTAGAGTTTCAAAGTAGGGGTTTAAACTAGGGTTAGGGTTTCAAAGTAGGGTTTTAAACTAGGGTTAGGATTTCAAAGTAGGGTTTTATACTAGGGTTAGGGTTTCAAAGTAGGGTTTTAAACTAGGTTTAGGGTTTCAAAGTAGGGGTTTAAACTAGGGTTAGGGTTTCAAACTAGGTTTAGGGTTTCAAAGTAGGGTTTTAAACTAGGGTTAGGGTTGCAAAGTATTGGTTTAAACTAGGGTTAAGGTTGCAAAGTAGTGGTTTAAACTAGGGTTAGGGTTTCAAAGTAGGGTTTTAAACTAAGGTTAGGGTTTCAAAGTTGGGGTTTAAACTAGGGTTAGGGTTTCAAAGTAGGGGTTTAAACTAGGGTTAGGGTTTCAATGTAGGGGTTTAAACTAGGGTTAGGGTTTCAAAGTAGGGTTTTAAACTAGGGTTAGGGTTTCAAAGTAGGGTTTTAAACTCGGGTTAGGGTTTGAAAGTAGGGTTTTAAACTAGGGTAAGGGTTTCAAAGTAGGGTTTTAAACTAGGGTTAGGGTTTCAAAGTAGGGTTTTAAACTAGGGTTAGAGTTTCAAAGTAGGGGTTTAAACTAGGGTTAAAGTTTCAAAGGAGGGTTTTAAACTAGGGTTAGGGTTTCAAAGTAGGGGTATAAACTAGGATTAGGGTTTTAAAGTAGGGGTTTAAACTAGGGTTAGGGTTTCAAACTAGGGTTAAGTTTTCAAATTAGGGTTTTAAACTAGGGTTAGGGTTTAAAAGTAGGGGTTTAAACTAGGGTTAGGGTTTCAAAGTAGGATTTTAAACTAGGGTTAGGGTTTCAAAGTAGGGGTTTAAACTAGGGTTAGGGTTTCAAAGTAGGGGTTTAAACTAGGGTTAGGGTTTCAAAGTAGGGGTTTAAACTAGGGTTAGGGTTTCAAAGTAGGGGTTTAAACTAGGGTTAGGGTTTCAAAGTAGGGGTTTAAACTAGGGTTAGGGTTTCAAACTAGGGTTAGGGTTTCAAAGTAGGGTTTTAAACTAAGTTAGGGTTTCAAAATAGGGGTTTAAACTAGGGTTAGAGTTTCAAAAGTAGGGGTTTAAACTAGGGATAAGGTTTCAATTAGGGGTTTAAACTAGGGTTAGGGTTTCAAAGTAGGATTTTAAACTAGGGTTAGGGTTTCAAAGTAGGGGTTTAAACTAGGGTTAGGGTTTCAAAGTAGGGGTTTAAACTAGGGTTAGGGTTTCAAAGTAGTGATTTAAACTAGGGTTAGGGTTTCAAAGTATGGGTTTAAACTAGGGTTAGGGTTTCAAAGTAGGGGTTTAAACTAGGGTTAGAGTTTCAAAGTAGGGGTTTAAACTAGGGTTAGGGTTTCAAAGTAGAGTTTTAAACTAGGGTTAGGGTTTCAAAGTAGGGTTTTATACTAGGGTTAGGGTTTCAAAGTAGGGTTTTAAACTAGTGTTAGGGTTTCAAAGTAGGGGTTTAAACTAGGGTTAGGGTTTCAAACTAGGGTTAGGGTTTCAAAGTAGGGTTTTAAACTAGGGTTAGGGTTGCAAAGTATTGGTTTAAACTAGGGTTAAGGTTGCAAAGTAGTGGTTTAAACTAGGGTTAGGGTTTAAAAGTAGGGGTTTAAACTAGGGTAAGGGTTTCAAAGTAGGGGTTTAAAATAGGGTTAGGGTTTTAAAGTAGGGGTTTAAACTAGGGTTAGGGTTTCAAAGTAGGGGTTTAAACAAGGGTTAGGGGTTCAATGTAGGGGTTTAAACTAGGTTAAGGGTTTCAAAGTAGGGTTTTAAACTAGGGTTAGGGTTTCAAAGTAGGGGTTTAAACTAGGGTTAGGGTTTCAAATTAGGGTTAGGGTTTCAAAGTAGGGTTTTAAACTAAGTTAGGGTTTCAAAATAGGGGTTAAAACTAGGGTTAGAGTTTCAAAAGTAGGGGTTTAAACTAGGGATAAGGTTTCAATTAGGGGTTTAAACTAGGGTTAGGGTTTCAAAGTAGGGGTTTAAATTAGGGTTAGGGTTGCAAAGTAGGAGTTTAAATTAGGGTTAGGGTTGCAAAGTAGTGGTTTAAACTAGGGTTAGGGTTTCAAAGTAGGGTTTTAAACTAGGGTTAGGGTTTCAAAGTAGGGGTTTAAACTAGGGTTAGGGTTAAAAAGTAGGGGTTTAAACTAGGGTTAGGGTTGCAAAGTAGTGATTTAAACTAGGGTTAGGGTTTCAAAGTAGGGGTTTAAACTAGGGTTAGGGTTT
This sequence comes from Leptonotus elevatus, assembly GCF_054856555.1. Classification (NCBI taxonomy): domain Eukaryota; kingdom Metazoa; phylum Chordata; class Actinopteri; order Syngnathiformes; family Syngnathidae; genus Leptonotus; species Leptonotus elevatus. The sequence goes on along the minus strand of NC_141239.1, from coordinate 16,435,867 downwards.
CAAAGTAGGGGTTTAAACTAGGGTTAGCGTTTCAAAGTAGGGGTTTAAACTAGGGTTAGGGTTTCAAAGTAGGGGTTTAAACTAGGGTTAGGGTTTCAAAGTAGTGATTTAAACTAGGGTTAGGGTTTCAAAGTAGGGGTTTAAACTAGGGTTAGGGTTTCAAAGTAGGGGTTTAAACTAGGGTTAGGGTTTCAAAGTAGGGGTTTAAATTAGGGTTAGGGTTGCAAAGAAGGAGTTTAAATTAGGGTTAGGGTTGCAGAGTAGTGGTTTAAACTAGGGTTAGGGTTTCAAAGTAGGGGTTTAAACTAGGGTTAGGGTTTCAAAGTAGGGGTTTAAACTAGGGTTAGGGTTTCAAAGTAGGGGTTTAAACTAGGGTTAGGGTTTCAAAGTAGTGATTTAAACTAGGGTTAGGGTTTCAAAGTAGGGGTTTAAACTAGGGTTAGGGTTTCAAAGTAGGGGTTTAAACTAGGGTTAGAGTTTCAAAGTAGGGGTTTAAACTAGGGTTAGGGTTTCAAAGTAGGGTTTTAAACTAGGGTTAGGGTTTCAAAGTAGGGTTTTATACTAGGGTTAGGGTTTCAAAGTAGGGTTTTAAACTAGTGTTAGGGTTTCAAAGTAGGGGTTTAAACTAGTGTTAGGGTTTCAAACTAGGGTTAGGGTTTCAAAGTAGGGTTTTAAACTAGGGTTAGGGTTGCAAAGTATTGGTTTAAACTAGGGTTAAGGTTGCAAAGTAGTGGTTTAAACTAGGGTTAGGGTTTAAAAGTAGGGGTTTAAACTAGGGTAAGGGTTTCAAAGTAGGGGTTTAAAATAGGGTTAGGGTTTAAAGTAGTGGTTTAAACTAGGGTTAGGGTTTCAAAGTAGGGGTTTAAACTAGGGTTAGGGGTTCAATGTAGGGGTTTAAACTAGGTTAAGGGTTTCAAAGTAGGGTTTTAAACTAGGGTTAGGGTTTCAAAGTAGGGGTTTAAACTAGGATTAGGGTTTCAAATTAGGGTTAGGGTTTCAAAGAAGGGTTTTAAACTAAGTTAGGGTTTCAAAATAGGGGTTAAAACTAGGGTTAGGGTTTCAAAAGTAGAGGTTTAAATTAGGGATAAGGTTTCAATTAGGGGTTTAAACTAGGGTTAGGGTTTCAAAGTAGGGGTTTAAATTAGGGTTAGGGTTGCAAAGTAGGAGTTTAAATTAGGGTTAGGGTTGCAAAGTAGTGGTTTAAACTAGGGTTAGGGTTTCAAAGTAGGGTTTTAAACTAGGGTTAGGGTTTCAAAGTAGGGGTTTAAACTAGGGTTAGGGTTAAAAAGTAGGGGTTTAAACAAGGGTTAGGGTTTCAAAGTAGTGATTTAAACTAGGGTTAGGGTTGCAAAGTAGGGGTTTAAAATTGGGTTAGGGTTGCAAAGTAGGGGTTTAAACTAGGGTTAGGGTTTCAAAGTAGGGGTTTAAACTAGGGTTAGCGTTTCAAAGTAGGGGTTTAAACTAGGGTTAGGGTTTCAAAGTAGGGGTTTAAACTAGGGTTAGGGTTTCAAAGTAGTGATTTAAACTAGGGTTAGGGTTTCAAAGTAGGGGTTTAAACTAGGGTTAGGGTTTCAAAGTAGGGGTTTAAACTAGGGTTAGGGTTTCAAAGTAGGGGTTTAAATTAGGGTTAGGGTTGCAAAGAAGGAGTTTAAATTAGGGTTAGGGTTGCAGAGTAGTGGTTTAAACTAGGGTTAGGGTTTCAAAGTAGGGGTTTAAACTAGGGTTAGGGTTTCAAAGTAGGGGTTTAAACTAGGGTTAGGGTTTCAAAGTAGGGGTTTAAACTAGGGTTAGGGTTTCAAAGTAGTGATTTAAACTAGGGTTAGGGTTTCAAAGTAGGGGTTTAAACTAGGGTTAGGGTTTCAAAGTAGGGGTTTAAACTAGGGTTAGAGTTTCAAAGTAGGGGTTTAAACTAGGGTTAGGGTTTCAAAGTAGGGTTTTAAACTAGGGTTAGGGTTTCAAAGTAGGGTTTTATACTAGGGTTAGGGTTTCAAAGTAGGGTTTTAAACTAGTGTTAGGGTTTCAAAGTAGGGGTTTAAACTAGTGTTAGGGTTTCAAACTAGGGTTAGGGTTTCAAAGTAGGGTTTTAAACTAGGGTTAGGGTTGCAAAGTATTGGTTTAAACTAGGGTTAAGGTTGCAAAGTAGTGGTTTAAACTAGGGTTAGGGTTTAAAAGTAGGGGTTTAAACTAGGGTAAGGGTTTCAAAGTAGGGGTTTAAAATAGGGTTAGGGTTTTAAAGTAGTGGTTTAAACTAGGGTTAGGGTTTCAAAGTAGGGGTTTAAACTAGGGTTAGGGGTTCAATGTAGGGGTTTAAACTAGGTTAAGGGTTTCAAAGTAGGGTTTTAAACTAGGGTTAGGGTTTCAAAGTAGGGGTTTAAACTAGGATTAGGGTTTCAAATTAGGGTTAGGGTTTCAAAGTAGGGTTTTAAACTAAGTTAGGGTTTCAAAATAGGGGTTAAAACTAGGGTTAGGGTTTCAAAAGTAGAGGTTTAAATTAGGGATAAGGTTTCAATTAGGGGTTTAAACTAGGGTTAGGGTTTCAAAGTAGGGGTTTAAATTAGGGTTAGGGTTGCAAAGTAGGAGTTTAAATTAGGGTTAGGGTTGCAAAGTAGTGGTTTAAACTAGGGTTAGGGTTTCAAAGTAGGGTTTTAAACTAGGGTTAGCGTTTCAAAGTAGGGGTTTAAACTAGGGTTAGGGTTAAAAAGTAGGGGTTTAAACTAGGGTTAGGGTTGCAAAGTAGTGATTTAAACTAGGGTTAGGGTTTCAAAGTAGGGGTTTAAACTAGGGTTAGGGTTTCAAAGTAGGGGTTTAAACTAGGGTTAGCGTTTCAAAGTAGGGGTTTAAACTAGGGTTAGGGTTTCAAAGTAGGGGTTTAAACAAGGGTTAGGGTTTCAAAGTAGTGATTTAAACTAGGGTTAGGGTTTCAAAGTAGGGGTTTAAACTAGGGTTAGGGTTTCAAAGTAGGGGTTTAAACTAGGGTTAGGGTTTCAAAGTAGGGGTTTAAATTAGGGTTAGGGTTGCAAAGAAGGAGTTTAAATTAGGGTTAGGGTTGCAGAGTAGTGGTTTAAACTAGGGTTAGGGTTTCAAAGTAGGGGTTTAAACTAGGGTTAGGGTTTCAAAGTAGGGGTTTAAACTAGGGTTAGGGTTTCAAAGTAGGGGTTTAAACTAGGGTTAGGGTTTCAAAGTAGTGATTTAAACTAGGGTTAGGGTTTCAAAGTAGGGGTTTAAACTAGGGTTAGGGTTTCAAAGTAGGGGTTTAAACTAGGGTTAGAGTTTCAAAGTAGGGGTTTAAACTAGGGTTAGGGTTTCAAAGTAGGGTTTTAAACTAGGGTTAGGGTTTCAAAGTAGGGTTTTATACTAGGGTTAGGGTTTCAAAGTAGGGTTTTAAACTAGTGTTAGGGTTTCAAAGTAGGGGTTTAAACTAGTGTTAGGGTTTCAAACTAGGGTTAGGGTTTCAAAGTAGGGTTTTAAACTAGGGTTAGGGTTGCAAAGTATTGGTTTAAACTAGGGTTAAGGTTGCAAAGTAGTGGTTTAAACTAGGGTTAGGGTTTAAAAGTAGGGGTTTAAACTAGGGTAAGGGTTTCAAAGTAGGGGTTTAAAATAGGGTTAGGGTTTTAAAGTAGTGGTTTAAACTAGGGTTAGGGTTTCAAAGTAGGGGTTTAAACTAGGGTTAGGGGTTCAATGTAGGGGTTTAAACTAGGTTAAGGGTTTCAAAGTAGGGTTTTAAACTAGGGTTAGGGTTTCAAAGTAGGGGTTTAAACTAGGATTAGGGTTTCAAATTAGGGTTAGGGTTTCAAAGTAGGGTTTTAAACTAAGTTAGGGTTTCAAAATAGGGGTTAAAACTAGGGTTAGGGTTTCAAAAGTAGAGGTTTAAATTAGGGATAAGGTTTCAATTAGGGGTTTAAACTAGGGTTAGGGTTTCAAAGTAGGGGTTTAAATTAGGGTTAGGGTTGCAAAGTAGGAGTTTAAATTAGGGTTAGGGTTGCAAAGTAGTGGTTTAAACTAGGGTTAGGGTTTCAAAGTAGGGTTTTAAACTAGGGTTAGGGTTTCAAAGTAGGGGTTTAAACTAGGGTTAGGGTTAAAAAGTAGGGGTTTAAACTAGGGTTAGGGTTGCAAAGTAGTGATTTAAACTAGGGTTAGGGTTTCAAAGTAGGGGTTTAAACTAGGGTTAGGGTTTCAAAGTAGGGGTTTAAACTAGGGTTAGCGTTTCAAAGTAGGGGTTTAAACTAGGGTTAGGGTTTCAAAGTAGGGGTTTAAACTAGGGTTAGGGTTTCAAAGTAGTGATTTAAACTAGGGTTAGGGTTTCAAAGTAGGGGTTTAAACTAGGGTTAGGGTTTCAAAGTAGGGGTTTAAACTAGGGTTAGAGTTTCAAAGTAGGGGTTTAAACTAGGGTTAGGGTTTCAAAGTAGGGTTTTAAACTAGGGTTAGGATTTCAAAGTAGGGTTTTATACTAGGGTTAGGGTTTCAAAGTAGGGTTTTAAACTAGGTTTAGGGTTTCAAAGTAGGGGTTTAAACTAGGGTTAGGGTTTCAAACTAGGTTTAGGGTTTCAAAGTAGGGTTTTAAACTAGGGTTAGGGTTGCAAAGTATTGGTTTAAACTAGGGTTAAGGTTGCAAAGTAGTGGTTTAAACTAGGGTTAGGGTTTCAAAGTAGGGTTTTAAACTAAGGTTAGGGTTTCAAAGTTGGGGTTTAAACTAGGGTTAGGGTTTCAAAGTAGGGGTTTAAACTAGGGTTAGGGTTTCAATGTAGGGGTTTAAACTAGGGTTAGGGTTTCAAAGTAGGGTTTTAAACTAGGGTTAGGGTTTCAAAGTAGGGTTTTAAACTCGGGTTAGGGTTTGAAAGTAGGGTTTTAAACTAGGGTAAGGGTTTCAAAGTAGGGTTTTAAACTAGGGTTAGGGTTTCAAAGTAGGGTTTTAAACTAGGGTTAGAGTTTCAAAGTAGGGGTTTAAACTAGGGTTAAAGTTTCAAAGGAGGGTTTTAAACTAGGGTTAGGGTTTCAAAGTAGGGGTATAAACTAGGATTAGGGTTTTAAAGTAGGGGTTTAAACTAGGGTTAGGGTTTCAAACTAGGGTTAAGTTTTCAAATTAGGGTTTTAAACTAGGGTTAGGGTTTAAAAGTAGGGGTTTAAACTAGGGTTAGGGTTTCAAAGTAGGATTTTAAACTAGGGTTAGGGTTTCAAAGTAGGGGTTTAAACTAGGGTTAGGGTTTCAAAGTAGGGGTTTAAACTAGGGTTAGGGTTTCAAAGTAGGGGTTTAAACTAGGGTTAGGGTTTCAAAGTAGGGGTTTAAACTAGGGTTAGGGTTTCAAACTAGGGTTAGGGTTTCAAAGTAGGGTTTTAAACTAAGTTAGGGTTTCAAAATAGGGGTTTAAACTAGGGTTAGAGTTTCAAAAGTAGGGGTTTAAACTAGGGATAAGGTTTCAATTATGGGTTTAAACTAGGGTTAGGGTTTCAAAGTAGGGGTTTAAATTAGGGTTAGGGTTGCAAAGTAGGAGTTTAAATTAGGGTTAGGGTTGCAAAGTAGTGGTTTAAACTAGGGTTAGGGTTTCAAAGTAGGGGTTTAAACTAGGGTTAGGGTTTCAAAGTAGGGGTTTAAACTAGGGTTAGAGTTTCAAAGTAGGGGTTTAAACTAGGGTTAGGGTTTCAAAGTAGGGTTTTAAACTAGGGTTAGGGTTTCAAAGTAGGGTTTTATACTAGGGTTAGGGTTTCAAAGTAGGGGTTTAAACTAGGGTTAGGGTTGCAAAGTAGTGATTTGAACTAGGGTTAGGGTTTCAAAGTAGGGGTTTAAACTAGGGTTAGGGTTTCAAAGTAGGGGTTTAAACTAGGGTTAGCGTTTCAAAGTAGGGGTTTAAACTAGGGTTAGGGTTTCAAAGTAGGGGTTTAAACTAGGGTTAGGGTTTCAAAGTAGTGATTTAAACTAGGGTTAGGGTTTCAAAGTAGGGGTTTAAACTAGGGTTAGGGTTTTAAAGTAGGGTTTTAAACTAGGGTTAGGATTTCAAAGTAGGGTTTTATACTAGGGTTAGGGTTTCAAAGTAGGGTTTTAAACTAGGGTTAGGGTTTCAAAGTAGGGGTTTAAACTAGGGTTAGGGTTTCAAACTAGGTTTAGGGTTTCAAAGTAGGGTTTTAAACTAGGAGTAGGGTTGCAAAGTATTGGTTTAAACTAGGGTTAAGGTTGCAAAGTAGTGGTTTAAACTAGGGTTAGGGTTTCAAAGTAGGGTTTTAAACTAAGGTTAGGGTTTCAAAGTTGGGGTTTAAACTAGGGTTAGGGTTTCAAAGTAGGGGTTTAAACTAGGGTTAGGGTTTCAATGTAGGGGTTTAAACTAGGGTTAGGGTTTCAAAGTAGGGTTTTAAACTAGGGTTAGGGTTTCAAAGTAGGGTTTTAAACTCGGGTTAGGGTTTGAAAGTAGGGTTTTAAACTAGGGTAAGGGTTTCAAAGTAGGGTTTTAAACTAGGGTTAGGGTTTCAAAGTAGGGTTTTAAACTAGGGTTAGGGTTTCAAAGTAGGGGTTTAAACTAGGATTAGGGTTTCAAATTAGGGTTAGGGTTTCAAAGTAGGGTTTTAAACTAAGTTAGGGTTTCAAAATAGGGGTTAAAACTAGGGTTAGGGTTTCAAAAGTAGAGGTTTAAATTAGGGATAAGGTTTCAATTAGGGGTTTAAACTAGGGTTAGGGTTTCAAAGTAGGGGTTTAAATTAGGGTTAGGGTTGCAAAGTAGGAGTTTAAATTAGGGTTAGGGTTGCAAAGTAGTGGTTTAAACTAGGGTTAGGGTTTCAAAGTAGGGTTTTAAACTAGGGTTAGGGTTTCAAAGTAGGGGTTTAAACTAGGGTTAGGGTTAAAAAGTAGGGGTTTAAACTAGGGTTAGGGTTGCAAAGTAGTGATTTAAACTAGGGTTAGGGTTTCAAAGTAGGGGTTTAAACTAGGGTTAGGGTTTCAAAGTAGGGGTTTAAACTAGGGTTAGCGTTTCAAAGTAGGGGTTTAAACTAGGGTTAGGGTTTCAAAGTAGGGGTTTAAACTAGGGTTAGGGTTTCAAAGTAGTGATTTAAACTAGGGTTAGGGTTTCAAAGTAGGGGTTTAAACTAGGGTTAGGGTTTCAAAGTAGGGGTTTAAACTAGGGTTAGAGTTTCAAAGTAGGGGTTTAAACTAGGGTTAGGGTTTCAAAGTAGGGTTTTAAACTAGGGTTAGGATTTCAAAGTAGGGTTTTAAACTAGGTTTAGGGTTTCAAAGTAGGGGTTTAAACTAGGGTTAGGGTTTCAAACTAGGTTTAGGGTTTCAAAGTAGGGTTTTAAACTAGGGTTAGGGTTGCAAAGTATTGGTTTAAACTAGGGTTAAGGTTGCAAAGTAGTGGTTTAAACTAGGGTTAGGGTTTCAAAGTAGGGTTTTAAACTAAGGTTAGGGTTTCAAAGTTGGGGTTTAAACTAGGGTTAGGGTTTCAAAGTAGGGGTTTAAACTAGGGTTAGGGTTTCAATGTAGGGGTTTAAACTAGGGTTAGGGTTTCAAAGTAGGGTTTTAAACTAGGGTTAGGGTTTCAAAGTAGGGTTTTAAACTCGGGTTAGGGTTTGAAAGTAGGGTTTTAAACTAGGGTAAGGGTTTCAAAGTAGGGTTTTAAACTAGGGTTAGGGTTTCAAAGTAGGGTTTTAAACTAGGGTTAGAGTTTCAAAGTAGGGGTTTAAACTAGGGTTAAAGTTTCAAAGGAGGGTTTTAAACTAGGGTTAGGGTTTCAAAGTAGGGGTATAAACTAGGATTAGGGTTTTAAAGTAGGGGTTTAAACTAGGGTTAGGGTTTCAAACTAGGGTTAAGTTTTCAAATTAGGGTTTTAAACTAGGGTTAGGGTTTAAAAGTAGGGGTTTAAACTAGGGTTAGGGTTTCAAAGTAGGATTTTAAACTAGGGTTAGGGTTTCAAAGTAGGGGTTTAAACTAGGGTTAGGGTTTCAAAGTAGGGGTTTAAACTAGGGTTAGGGTTTCAAAGTAGGGGTTTAAACTAGGGTTAGGGTTTCAAAGTAGGGGTTTAAACTAGGGTTAGGGTTTCAAAGTAGGGGTTTAAACTAGGGTTAGGGTTTCAAACTAGGGTTAGGGTTTCAAAGTAGGGTTTTAAACTAAGTTAGGGTTTCAAAATAGGGGTTTAAACTAGGGTTAGAGTTTCAAAAGTAGGGGTTTAAACTAGGGATAAGGTTTCAATTATGGGTTTAAACTAGGGTTAGGGTTTCAAAGTAGGGGTTTAAATTAGGGTTAGGGTTGCAAAGTAGGAGTTTAAATTAGGGTTAGGGTTGCAAAGTAGTTGTTTAAACTAGGGTTAGGGTTTCAAAGTAGGGGTTTAAACTAGGGTTAGGGTTTCAAAGTAGGGGTTTAAACTAGGGTTAGAGTTTCAAAGTAGGGGTTTAAACTAGGGTTAGGGTTTCAAAGTAGGGTTTTAAACTAGGGTTAGGGTTTCAAAGTAGGGTTTTATACTAGGGTTAGGGTTTCAAAGTAGGGGTTTAAACTAGGGTTAGGGTTGCAAAGTAGTGATTTAAACTAGGGTTAGGGTTTCAAAGTAGGGGTTTAAACTAGGGTTAGCGTTTCAAAGTAGGGGTTTAAACTAGGGTTAGGGTTTCAAAGTAGGGGTTTAAACTAGGGTTAGGGTTTCAAAGTAGTGATTTAAACTAGGGTTAGGGTTTCAAAGTAGGGGTTTAAACTAGGGTTAGGGTTTCAAAGTAGGGGTTTAAACTAGGGTTAGAGTTTCAAAGTAGGGGTTTAAACTAGGGTTAGGGTTTCAAAGTAGGGTTTTAAACTAGGGTTAGGATTTCAAAGTAGGGTTTTATACTAGGGTTAGGGTTTCAAAGTAGGGTTTTAAACTAGGGTTAGGGTTTCAAAGTAGGGGTTTAAACTAGGGTTAGGGTTTCAAACTAGGTTTAGGGTTTCAAAGTAGGGTTTTAAACTAGGAGTAGGGTTGCAAAGTATTGGTTTAAACTAGGGTTAAGGTTGCAAAGTAGTGGTTTAAACTAGGGTTAGGGTTTCAAAGTAGGGTTTTAAACTAAGGTTAGGGTTTCAAAGTTGGGGTTTAAACTAGGGTTAGGGTTTCAAAGTAGGGGTTTAAACTAGGGTTAGGGTTTCAATGTAGGGGTTTAAACTAGGGTTAGGGTTTCAAAGTAGGGTTTTAAACTAGGGTTAGGGTTTCAAAGTAGGGTTTTAAACTCGGGTTAGGGTTTGAAAGTAGGGTTTTAAACTAGGGTAAGGGTTTCAAAGTAGGGGTTTAAACTAGGGATAAGGTTTCAATTATGGGTTTAAACTAGGGTTAGGGTTTCAAAGTAGGGGTTTAAATTAGGGTTAGGGTTGCAAAGTAGGAGTTTAAATTAGGGTTAGGGTTGCAAAGTAGTGGTTTAAACTAGGGTTAGGGTTTCAAAGTAGGGGTTTAAACTAGGGTTAGGGTTTCAAAGTAGGGGTTTAAACTAGGGTTAGAGTTTCAAAGTAGGGGTTTAAACTAGGGTTAGGGTTTCAAAGTAGGGTTTTAAACTAGGGTTAGGGTTTCAAAGTAGGGTTTTATACTAGGGTTAGGGTTTCAAAGTAGGGGTTTAAACTAGGGTTAGGGTTGCAAAGTAGTGATTTAAACTAGGGTTAGGGTTTCAAAGTAGGGGTTTAAACTAGGGTTAGCGTTTCAAAGTAGGGGTTTAAACTAGGGTTAGGGTTTCAAAGTAGTGATTTAAACTAGGGTTAGGGTTTCAAAGTAGGGGTTTAAACTAGGGTTAGGGTTTCAAAGTAGGGGTTTAAACTAGGGTTAGAGTTTCAAAGTAGGGGTTTAAACTAGGGTTAGGGTTTCAAAGTAGGGTTTTAAACTAGGGTTAGGATTTCAAAGTAGGGTTTTATACTAGGGTTAGGGTTTCAAAGTAGGGTTTTAAACTAGGGTTAGGGTTTCAAAGTAGGGGTTTAAACTAGGGTTAGGGTTTCAAACTAGTTTTAGGGTTTCAAAGTAGGGTTTTAAACTAGGAGTAGGGTTGCAAAGTATTGGTTTAAACTAGGGTTAAGGTTGCAAAGTAGTGGTTTAAACTAGGGTTAGGGTTTCAAAGTAGGGTTTTAAACTAAGGTTAGGGTTTCAAAGTTGGGGTTTAAACTAGGGTTAGGGTTTCAAAGTAGGGGTTTAAACTAGGGTTAGGGTTTCAATGTAGGGGTTTAAACTAGGGTTAGGGTTTCAAAGTAGGGTTTTAAACTAGGGTTAGGGTTTCAAAGTAGGGTTTTAAACTCGGGTTAGGGTTTGAAAGTAGGGTTTTAAACTAGGGTTAGGGTTTCAAAGTAGGGTTTTAAACTAGGGTTAGAGTTTCAAAGTAGGGGTTTAAACTAGGGTTAAAGTTTCAAAGGAGGGTTTTAAACTAGGGTTAGGGTTTCAAAGTAGGGGTATAAACTAGGATTAGGGTTTTAAAGTAGGGGTTTAAACTAGGGTTAGGGTTTCAAACTAGGGTTAAGTTTTCAAATTAGGGTTTTAAACTAGGGTTAGGGTTTAAAAGTAGGGGTTTAAACTAGGGTTAGGGTTTCAAAGTAGGATTTTAAACTAGGGTTAGGGTTTCAAAGTAGGGGTTTAAATTAGGGTTAGGGTTTCAAAGTAGGGGTTTAAACTAGGGTTAGAGTTTCAAAGTAGGGGTTTAAACTAGGGTTAGGGTTTCAAAGAAGGGGTTTAAACTAGGGTTAGGGTTTCAAAATAGGGGTTTAAACTAGGGTTAGGGTTTCAAACTAGGGTAAGGGTTTCAAAGTAGGGTTTAAAATTAAGTTAGGGTTTCAAAATAGGGGTTTAAACTAGGGTTAGAGTTTCAAAAGTAGCGGTTTAAACTAGGGATAAGGTTTCAATTATGGGTTTAAACTAGGGTTAGGGTTTCAAAGTAGGGGTTTAAATTAGGGTTAGGGTTGCAAAGTAGGAGTTTAAATTAGGGTTAGGGTTGCAAAGTAGTGGTTTAAACTAGGGTTAGGGTTTCAAAGTAGGGGTTTAAACTAGGGTTAGGGTTTCAAAGTAGGGGTTTAAACTAGGGTTAGGGTTTCAAAGTAGGGGTTTAAACTAGGGTTAGGGTTTCAAAGTAGGGTTTTAAACTCGGGTTAGGGTTTGAAAGTAGGGTTTTAAACTAGGGTAAGGGTTTCAAAGTAGGGTTTTAAACTAGGGTTAGGGTTTCAAAGTAGGGTTTTAAACTAGGGTTAGAGTTTCAAAGTAGGGGTTTAAACTAGGGTTAAAGTTTCAAAGTAGGGTTTTAAACTAGGGTTAGGGTTTCAAAGTAGGATTTTAAACTAGGATTAGGGTTTTAAAGTAGGGGTTTAAACTAGGGTTAGGGTTTCAAACTAGGGTTAAGTTTTCAAATTAGGGTTATAAACTAGGGTTAGGGTTTAAAAGTAGGGGTTTAAACTAGGGTTAGGGTTTAAAAGTAGGATTTTAAACTAGGGTTGGGGTTTCAAAGTAGGGGTTTAAACTAGGGTTAGGGTTTCAAAGTAGGGGTTTAAACTAGGGTTAGGTTTCATTGTAGGGGTTTAAACAAGGGTTAGGGTTTCAAAGTAGGGGTTTAAACTAGGTTTAGGGATTCAAAGTAGGGGTTTAAACTAGGGTTAGGGTTTCAAACTAGGGTTAGGGTTTCAAAGTAGGGTTTTAAACTAAGTTAGGGTTTCAAAATAGGGGTTTAAACTAGGGTTAGGGTTTCAAAAGTAGGGGTTTAAACTAGGGATACGGTTTCAATTAGGGGTTTAAACTAGGGTTAGGGTTTCAAAGTAGGGGTTTAAATTAGAGTTAGGGTTGCAAAGTAGGAGTTTAAATTAGGGTTAGGGTTGCAAAGTAGTGGGTTTCAAAGTAGGGGTTTAAACTAGGGTTAGGGTTTCAAAGTAGGGGTTTAAACTAGGGTTAGGGTTAAAAAGTAGGGGTTTAAACTAGGGTTAAGGTTGCAAAGTAGTGATTTAAACTAGGGTTAGGGTTTCAAAGTAGGGGTTTAAACTAGGGTTAGGGTTTCAAAGTAGGGTTTTAAACTAGGGTTAGGGTTTCAAAGTAGGGTTTTAAACTAGGGTTAAGGTTTCAAAGTAGGGTTTTATACTAGGGTTAGGGTTTCAAAGTAGGGTTTTAAACTAGGGTTAGGGTTTCAAAGTAGGGTTTCAAACTAGGGTTAGGGTTTCAAAGTAGGGTTTCAAACTAGGGTTAGGGTTTCAAAGTAGGGGTTTAAACTAGGGTTAGGGTTTCAAAGTAGGGGTTTAAACTAGGATTAGGGTTTTAAAGTAGGGGTTTAAACTAGGGTTAGGGTTTCAAACAAGGGTTAAGTTTTCAAATTAGGGTTTTAAACTAGGGTTAGGGTTTAAAAGTAGGGGTTTAAACTAGGGTTAGGGTTTCAAAGTAGGATTTTAAACTAGGGTTAGGGTTTCAAAGTAGGGGTTTAAACTAGGGTTAGGGTTTCAAAGTAGGGGTTTAAACTAGGGTTAGGGTTTCAAAGTAGGGGTTTAAACTAGGGTTAGGGTTTCAAAGTAGGGGTTTAAACTAGGGTTAGGGTTTCAAAGTAGGGGTTTAAACTAGGGTTAGGGTTAAAAAGTAGGGGTTTAAACTAGGGTTAGGGTTGCAAAGTAGTGATTTAAACTAGGGTTAGGGTTTCAAAGTAGGGGTTTAAACTAGGGTTAGGGTTTCAAAGTAGGGGTTTAAACTAGGGTTAGAGTTTCAAAGTAGGGGTTTAAACTAGGGTTAGGGTTTCAAAGTAGGGTTTTAAACTAGGGTTAGGGTTTCAAAGTAGGTTTTTAAACTAGGGTTAGGGTTTCAAAGTAGGGTTTTAAACTAGGGTTAGGGTTTCAAAGTAGGGTTTCAAACTAGGGTTAGGGTTTCAAAGTAGGGTTTCAAACTAGGGTTAGGGTTTCAAAGTAGGGGTTTAAACTAGGGTTAGGGTTTTAAAGTAGGAGTTTAAACTAGGGTTAGGGTTTCAAAGTAGATGTTTAAACTAGGATTAGGGTTTCAAACTAGGGTTATGGTTTCAAAGTAGGGTTTTAAACTAGGGTTACGGTTTCAAAGTAGGGCATTGACCTAGGGTTAGGGTTCTAAAGTAGGGGTTTAAACTAGGGTTAGGGTTTCAAAGAAGGGTTTTAAACTAGGGTTAGGGTTTTAAAGTAGGGGTTTAAACTAGGGTTAGGGTTTCAAAGTAGGGTTTTAAACTAGGGTTAGGGTTGCAAAGTAGGGGTTTAAAATTGGGTTAGGGTTGCAAAGTAGTGGTTTAAACTAGGGTTAGGGTTTCAAAGTAGGGGTTTAAACTAGGGTTAGGGTTTCAAAGTAGGGGTTTAAACTAGGGTTTGGGTTAAAAAGTAGGGGTTTAAACTAGGGTTAGGGTTGCAAAGTAGTGGTTTAAACTAGGGTTAGGGTTTCAAAGTAGGGGTTTAAACTAGGGTTAGGGTTTCAAAGTAGGGGTTTAAACTAGGGTTAGAGTTTCAAAGTAGGGGTTTAAACTAGGGTTAGGGTTTCAAAGTAGGGTTTTAAACTAGGGTTAGGGTTACAAAGTAGGGTTTTAAACTAGGGTTAGGGTTTCAAAGTAGGGTTTTAAACTAGGGTTAGGGTTTCAAAGTAGGGTTTCAAACTAGGGTTAGGGTTTCAAAGTAGGGTTTAAAACTAGGGTTAGGGTTTCAAAGTAGGGGTTTAAACTAGGGTTAGGGTTTTAAAGTAGGAGTTTAAACTAGGGTTAGGGTTTCAAAGTAGGTGTTTAAACTAGGATTAGGGTTTCAAACTTGGGTTATGGTTTCAAAGTAGGGTTTTAAACTAGGGTTAGGGTTTCAAAGTAGGGTTTTAAACTAGGGTTAGGGTTTCAAAGTAGGGTTTCAAACTAGGGTTAGGGTTTCAAAGTAGGGTTTCAAACTAGGGTTAGGGTTTCAAAGTAGGGGTTTAAACTAGGGTTAGGGTTTTAAAGTAGGAGTTTAAACTAGGGTTAGGGTTCATAGTAGGTGTTTAAACTAGGATTAGGGTTTCAAACTAGGGTTATGGTTTCAAAGTAGGGTTTTAAACTAGGGTTAGGGTTTCAAAGTAGGGTTTTAAACTAGGGTTAGGGTTTCAAAGTAGGGTTTTAAACTAGGGTTAGGGTTTCAAAGTAGGGTTTCAAACTAGGGTTAGGGTTTCAAAGTAGGGTTTCAAACTAGGGTTAGGGTTTCAAAGTAGGGCATTAACCTAGGGTTAGGGTTCTAAAGTAGGGGTTTAAACTAGGGTTAGGGTTTCAAAGAAGGGTTTTAAACTAGGGTTAGGGTTTTAAAGTAGGGGTTTCAACTAGGGTTAGGGTTTCAAAGTAGGGTTTTAAACTAGGGTTAGGGTTGCAAAGTAGGGGTTTAAAATTGGGTTAGGGTTGCAAAGTAGTGGTTTAAACTAGGGTTAGGGTTTCAAAGTAGGGGTTTAAACTAGGGTTAGGGTTTCAAAGTAGGGGTTTAAACTAGGGTTAGAGTTTCAAAGTAGGGTTTTAAACTAGGGTTAGGGTTTCAAAGTAGGGTTTTAAACTAGGGTTAGGGTTTCAAAGTAGGGTTTTAAACTAGGGTTAGGGTTTTAAAGTAGGGTTTCAAACAAGGGTTAGGGTTTCAAAGTAGGGTTTCAAACTAGAGTTAGGGTTTCAAAGTAGGGGTTTAAACTAGGGTTAGGGTTTCAAAGTAGGGGTTTAAACTAGGCTTAGGGTTTCAAAGTAGGTGTTTAAACTAGGATTAGGGTTTCAAACTAGGGTTAGGGTTTCAAAGTAGGGTTTTTATACTAGGGTTAGGGTTTCAAAGTAGGGTTTTAAACTAGGGTTAGGGTTTCAAAGTAGGGTTTCAAACTAGGGTTAGGGTTTCAAAGTAGGGTTTCAAACTAGAGTTAGGGTTTCAAAGTAGGGGTTTAAACTAGGGTTAGGGTTTCAAAGTAGGGGTTTAAACTAGGCTTAGGGTTTCAAAGTAGGTGTTTAAACTAGGATTAGGGTTTCAAACTAGGGTTAGGGTTTCAAAGTAGGGTTTTAAACTAGGGTTAGGGTTTCAAAGTAGGGTTTTAAACTAGGGTTAGGGTTTCAAAGTAGGGTTTCAAACTAGGGTTAGGGTTTCAAAGTAGGGTTTCAAACTAGGGTTAGGGTTTCAAAGTAGGGGTTTAAACTAGGGTTAGGGTTTTAAAGTAGGAGTTTAAACTAGGGTTAGGGTTTATAGTAGGTGTTTAAACTAGGATTAGGGTTTCAAACTAGGGTTATGGTTTCAAAGTAGGGTTTTAAACTAGGGTTAGGGTTTCAAAGTAGGGTTTTAAACTAGGGTTAGGGTTTCAAAGTAGGGTTTTAAACTAGGGTTAGGGTTTCAAAGTAGGGTTTCAAACTAGGGTTAGGGTTTCAAAGTAGGGTTTCAAACTAGGGTTAGGGTTTCAAAGTAGGGCATTAACCTAGCGTTAGGGTTCTAAAGTAGGGGTTTAAACTAGGGTTAGGGTTTCAAAGAAGGGTTTTAAACTAGGGTTAGGGTTTCAAAGTAGGGTTTTAAACTAGGGTTAGGGTTGCAAAGTAGGGGTTTAAAATTGGGTTAGGGTTTCAAAGTAGGGGTTTAAACTAGGGTTACGGTTTCGAAGTAGGGCATTAACCTAGGGTTAGGGTTCTAAAGTAGGGGTTTAAACTAGGGTTAGGGTTTCAAAGAAGGGTTTTAAACTAGGGTTAGGGTTTTAAAGTAGGGGTTTAAACTAGGGTTAGGGTTTCAAAGTAGGGTTTTAAACTAGGGTTAGGGTTGCAAAGTAGGGGTTTAAAATTGGGTTAGGGTTGCAAAGTAGTGGTTTAAACTAAGGTTAGGGTTTCAAAGTAGGGGTTTAAACTAGGGTTAGGGTTTCAAAGTAGGGGTTTAAACTAGGGTTAGGGTTAAAAAGTAGGGGTTTAAACTAGGGTTAGGGTTGCAAAGTAGTGGTTTAAACTAGGGTTAGGGTTTCAAAGTAGGGGTTTAAACTAGGGTTAGGGTTTCAAAGTAGGGGTTTAAACTAGGGTTAGAGTTTCAAAGTAGGGGTTTAAACTAGGGTTAGGGTTTCAAAGTAGGGTTTTAAACTAGGGTTAGGGTTTTAAAGTAGGAGTTTAAACTAGGGTAAGGGTTTCAAAGTAGGGTTTCAAACTAGGGTAAGGGTTTCAAAGTAGGGGTTTAAACTAGGGTTAGGGTTTCAAAGTAGGGGTTTAAACTAGGATTAGGGTTTTAAAGTAGGGGTTTAAACTAGGGTTAGGGTTTCAAACAAGGGTTAAGTTTTCAAATTAGGGTTTTAAACTAGGGTTAGGGTTTAAAAGTAGGGGTTTAAACTAGGGTTAGGGTTTCAAAGTAGGATTTTAAACTAGGGTTAGGGTTTCAAAGTAGGGGTTTAAACTAGGGTTAGGGTTTCAAAGTAGGGGTTTAAACTAGGGTTAGGGTTTCAAAGTAGGGGTTTAAACTAGGGTTAGGGTTTCAAAGTAGGGGTTTAAACTAGGGTTAGGGTTTCAAAGTAGGGGTTTAAACTAGGGTTAGGGTTAAAAAGTAGGGGTTTAAACTAGGGTTAGGGTTGCAAAGTAGTGATTTAAACTAGGGTTAGGGTTTCAAAGTAGGGGTTTAAACTAGGGTTAGGGTTTCAAAGTAGGGGTTTAAACTAGGGTTAGAGTTTCAAAGTAGGGGTTTAAACTAGGGTTAGGGTTTCAAAGTAGGGTTTTAAACTAGGGTTAGGGTTTCAAAGTAGGTTTTTAAACTAGGGTTAGGGTTTCAAAGTAGGGTTTTAAACTAGGGTTAGGGTTTCAAAGTAGGGTTTCAAACTAGGGTTAGGGTTTCAAAGTAGGGTTTCAAACTAGGGTTAGGGTTTCAAAGTAGGGGTTTAAACTAGGGTTAGGGTTTTAAAGTAGGAGTTTAAACTAGGGTTAGGGTTTCAAAGTAGATGTTTAAACTAGGATTAGGGTTTCAAACTAGGGTTATGGTTTCAAAGTAGGGTTTTAAACTAGGGTTACGGTTTCAAAGTAGGGCATTAACCTAGGGTTAGGGTTCTAAAGTAGGGGTTTAAACTAGGGTTAGGGTTTCAAAGAAGGGTTTTAAACTAGGGTTAGGGTTTTAAAGTAGGGGTTTAAACTAGGGTTAGGGTTTCAAAGTAGGGTTTTAAACTAGGGTTAGGGTTGCAAAGTAGGGGTTTAAAATTGGGTTAGGGTTGCAAAGTAGTGGTTTAAACTAGGGTTAGGGTTTCAAAGTAGGGGTTTAAACTAGGGTTAGGGTTTCAAAGTAGGGGTTTAAACTAGGGTTAGGGTTAAAAAGTAGGGGTTTAAACTAGGGTTAGGGTTGCAAAGTAGTGGTTTAAACTAGGGTTAGGGTTTCAAAGTAGGGGTTTAAACTAGGGTTAG
Organism: Leptonotus elevatus; assembly: GCF_054856555.1. NCBI lineage: Eukaryota > Metazoa > Chordata > Actinopteri > Syngnathiformes > Syngnathidae > Leptonotus > Leptonotus elevatus. Next base: position 16,418,614 of record NC_141239.1, on the reverse strand, counting down.
GGTTTCAAAGTAGGGGTTTAAACTAGGGTTAGAGTTTCAAAGTAGGGGTTTAAACTAGGGTTAGGGTTTCAAAGTAGGGTTTTAAACTAGGGTTAGGGTTACAAAGTAGGGTTTCAAACTAGGGTTAGGGTTTCAAAGTAGGGTTTCAAACTAGGGTTAGGGTTTCAAAGTAGGGTTTCAAACTAGGGTTAGGGTTTCAAAGTAGGGCATTAACCTAGGGTTAGGGTTCTAAAGTAGGGGTTTAAACTAGGGTTAGGGTTTCAAAGAAGGGTTTTAAACTAGGGTTAGGGTTTCAAAGTAGGGTTTTAAACTAGGGTTAGGGTTGCAAAGTAGGGGTTTAAAATTGGGTTAGGGTTTCAAAGTAGGGGTTTAAACTAGGGTTACGGTTTCAAAGTAGGGCATTAACCTAGGGTTAGGGTTCTAAAGTAGGGGTTTAAACTAGGGTTAGGGTTTCAAAGAAGGGTTTTAAACTAGGGTTAGGGTTTTAAAGTAGGGGTTTAAACTAGGGTTAGGGTTTCAAAGTAGGGTTTTAAACTAGGGTTAGGGTTGCAAAGTAGGGGTTTAAAATTGGGTTAGGGTTGCAAAGTAGTGGTTTAAACTAGGGTTAGGGTTTCAAAGTAGGGGTTTAAACTAGGGTTAGGGTTTCAAAGTAGGGGTTTAAACTAGGGTTAGGGTTAAAAAGTAGGGGTTTAAACTAGGGTTAGGGTTGCAAAGTAGTGGTTTAAACTAGGGTTAGGGTTTCAAAGTAGGGGTTTAAACTAGGGTTAGGGTTTCAAAGTAGGGGTTTAAACTAGGGTTAGAGTTTCAAAGTAGGGGTTTAAACTAGGGTTAGGGTTTCAAAGTAGGGTTTTAAACTAGGGTTAGGGTTTTAAAGTAGGAGTTTAAACTAGGGTAAGGGTTTCAAAGTAGGGTTTCAAACTAGGGTAAGGGTTTCAAAGTAGGGGTTTAAACTAGGGTTAGGGTTTCAAAGTAGGGGTTTAAACTAGGATTAGGGTTTTAAAGTAGGGGTTTAAACTAGGGTTAGGGTTTCAAACAAGGGTTAAGTTTTCAAATTAGGGTTTTAAACTAGGGTTAGGGTTTAAAAGTAGGGGTTTAAACTAGGGTTAGGGTTTCAAAGTAGGATTTTAAACTAGGGTTAGGGTTTCAAAGTAGGGGTTTAAACTAGGGTTAGGGTTTCAAAGTAGGGGTTTAAACTAGGGTTAGGGTTTCAAAGTAGGGGTTTAAACTAGGGTTAGGGTTTCAAAGTAGGGGTTTAAACTAGGGTTAGGGTTTCAAAGTAGGGGTTTAAACTAGGGTTAGGGTTAAAAAGTAGGGATTTAAACTAGGGTTAGGGTTGCAAAGTAGTGATTTAAACTAGGGTTAGGGTTTCAAAGTAGGGGTTTAAACTAGGGTTAGGGTTTCAAAGTAGGGGTTTAAACTAGGGTTAGAGTTTCAAAGTAGGGGTTTAAACTAGGGTTAGGGTTTCAAAGTAGGGTTTTAAACTAGGGTTAGGGTTTCAAAGTAGGTTTTAAAACTAGGGTTAGGGTTTCAAAGTAGGGTTTTAAACTAGGGTTAGGGTTTCAAAGTAGGGTTTCAAACTAGGGTTAGGGTTTCAAAGTAGGGTTTCAAACTAGGGTTAGGGTTTCAAAGTAGGGGTTTAAACTAGGGTTAGGGTTTTAAAGTAGGAGTTTAAACTAGGGTTAGGGTTTCAAAGTAGATGTTTAAACTAGGATTAGGGTTTCAAACTAGGGTTATGGTTTCAAAGTAGGGTTTTAAACTAGGGTTACGGTTTCAAAGTAGGGCATTAACCTAGGGTTAGGGTTCTAAAGTAGGGGTTTAAACTAGGGTTAGGGTTTCAAAGAAGGGTTTTAAACTAGGGTTAGGGTTTTAAAGTAGGGGTTTAAACTAGGGTTAGGGTTTCAAAGTAGGGTTTTAAACTAGGGTTAGGGTTGCAAAGTAGGGGTTTAAAATTGGGTTAGGGTTGCAAAGTAGTGGTTTAAACTAGGGTTAGGGTTTCAAAGTAGGGGTTTAAACTAGGGTTAGGGTTTCAAAGTAGGGGTTTAAACTAGGGTTAGGGTTAAAAAGTAGGGGTTTAAAATAGGGTTAGGGTTGCAAAGTAGTGGTTTAAACTAGGGTTAGGGTTTCAAAGTAGGGGTTTAAACTAGGGTTAGGGTTTCAAAGTAGGGGTTTAAACTAGGGTTAGAGTTTCAAAGTAGGGGTTTAAACTAGGGTTAGGGTTTCAAAGTAGGGTTTTAAACTAGGGTTAGGGTTTTAAAGTAGGAGTTTAAACTAGGGTAAGGGTTTCAAAGTAGGGTTTCAAACTAGGGTTAGGGTTTCAAAGTAGGGGTTTAAACTAGGGTTAGGGTTTCAAAGTAGGGTTTTAAACTAGGGTTAGGGTTTCAAAGTAGGTTTTTAAACTAGGGTTAGGGTTTCAAAGTAGGGTTTTAAACTAGGGTTAGGGTTTCAAAGTAGGGTTTCAAACTAGGGTTAGGGTTTCAAAGTAGGGTTTCAAACTAGGGTTAGGGTTTCAAAGTAGGGGTTTAAACAAGGGTTAGGGTTTTAAAGTAGGAGTTTAAACTAGGGTTAGGGTTTCAAAGTAGATGTTTAAACTAGGATTAGGGTTTCAAACTAGGGTTATGGTTTCAAAGTAGGGTTTTAAACTAGGGTTACGGTTTCAAAGTAGGGCATTAACCTAGGGTTAGGGTTCTAAAGTAGGGGTTTAAACTAGGGTTAGGGTTTCAAAGAAGGGTTTTAAACTAGGGTTAGGGTTTTAAAGTAGGGGTTTAAACTAGGGTTAGGGTTTCAAAGTAGGGTTTTAAACTAGGGTTAGGGTTGCAAAGTAGGGGTTTAAAATTGGGTTAGGGTTGCAAAGTAGTGGTTTAAACTAGGGTTAGGGTTTCAAAGTAGGGGTTTAAACTAGGGTTAGGGTTTCAAAGTAGGGGTTTAAACTAGGGTTAGGGTTAAAAAGTAGGGGTTTAAACTAGGGTTAGGGTTGCAAAGTAGTGGTTTAAACTAGGGTTAGGGTTTCAAAGTAGGGGTTTAAACTAGGGTTAGGGTTTCAAAGTAGGGGTTTAAACTAGGGTTAGAGTTTCAAAGTAGGGGTTTAAACTAGGGTTAGGGTTTCAAAGTAGGGTTTTAAACTAGGGTTAGGGTTACAAAGTAGGGTTTTAAACTAGGGTTAGGGTTTCAAAGTAGGGTTTTAAACTAGGGTTAGTGTTTCAAAGTAGGGTTTCAAACTAGGGTTAGGGTTTCAAAGTAGGGTTTCAAACTAGGGTTAGGATTTCAAAGTAGGGGTTTAAACTAGGGTTAGGGTTTTAAAGTAGGAGTTTAAACTAGGGTTAGGGTTTCAAAGTAGGTGTTTAAACTAGGATTAGGGTTTCAAACTAGGGTTATTGTTTCAAAGTAGGGTTTTAAACTAGGGTTAGGGTTTCAAAGTAGGGTTTTAAACTAGGGTTAGGGTTTCAAAGTAGGGTTTCAAACTAGGGTTAGGGTTTCAAAGTAGGGTTTCAAACTAGGGTTAGGGTTTCAAAGTAGGGGTTTAAACTAGGGTTAGGGTTTTAAAGTAGGAGTTTAAACTAGGGTTAGGGTTCATAGTAGGTGTTTAAACTAGGATTAGGGTTTCAAACTAGGGTTATGGTTTCAAAGTAGGGTTTTAAACTAGGGTTAGGGTTTCAAAGTAGGGTTTTAAACTAGGGTTAGGGTTTCAAAGTAGGGTTTTAAACTAGGGTTAGGGTTTCAAAGTAGGGTTTCAAACTAGGGTTAGGGTTTCAAAGTAGGGTTTCAAACTAGGGTTAGGGTTTCAAAGTAGGGCATTAACCTAGGGTTAGGGTTCTAAAGTAGGGGTTTAAACTAGGGTTAGGGTTTCAAAGAAGGGTTATAAACTAGGGTTAGGGTTTTAAAGTAGGGGTTTCAACTAGGGTTAGGGTTTCAAAGTAGGGTTTTAAACTAGGGTTAGGGTTGCAAAGTAGGGGTTTAAAATTGGGTTAGGGTTGCAAAGTAGTGGTTTAAACTAGGGTTAGGGTTTCAAAGTAGGGGTTTAAACTAGGGTTAGGGTTTCAAAGTAGGGTTTTAAACTAGGGTTAGGGTTTCAAAGTAGGGTTTTAAACTAGGGTTAGGGTTTCAAAGTAGGGTTTTAAACTAGGGTTAGGGTTTTAAAGTAGGGTTTCAAACAAGGGTTAGGGTTTCAAAGTAGGGTTTCAAACTAGAGTTAGGGTTTCAAAGTAGGGGTTTAAACTAGGGTTAGGGTTTCAAAGTAGGGGTTTAAACTAGGCTTAGGGTTTCAAAGTAGGTGTTTAAACTAGGATTAGGGTTTCAAACTAGGGTTAGGGTTTCAAAGTAGGGTTTTAAACTAGGGTTAGGGTTTCAAAGTAGGGTTTTAAACTAGGGTTAGGGTTTCAAAGTAGGGTTTCAAACTAGGGTTAGGGTTTCAAAGTAGGGTTTCAAACTAGGGTTAGGGTTTCAAAGTAGGGGTTTAAACTAGGGTTAAGGTTTTAAAGTAGGAGTTTAAACTAGGGTTAGGGTTTATAGTAGGTGTTTAAACTAGGATTACGGTTTCAAACTAGGGTTAGGGTTTCAAAGTAGGGTTTCAAACTAGGGTTAGGGTTTCAAAGTAGGGTTTCAAACTAGGGTTAGGGTTTCAAAGTAGGGCATTAACCTAGGGTTAGGGTTCTAAAGTAGGGGTTTAAACTAGGGTTAGGGTTTCAAAGAAGGGTTTTAAACTAGGGTTAGGGTTTTAAAGTAGGGGTTTCAACTAGGGTTAGGGTTTCAAAGTAGGGTTTTAAACTAGGGTTAGGGTTCCAAAGTAGGGGTTTAAAATTGGGTTAGGGTTTCAAAGTAGGGGTTTAAACTAGGGTTAGGGTTTCAAAGTAGGGGTTTAAACTAGGGTTAGAGTTTCAAAGTAGGGTTTTAAACTAGGGTTAGGGTTTCAAAGTAGGGTTTTAAACTAGGGTTAGGGTTTCAAAGTAGGGTTTTAAACTATGGTTAGGGTTTTAAAGTAGGGTTTCAAACAAGGGTTAGGGTTTCAAAGTAGGGTTTCAAACTAGAGTTAGGGTTTCAAAGTAGGGGTTTAAACTAGGGTTAGGGTTTCAAAGTAGGGGTTTAAACTAGGCTTAGGGTTTCAAAGTAGGTGTTTAAACTAGGGTTAGGGTTTCAAACTAGGGTTATGGTTTTAATGTAGGGTTTTAAACTAGGGTTAAGGTTTCAAAGTAGTGATTTAAACTCGGATTAGGGTTTCAAAGTAGGGGTTTAAACTACGGTTAGGGTTTCAAAGTAGGGGTTTAAACTAGGGTTAGGGTTTCAAAGTAGAAGTTTAAACTAGGGTTAGGGTTTCAAAGTAGGGTTTTAAACTAGGGTTAGGGTTTCAAAGTAGGGTTTTAAACTAGGGTTAGGGTTTCAAAGTAGGGGTTTAACCTAGGGTTAGGGTTCTAAAGTAGGGGTTTAAACTAGGGTTAGAGTTTCAAAGTAGGGTTTTAAAATAGGGTTAGGGTTTCAAAGTAGGGTTTTAAACTAGGGTTAGGGTTTCAAAGTAGGGTTTCAAACAAGGGTTAGGGTTTCAAAGTTGGTGTTTAAACTAGGGTTAGGGGTTCAAACTAGGGTTATTGTTTCAAAGTAGGGTTTTAAACTAGGGTTAGGGTTTCAAAGTAGTGATTTAAACTCGGGTTAGGGTTTCAAAGTAGGGGTTTAAACTAGGGTTAGGGTTTCAAAATAAGGGTTTAAACTATAGTTAGGGTTTTAAACTAGGGTAAAAGTTTTTAAAGAAGGGTTTTAAACTAGGGTAAGGGATTCAAAGTAGGGTTTTAAACTAGGGTTAGGGTTTCAAAGTAGGGTTTTAAACTAGGGTTAGAGTTTCAAAGTAGGGGTTTAAACTAGGGTTAAAGTTTCAAAGGAGGGTTTTTAACTAGGGTTAGGGTTTCAAAGTAGGGGTTTAAACTAGGATTAGGGTTTTAAAGTAGGGGTTTAAACTAGGGTTAGGGTTTCAAACTAGGGTTAAGTTTTCAAATTAGGGTTTTAAACTAGGGTTAGGGTTTAAAAGTAGGGGTTTAAACTAGGGTTAGGGTTTCAAAGTAGGATTTTAAACTAGGGTTAGGGTTTCAAAGTAGGGGTTTAAACTAGGGTTAGGGTTTCAAAGTAGGGGTTTAAACTAGGGTTAGGTTTCATTGTAGGGGTTTAAACAAGGGTTAGGGTTTCAAAGTAGGGGTTTAAACTAGGTTTAGGGTTTCAAAGTAGGGGTTTAAACTAGGGTTAGGGTTTCAAACTAGGGTTAGGGTTTCAAAGTAGGGTTTTAAACTAAGTTAGGGTTTCAAAATAGGGGTTTAAACTAGGGTTAGGGTTTCAAAAGTAGGGGTTTAAACTAGGGATAAGGTTTCACTTAGGGGTTTAAACTAGGGTTAGGGTTTCAATGTAGGGGTTTAAACAAGGGTTAGGTTTTCAAAGTAGGGGTTTAAACTAGGTTTAGGGTTTCAAAGTAGGGGTTTAAACTAGGGTTAGGGTTTCAAACTAGGGTTAGGGTTTCAAAGTAGGGTTTTAAACTAAGTTAGGGTTTCAAAATAGGGGTTTAAACTAGGGTTAGGGTTTCAAAAGTAGGGGTTTAAACTAGGGATACGGTTTTAATTAGGGGTTTAAACTAGGGTTAGGGTTTCAAAGTAGGGGTTTAAATTAGGGTTAGGGTTGCAAAGTAGGAGTTTAAATTAGGGTTAGGGTTGCAAAGTAGTGGGTTTCAAAGTAGGGGTTTAAACTAGGGTTAGGGTTTCAAAGTAGGGGTTTAAACTAGGGTTAGGGTTAAAAAGTAGGGGTTTAAACTAGGGTTAGGGTTGCAAAGTAGTGATTTAAACTAGGGTTAGGGTTTCAAAGTAGGGGTTTAAACTAGGGTTAGGGTTTCAAAGTAGGGTTTTAAACTAGGGTTAGGGTTTCAAAGTAGGGTTTTAAACTAGGGTAAAGGTTTCAAAGTAGGGTTTTATACTAGGGTTAGGGTTTCAAAGTAGGGGTTTAAACTAGGATTAGGGTTTTAAAGTAGGGGTTTAAACTAGTGTTAGGGTTTCAAACAAGGGTTAAGTTTTCAAATTAGGGTTTTAAACTAGGGTTAGGGTTTAAAAGTAGGGGTTTAAACTAGGGTTAGGGTTTCAAAGTAGGATTTTAAACTAGGGTTAGGGTTTCAAAGTAGGGGTTTAAACTAGGGTTAGGGTTTCAAAGTAGGGGTTTAAACTAGGGTTAGGGTTTCAAAGTAGGGGTTTAAACTAGGGTTAGGGTTTCAAAGTAGGGGTTTAAACTAGGGTTAGGGTTTCAAAGTAGGGGTTTAAACTAGGGTTAGGGTTAAAAAGTAGGGGTTTAAACTAGGGTTAGGGTTGCAAAGTAGTGATTTAAACTAGGGTTAGGGTTTCAAAGTAGGGGTTTAAACTAGGGTTAGGGTTTCAAAGTAGGGGTTTAAACTAGGGTTAGGGTTTCAAAGTAGGGTTTAAAACTAGGGTTAGGGTTTCAAAGTAGGGTTTCAAACTAGGGTTAGGGTTTCAAAGTAGGGGTTTAAACTAGGGTTATGGTTTTAAAGTAGGAGTTTAAACTAGGGTTAGGGTTTCAAAGTAGATGTTTAAACTAGGATTAGGGTTTCAAACTAGGGTTATGGTTTCAAAGTAGGGTTTTAAACTAGGGTTACGGTTTCAAAGTAGGGCATTAACCTAGGGTTAGGGTTCTAAAGTAGGGGTTTAAACTAGGGTTAAGGTTTCAAAGAAGGGTTTTAAACTAGGGTTAGGGTTTTAAAGTAGGGGTTTAAACTAGGGTTAGGGTTTCAAAGTAGGGTTTTAAACTAGGGTTAGGGTTGCAAAGTAGGGGTTTAAAATTGGGTTAGGGTTGCAAAGTAGTGGTTTAAACTAGGGTTAGGGTTTCAAAGTAGGGGTTTAAACTAGGGTTAGGGTTTCAAAGTAGGGGTTTAAACTAGGGTTAGGGTCAAAAAGTAGGGGTTTAAACTAGGGTTAGGGTTGCAAAGTAGTGGTTTAAACTAGGGTTAGGGTTTCAAAGTAGGGGTTTAAACTAGGGTTAGGGTTTCAAAGTAGGGGTTTAAACTACGGTTAGAGTTTCAAAGTAGGGGTTTAAACTAGGGTTAGGGTTTCAAAGTAGGGTTTTAAACTAGGGTTAGGGTTACAAAGTAGGGTTTCAAACTAGGGTTAGGGTTTCAAAGTAGGGTTTCAAACTAGGGTTAGGGTTTCAAAGTAGGGGTTTAAACTAGGGTTAGGGTTTTAAAGTAGGAGTTTAAACTAGGGTTAGGGTTTCAAAGTAGGTGTTTAAACTAGGATTAGGGTTTCAAACTAGGGTTATGGTTTCAAAGTAGGGTTTTAAACTAGGGTTAGGGTTTAAAAGTAGGGTTTTAAACTAGGGTTAGGGTTTCAAAGTAGGGTTTTAAACTAGGGTTAGGGTTTCAAAGTAGGTGTTTAAACTAGGATTAGGGTTTCAAACTAGGGTTATGGTTTCAAAGTAGGGTTTTAAACTAGGGTTAGGGTTTAAAAGTAGGGTTTTAAACTAGGGTTAGGGTTTCAAAGTAGGGTTTTAAACTAGGGTTAGGGTTTCAAAGTAGGGTTTTAAACTAGGGTTAGGGTTTCAAAGTAGGGTTTCAAACTAGGGTTAGGGTTTCAAAGTAGGGTTTCAAACTAGGGTTAGGGTTTCAAAGTAGGGGTTTAAACTAGGGTTAGGGTTTTAAAGTAGGAGTTTAAACTAGGGTTAGGGTTCATAGTAGGTGTTTAAACTAGGATTAGGGTTTCAAACTAGGGTTATGGTTTCAAAGTAGGGTTTTAAACTAGGGTTAGGGTTTCAAAGTAGGGTTTTAAACTAGGGTTAGGGTTTCAAAGTAGGGTTTTAAACTAGGGTTAGGGTTTCAAAGTAGGGTTTCAAACTAGGGTTAGGGTTTCAAAGTAGGGTTTCAAACTAGGGTTAGGGTTTCAAAGTAGGGCATTAACCTAGGGTTAGGGTTCTAAAGTAGGGGTTTAAACTAGGGTTAGGGTTTCAAAGAAGGGTTTTAAACTAGGGTTAGGGTTTTAAAGTAGGGGTTTCAACTAGGGTTAGGGTTTCAAAGTAGGGGTTTAAACTAGGGTTAGAGTTTCAAAGTAGGGTTTTAAACTAGGGTTAGGGTTTCAAAGTAGGGTTTTAAACTAGGGTTAGGGTTTCAAAGTAGGGTTTTAAACTAGGGTTAGGGTTTTAAAGTAGGGTTTCAAACAAGGGTTAGGGTTTCAAAGTAGGGTTTCAAACTAGAGTTAGGGTTTCAAAGTAGGGGTTTAAACTAGGGTTAGGGTTTCAAAGTAGGGGTTTAAACTAGGCTTAGGGTTTCAAAGTAGGTGTTTAAACTAGGATTAGGGTTTCAAACTAGGGTTAGGGTTTCAAAGTAGGGTTTTAAACTAGGGTTAGGGTTTCAAAGTAGGGTTTTAAACTAGGGTTAGGGTTTCAAAGTAGGGTTTCAAACTAGGGTTAGGGTTTCAAAGTAGGGTTTCAAACTAGGGTTAGGGTTTCAAAGTAGGGGTTTAAACTAGGGTTAGGGTTTTAAAGTAGGAGTTTAAACTAGGGTTAGGGTTTATAGTAGGTGTTTAAACTAGGATTAGGGTTTCAAACTAGGGTTATGGTTTCAAAGTAGGGTTTTAAACTAGGGTTAGGGTTTCAAAGTAGGGTTTTAAACTAGGGTTAGGGTTTCAAAGTAGGGTTTTAAACTAGGGTTAGGGTTTCAAAGTAGGGTTTCAAACTAGGGTTAGGGTTTCAAAGTAGGGTTTCAAACTAGGGTTAGGGTTTCAAAGTAGGGCATTAACCTAGGGTTAGGGTTCTAAAGTAGGGGTTTAAACTAGGGTTAGGGTTTCAAAGAAGGGTTTTAAACTAGGGTTAGGGTTTTAAAGTAGGGGTTTCAACTAGGGTTAGGGTTTCAAAGTAGGGTTTTAAACTAGGGTTAGGGTTGCAAAGTAGGGGTTTAAAATTGGGTTAGGGTTTCAAAGTAGGGGTTTAAACTAGGGTTAGGGTTTCAAAGTAGGGTTTTAAACTAGGGTTAGGGTTTCAAAGTAGGGTTTTAAACTAGGGTTAGGGTTTCAAAGTAGGGTTTTAAACTATGGTTAGGGTTTTAAAGTAGGGTTTCAAACAAGGGTTAGGGTTTCAAAGTAGGGGTTTAAACTAGGGTTAGGGTTTCAAAGTAGGGGTTTAAACTAGGCTTAGGGTTTCAAAGTAGGTGTTTAAACTAGGGTTAGGGTTTCAAACTAGGGTTATGGTTTTAAAGTAGGGTTTTAAACTAGGGTTAAGGTTTCAAAGTAGTGATTTAAACTCGGATTAGGGTTTCAAAGTAGGGGTTTAAACTACGGTTAGGGTTTCAAAGTAGGGTTTTAAACTAGGGTTAGGGTTTCAAAGTAGGGTTTTAAACTAGGGTTAGGGTTTCAAAGTAGGGGTTTAAACTAGGGTTAGGGTTTTAAAGTAGGAGTTTAAACTAGGGTTAGGGTTGCAAAGTAGTGGTTTAAACTAGGGTTAGGGTTTAAAAGTAGGGGTTTAAACTAGGGTTAGGGTTTCAAAGTAGGGGTTTAAACTATAGTTAGGGTTTCAAACTCGGGTTAGGGTTTCAAAGTAGGGTTTTAAACTAGGGTTAGGGTTTCAAAATAGGGGTTTAAACTAGGGTTAGGGTTGCAAAGTAGTGGTTTAAACTAGGGTTAGGGTTTAAAAGTAGGGGTTTAAACTAGGGTTAGGGTTTCAAAGTAGGGGTTTAAAATAGGGTTAGGGTTTTAAAGTAGGGGTTTAAACTAGGGTTAGGGTTTCAAAGTAGGGGTTTAAACTAGGGTTAGGGTTTCAATGTAGGGGTTTAAACTAGGGTTAGGGTTTCAAAGTAGGGTTTTAAACTAGGGTTAGGGTTTCAAAGTAGGGTTTTAAACTCGGGTTAGGGTTTGAAAGTAGGGTTTTAAACTAGGGTTAGAGTTTCAAAGTAGGGTTTTAAACTAGGGTTAGGGTTTCAAAGTAGGGTTTTAAACTAGGGTTAGAGTTTCAAAGTAGGGTTTCAAACTTGGGTTAGGGTTTCAAAGTAGGGGTTTAAACTAGGGTTAGGGTTTCACAGTAGGGGTTTAAACTACGGTTAGGGTTTCAAAATAGGTGTTTAAACTAGGTTTAGGGTTTCAAACTAGGGATATGGTTTCAAAGTAGGGTTTTAAACTAGGGTTAGGGTTTCAAAGTAGGGTTTTAAACTAGGGTTAGGGTTTCAAAGTAGGGGTTTAAACTAGGGTTAGGGTTTTAAAGTAGGGTTTTAAACTAGGGTTAGGGTTTCAAAGTAGGGTTTTAAACTAGGGTTAGGGTTTCAAAGTAGGGGTTTAAACTAGGGTTAGGGTTTAAAAGTAGGGGTTTAAACTTGGGTTAAGGTTTTAAAGTAGGGGTTTAAACAAGGGTTAGGGTTTCAAAGTAGGGTTTTAAACAAGGGTTAGGGTTTCAAAGTAGGGGTTTAAACTAAGGTTAGGGTTTTAAAGTAGGGTTTTAAACTAGGGTTAGGGTTTCAAAGTAGGGGTTTAAAATAGGGTTAGAATTTTAAAGTAGGGTTTTAAACTAGGGTTAAGGTTTCAAAGTAGGGTTTTAAACTAGGGTTAGGGTTTCAAAGTAGGGTTTTAAACTCGGGTTAGGGTTTGAAAGTAGGGTTTTAAACTAGGGTAAGGGTTTCAAAGTAGGGTTTTAAACTAGGGTTAGGGTTTCAAAGTAGGGTTTTAAACTAGGGTTAGAGTTTCAAAGTAGGGGTTTAAACTAGGGTTAAAGTTTCAAAGTAGGGTTTTAAACTAGGGTTAGGGTTTCAAAGTAGGATTTTAAACTAGGATTAGGGTTTTAAAGTAGGGGTTTAAACTAGGGTTAGGGTTTCAAACTAGGGTTAAGTTTTCAAATTAGGGTTTTAAACTAGGGTTAGGGTTTAAAAGTAGGGGTTTAAACTAGGGTTAGGGTTTAAAAGTAGGATTTTAAACTAGGGTTAGGGTTTCAAAGTAGGGGTTTAAACTAGGGTTAGGGTTTCAAAGTAGGGGTTTAAACTAGGGTTAGGTTTCATTGTAGGGGTTTAAACAAGGGTTAGGGTTTCAAAGTAGGGGTTTAAACTAGGTTTAGGGATTCAAAGTAGGGGTTTAAACTAGGGTTAGGATTTCAAACTAGGGTTAGGGTTTCAAAGTAGGGTTTTAAACTAAGTTAGGGTTTCAAAATAGGGGTTTAAACTAGGGTTAGGGTTTCAAAAGTAGGGGTTTAAACTAGGGATACGGTTTCAATTAAGGGTTTAAACTAGGGTTAGGGTTTCAAAGTAGGGGTTTAAATTAGGGTTAGGGTTGCAAAGTAGGAGTTTAAATTAGGGTTAGGGTTGCAAAGTAGTGGGTTTCAAAGTAGGGGTTTAAACTAGGGTTAGGGTTTCAAAGTAGGGGTTTAAACTAGGGTTAGGGTTAAAAAGTAGGGGTTTAAACTAGGGTTAAGGTTGCAAAGTAGTGATTTAAACTAGGGTTAGGGTTTCAAAGTAGGGGTTTAAACTAGGGTAAGGGTTTCAAAGTAGGGTTTTAAACTAGGGTTAGGGTTTCAAAGTAGGGTTTTAAACTAGGGTTAAGGTTTCAAAGTAGGGTTTTATACTAGGGTTAGGGTTTCAAAGTAGGGTTTTATACTAGGGTTAGGGTTTCAAAGTAGGGTTTCAAACTAGGGTTAGGGTTTCAAAGTAGGGTTTCAAACTAGGGTTAGGGTTTCAAAGTAGGGGTTTAAACTAGGGTTAGGGTTTCAAAGTAGGGGTTTAAACTAGGATTAGGTTTTAAAGTAGGGGTTTAAACTAGGGTTAGGGTTTCAAACAAGGGTTAAGTTTTCAAATTAGGGTTTTAAACTAGGGTTAGGGTTTAAAAGTAGGGGTTTAAACTAGGGTTAGGGTTTCAAAGTAGGATTTTAAACTAGGGTTAGGGTTTCAAAGTAGGGGTTTAAACTAGGGTTAGGGTTTCAAAGTAGGGGTTTAAACTAGGGTTAGGGTTTCAAAGTAGGGGTTTAAACTAGGGTTAGGGTTTCAAAGTAGGGGTTTAAACTAGGGTTAGGGTTTCAAAGTAGGGGTTTAAACTAGGGTTAGGGTTAAAAAGTAGGGGTTTAAACTAGGGTTAGGGTTGCAAAGTAGTGATTTAAACTAGGGTTAGGGTTTCAAAGTAGGGGTTTAAACTAGGGTTAGGGTTTCAAAGTAGGGGTTTAAACTAGGGTTAGAGTTTCAAAGTAGGGGTTTAAACTAGGGTTAGGGTTTCAAAGTAGGGTTTTAAACTAGGGTTAGGGTTTCAAAGTAGGTTTTTAAACTAGGGTTAGGGTTTCAAAGTAGGGTTTTAAACTAGGGTTAGGGTTTCAAAGTAGGGTTTCAAACTAGGGTTAGGGTTTCAAAGTAGGGTTTCAAACTAGGGTTAGGGTTTCAAAGTAGGGGTTTAAACTAGGGTTAGGGTTTTAAAGTAGGAGTTTAAACTAGGGTTAGGGTTTCAAAGTAGATGTTTAAACTAGGATTAGGGTTTCAAACTAGGGTTATGGTTTCAAAGTAGGGTTTTAAACTAGGGTTACGGTTTCAAAGTAGGGCATTAACCTAGGAAGAGGGTTCAAAAGTAGGGGTTTAAACTAGGGTTAGGGTTTCAAAGAAGGGTTTTAAACTAGGGTTAGGGTTTTAAAGTAGGGGTTTAAACTAGGGTTAGGGTTTCAAAGTAGGGTTTTAAACTAGGGTTAGGGTTGCAAAGTAGGGGTTTAAAATTGGGTTAGGGTTGCAAAGTAGTGGTTTAAACTAGGGTTAGGGTTTCAAAGTAGGGGTTTAAACTAGGGTTAGGGTTTCAAAGTAGGGGTTTAAACTAGGGTTAGGGTTTTAAAGTAGGAGTTTAAACTAGGGTTAGGGTTTCAAAGTAGGTAATTAAACTAGGATTAGGGTTTCAAACTAGGGTTATGGTTTCAAAGTAGGGTTTTAAACTAAGGTTAGGGTTTAAAAGTACGGTTTTAAACTAGGGTTAGGGTTTCAAAGTAGGGTTTTAAACTAGGGTTAGGGTTTCAAAGTAGGGTTTTAAACTAGGGTTAGGGTTTCAAAGTAGGGTTTCAAACTAGGGTTAGGGTTTCAAAGTAGGGTTTCAAACTAGGGTTAGGGTTTCAAAGTAGGGGTTTAAACTAGGGTTAGGGTTTTAAAGTAGGAGTTTAAACTAGGGTTAGGGTTCATAGTAGGTGTTTAAACTAGGATTAGGGTTTCAAACTAGGGTTATGGTTTCAAAGTAGGGTTTTAAACTAGGGTTAGGGTTTCAAAGTAGGGTTTTAAACTAGGGTTAGGGTTTCAATGTAGGGTTTTAAACTAGGGTTAGGGTTTCAAAGTAGGGTTTCAAACTAGGGTTAGGGTTTCAAAGTAGGGGTTTAAACTAGGGTTAGGGTTTCAAAGTAGGGGTTTAAACTAGGGTTAGGGTTTCAAAGTAGGGGTTTAAACTAGGGTTAGGGTTAAAAAGTAGGGGTTTAAACTAGGGTTAGGGTTGCAAAGTAGTGATTTAAACTAGGGTTAGGGTTTCAAAGTAGGGGTTTAAACTAGGGTTAGGGTTTCAAAGTAGGGGTTTAAACTAGGGTTAGAGTTTCAAAGTAGGGGTTTAAACTAGGGTTAGGGTTTCAAAGTAGGGTTTTAAACTAGGGTTAGGGTTTCAAAGTAGGTTTTTAAACTAGGGTTAGGGTTTCAAAGTAGGGTTTTAAACTAGGGTTAGGGTTTCAAAGTAGGGTTTCAAACTAGGGTTAGGGTTTCAAAGTAGGGTTTCAAACTAGGGTTAGGGTTTCAAAGTAGGGGTTTAAACTAGGGTTAGGGTTTTAAAGTAGGAGTTTAAACTAGGGTTAGGGTTTCAAAGTAGATGTTTAAACTAGGATTAGGGTTTCAAACTAGGGTTATGGTTTCAAAGTAGGGTTTTAAACTAGGGTTACGGTTTCAAAGTAGGGCATTAACCTAGGGTTAGGGTTCTAAAGTAGGGGTTTAAACTAGGGTTAGGGTTTCAAAGAAGGGTTTTAAACTAGGGTTAGGGTTTTAAAGTAGGGGTTTAAACTAGGGTTAGGGTTTCAAAGTAGGGTTTTAAACTAGGGTTAGGGTTGCAAAGTAGGGGTTTAAAATTGGGTTAGGGTTGCAAAGTAGTTGTTTAAACTAGGGTTAGGGTTTCAAAGTAGGGGTTTAAACTAGGGTTAGGGTTTCAAAGTAGGGGTTTAAACTAGGGTTAGGGTTAAAAAGTAGGGGTTTAAACTAGGGTTAGGGTTGCAAAGTAGTGGTTTAAACTAGGGTTAGGGTTTCAAAGTAGGGGTTTAAACTAGGGTTAGGGTTTCAAAGTAGGGGTTTAAACTAAGGTTAGAGTTTCAAAGTAGGGGTTTAAACTAGGGTTAGGGTTTCAAAGTAGGGTTTTAAACTAGGGTTAGGGTTACAAAGTAGGGTTTCAAACTAGGGTTAGGGTTTCAAAGTAGGGGTTTAAAGTAGGGTTAGCGTTTTAAAGTAGGAGTTTAAACTAGGGTTAGGGTTTCAAAGTAGATGTTTAAACTAGGATTAGGGTTTCAAACTAGGGTTATGGTTTCAAAGTAGGGTTTTAAACTAGGGTTACGGTTTCAAAGTAGGGCATTAACCTAGGGTTAGGGTTCTAAAGTAGGGGTTTAAACTAGGGTTAGGGTTTCAAAGAAGGGTTTTAAACTAGGGTTAGGGTTTTAAAGTAGGGGTTTAAACTAGGGTTAGGGTTTCAAAGTAGGGTTTTAAACTAGGGTTAGGGTTGCAAAGTAGGGGTTTAAAATTGGGTTAGGGTTGCAAAGTAGTGGTCTAAACTAGGGTTAGGGTTTCAAAGTAGGGGTTTAAACTAGGGTTAGGGTTTCAAAGTAGGGGTTTAAACTAGGGTTAGGGTTAAAAAGTAGGGGTTTAAACTAGGGTTAGGGTTGCAAAGTAGTGGTTTAAACTAGGGTTAGGGTTTCAAAGTAGGGGTTTAAACTAGGGTTAGGGTTTCAAAGTAGGGGTTTAAACTAGGGTTAGAGTTTCAAAGTAGGGGTTTAAACTAGGGTTAGGGTTTCAAAGTAGGGTTTTAAACTAGGGTTAGGGTTTTAAAGTAGGAGTTTAAACTAGGGTAAGGGTTTCAAAGTAGGGTTTCAAACTAGGGTTAGGGTTTCAAAGTAGGGGTTTAAACTAGGGTTAGGGTTTCAAAGTAGGGGTTTAAACTAGGATTAGGGTTTTAAAGTAGGGGTTTAAACTAGGGTTAGGGTTTCAAACAAGGGTTAAGTTTTCAAATTAGGGTTTTAAACTAGGGTTTGGGTTTAAAAGTAGGGGTTTAAACTAGGGTTAGGGTTTCAAAGTAGGATTTTAAACTCGGGTTAGGGTTTCAAAGTAGGGGTTTAAACTAGGGTTAGGGTTTCAAAGTAGGGGTTTAAACTAGGGTTAGGGTTTCAAAGTAGGGGTTTAAACTAGGGTTAGGGTTTCAAAGTAGGGGTTTAAACTAGGGTTAGGGTTTCAAAGTAGGGGTTTAAACTAGGGTTAGGGTTAAAAAGTAGGGGTTTAAACTAGGGTTAGGGTTGCAAAGTAGTGATTTAAACTAGGGTTAGGGTTTCAAAGTAGGGGTTTAAACTAGGGTTAGGGTTTCAAAGTAGGGGTTTAAACTAGGGTTAGAGTTTCAAAGTAGGGGTTTAAACTAGGGTTAGGGTTTCAAAGTAGGGTTTTAAACTAGGGTTAGGGTTTCAAAGTAGGTTTTTAAACTAGGGTTAGGGTTTCAAAGTAGGGTTTTAAACTAGGGTTAGGGTTTCAAAGTAGGGTTTCAAACTAGGGTTAGGGTTTCAAAGTAGGGTTTCAAACTAGGGTTAGGGTTTCAAAGTAGGGGTTTAAACTAGGGTTAGGGTTTTAAAGTAGGAGTTTAAACTAGGGTTAGGGTTTCAAAGTAGATGTTTAAACTAGGATTAGGGTTTCAAACTAGGGTTATGGTTTCAAAGTAGGGTTTTAAACTAGGGTTACGGTTTCAAAGTAGGGCATTAACCTAGGGTTAGGGTTCTAAAGTAGGGGTTTAAACTAGGGTTAGGGTTTCAAAGAAGGGTTTTAAACTAGGGTTAGGGTTTTAAAGTAGGGGTTTAAACTAGGGTTAGGGTTTCAAAGTAGGGTTTTAAACTAGGGTTAGGGTTGCAAAGTAGGGGTTTAAAATTGGGTTAGGGTTGCAAAGTAGTGGTTTAAACTAGGGTTAGGGTTTCAAAGTAGGGGTTTAAACTAGGGTTAGGGTTTCAAAGTAGGGGTTTAAACTAGGGTTAGGGTTAAAAAGTAGGGGTTTAAACTAGGGTTAGGGTTGCAAAGTAGTGGTTTAAACTAGGGTTAGGGTTTCAAAGTAGGGGTTTAAACTAGGGTTAGGGTTTCAAAGTAGGGTTTTAAACTAGGGTTAGGGTTACAAAGTAGGGTTTTAAACTAGGGTTAGGGTTTCAAAGTAGGGTTTTAAACTAGGGTTAGGGTTTCAAAGTAGGGTTTCAAACTAGGGTTAGGGTTTCAAAGTAGGGGTTTAAACTAGGGTTAGGGTTTTAAAGTAGGAGTTTAAACTAGGGTTAGGGTTTCAAAGTAGGTGTTTAAACTAGGATTAGGGTTTCAAACTAGGGTTATGGTTTCAAAGTAGGGTTTTAAACTAGGGTTAGGGTTTAAAAGTAGGGTTTTAAACTAGGGTTAGGGTTTCAAAGTAGGGTTTTAAACTAGGGTTAGGGTTTCAAAGTAGGGTTTTAAACTAGGGTTAGGGTTTCAAAGTAGGGTTTAAAACTAGGGTTAGGGTTTCAAAGTAGGGTTTCAAACTAGGGTTAGGGTTTCAAAGTAGGGGTTTAAACTTGGGTTAGGGTTTTAAAGTAGGAGTTTAAACTAGGGTTAGGGTTCATAGTAGGTGTTTAAACTAGGATTAGGGTTTCAAACTAGGGTTATGGTTTCAAAGTAGGGTTTTAAACTAGGGTTAGGGTTTCAAAGTAGGGTTTTAAACTAGGGTTAGGGTTTCAAAGTAGGGTTTTAAACTAGGGTTAGGGTTTCAAAGTAGGGTTTCAAACTAGGGTTAGGGTTTCAAAGTAGGGTTTCAAACTAGGGTTAGGGTTTCAAAGTAGGGCATTAACCTAGGGTTAGGGTTCTAAAGTAGGGGTTTAAACTAGGGTTAGGGTTTCAAAGAAGGGTTTTAAACTAGGGTTAGGGTTTTAAAGTAGGGGTTTCAACTAGGGTTAGGGTTTCAAAGTAGGGTTTTAAACTAGGGTTAGGGTTGCAAAGTAGGGGTTTAAAATTGGGTTAGGGTTGCAAAGTAGTGGTTTAAACTAGGGTTAGGGTTTCAAAGTAGGGGTTTAAACTAGGGTTAGGGTTTCAAAGTAGGGGTTTAAACTAGGGTTAGAGTTTCAAAGTAGGGTTTTAAACTAGGGTTAGGGTTTCAAAGTAGGGTTTTAAACTAGGGTTAGGGTTTCAAAGTAGGGTTTTAAACTAGGGTTAGGGTTTTAAAGTAGGGTTTCAAACAAGGGTTAGGGTTTCAAAGTAGGGTTTCAAACTAGAGTTAGGGTTTCAAAGTAGGGGTTTAAACTAGGGTTAGGGTTTCAAAGTAGGGGTTTAAACTAGGCTTAGGGTTTCAAAGTAGGTGTTTAAACTAGGATTAGGGTTTCAAACTAGGGTTAGGGTTTCAAAGTAGGGTTTTAAACTAGGGTTAGGGTTTCAGAGAAGGGTTTTAAACTAGGGTTAGGGTTTCAAAGTAGGGTTTCAAACTAGGGTTAGGGTTTCAAAGTAGGGTTTCAAACTAGGGTTAGGGTTTCAAAGTAGGGGTTTAAACTAGGGTTAGGGTTTATAGTAGGTGTTTAAACTAGGATTAGGGTTTCAAACTAGGGTTATGGTTTCAAAGTAGGGTTTTAAACTAGGGTTAGGGTTTCAAAGTAGGGTTTTAAACTAGGGTTAGGGTTTCAAAGTAGGGTTTTAAACTAGGGTTAGGGTTTCAAAGTAGGGTTTCAAACTAGGGTTAGGGTTTCAAAGTAGGGTTTCAAACTAGGGTTAGGGTTTCAAAGTAGGGCATTAACCTAGGGTTAGGGTTCTAAAGTAGGGGTTTAAACTAGGGTTAGGGTTTCAAAGAAGGGTTTTAAACTAGGGTTAGGGTTTTAAAGTAGGGGTTTCAACTAGGGTTAGGGTTTCAAAGTAGGGGTTTAAACTAGGGTTAGGGTTTCAAAGTAGGGGTTTAAACTAGGGTTAGAGTTTCAAAGTAGGGTTTTAAACTAGGGTTAGGGTTTCAAAGTAGGGTTTTAAACTAGGGTTAGGGTTTCAAAGTAGGGTTTTAAACTATGGTTAGGGTTTTAAAGTAGGGTTTCAAACAAGGGTTAGGGTTTCAAAGTAGGGTTTCAAACTAGAGTTAGGGTTTCAAAGTAGGGGTTTAAACTAGGGTTAGGGTTTCAAAGTAGGGGTTTGAACTAGGCATAGGGTTTCAAAGTAGGTGTTTAAACTAGGGTTAGGGTTTCAAACTAGGGTTATGGTTTTAAAGTAGGGTTTTAAACTAGGGTTAAGGTTTCAAAGTAGTGATTTAAACTCGGATTAGGGTTTCAAAGTAGGGGTTTAAACTACGGTTAGGGTTTCAAAGTAGGGGTTTAAACTAGGGTTAGGGTTTCAAAGTAGGGTTTTAAACTAGGGTTAGGGTTTCAAAGTAGGGTTTTAAACTAGGGTTAGGGTTTCAAAGTAGGGTTTTAAACTAGGGTTAGGGTTTCAAAGTAGGGGTTTAACCTAGGGTTAGGGTTCTAAAGTAGGGGTTTAAACTAGGGTTAGAGTTTCAAAGTAGGGTTTTAAAATAGGGTTAGGGTTTCAAAGTAGGGTTTTAAACTAGGGTTAGGGTTTCAAAGTAGGGTTTCAAACAAGGGTTAGGGTTTCAAAGTTGGTGTTTAAACTAGGGTTAGGGGTTCAAACTAGGGTTATTGTTTCAAAGTAGGGTTTTAAACTAGGGTTAGGGTTTCAAAGTAGTGATTTAAACTCGGGTTAGGGTTTCAAAGTAGGGGTTTAAACTAGGGTTAGGGTTTCAAAATAGGGGTTTAAACTATAGTTAGGGTTTTAAACTAGGGTAAAAGTTTTTAAAGAAGGGTTTTAAACTAGGGTAAGGGATTCAAAGTAGGGTTTTAAACTAGGGTTAGGGTTTCAAAGTAGGGTTTTAAACTAGGGTTAGAGTTTCAAAGTAGGGGTTTAAACTAGGGTTAAAGTTTCAAAGGAGGGTTTTAAACTAGGGTTAGGGTTTCAAAGTAGGGGTTTAAACTAGGATTAGGGTTTTAAAGTAGGGGTTTAAACTAGGGTTAGGGTTTCAAACTAGGGTTAAGTTTTCAAATTAGGGTTTTAAACTAGGGTTAGGGTTTAAAAGTAGGGGTTTAAACTAGGGTTAGGGTTTCAAAGTAGGATTTTAAACTAGGGTTAGGGTTTCAAAGTAGGGGTTTAAACTAGGGTTAGGGTTTCAAAGTAGGGGTTTAAACTAGGGTTAGGTTTCATTGTAGGGGTTTAAACAAGGGTTAGGGTTTCAAAGTAGGGGTTTAAACTAGGTTTAGGGTTTCAAAGTAGGGGTTTAAACTAGGGTTAGGGTTTCAAACTAGGGTTAGGGTTTCAAAGTAGGGTTTTAAACTAAGTTAGGGTTTCAAAATAGGGGTTTAAACTAGGGTTAGGGTTTCAAAAGTAGGGGTTTAAACTAGGGATAAGGTTTCACTTAGGGGTTTAAACTAGGGTTAGGGTTTCAATGTAGGGGTTTAAACAAGGGTTAGGTTTTCAAAGTAGGGGTTTAAACTAGGTTTAGGGTTTCAAAGTAGGGGTTTAAACTAGGGTTAGGGTTTCAAACTAGGGTTAGGAAGTAGGGTTTTAAACTAAGTTCGGGTTTCAAAATAGGGGTTTAAACTAGGGTTAGGGTTTCAAAAGTAGGGGTTTAAACTAGGGATACGGTTTTAATTAGGGGTTTAAACTAGGGTTAGGGTTTCAAAGTAGGGGTTTAAATTAGGGTTAGGGTTGCAAAGTAGGAGTTTAAATTAGGGTTAGGGTTGCAAAGTAGTGGGTTTCAAAGTAGGGGTTTAAACTAGGGTTAGGGTTTCAAAGTAGGGGTTTAAACTAGGGTTAGGGTTAAAAAGTAGGGGTTTAAACTAGGGTTAGGGTTGCAAAGTAGTGATTTAAACTAGGGTTAGGGTTTCAAAGTAGGGGTTTAAACTAGGGTTAGGGTTTCAAAGTAGGGTTTTAAACTAGGGTTAGGGTTTCAAAGTAGGGTTTTAAACTAGGGTTAAGGTTTCAAAGTAGGGTTTTATACTAGGGTTAGGGTTTCAAAGTAGGGTTTTAAACTAGGGTTAGGGTTTCAAAGTAGGGTTTCAAACTAGGGTTAGGGTTTCAAAGTAGGGTTTCAAACTAGGGTTAGGGTTTCAAAGTAGGGGTTTAAACTAGGATTAGGGTTTTAAAGTAGGGGTTTAAACTAGTGTTAGGGTTTCAAACTAGGGTTAAGTTTTCAAATTAGGGTTTTAAACTAGGGTTAGGGTTTAAAAGTAGGGTTTTAAACTAGGGTTAGGGTTTCAAAGTAGGGTTTTAAACTAGGGTTAGGGTTTCAAAGTAGGGTTTTAAACTAGGGTTAGGGTTTCAAAGTAGGGTTTCAAACTAGGGTTAGGGTTTCAAAGTAGGGTTTCAAACTAGGGTTAGGGTTTCAAAGTAGGGGTTTAAACTAGGGTTAGGGTTTTAAAGTAGGAGTTTAAACTAGGGTTAGGGTTCATAGTAGGTGTTTAAACTAGGATTAGGGTTTCAAACTAGGGTTATGGTTTCAAAGTAGGGTTTTAAACTAGGGTTAGGGTTTCAAAGTAGGGTTTTAAACTAGGGTTAGGGTTTCAAAGTAGGGTTTTAAACTAGGGTTAGGGTTTCAAAGTAGGGTTTCAAAGTAGGGTTTCAAACTAGGGTTAGGGTTTCAAAGTAGGGCATTAACCTAGGGTTAGGGTTCTAAAGTAGGGGTTTAAACTAGGGTTAGGGTTTCAAAGAAGGGTTTTAAACTAGGGTTAGGGTTTTAAAGTAGGGGTTTCAACTAGGGTTAGGGTTTCAAAGTAGGGTTTTAAACTAGGGTTAGGGTTGCAAAGTAGGGGTTTAAAAAGGGGTTAGGGTTGCAAAGTAGTGGTTTAAACTAGGGTTAGGGTTTCAAAGTAGGGGTTTAAACTAGGGTTAGGGTTTCAAAGTAGGGGTTTAAACTAGGGTTAGAGTTTCAAAGTAGGGTTTTAAACTAGGGTTAGGGTTTCAAAGTAGTGGTTTAAACTAGGGTTAGGGTTTCAAAGTAGGGGTTTAAACTAGGGTTAGGGTTTCAAAGTAGGGGTTTAAACTAGGGTAAAGGTTTTTAAAGAAGTGTTTTAAACTAGGGTTAGGGTTTCAAAGAAGGGTTTGAAACTAGGGTTAGGGTTTTAAAGTAGGGGTTTAAACTAGGGTTAGGGTTTCAAAGTAGGGTTTTAAACTAGGGTTAGGGTTGCAAAGTAGGGGTTTAAAATTGGGTTAGGGTTGCAAAGTAGTGGTTTAAACTAGGGTTAGGGTTTCAAAGTAGGGGTTTAAACTAGGGTTAGGGTTTCAAAGTAGGGGTTTAAACTAGGGTTAGGGTTAAAAAGTAGGGGTTTAAAATAGGGTAAGGGTTGCAAAGTAGTGGTTTAAACTAGGGTTAGGGTTTCAAAGTAGGGGTTTAAACTAGGGTTAGGGTTTCAAAGTAGGGGTTTAAACTAGGGTTAGAGTTTCAAAGTAGGGGTTTAAACTAGGGTTAGGGTTTCAAAGTAGGGTTTTAAACTAGGGTTAGGGTTACAAAGTAGGGTTTTAAACTAGGGTTAGGGTTTCAAAGTAGGGTTTTAAACTAGGGTTAGGGTTTCAAAGTAGGGTTTCAAACTAGGGTTAGGGTTTCAAAGTAGGGGTTTAAACTAGGGTTAGGGTTTTAAAGTAGGAGTTTAAACTAGGGTTAGGGTTTCAAAGTAGGTGTTTAAACTAGGATTAGGGTTTCAAACTAGGGTTATGGTTTCAAAGTAGGGTTTTAAACTAGGGTTAGGGTTTAAAAGTAGGGTTTTAAACTAGGGTTAGGGTTTCAAAGTAGGGTTTTAAAATAGGGTTAGGGTTTCAAAGTAGGGTTTTAAACTAGGGTTAGGGTTTCAAAGTAGGGTTTAAAACTAGGGTTAGGGTTTCAAAGTAGGGTTTCAAACTAGGGTTAGGGTTTCAAAGTAGGGGTTTAAACTAGGGTTAGGGTTTTAAAGTAGGAGTTTAAACTAGGGTTAGGGTTCATAGTAGGTGTTTAAACTAGGATTAGGGTTTCAAACTAGGGTTATGGTTTCAAAGTAGGGTTTTAAACTAGGAATAGGGTTTCAAAGTAGGGTTTTAAACTAGGGTTAGGGTTTCAAAGTAGGGTTTTAAACTAGGGTTAGGGTTTCAAAGTAGGGTTTCAAACTAGGGTTAGGGTTTCAAAGTAGGGTTTCAAACTAGGGTTAGGGTTTCAAAGTAGGGCATTAACCTAGGGTTAGGGTTCTAAAGTAGGGGTTTAAACTAGGGTTAGGGTTTCAAAGAAGGGTTTTAAACTAGGGTTATGGTTTCAAAGTAGGGTTTTAAACTAGGGTTAGGGTTTCAAAGTAGGGTTTTAAATAGGGTTAGGGTTTCAAAGTAGGGTTTTAAACTAGGGTTAGGGTTTCAAAGTAGGGTTTCAAACTAGGGTTAGGGTTTCAAAGTAGGGTTTCAAACTAGGGTTAGGGTTTCAAAGTAGGGCATTAACCTAGGGTTAGGGTTCTAAAGTAGGGGTTTAAACTAGGGTTAGGGTTTCAAAGAAGGGTTTTAAACTAGGGTTAGGGTTTTAAAGTAGGGGTTTCAACTAGGGTTAGGGTTTCAAAGTAGGGGTTTTAAACTAGGGTAAGGGTTGCAAAGTAGGGGTTTAAAATTGGGTTAGGGTTTCAAAGTAGGGGTTTAAACTAGGGTTAGGGTTTCAAAGTAGGGGTTTAAACTAGGGTTAGAGTTTCAAAGTAGGGTTTTAAACTAGGGTTAGGGTTTCAAAGTAGGGTTTTAAACTAGGGTTAGGGTTTCAAAGTAGGGTTTTAAACTATGGTTAGGGTTTTAAAGTAGGGTTCAAACAAGGGTTAGGGTTTCAAAGTAGGTTTCAAACTAGAGTTAGGGTTTCAAAGTAGGGGTTTAAAATAGGGTTAGGTTTCAAAGTAGGGGTTTAAACTAGGCTTAGGGTTTCAAAGTAGGTGTTTAAACCTAGGGTTAGGGTTTCAAACTAGGGTTATGGTTTTAAAGTAGGGTTTTAAACTAGGGTTAAGGTTTCAAAGTAGTGATTTAAACTCGGATTAGGGTTTCAAAGTAGGGGGTTTAAACTACGGTTAGGGTTTCAAAGTAGGGGTTTAAACTAGGGTTAGGGTTTCAAAGTAGGGTTTTAAACTAGGGTTAGGGTTTCAAAGTAGGGTTTTAAACTAGGGTTAGGGTTTCAAAGTAGGGTTTTAAACTAGGGTTAGGGTTTCAAAGTAGGGGTTTAACCTAGGGTTAGGGTTCTAAAGTAGGGGTTTAAACTAGGGTTAGAGTTTCAAAGTAGGGTTTTAAAATAGGGTTAGGGTTTCAAAGTAGGGTTTTAAACTAGGGTTAGGGTTTCAAAGTAGGGTTTCAAACAAGGGTTAGGGTTTCAAAGTTGGTGTTTAAAACTAGGGTTAGGGGTTCAAACTAGGGTTATTGTTTCAAAGTAGGGTTTTAAACTAGGGTTAGGGTTTCAAAGTAGTGATTTAAACTCGGGTTAGGGTTTCAAAGTAGGGGTTTAAACTAGGGTTAGGGTTTCAAAATAGGGGTTTAAACTATAGTTAGGGTTTTAAACTAGGGTAAAAGTTTTTAAAGAAGGGTTTTAAACTAGGGTAAGGGATTCAAAGTAGGGTTTTAAACTAGGGTTAGGGTTTCAAAGTAGGGTTTTAAATTAGGGTTAGAGTTTCAAAGTAGGGGTTTAAACTAGGGTTAAAGTTTCAAAGGAAGGTTTTAAACTAGGGTTAGGGTTTCAAACTAGGGTTAAGTTTTCAAATTAGGGTTTTAAACTAGGGTTAGGGTTTAAAAGTAGGGGTTTAAACTAGGGTTAGGGTTTCAAAGTAGGATTTTAAAACTAGGGTTAGGGTTTCAAAGTAGGGGTTTAAACTAGGGTTAGGGTTTCAAAGTAGGGGTTTAAACTAGGGTTAGGTTTCATTGTAGGGGTTTAAACAAGGGTTAGGGTTTCAAAGTAGGGGTTTAAACTAGGTTTAGGGTTTCAAAGTAGGGGTTTAAACTAGGGTTAGGGTTTCAAACTAGGGTTAGGGTTTCAAAGTAGGGTTTTAAACTAAGTTAGGGTTTCAAAATAGGGGTTTAAACTAGGGTTAGGGTTTCAAAAGTAGGGGTTTAAACTAGGGATAAGGTTTCACTTAGGGGTTTAAACTAGGGTTAGGGTTTCAATGTAGGGGTTTAAAACAAGGGTTAGGTTTTCAAAGTAGGGGTTTAAACTAGGTTTAGGGTTTCAAAGTAGGGGTTTAAACTAGGGTTAGGGTTTCAAACTAGGGTTAGGGTTTCAAAGTAGGGTTTTAAACTAAGTTAGGGTTTCAAAATAGGGGTTTAAACTAGGGTTAGGGTTTCAAAAGTAGGGGTTTAAACTAGGGATACGGTTTTAATTAGGGGTTTAAACTAGGGTTAGGGTTTCAAAGTAGGGGTTTAAATTAGGGTTAGGGTTGCAAAGTAGGAGTTTAAATTAGGGTTAGGGTTGCAAAGTAGTGGGTTTCAAAGTAGGGGTTTAAACTAGGGTTAGGGTTTCAAAGTAGGGGTTTAAACTAGGGTTAGGGTTAAAAAGTAGGGGTTTAAACTAGGGTTAGGGTTGCAAAGTAGTGATTTAACTAGGGTTAGGGTTTCAAAGTAGGGGTTTAAACTAGGGTTAGGGTTTCAAAGTAGGGTTTAAACTAGGGTTAGGGTTTCAAAGTAGGGTTTTAAACTCAGGGTTAAGGTTTCAAAGTAGGGTTTTATACTAGGGTTAGGGTTTCAAAGTAGGGTTTTAAACTAGGGTGTAGGGTTCAAAGTAGGGTTTCAAACTAGGGTTAGGGTTTCAAAGTAGGGTTTCAAACTAGGGTTAGGGTTTCAAAGTAGGGGTTTAAACTAGGATTAGGGTTTTAAAGTAGGGGTTTAAACTAGTGTTAGGGTTTTCAAACTAGGGTTAAGTTTTCAAATTAGGGTTTTAAACTAGGGTTAGGGTTTAAAAGTAGGGGTTTAAAACTAGGGTTAGGGTTTCAAAGTAGGATTTTAAACTAGGGTTAGGGTTTCAAAGTAGGGGTTTAAACTAGGGTTAGGGTTGCAAAGTAGTGATTTAAACTAGGGTTAGGGTTTCAAAGTAGGGGTTTAAACTAGGGTTAGGGTTTCAAAGTAGGGTTTAAACTAGGGTTAGAGTTTCAAAGTAGGGGTTTAAACTAGGGTTAGGGTTTCAAAGTAGGGTTTTAAACTAGGGTTAGGGTTTCAAGTAGGGTTTTAAACTAGGGTTAGGGTTTCAAAGTAGGGTTTTAAACTAGGGTTAGGGTTTCAAAGTAGGGTTTCAAACTAGGGTTAGGGTTTCAAAGTAGGGTTTCAAACTTAGGGTTAGGGTTTCAAAGTAGGGGTTTAAACTAGGGTTAGGGTTTTAAAAGTAGGAGTTTAAACTAGGGTTAGGGTTTCATAGTAGGTGTTTAAACTAGGATTAGGGTTTCAAAGTAGGGTTTCAAACTAGGGTTAGGGTTTCAAAGTAGGGTTTCAAACTAGGGTTAGGGTTTCAAAGTAGGGGTTTAAACTAGGGTTAGAGTTTCAAAGTAGGGGTTTTAAACTAGGGTTAGGGTTTCAAAGTAGGGTTTTAAACTAGGGTTATGGTTTCAAAGTAGGGTTTTAAACTAGGGTTACGGTTTCAAAGTAGGGCATTAACCTAGGGTTAGGGTTCTAAAGTAGGGGTTTAAACTAGGGTTAGGGTTTCAAAGAAGGTTTTAAACTAGGGTTAGGGTTTTAAAGTAGGGGTTTAAACTAGGGTTAGGGTTTCAAAGTAGGGTTTTAAACTAGGGTTAGGGTTGCAAAGTAGGGGTTTAAAATTGGGTTAGGGTTGCAAAGTAGTGGTTTAAACTAGGGTTATGGGTTTCAAAGTAGGGGTTTAAACTAGGGTTAGGGTTTCAAAGTAGGGGTTTAAACTAGGGTTAGGGTTAAAAGTAGGGGTTTAAACTAGGGTTAGGGTTGCAAAGTAGTGGTTTAAACTAGGGTTAGGGTTTTAAAGTAGGGGTTTAAACTAGGGTTAGGGTTTCAAAGTAGGGGTTTAAACTAGGGTTAGAGTTTCAAAGTAGGGGTTTAAACTAGGGTTAGGGTTTCAAAGAAGGGTTTTAAACTAGGGTTAGGGTTTTAAAGTAGGGGTTTAAACTAGGGTTAGGGTTTCAAAGTAGGGTTTTAAACTAGGGTTAGGGTTGCAAAGTAGGGGTTTAAAATTGGGTTAGGGTTGCAAAGTAGTGGTTTAAACTAGGGTTAGGGTTTCAAAGTAGGGGTTTAAACTAGGGTTAGGGTTTCAAAGTAGAGGTTTAAACTAGGGTTAGGGTTAAAAAGTAGGGGTTTAAACTAGGGTTAGGGTTGCAAAGTAGTGGTTTAAACTAGGGTTAGGGTTTCAAAGTAGGGGTTTAAACTAGGGTTAGGGTTTCAAAGTAGGGGTTTAAACTACGGTTAGAGTTTCAAAGTAGGGGTTTAAACTAGGGTTAGGGTTTCAAAGTAGGGTTTTAAACTAGGGTTAGGGTTACAAAGTAGGGTTTTAAACTAGGGTTAGGGTTTCAAAGTAGGGTTTTAAACTAGGGTTAGGGTTTCAAAGTAGGGTTTCAAACTAGGGTTAGGGTTTCAAAGTAGGGTTTCAAACTAGGGTTAGGGTTTCAAAGTAGGGGTTTAAACTAGGGTTAGGGTTTTAAAGTAGGAGTTTAAACTAGGGTTAGGGTTTCAAAGTAGGTGTTTAAACTAGGATTAGGGTTTCAAACTAGGGTTATGGTTTCAAAGTAGGGTTTTAAACTAGGGTTAGGGTTTAAAAGTAGGGTTTTAAACTAGGGTTAGGGTTTCAAAGTAGGGTTTTAAACTAGGGTTAGGGTTTCAAAGTAGGGTTTTAAACTAGGGTTAGGGTTTCAAAGTAGGGTTTCAAACTAGGGTTAGGGTTTCAAAGTAGGGTTTCAAACTAGGGTTAGGGTTTCAAAGTAGGGGTTTAAACTAGGGTTAGGGTTTTAAAGTAGGAGTTTAAACTAGGGTTAGGGTTCATAGTAGGTGTTTAAACTAGGATTAGGGTTTCAAACTAGGGTTATGGTTTCAAAGTAGGGTTTTAAACTAGGGTTAGGGTTTCAAAGTAGGGTTTTAAACTAGGGTTAGGGTTTCAAAGTAGGGTTTTAAACTAGGGTTAGGGTTTCAAAGTAGGGTTTCAAACTAGGGTTAGGGTTTCAAATTAGGGTTTCAAACTAGGGTTAGGGTTTCAAAGTAGGGCATTAACCTAGGGTTAGGGTTCTAAAGTAGGGGTTTAAACTAGGGTTAGGGTTTCAAAGAAGGGTTTTAAACTAGGGTTAGGGTTTTAAAGTAGGGGTTTCAACTAGGGTTAGGGTTTCAAAGTAGGGTTTTAAACTAGGGTTAGGGTTGCAAAGTAGGGGTTTAAAATTGGGTTAGGGTTGCAAAGTAGTGGTTTAAACTAGGGTTAGGGTTTCAAAGTAGGGGTTTAAACTAGGGTTAGGGTTTCAAAGTAGGGGTTTAAACTAGGGTTAGAGTTTCAAAGTAGGGTTTTAAACTAGGGTTAGGGTTTCAAAGTAGGGTTTTAAACTAGGGTTAGGGTTTCAAAGTAGGGTTTTAAACTAGGGTTAGGGTTTTAAAGTAGGGTTTCAAACAAGGGTTAGGGTTTCAAAGTAGGGTTTCAAACTAGAGTTAGGGTTTCAAAGTAGGGGTTTAAACTAGGGTTAGGGTTTCAAAGTAGGGGTTTAAACTAGGCTTAGGGTTTCAAAGTAGGTGTTTAAACTAGGATTAGGGTTTCAAACTAGGGTTAGGGTTTCAAAGTAGGGTTTTAAACTAGGGTTAGGGTTTCAAAGTAGGGTTTTAAACTAGGGTTAGGGTTTCAAAGTAGGGTTTCAAACTAGGGTTAGGGTTTCAAAGTAGGGTTTCAAACTAGGGTTAGGGTTTCAAAGTAGGGGTTTAAACTAGGGTTAGGGTTTTAAAGTAGGAGTTTAAACTAGGGTTAGGGTTTATAGTAGGTGTTTAAACTAGGATTAGGGTTTCAAACTAGGGTTATGGTTTCAAAGTAGGGTTTTAAACTAGGGTTAGGGTTTCAAAGTAGGGTTTTAAACTAGGGTTAGGGTTTCAAAGTAGGGTTTTAAACTAGGGTTAGGGTTTCAAAGTAGGGTTTCAAACTAGGGTTAGGGTTTCAAAGTAGGGTTTCAAACTAGGGTTAGGGTTTCAAAGTAGGGCATTAACCTAGGGTTAGGGTTCTAAAGTAGGGGTTTAAACTAGGGTTAGGGTTTCAAAGAAGGGTTTTAAACTAGGGTTAGGGTTTTAAAGTAGGGGTTTCAACTAGGGTTAGGGTTTCAAAGTAGGGTTTTAAACTAGGGTTAGGGTTGCAAAGTAAGGGTTTAAAATTGGGTTAGGGTTTCAAAGTAGGGGTTTAAACTAGGGTTAGGGTTTCAAAGTAGGGGTTTAAACTAGGGTTAGAGTTTCAAAGTAGGGTTTTAAACTAGGGTTAGGGTTTCAAAGTAGGGTTTTAAACTAGGGTTAGGGTTTCAAAGTAGGGTTCTAAACTATGGTTAGGGTTTTAAAGTAGGGTTTCAAACAAGGGTTAGGGTTTCAAAGTAGGGTTTCAAACTAGAGTTAGGGTTTCAAAGTAGGGGTTTAAACTAGGGTTAGGGTTTCAAAGTAGGGGTTTAAACTAGGCTTAGGGTTTCAAAGTAGGTGTTTAAACTAGGGTTAGGGTTTCAAACTAGGGTTATGGTTTTAAAGTAGGGTTTTAAACTAGGGTTAAGGTTTCAAAGTAGTGATTTAAACTCGGATTAGGGTTTCAAAGTAGGGGTTTAAACTACGGTTAGGGTTTCAAAGTAGGGGTTTAAACTAGGGTTAGTGTTTCAAAGTAGGGTTTTAAACTAGGGTTAGGGTTTCAAAGTAGGGGTTTAAACTAGGGTTAGAGTTTCAAAGTAGGGTTTTAAAATAGGGTTAGGGTTTCAAAGTAGGGTTTTAAACAAGGGTTAGGGTTTCAAAGTTGGTGTTTAAACTAGGGTTAGGGGTTCAAACTAGGGTTATTGTTTCAAAGTAGGGTTTTAAACTAGGGTTAGGGTTTCAAAGTAGTGATTTAAACTCGGGTTAGGGTTTCAAAGTAGGGGTTTAAACTAGGGTTAGGGTTTCAAAATAGGGGTTTAAACTATAGTTAGGGTTTTAAACTAGGGTAAAAGTTTTTAAAGAAGGGTTTTAAACTAGGGTAAGGGATTCAAAGTAGGGTTTTAAACTAGGGTTAGTGTTTCAAAGTAGGGTTTTAAACTAGGGTTAGAGTTTCAAAGTAGGGGTTTAAACTAGGGTTAAAGTTTCAAAGGAGGGTTTTAAACTAGGGTTAGGGTTTCAAAGTAGGGGTTTAAACTAGGATTAGGGTTTTAAAGTAGGGGTTTAAACTAGGGTTAGGGTTTCAAACTAGGGTTAAGTTTTCAAATTAGGGTTTTAAACTAGGGTTAGGGTTTAAAAGTAGGGGTTTAAACTAGGGTTAGGGTTTCAAAGTAGGATTTTAAACTAGGGTTAGGGTTTCAAAGTAGGGGTTTAAACTAGGGTTAGGGTTTCAAAGTAGGGGTTTAAACTAGGGTTAGGTTTCATTGTAGGGGTTTAAACAAGGGTTAGGTTTTCAAAGTAGGGGTTTAAACTAGGTTTAGGGTTTCAAAGTAGGGGTTTAAACTAGGGTTAGGGTTTCAAACTAGGGTTAGGGTTTCAAAGTAGGGTTTTAAACTAAGTTAGGGTTTCAAAATAGGGGTTTAAACTAGGGTTAGGGTTTCAAAAGTAGGGGTTTAAACTAGGGATAAGGTTTCACTTAGGGGTTTAAACTAGGGTTAGGGTTTCAATGTAGGGGTTTAAACAAGGGTTAGGTTTTCAAAGTAGGGGTTTAAACTAGGTTTAGGGTTTCAAAGTAGGGGTTTAAACTAGGGTTAGGGTTTCAAAGTAGGGTTTTAAACTAAGTTAGGGTTTCAAAATAGGGGTTTAAACTAGGGTTAGGGTTTCAAAAGTAGGGGTTTAAACTAGGGATACGGTTTTAATTAGGGGTTTAAACTAGGGTTAGGGTTTCAAAGTAGGGGTTTAAATTAGGGTTAGGGTTGCAAAGTAGGAGTTTAAATTAGGGTTAGGGTTGCAAAGTAGTGGGTTTCAAAGTAGGGGTTTAAACTAGGGTTAGGGTTTCAAAGTAGGGGTTTAAACTAGGGTTAGGGTTAAAAAGTAGGGGTTTAAACTAGGGTTAGGGTTGCAAAGTAGTGATTTAAACTAGGGTTAGGGTTTCAAAGTAGGGGTTTAAACTAGGGTTAGGGTTTCAAAGTAGGGTTTTAAACTAGGGTTAGGGTTTCAAAGTAGGGTTTTAAACTAGGGTTAAGGTTTCAAAGTAGGGTTTTATACTAGGGTTAGGGTTTCAAGTAGGGTTTTAAACTAGGGTTAGGGTTTCAAAGTAGGGTTTCAAACTAGGGTTAGGGTTTCAAAGTAGGGTTTCAAACTAGGGTTAGGGTTTCAAAGTGGGGGTTTAAACTAGGATTAGGGTTTTAAAGTAGGGGTTTAAACTAGTGTTAGGGTTTCAAACTAGGGTTAAGTTTTCAAATTAGGGTTTTAAACTAGGGTTAGGGTTTAAAAGTAGGGGTTTAAACTAGGGTTAGGGTTTCAAAGTAGGATTTTAAACTAGGGTTAGGGTTTCAAAGTAGGGGTTTAAACTAGGGTTAGGGTTGCAAAGTAGTGATTTAAACTAGGGTTAGGGTTTCAAAGTAGGGGTTTAAACTAGGGTTAGGGTTTCAAAGTAGGGGTTTAAACTAGGGTTAGAGTTTCAAAGTAGGGGTTTAAACTAGGGTTAGGGTTTCAAAGTAGGGTTTTAAACTAGGCTTAGGGTTTCAAAGTAGGGTTTTAAACTAGGGTTAGGGTTTCAAAGTAGGGTTTTAAACTAGGGTTAGGGTTTCAAAGTAGGGTTTCAAACTAGGGTTAGGGTTTCAAAGTAGGGTTTCAAACTAGGGTTAGGGTTTCAAAGTAGGGGTTTAAACTAGGGTTAGGGTTTTAAAGTAGGAGTTTAAACTAGGGTTAGGGTTTCATAGTAGGTGTTTAAACTAGGATTAGGGTTTCAAACTAGGGTTATGGTTTCAAAGTAGGGTTTTAAACTAGGGTTACGGTTTCAAAGTAGGGCATTAACCTAGGGTTAGGGTTCTAAAGTAGGGGTTTAAACTAGGGTTAGGGTTTCAAAGAAGGGTTTTAAACTAGGGTTAGGGTTTTAAAGTAGGGGTTTAAACTAGGGTTAGGGTTTCAAAGTAGGGTTTTAAACTAGGGTTAGGGTTTCAAAGTAGGGTTTCAAACTAGGGTTAGGGTTTCAAAGTAGGGTTTCAAACTAGGGTTAGGGTTTCAAAGTAGGGGTTTAAACTAGGATTAGGGTTTTAAAGTAGGGGTTTAAACTAGTGTTAGGGTTTCAAACTAGGGTTAAGTTTTCAAATTAGGGTTTTAAACTAGGGTTAGGGTTTAAAAGTAGGGGTTTAAACTAGGGTTAGGGTTTCAAAGTAGGATTTTAAACTAGGGTTAGGGTTTCAAAGTAGGGGTTTAAACTAGGGTTAGGGTTGCAAAGTAGTGATTTAAACTAGGGTTAGGGTTTCAAAGTAGGGGTTTAAACTAGGGTTAGGGTTTCAAAGTAGGGGTTTAAACTAGGGTTAGAGTTTCAAAGTAGGGGTTTAAACTAGGGTTAGGGTTTCAAAGTAGGGTTTTAAACTAGGCTTAGGGTTTCAAAGTAGGGTTTTAAACTAGGGTTAGGGTTTCAAAGTAGGGTTTTAAACTAGGGTTAGGGTTTCAAAGTAGGGTTTCAAACTAGGGTTAGGGTTTCAAAGTAGGGTTTCAAACTAGGGTTAGGGTTTCAAAGTAGGGGTTTAAACTAGGGTTAGGGTTTTAAAGTAGGAGTTTAAACTAGGGTTAGGGTTTCATAGTAGGTGTTTAAACTAGGATTAGGGTTTCAAACTAGGGTTATGGTTTCAAAGTAGGGTTTTAAACTAGGGTTACGGTTTCAAAGTAGGGCATTAACCTAGGGTTAGGGTTCTAAAGTAGGGGTTTAAACTAGGGTTAGGGTTTCAAAGAAGGGTTTTAAACTAGGGTTAGGGTTTTAAAGAAGGGGTTTAAACTAGGGTTAGGGTTTCAAAGTAGGGTTTTAAACTAGGGTTAGGGTTGCAAAGTAGGGGTTTAAAATTGGGTTAGGGTTGCAAAGTAGTGGTTTAAACTAGGGTTAGGGTTTCAAAGTAGGGGTTTAAACTAGGGTTAGGGTTTCAAAGTAGGGGTTTAAACTAGGGTTAGGGTTAAAAAGTAGGGGTTTAAACTAGGGTTAGGGTTGCAAAGTAGTGGTTTAAACTAGGGTTAGGGTTTCAAAGTAGGGGTTTAAACTAGGGTTAGGGTTTCAAAGTAGGGGTTTAAACTAGGGTTAGAGTTTCAAAGTAGGGGTTTAAACTAGGGTTAGGGTTTCAAAGTAGGGTTTTAAACTAGGGTTAGGGTTTCAAAGTAGGGTTTTAAACTAGGGTTAGGGTTTCAAAGTAGGGTTTTAAACTAGGGTTAGGGTTTCAAAGTAGGGTTTCAAACTAGGGTTAGGGTTTCAAAGTAGGGGTTTAAACTAGGGTTAGGGTTTTAAAGTAGGAGTTTAAACTAGGGTTAGGGTTTCAAAGTAGGTATTTAAACTAGGATTAGGGTTTCAAACTAGGGTTATGTTTCAAAGTAGGGTTTTAAACTAGGGTTAGGGTTTCAAAGTAGGGTTTTAAACTAGGGTTAGGGTTTCAAAGTAGGGTTTTAAACTAGGGTTAGGGTTTCAAAGTAGGAATTTAAACTAGGGTTAGGGTTTCAAAGTAGGGTTTCATACTAGGGTTAGGGTTTCAAAGTAGGGTTTCAAACTAGGGTAAGGGTTTCAAAGTAGGGGTTTAAACTAGGGTTAGGGTTTTAAAGTAGGAGTTTAAACTAGGGTTAGGGTTCATAGTAGGTGTTTAAACTAGGATTAGGGTTTCAAACTAGGGTTAAGGTTTCAAAGTAGGGTTTTAAACTAGGGTTAGGGTTTCAAAGTAGGGTTTTAAACTAGGGTTAGGGTTTCAAAGTAGGGTTTTAAACTAGGGTTAGGGTTTCAAAGTAGGGTTTCAAACTAGGGTTAGGGTTTCAAAGTAGGGTTTCAAACTAGGGTTAGGGTTTCAAAGTAGGGCATTAACCTAGGGTTAGGGTTCTAAAGTAGGGGTTTAAACTAGGGTTAGGGTTTCAAAGAAGGGTTTTAAACTAGGGTTAGGGTTTTAAAGTAGGGGTTTCAACTAGGGTTAGGGTTTCAAAGTAGGGTTTTAAACTAGGGTTAGGGTTGCAAAGTAGGGTTTTAAACTAGGGTTAGGGTTTCAAAGTAGGGTTTTAAACTAGGGTTAGGGTTTCAAAGTAGGGTTTTAAACTAGGGTTAGGGTTTCAAAGTAGGGTTTTAAACTAGGGTTAGAGTTTCAAAGTAGGGTTTTAAACTAGGGTTAGGGTTTCAAAGTAGGGTTTTAAACTAGGGTTAGGGTTTCAAAGTAGGGTTTTAAACTAGGGTTAGGGTTTCAAAGTAGGGTTTTAAACTAGGGTTAGGGTTTCAAAGTAGGGTTTCAAACTTGGGTTAGGGTTTCAAAGTAGGGTTTCAAACTAGGGTTAGGGTTTCAAAGTAGGGGTTTAAACTAGGGTAAGGGTTTCAAAATAGGGGTTTAAACTCGGGTGAGGGTTTCAAAGAAGGGTTTTAAACTAGGGTTAGGGTTTTAAAGTAGGGGTTTCAACTAGGGTTAGGGTTTCAAAGTAGGGTTTTAAACTAGGGTTAGGGTTGCAAAGTAGGGGTTTAAAATTGGGTTAGGGTTGCAAAGTAGTGGTTTAAACTAGGGTTAGGGTTTCAAAGTAGGGGTTTAAACTAGGGTTAGGGTTTCAAAGTAGGGGTTTAAACTAGGGTTAGAGTTTCAAAGTAGGGTTTTAAACTAGGGTTAGGGTTTCAAAGTAGGGTTTTAAACTAGGGTTAGGGTTTCAAAGTAGGGTTTTAAACTAGGGTTAGGGTTTTAAAGTAGGGTTTCAAACAAGGGTTAGGGTTTCAATGTAGGGTTTCAAACTAGAGTTAGGGTTTCAAAGTAGGGGTTTAAACTAGGGTTAGGGTTTCAAAGTAGGGGTTTAAACTAGGCTTAGGGTTTCAAAGTAGGTGTTTAAACTAGGATTAGGGTTTCAAACTAGGGTTAGGGTTTCAAAGTAGGGTTTTAAACTAGGGTTAGGGTTTCAAAGTAGGGTTTTAAACTAGGGCTAGGGTTTCAAAGTAGGGTTTCAAACTAGGGTTAGGGTTTCAAAGTAGGGTTTCAAACTAGGGTTAGGGTTTCAAAGTAGGGGTTTAAACTAGGGTTAGGGTTTTAAAGTAGGAGTTTAAACTAGGGTTACGGTTTATAGTAGGTGTTTAAACTAGGATTAGGGTTTCAAACTAGGGTTATGGTTTCAAAGTAGGGTTTTAAACTAGGGTTAGGGTTTCAAAGTAGGGTTTTAAACTAGGGTTAGGGTTTCAAAGTAGGGTTTTAAACTAGGGTTAGGGTTTCAAAGTAGGGTTTCAAACTAGGGTTAGGGTTTCAAAGTAGGGTTTCAAACTAGGGTTAGGGTTTCAAAGTAGGGCATTAACCTAGGGTTAGGGTTCTAAAGTAGGGGTTTAAACTAGGGTTAGGGTTTCAAAGAAGGGTTTTAAACTAGGGTTAGGGTTTTAAAGTAGGGGTTTCAACTAGGGTTAGGGTTTCAAAGTAGGGTTTTAAACTAGGGTTAGGGTTGCAAAGTAGGGGTTTAAAATTGGGTTAGGGTTTCAAAGTAGGGGTTTAAACTAGGGTTAGGGTTTCAAAGTAGGGGTTTAAACTAGAGTTAGAGTTTCAAAGTAGGGTTTTAAACTAGGGTTAGGGTTTCAAAGTAAGGTTTTAAACTAGGGTTAGGGTTTCAAAGTAGGGTTTTAAACTATGGTTAGGGTTTTAAAGTAGGGTTTCAAACAAGGGTTAGGGTTTCAAAGTAGGGTTTCAAACTAGAGTTAGGGTTTCAAAGTAGGGGTTTAAACTAGGCTTAGGGTTTCAAAGTAGGGGTTTAAACTAGGCTTAGGGTTTCAAAGTAGGTGTTTAAACTAGAGTTAGGGTTTCAAACTAGGGTTATGGTTTTAAAGTAGGGTTTTAAACTAGGGTTAAGGTTTCAAAGTAGTGATTTAAACTCGGATTAGGGTTTCAAAGTAGGGGTTTAAACTACGGTTAGGGTTTCAAAGTAGGGGTTTAAACTAGGGTAAGGGTTTCAAAGTAGGGTTTTAAACTAGGGTTAGGGTTTCAAAGTAGGGTTTTAAACTAGGGTTAGGGTTTAAAAGTAGGGTTTTAAACTAGGGTTAGGGTTTCAAAGTAGGGGTTTAACCTAGGGTTAGGGTTCTAAAGTAGGGGTTTAAACTAGGGTTAGAGTTTTAAAGTAGGGTTTTAAAATAGGGTTAGGGTTTCAAAGTAGGGTTTTAAACTAGGGTTAGGGTTTCAAAGTAGGGTTTCAAACAAGGGTTAGGGTTTCAAAGTTGGTGTTTAAACTAGGGTTAGGGGTTCAAACTAGGGTTATTGTTTCAAAGTAGGGTTTTAAACTAGGGTTAGGGTTTCAAAGTAGTGATTTAAACTCGGGTTAGGGTTTCAAAGTAGGGGTTTAAACTAGGGTTAGGGTTTCAAAATAGGGGTTTAAACTAGGGTTAGGGTTTCAAAGTAGGGTTTTAAACTAGGGTTAGAGTTTCAAAGTAGGGGTTTAAACTAGGGTTAAAGTTTCAAAGGAGGGTTTTAAACTAGGGTTAGGGTTTCAAAGTAGGGGTTTAAACTAGGATTAGGGTTTTAAAGTAGGGGTTTAAACTAGGGTTAGGGTTTCAAAGTAGGGGTTTAAACTAGGTTTAGGGTTTCAAAGTAGGGGTTTAAACTAGGGTTAGGGTTTCAAACTAGGGTTAGGGTTTCAAAGTAGGGTTTTAAACTAAGTTAGGGTTTCAAAATAGGGGTTTAAACTAGGGTTAGGGTTTCAAAAGTAGGGGTTTAAACTAGGGATAAGGTTTCACTTAGGGGTTTAAACTAGGGTTAGGGTTTCAATGTAGGGGTTTAAACAAGGGTTAGGTTTCAAAGTAGGGGTTTAAACTAGGTTTAGGGTTGCAAAGTAGTGGTTTAAACTAGGATTAGGGTTTCAAAGTAGGGGTTTAAACTAGGGTTAGAGTTTCAAATTAGGGTTTTAAACTAGGGTTAGGGTTTAAAAGTAGGGGTTTAAACTAGGGTTAGGGTTTCAAAGTAGGATTTTAAACTAGGGTTAGGGTTTCAAAGTAGGGGTTTAAACTAAGGTTAGGGTTTCAAAGTAGGGGTTTAAACTAGGGTTAGGTTTCATTGTAGGGGTTTAAACAAGGGTTAGGGTTTCAAAGTAGGGGTTTAAACTAGGTTTAGGGTTTCAAAGTAGGGGTTTAAACTAGGGTTAGGGTTTTAAACTAGGGTTAGGGTTTCAAAGTAGGGTTTTAAACTAAGTTAGGGTTTCAAAATAGGGGTTTAAACTAGGGTTAGGGTTTCAAAAGTAGGGGTTTAAACTAGGGATAAGGTTTCACTTAGGGGTTTAAACTAGGGTTAGGGTTTCAATGTAGGGGTTTAAACAAGGGTTAGGTTTTCAAAGTAGGGGTTTAAACTAGGTTTAGGGTTTCAAAGTAGGGGTTTAAACTAGGGTTAGGGTTTCAAACTAGGGTTAGGGTTTCAAAGTAGGGTTTTAAACTAAGTTATGGTTTCAAAATAGGGGTTTAAACTAGGGTTAGGGTTTCAAAAGTAGGGGTTTAAACTAGGGATACGGTTTCAATTAAGGGTTTAAACTAGGGTTAGGATTTCAAAGTAGGGGTTTAAATTAGGGTTAGGGTTGCAAAGTAGGAGTTTAAATTAGGGTTAGGGTTGCAAAGTAGTGGGTTTCAAAGTAGGGGTTTAAACTAGGGTTAGGGTTTCAAAGTAGGGGTTTAAACTAGGGTTAGGGTTAAAAAGTAGGGGTTTAAACTAGGGTTAGGGTTGCAAAGTAGTGATTTAAACTAGGGTTAGGGTTTCAAAGTAGGGGTTTAAACTAGGGTTAGATTTTCAAAGTAGGGTTTTAAACTAGGGTTAGGGTTTCAAAGTAGGGTTTTAAACTAGGGTTAAGGTTTCAAAGTAGGGTTTTATACTAGGGTTAGGGTTTCAAAGTAGGGTTTTAAACTAGGGTTAGGGTTTCAAAGTAGGGTTTCAAACTAGGGTTAGGGTTTCAAAGTAGGGTTTCAAACTAGGGTTAGGGTTTCAAAGTAGGGGTTTAAACTAGGATTAGGGTTTTAAAGTAGGGGTTTAAACTAGTGTTAGGGTTTCAAACTAGGGTTAAGTTTTCAAATTAGGGTTTTAAACTAGGGTTAGGGTTTAAAAGTAGGGGTTTAAACTAGGGTTAGGGTTTCAAAGTAGGATTTTAAACTAGGGTTAGGGTTTCAAAGTAGGGGTTTAAACTAGGGTTAGGGTTGCAAAGTAGTGATTTAAACTAGGGTTAGGGTTTCAAAGTA
This sequence comes from Leptonotus elevatus, assembly GCF_054856555.1. NCBI lineage: Eukaryota > Metazoa > Chordata > Actinopteri > Syngnathiformes > Syngnathidae > Leptonotus > Leptonotus elevatus. Next base: position 16,379,981 of record NC_141239.1, on the reverse strand, counting down.
GGGGTTTAAACTAGGGTTAGGGTTTCAAAGTAGGGGTTTAAACTAGGGTTAGAGTTTCAAAGTAGGGGTTTAAACTAGGGTTAGGGTTTCAAAGTAGGGTTTTAAACTAGGGTTAGGGTTTCAAAGTAGGGTTTTAAACTAGGGTTAGGGTTTCAAAGTAGGGTTTTAAACTAGGGTTAGGGTTTCAAAGTAGGGTTTCAAACTAGGGTTAGGGTTTCAAAGTAGGGTTTCAAACTAGGGTTAGGGTTTCAAAGTAGGGGTTTAAACTAGGGTTAGGGTTTTAAAGTAGGAGTTTAAACTAGGGTTAGGGTTTCATAGTAGGTGTTTAAACTAGGATTAGGGTTTCAAACTAGGGTTATGGTTTCAAAGTAGGGTTTTAAACTAGGGTTACGGTTTCAAAGTAGGGCATTAACCTAGGGTTAGGGTTCTAAAGTAGGGGTTTAAACTAGGGTTAGGGTTTCAAAGAAGTGTTTTAAACTAGGGTTAGGGTTTTAAAGTAGGGGTTTAAACTAGGGTTAGGGTTTCAAAGTAGGGTTTTAAACTAGGGTTAGGGTTGCAAAGTAGGGGTTTAAAATTGGGTTAGGGTTGCAAAGTAGTGGTTTAAACTAGGATTAGGGTTTCAAAGTAGGGGTTTAAACTAGGGTTAGGGTTTCAAAGTAGGGGTTTAAACTAGGGTTAGGGTTAAAAAGTAGGGGTTTAAACTAGGGTTAGGGTTGCAAAGTAGTGGTTTAAACTAGGGTTAGGGTTTCAAAGTAGGGGTTTAAACTAGGGTTAGGGTTTCAAAGTAGGGGTTTAAACTAGGGTTAGAGTTTCAAAGTAGGGGTTTAAACTAGGGTTAGGGTTTCAAAGTAGGGTTTTAAACTAGGGTAAGGGTTTCAAAGTAGGGTTTTATACTAGGGTTAGGGTTTCAAAGTAGGGTTTTAAACTAGGGTTAGGGTTTCAAAGTAGGGTTTCAAACTAGGGTTAGGGTTTCAAACTAGGGTTTCAAACTAGGGTTAGGGTTTCAAAGTAGGGGTTTAAACTAGGGTTAGGGTTTTAAAGTAGGAGTTTAAACTAGGGTTAGGGTTTCAAAGTAGGTGTTTAAACTAGGATTAGGGTTTCAAACTAGGGTTATGGTTTCAAAGTAGGGTTTTAAACTAGGGTTAGGGTTTCAAAGTAGGGTTTTAAACTAGGGTTAGGGTTTCAAAGTAGGGTTTTAAACTAGGGTTAGGGTTTCAAAGTAGGGTTATAAACTAGGGTTAGGGTTTCAAAGTAGGGTTTCAAACTAGGGTTAGGGTTTCAAAGTAGGGTTTCAAACTAGGGTAAGGTTTTCAAAGTAGGGGTTTAAACTAGGGTTAGGGTTTTAAAGTAGGAGTTTAAACTAGGGTTAGGGTTCATAGTAGGTGTTTAAACTAGGATTAGGGTTTCAAACTAGGGTTATGGTTTCAAAGTAGGGTTTTAAACTAGGGTTAGGGTTTCAAAGTAGGGTTTTAAACTAGGGTTAGGGTTTCAAAGTAGGGTTTTAAACTAGGGTTAGGGTTTCAAAGTAGGGTTTCAAACTAGGGTTAGGGTTTCAAAGTAGGGTTTCAAACTAGGGTTAGGGTTTCAAAGTAGGGCATTAACCTAGGGTTAGGGTTCTAAAGTAGGGGTTTAAACTAGGATTAGGGTTTCAAAGAAGGGTTTTAAACTAGGGTTAGGGTTTTAAAGTAGGGGTTTCAACTAGGGTTAGGGTTTCAAAGTAGGGTTTTAAACTAGGGTTAGGGTTGCAAAGTAGGGGTTTAAAATTGGGTTAGGGTTGCAAAGTAGTGGTTTAAACTAGGGTTAGGGTTTCAAAGTAGGGGTTTAAACTAGGGTTAGGGTTTTAAAGTAGGGGTTTAAACTAGGGTTAGAGTTTCAAAGTAGGGTTTTAAACTAGGGTTAGGGTTTCAAAGTAGGGTTTTAAACTAGGGTTAGGGTTTCAAAGTAGGGTTTTAAACTAGGGTTAGGGTTTCAAAGTAGGGTTTTAAACTAGGGTTAGGGTTTCAAAGTAGGGTTTCAAACTTGGGTTAGGGTTTCAAAGTAGGGTTTCAAACTAGGGTTAGGGTTTCAAAGTAGGGGTTTAAACTAGGGTTAGGGTTTTAAAGTAGGGGTTTAAACTAGGGTTAGGGTTTCAAAGTAGGGTTTCAAACTAGGGTTAGGGTTTCAAAGTAGGGCATTAACCTAGGGTTAGGGTTCTAAAGTAGGGGTTTAAACTAGGGTTAGGGTTTCAAAGAAGGGTTTTAAACTAGGGTTAGGGTTTTAAAGTAGGGGTTTCAACTAGGATTAGGGTTTCAAAGTAGGGTTTTAAACTAGGGTTAGGGTTGCAAAGTAGGGGTTTAAAATTGGGTTAGGGTTGCAAAGTAGTGGTTTCAACTAGGGTTAGGGTTTCAAAGTAGGGTTTTAAACTAGGGTTAGGGTTGCAAAGTAGGGGTTTAAAATTGGGTTAGGGTTGCAAAGTAGTGGTTTAAACTAGGGTTAGGGTTTCAAAGTAGGGGTTTAAACTAGGGTTAGGGTTTACAAGTAGGGGTTTAAACTAGGGTTAGAGTTTCAAAGTAGGGTTTTAAACTAGGGTTAGGGTTTCAAAGTAGGGTTTTAAACTAGGGTTAGGGTTTCAAAGTAGGGTTTTAAACTAGGGTTAGGGTTTTAAAGTAGGGTTTCAAACAAGGGTTAGGGTTTCAATGTAGGGTTTCAAACTAGAGTTAGGGTTTCAAAGTAGGGGTTTAAACTAGGGTTAGGGTTTCAAAGTAGGGGTTTAAACTAGGCTTAGGGTTTCAAAGTAGGTGTTTAAACTAGGATTAGGGTTTCAAACTAGGGTTAGGGTTTCAAAGTAGGGTTTTAAACTAGGGTTAGGGTTTCAAAGTAGGGTTTTAAACTAGGGCTAGGGTTTCAAAGTATGGTTTCAAACTAGGGTTAGGGTTTCAAAGTAGGGTTTCAAACTAGGGTTAGGGTTTCAAAGTAGGGGTTTAAACTAGGGTTAGGGTTTTAAAGTAGGAGTTTAAACTAGGGTTACGGTTTATAGTAGGTGTTTAAACTAGGATTAGGGTTTCAAACTAGGGTTATGGTTTCAAAGTAGGGTTTTAAACTAGGGTTAGGGTTTCAAAGTAGGGTTTTAAACTAGGGTTAGGGTTTCAAAGTAGGGTTTTAAACTAGGGTTAGGGTTTCAAAGTAGGGTTTCAAACTAGGGTTAGGGTTTCAAAGTAGGGTTTCAAACTAGGGTTAGGGTTTCAAAGTAGGGCATTAACCTAGGGTTAGGGTTCTAAATTAGGGGTTTAAACTAGGGTTAGGGTTTCAAAGAAGGGTTTTAAACTAGGGTTAGGGTTTTAAAGTAGGGGTTTCAACTAGGGTTAGGGTTTCAAAGTAGGGTTTTAAACTAGGGTTAGGGTTGCAAAGTAGGGGTTTAAAATTGGGTTAGGGTTTCAAAGTAGGGGTTTAAACTAGGGTTAGGGTTTCAAAGTAGGGGTTTAAACTAGAGTTAGAGTTTCAAAGTAGGGTTTTAAACTAGGGTTAGGGTTTCAAAGTAGGGTTTTAAACTAGGGTTAGGGTTTCAAAGTAGGGTTTTAAACTATGGTTAGGGTTTTAAAGTAGGGTTTCAAACAAGGGTTAGGGTTTCAAAGTAGGGTTTCAAACTAGAGTTAGGGTTTCAAAGTAGGGGTTTAAACTAGGCTTAGGGTTTCAAAGTAGGGGTTTAAACTAGGCTTAGGGTTTCAAAGTAGGTGTTTAAACTAGAGTTAGGGTTTCAAACTAGGGTTATGGTTTTAAAGTAGGGATTTAAACTAGGGTTAAGGTTTCAAAGTAGTGATTTAAACTCGGATTAGGGTTTCAAAGTAGGGGTTTAAACTACGGTTAGGGTTTCAAAGTAGGGGTTTAAACTAGGGTTAGGGTTTCAAAGTAGGGTTTTAAACTAGGGTTAGGGTTTCAAAGTAGGGTTTTAAACTAGGGTTAGGGTTTAAAAGTAGGGTTTTAAACTAGGGTTAGGGTTTCAAAGTAGGGGTTTAACCTAGGGTTAGGGTTCTAAAGTAGGGGTTTAAACTAGGGTTAGAGTTTCAAAGTAGGGTTTTAAAATAGGGTTAGGGTTTCAAAGTAGGGTTTTAAACTAGGGTTAGGGTTTCAAAGTAGGGTTTCAAACAAGGGTTAGGGTTTCAAAGTTGGTGTTTAAACTAGGGTTAGGGGTTCAAACTAGGGTTATTGTTTCAAAGTAGGGTTTTAAACTAGGGTTAGGGTTTCAAAGTAGTGATTTAAACTCGGGTTAGGGTTTCAAAGTAGGGGTTTAAACTAGGGTTAGGGTTTCAAAATAGGGGTTTAAACTAGGGTTAGGGTTTCAAAGTAGGGTTTTAAACTAGGGTTAGAGTTTCAAAGTAGGGGTTTAAACTAGGGTTAAAGTTTCAAAGGAGGGTTTTAAACTAGGGTTAGGGTTTCAAAGTAGGGGTTTAAACTAGGATTAGGGTTTTAAAGTAGGGGTTTAAAATAGGGTTAGGGTTTCAAAGTAGGGGTTTAAACTAGGTTTAGGGTTTCAAAGTAGGGGTTTAAACTAGGGTTAGGGTTTCAAACTAGGGTTAGGGTTTCAAAGTAGGGTTTTAAACTAAGTTAGGGTTTCAAAATAGGGGTTTAAACTAGGGTTAGGGTTTCAAAAGTAGGGGTTTAAACTAGGGATAAGGTTTCACTTAGGGGTTTAAACTAGGGTTAGGGTTTCAATGTAGGGGTTTAAACAAGGGTTAGGTTTTCAAAGTAGGGGTTTAAACTAGGTTTAGGGTTGCAAAGTAGTGGTTTAAACTAGGATTAGGGTTTCAAAGTAGGGGTTTAAACTAGGGTTAGAGTTTCAAATTAGGGTTTTAAACTAGGGTTAGGGTTTAAAAGTAGGGGTTTAAACTAGGGTTAGGGTTTCAAAGTAGGATTTTAAACTAGGGTTAGGGTTTCAAAGTAGGGGTTTAAACTAGGGTTAGGGTTTCAAAGTAGGGGTTTAAACTAGGGTTAGGTTTCATTGTAGGGGTTTAAACAAGGGTTAGGGTTTCAAAGTAGGGGTTTAAACTAGGTTTAGGGTTTCAAAGTAGGGGTTTAAACTAGGGTTAGGGTTTCAAACTAGGGTTAGGGTTTCAAAGTAGGGTTTTAAACTAAGTTAGGGTTTCAAAATAGGGGTTTAAACTAGGGTTAGGGTTTCAAAAGTAGGGGTTTAAACTAGGGATAAGGTTTCACTTAGGGGTTTAAACTAGGGTTAGGGTTTCAATGTAGGGGTTTAAACAAGGGTTAGGTTTTCAAAGTAGGGGTTTAAACTAGGTTTAGGGTTTCAAAGTAGGGGTTTAAACTAGGGTTAGTGTTTCAAACTAGGGTTAGGGTTTCAAAGTAGGGTTTTAAACTAAGTTATGGTTTCAAAATAGGGGTTTAAACTAGGGTTAGGGTTTCAAAAGTAGGGGTTTAAACTAGGGATACGGTTTCAATTAAGGGTTTAAACTAGGGTTAGGGTTTCAAAGTAGGGGTTTAAATTAGGGTTAGGGTTGCAAAGTAAGAGTTTAAATTAGGGTTAGGGTTGCAAAGTAGTGGGTTTCAAAGTAGGGGTTTAAACTAGCGTTAGGGTTTCAAAGTAGGGGTTTAAACTAGGGTTAGGGTTAAAAAGTAGGGGTTTAAACTAGGGTTAGGGTTGCAAAGTAGTGATTTAAACTAGGGTTAGGGTTTAAAAGTAGGGGTTTAAACTAGGGTTAGAGTTTCAAAGTAGGGTTTTAAACTAGGGTTAGGGTTTCAAAGTAGGGTTTTAAACTAGGGTTAAGGTTTCAAAGTAGGGTTTTATACTAGGGTTAGGGTTTCAAAGTAGGGTTTTAAACTAGGGTTAGGGTTTCAAAGTAGGGTTTCAAACTAGGGTTAGGGTTTCAAAGTAGGGTTTCAAACTAGGGTTAGGGTTTCAAAGTAGGGGTTTAAACTAGGATTAGGGTTTTAAAGTAGGGGTTTAAACTAGTGTTAGGGTGTCAAACTAGGGTTAAGTTTTCAAATTAGGGTTTTAAACTAGGGTTAGGGTTTAAAAGTAGGGGTTTAAACTAGGGTTAGGGTTTCAAAGTAGGATTTTAAACTAGGGTTAGGGTTTCAAAGTAGGGGTTTAAACTAGGGTTAGGGTTGCAAAGTAGTGATTTAAACTAGGGTTAGGGTTTCAAAGTAGGGGTTTAAACTAGGGTTAGGGTTTCAAAGTAGGGGTTTAAACTAGGGTTAGAGTTTCAAAGTAGGGGTTTAAACTAGGGTTAGGGTTTCAAAGTAGGGTTTTAAACTAGGGTAATGGTTTCAAAGTAGGGTTTTAAACTAGGGTTAGGGTTTCAAAGTAGGGTTTTAAACTAGGGTTAGGGTTTCAAAGTAGGGTTTCAAACTAGGGTTAGGGTTTCAAAGTAGGGTTTCAAACTAGGGTTAGGGTTTCAAAGTAGGGGTTTAAACTAGGGTTAGGGTTTTAAAGTAGGAGTTTAAACTAGGGTTAGGGTTTCATAGTAGGTGTTTAAACTAGGATTAGGGTTTCAAACTAGGGTTATGGTTTCAAAGTAGGGTTTTAAACTAGGGTTACGGTTTCAAAGTAGGGCATTAACCTAGGGTTAGGGTTCTAAAGTAGGGGTTTAAACTAGGGTTAGGGTTTCAAAGAAGGGTTTTAAACTAGGGTTAGGGTTTCAAAGTAGGGTTTTAAACTAGGGTTAGGGTTGCAAAGTAGGGGTTTAAAATTGGGTTAGGGTTGCAAAGTAGTGGTTTAAACTAGGATTAGGGTTTCAAAGTAGGGGTTTAAACTAGGGTTAGGGTTTCAAAGTAGGGGTTTAAACTAGGGTTAGGGTTTCAAAGTAGGGTTTTAAACTAGGGTTAGGGTTTCAAAGTAGGGTTTTAAACTAGGGTTAGGGTTTCAAAGTAGGGTTTTAAACTAGGGTTAGGGTTTCAAAGTAGGGTTTCAAACTTGGGTTAGGGTTTCAAAGTAGGGTTTCAAACTAGGGTTAGGGTTTCAAAGTAGGGGTTTAAACTAGGGTAAGGGTTTCAAAATAGGGGTTTAAACTCGGGTGAGGGTTTCAAAGAAGGGTTTTAAACTAGGGTTAGGGTTTTAAAGTAGGGGTTTCAACTAGGGTTAGGGTTTCAAAGCAGGGTTTTAAACTAGGGTTAGGGTTGCAAAGTAGGGGTTTAAAATTGGGTTAGGGTTGCAAAGTAGTGGTTTAAACTAGGGTTAGGGTTTCAAAGTAGGGGTTTAAACTAGGGTTAGGGTTTCAAAGTAGGGGTTTAAACTAGGGTTAGAGTTTCAAAGTAGGGTTTTAAACTAGGGTTAGGGTTTCAAAGTAGGGTTTTAAACTAGGGTTAGGGTTTCAAAGTAGGGTTTTAAACTAGGGTTAGGGTTTTAAAGTAGGGTTTCAAACAAGGGTTAGGGTTTCAATGTAGGGTTTCAAACTAGAGTTAGGGTTTCAAAGTAGGGGTTTAAACTAGGGTTAGGGTTTCAAAGTAGGGGTTTAAACTAGGCTTAGGGTTTCAAAGTAGGTGTTTAAACTAGGATTAGGGTTTCAAACTAGGGTTAGGGTTTCAAAGTAGGGTTTTAAACTAGGGTTAGGGTTTCAAAGTAGGGTTTTAAACTAGGGCTAGGGTTTCAAAGTAGGGTTTCAAACTAGGGTTAGGGTTTCAAAGTAGGGTTTCAAACTAGGGTTAGGGTTTCAAAGTAGGGGTTTAAACTAGGGTTAGGGTTTTAAAGTAGGAGTTTAAACTAGGGTTACGGTTTATAGTAGGTGTTTAAACTAGGATTAGGGTTTCAAACTAGGGTTATGGTTTCAAAGTAGGGTTTTAAACTAGGGTTAGGGTTTCAAAGTAGGGTTTTAAACTAGGGTTAGGGTTTCAAAGTAGGGTTTTAAACTAGGGTTAGGGTTTCAAAGTAGGGTTTCAAACTAGGGTTAGGGTTTCAAAGTAGGGTTTCAAACTAGGGTTAGGGTTTCAAAGTAGGGCATTAACCTAGGGTTAGGGTTCTAAAGTAGGGGTTTAAACTAGGGTTAGGGTTTCAAAGAAGGGTTTTAAACTAGGGTTAGGGTTTTAAAGTAGGGGTTTCAACTAGGGTTAGGGTTTCAAAGTAGGGTTTTAAACTAGGGTTAGGGTTGCAAAGTAGGGGTTTAAAATTGGGTTAGGGTTTCAAAGTAGGGGTTTAAACTAGGGTTAGGGTTTCAAAGTAGGGGTTTAAACTAGAGTTAGAGTTTCAAAGTAGGGTTTTAAACTAGGGTTAGGGTTTCAAAGTAAGGTTTTAAACTAGGGTTAGGGTTTCAAAGTAGTGTTTTAAACTATGGTTAGGGTTTTAAAGTAGGGTTTCAAACAAGGGTTAGGGTTTCAAAGTAGGGTTTCAAACTAGAGTTAGGGTTTCAAAGTAGGGGTTTAAACTAGGCTTAGGGTTTCAAAGTAGGGGTTTAAACTAGGCTTAGGGTTTCAAAGTAGGTGTTTAAACTAGAGTTAGGGTTTCAAACTAGGGTTATGGTTTTAAAGTAGGGTTTTAAACTAGGGTTAAGGTTTCAAAGTAGTGATTTAAACTCGGATTAGGGTTTCAAAGTAGGGGTTTAAACTACGGTTAGGGTTTCAAAGTAGGGGTTTAAACTAGGGTAAGGGTTTCAAAGTAGGGTTTTAAACTAGGGTTAGGGTTTCAAAGTAGGGTTTTAAACTAGGGTTAGGGTTTAAAAGTAGGGTTTTAAACTAGGGTTAGGGTTTCAAAGTAGGGGTTTAACCTAGGGTTAGGGTTCTAAAGTAGGGGTTTAAACTAGGGTTAGAGTTTTAAAGTAGGGTTTTAAAATAGGGTTAGGGTTTCAAAGTAGGGTTTTAAACTAGGGTTAGGGTTTCAAAGTAGGGTTTCAAACAAGGGTTAGGGTTTCAAAGTTGGTGTTTAAACTAGGGTTAGGGGTTCAAACTAGGGTTATTGTTTCAAAGTAGGGTTTTAAACTAGGGTTAGGGTTTCAAAGTAGTGATTTAAACTCGGGTTAGGGTTTCAAAGTAGGGGTTTAAACTAGGGTTAGGGTTTCAAAATAGGGGTTTAAACTAGGGTTAGGGTTTCAAAGTAGGGTTTTAAACTAGGGTTAGAGTTTCAAAGTAGGGGTTTAAACTAGGGTTAAAGTTTCAAAGGAGGGTTTTAAACTAGGGTTAGGGTTTCAAAGTAGGGGTTTAAACTAGGATTAGGGTTTTAAAGTAGGGGTTTAAACTAGGGTTAGGGTTTCAAAGTAGGGGTTTAAACTAGGTTTAGGGTTTCAAAGTAGGGGTTTAAACTAGGGTTAGGGTTTCAAACTAGGGTTAGGGTTTCAAAGTAGGGTTTTAAACTAAGTTAGGGTTTCAAAATAGGGGTTTAAACTAGGGTTAGGGTTTCAAAAGTAGGGGTTTAAACTAGGGATAAGGTTTCACTTAGGGGTTTAAACTAGGGTTAGGGTTTCAATGTAGGGGTTTAAACAAGGGTTAGGTTTCAAAGTAGGGGTTTAAACTAGGTTTAGGGTTGCAAAGTAGTGGTTTAAACTAGGATTAGGGTTTCAAAGTAGGGGTTTAAACTAGGGTTAGAGTTTCAAATTAGGGTTTTAAACTAGGGTTAGGGTTTAAAAGTAGGGGTTTAAACTAGGGTTAGGGTTTCAAAGTAGGATTTTAAACTAGGGTTAGGGTTTCAAAGTAGGGGTTTAAACTAGGGTTAGGGTTTCAAAGTAGGGGTTTAAACTAGGGTTAGGTTTCATTGTAGGGGTTTAAACAAGGGTTAGGGTTTCAAAGTAGGGGTTTAAACTAGGTTTAGGGTTTCAAAGTAGGGGTTTAAACTAGGGTTAGGGTTTCAAACTAGGGTTAGGGTTTCAAAGTAGGGTTTTAAACTAAGTTAGGGTTTCAAAATAGGGGTTTAAACTAGGGTTAGGGTTTCAAAAGTAGGGGTTTAAACTAGGGATAAGGTTTCACTTAGGGGTTTAAACTAGGGTTAGGGTTTCAATGTAGGGGTTTAAACAAGGGTTAGGTTTTCAAAGTAGGGGTTTAAACTAGGTTTAGGGTTTCAAAGTAGGGGTTTAAACTAGGGTTAGGGTTTCAAACTAGGGTTAGGGTTTCAAAGTAGGGTTTTAAACTAAGTTATGGTTTCAAAATAGGGGTTTAAACTAGGGTTAGGGTTTCAAAAGTAGGGGTTTAAACTAGGGATACGGTTTCAATTAAGGGTTTAAACTAGGGTTAGGGTTTCAAAGTAGGGGTTTAAATTAGGGTTAGGGTTGCAAAGTAGGAGTTTAAATTAGGGTTAGGGTTGCAAAGTAGTGGGTTTCAAAGTAGGGGTTTAAACTAGGGTTAGGGTTTCAAAGTAGGGGTTTAAACTAGGGTTAGGGTTAAAAAGTAGGGGTTTAAACTAGGGTTAGGGTTGCAAAGTAGTGATTTAAACTAGGGTTAGGGTTTCAAAGTAGGGGTTTAAACTAGGGTTAGAGTTTCAAAGTAGGGTTTTAAACTAGGGTTAGGGTTTCAAAGTAGGGTTTTAAACTAGGGTTAAGGTTTCAAAGTAGGGTTTTATACTAGGGTTAGGGTTTCAAAGTAGGGTTTTAAACTAGGGTTAGGGTTTCAAAGTAGGGTTTCAAACTAGGGTTAGGGTTTCAAAGTAGGGTTTCAAACTAGGGTTAGGGTTTCAAAGTAGGGGTTTAAACTAGGATTAGGGTTTTAAAGTAGGGGTTTAAACTAGTGTTAGGGTTTCAAACTAGGGTTAAGTTTTCAAATTAGGGTTTTAAACTAGGGTTAGGGTTTAAAAGTAGGGGTTTAAACTAGGGTTAGGGTTTCAAAGTAGGATTTTAAACTAGGGTTAGGGTTTCAAAGTAGGGGTTTAAACTAGGGTTAGGGTTGCAAAGTAGTGATTTAAACTAGGGTTAGGGTTTCAAAGTAGGGGTTTAAACTAGGGTTAGGGTTTCAAAGTAGGGGTTTAAACTAGGGTTAGAGTTTCAAAGTAGGGGTTTAAACTAGGGTTAGGGTTTCAAAGTAGTGTTTTAAACTAGGGTTAGGGTTTCAAAGTAGGGTTTTAAACTAGGGTTAGGGTTTCAAAGTAGGGTTTTAAACTAGGGTTAGGGTTTCAAAGTAGGGTTTCAAACTAGGGTTAGGGTTTCAAAGTAGGGTTTCAAACTAGGGTTAGGGTTTCAAAGTAGGGGTTTAAACTAGGGTTAGGGTTTTAAAGTAGGAGTTTAAACTAGGGTTAGGGATTCATAGTAGGTGTTTAAACTAGGATTAGGGTTTCAAACTAGGGTTATGGTTTCAAAGTAGGGTTTTAAACTAGGGTTACGGTTTCAAAGTAGGGCATTAACCTAGGGTTAGGGTTCTAAAGTAGGGGTTTAAACTAGGGTTAGGGTTTCAAAGAAGGGTTTTAAACTAGGGTTAGGGTTTTAAAGTAGGGGTTTAAACTAGGGTTAGGGTTTCAAAGTAGGGTTTTAAACTAGGGTTAGGGTTGCAAAGTAGGGGTTTAAAATTGGGTTAGGGTTGCAAAGTAGTGGTTTAAACTAGGATTAGGGTTTCAAAGTAGGGGTTTAAACTAGGGTTAGGGTTTCAAAGTAGGGGTTTAAACTAGGGTTAGGGTTAAAAAGTAGGGGTTTAAACTAGGGTTAGGGTTGCAAAGTAGTGGTTTAAACTAGGGTTAGGGTTTCAAAGTAGGGGTTTAAACTAGGGTTAGGGTTTCAAAGTAGGGGTTTAAACTAGGGTTAGAGTTTCAAAGTAGGGGTTTAAACTAGGGTTAGGGTTTCAAAGTAGGGTTTTAAACTAGGGTAAGGGTTTCAAAGTAGGGTTTTATACTAGGGTTAGGGTTTCAAAGTAGGGTTTTAAACTAGGGTTAGGGTTTCAAAGTAGGGTTTCAAACTAGGGTTAGGGTTTCAAACTAGGGTTTCAAACTAGGGTTAGGGTTTCAAAGTAGGGGTTTAAACTAGGGTTAGGGTTTTAAAGTAGGAGTTTAAACTAGGGTTAGGGTTTCAAAGTAGGTGTTTAAACTAGGATTAGGGTTTCAAACTAGGGTTATGGTTTCAAAGTAGGGTTTTAAACTAGGGTTAGGGTTTCAAAGTAGGGTTTTAAACTAGGGTTAGGGTTTCAAAGTAGGGTTTTAAACTAGGGTTAGGGTTTCAAAGTAGGGTTATAAACTAGGGTTAGGGTTTCAAAGTAGGGTTTCAAACTAGGGTTAGGGTTTCAAAGTAGGGTTTCAAACTAGGGTAAGGTTTTCAAAGTAGGGGTTTAAACTAGGGTTAGGGTTTTAAATTAGGAGTTTAAACTAGGGTTAGGGTTCATAGTAGGTGTTTAAACTAGGATTAGGGTTTCAAACTAGGGTTATGGTTTCAAAGTAGGGTTTTAAACTAGGGTTAGGGTTTCAAAGTAGGGTTTTAAACTAGGGTTAGGGTTTCAAAGTAGGGTTTTAAACTAGGGTTAGGGTTTCAAAGTAGGGTTTCAAACTAGGGTTAGGGTTTCAAAGTAGGGTTTCAAACTAGGGTTAGGGTTTCAAAGTAGGGCATTAACCTAGGGTTAGGGTTCTAAAGTAGGGGTTTAAACTAGGATTAGGGTTTCAAAGAAGGGTTTAAAACTAGGGTTAGGGTTTTAAAGTAGGGGTTTCAACTAGGGTTAGGGTTTCAAAGTAGGGTTTTAAACTAGGGTTAGGGTTGCAAAGTAGGGGTTTAAAATTGGGTTAGGGTTGCAAAGTAGTGGTTTAAACTAGGGTTAGGGTTTCAAAGTAGGGGTTTAAACTAGGGTTAGGGTTTCAAAGTAGGGGTTTAAACTAGGGTTAGAGTTTCAAAGTAGGGTTTTAAACTAGGGTTAGGGTTTCAAAGTAGGGTTTTAAACTAGGGTTAGGGTTTCAAAGTAGGGTTTTAAACTAGGGTTAGGGTTTCAAAGTAGGGTTTCAAACTAGGGTTAGGGTTTCAAAGTAGGGCATTAACCTAGGGTTAGGGTTCTAAAGTAGGGGTTTAAACTAGGGTTAGGGTTTCAAAGAAGGGTTTTAAACTAGGGTTAGGGTTTTAAAGTAGGGGTTTCAACTAGGATTAGGGTTTCAAAGTAGGGTTTTAAACTAGGGTTAGGGTTGCAAAGTAGGGGTTTAAAATTGGGTTAGGGTTGCAAAGTAGTGGTTTCAACTAGGGTTAGGGTTTCAAAGTAGGGTTTTAAACTAGGGTTAGGGTTGCAAAGTAGGGGTTTAAAATTGGGTTAGGGTTGCAAAGTAGTGGTTTAAACTAGGGTTAGGGTTTCAAAGTAGGGGTTTAAACTAGGGTTAGGGTTTACAAGTAGGGGTTTAAACTAGGGTTAGAGTTTCAAAGTAGGGTTTTAAACTAGGGTTAGGGTTTCAAAGTAGGGTTTTAAACTAGGGTTAGGGTTTCAAAGTAGGGTTTTAAACTAGGGTTAGGGTTTTAAAGTAGGGTTTCAAACAAGGGTTAGGGTTTCAATGTAGGGTTTCAAACTAGAGTTAGGGTTTCAAAGTAGGGGTTTAAACTAGGGTTAGGGTTTCAAAGTAGGGGTTTAAACTAGGCTTAGGGTTTCAAAGTAGGTGTTTAAACTAGGATTAGGGTTTCAAACTAGGGTTAGGGTTTCAAAGTAGGGTTTTAAACTAGGGTTAGGGTTTCAAAGTAGGGTTTTAAACTAGGGCTAGGGTTTCAAAGTAGGGTTTCAAACTAGGGTTAGGGTTTCAAAGTAGGGTTTCAAACTAGGGTTAGGGTTTCAAAGTAGGGGTTTAAACTAGGGTTAGGGTTTTAAAGTAGGAGTTTAAACTAGGGTTACGGTTTATAGTAGGTGTTTAAACTAGGATTAGGGTTTCAAACTAGGGTTATGGTTTCAAAGTAGGGTTTTAAACTAGGGTTAGGGTTTCAAAGTAGGGTTTTAAACTAGGGTTAGGGTTTCAAAGTAGGGTTTTAAACTAGGGTTAGGGTTTCAAAGTAGGGTTTCAAACTAGGGTTAGGGTTTCAAAGTAGGGTTTCAAACTAGGGTTAGGGTTTCAAAGTAGGGCATTAACCTAGGGTTAGGGTTCTAAAGTAGGGGTTTAAACTAGGGTTAGGGTTTCAAAGAAGGGTTTTAAACTAGGGTTAGGGTTTTAAAGTAGGGGTTTCAACTAGGGTTAGGGTTTCAAAGTAGGGTTTTAAACTAGGGTTAGGGTTGCAAAGTAGGGGTTTAAAATTGGGTTAGGGTTTCAAAGTAGGGGTTTAAACTAGGGTTAGGGTTTCAAAGTAGGGCATTAACCTAGGGTTAGGGTTCTAAAGTAGGGGTTTAAACTAGGGTTAGGGTTTCAAAGAAGGGTTTTAAACTAGGGTTAGGGTTTTAAAGTAGGGGTTTCAACTAGGGTTAGGGTTTCAAAGTAGGGTTTTAAACTAGGGTTAGGGTTGCAAAGTAGGGGTTTAAAATTGGGTTAGGGTTTCAAAGTAGGGGTTTAAACTAGGGTTAGGGTTTCAAAGTAGGGGTTTAAACTAGAGTTAGAGTTTCAAAGTAGGGTTTTAAACTAGGGTTAGGGTTTCAAAGTAGGGTTTTAAACTAGGGTTAGGGTTTCAAAGTAGGGTTTTAAACTATGGTTAGGGTTTTAAAGTAGGGTTTCAAACAAGGGTTAGGGTTTCAAAGTAGGGTTTCAAACTAGAGTTAGGGTTTCAAAGTAGGGGTTTAAACTAGGCTTAGGGTTTCAAAGTAGGGGTTTAAACTAGGCTTAGGGTTTCAAAGTAGGTGTTTAAACTAGAGTTAGGGTTTCAAACTAGGGTTATGGTTTTAAAGTAGGGTTTTAAACTAGGGTTAAGGTTTCAAAGTAGTGATTTAAACTCGGATTAGGGTTTCAAAGTAGGGGTTTAAACTACGGTTAGGGTTTCAAAGTAGGGGTTTAAACTAGGGTTAGGGTTTCAAAGTAGGGTTTTAAACTAGGGTTAGGGTTTCAAAGTAGGGTTTTAAACTAGGGTTAGGGTTTAAAAGTAGGGTTTTAAACTAGGGTTAGGGTTTCAAAGTAGGGGTTTAACCTAGGGTTAGGGTTCTAAAGTAGGGGTTTAAACTAAGGTTAGAGTTTCAAAGTAGGGTTTTAAAATAGGGTTAGGGTTTCAAAGTAGGGTTTTAAACTAGGGTTAGGGTTTCAAAGTAGGGTTTCAAACAAGGGTTAGGGTTTCAAAGTTGGTGTTTAAACTAGGGTTAGGGGTTCAAACTAGGGTTATTGTTTCAAAGTAGGGTTTTAAACTAGGGTTAGGGTTTCAAAGTAGTGATTTAAACTCGGGTTAGGGTTTCAAAGTAGGGGTTTAAACTAGGGTTAGGGTTTCAAAATAGGGGTTTAAACTAGGGTTAGGGTTTCAAAGTAGGGTTTTAAACTAGGGTTAGAGTTTCAAAGTAGGGGTTTAAACTAGGGTTAAAGTTTCAAAGGAGGGTTTTAAACTAGGGTTAGGGTTTCAAAGTAGGGGTTTAAACTAGGATTAGGGTTTTAAAGTAGGGGTTTAAAATTGGGTTAGGGTTTCAAAGTAGGGGTTTAAACTAGGTTTAGGGTTTCAAAGTAGGGGTTTAAACTAGGGTTAGGGTTTCAAACTAGGGTTAGGGTTTCAAAGTAGGGTTTTAAACTAAGTTAGGGTTTCAAAATAGGGGTTTAAACTAGGGTTAGGGTTTCAAAAGTAGGGGTTTAAACTAGGGATAAGGTTTCACTTAGGGGTTTAAACTAGGGTTAGGGTTTCAATGTAGGGGTTTAAACAAGGGTTAGGTTTTCAAAGTAGGGGTTTAAACTAGGTTTAGGGTTGCAAAGTAGTGGTTTAAACTAGGATTAGGGTTTCAAAGTAGGGGTTTAAACTAGGGTTAGAGTTTCAAATTAGGGTTTTAAACTAGGGTTAGGGTTTAAAAGTAGGGGTTTAAACTAGGGTTAGGGTTTCAAAGTAGGATTTTAAACTAGGGTTAGGGTTTCAAAGTAGGGGTTTAAACTAGGGTTAGGGTTTCAAAGTAGGGGTTTAAACTAGGGTTAGGTTTCATTGTAGGGGTTTAAACAAGGGTTAGGGTTTCAAAGTAGGGGTTTAAACTAGGTTTAGGGTTTCAAAGTAGGGGTTTAAACTAGGGTTAGGGTTTCAAACTAGGGTTAGGGTTTCAAAGTAGGGTTTTAAACTAAGTTAGGGTTTCAAAATAGGGGTTTAAACTAGGGTTAGGGTTTCAAAAGTAGGGGTTTAAACTAGGGATAAGGTTTCACTTAGGGGTTTAAACTAGGGTTAGGGTTTCAATGTAGGGGTTTAAACAAGGGTTAGGTTTTCAAAGTAGGGGTTTAAACTAGGTTTAGGGTTTCAAAGTAGGGGTTTAAACTAGGGTTAGGGTTTCAAACTAGGGTTAGGGTTTCAAAGTAGGGTTTTAAACTAAGTTATGGTTTCAAAATAGGGGTTTAAACTAGGGTTAGGGTTTCAAAAGTAGGGGTTTAAACTAGGGATACGGTTTCAATTAAGGGTTTAAACTAGGGTTAGGGTTTCAAAGTAGGGGTTTAAATTAGGGTTAGGGTTGCAAAGTAGGAGTTTAAATTAGGGTTAGGGTTGCAAAGTAGTGGGTTTCAAAGTAGGGGTTTAAACTAGCGTTAGGGTTTCAAAGTAGGGGTTTAAACTAGGGTTAGGGTTAAAAAGTAGGGGTTTAAACTAGGGTTAGGGTTGCAAAGTAGTGATTTAAACTAGGGTTAGGGTTTCAAAGTAGGGGTTTAAACTAGGGTTAGAGTTTCAAAGTAGGGTTTTAAACTAGGGTTAGGGTTTCAAAGTAGGGTTTTAAACTAGGGTTAAGGTTTCAAAGTAGGGTTTTATACTAGGGTTAGGGTTTCAAAGTAGGGTTTTAAACTAGGGTTAGGGTTTCAAAGTAGGGTTTCAAACTAGGGTTAGGGTTTCAAAGTAGGGTTTCAAACTAGGGTTAGGGTTTCAAAGTAGGGGTTTAAACTAGGATTAGGGTTTTAAAGTAGGGGTTTAAACTAGTGTTAGGGTTTCAAACTAGGGTTAAGTTTTCAAATTAGGGTTTTAAACTAGGGTTAGGGTTTAAAAGTAGGGGTTTAAACTAGGGTTAGGGTTTCAAAGTAGGATTTTAAACTAGGGTTAGGGTTTCAAAGTAGGGGTTTAAACTAGGGTTAGGGTTGCAAAGTAGTGATTTAAACTAGGGTTAGGGTTTCAAAGTAGGGGTTTAAACTAGGGTTAGGGTTTCAAAGTAGGGGTTTAAACTAGGGTTAGAGTTTCAAAGTAGGGGTTTAAACTAGGGTTAGGGTTTCAAAGTAGGGTTTTAAACTAGGGTTAGGGTTTCAAAGTAGGGTTTTAAACTAGGGTTAGGGTTTCAAAGTAGGGTTTTAAACTAGGGTTAGGGTTTCAAAGTAGGGTTTCAAACTAGGGTTAGGGTTTCAAAGTAGGGTTTCAAACTAGGGTTAGGGTTTCAAAGTAGGGGTTTAAACTAGGGTTAGGGTTTTAAAGTAGGAGTTTAAACTAGGGTTAGGGTTTCATAGTAGGTGTTTAAACTAGGATTAGGGTTTCAAACTAGGGTTATGGTTTCAAAGTAGGGTTTTAAACTAGGGTTACGGTTTCAAAGTAGGGCATTAACCTAGGGTTAGGGTTCTAAAGTAGGGGTTTAAACTAGGGTTAGGGTTTCAAAGAAGGGTTTTAAACTAGGGTTAGGGTTTTAAAGTAGGGGTTTAAACTAGGGTTAGGGTTTCAAAGTAGGGTTTTAAACTAGGGTTAGGGTTGCAAAGTAGGGGTTTAAAATTGGGTTAGGGTTGCAAAGTAGTGGTTTAAACTAGGATTAGGGTTTCAAAGTAGGGGTTTAAACTAGGGTTAGGGTTTCAAAGTAGGGGTTTAAACTAGGGTTAGGGTTAAAAAGTAGGGGTTTAAACTAGGGTTAGGGTTGCAAAGTAGTGGTTTAAACTAGGGTTAGGGTTTCAAAGTAGGGGTTTAAACTAGGGTTAGGTTTTCAAAGTAGGGGTTTAAACTAGGGTTAGAGTTTCAAAGTAGGGGTTTAAACTAGGGTTAGGGTTTCAAAGTAGGGTTTTAAACTAGGGTTAGGGTTTCAAAGTAGGGTTTTAAACTAGGGTTAGGGTTTCAAAGTAGGGTTTTAAACTAGGGTTAGGGTTTCAAAGTAGGGTTTCAAACTAGGGTTAGGGTTTCAAACTAGGGTTTCAAACTAGGGTTAGGGTTTCAAAGTAGGGGTTTAAACTAGGGTTAGGGTTTTAAAGTAGGAGTTTAAACTAGGGTTAGGGTTTCAAAGTAGGTGTTTAAACTAGGATTAGGGTTTCAAACTAGGGTTATGGTTTCAAAGTAGGGTTTTAAACTAGGGTTAGGGTTTCAAAGTAGGGTTTTAAACTAGGGTTAGGGTTTCAAAGTAGGGTTTTAAACTAGGGTTAGGGTTTCAAAGTAGGGTTTTAAACTAGGGTTAGGGTTTCAAAGTAGGGTTTCAAACTAGGGTTAGGGTTTCAAAGTAGGGTTTCAAACTAGGGTAAGGTTTTCAAAGTAGGGGTTTAAACTAGGGTTAGGGTTTTAAAGTAGGAGTTTAAACTAGGGTTAGGGTTCATAGTAGGTGTTTAAACTAGGATTAGGGTTTCAAACTAGGGTTATGGTTTCAAAGTAGGGTTTTAAACTAGGGTTAGGGTTTCAAAGTAGGGTTTTAAACTAGGGTTAGGGTTTCAAAGTAGGGTTTTAAACTAGGGTTAGGGTTTCAAAGTAGGGTTTCAAACTAGGGTTAGGGTTTCAAAGTAGGGTTTCAAACTAGGGTTAGGGTTTCAAAGTAGGGCATTAACCTAGGGTTAGGGTTCTAAAGTAGGGGTTTAAACTAGGATTAGGGTTTCAAAGAAGGGTTTTAAACTAGGGTTAGGGTTTTAAAGTAGGGGTTTCAACTAGGGTTAGGGTTTCAAAGTAGGGTTTTAAACTAGGGTTAGGGTTGCAAAGTAGGGGTTTAAAATTGGGTTAGGGTTGCAAAGTAGTGGTTTAAACTAGGGTTAGGGTTTCAAAGTAGGGGTTTAAACTAGGGTTAGGGTTTCAAAGTAGGGGTTTAAACTAGGGTTAGGGTTTCAAAAGTAGGGGTTTAAACTAGGGATAAGGTTTCACTTAGGGGTTTAAACTAGGGTTAGGGTTTCAATGTAGGGGTTTAAACAAGGGTTAGGTTTTCAAAGTAGGGGTTTAAACTAGGTTTAGGGTTGCAAAGTAGTGGTTTAAACTAGGATTAGGGTTTCAAAGTAGGGGTTTAAACTAGGGTTAGAGTTTCAAATTAGGGTTTTAAACTAGGGTTAGGGTTTAAAAGTAGGGGTTTAAACTAGGGTTAGGGTTTCAAAGTAGGATTTTAAACTAGGGTTAGGGTTTCAAAGTAGGGGTTTAAACTAGGGTTAGGGTTTCAAAGTAGGGGTTTAAACTAGGGTTAGGTTTCATTGTAGGGGTTTAAACAAGGGTTAGGGTTTCAAAGTAGGGGTTTAAACTAGGTTTAGGGTTTCAAAGTAGGGGTTTAAACTAGGGTTAGGGTTTCAAACTAGGGTTAGGGTTTCAAAGTAGGGTTTTAAACTAAGTTAGGGTTTCAAAATAGGGGTTTAAACTAGGGTTAGGGTTTCAAAAGTAGGGGTTTAAACTAGGGATAAGGTTTCACTTAGGGGTTTAAACTAGGGTTAGGGTTTCAATGTAGGGGTTTAAACAAGGGTTAGGTTTTCAAAGTAGGGGTTTAAACTAGGTTTAGGGTTTCAAAGTAGGGGTTTAAACTAGGGTTAGGGTTTCAAACTAGGGTTAGGGTTTCAAAGTAGGGTTTTAAACTAAGTTATGGTTTCAAAATAGGGGTTTAAACTAGGGTTAGGGTTTCAAAAGTAGGGGTTTAAACTAGGGATACGGTTTCAATTAAGGGTTTAAACTAGGGTTAGGGTTTCAAAGTAGGGGTTTAAATTAGGGTTAGGGTTGCAAAGTAGGAGTTTAAATTAGGGTTAGGGTTGCAAAGTAGTGGGTTTCAAAGTAGGGGTTTAAACTAGCGTTAGGGTTTCAAAGTAGGGGTTTAAACTAGGGTTAGGGTTAAAAAGTAGGGGTTTAAACTAGGGTTAGGGTTGCAAAGTAGTGATTTAAACTAGGGTTAGGGTTTCAAAGTAGGGGTTTAAACTAGGGTTAGAGTTTCAAAGTAGGGTTTTAAACTAGGGTTAGGGTTTCAAAGTAGGGTTTTAAACTAGGGTTAAGGTTTCAAAGTAGGGTTTTATACTAGGGTTAGGGTTTCAAAGTAGGGTTTTAAACTAGGGTTAGGGTTTCAAAGTAGGGTTTCAAACTAGGGTTAGGGTTTCAAAGTAGGGTTTCAAACTAGGGTTAGGGTTTCAAAGTAGGGGTTTAAACTAGGATTAGGGTTTTAAAGTAGGGGTTTAAACTAGTGTTAGGGTTTCAAACTAGGGTTAAGTTTTCAAATTAGGGTTTTAAACTAGGGTTAGGGTTTAAAAGTAGGGGTTTAAACTAGGGTTAGGGTTTCAAAGTAGGATTTTAAACTAGGGTTAGGGTTTCAAAGTAGGGGTTTAAACTAGGGTTAGGGTTGCAAAGTAGTGATTTAAACTAGGGTTAGGGTTTCAAAGTAGGGGTTTAAACTAGGGTTAGGGTTTCAAAGTAGGGGTTTAAACTAGGGTTAGAGTTTCAAAGTAGGGGTTTAAACTAGGGTTAGGGTTTCAAAGTAGGGTTTTAAACTAGGGTTAGGGTTTCAAAGTAGGGTTTTAAACTAGGGTTAGGGTTTCAAAGTAGGGTTTTAAACTAGGGTTAGGGTTTCAAAGTAGGGTTTCAAACCAGGGTTAGGGTTTCAAAGTAGGGTTTCAAACTAGGGTTAGGGTTTCAAAGTAGGGGTTTAAACTAGGGTTAGGGTTTTAAAGTAGGAGTTTAAACTAGGGTTAGGGTTTCATAGTAGGTGTTTAAACTAGGATTAGGGTTTCAAACTAGGGTTATGGTTTCAAAGTAGGGTTTTAAACTAGGGTTACGGTTTCAAAGTAGGGCATTAACCTAGGGTTAGGGTTCTAAAGTAGGGGTTTAAACTAGGGTTAGGGTTTCAAAGAAGGGTTTTAAACTAGGGTTAGGGTTTTAAAGTAGGGGTTTAAACTAGGGTTAGGGTTTCAAAGTAGGGTTTTAAACTAGGGTTAGGGTTGCAAAGTAGGGGTTTAAAATTGGGTTAGGGTTGCAAAGTAGTGGTTTAAACTAGGATTAGGGTTTCAAAGTAGGGGTTTAAACTAGGGTTAGGGTTTCAAAGTAGGGGTTTAAACTAGGGTTAGGGTTAAAAAGTAGGGGTTTAAACTAGGGTTAGGGTTGCAAAGTAGTGGTTTAAACTAGGGTTAGGGTTTCAAAGTAGGGGTTTAAACTAGGGTTAGGTTTTCAAAGTAGGGGTTTAAACTAGGGTTAGAGTTTCAAAGTAGGGGTTTAA
This sequence comes from Leptonotus elevatus, assembly GCF_054856555.1. Classification (NCBI taxonomy): domain Eukaryota; kingdom Metazoa; phylum Chordata; class Actinopteri; order Syngnathiformes; family Syngnathidae; genus Leptonotus; species Leptonotus elevatus. Next base: position 16,358,732 of record NC_141239.1, on the reverse strand, counting down.
ACTAGGGTTAGGGTTTCAAAGTAGGGTTTTAAACTAGGGTTAGGGTTTCAAAGTAGGGTTTTAAACTAGGGTTAGGGTTTCAAAGTAGGGTTTTAAACTAGGGTTAGGGTTTCAAAGTAGGGTTTCAAACTAGGGTTAGGGTTTCAAACTAGGGTTTCAAACTAGGGTTAGGGTTTCAAAGTAGGGGTTTAAACTAGGGTTAGGGTTTTAAAGTAGGAGTTTAAACTAGGGTTAGGGTTTCAAAGTAGGTGTTTAAACTAGGATTAGGGTTTCAAACTAGGGTTATGGTTTCAAAGTAGGGTTTTAAACTAGGGTTAGGGTTTCAAAGTAGGGTTTTAAACTAGGGTTAGGGTTTCAAAGTAGGGTTTTAAACTAGGGTTAGGGTTTCAAAGTAGGGTTTTAAACTAGGGTTAGGGTTTCAAAGTAGGGTTTCAAACTAGGGTAAGGTTTTCAAAGTAGGGGTTTAAACTAGGGTTAGGGTTTTAAAGTAGGAGTTTAAACTAGGGTTAGGGTTCATAGTAGGTGTTTAAACTAGGATTAGGGTTTCAAACTAGGGTTATGGTTTCAAAGTAGGGTTTTAAACTAGGGTTAGGGTTTCAAAGTAGGGTTTTAAACTAGGGTTAGGGTTTCAAAGTAGGGTTTTAAACTAGGGTTAGGGTTTCAAAGTAGGGTTTCAAACTAGGGTTAGGGTTTCAAAGTAGGGTTTCAAACTAGGGTTAGGGTTTCAAAGTAGGGCATTAACCTAGGGTTAGGGTTCTAAAGTAGGGGTTTAAACTAGGATTAGGGTTTCAAAGAAGGGTTTTAAACTAGGGTTAGGGTTTTAAAGTAGGGGTTTCAACTAGGGTTAGGGTTTCAAAGTAGGGTTTTAAACTAGGGTTAGGGTTGCAAAGTAGGGGTTTAAAATTGGGTTAGGGTTGCAAAGTAGTGGTTTAAACTAGGGTTAGGGTTTCAAAGTAGGGTTTTAAACTAGGGTTAGGGTTTCAAAGTAGGGTTTTAAACTAGGGTTAGGGTTTCAAAGTAGGGTTTTAAACTAGGGTTAGGGTTTCAAAGTAGGGTTTCAAACTTGGGTTAGGGTTTCAAAGTAGGGTTTCAAACTAGGGTTAGGGTTTCAAAGTAGGGGTTTAAACTAGGGTTAGGGTTTTAAAGTAGGGGTTTAAACTAGGGTTAGGGTTTCAAAGTAGGGTTTCAAACTAGGGTTAGGGTTTCAAAGTAGGGCATTAACCTAGGGTTAGGGTTCTAAAGTAGGGGTTTAAACTAGGGTTAGGGTTTCAAAGAAGGGTTTTAAACTAGGGTTAGGGTTTTAAAGTAGGGGTTTCAACTAGGATTAGGGTTTCAAAGTAGGGTTTTAAACTAGGGTTAGGGTTGCAAAGTAGGGGTTTAAAATTGGGTTAGGGTTGCAAAGTAGTGGTTTAAACTAGGGTTAGGGTTTCAAAGTAGGGGTTTAAACTAGGGTTAGGGTTTCAAAGTAGGGGTTTAAACTAGGGTTAGAGTTTCAAAGTAGGGTTTTAAACTAGGGTTAGGGTTTCAAAGCAGGGTTTTAAACTAGGGTTAGGGTTTCAAAGTAGGGTTTTAAACTAGGGTTAGGGTTTCAAAGTAGGGTTTTAAACTAGGGTTAGGGTTTCAAAGTAGGGTTTCAAACTTGGGTTAGGGTTTCAAAGTAGGGTTTCAAACTAGGGTTAGGGTTTCAAAGTAGGGGTTTAAACTAGGGTTAGGGTTTTAAAGTAGGGGTTTAAACTAGGGTTAGGGTTTCAAAGTAGGTGTTTAAACTAGGTTTAGGGTTTCAAACTAGGGTTATGGTTTCAAAGTAGGGTTTTAAACTAGGGTTAGGATTTCAAAGTAGGGTTTTAAACTAGGGTTAGGGTTTCAAAGTAGGGGTTTAAACTAGGGTTAGGGTTTTAAAGTAGGGTTTTAAACTAGGGTTAGGGTTTCAAAGTAGGGGTTTAAAATAGGGTTAGGGTTTTAAAGTAGGGTTTTAAACTAGGGTTAGGGTTTCAAAGTGGGGGTTTAAACTAGGGTTAGGGTTTAAAAGTAGGGGTTTAAACTTGGGTTAAGGTTTTAATGTAGGGGTTTAAACAAGGGTTAGGGTTTCAAAGTAGGGTTTTAAACAAGGGTTAGGGTTTCAAAGTAGGGGTTTAAACTAAGGTTAGGGTTTTAAAGTAGGGTTTTAAACTAGGGTTAGGGTTTCAAAGTAGGGGTTTAAAATAGGGTTAGGGTTTTAAAGTAGGGTTTTAAACTAGGGTTAGGGTTTCAAAGTAGGGTTTTTAACTAGGGTTAGGGTTTCAAAGTAGGGGTTTAAACTAGGTTTAGGGTTTCAAAGTAGGGGTTTACACTAGGGTTAGGGTTGAAATAAGGCCATTTCACCTTTAAAAACTAATTGTATAAAGCTTATTTTCAGACTAATATAGATCGACACATTTTTCTTGTTACAAGTTATCGAAGTAAAATGATCGTGCTGCACTGGCAGATCATTTCACTTGTTTATAGTAAATTTACACAAATAAATGTTTTTGCAGTGTGGCAACATAACTGTGCTGCTCTTCTATAATACTGTTAAAAATAACTAGTGTTAAAAACATTTAAGATTTAAAAATACAAATTTGCCAATTTTTGCCATCTGCCTTAACAACTCATGTTTTATCATGGAGCTTTTTTTCCCTGGTGTGGCAGCATTACTGTACAATTCTGGCCGCTACCTTCACTGGCTACCCGTGACACGGACTTTTCAAAATGGTTGAAACAATTTTTTCCCCCAATTTTTTTCTGCAGATTTAATGATGTGCCGTCTGTTGTGGAGTAGATATTTTCCTCCGCGTGTTCGTTTTCTTTCGTGTAGTGAGAATGTTGGTTATCTGAATACAGGCTGGAGATCAATGAACAGTTCCTTCAAAGCTTTTATTTCTACAGAATATTCCGGGCACAAGCGAGTTACAGGCAATGGATTACAGAGGATTTACAATATTCTTATACTATCTTGACGGGCGGTACCACACAGTTTCCAGTAAACAGTTCAACCGGAGTTGACCGGACATGAGATAAAACTCAAGGACATCATTCAAACACAGACCAAAGCCCATTTGAGAAATAGAGGAGGTTATTCAGTCATGACAGCATCTGGCAGAAATTGCGATAACACTCACAAGGATACATCCGCAGATCAAAGCTCTACTGAGGAAATGAGGAAATGAAAACAGTTATGACTAAATCTGGGCAGAAGATACACTTCAATCCCCCTTTCGGACTCGAAAGAGTCCGACACATGAAATGAACAAAATAAAAACAATTAAATAAATACAAAAACAGGTACTAGCGGCGTCATCGTGGCAGACGGCTGGCGCAACATTAAGCAAGGGTTGTGTGGAAAGATTGGACATTATCATCTCATCAGTAGAATAAGAAGCAAAAGCACGCAACAATGAAACATCCCTTTAGTAGTGAGAGAAGGTTGTTTAGCAGTATGTGGCATGAAAGAACAATTTAATTCATTGAAAGATTTTGCAGTGGAGTAAGCATATGTGTTCCACATGTTGATAGTTAAGGGATGTCCCCTGTCCATGGGGTGCCAGGGAGTTTGTGGAGAATCAATACTTCGCTTAGTACGATGTGTTGTGGTTATGTTCAAGGTTGTACTGAGGGGCTTCCAGAGATACCAGATTGGCATAAAAGTCGATATGAGAAAGAGTGTCGTGATGTAACAGCAGATGGAGATGCGTTCCCACTTCAAAGCCATCTCGAGATGATGTTCTTGGGTTGCTGCTGGAGGGCGCTGTCAGCTTCTTCAGGACCTTAGGATAGACTGCCTGGTCCCAGGATGAGTCACTGGGATTATTCTGCCCGTATACCGTGAACACAACTTTAATAGAACGATGTCAGTGGGAGCCGGGTTGCTTCTCGGTGTTGTTGGGTGATTGCCTGGTGCACTGCAGGGACAATGGCTCCAGCCGGTGTCCTTGCCGGTCGGGTGGAGGAGATGTGATACCACGTATCATCTTTTCAGTGCAGGCGAACTGCAGAAGATGTCCTCTCCGTCACCTTGTGGGGTCCTGTCCACCTGGGCTCAGACCATTTTCTATTAATCACTTTCAACCATACATATTCACAATCATTTATTTCTGAAGGACCATCTGGTTGTTTTTTTGTTAGCTGGGAGAAAGTAAATGTTAGTTGTTTAAGTTCTGGAGGTCCTGGAACGTGCGTCTCTTCCAATGGAGCTGTTGGAGCCGGAAATGGTCTGTTGGTGTGACATTCAAACGGAGTCCAGCCTTTGGCTGAGTATAGTGACATTCGCACATTCATTAGTGCAACAGGAAGAGCTTGTAGCCAATTCAAATTTGATGAGGCCAGTGCTTTAGCCAATTTTTCTTTAATATTTCTATTCATTCGCTCAACCTGTCCTTGGGATTGGGGATGATACACTGAACCAAATGAGTGTGTTTAGCCCCGATGCCTTTTCTACTGCTTGTAGATGTTTGTTTTTGAAATGTTGGGCTGTAGCCCGCCGCTTCCTTTTCCGCTTTGTCCGCCGAATCATTTCCTGCTGACACAAAATCTTTTTTTTTTTTTTGTCCTTTACATTTTATCACAGCTACTGCTTTAGGCAGTAGTAAGGCGTCTTTTAACGCAAAGATGTATTGATGGTAGTTAATGGGTGTCCATGTTGCAGTCATGAAGTCATTTCTTTGCCATTCTGCCATGGCGGTGTGCACAACTACATGTGCACACGCAGAGTCAGTGTAGATGTTTACAGTCTTTCCTTGTGCTAACTTCAGTGCAGTTGTTACGGCCACTATTTCTGCTCGTTGAGCTGACTGTGGCCCTGTGAGTCTCTCTGCCACTATCGTGTCAAAGTTTGTTCCTGTCATTTGTGTTACATCAAAACCTGATTGGAGTCCTTTGTCGCCTTTAAAACACGAGCCGTCCGTAAATAACGTCAAGTCTGGGTCGTCCAGTGGTGTGTCGTAAAGGTCTTTTCTCAGTGAGTTTTCTTCCAGAATTCGCTGAGTGCAGCAATGGGGTTGTCCTTCTAACAGGCCTGCTGCCAAGTTAATTCCTTTATGTATAAACAAAATGTGGGGTTGTGTCAGGACTGATTCAATCTTTCTCTGCCGTCCCCCATGTCATAGTAAATGCTTGGCTGGTTCCGTACTGCACTGTACTGTGTGATGTACGTACTGTCAGCGGGTGATGTAACACAATGTGAGATGTTTTCTGAATCAGGCGAGCTAATGCTGAAGCAAAGGCTGCACAAAGAGGATGATGTTGTTCATAATCTTCAAGAGGCGTTGATGCATAAAGGCAAACATGTCTTTCACCTATCTCCCCCTTCTGATAAAGAACAGCAGAAACACTGCTGGGGGTTTTTTCAGAAACATCCAGAAAGAACATCTTGTTGTAGTCAGGGATGACAAGAGCCGCAGCTGATGACAAGAACTGTTTAAGCAGAACAAAAGAGTTGTCAGCGGCTGGAGTCTAAGAAAGAGTATGTGAAGCCAGGTGGCTCAAAAGGAGCTGTGTAGCTAGAAGGCAGGACGCCTCGGATGGTGCAGCTAGGAGTAGGTCATCCACATACTGCACCAAAACAACATCCGGAGGAAGTTGGAGAGGTGACAGTAACTGTCGAAGGTAATCATTGAAAAGTCCAGGAGACAACACAAAACCTTGAAGAAAACGGGTGTAGGAGTAACACTCATCATTCCACGTAAATGCAAAATACTTCTGCATAGACGGGTCAAGAGGAATACAAAAGAATGCATTAGCAAGATCAATGCAGGTAAAATGAGTGTGTGATGGAGTGATTTGTGACAGAGTCGAGTGAGGATTGGGCACCAGCAGGGTAGGGGTCATAACTACGGCATTAATAGCTCTTAGATCATGTACCATTCGAAATTTACCAGTTTACTTGTCGACTTCCTCCTTCCCCCTTCTGATAAAGGGCAGCAGAAACACTGCTCTCTCTCTCGTTTTCTTTCGGGTAGTGAGAATAGTTGGTTATCTGAATACAGGCTGGAGATCGATGAACAGTTCCTTCAAAGCTTTTATTTCTACAGAATATTCCGGGCACAAGTGAGTGACAGACAATGGCTGTAGCCTCTCACAAGTGCGAAGATTACAGAGGATTTACAATATTCTTATACTATCTTGAAAGGCGGTACCACACAGTTTCCAGTAAACAGTTCAACCGGAGTTGACCGGACATGAGATAAAACTCAAGGACATCATTCAAACACAGACCAAAGCCCATTTGAGAAATAGAGGAGGTTATTCAGTCATGACTGCACCTGGCAGAAATTGCGATAACACTCGCAAGGATACATCCGCAGAACAAACTCTACTGAGGAAATGAGGAAATTAAAACAGTTATGACTAAATCGGGGCAGAAGATACACTTCACGTCTTATGAAGTAAAGTTGTTGTTTTTTAAACACATTATGGAGCAAAAAAAAGTTGAGTTGATGTTTGTATAAAATGTAACATTATAAAGCGCTATGGTCTCATTCAAAATACATTGCAACATTGTTGTTTTTTATTTCTTTCTTTTTTTTGAGACACTGGAACGGATTAATGGCGTCATGTCTATTCATTTTCAATCTTGCCTGCAGCCATCATGGCTCTCCTTCATTTACTCTGGCCACCACTAGGAGCGCTATTACCTCTTTGGCAGACCAGCTGGTTGCAGCACCTGAGGTCAATCAGCATTCAGCTGAGCCAAGATATAAAAGGAGTGATGAGGAATCTGGGGTCCTCTCTTTTCTTCGCTTTTTGGCACAAAGAGCAAGGCCACAAATTGAACAAAGTAGGTGATGATGTCATTTTACATGTATTATTGAAATGTTTGCTAGCCCCCCCCCCCCCTCCCAAGCTAATTAGCAATTAAATTGATCATTTAACTCTTAAATTGATAGATTTATTCCAATTATGCAAAATAGGCTTTGCGTAAATACTATCTGACTAAACTTTCAGCATTTACTTATTATTTTGAATTTCAGTATTTAACATTGCTGTCATCTGTTGGCAAATTGTAGCGGAAAATGCTCACTTGATGCTAAATGTTACATAAACAAAAAATGTTGAATCTTTGTTTTGGATGAGAATGTTCAGTTAGTTGGCATTTAAATTTAGCACAGTATAATGTATATTTTAACTAATACATCAAAGCTGTCAATTGTGAAGGTGTGTTGTGGGAGCGGGGGACTTGATTCACACAGCTTCCTTCCCCCTTCAAATTCTGCATTCGTAAAAACACCCACCCAATGGGGAAACCTGAGCGGACTGTCATTTATCGCTTCTGCTCCCTCCCCTCCAGTCCATAGTGTGGCTATAAGAGGACTCTGACTGCAGCTCACTCTGCTGACCTGGAGACGGTCCACCATGAAGCATCTCCTCTCGTCACCTCTGAGTCCGACGCTACTGCTGCTCAGCTACTTGGGTAAATGCCAATATTTTACATTTTTATACACTAGCTTTTATCCATGGTTGAGACTGTCGTCATTAAATGGCATACCAACTCGTAGCCACTAGTACATGGATGTTAATCGTGGTATCAAAGTGCTCTAAAGGCTAAACAAACACAAGTGGTTGTTTATTTAGTGCACAATTAAACCGTAGTAGTTTGCTGCACTAGTAGCCAACTAAAATGTTTCAATGTATACTCTCTCATCGAGCTCAAGGTCCATATTTGTAAACTGTCATCACTAGTATGCTTGCACCGCGATACTACTTTGCTTTGTTGTACTTTTTTTGCAGTAGCTGTTGTGCTGTCGGCCACCACCGAACACGTGAGGTGGTGCGTCATATCTGACAATGAGCACCAGAAGTGTTTGGACCTTGCCGCCAAGGCGCCAGTCTTCACCTGTGTCAGGAAATTGGACTCTTTGGGATGCATCACTGCCATTCATGTGAGTGATTTTTTTTTTTCCTTTCCCAAATGGATCTTAAACAGAATGGTGGTCTAACGTTTGATTGCAGCATCTTGTTCAAAACAGTCGAGGTTGACTTTTCTCACTGTGCTTTCAAAAGGGCTGGGAGAGTACAAAGTAAACAAAAGTTTCTTGAGTTTTAGCAAATTTGCTTAAATGCAGAAAGTTGGCAACACTGGCTGTTGTGAAAGTGGCCAATGATGTGAATTTCTTTTTTTTATTCATATGAATTTTTCACTTGTCTATGGACAGGAGGGTACAGCAGACGCCATCACCTTGGATGGAGGAGACATCTACACCGCTGGCCTGGAGGACTACAAACTCCATCCCATAATTGCTGAGGACTATGGTGCCAGTAAGTCGACAATCATTCGATAATGACAACATTTTAAGTCATGCTTTGGGTTTTTGTGGAATGCCTGAAAGCATATTGTCGCAGAGGAAAATGCCATAATTTTTCAAATGACATAAAATCATTCTTCAATTTGCTCAGATTCAGATAGCTGCTACTACGCAGTCGCTGTGGTTAAGAAGGACTCCGGGTTCGGAATCCGAGACCTGAAAGGGAAGAGATCTTGCCACACTGGCTTGGGAAAATCTGCCGGCTGGAACATCCCAATTGGAACTCTGATTAAGTTGGGTGTGCTGAATTGGGGAGGCATTGAGGATGAAACTATTGAGGCCGGTGAGTGATGTCAGTGGTTAGACCTGATTTAAGCCACTTTGCGTTTTGAAGCTTCCCCCTTTTCTGTGTGTGCAGCTGTGGGTAACTTCTTCTCCCAGAGCTGTGTCCCAGGAGCAGAAAAGGGTTCTAAACTGTGTGGAAGCTGCAAGGGAGACTGCTCACGTTCTCACAACGAACCTTACTATGACTACAGTGGCGCATTCCAGTAAGCAGTGCTCCCCCACTCGACTGATTTTTAAATGCTTTTAGTTGTTAGTGGTTGGTTCAATGGATCTTTATAGTTTAGTTGTGGTAGGACGTGTAGCTTGACCAAAAAGGGTCCCAGGATTGACCCCGTGGGATCAATGAAGTCATAGACACTTGGTCTGAGAAGTACGTGTCACTAAGTTTCGAAGCAGTTTTACATGGTTGTTTTTTTTATGTGTAACTCTTACTAGGTGCCTGGTCGAAAATGCTGGCGATGTGGCGTTTGTACAACATCTGACGGTACCAGGTGAGTTTCTTCAATGTACTGTCTTGTGTTCATTCACATTAAAGCTTTGTGTAAAAAAAGCCTTCACATTTAGCATCAAACCCCTGAACCCATTTGAGAAACTAGAGCTGAGTGAAACAAAGTTTTCTTGCCATATGGGCATTAAACTGTGTGGAACAAGACTAACTGCACTGTTTGGTGTGATTTTTGATCAACAGAAATTAATTCGATGTGATATTTTTTATTCTTACAGACAACATGAAGGCTGACTACGAGCTGCTGTGCATGGACAACACCAGAGCACCCATTGACAAGTACGAGGAATGCCACCTTGCCAGGGTACCCGCTCACGCCGTGGTCACCTGCCAAGACCCACAGCTGGCAGAGTGTATCTGGAATAACCTCACCACCGTGCAGGTAGGCTGAACACTTGATTTGAGAAAAAAATGAGGTTGTTATAAGGCCCAGGACCTGCTACTGTTGTAGGGGATTCCCTCCCCTTAAATTTGTTTAAATGTGTGTGTTTTTTTTTTTTTTTTATACAGGGATTTGACCTGTTCTCCTCTGAAGCGTATGCACCTGCCAAGAATCTGATGTTCAAAGACTCGACTGAAAAGCTTGTCAGGTTGCCTGCAAACGTCAGCTCCTTCCTGTATCTGGGTGCCAGCTATTTGGGCATCGTGCGCTCCCTCAACAAAGGTAACAAACACAATGAAACTCAGGTGAACACTTTAAGCAAAATTTGTATCACTTTTCAGAGGTCACTGCAGCTGGATCAAACACCATCACATGGTGTTCCGTGGGCATGAGCGAGACTCAGAAATGTAACGAATGGAGCGGCGAGGGCATGGTGGATGGCGAATACAAAATTCTGTGCCGGAGCGCACCTACTGTGGAAGAGTGCATGAAGATGATCATGGTAAAATGACAAATGTGTATACAAAATTTAAGGGTCTGCAAAACGTATGGTAGCTCCCTTGTAAAGTGTTAAAAAAAAATTGTTAAACAAATTGGATGGACATATCTGATACCAGAATTAGTTAGACTTATCATAGCTTTTGCTAAATGAGCTCAAATTAGAATTGGTGATCAAAAACGGCTAAATGGGCTAAATGCTGACCTCGCAACGTATAATGTAAGACCACTGAGTTAACTTTTAACAATTAACTGGGTGGACATTGCTACAGTAGGCCTATATAACGGGACAAGTTTGGCAGCCCATGCTTGAAATTGAAGTGTATTTCAGCCATTTTGTTTTTCACTTCAGCGCAAAGATGCAGATGCGTTGGCAGTGGATGGAGGAGAGGTGTACACCGCTGGGCAGTGCGGTCTGGTTCCAGCCATGGTGGAGCAGTATGATGAAGGTAAAAAGTGAATAGTTTGGTAATTGTGGCTCGCAAGTAACAGTTTTACATTTTCTCTCTACAGCAAAGTGCAGTCAAGCTGGAGGTAAATAGATTTTTCTATTACAATGACAAAAAAAATATTTTCGAGTCTTGGTTGACTCTCACAACTTTGCAATGTGTCATTATTGTAAAGATTTCATTTAAAAAAACTAATGTCGTGTATTTAGCCTCAGCATCCTCCTATTATGCCGTTGCTGTGGTAAAGAAGGGTTCTGGGGTGACTTGGGCAACGCTGAGGGGCAAGAGGTCATGCCACACAGGCTTTGGCAGGACCGCCGGCTGGAACATCCCCATGGGTAAAATCTACAAAGAGACTAACGACTGCAACTTCAGTAAGTGCAATGTAAAATGCATGACTAAATTGTAACTGGCATTTTTGGGGCATTAAGTGTTGTAGACTGACACTGTTAACAAATGTGAATGTCAGCTAGTTGTCTGGTCTAAACTTTGAGAGTTTGTCAACACTGGTGTATAGCAGTGCAACAATTAAAATAGTTACAGCCTTACTGGTGTATAATTATTCACACCACGGGGTATATGCATTGCGTTTTAATATACAGGTACATTTCAAGTTGTCTAAAATGTAACTATATTGCCATGTGCTGTTTCCTCAGCCAACTTCTTCAGTAGCGGCTGTGCCCCCGGATCCCCAGCAGGTTCACCATTTTGCACTCAGTGTGTAGGCAGTGGCAAAACTGTGGATGACAAAGCAAAGTGCCACGCAAGTTCAGAAGAGAAGTACTACGGCTACGCTGGGGCCTTTAGGTAAAGTCATAACAGTGCAGCGGTTAATCATTGGGAAAGCATCAGGCCGCTTTCTATTGCCCTTGGCATAATCAGGGCTTATTCAAAGTTTCCTATCCCAATTGACTTTTCAAATTAAGCCGGGTACATGCATCCTGGACTGGTTGCCAGCCAATTGCAGGGTACAAAAAGGCAAATGAGCTTTCACTTGTATGATGGGATTAGTCTTCAATTAAGCTACCATGTGTTTTGAATGGGGGCAAAAAAAAATGTAACCACTCTACTGAGGCAGCAGTACAAACCAGAATTATACCATCTTGGAAAAACATGAATTGTAACTTAAAGCCTGAAATGCTTTATTATTGACTTAATTCTCCCCTCTTTTCAGATGTCTTGTTGAGGGTGCTGGTGACGTGGCCTTCATTAAACATACAATTGTTGCAGAAAACAGTGACGGTAACTTGACGCCTTAACAACCCCCCCCCCCCCATCCAATCATGAGCACCATATCCTGTCACATCATACTTGTGCTCCGTTGCAGGAAAGGGTCCAGCATGGGCCGTTAATGTCTCGAGCAGCGACTACGAGCTGATTTGCCCCACCAAGGGTCCGGTGCCAATCACAGACTTTGAGTCTTGCCACCTGGGAGCCTCGCCAGCACACGCTGTGGTTACCCGTCCCGAAACCCACCAAACTGTTGTCACCGTTCTTCAGGAACAGCAGGTACGAAGTGCTCTTTTGCCTCATAATTGTCGTGCAGAAGCTTAGTTTTCATTTTCTATAAATCTTTCATTTCTAGACCCGGTTCGGCAGAACTGGCAGTGACCCCAGTTTTGCAATGTTTGAGTCGGCACCTGAGAAGAACCTCCTTTTCAAAGACTCCACAAAGTGTCTCCAGCTGGTGCCAAGCGGATGCAGTTATAAGACCTTCTTGGGACCAGATTACATGGATGCCATGACCTCACTGAGGCAGTGCACGGACTCCACACCAGGTTTGGCTGTTTAGGGGCTTTAACCTCTAAAGTATGGCGTAAAAGTCTGACCTTGTACCAGCAACACATCCACATTATCTAATTTGTATTTTATCTTCCACAGATCTGGAGAAACTGTGCACTTCCCACACCTGTCAGAGCAACTAGATATGTCACAGCAGCCACGTTGGAATCAACAAACCCTTTCTATAAATTAACATGTACCTCATTTAACAAATAAAAGCATTTTCAATGACTTGGTCTGAATCTTACCAGCAATTAGTGTTCAAGTAAACCTATGGTTAAGTTGGTTACTTTCCTCCCTGCTCATGGAGCCTTGCACGATCTAATAAAACAATAGAGTGAAATGATGTATTAGAATTTGAAGTTGGCTGCTTCGGGAACTTAAACAATGTTTATCATGCTCAAATGGAAAGGAGTTTCTAACTTTTGCTATGTTGAACATGAAATAATTGCTATCAATTCAACCTTGCGTAATTATTAGCTATAGTGCAATTGCTGTAAGATGACTGAAGGGTTGCTGGTTCAAATCCTGACTATTTAAAATGGCCTTGGGTAAGTCACTAACCCTAAATGCTCTATTAATGAAATTGGTTTAAATCAAGGTTATTGCACTGCAAAAACACATCTGATCTTGAAATCACTTAAGTTGGGGGCTTGAATTACATTGTGGAAATTATTCAACTTTTTGAGGATATTCAAATTTTTGGGCCGAGCTCCTTAAGATATGATTTCTTTAGCCTAAATTTGCTTATTTTGCTCTGAAAAGTTATTTTTACTTTAAAGATTATCTAAAGATCATTCTGCTTATTTTAAGATACTTATCACTTATTTGATCAAGTGGTCTTAACCTTGAGTGTTAACAGACAGTTGTAAGTACTGTGAGGCTTAAAACCAACCTTTTGCATGTTTTAAGATCACTAACCAACATCAAAGGCCCTGAAATAAGATGAATGGGAAAAATATACTAGTCTGAAAACAATCAAAAGCGCAATATAGCACTTTATTGTAAGCAGTTTTTATTTCATTATATTTACTAAGCAAATTGCTCCTCTTTCCAGTACACATTGTACCAGCTCAGTAGTTTAGTGGTAGAGTGTCTACCCTCAGACTGGGAGGTTATGGGTTCGATCCCTGGCTTGGTCGTACCAAATGCAATTATTAATGCAACTGTTATCTCCCTGCTTGACACTCAACTTAAAGTACAAAAAAAGATGAACACACAAAAAATTTATTTACTTGAAATAAGGCCATTTCACCTTTAAAAACTAATTGTATAAAGCTTATTTTCAGACTAATATAGATCGACACATTTTTCTTGTTACAAGATATCGAAGTAAAATGATCTTGCTGCACTGGCAGATCATTTCATTTGTTTATAGTAAATTTACTCAAATAAGTGTTTTTGCAGTGTGGCAAAATAACTGTGCTGCTCTTCTATAATACTGTTAAAAAGAACTAGTGTTAAAAACATTTAGGATTTAAAAATACAAATTTGCCAATTTTTGCCATCTGCCTTAACAACTCATGTTTTATCATGGAGCTTTTTTTCCCTGGTGTGGCAGCATTACTGTACAATTCTGGCCGCTACCTTCACTGGCTAGCCGTGACACGGACTTTTCAAAATGGTTGAAACAATTTTTTCCCCCAATTTTTTTCTGCAGATTTAATGATGTGCCGTCTGTTGTGGAGTAGATATTTTCCTCCGCGTGTTCGTTTTCTTTCGTGTAGTGAGAATGTTGGTTATCTGAATACAGGCTGGAGATCGATGAACAGTTCCTTCAAAGCTTTTATTTCTACAGAATATTCCGGGCACAAGCGAGTTACAGGCAATGGATTACAGAGGATTTACAATATTCTTATACTATCTTGACGGGCGGTACCACACAGTTTCCAGTAAACAGTTCAACCGGAGTTGACCGGACATGAGATAAAACTCAAGGACATCATTCAAACACAGACCAAAGCCCATTTGAGAAATAGAGGAGGTTATTCAGTCATGACAGCATCTGGCAGAAATTGCGATAACACTCACAAGGATACATCCGCAGAACAAAGCTCTACTGAGGAAATGAGGAAATGAAAACAGTTATGACTAAATCTGGGCAGAAGATACACTTCAATCCCCCTTTCGGACTCGAAAGAGTCCGACACATGAAATGAACAAAATAAAAACAATTAAATAAATACAAAAACAGGTACTAGCGGCGTCATCGTGGCAGACGGCTGGCGCAACATTAAGCAAGGGTTGTGTGGAAAGATTGGACATTATCATCTCATCAGTAGAATAAGAAGCAAAAGCACGCAACAATGAAACTCCCCTTTAGTAGTGAGAGAAGGTTGTTTAGCAGTATGTGGCATTAAAGAACAATTTGATTCATTGAAAGATTTTGCAGTGGAGTAAGCATATGTGTTCCACATGTTGATAGTTAAGGGATGTCCCCTGTCCATGGGGTGCCAGGGAGTTTGTGGAGAATCAATACTTCGCTTAGTACGATGTGTTGTGGTTATGTTCAAGGTTGTACTGAGGGGCTTCCAGAGATACCAGATTGGCATAAAGGTCGATATGAGAAAGAGTGTCGTGATGTAGCAGCAGATGGAGATGCGTTCCCACTTCAAAGCCATCTCGAGATGATGTTCTTGGGTTGCTGCTGGAGGGCGCTGTCAGCTTCTTCAGGACCTTAGGGTAGACTGCCTGGTCCCAGGATGAGTCACTGGGATTATTCTGCCCGTATACCGTGAACACAACTTTAATAGAACGATGTCAGTGGGAGCCGGGTTGCTTCTCGGTGTTGTTGGGTGATTGCCTGGGGCACTGCAGGGACAATGGCTCCAGCCGGTGTCCTTGCCGGTCGGGTGGAGGAGATGTGATACCACGTATCATCTTTTCAGTGCAGGCGAACTGCAGAAGATGTCCTCTCCGTCACCTTGTGGGGTCCTGTCCACCTGGGCTCAGACCATTTTCTATTAATCACTTTCAACCATACATATTCACAATCATTTATTTCTGAAGGACCATCTGGTTGTTTTTTTGTTAGCTGGGAGAAAGTAAATGTTAGTTGTTTAAGTTCTGGAGGTCCTGGAACGTGCGTCTCTTCCAATGGAGCTGTTGGAGCCGGAAATGGTCTGTTGGTGTGACATTCAAACGGAGTCCAGCCTTTGGCTGAGTATAGTGACATTCGCACATTCATTAGTGCAACAGGAAGAGCTTGTAGCCAATTCAAATTTGATGAGGCCAGTGCTTTAGCCAATTTTTCTTTAATATTTCTATTCATTCGCTCAACCTGTCCTTGGGATTGGGGATGATACACTGAACCAAATGTGTGTGTTTAGCCCCGATGCCTTTTCTACTGCTTGTAGATGTTTGTTTTTGAAATGTTGGGCTGTAGCCCGCCGCTTCCTTTGCCGCTTTGTCCGCCGAATCATTTCCTGCTGACACAAAATCTTTTTTTTTTTTGTGTCCTTTACATTTTATCACAGCTACTGCTTTAGGCAGTAGTAAGGCGTCTTTTAACGCAAAGATGTATTGATGGTGTTTAATGGGTGTCCATGTTGCAGTCATGAAGTCATTTCTTTGCCATTCTGCCATGGCGGTGTGCACAACTACATGTGCATACGCAGAGTCAGTGTAGATGTTTACAGTCTTTCCTTGTGCTAACTTCAGTGCAGTTGTTACGGCCACTATTTCTGCTCGTTGAGCTGACTGTGGCCCTGTGAGTCTCTCTGCCACTATCGTGTCAAAGTTTGTTCCTGTCATTTGTGTTACATCAAAACCTGATTGGAGTCCTTTGTCGCCTTTAAAACACGAGCCGTCCGTAAATAACGTCAAGTCTGGGTCGTCCAGTGGTGTGTCGTAAAGGTCTTTTCTCAGTGAGTTTTCTTCCAGAATTCGCTGAGTGCAGCAATGGGGTTGTCCTTCTAACAGGCCTGCTGCCAAGTTAATTCCTTTATGTATAAACAAAATGTGGGGTTGTGTCAGGACTGATTCAATCTTTCTCTGCCGTCCCCCATGTCATAGTAAATGCTTGGCTGGTTCCGTACTGCACTGTACTGTGTGATGTACGTACTGTCAGCGGGTGATGTAACACAATGTGAGATGTTTTCTGAATCAGGCGAGCTAATGCTGAAGCAAAGGCTGCACAAAGAGGATGATGTTGTTCATAATCTTCAAGAGGCGTTGATGCATAAAGGCAAACATGTCTTTCACCTATCTCCCCCTTCTGATAAAGAACAGCAGAAACACTGCTGTTTTTTTTTTCAGAAACATCCAGAAAGAACATCTTGTTGTAGTCAGGGATGACAAGAGCCGCAGCTGATGACAAGAACTGTTTAAGCAGAACAAAAGAGTTGTCAGCGGCTGGAGTCTAAGAAAGAGTATGTGAAGCCAGGTGGCTCAAAAGGAGCTGTGTAGCTAGAAGGCAGGACGCCTCGGATGGTGCAGCTAGGAGTAGGTCATCCACATACTGCACCAAAACAACATCCGGAGGAAGTTGGAGAGGTGACAGTAACTGTCGAAAGTAATCATTGAAAAGTCCAGGAGACAACACAAAACCTTGAAGAAAACGGGTGTAGGAGTAACACTCATCATT
Organism: Leptonotus elevatus; assembly: GCF_054856555.1. NCBI lineage: Eukaryota > Metazoa > Chordata > Actinopteri > Syngnathiformes > Syngnathidae > Leptonotus > Leptonotus elevatus. Next base: position 16,341,931 of record NC_141239.1, on the reverse strand, counting down.
CCACGTAAATGCAAAATACTTCTGCATAGACGGGTCAAGAGGAATACAAAAGAATGCATTAGCAAGATCAATGCAGGTAAAATGAGTGTGTGATGGAGTGATTTGTGACAGAGTCGAGTGAGGATTGGGCACCAGCAGGGTAGGGGTCATAACTACAGCATTAATAGCTCTTAGATCATGTACCATTCGAAATTTACCAGTTTACTTGTCGACTTCCTCCTTCCCCCTTCTGATAAAGGGCAGCAGAAACACTGCTCTCTCTCTCGATTTCTTTCGGGTAGTGAGAATAGTTGGTTATCTGAATACAGGCTGGAGATCGATGAACAGTTCCTTCAAAGCTTTTATTTCTACAGAATATTCCGGGCACAAGTGAGTGACAGACAATGGCTGTAGCCTCTCACAAGTGCGAAGATTACAGAGGATTTACAATATTCTTATACTATCTTGAAAGGCGGTACCACACAGTTTCCAGTAAACAGTTCAACCGGAGTTGACCGGACATGAGATAAAACTCAAGGACATCATTCAAACACAGACCAAAGCCCATTTGAGAAATAGAGGAGGTTATTCAGTCATGACTGCACCTGGCAGAAATTGCGATAACACTCGCAAGGATACATCCGCAGAACAAACTCTACTGAGGAAATGAGGAAATTAAAACAGTTATGACTAAATCGGGGCAGAAGATACACTTCACGTCTTATGAAGTAAAGTTGTTGTTTTTTAAACACATTATGGAGCAAAAAAAAGTTGAGTTGATGTTTGTATAAAATGTAACATTATAAAGCGCTATGGTCTCATTCAAAATACATTGCAACATTGTTGTTTTTTATTTATTTCTTTTTTTTGAGACACTGGAACGGATTAATGGCGTCATGTCTATTCATTTTCAATCTTGCCTGCAGCCATCATGGCTCTCCTTCATTTACTCTGGCCACCACTAGGAGCGCTATTACCTCTTTGGCAGACCAGCTGGTTGCAGCACCTGAGGTCAATCAGCATTCAGCTGAGCCAAGATATAAAAGGAGTGATGAGGAATCTGGGGTCCTCTCTTTTCTTCGCTTTTTGGCACAAAGAGCAAGGCCACAAATTGAACAAAGTAGGTGATGATGTCATTTTACATGTATTATTGAAATGTTTGCTAGCCCCCCCCCCCCTCCCAAGCTAATTAGCAATTAAATTGATCATTTAACTCTTAAATTGATAGATTTATTCCAATTATGCAAAATAGGCTTTGCGTAAATACTATCTGACTAAACTTTCAGCATTTACTTATTATTTTGAATTTCAGTATTTAACATTGCTGTCATCTGTTGGCAAATTGTAGCGGAAAATGCTCACTTGATGCTAAATGTTACATAAACAAAAAATGTTGAATCTTTGTTTTGGATGAGAATGTTCAGTTAGTTGGCATTTAAATTTAGCACAGTATAATGTATATTTTAACTAATACATCAAAGCTGTCAATTGTGAAGGTGTGTTGTGGGAGCGGGGGACTTGATTCACACAGCTTCCTTCCCCCTTCAAATTCTGCATTCGTAAAAACACCCACCCAATGGGGAAACCTGAGCGGACTGTCATTTATCGCTTCTGCTCCCTCCCCTCCAGTCCATAGTGTGACTATAAGAGGACTCTGACTGCAGCTCACTCTGCTGACCTGGAGACGGTCCACCATGAAGCATCTCCTCTCGTCACCTCTGAGTCCGACGCTACTGCTGCTCAGCTACTTGGGTAAATGCCAATATTTTACATTTTTATACACTAGCTTTTATCCATGGTTGAGACTGTCGTCATTAAATGGCATACCAACTCGTAGCCACTAGTACATGGATGTTAATCGAGGTATCAAAGTGCTCTAAAGGCTAAACAAACACAAGTGGTTGTTTATTTAGTGCACAATTAAACCGTAGTAGTTTGCTGCACTAGTAGCCAACTAAAATGTTTCAATGTATACTCTCTCATCGAGCTCAAGGTCCATATTTGTAAACTGTCATCACTAGTATGCTTGCACCGCGATACTACTTTGCTTTGTTGTACTTTTTTTGCAGTAGCTGTTGTGCTGTCGGCCACCACCGAACACGTGAGGTGGTGCGTCATATCTGACAATGAGCACCAGAAGTGTTTGGACCTTGCCGCCAAGGCGCCAGTCTTCACCTGTGTCAGGAAATTGGACTCTTTGGGATGCATCACTGCCATTCATGTGAGTGTTTTTTTTTTTCCTTTCCCAAATGGATCTTAAACAGAATGGTGGTCTAACGTTTGATTGCAGCATCTTGTTCAAAACAGTCGAGGTTGACTTTTCTCACTGTGCTTTCAAAAGGGCTGGGAGAGTACAAAGTAAACAAAAGTTTCTTGAGTTTTAGCAAAGTTGGCAACACTGGCTGTTGTGAAAGTGGCCAATGATGTGAATTAATTTTTTTTATTCATATGAATTTTTCACTTGTCTATGGACAGGAGGGTACAGCAGACGCCATCACCTTGGATGGAGGAGACATCTACACCGCTGGCCTGGAGGACTACAAACTCCATCCCATAATTGCTGAGGACTATGGTGCCAGTAAGTCGACAATCATTCGATAATGACAACATTTTAAGTCATGCTTTGGGTTTTTGTGGAATGCCTGAAAGCATATTGTCGCAGAGGAAAATGCCATAATTTTTCAAATGACATAAAATCATTCTTCAATTTGCTCAGATTCAGATAGCTGCTACTACGCAGTCGCTGTGGTTAAGAAGGACTCCGGGTTCGGAATCCGAGACCTGAAAGGGAAGAGATCTTGCCACACTGGCTTGGGAAAATCTGCCGGCTGGAACATCCCAATTGGAACTCTGATTAAGTTGGGTGTGCTGAATTGGGGAGGCATTGAGGATGAAACTATTGAGGCCGGTGAGTGATGTCAGTGGTTAGACCTGATTTAAGCCACTTTGCGTTTTGAAGCTTCCCCCTTTTCTGTGTGTGCAGCTGTGGGTAACTTCTTCTCCCAGAGCTGTGTCCCAGGAGCAGAAAAGGGTTCTAAACTGTGTGGAAGCTGCAAGGGAGACTGCTCACGTTCTCACAACGAACCTTACTATGACTACAGTGGCGCATTCCAGTAAGCAGTGCTCCCCCACTCGACTGATTTTTAAATGCTTTTAGTTGTTAGTGGTTGGTTCAATGGATCTTTATAGTTTAGTTGTGGTAGGACGTGTAGCTTGACCAAAAAGGGTCCCAGGATTGACCCCGTGGGATCAATGAAGTCATAGACACTTGGTCCGAGAAGTACGTGTCACTAAGTTTCGAAGCAGTTTTACATGTTTTTTTTTATGTGTAACTCTTACTAGGTGCCTGGTCGAAAAAGCTGGCGATGTGGCGTTTGTACAACATCTGACTGTACCAGGTGAGTTTCTTCAATGTACTGTCTTGTGTTCATTCACATTAAAGCTTTGTGTAAAAAAAGCCTTAACATTTAGCATCAAACCCCTGAACCCATTTGAGAAACTAGAGCTGAGTGAAACAAAGTTTTCTTGCCATATGGGCATTAAACTGTGTGGAACAAGACTAACTGCACTGTTTGGTGTGATTTTTGATCAACAGAAATTAATTCGATGTGATATTTTTTATTCTTACAGACAACATGAAGGCTGACTACGAGCTGCTGTGCATGGACAACACCAGAGCACCCATTGACAAGTACGAGGAATGCCACCTTGCCAGGGTACCCGCTCACGCCGTGGTCACCTGCCAAGACCCACAGCTGGCAGAGTGTATCTGGAATAACCTCACCACCGTGCAGGTAGGCTGAACACTTGATTTGAGAAAAAAATGAGGTTGTTATAAGGCCCAGGACCTGCTACTGTTGTAGGGGATTCCCTCCCCTTAAATTTGTTTAAATGTGTGTGTTTTTTTTTTTTTTTTATACAGGGATTTGACCTGTTCTCCTCTGAAGCGTATGCACCTGCCAAGAATCTGATGTTCAAAGACTCGACTGAAAAGCTTGTCAGGTTGCCTGCAAACGTCAGCTCCTTCCTGTATCTGGGTGCCAGCTATTTGGGCATCGTGCGCTCCCTCAACAAAGGTAACAAACACAATGAAACTCAGGTGAACACTTTAAGCAAAATTTGTATCACTTTTCAGAGGTCACTGCAGCTGGATTAAACACCATCACATGGTGTTCCGTGGGCATGAGCGAGACTCAGAAATGTAACGAATGGAGCGGCGAGGGCATGGTGGATGGCGAATACAAAATTCTGTGCCGGAGCGCACCTACTGTGGAAGAGTGCATGAAGATGATCATGGTAAAATGACAAATGTGTATACAAAATTTAAGGGTCTGCAAAACGTATGGTAGCTCCCTTGTAAAGTGTTAAAAAAAAATTGTTAAACAAATTGGATGGACATATCTGATACCAGAATTAGTTAGACTTATCATAGCTTTTGCTAAATGAGCTCAAATTAGAATTGGTGATCAAAAACGGCTAAATGGGCTAAATGCTGACCTCGCAACGTATAATGTAAGACCACTGAGTTAACTTTTAACAATTAACTGGGTGGACATTGCTACAGTAGGCCTATATAACGGGACAAGTTTGGCAGCCCATGCTTGAAATTGAAGTGTATTTCAGCCATTTTGTTTTTCACTTCAGCGCAAAGATGCAGATGCGTTGGCAGTGGATGGAGGAGAGGTGTACACCGCTGGGCAGTGCGGTCTGGTTCCAGCCATGGTGGAGCAGTATGATGAAGGTAAAAAGTGAATAGTTTGGTAATTGTGGCTCGCAAGTAACAGTTTTACATTTTCTCTCTACAGCAAAGTGCAGTCAAGCTGGAGGTAAATAGATTTTTCTATTACAATGACAAAAAAAATATTTTCGAGTCTTGGTTGACTCTCACAACTTTGCAATGTGTCATTATTGTAAAGATTTCATTTAAAAAAACTAATGTCGTGTATTTAGCCTCAGCATCCTCCTATTATGCCGTTGCTGTGGTAAAGAAGGGTTCTGGGGTGACTTGGGCAACGCTGAGGGGCAAGAGGTCATGCCACACAGGCTTTGGCAGGACCGCCGGCTGGAACATCCCCATGGGTAAAATCTACAAAGAGACTAACGACTGCAACTTCAGTAAGTGCAATGTAAAATGCATGACTAAATTGTAACTGGCATTTTTGGGGCATTAAGTGTTGTAGACTGACACTGTTAACAAATGTGAATGTCAGCTAGTTGTCTGGTCTAAACTTTGAGAGTTTGTCAACACTGGTGTATAGCAGTGCAACAATTAAAATAGTTACAGCCTTACTGGTGTATAATTATTCACACCACGGGGTATATGCATTGCGTTTTAATATACAGGTACATTTCAAGTTGTCTAAAATGTAACTATATTGCCATGTGCTGTTTCCTCAGCCAACTTCTTCAGTAGCGGCTGTGCCCCCGGATCCCCAGCAGGTTCACCATTTTGCACTCAGTGTAGGCAGTGGCAAAACTGTGGATGACAAAGCAAAGTGCCACGCAAGTTCAGAAGAGAAGTACTACGGCTACGCTGGGGCCTTTAGGTAAAGTCATAACAGTGCAGCGGTTAATCATTGGGAAAGCATCAGGCCGCTTTCTATTGCCCTTGGCATAATCAGGGCTTATTCAAAGTTTCCTATCCCAATTGACTTTTCAAATTAAGCCGGGTACATGCATCCTGGACTGGTTGCCAGCCAATTGCAGGGTACAAAAAGGCAAATGAGCTTTCACTTGTATGATGGGATTAGTCTTCAATTAAGCTACCATGTGTCTTGAATGGGGGCAAAAAAAAAATGTAACCACTCTACTGAGGCAGCAGTACAAACCAGAATTATACCATCTTGGAAAAACATGAATTGTAACTTAAAGCCTGAAATGCTTTATTATTGACTTAATTCTCCCCTCTTTTCAGATGTCTTGTTGAGGGTGCTGGTGACGTGGCCTTCATTAAACATACAATTGTTGCAGAAAACAGTGACGGTAACTTGACGCCTTAACAACCCCCCCCATCCAATCATGAGCACCATATCCTGTCACATCATACTTGTGCTCCGTTGCAGGAAAGGGTCCAGCATGGGCCGTTAATGTCTCGAGCAGCGACTACGAGCTGATTTGCCCCACCAAGGGTCCGGTGCCAATCACAGACTTTGAGTCTTGCCACCTGGGAGCCTCGCCAGCACACGCTGTGGTTACCCGTCCCGAAACCCACCAAACTGTTGTCACCGTTCTTCAGGAACAGCAGGTACGAAGTGCTCTTTTGCCTCATAATTGTCGTGCAGAAGCTTAGTTTTCATTTTCTATAAATCTTTCATTTCTAGACCCGGTTCGGCAGAACTGGCAGTGACCCCAGTTTTGCAATGTTTGAGTCGGCACCTGAGAAGAACCTCCTTTTCAAAGACTCCACAAAGTGTCTCCAGCTGGTGCCAAGCGGATGCAGTTATAAGACCTTCTTGGGACCAGATTACATGGATGCCATGACCTCACTGAGGCAGTGCACGGACTCCACACCAGGTTTGGCTGTTTAGGGGCTTTAACCTCTAAAGTATGGCGTAAAAGTCTGACCTTGTACCAGCAACACATCCACATTATCTAATTTGTATTTTATCTTCCACAGATCTGGAGAAACTGTGCACTTCCCACACCTGTCAGAGCAACTAGATATGTCACAGCAGCCACGTTGGAATCAACAAACCCTTTCTATAAATTAACATGTACCTCATTTAACAAATAAAAGCATTTTCAATTACTTGGTCTGACTCTTACCAGCAAGTATGTTAATTTTCAACCTACCTATGGTTAAGTTGGTGACTTTCCCAACTTGCTCATGTAGCCTTGCAGTCTAATAAGAAAATTGAGTGATTTCTTTCTCTTTTTTTTTTAAAAGCCTTGTTACCACCGACAGGCTCTACACCCAAAAGAAGAGTCTCCACTGCCACCACCCGGGAGCCCCTCCTCCCCTTGCATCATGTTTCATGCTAAAGCGACTGCAGCTAGCATGCACTACGCACACAGGCAAAAACCATGGAGTGGGCAAACCATGGTTTGTGCCACTTTATTTCAGCCTGAAGAAATCGAATGAATATTGCAGCAACCAGAAGACTGCATTATTTTTGCTTCTCAAAAGTCCAAGCGTTAATCTGTTTGGAAGCCATTGTTCTCTTTTCATTGTTAATGGCAGCTGTTTTTCTTTTAATGCTTTTTTTTTTTTTTTAAACAAGTTTACATTCAAGAACATACAAACCTCTTTCAAAATTCTTGTTCATTTTAAAGATTGTACAATACAAGAAAAGACATTTCATGAGAAAACAGGTCAACAATCTTTGGCCATTAGACAAATGAAGCATCATAGGAGAAAAAAGATTTGACAAATTACTGCTTTTCTTAATTTTATAGCTTTGAAAATGGACTTCTATTCCAGAAGGAAACAAATCTGGGGTAGGACTTGAATTTTTTTGTTTGTGAATAAAAATACCCGCTGACAAAAAATGAAACTGCACATACCGTTCTTCACATACACACCACGCACATTACATCACATCCGCAGACAGGGCGTGGGAAATTCTAACCCGAATCCAGTCTGAAAACTATTGGCATGAGGCTTGCAAGAGTACCCATTTTGAGCAGCTAAGGTGTTAATCTACTAATTAGAAGACATTTCAGTAATAAATAGTCAAATATAAAGCTTATTGTAAAGTAATTTTTGGGGGAAAAGTTCCATATTGCAGCTTTAATTTATGATCTTTAGAGAGATTTCCATCAATATTGAGAGCAGTCAGAGTTTCTTTTGAAATTCTAGCATTTCTTTCTCCCTCTTCCAACCATCGGGCCCTCGATCTAATAAATGCCCCTTTTGCCATGTCCAAGTAGATCTGATCCAAATGTAATTGAATATCTTTTCATTCAAGTTCCTCTTCTAAAGTGAGACTGTTAATTTTAGTAAATAGTCACATTTGCCAACTCAGAGGTTTTCCTCTTTTTTTAATTCTTTGCTTTTGTTAGAAATACTGTACATCGGACCTTAAATTTGAAAAATTCCCATTTCCTACCCAAAAATATTGTCACCATTTTCAATCAGAGTGTTATTTATTAAAGTTTTAATGGATTCATTAAACTACTTATTACTAAGTTAAGAGTTATTGAATTTCCAGTATCCTCTTGGGCCAGAATTGTCTTGGATTATCCCCAACTTCAAAATGATTTGCACGTGGTCTGTTAATGGGACTTTCTTCTCCACTCACTCACATAAATACACATGCAAACATGGAAACGAACCCACGCCAACTCGCATGGTAGGCACGTGACGGTACCACTCCTCCACCTGGAGCCCTGAGCCTTTTCCCGGGGTGGTGGTTTGCGCAGCTGCACGTTGATCTTGTGGCTTAGTCACTTCCCAAACAAAGCCTTCAGCGTACTGGGCATCACAGGAGGAGCAAGATCTAGATCCATAAAAATTAACTCTAAATTCCACGGTTAGCCAGATAAGAGAGCAGCAGGCCTATTGCTGCCACACCAGTAAAAAAAAAAAAGCTCCATGATGAAACATGCATTGAGCAAAATTGTGGATTATTTTTAAATCCTAAATGTTTTTAAACACGGTTTAACAATTTATAAGATAAAAAAAAGAAGGAATTACTTCATTTTGCCCAATGTGGAAGTATATATATACTTTGAATGAAGTTGTACCAATCTCATTCATAAAGCATTTAGGGTTAGTGGCTTGCCCAAGGAGATTTAAACATCCAGGATTTGAACCAGCAACCCTTCAGTCAGTTGACAGTCTGCACTATCATCTGAGTAATTGCACTACAGCTAATATTTATGCAAGGCTGACTTGATAGCAATCATTTCATGTCCAACATCCCAAAAGTTAGAAACACCTTTCCATTTGAGCGTGATAAACATTGTTCAAGTTCCCAAAGTAGCCAACTCAAAAACCCAATAAACCATTTCACTCTATTTTATTTAACTGTGCAAGGCTACACAAGCAGGTGGTGGGTGGGGAAAGTGACTAACTTAACCATAGGTTGACTTAAACTAACATACTTTCTGGTAATAAATCAGAGCAAGTCATTGAAAAGCCTTTATTTGATAAATGAGGTACATGCGAGATAATGTACTGAAACACTTTGCAAAATGTCTTGAAGTGATTTATGTTTGGATATGTTGATTTCAAAATGGCTGCTGTGACATCAATATGCATTTTGGAGAAGTAGTTTAAGCCATCTAGTTGCTCTGACAGGTGTGGGAAGTGCACAGTTTCTCCAGATCTGTGGAAGACAAAATAGAAATTAGATATTGTGGATGTGTTGCTGGTATGAAATCAGACTTTTACTCCATACTTTGAGGGAGGTTTAAGCCCCTAAACAGCCAAACCTGGTGTGGAGTCCGTGCACTGCCTCAGTGAGGTCATGGCATCCATGTAATCTGGTCCCAAGAAGGTCTTATAACTGCATCCGCTTGGCACCAGCTGGAGACACTTTGTGGAGTCTTTGAAAAGGAGGTTCTTCTCAGGTGCCGACTCAAACATTTTGAAAGTGGTGTCGCTGCCTTCTCTGCCGAACCGGGTCTGGAAATGAAATGGAAAATGAAAATCAATCTTCTACACTACTTGCAAGGACGACACTTATGAGGCAAAAGAGCACTTCGTACCTGCTGTTCCTGAAGAATTCTGACAACATTTTCGCGGATCTCGGGACGGGTCATCACAGCGTGTGCTGGGGAGGCTCCCAGGTGGCAAGACTCAAAGTCCGTGATTGGCACCGGACCCTTGGTGGGGCAAATCAGCTCGTAGTCGCCGCTCAAGACATTAACGGCCCATGCTGCACCCTTTCCTGCAACGGAGCACAAGTATGATGTGACAGGATATGGTGCTGATGATTTGATGGAGGGGGTTGTTAAGGCGTCAAGTTACCGTCACTGTTTTCTGCAACGATTGTATGTTTAATGAAGGCCACGTCGCCAGCACCCTCAACAAGACATCTGAAAAGAGAGGGGAGAATTAATTCAGTAAGATCTAGCTTCCATCTACTAATGCAGCATTTCAGGTTTTAAGCTACTAGCTATAGCCGTTTCTTGCTATAGGCCAAGTAGGCGGGGCTGCCTAGGGCCCCAAAGCACTATGGTTGCTAGCTAAGGAGCTACCATGCATCTTACCCGAGGACAGAGATGGGAAGTATTTTTACTTTGCTACTGTACTTAAGTATTATTTTTTTCCCCAAATATCTGTACTTGAATATGTTTTTATTCGGGTGACGTTTTACTTCTTACTTTTCAAACGCAAATATCTGTGCTTTTTAAATTTTGAAAATGGGGTCGTTACTTTTTGGGTGCGTGACATGCAAAAGCTCACGTGCCGCTAATCAGTCTTCTGGGTTTAGGAAAATAAAGAATTTCTATTTTTTGTTTTATTTTGAAAAAGGTCAATTCACTTTTTTGACTCAAGTATATTTTCAAGTTGGTATTTTTGTGCTTTTACTTATGTAAGGGAGTGACTTCAGTACTTTTACGATTATCAGAGTAGTTTTTTGCACAAATAACAGTTCTTTGACATAAAGACTGAACACTAGTACTTTCGACATCTCTGCCTGAAGAAGATTAAAATGCCCCGTCTTAACATTTGTTTATTACATCCCTTTTATGCTTAAAAAAAATAAAAATAAAATACAACAACATAGTATATACATAAAATAAACTGATGGATAGCAGTGGCTTAAAAATAAAAAAAAAATAAAATAAAAAATAATAATAAATAAATAAAGCAGTGGCTGGTGTTTTTGTGTCAGAGTGAGGGACGTAGAGCAGAGTTTGGCGTACAGCATCTTGCCTAGGGCCCCCATAAAGCTAGAAATGGCCCCCCTGCTACTATCCATGTTTTTCCTAGGCGGCATGGTGTAATAGTGGTTAACGCTGCTGCCTCAGTAGAGGGATTACAATCATTTGCCAGGTACTCCAACATTTGCCCTTGGTCAAAATGCATGGTAGCTAAAATTGAAGACTAAACCCATCATACGAGTGAAAGCTCGTTTGCACTTTTGTTCCCTGCAATTGGCTGGCAACCAGTCCAGGATGCATGTACCCGGCTTCATTTGAAAAGTCAATTGGGATAGGAAACTTTGAATAAGCCCTGATTATGCCAAGGGCAATAGAAAGCGGCCTGATGCTTTCCCAATGATTAACCGCTGCACTGTTATGACTTTACCTAAAGGCCCCAGCGTAGCCGTAGTACTTCTCTTCTGAACTTGCTTGGCACTTTGCTTTGTCATCCACAGTTTTGCCACTGCCTACACACTGAGTGCAAAATGGTGAACCTGCTGGGGATCCGGGGGCACAGCCGCTACTGAAGAACTTGGCTGAGGAAATAGCACAAGGCAATAGCGTTATTTTAGGTAATTTGATTTACCTGCGATATTAGGCTCTGTGTACTTTTGTGTGTAACCAATTATACACTAGTAAGGCTGCAACCATTTTAATTGTTGCACTAGCTGACATTCATATTAGCTACCTGTAGGTGTCAGTCTGCAACAACACCTACATGCAAGTGTACTTACTGAAGTCGCAGTCGTTAGTCTCCTTGTGGATTTTACCCATGGGGATGTTCCAGCCGGCGGTCCTGCCAAAGCCTGTGTGGCATGACCTCTTGCTCCTCAGCGTTGCCCAAGTCACCCCAGAACCCTTCTTCACCACAGCAACGGCATAGTAGGAGGATGCTGAGGCTAAATACACAACAGTTATTTGAAATCTTCAGAAAAAAATAGGCACATTGCAAAGTTGTGAGAGTCAACCAAAACTCCAAAATTGTGTTTTTGTCATTTTAATAGAAAAATTAATTTACCTCCAGCTTGACTGCACTTTGCTGTGGAGAGAAAATGTAAAACTGTTACTTGCGAGCCACAATTACCAAACTATTCACTTTTTACCTTCATCATACTGCTCCACCATGGCTGGAACCAGACCGCACTGCCCAGCGGTGTACACCTCTCCTCCATCCACTGCCATTGCATCTGCATCTTTGCTCTAAAGTGAAAAACAAAATGGCTTAAATCCACTTCAATTTCAAGCATGGGAATAGGAATGTCCACCCAGTTATGTGAAAGAGTCAGTTTTTTCTCAAATTTTTCAAACTTGACAGTCTTCATACATAACACTTGGGGCAGTATACCTGCTTCTAATTGGTAACCTTGCCGGCAAGATGAATTCTCGCGGTATTTTTGAGTTCACAAATTCTGCGAGAATACATCTTGTACCGCTCCCGCTGATACGTTTGCAGCCAATCTTTCCGATCGGACCAATCAGGCGTTGTTTAGGCAGGACGAAACCAATAAGCGCCGATGCCGGGGGTAAACAAACAAACCTAACAGACGAATGGATGCTGCAATTAATTATGTTCTTGCAAAATTACTCACTGTTCCCTTGTTGAATTTGAGCAGCGAGAGGAGTTTCGTGAATTTTTAGTCTGGTAAAGATGTTTGTGCTTCCCCCCACCCAAAGACGTGTCGGAAGACAAGATTTTCATCCGTTGCCTTGATTGGTCAAAACAAGTGTGCAAAGATGCCGCATCGTCCAATCGGCACGAAGTATTGTACAGTAAGTCCCGCCTTTCCTGAACAAGTCTGCCTCGAGAAGTACCAGATTGATAATGTGAAGAACTCACCGAGTGAATCACAATTATCAAACTGGCTTATCTAATTGGAGCTCATTTGGCAAAATGCCATCATAAACTATAGTAGCTGACTAAATGCCTATTGCATACATGTGTTCTTAAATCCTGACATCCTGTAATGTCCACCAATTT